>NW_025927608.1:2421104-3631656 GCF_022837055.1 Prionailurus viverrinus | reverse complement strand
CATGCATGGATGATGCAGAGCTGTGAGGACCTTCCAAAGGTGGTAAGGTGTAGAAATCACCTGAGGACGTGAGAATTCAGCCACTGTCCTTGCGAGTGCTAAGGCCACAGGCCTCCCAGGTGACTTCTTGCAAATGTTTACGATACAGATGACTTCCGTGCTACTTTCCGTTCCCAGACGGGGAGAGTCCCACCCAACGCTTGACCCAACCACAGGCAAAACGAGACGCATCTAGGTCAATCTCGACTGTGATAACCCTCGCAAATTCCTAAATAAGATACCGGCAAGGAGGCCTCGGGCGGCATTAAAAGAAAGATGCACAAAGAGAGATAAATCCCCGCCTGCACGGGTGGTTGGGTGTGGGAAAAGCTTACGCTTACGAACGTATTTGCTAGCCATCGGGCTTTGACGTGGTCTTTTTAAGGTGTCGGAATAGATGCTAACGGAGACTCTGTTCAATGAGGACACTATAACCCCCCTCCCCCGGAAGCCAGCACAACCCGAAGGAAGTGCTCCCGGTCTCACACGTGAGAACAACGTAGGAGGCGCAACACTTGCACAGGAAGAGGCGTCTGGTTATGAAGTTTGGGCCCCAATCAAAGCTTTACTATTGCGAAGAATGACCGGTTAGAAGTCTCGTGGGAGAGAAGCCCTTCACGCTAGAAACAAAGAGAGGCATGAGGACGAATGTACTAAATGCTGGGGCTCCGTGCAGAAAATTGAAACTTCCTATTAAAAGCCATAAAAACGATTTTAATAAGTCAAAGCCTCCCTTGCTTTCCTTTGGAAGACGCTTTGGTGGGACACTTTCAATCCCTGAATCTCTAAATTCAGGGCCTTCCCGATCCAGCTCCGACAAAATTTTGTTGGGAACGTGATAAGTTAAAACTAGATTGTGTCTGACAGAATAAACGCAGGATTGGGATCGGATGAAGTTCTGGCGAAGGATAAAGAATATCGGGTATTAAAACTCTGGCCAAGGCCACAGACCTTTAAAACAAACTTTTAGAGCAGGAGAGAGCGAGAGGTCACATAGGAGGATAGGGAGTCCAGACCCGAGTCGAGTACATACGGAATTGAGCATGTGATTAAAATGGCATCATTAAATGTATCTGTAAGAATTGAACAAACCTTTGGGAAAACTGGTCAGTTATCTGAAAGAAAAAATTTGGATTTCTTACTTATTCTTCACGTGCATATAAACGTTATGTGGATCCAAGACTTAAATATAAAAACTGGAACCATAGAAGATACATTCAGAGAATAACGACAGACGACTCTGCACGGCGCTGTGGGAACAGGTCTAAACACGGATTTTAAAATGAAGGTACAGGCCCATGTTAAAAGGGGGACCCCTTTCAGGGTGTGCGGTGAAAAGCACTAGGAGCCGGGTCTCCCCAGGGACCCCAGGCTGGAAGGCCTCCTACCAAGTGAGTCCTGGATCCCCTTGAGGTCAGGGAGAGGGCAGGTGGGACGTGTGCCCCAGGACAAGGCTGGCCCCCCAAAAGTCCTCCCTCCATCATCCTTTGTCAAGGCCACCTGAGGCAGAGATGCAAATAATGAATACCAGGTCCCCAAACCTGGCACTATGCGTATTCGAATGATACCTTAAAGCAGACAAACGAATCTTCCGTCAACGGCTAGAAACGAAGCGGTTGGAGAAGAGGTCACCGATGAACGCTCAGGACACTGGAGGCACACAGGCCACGGTGTGCTAGCGAGACCTGTGCGTGGCAACAGAATGTGGCCACTGGTCCGGCACAGACCCGCCTGGGGAGGCCCGGGCCGGGCAGAGAAGCCCCCGGGCTTGGCTACTACAGCGCGGGCCAGAGTCGGGCCAGCGGCACTGGTGTGATGACACATGGATGCCCGGGGCCGCGTGGGGTCCGGCTGTAACACCGGGGGCACCTTCCGGTTGCTTCTATGCCGCTGACCAGGCTACCAGCACAGCTGCAATCTCAGAAGCCAGAAGAGGTCACCTTTGAGCAAATCTGCACGTCTTTAGTCCAGCGGCTCTCAAGAGCATATGAGAGATCACTGGAAGTTTCCGAGTCAGCAGACCCGGGGCCACGCCCAAGGATTCGCTTTTTCTAGCGAGTTCCCAGGTGCTGCTGAGGCTGCTGGTCCGACGCCACTCCGAGACTCACCGGATTCGTCAGATGTCTTCGGGGCAAAGCAGACCTAGCCCCTTGGGGTCTCCCTTGAACCTGCTCATCACGAGACTGATTTACACCTTCATCCCCGTGACTTTCAACGGGGGGCAGGCCTGGCAGGGGACCGTATGTGGGCGACCAACAGCCGTCACTCTTTCCTGCCTTCTTCCTACACTTTATCGGTCGGGAGGCGTGGGAGGGATGAATAGATGTAGGGTTGGCCTTGTGTGTGCGTGTGTGTGAGCGTGTGTGCACGCACGTGACTCTTGCTCTGCTCACCAAAATTAAAGTTAAACCTTTAAAAATAAGAAATTATAGAGGAAACCAGTACGGTCAGAATTTGCCGTGCTTCCTTGGAAGCAAGAACGCGGGGGGGGGGGGGGGGGGGGGAAGGGGACAGCACCCGCCGAGCGTCCCGTGCACCACAAGGGCATGCCCTTGTCTGGTTATTGCTTACAACAATCCTGGGGGACAGGTGTTACCCCAGCCTTCAGATAAGGAAACTGAGGCATAGAGAAATCCGGGTACCTCCTCGAAGTCAGATGGGGAGCAAGCCACAGCACCCCACTCTGTCGGACTCTGCGGCCTGTGCTTCCGGCCACTGCCCTCCAGCCCTCCAGGCCGGGGTGTGGGGGAGACGCCTGGTTCAGAAGATGAAGCCTAGTGCCGGTCCGGTCCTGGGATGGTGGGCGAGGAACAAGTCAGAACCACGGTCGAGCGCTGGTCCAGCTGTCCCTTGATGAGTCTGGCCGGGAAAAGAGGGGCAGGAGATGCGTCCCAACGGCCACCTGCCGGGAACGGAGACAGGGACGAGTAGCTGGGTCCCAGGAAAGGTCGGGATGGCCGTTGGGGACCCTGGGGGAATTCACAAGCCGTGATTTGTTGCCCAGCCCCACCTGCTCCTGAAGCCCCAGCTCCCTTTTGCAAGAAGCCTGGAGAGGCCACTTGGTGTCACAAAAGGGCAGGTACCTCGGGGGACGGACACCTGGGTTAACCATGCCTCCGCCCCCTCCAGGTGAAGGTCCTGGCCCCTCTGGGCCCTCTGCTTCCTCATTTGTGCATCAGGATAGCAGTCAGTGCCCCCTCCTAGAACCCGTGTGCAGACAGGATGACACAGCCGGTCCGGTAAGGCAGGGCAGGGACTCGACCAAAACCTGTTGAGGGAGTGAATATGTTCATTTGCTCCACGTGTATATTTCCTCATCGGCCCCGCGGAAAGCTGAAAGCCCAGAGAAGGGAGGTTTATCTAGCTGGTTCTGCTTGGACGACAAGAATCTCCCTTTTTCATCGTCTGCGGTTGAAACCTTCCAATTTGGGAAACTGGGTCAAGTCACATCACTGTGCGTTAATTACAAGCTGTGATTCCAGCAAAGCTGTGAAAAGCTGAGGGAACCGTCCAGCACCCGCAGCCACAGACGTGCCTCAGATGACAGCGCCATAACCCCCCGTAACCTTCCAGCTGCATGGACCCGGGCGGCTCACAAAGAACCGCTCAGGCCCGTGACTGTGTATCCTGCCTTCGAGGAAGGGCACGTCATCCCATTTTGTGGATGAGGAAACTGAGGCTCCAGGAGCTGCTGACGTGCTTGTTGACCTTGTCACAGATTTCAAGGACGAAGCCCTGGGTTGTCCTACTGGTTCCACCTGCCTGTCCCCCCTGAGGCCCTCGGGAGAGGTTCTGAGGCTCCCATCTGTAGACTGCACCCCATTCTCCCTCCAGAGCCAGACTGGAAGCAGACAGGAGCGCAGCGGCCTCGATCCCGCAGACTCACGAGGCCGTGGGAGCTGCGTCCTTAAGACCATCGCATCCGCGACCTGGCCGCACAGCCAGGACGCTGTATCTTACTCTGGAGCTGTGCAGATCTGGCTGTGACCCGGCCCAGCCCAGGGTGAAGGGCGATGGCGCTTACCTGGAGAGACAGGATGACGCACAGGTGAGGAAGAACCTGCTGCTTACTGGTTGCCTACTGTGTGCCATGTGCACGCATGACCCACGGCGCCCACACGTTCAGCAATACTGTCACTATTATTCCCCTTACACCGCCGGTGGGACAGAGGCTTGGGGAGAGACGTGGCTCCGAGCTGGTGGCGGTCTGGGACTGAAATCCCGTTCTGTTCACTGTGACCCCAGGCCCTCCTCAGCAAGGCTCCATGACAGGCCGAACTCTAATATCCTCCCTGCTTCCTCCACAGAGACGAGTCACGGCCTTTGGTCAGGACTGTTCTGGGAAGGCACGGGTGAAGCTCTCCCTCAGAGAGCCCGTGTGGAGGGACAGGACCCGCCTGCGTCCTGCACACGTAGGAGGGGAGGACCGTCAGGGAGAGCCAGCCTGGAGCCTGCAGCACAGGCAACGGGAGAGACCGCGCGGGGACCCCTCCTGGGACCTGGCACCTGCCGCCTGCAGGGACAGGGAGCCACGGGCTCTCTGCTGCCCGAAGGTGGCCGTCCCTTCCCAGCCTGCCTCTCACTCCTGCGTCTCCTGGAGGAGGGGAAAGGCTGCTCCACTGGTGAGATCGTGCCGGCCAGCCCTTCCAAGGGTCCTCCCTTGTCCCCACCCACACGTGGGCACACGCTTTCTTCCCGGTGCCCTCAGCCCTGTTGCTGGCCGAGGCTGGCTCTGCCCTGGGCGGGACATGCCTGTCTGTAGTTTGAGGACGGGACGGGAGGCCCAGTTCAGAGGAAAGAAAAGAAGAGGGAAACCAGGGACGCCTGGACGGCTCCCTCCGTTAGGCATGGGACTCTTGATTTGGGCTCAGGTCACGATCTCACAGTTGGTGGGTTGGAGCTCGGCATCGGGCTCTTTCTGTGCTGACAGCCTGGAGCCTGTTTGGGCCTCTCTCTCCCTCTCTCTCTGCCCTTCCCCTGCTCACACCTCTCTCTCTCTCTCAAAATAAGTAAATAAACTTAAAAAAAAAAAAAGAGAGACAATAGGGAAACCAGACTGGGGCCTCGGAGTCAAGGTGCTTTCCCAGCGAGCCTTACCGGCCATAAAGTGGACCCTCCCACATCCCTGTGCTGCATTGCCGGGGCCAGAGAGGGTGCTGGACTCACGTCCATCTCCGTGGTTAGTAGAGGCCCTCCGTGGTTAGTAGAAATTCCAACATGGGAAACGGGGGAGAGGAGAGAAGAGGCAGAGGTGGTACAGTCAAACACTGGTGCACACACTCGTGCACACACTAGTGCAATGAGGTTGTTCCAACCTCCCAAGATGCTGGGCTGCCTGCCCCCTGCTCCGGAACACTCACCCTTCGCCCGGTACGTCTGCGGGAGCCTGAGGTCCAGACTTGGGATCCACCCACCCCTCCAGGCCCCACCCACCCACCAGGCTCCTCCCCCTCCACAATCCTCCCCCTGCAGGCTCCTCCCCCTACTCCCTCCAGGCTTCACCTCTCCAGGCTCCTTACCTTCCAGGCTCTTCTCCCCTCCAGACTCCTCCCCCATGGACTCCTCTCCCTCCACCCCGTCCAGGTCCCACCAACAGGTCCCTCACCCTCCAGTCTCCTCCCTACCAAGCTCCTCCCCCTCCAGGCTCTACCCCACGGGCTCCTCCCCTTCAGGCTCCTCCCCCATGGGCTCCTTCCCCTCCAGGCTCCTCCCCCTCCAGGCTCCTCCTCCTCCAGACTCCTCCCCCAGTCTCTACCCCTCCCAGCCCTACCCCTCCCCCCTCCAGGCTCCTCCCCACAGGCTCCTCCCCCTCCAGGCTCTACCCCCTCCCAGCCCCACCCCTCCAGGCCCCACCCCTCCAGGCTCCTCCCCCAAGGGCTGCACCGTCTGATGGGCACCGACTCGCCCACCCAGAAACCCCTGTCTGGCTCCTGCGCCCGTGTCACCCTCCCCGCTGGCAATGCCAGGGTTCGGTGACAGAATGTGGCAGGACGTGAGGTCACCTTGCTCAGCCCTCATCTGGAGAAGGGGCGTCTGAACTTGGTTTTCTTGTTTTGCTCCTGGAGCAGCGTCTCCGGGACTTGGCATTTCTGCTTTTTCTGAGCAGTGTCTTGGGACAAGCGCTGTGTGTCGTCCGCGCCACGACGCGCGTTCCGGGCATCCCTGCCCAACCCTCTCTGAGCGCCTGGGCCCGAGAAGCCAGACGGTATTCGGCCATTCGCAGGGCAGGCGGGAGGCCCCGCTGCCAGCTGCCTTGTTCCGTGTCTGGGGCCCTGCCCTCCCCTCTCCTGTGAGTCGTGAGTGGTTCGTGTGGCTCGAGTGCTCCTTCACAGTGCATCCGTGCCCAGCCTCTGGGCTGCTGACCGCTTGAAGCAGGAAACCGATGTGCACGCACTCGGAGCGCAGGGTGGTGACCCCATTGGAAAGGAGGAGTCCAGACATGCCGAGGGGCAGCGAGGTGGCCGCCAGCAGACCAGCACTGGGTCAGGAGGGGCGGGGCAGGAAGCACCAGCAGGAGAGGGCCTGGGGCGCTGAGCCCACCACATGCCTCAAACGTGCCCTTTTATCTGCAGGCGTGGGACAGACACGGACAGCCACAGAGGCAGGAGAAAGGTTTGAAAGAGGCCGGTCCTCGTGTGCCAGCGAATGGCCCTTGGACACTTAGGGTGCCGAGCTTGTCCTGGCTCGCCCAGGACTTTCCCGATTTTAGACCGACAGTCCCGAGACCAAGGGGAAACCCAGACAGACAGGCCTCTCTACTTGACCCGCCGGCTGCAAGGATGGCCCGGATTATCAGCCCGTTCGTTGTGGTCTGAGCAACACAAATTACACCGCACACAATGTTTTTGTGATAAAGACGTTGGTGAGTTAGCTGCAAACGCTGGAAATATGCTGCTAGCCGCAGGGGGATTTCTTTATATTTTTAACATACAGAGCAGCTCAAGCTTCAGGCAGGAGGACCAGGAAAATGCAGAAGTGAGAGAGAGAGAGACAGCAGAGTTCGGGGTTGGGGCAGTGACAGCGCCCATCGGAGGTACAGGACGTGAACCCTTGTGGGGCTGAAGTTAGGGCTGGCATGGCCACAGGGCTCTGCGGGCCAGGCGGGGGACTCTGTCATCGCCTCGGGGAGCCACACACCCTGTCCCACAGACGAGTGTCACGAGTGTCACGGCTGGATCAGAAGGTCCACACGGGTGTGTTTTGGAGAGCTGGCTAGGGTGGGGGTCGCAGAAGCCCAGGTCGGAGGTGGAGACCGTCCCAGTGCTGCTGGGACCATTTAGGAGGGATGGACGGGACTCTGCTGTCGAGGGTGATGAGCGGTGGCAGGAGGTGGGCCGTTCAGCTCTGGGTTACGGACGATCAGAAGATCGGGGCTTAAAGAGGAAGGTGACTTCAGGGGGAAATGCTGCTTGGGCCCTGGGCCCTCCGAGTGGAGACACCCTGCAGGCAGAGAATGCCTGAAAGGAGGGAGATATTTGGCTATCATCGGCCTTCCAGGTCCAAGGTGCCTGAAGCGGGCGGGTGTGAGCGGAGAGGTGGCCCCAGCCCCAGGCAGGCATGGGAGGGGGAGGGGCTGGGGCTGAGCTGGGTCCGCCAGAGTGCTGGCTCTGACCGCTGTCCTCAGTGTCCATGCACACAGGCAGGTCCCTGGGACCCATCCGGGAGTACTGTCCTTTCTCGTGTGACCCAGTTCCAGATAAGATGACACTAATAACACCCAGTCGCCTCTCTGGACTGTGAGGAGTCGGCAGCTAATGTTTGCACTGGGCTCGTTATGAAATAGCCCGTCCTGAGGCACGGTGCACTTGTCCTTCCTCTCCTCTCCCAGGATTCTGGAACTGTCTACAGCTGCCCGCACAGCCCTGGTCTTCCCCCAGGTGTCCGGAAGCCTGTGCCTGAGCATCTCTTGGAAACAACTATCTTCATTGGCAGCCCCGTCTTCAAACAGTTCGGCCTACGAGAATGCTCACTTAGAGTCCACTGCTATTTCTAGATGAGAAAGCGCGGCCCCGGGGACTGAGCAGGTGGGTGCTGTGTGACCGAGGACGCCTCTCCCTCTCTCAATTCCTGCACGACGGGAATGTCACGTGAGCCGGATGAACTGTGGAGACCCAGCCCCGATGTGCTGGCTGTCTGGTGCTAGACCAAACGTCTCACGGTCCATCAGGGCCTGGGTCAGAAATACTAAAGTGTGTTTCGACACAAGGAGTTAAAGACGCTAATTTTCATCATCTTGCTTATTCATCCCATAAATAGGTATGGGATGCCCGCTGGAGGTCGGGGATGGGGCCCGTGCGGGTGGGGCAGTGGGGAGGGGACACAGGACGGCCCCTCTTAGGACTCCAAGGGAGACACATGCCGGCAGGAGCTGCAAAGCGGGGGGTGTGGGCAGAGGACAAGGGAGGCAGGGAGGCCGGGGAGGAGGCTGTCCCCACCGTCCCGGGGCCCCCAGCTTACGGGGTTCCTTCAGGATGTGCCGGGCCCACGTCCACCTCCGTGAGAAAAGCCGCCAAAACACCCAGAGGGTTCGGGGCACCCCGCCCTGCACACGGAGCGCCCCGTCCTGGGGGGGCACGGCCCTTGCTCATTGCTCCAGCCTCACCGGGAGCTTTGCAGGTGGCGGAGGGCTGGCTCAATTGTGCCTGAACTATTTTTAACTGCCTGTCGCCATGGCAGTGTGAGAGCCGCTGGGAGAGATGTAGACTTCCCGACAGGGCTCAAGACGCCGCTGGCCTCTCCTCTCACTTAAGCCCCTGCGTGCCAGCACCAGAATAACCCGCGTCAACCCTGCCTCCTCCTGCAGACAAGCTGGCTCTCCTCTCTGTGGCTCCTCATCTGCAAAGGAGGGATTTTAATTAAAAAGAGCCCAAGCCAAACACAAACACCTCCCTTCCTGAGTCGACCCCCCCCCCGGGGGGGTCAGGTCACATCACCCACGCATGAGAGTCCCTGCGTGCCCCTGTTAGGTTCTGTCGCCGAGGTCTCACTCCCACTTCTGCCCCCCGAGCCTGCTAGCGGTCTACGGGGTCCGCGAGGTCCGAAAACAGACGGTATCATGTGCTTGTTGATACAGGGTCTCGTCCTTGCCCCTTGACCACTCGTTTGCCCCCGTTTCCAGACCCTACGGCCCCCCTGGAGGGTCGCTGCACACTTGCGTCCTGCCTGGTCTTTACATCCCGAGGGCAGGGACTGCTGTCTTCCCCTCGCTGTGCCCGGCCTGAGGACAGACAGAGACACTTGACTCATATTTGATGACTGAAGGAAGGAAGGAACACAGGGTCAGTTGGGAGCGCAAGTGAACTACTGTGATTTATAATAAGAAACACGTTTGGTCTGTGTCCTGCTCCCAGCACAGAGCTCCTAAAACCCATGGAATTTCCCGAGCGGTGAGACTAATAAAGTGTCTGTCGTTGTGTCAACGAGCTGGCCTCTGGACCCACCGCTGTGGGTCACCTAAAGACGGGAACAGAAGTGTGACTGGGGCTTGGAACTCTCAAGGGTCTTCCCTCCCCCACTCCGGTGACGGGAAGGGGTCGGAGATCGCGTTCGGTCACGAGCGGCCAGTGATGTAATCAATCGTGCTTGTGCAGCGAAGCCTCCAGAACAACAGCACAATCGCAGAGGGACAGGTTTCGGAGAACTTCCCGGTGGGTGCGGGGACCCATGGGGCCCCCGCCCCCTTCCCCACACCTGGTCTCCACAATCATAACCTTCTAGAACCAGGAATCTCGTAGGTGAAATGTCTGAGTTCTGCAGCGGCTCTGGAGAATTAGCCAAACCGGAGGAGGAGGGGCGGTGGGGACCTCCGATCTCCAGTCGGTGGGTAGAGGTGCAGGTGACAGCTGGGACTGGCACCCTGGACTTGTGACTAGCGTCTGAGGTGGGGGCAGTCTGGCAGGACTGAGCCCTTAGCCTGCGGGAGGTGACGCTGCCTCGGGGTAGATGGTGTCAGAACGGAGTTGAGCTGCAGCCCTCCCAGCCCGTGTGGGGGGCCTGACCGGCAGGGACAGCGCCCCCCACCTGCTGGAACCGGGTGCAGAAATACAGCAAGCCAGGGGGGCAGCCTCTGAGAGAGCCTTCCCCAGGGAGAAAGGACTCGCCTGGGGCCTGGAGGGTGGGGGGAGGAGGGGGAAGCCCCCCTGAAGGCCTCCGATGTAATCCTCATGTGGTCTGCACTTTACGGAAAAGGAAGCTGAGGCCAGAGGTAGGAAGAAAGGCCCAGGACCCGCCGGTTAGCGAGTGGCTGAGAGAGATGCACAGGCCTCATGGTTAGGCTCCGGAGCTCCGGCTCTTTCCTCTCCCCGTGGCCCGGGTGGGGGGTGGGGGGACGGGAGTCGGGGGGAAGGGGACGTTTCCAGCAGAAGGAGGACAGGCGTCCAGCTTGGCCGTCGTGAGCGCCACCTCGAGTCCGCCCGCGAGCGCCTGGCACTGGGCTCGCGCCATGGGCGAGCGTGTGGGCAGGTGCGTCTGGCAGGGGAGAGGCGTGCAGCCTCGCCGGGTTCCCTGAGGCTCCCCGAGCCTGGAGAAGGGCCTCCCTCTGTGGGCAGAGCTTCCTGGGAAACCACAGAGCCCGGCTCGGAACAAGGAGCAGAAAGCCGCCGTCGGAACGCGCTCCGGGTCTTGCGCCCCCAGCCGCCACTGCACACCTGTGTCGGGACACCTGCCCCCGCGCCCCCAACCGCCAGCGCGCACGCCTCTCCTGCCACCTCTCCCCCCCCGGACTTCTGCGGCTGAGCTGTCTCCCGGGGGCTCTCTTCACACCCCTACGTCTGTCTGGATTTTCTAGAGCTCCCAGAGGACAACCAGAAGTTCCTGCTTTTCAAAATTTCTTTTGTCTGCGGAATTATCCTTTAAGACACTTTATTAAAAAATAATATTGGAGCAGGAGAGGCTCACAGAATCCGGTCACTAAGTAGCTCACTCCAAAATTTCCAGCTACAGACAAGGGCCTTAGACGTGGGAGGTGGAGGCCCCCGTGGCCTCTCCCACGTGACTGCCGCCGGGGGCGGGGCCGGGGGCGGGGCCGCGAGGAGGGCAGGCACCTGCTCTGGAAGGAAGTGACGTCTTTCTGGAGAACAGCGGCTGTGGAGGGAAGGTGAGGTCCCGGGAGCGGGGAGCCTGGGATGGGGTGGCCGCCTGCACGGGGTCACGGAGAACCGTCCGACCTGGGAGCCGGGGCCACAGGGGCCAAGCTCTGAGGAGGGGCCCCGGGAGGCGTCGACCTCCTCTTGGTTCTGCAGAGGGCCTGGCCGCATGGCCGCAGCCGGGGGCTGGAGCACATGTGGGGGGAACGCATCTTGGGTGATTTCCGCTGCGGGAGGACGTGGGGAAAAGTGGAGGGAGACATCTAACCCGAGAGGCTACGACCCTGTGCCAGGGTGGTTCTGCTAGAGACCGCCGTCCCCAGGGAAGGTGCTGCGGGCTTTTGGAGGTACCAAGTGGTGGTTGAACCTTGAGACCCACTCACGCATGCATCCTTTGCCCCACCCCCGTCCGGAGGCTTCCCGAGAGGGCTGGACTTGAACGTCGGGGGTCTGATTCATGCCTCCGCCAGGTCTCCCCCGGGCTGGCTTGTTTTCGGAGAATCACTCCTATGCACAAGTGACTTACCCTTTGTGGGAAATTTAGAAATACAGAAAGGCAAAAGGAAAAAGGGCCAGCTGTAGTCCAATCACCCAGAGTAACCCTTCTCCACATTTTGATGTCTCCTCTTCTGCGTGAATGTTCATATGAATTATACATGCACATATGTGTGTGTGTTTACTTACATGCATCAGTTTGCGGAAATGCATACTTATGCAAAGTGTGATTGTTCTTTAGAAAGAAAGCCGTCATAGCACACCTGTGAGCGCCAACTGTGGCCGCGTTGCCTGGATTCTGAGCCGGCTCTGTCGTGTGCTGGCAGCGTGGCCCTGATCTTAACCCTTCGGAACCTCCGTTTCCTCATCTGTCGACAGCCAAATTCTGGCTGATGAAAAACAGAATTTCATCATGCCTGGGACTGCAGTCTGGCTGGTCATTCGTGTTTCTGGTAAGTCCTGGCTTGCGCCCAGCCCTCTGAGGGTTGGCGTCCTGTGTGTGAGGCTCCTGCACCATCTGGGCCGTCCCCTGGTCTGGGGCTCGGACCCCACCCCGCCCCTGATAGCCCATCACCTGTGCTGTGTCTTCAACTTCTGTCCATGCATTGGCTCCTTGCCGCAATCAGTGTGACCAATTAACACATTTGATGGGGTCCTGGAGCAAACGGTCAAGAAAGAATTCTCGAGGCGTCTTTGGTGCAAAAAAGGTGGTTTTACGAAAGCACAGGACAGGGCCCTGGGGCAGGGAGAGCCGCTCCGGGGTTGTGACGCGTGACTGCTTCTATACTTTTAAGTTAGTGGGCGTCAGGGAGTCTCTAAGGAATTTGGAAGCAAGGCTTTCGGGCCCTTGAGGGGCGAGCTGCTGTTGAGATCAGGTTACTTGCAGTCTCTAAGGAAAGGACAACGCGAAGGGAGTAGGGCAGTCACGAGTTCCTGGAGCAAGGTCCCGCTCTGCGTGTCTGGGGGGGGTGTCTATCGATGGCTGGGAGCGAGCGGTCGGGAGATTTAATTCAAGCTACGTTCCTCTTGCCTTTGTTTCCGTCATTATGTTGATTTTATTTTTCAATTTTTTAAAGTTTATTAATTTGGGAGGGGCGAGAGTGGGGGTGGGGTGACAATGGGGTGGACGGGTAGAGGGGAGGCAGGGAGAACCAGGCACGAGCAAGGAAAGAGCGACAGCTGTCCGTGTGTGGGCGGGAGGTCTGAGCACACCCGGGGCCGGACGCTGCAGGAGACAAGGGAGGGTGGGTGGAGGCCTGGAGACATGAGGGTCAGGCCTCCCCCGGTGAGCTGGCGTCTGGGGAGGGAAGCGGCAGGCACGGGTCCCGGCCGTGGGGGTCTCAGTTAGGGTCCTCGGAGCCTCCGTTTTAGAAGTTGGGCCTCGTGTGGCCAAGCTTGATGAACCCTGAGCCCTTCCCTCCCTTTCCCAGGTGAGTGAGCGATGGGGCTGTCTCTGTGCCTCGGGCCTCAGCCTCCTGCCCCCAAGCCTGCTGAGCCTGCTTCTGGAGGAGGGGCCTCACCAGCCCGGTGCGGGACAGACAGCATCCGCCGTGTCAGGACTCGGGTTTTCCACAGCCCCTGCATCAGAATAGCCTGGGACACTGCTTGTTAAAAGGGTAGGTCTGGGCCCCGCAAGGGGTACGCAGAGTCAGGATGTTTGCGCAAACTGACGTTCTCAGTAAGCTGGCCGCGTCGTTCCCACGCACATCAGAATTTGAGCATCGCTCCAAGGGCGGTCCCCGCACCAGGATCGCCCATCAACTTGGTAGAAACGCGGGCCTCAGGCCTCGTGTCCACCTCCTGAATCTGGAACTCTGGGGGCGGGCCCCACGCTGGGTCTTGACCAGCTTGCAGGGGATTCGGATGTGCGCTCAAGGGTCGGGACCACGAGGTCAAGGCAAGGGTCCTCGACCTCAGCTGCACGTTAGAAAAATCCCGGGGAGCTTACAGTGTTCCCAGTGCTCCCGGAGCCCCTGGTTTAGTTGGTCTGAGGAGGAGTCCGGGCCACCGTGAGCAACTCAGGTGATCTGAACGCGTAGCCCTCGATGGTGGTTAACTGGGGGCCCTTTTGCATCCGTGGGACACTTGGTGGAGCCCGGAGACATTCCTGGTTGTCACGCTGGGGAGGGGTGCCGCTGGCATCCGGTGGGGGGAGGCCAGAGATGCTGCTGGGTGTCCTACAGTGTAATCGATGGCCCCCTGCCACACCCTCCTCCCCCCACCCTGCATGGCTGCCCCCTCGTCCGCCAAGCCTTTGCTCAAACGTCACCTCACTGGGAAGTAAACAGCCCTCTAACCAGCACTCCCGACCTCTTTCACTTTGCTAAAAAAATTACAGAGTATCCGTGACCTTTTAGCATAACACATACTTTGTTTTGTTTTGTTTTTATTTTATTAAAATTTTTTTTTAATGTTTATTATTTTTGAGAGAGAGCCAGAGCTCGAGCAGGGGAGGGGCAGAGAGAGAGAGAGAGGGAGACGCAGAATCCAAAACAGGCTCTGGGCTCTGAGCTGTCAGCACAGAGCCCCACGCGGGGCTCGAACCTACGAACTGTGAGATCGTGACTTGAGCTGAAGTCGACGCTGAACCGACCGAGCCCCCAGGCGTCCCCACTTTGTTTTATATCTGTGTCACCTCTGACCACTTCGCTAGGCTTCACGAGGGCATCGAGTTTTGTTTCTTCATTGTTTCCCTAGTGACAATGTCTGGCATGTAATAAGCCCACAGTAAGTACTTGCTGAATGAATGAATGAATGAATGAATGAACGAATATAGAATTCTGCAATATAGAATTGCACCTGCAGGGGCTAATTGGTGGAGCGACTCTTCATCTCCTGGTTGTGAGTTCAGGCCCCAAGTTGGGTGTAGACATGACCTAGAACTAAAATCTTTACAAATAAATAAATAAAAATAAACTTGCACCCACAGTGTAATTGCAGTTTGATTAAAAAAAAAAGAGTATGAAATATTTACCGTTTTATTTTCTAAAAACTGTGACATGACAGGCATTTGCATATTTTGCGATACTTTCCTTTTCCTCCCCTTGTCCCTGAAAGAATATTCTGGGGGCGCCTGGGTGGCTCAGTC
Organism: Prionailurus viverrinus; assembly: GCF_022837055.1. Lineage (NCBI taxonomy): Eukaryota > Metazoa > Chordata > Mammalia > Carnivora > Felidae > Prionailurus > Prionailurus viverrinus. Next base: position 3,616,950 of record NW_025927608.1, on the reverse strand, counting down.
GGTTGAGCGTCCGACTCTTTTTTTTTTAACGTTTATTTATTTTGAGAGAGCGAGCGGGAGCAAGGCAGAGAGGGTCCCAAGCAGGCTCTACACTGTCAGCACAGAGTCTGACGCGCGGCTTGAGCTCCAGCACTGTGAGACCATGTCCTGAGCCAAAGTCGGACGCTTAACCAACTGAGCATCCCCTCCCGGCCCCAGGAGCTCCAAGCGTCTGACTCGATTTCGGCCCAGGTCATGATCTCACGTTTTGTGGGTTCGAGCTCCATGTGGGGCTCTGTGTTGACAGTGGGGGGTGGGGGTAAAGAACGTGCTGTCACCGTTTGCTGGCTCCTTCCCCTCCCCCAGCCCGGACTCTCCCTGGGGACACTGGGCAAAGGGGCAGAAAGTGAAGGGTGAGCTACCAGGTGGGGCTCGAGCCCAAATGTGCTGGCGGGAAGGGGACGGAGGCCTCCGAGGAGGAAGACAGACTTGGAGACGGCTTGTGGGGTGGGCAGAGCGCTGGCGGTGGCTGGGAGGGCGACCGAGAAGGCTTTGGGGCAGCTGCAGGTGCTGGGGTCCAGAGGCCATGGACGGGAAGGGAACGTTTAGGAAGTGCTTCTATGGATTAGAAATTGGTTGTCTTTTGATTCTCTTTGAGCATCTCCAGTGGAGACCTCAGGTGCTTTTGATGACTCGCGGAAAGTGATTTTTCACGACACATAACTGGGCTGGGACTGCACCGCGTGGGCCCCTGGCTTTTGCGGGAAAGAAATACATGGTGATGTGACAGGTGGTTTGTTGAAGGTGGCAGCTCGTGTGAGGTTTGAAATTTATGGTGTTTCTGTACTTTTTCACATTTCTCGACTATAAATGTGTCCCTTTTATAATAAAGACACACAGGTTCTGACGGTTTTCTGTCCCTTTGTCCTTTGAAGAGTCTCTGTGTGGCAGGCAGTAGCTGCGGGGGGCCACTGTGCTCGCCTGTCTGGCCGCAGCCCCGGGGCCGGGGACGGAGCGCGGCCTGGCTTCAGTGACCTTGCTCGGCCCCTCTTCTGACCCCCACGCGACGCCCCCTCGGGCCGCTCTGCTCTGTGCTCGCCTCGGCAGCCGGCTGCTTTGGGTCGCGTCCCCAGTCTTAGCTCCGGGGCCTTCGGACTGGATCACCCCTGGTGTCCCCCGGATGGGGGTTTGGTTACTGGCTATACCCATGGGACTCGCCTTACGGAATTCCATCGTGCTGCTGAGCTCAGGCTGTTTTTCCAGGTTGTAGGAGATATGGCTTCTGGCGGCCCGCCCACGGTGACCAGTGGCCCTGCTTCGACCGGGACTGAGAGGGTTCTTGCGTGGGACCCGAGCCTTTTCAGTGCCGAAACCGAGAGTCCCTGACAAATTGGGATGAGCTGGTCCCTGCTGCCCCCCGGGCAGCGGTGGACTTGACCGCCGTTGTCTCAGTCCGCTCCTGGCACGTAGCCGTGAGGACAAGGGTGCTGTCTCCACAATGGGGAGGGGGGGCATGCCCCTTCCTCTCCTGGAGCAGGGCGGGAACCGGATTAGAACGCAGGGACGTCCCTCCACGTCTGTCAGTGTGGAGGGAGTGAGAAAGGACGGGCTCCAGAGGGTCCTCTGCTCGGGGGCGCCTCCCCCCCTGGCCAGTGCACACGGCGCTCCTGGGGTCCTCGAGCCAGAGCTGCGTCTCCATAACATGCGGGCCGGGCCGCGTCCTGGAACTTGGCACGTGTGAAGGTCCTCGGGGGGGCTGGGGAGGGTTTCCAGACAAAGAACCGCAAGACGCTCACAGGACCCGAAGCACGAGCTGACAGCTCCTAACTAGGTTAGCGAAACAAGGCCGCGCCTCGCTGGGAACCGCCAGCACCGCTCTATTTTGGGCATTTCAGAGGAACACTGGCGATCATGACTTATCCCGGGTAGAGCGGCTGTTTGGGGACATTCATTTTTGCTGAAATATTTGCTGAGTGTTTGTATCAAGCGCCTCAAATCTGAGAAGGTGAAAACAGTTTCCGCAGGAGCCTTCGGAACAGGGTGGGGAGGAAGCCGATGGTGACCCTGTCTCTGCGAGGACGCCTTCCGCGCGGTCTGCACAGACGCAGGCGATGGGGGGGGTGGGGGGAGGGGCCGGGCTGGGCACAGACCCAGCGCTGTGGGCTCGCTGCCCCTGCTGCTTCCCATAGTCCACTTTCCCCGAAGGGCAGGATGGGTCCTCGCTCCTGCTGGGCGAGCACGGCAGCAGGGACCGCAGACCCGCTCACTAGCAGCCTCCCCACCAGAGCCCCCACCCTGCACGCGCCCCCTGCAGCCAGCCTCGCCCTGCCTCTAGAGGAGGGAACACCAACGAGGGCGCAGGGACGTCCACGGTGACGGTGACATTCTGGCTGGGGAGTCCTGGAGGAGACATGGTGTGCCTGAGACTCTCACCCGGCCTCCACGTTCCGCCAGCTGGAGAGGCTTTGAAAGCATCTCCGTGCTCGGGCCCCGCTCCGTTCGACTCAGCATCTTCCGACACGGGGACCCAGGTAACTCAGCGGGCGTCCCACCTTCCTGTGCTTCGGGCCGCCCGCCCTGGAGACGCTCCTCTCCTGAGTCAGCAGGCCTGGAAGCGGCCTGGGATTCTGCGTTGCTAACAATCCCAGGCGATGCTGCGGCTGCTGGAACCACAGAGAGCAGGACGTCGTAGAGAGAACGCGTTGGGCCTGTCGCGGGGAGCTGGAGGGTGGCTTTGGTGGCCACGACCTCTGGGCCTGGGTGACGCGAGGCCGGTTTCTCCATCCACGCAGAATGTCAGTTGGGCAAGGTGTCTGCCTCTTCCAGCCCAGCCGGGCCACGGCTCCGGGGGTGCGGACGGCAGGCGCTAGAGTCCCCTGCCTGCTCACAGGGGCAGGTCGTTTCCCAGAACTTTGAGAGCCTTTGTTGGACGTAACCATGACAAAAATTAATATATACACTTACAATTACATTCTATTAAAAGCAAAGGTAATAGATACTCAGAATTCCTCCCTTCCTAATTATTTGACGCATTCCACTGCCATCTGTGCTCCCGTGGCTCCCTGGATCTGCTGGGTCTGCACGGTGGGAACGGCATGGTGTGCCTCTGTCCCCAGTTCTGCATCATGACAGCCTGTTGGCAGCTTGGAATCGGACATTCTGGAAGCATCTGCACAACCGAATTGGCAGGTGTAACAACCCGGGGCTTGACTTACTGCTTTACTGATTATCCACACTATCAGTGTTTCGTTCCGGAAACATGCTTGTAATCCAAAGCACTCGTATATCAAAGAGAATTTCCCCATAAGAAATAATGGAAACTAGGGTGAATGGTTCCACAACCCAAAAATAACCATCTAAAAACGATTACAATACTGTCATCTAATACAAAATAATAAAGAAAATACAAAATATAAAGAAAAACAAATTAACCAGCACTTACCTTCGAAAACCTTCGTGGCTGGTGTGAGGGAGACGAGAGAGAGGAGGGTCACTGTGGAGGGCGACTTTCACCGTCACTAACGGCTGTTGACTACAGTACAGTATTACTAAACTCTTGTCATAGACTCTATCGAATATAACTGGCAATAAGGCAGCAGAGGAAAGGGTCTCTATCAGCAGGCAGCCTGACCTGGAATGAACAAAGCGTTCCTAAGCTCACTCTTGGATGCAAAAGCAAAGGACTGCCCACAGGTGCTTGGAAGTGACAAAAAATACACAAGTGCCAGTTATGGACACCTTCCAATCTGCTGAAAAATCACGGATTTCTGCCAAACGCCACGGCCTGAGACCGAGCATCCGAGCATGGGACACAATCACCCACAATCCCACAGTGAGAGAGAGAGAGAGAGAGAGAGAGAGAAGAACCATTCGCTCAGTTGTGATCATGTGACATTCGGCATCACGTCCTACTCGTATTGCAAGACATCGCTCGTTGATCAAGTTAAGATGTATTAGAAATGTTTGCTCGTCTTGCGGAACCCTCACAGAACAATTCCTCACAGTCCAAGGTTTCTCTGTATATCAATGAGAAGAGTTATAATAACGCAGATCAGACTTAAAGTTAGTGTGGAAACGGAAACAGGTTTTTTTTTTTTAAATTTTTTTTTCCAACGTTTTTTTATTTATTTTTGGGACAGAGAGAGACAGAGCATGAATGGGGGAGGGGCAGAGAGAGAGGGAGACACAGAATCGGAAACAGGCTCCAGGCTCTGAGCCATCAGCCCAGAGCCCGACGCGGGGCTCGAACTCCCGGACCGCGAGATCGTGACCTGGCTGAAGTCGGACGCCTAACCGACTGCGCCACCCAGGCGCCCCGGAAACAGGTTTTGAGTGTCACGAATGTAATTTGTATGGGGTGAGAGATAGTTTAACAGTAGATCACATATCTGATGGTACGACAGTTTTGGAAGGAAGGAGTTGGTGGAAGGGGACAAAAGTCCATTTGTGAGATCGTGCTTGAACTGCATTTGTAGACTGACTGGGGATATAAGAGTTTGTTAAAAATCAATGAAACCGGGGTGCCTGGGTGGCTCAGTCGGTTGGGCATCCGACTTCAGCTCAGGTCATGATCTCACAGTCTGTGAGTTTGATCCCACGTCAGGCCCTGTGCTGACGGCTCAGAGCCTGGAGCCTGCTTCGGATTCTGTGTCTCCCTCTCTCTCTGCCCCTCCCCCGCTTATGTTCTGAATCTCCCATTGTCAAAAATGAATAAATGTTAAAAAAAATTTTTTTTAAATCAATGAAACCATTCTATGAAAATCGATTGTACACAATTTACAGAAAATATTGTGTATTTTATTCTTATATGTAAGTAGTGTATTACATGTCATTTATATCAAGTTTAGAATAAACTTTTGTAGGTGTCTGTGTGTGTGTGTGTGTGTGTGCGCACATACGTACACAAATACACATGTATATATCGTTACTCATACACGAATCCACAAGTCCTCACTGGGTACTGACTTACATCAATATGACTGCTTTCCATAGGCTGGTGCTCAGGGTTTTGAGGGGTTTCAGGGGAGTCTTACTGCTTAGGAAGCCAAGTGCCATGATGGTTTCCCATGATGGTTGCTTTGAAATATAATGTCCCTTCTAAGCGGCCTATTTCCCTCACCAGAATGGGTAATCCAGCCAATTGCTAAGTGTTTCCATGCTGATAGCACAGACTTGAAGAAATAAAAACCAACCAACCAACCAACCAGGAGTTGTTTCCAGAAAACACCTCTTGTTCTCCTAGGAACCTCATCCCAGGGGAAAAGCTGTGAGTGTTGCGGGGAGAGAGTCATCACTGAACAGACTCAGGTGACTGAACTCAGAAAGCTTACGTTGAGTTTGTGTAGACGGGCTTGTTCTTGGGCCACCATAACAAGACGCTGTAGATCGTGTGTCTCAAACAACAAACGTTTATGTCTCACAGATCAGGAGTCTGGGAAGTCTAAGACCAAGGTGCCAACTGATCGGGTGCCTGGTGAGGGCTCCTTACCTTCCCTCAGTGTCGGGATATGGTGGAGAGAGAGGAAGCAAGCTCCCTCGGTCTCTTCTTATCGGTGCACTAACCCATCATGAGGGCCCCACCCCCATGACCTCATCTATCCCTAACTGCCTCCCAAAGGCCCACCTCCAAGTACCATCCATCACATGGATGTCAGGCCTCAACACAGGAATACTGGGAGGCCGGGGGGTGGGGTGGGGTGGACACGCAACTCAGCCCGTCAGCCCATTGCATAGAGTGAGGCCGGAGGCTCACAGGCCTCTCTGGAGGTCTGCAGTGTGGTTCCACGCCAGGCTGCGGTCTTAAAAAAGAACATGAGACTTTTCGCTGGAAGTACAGACCTCCCAATTTATTTTCAGCAAAAAGAAGATATTTCGGTAGTGTCGTTACGTTTGGAAACAAACCACTATTTGACGAAAAATGTAACCGTTAGTATCTAAGGTGATTTTAAGGTTGATCGGAAAGAGCAAATCTGCGGTAAAATTCAGGAAGTTTGGAAAGGACGTTTAAGGAGAAATCCACGCCGTTACATCCGAAACTGCCAACTGCTGACAGCGAGAACGAGGTGGTACAAGGAGGGGCAGGTGGGTCGACAGAATAGAACAGAAAGGGACGCTCACGAATAAAGTCGAGTTTTCGTGACATTCAAAAGCGGTGGGGAGAAGAGAGACTTCTTCACTGGGGTAGTGAGTCTGTGACTGGGAGCATGGTTCATCTCAATGCACTGAACGAACGACAGACTAGAAGGAGCAAACATCTGACTCTAAACCCCAAACCCCAAACCCCAGAGCCTCGGGAGGAACCTGGATCTTTCATAGTCTTGAGGCCAGGGCACTGTAAGTGGGGCGTCTGGAAGGCGAGAGTTTTAAAGGAAAACAAAGAAAGATTTAGACAATTTAAAAATTAAAAACTCACGACAAAACCAACACATAAAACTAAAACACAAAACACTGGAAAATATTTGTAATATGTATGACAGATTCAGAACATAAACACAAAATATGGAGAAAGCTTAAAAAATTAAGAAGTCAGAAAAATGGGAAAGGATATAAGCAGTCGATCTCACACACATGTGCACATATAAACATAATACAGACAACTGGTGAACACAGTTCATCAACATCATTAGTAACTCAAGAAATACAAAAATAAGATATATATATATATATACACACACAAAAATAAGATGTATATATATCTATATATCTATATCTATATCTATATCTATATCTATATCTATATTTTGCTAATCAGATTGTTAGGGATTAAAAAGCTTGATGCTATCTAGACCCCATGAGGGGGTAAGACATGGTTAGTATCGTGCTCTGTTGGTGAGAGTATAAATTTTTATAATCTTTCTGGAGGATTGTCTAGAAATACTTATTAATGTGTTCATTCTTTTCCCCACATTCACTCAGCAATTTCTTTTGTAGATATTTACTCCTAGAGGATAGCTGGGCAAACGTATTATAGTTGTTTATCATGATGAAAACTTAGACATAACTTAGAGTGTGCATCTCCTGTAGATGGGTTAAATAAATTATAATATATTTATACAATGGACTCATTGAAACCTATTATGTGTGTTACAGTCATTAACAGAAAAACAGTTTCATTATAGAGTATACTATTAAAAGTATGGCAGGACACCATTTGCATGAGATTTTTATATACATTTATTAAACAGAATTTCTGGAAAGACGTTCCCCAAAATGTTAACAATGGTTAACTCTGCATAGAAGAATTTCAAGTGATTTTCTATTTTCTTTGTACTTTCTATCTTCTTTAAAATTTCTAATTGTATTAAAGTGTCGTATTTTTCAAAAAGTGATTTTCGTTTTGAAGACAAAAAAGAGGGGGATTGACAAAGTTGTACCTGGAAGATACTTTGTATCCTTGAATAAAGTCAATTGTATGCAAAGAAGAGTAAGACAGAACTATGAATTCAACTCAAAAAGCTAAGAAAACAAACAGCAAGAGAAACAGGAAAACAAGGGTAGGGAATTAATAGGAATGAAAGTAAAACATAGTGAATTGAAACTAGAAAAATACTACAACTAACAAATGTCAAAGATCTGTCTTTGGAAGAAAAACAATGAAATAGGTAAGCCCTGGTGGGGTCTCACCAAGAAAAAAGAGAAAGGAAGCCCCACAGAGCCAACACTGGGAATGCCAGAGGGTATGATCATGGACAAAGAGAAAAGCTTACAAGCACGCCTCTCAAACTGGCAAATATTTTTAAAAAATAGTATTAGTGTAGGACTCCGAAATCTGACTTTGGGGTATTTATCCAAAGGAAATAGTCACAAGATAGGTACATAGAGAGATTGATCGATATATATAGATGGAAGGGAGACATCAGAGACAGAGAGAGAGACAGAGACAGAGAGGCAAAGAGAAAGACAGACAGAGAGAAGGCAAAGAGATAGAGACATGAGAGAGAGAGACAGAGAGGCAAGGAGACAAAGACAGACAGAGACACAGATAGAGACAGAGACAGAGAGGCAGACAGAAAGAGAGGCAGACAGAGACAAGAGACAGAGAGAGAGAGACAGGAAAAGAGGGAGAGGGAGAGGAATATATAACCCATTATGAACTCCCATGAATAACTGATGAATAATAGTGCTCATTTCTGGATAAGGAAATTATGAACAATTTTATTTACTTTATGTCCACTTTCTAACCAACTGTGAATCACCAACACACCAAGAGAAAATTTAGAAGGTATAAATGAGCAATTGACAGAAAAATAGGCAATAAACACTTCTTTAAAATTCAGCCATGACTAGTAATAAAAGAAACACAAACGAGAACAGTGACCTAATACATCTTTAATTATCACGTTAGCAAGTTTCTTCAACAGTGAGATCTCATGAGGTGGAGGATGCACTAAGCCATGAGCAAGGGGTAATGAAAAGTGGTACGGCCTTCACGGAGCAGCCCTTCGCACTCTGTATGCAAGTGGTAAAGTTTTGCCTACCTTTCCCTCGGGAACCTCAAGTATTTTGCTCTTAGGAAATAATTCTGAAACTTGAAAAAGACCGACGAAAGGGCCTTCACCGGAGTGTGGCTTACGACAGAGAGAAGCCACAGGAGAGCGTCACATCTGTAACAGAGAATTGGTTAAAGGTATTGCGGTTCACGCGCACACTCGTGTCTCACGCAGCCACTGACAAGGCAGTAGAAGAACTCGCAGTCGTGTGGAAATAAGTCACAGAGGAATAGACCTCTAGATGGATGGCTTCGTAGCTGATTTTGAAGGAAACAAGACTAATACAGCGTACTCTGTTGTTTAATTCTAGTTTTATAAATTACACTTGTGCATTATAAATGTTATATCAGCCTCTTTTTCTTGCTCATCTGCACCTCCCGAGTGTTTAATAACAAGCACTGTGACAGTCGTATTATTCATTTCCGATCTGGCATTAGACCAGACCAAGGAAAGGAAGCGTCTCTTGATCTAAGCCAATCATAGCAGTCTGGCTTCCCGTTTTCCCAGCGTCCTCAGATATGTCCCATTTCTAATAGATTCAAGGAGAACCTGGCTGTGCGATGTACTTCTGGGCAAGGTTTGCCCTTCGGATAAGAGGAAAGATGTGATTGCCTCCGCTCCTTCCCAGTGGTCTGTCTGGGATGTGGATGTTATGGCTTGAGCTGACGGCAGCCTTCTGGAAAACTCCAGGGGGATGCCACTGGCATCAACTGCTGGCCCTGGGAGTTTTGAACCTCTGAACCCTCATCAGCAGTGGCCCACCTTCAGACATGCGGTTGTGTAAGAAGGTCAGTCCCTCTTTGTTTGAGACGGGCTTTCTGATACTTGCTGCAAAAAGCATATCCGATTTACATGTGCAATAGACGCATTTGAAAGAAACTATTTTTTTTTAACATTAAAGGTGGGCTAAGAGGACTGGAAGAACATGTCCATATCTTATCTGTATTTTCTAGGCAATACCGATAACACACTTACAATAACAATCTAGTCAAAGTTATTTAAAAATGTGTCATAGCCTGGAACACATCCAGTCCCACGACACTGACCTCAAGAGACCTAGTAGACCTGGAATGGATTTGCTGCGTGATCTTGGGAAAATGCCTCATGGCTCTAGAACATAGCCTCCGAATCTGGGTACAGACAATGAATCAGAGGACTTAAGGCTCCTTGCTTACAGCTCCGGCCAAGCAGCTCAGTATTGACCTCTGAGCCTGTCTTCCCTACGGACGATGACTGACCAAAAGTGTACTCTGTGCAGGGAACCCGTTCAGGCTGGGAAATAAACACTGTCCCTGCCCTGGCTTGGAACGGAGGGTATACTCATGGGCACAGAGAAGACGCTGGTGATTACCAGACACAGGATGGGGTGGGGAGCAAAAACGGGAGAAGGCTAAAAAGTACAAACTCCCAGCTACAAAATAAGTCCTGGGGATGTGATGTATCGCATGGGGACTATGGTTAGTAATAGGTCCTATATTATTACTTGAAGCTATTTTTTTACTGTTTGTTTTTGAGGGAGCGCAAGCAGAGGAGGGGAAGAGAGGGGGTGACAGAGGATCTTCAGTGGGCTCTGTGCTGACAGGCTGATAGCAGCAAGCCCGGTGTGGGGCTTGAACTCATGAACCATGAGATCGTGACCTGAGCCAAAGTCAGACGCTCAGCCAACTGAGCCACCCAGGCACCCCCATATATTTGAAAGTTGCTAAGAGAGTAGATCTTAGACGTTTTCATCACCAGAAAAAAACTGTAACTGTGTAATGTGATGGACGTTAATCAGATTACCATGGTGATCATTTTGCAAGATGTACATACAAATACTGAATCATGACGTTGTGAATCTGAAACTAATACGTTATATGTCAATTATCGCTAAAAACAAACAGAAAAACAAAAACAGTGCGTGGGAAGCATGGCACCAAGGATCACTTTCTAATGTTCTTTGTGGCGTCAGAATACCATCTGACATGATTCTCCTCTGTTAAGAGTGGAGCAAACCCTCCCCTAAGCCTCCCAACCAAAGCCCTAATTCTGCAGCACGTTCTAGCACCTTCTTGCTAAGATGCCCAATGCGTCCCGTCCAGCTATACACCTGCAAGCGTGTTCCTGGAGGTCTCCGGCTAGGAGGCATTGCCAACAGTGGGGATTCTTTTCTGCTACTACTAGTAAGGATTATTTTTTGAAAATTGTTGTTGTTGTTAATCAAGTGGGTCTAGCACGTAGGGTGCATCTCTGGCAAAGGGGCGGAGACTCCACCAGAAGGCGGATTTGGAAGAGCATGCAAAACGTTTGCCTCGTGTCCTTTTGTGTGAACTGGGGGTCATGGAACAGCAGACCACTGATTCTCACACACACGCACGCACACACACGCCCAGAGACATGCTGACAAATCCAGATTTTTAGAAGGGCCCTCCACGAAGGCAGAGAACGTGTCTTTCTTGTTCACAGCTCAGTCTCCAGCATGTACCAAAAATAAAATAAACTAAAATGAAGTAAAATAAAATAAAAAATAAAATAAAATGAAATAAAATAAAATAAAAAATAAAATAAAATGAAATAAAATAAAAAATAATAAAATAAAGTAATGAAATAATAAAAATAAAAAAATAAAATGCAGATTTGGTCACACGGCCCAAACTCGATACGTTTTTCTTGAATAATAAGTGAATTCAAGCACCCCGAAAGTCTTTCTAACAGTTTACTTTGAGGGGCGCCTGGGTGGCGCAGTCGGTTAAGCATCCGACTTCAGCCAGGTCACGATCTCGCAGTCCGGGAGTTCGAGCCCTGCGTCGGGCTCTGGGCTGATGGCTCAGAGCCTGGAGCCTGTTTCCGATTCTGTGTCTCCCTCTCTCTCTGCCCCTCCCCCGTTCATGCTCTGTCTCTCTCTGTCCCAAAAATAAATAAACGTTGAAAAAAAAATTTTAACAGTTTACTTTGAATATTACTGGATCAGGTAGACAAACACAGCGAAGACATAGAGAGCGCCGACTGTCTACCAGGCAGAGCACGGGACATTTTACGTGTGTTAGCTGCCCCTCCTCCCTGGCCTGATGAAGCAGACCCTTTCTTTTCTTTTTTTCCTTTTTCTTGTCGAGTACAGTTGACACATGTTAAATGTATTCGTTTCAAGTGCAGCACAGTGATTCGGCCACTTGATAGGTGCCGCCATGGTCACCACAAACGCGGCTTCCATCTACAGTAGATACTATTATTAATTCAGTTTTATGGAGGTGGAAACTGAGGTACAGACAGGTTAGTGACTCACCAGAGATCCACGGCTGGCAAGTGGTTGGGTTGGGATTTCAGTCCATGCAGTCCGACCCCAGCGTTGGCTCAGCTTCCCCAATCCCGTCCTGCCTCGCGGTACAAAGTACAGGTGTAGAGGGTAGTGATAGGTCATGAACTTCACGTGGTGATAGGTCATGAACTTCACGTGGGGATAGGTCATGAACTTCACGTGGGGATAGGTCATGAAGTTCGCGTGGTGATAGGTCATGAACTTCGCGTGGGGATAGGTCATGAACTTCACGGGTGTATTCGCATGCATGTATCCAAAAGCACGCATTGTTTCCTTCAGCTGAACGGCCGTTCATTGTTTCCTGCAGGGAGTAGGAGGAAAAATGCTTTCTGGGTTTATCGGCCCTGTAACAGGCCGCAAAGTGGAACTTAGGCAGATCCCGTAATTCAACCACAACAAAGTAAACGCCGAAACTACTAGGGGGAAAGGCAACCATGTCGGAATGGGAAGGGCGTGTAAGGACACGTTTGGAAGAGATGAAAAATTACAAGGTGGTGACAGGTGTAGCCGTGAGAGTCTGCCGTTGTGAACGAGGTGGGCAATTTTGTAGGAAAATGGAAATGACCAGGATTGACCCAAGGAGGAGGGGGGCCTTTCCTGTAGGAAACACTCACCCCACGCGTGCTTGTTTTCACCTAGACGTGGGGGGCAGGCCTCCGCGAAGCCGGGGCGCGGGCGCGCTCACCTTGCAGATACGATGCCGCGTGCTTTGAGTCCTGGGCGCCTGGAGCAGGTGCGCTGAAGGGCGGGGCTGGGATGGAAACAGATCCTCGAGCCCACCCCCCCTCCCCTGAGTCTTACCGCCACAGCCCCCCTCTTCCCTTCTTCTCCCGCCCACGCTGTGGGCGGAAGTCCTGGATCCCAGGGCGTTTGACGAAGGAAGCCCGAGGAAGGCAGAAGAGCGTGGACAGCAGAGGAGACCCGGGCTCACGTCCCTCCCGGGGTCCGGCACGTGCGGCGTCAGGCTTGCGGCGCGCGCGCCCCTCCACCGGCCCCGGGGTCGCCGCGCCCACGCCCGGGGGCCCCCACCCGGCTGGGGCGGAGCCGTCAGGCGCGCCTGGCCGCCGCGGTCGGGGTGCGGGCGGGGCGTAGGGCGCCTCTGCCCGCCCCCGCCGCCCCCGCGGTGCTCGCTCCTCCCCGGCGCACACGCCCACACGGCCGCGCTCGGGGCGCGGGCGGGCGGCAGCGCTCGCCAGCCAGCCGGCGGGGCCCCGGGACGGCGCGCAGGGCCGGGCTGCGCAGGAGACCTGCAAACCAGAGCTGGGCGAGACCGTCGTCTTCCACGCCTCCTTCTTTCTCTTTAAAGAAACTGCCGTGTGTTCCCGCTTGAACTGGGAGAAGCGAGGGGTGACGCAGAGGCTTTACTGACGAACCTTGAAGTTCCGGGCAAGTCATTCTACGGGACCCGCGAGGCCCGGCGTGAACCCAGCGCCCGCGCGGGTCAGCCCGGCAGCGCCCTTCGGTAAGCGGCCCGAAGCCAAGCCGAGGGCCCCTGACTTTGCTTCTGGAGCAATGACACTACCGGTGGCCTGCACTCAGGTGGCCTCGTTTGGTGAGCACCCCCAGCAGGTAAGCGCACCCGCAGGGGTCTCCGGTGGCTCACTGTGTGAGAGGGATCTTGCGCTCCCCAAAAGTCAGCCCACGCTGTTGAGCCGCAGGCAGGAGTGGGAGGCTGGAGGGGGGAAGTCTGGTTTTATCACAGGAAACTGTGGGAGAAGGGTGTGGAACACGGGTTTACATTTTTCATTTTTGCATTGACGCGTGGGGGTGAGGTGCGCAGGGGCCTGGATTTTTGTAGGAGATGGTTGCGGAGCGGGGCTGGGTGATAGGCGTCTGGATTTCTGCAGACACTGAAGGGGGAGCAAAGCTTACATGTTTGCAAAACCTCTGAGGATCGACAGGGTGGTGAGAGGTTGTGATCCCGAGAATGCTCCAGAAATTGTAAAGAGTTTGAAGGTGAGCATTTCAGAGCAGGGATGGAGACGCACTTACCGCGCAGGGCCTTCTGGAAGCTGCGCACAGAGCCGGCGGCGTGGAGCGCGCCCCGCCGGCGTCCAGCACCTCGGACAGCGCCGGGCAGCGCGCAGAGCCCGGGCGGTCGCCCCCACCCTTGGCGGGGCGGGGGGGCGGGGGGTGTGTGGGGAGAAACGCTAACGCGGAGCTCTGCGTCGGATCCGCCTCTAACTGCTTCCCGTGGCTGCAGAAGGAAGAGGCGGGGTATAAAATATCCCCAAGCTGCCGCGAATGCTATGGCCGAGCGCGGTGGCCTCCTGGATTTTGAAAGGCGCACCCAAACTCCTTCAAGATCTAACATTATGGAGCGCTCACCTGGGCCAAGGCCCTGTGCTAAGCGCCCCACCTGCGTTCTGCGGTTGTTACGCGCGCCGCGAGCTTGTGTGCCATTATCCGTGTGCTGCGGATCAGAAAATGGGAGCAGAGGAGGCCAAGTAAACCCGTCCGAGTCTATACGACCACTTGGTGGTGTGGCTGCACCTGTAAACCGCACGCCAGGTGGCGGTAGTGGGGAGGTGTGCCTGAGCCGGCAGAATGTCCTCCGCGAAAGCGCCTAACTTGGGTTCAGAGGAACCAAGAGTTCGAATCCAAGCTACAGCTTACAAACATAGGCGCTTGGGCAAGATCGCACAACCTGTCTGCGCGGCAGGCTCTGTATCTGTAAGGTTGAGATCATAATGCTTCCTTTGCAAACGTGTGGGGGAGGGTGGTCAAAGAGAACTGTATATGGGAAAACTCAGCAAACGGCCCATCGCAGTTGGGGGGCGGAGGACAGAAATGGGGAGCAGGTGGTTGGAAGAGGGAGAGGTTGGGTGATGAATGGCAGAGGCCCTGGGGTGCGGGCTGAGTACCCCAGATCAGGGCTCAGAGGTAGGATCCTGGACGAGTTTAATGCAACATGATAATCCTTTAAATATTTATAGGACTTTGAAGAGTGTTTCCCTATTGCCTATATTTGACCCTTATAACAATCTTGGAAGGCAGAGACGGAGTTCTGTGCATTGGGCAAAATGCTGCTGGCCAGCAGTTAATTTCACAGCCACCTTGTAGCAGGGCTGAACTTAGAACCCGGGTGGCCTGCTTCTCTGCCATGGCCCCACCACGACCGTGCACCCTCAGAAGCTTGGATTACGGGGCAATCGTGGACCTGAAGTGCATCTAGAGAAACGCTGTCCGTGCCAGCTGGAGCCAGGTGATCAACCGAAAACATGTTCAACCATTATCTTTTATTTTGTTCCACAAAGAATTTCAAGTGGTGTTTTATAAAGATACACAAGAGGTCAGGTGGACACGTATCAGAAATAGCTGAGATTCATTAGGATATAATTGTGTGCAAACTTACGTGTGCAAATGTGGTCACAGCGGGATGCTGATCTCACTGAAACTGCAGTGAATACAGCACATCCTTCAACTGGAAAAAAAAAAACAAACACAAATTGAGAAAGTAGGGGAGAGACAAGATTAAGGCCACAGCCAGAAACAAGATGAACACAAAGCATGAATATTGTAAAGTCCTAGAAACCCTGGGCCTCTAAGTACGGTCATGTGTGTCCCCAGTTCTTTCCTTGGGAACAGGAGGTGCTCTGCAGACGTTTGCAGGTGCCGGTGGACCCTCCTCTTTTGCCTCCCTTTCCCACGGGGGTCAAATACAAGTAGACTTGGAACCAAATGCAGTGCCTCAATCCTCCGATTTACCACGGTGCCAAACACGGCAAGGTTAGCTGGAAATCCGATGCCAAGGTGACTCGAGGAGGAGGAGACAAAACATGGTAGTTTATCTGCACTGAAATAATTGTGAGTCACTTTTTTTTTAGATATGAACTTAAAAATTTTTTTCAACATTTATTTATTTTTGAGAGAGAGAGAGAGAGAGAGAGAGAGAGAGCGAGCACCAGTGGAGAAGGGGCAGAGAGGGAGACAGAATCCGAAGCAGGTTCCAGGGTCCGAGCTGTCAGCACAGAGCCCCACGCCGGGCTTGAACCCACGAACCGTGAGATCGTGACCTGAGCCGACGTCGGACGCTGAAGCCACCGAGCACCACCCCCCTCCGGCGGCCCCGTTGGTTACCTTTTTATAATGGCTTGCAGAAGCACACCCTGCTTTAAAGCTTACACAAAGGGCTTCTCCATCTGGTAGCTCAGCAGAGAGTCCTAACAAACCTGTAGAGGTAAGAAGCTAGGAGGTGATGGGGACAACACAGACACAGCATCATGACTTGTGTCGCAAGCAGTTTACTTTTACACCCAGTGTCATAGACCCACATACCTACAAAGACCAGGAAAGTAGCCTGAATGTATGAATTGGGTCAGTTGTAAGGCTACAGAGAGTGGCAGGGCCTTTGCCAAACTGAACAATGAGTGATCCATTTTAAAATATTCAAACTGAAACAAAACTAAAACACTATGCCGGTCAAGCCAGACGTACCTGCCCCTGTGGGCTGCACTTGGCCCCCAGCCCATTACTGGGCAGCCTTGGTCTACACTGCTCAGGCAAAAGATGTGGGGCAGCATGGGAGTGAGAGAGCTTGGGTTCAGCAAGATAAAGGACTCGATCTGTCCTGAAATTCCCCATTTCTAAACTGGGAACGACTGGACAACACGGCCCCTCGCAGCCTCGGAAACCTTAGACTTTCATAATTCTGTGGACGGTAAAATAGCCCCAGGGCTTCTGGACGAACATGGTAATCACTTCCACCCACCCGCCCCTTCCATCAGAGAAAGCATCGTTTTATTTTTTTCTGGCGTTGGAGATATTTTAGTCTTCGGTGTGTCTCTTCCAGTCCCTGTGCCTTTGGGAGGTGTGCCCGCCCCATGACGGTGGGGTTGAGACAGAAAACAGCCATGAGGAGTGACTGGGAGAAGGGGCGGGCTGGGTGGGGGACAAGTGGAGAGGAACCAGGCACATTCTGCTCATTTCTCCGTTAACTCTTCTTCTGAAACACAGGGAAGAAAAACACCCACTTGGGGGCTGCTAATTTTAAAACATGGTGCCCAGGGCAGTCAAAGTGCACGGGGTTTCAAAATTCTGGGCACACGTCAGCCCCTTTGGGTCAGAATTGCTTCCTTCTCTCCGACAGGCTGGGAAGCCGTGAAAGGCACGTGGTCTTTCGTGCATTAGGTGTTCCTGACGTTTGTCTGTGATGCACACACAGGAGGAGGTAAATGCCCAAATGCAAGTGACTTAGCTCTTGGCTGATGCCCTCATCCGATCGGTCACTGTTGAATACATCTCCGGCTTCATGCTTCCTTAGCGTCCTCGCACTGCCGCTTCTGACCGTCCTCATCTCTCAGGGGCTCCCAGGTGACCTCCAGCCTCCCGCCGGACCTTCCAAGCCTGAATTTCACACACTTATTTGTTCTTAATGCCTTGCACGTGTATTGACCCTCAACATTTATATGGTGGCGAATGAATGAGTGGATGGATGGATGGGTGGGCAGGTAATCCCAGCGTGTCAGTCAAGGCTCACTCTGGTATAAGTAATAGAAATTAGTGCACATGTTATAAGCAGACACGAGCTAGTTCATCAACGCTTTATGGGGTTAGGAGACCCGGGGGGCGGGGGGAGGGGTGAGGGAATGGCGAGCGGAGCAAACACGAGGGGCACGGCACTGAGCCAGCCACGGCCTGCCAGCGAGCGTGGCTTGCTGGGTTGTGGGAGCGGATAATCTACCGCATCCCACCCGCAGCCTGGAACCCGCCAAGAGCAGGCTCTGGTGGAAGACAAGGAAAAGAGTTTGCCTGGTACCTACCTCCCGCCTCCACACGCTCTCGGTCCACATACACTCTGGAGAGGGTGAATGCGCCCACGCCTCTGTGCTGAGTGGCTTCGCCACCTGGAGGCCTCCGGGGAGACCGAGTCCCCGGTCAGCCGAGCGCAGGTGTGGGCCTGGGCCCCCCGGCCTGACGCAGTGGGGAGGGGGCACGCCTAGAGGAGGCCACCGGGGCCAGGAGGCGAGGTGGTGGCCGAAGCCCTGAGGCAGGGAGTGGGCCCCGGGCAGAGAGTGGGTCTCGAGGCCTCGCCAGGCGGCGCGCGGCAGGAGAGCGAAGGGTCTGGTCCTGTCCTCACACAAGTGTTTGTTTCCTGGCGTGTGTGTCACATAAGGAACTTCCGTTGGGAGGCCACGGTGAAGGCTGGCCGGAGGCTATACGAGGAGCAGCTCCCCGCGCACAGAGAAGGTCATTCCTGTAGATGGGCTGGGAGCAACCAGAATGCCTGGCCTCCACCCTGTTCTCTCCTCAGCAGCGGGGGTTAGAGACAAGGCCGAGCTCCGGGCAGGAGGTGACCCCTGACCGCAAACGAAGGGAGACCGGCACCAGCTAGATGTCCCGTGCTGTCCCCTCCCTCCCCACCCCCGACCTTGAGGGACGTGGCCGGCCCCCCACGCGACACGGAGAGAGGACCCTATTGTCCACCCACATGACCTTCCCCTTTTCTCTTCCTCATCCTCCTTCCAACTACCCTGAAGCCGACGAGGGAGAGAAGATCGTGTTCCTGCCTCGGGGGCTCCGGGGGGGGGGGGGGCTAGGCTCTGGGAGGGGGCTGGCCCAGGAGATTAACACACCAGGGCTCAGCACAGAAGGTGGCAAAGTATCAAGGAATCCAGGAGATGCGGTTATCAACCGTGTGTGTGTGAGTGAGTGTGTGTGTGAGTGTGTGTATGTCAGTGTGTGGGGGGGTCTGTGAGTGTGAGTCTGTGAGAAAGAGTACCTAGTGTTGTATAGCGTCCCAGTGTATGAATACGGCACAATTTCTTTATTTTCTTCATCGCGGGATGTCTCACTTTTGCTTTTTGTGAATAGTGCTGTCGGGAACGCTTTTGTACCTGGTTCGATGCACAGATTTATCGGTAATTATTGATATGAACGAACCTTCCCCAAACAAGTGGCTTAGAACCAGAACCACTTGTTTGTGCGTGTTTCTGCAGTTTGGACCAGGCTCTGGGCACATCTGCTGCCTCGCCCGGGGTCCTGCCTGCACTTGTAACTACCGGGGGTCCGGGGCAACCTCGCCCGAACGATCGCGGTCAGCTGGGGCTCCCTGTGTCCTCCCCGGCAGGACAACCCATGTGTCTTTATGAGGCAGCGGGGCTCCAGGAGAGCAAACTGGAAGCTGGGAGGCCCACGGAGGCCCTGCCTCGAAAGTCACAGTCACTCCTGCCGCATCTTGTGGGTCACACGCTGACCCCTCCTCTTGATGGGCGGGGGTTGGGCACTGGCCCCTGGCGCGCCGTGTGCACGCTGGGACGGCAGGACTTTGTGGCCGTGTTTTCCGGGCTCCCACAGACAGAACCCAGATGCGGAATTACCCGCTGGAGCGCTGGTCTCGTCCTCCCACCCACTGGGTCCCGTTGCTTCCCGTCCCTCCCCGGGCATTGCCAGGCTGGCTAATTTTAGCCATGCTAATTTGGACACTGTGCCTCCTGGTATCTCACTGGGCTTTGATTTGGTTTCGTTTGACTACCCACGAGGCCGGACACCTGTTTGTGTGCTTACTGGCCATTCGTGGTTGGGGAAGGACGTGATCTGTGGGAGGTGTTCATACAGCCTGGAGCTGAGCTGGTTGTAACTCTACTCGGCTCTCTTCCACCTTGAGTGGTTTTCCTCTCGATTAGAAAGGAAGGAACATTTGAGCCCAGGTTTGCAGGGTGGTGAATAATTAAACAGAGCGGGGTCTCTGTTAGACCTCACAGTTAGAAAGCGGCTCAGGGGGACAGCGAGCGGGGCGTTTGAGAGCCAGACGGACAGTGCGTGTCGGGCGCACAGCTCTGGGTGGACGGACAGATGGATGGCGCGTGCAGGGAGCAGGGAAGCCCTGGGTGGACAGATGGACAGACCGTGTGTGGGCGCGGGAGCCCTGGGTGGACAGATGGACAGACAGCGCGTGCAGGCGTGGGAGCCCTGGGTGGACAGACGGACGGATGGTGTGTGCAGGAGTCCTGGTGGCCCTGGGGGCGATGCGCCAGCACACGAAGGGCCCTCGCTGAGCGGAGACCTCGCACCCTCACTGCACGTTCCCGCTCCGTTATGTAGCGCCCGGAAATCCTGCTGCAAACGTCCAGAGCCGCACACAGACCTCGACACCCTGACCCTGTGTGCGCAGCGCCAGTGCCGAGCAGGGATGGTGGGGCCTAAGGGAAAGGCCAGCGCCCGTGTGTGTGCACGCATGCGTGCGCGCGCACGCGCACACACCACATGCACACGCCCCCCCCCCCCCCACGCATACACATGTACATGCTCACACTTATGGGCATACCTGCACGCACACCCCACACGTGCATGCGCACACCCGTGTGCACACCCGCACACACACACACCCGTAGGAGGCTGAAGACGGAAGCACGGGGGGACAGAGACTGGCGACCGCACGGTGGTCACGTTGCTGCAGAAGATCTCGCGGGAACACCCACAACAGCAACGAGATCACACCGAGACACGGCTGTTGGAGGCACAGAGACGAGCTGGGCTGTCCGCCGTCGTGGCGTCGGAAGAGAGCGACGTCGAGGCGTGCGTACGCGTGTGCGTGCACGGGAGAGTGCGGTTTGGGCCTTCTAAGCAAACAGCAAGTGTCTGTGAGCGTATGAAACGCTTGTGAGGGGTGTGAATCCCTCTCTCGCGTTCGGCCAAGCCAGGCTCTGACTTCCAGGCCGGTGGACGTTGTGAACCGCTGGCCGCCGCTCGCGGCAGTGGCGTCGGGAAGCCGTGGTGCCCACCGGGCGACGAGGAACCCTGGGAACCGCGGCCCCTCCTCGGCAGGAGGGACGGGAGTCCGCGTGGAGGGGCTGTGCCGGCAGACGCCTGGGCCAGGGAGGGGGCCCGCCTGTCTGAATTCGGGGAAGGCTCTCCGGCAACACCTGGCCGGGAGGCTCCGGGTGCGGGAACCGGGCGGCGGCCGCGGGGAGGACGAAAGCGGAAAAACCTTCGGCGGCCGCAGACTCACCCCGGCGGAGGAAGCTGCAGCCTGAGGTTTGTGCCCTGTGACGCCTGCGAGCAACGTGCGGTCCCGTCCGCCCTCCGCCTCGTACCTGCCCACGGGAAGGCCGTTCTTTGGCGTTATTCTGGAAGACTAGGGGGAGGAGGGGAGGGTTGTGACATCAGGGCTGCCGTGAGGTTGGGTTTGCTTTGCGATGATTCTCTCTCTGCTTCCTCCCCGATCGCGATAGTAACCCGTGTTTCTGGTGGATTCCCTCCCGGCCTTTCGGATGCCCGCCTGGAAGAACAGCGCATCCGCTATCTACGAGGTGACCCATGGGGTGTGAATCGCTGCCCGATGTCGGCGCTGCAGCAGTGACCCGGGGGGACACACACCTTCCCTCGTGGGACGCAGGTGCCCATGGGCATGGAGTGGAGTTTCCTAAGCGGCATTTGAGGTGAGTGTGGGGCGGGCGGCCCCCGCGTGTGTGATCGCTTGCCAGGTTTATGTCAGCTGCTGTCCTGTGTGGATGTTTTCTGTCCGCTCTCCCGTAAACCCCCACTGTGGCTTCACCAGGCGGCCTTCCCCGTCCCTCCCACCACATCACAGATGAAGAGACGGACCCAGATGAGCTGGACGATGCGGCCGAGGTGGCCTCACCTGGGATCAGGCGGGGACAGGACCGCATCCAGCCCTGTGACAGCCGCACCATCAGCACCCGGGCGCCTCCAGAACGCACGCCATGCTTCTCTCTTCTTCCCTCGCTAGGTCTGGTCGCCGCGGTGGCTCGGAGGCGCGGAGGCCAGCGCGATGGAGGAGGACACTGAACTGAGAACCGACGGAAACTCACTCTTAAAGGCTGTGTGGCTGGGGAGGCTCAGGCTGACCAGACTCCTCCTGGAAGGGGGCGCTTACATCAACGAGAGCAATGACAAAGGCGAGACGGCTCTCATGGTGGCCTGCATCACCAAGCACGTGGACCAGCAGAGCATCAGCAAGTCCAAGATGGTCAAGTACCTGCTGGACAACAGGGCGGACCCCAATATCCAGGACAAGTCTGGCAAGACGGCCCTCATCCACGCCTGCATCAGGAGGGCCGGAGGAGAGGTGGTCTCCCTGCTCCTGGAGAACGGCGCGGACCCCAGCCTCGAGGACCGCACGGGGGCTTCGGCTCTGGTTTACGCGATACACGCGGATGACAAAGACGCCCTGAGACATCTCCTCGACGCCTGCAAAGCCAAAGGGAAGGAGGTGATTATCATCACAACAGATAAATCATCAGCGGGCGCCCAAACCGCCAAACAGTACCTTAACGTCCCTCCGTCACCCAAAGTGGAAGACAGACAGTCACCTCCACTGTGCGCGTCTCCCTCGGACGTCGAACTGAAGGCTCCGGGCCTGGGCGCTCTGCCCAGCGAGCGGGAGGACGACTTCTTCAGCGTCCAAACGGGGCATCCGAGTGGTTGCCACACCGCCAAGGCTCTCAACGAGCCTGGGTCACCCACCAGGAAAGTTGGGAACCTCAAGAGAGCCCGCTTGCCCCAGCTGAAGAGGCTCCAGTCCGAACCCTGGGGCCTGATTGCGCCGTCCGTGCTGGCTGCTAACGTGCGTCAGGACGACGCCCACGGCGCGGGCACAGACAGTGAGGTCATCAAGAGCATTAGCGACGTGTCCTTCCCCAAAAGGGGGCCGCTCTCCAGAGCCAGCAGTATCGACGGCAAAGACCCCGCCCTGTTCCCCACATTCACAGAGCAGATTCTGAAGATCCCAGCCTCGCCGGCACCCGCATCCTGGAAGGCCGCCTATGACAAGGGCCAGGCGTCCCACCCTCGTGTGGCCAGAAGAGGGACTCTCCCTGTGGAGCAGGAGAAGGCTGGAGTCAGTCCATCAGTGTCCCGCAAGTGGCTGGAAAATGACCCATACGATTTCGATCTGCAGCCAGGGGCTGACCAGCTCAATCCCGTCCCCCTGGAGTCGGGCAAAGGGCCCCTCGAGAGGAAGAGGCTGAACGGCTCCCACGTGGCTCTCTTCCATGGTTCCCGCGAGTCCCTGGACGCAGCGCCCAGCACCTCCCCCAGCTCGGCGCGCCCCAGGCCACCGCCTCTTCTGGAAAGGCGAGGTTCTGGGACTCTGCTGCTGGACCGCATCTCGCACACCAGGCCCGGCTTCCTTCCGCCTTTAAACGTAAATCTGAACCCACCCATCCCAGATATTAGGCCCGGCGGCAAACCTTCTTCTCCACTTGCCAGCGGCCTAAAATCCATGCTGCCCGTGGCTCCCAGCTCACCGA
This sequence comes from Prionailurus viverrinus, assembly GCF_022837055.1. Taxonomy (NCBI): domain Eukaryota; kingdom Metazoa; phylum Chordata; class Mammalia; order Carnivora; family Felidae; genus Prionailurus; species Prionailurus viverrinus. The sequence goes on along the minus strand of NW_025927608.1, from coordinate 3,593,974 downwards.
AGAGAGCTGACTCGAGGAGTCAAAAGAAACTACTCCGGAGGCACTCCATGCAGGTCGAGCATGTGAAACAGCTGTCTGGCTTTGAGGAGATCATGGCCTAGACACTTCCAGAGGGTCTCCACGTACCCGACGACAGGCATCATAATCCGGACCAACACAGCCGTGTGGGCCCTCTTCCTCCCGCCCGTCCCCCCGTGCTGCTGTGCGGGCCGCCTCACAGGGTACGGAACAGGGCCCCGCTTCCCTTCTGAAATGATCGTGGGTTGTTACGGGTTTGCTTGAAAAGGGCTCAGGGTGACTGGGTTCTGGGGATGAGGTTACCGAGAATAAATTTCTCCGAAGGAAGAAAACATTTGGGGTTTGAGAGTAATGCAGCTGGTACGGTGATCTAGGCCCCTGACATCAGTTCCTTTCCACTAGACAAACTAGAATTTAGATCCCAGGACGGCAGTGAAAGCATGCCCTTAGTACTAAATCTATAAAGTGCCTACAAAGGAAATGAGGCTTTAGAATTTGTCATGTGTGCAAAAGCTCGAAACTGGCCCCTGAGATCTGGCAAGCTGCATGTTATGTGTCAGCCCAAGGTGGAGAAGGGGGGGACAGAGCCCCCATCAGAAGCATCAGAAGGCGGGGAAGGCAGGGAGGGCCCCCCCATCACAGGGGCTCTGGCTGCCTGTCACCGGGTCATGGGGCAGTGTCCTGCTCGGCACGGTCACGGTCTTCCCAAACCCCCGTATCACACTGTGTTCACGTGCTCATCTGGATGTGCTATGAGTCCCCAGATACAACTACATGTCCCCCAAATTCCGATGTGCCGTTGTCATCGGTGCGTCAGATGTGAAATCGGCCTCATCCGCCTGCCCTGACATGAGCCGTGCCAAAATCTTGGGAAAACACAGCCAGGGTCTGGTAATTAATTTGGAGGTAAATGTGATACGGTTTCCAGAATAGACCTGTTTCTTGCCTGTTCTTCTGAAAAGTCGGTGACACCCCCCACCCCCCGCAAAGCCAGAACAATACGTAGCGCTGGGCCGCGCACACGTGGAAAGCACAAGTGGGAGGTTCTCAGGCTGGAGGGAGTGGCGGGGAGTGGATCGGGTGTTGTAGCCCGAAAACTTCCGGGGGTGCAGACTGGCGTCTCCCCTGCTCTTGTCCAGGTAACTCCAGAGAAATCCGGTTTCTGTGAATTATCTGAAGTGTCTACGCAGTGGGAGGTTTGTAGAGATAACCCGGGTGACGCTTTCCAGCCGTTGCACAAACCCAGGAAGGGAAGCAGAGACTTAGCACGCTTGGTGTGACGGGGCCACATTTCAGGTGACGGGCCTGGTCGTTTTCCCGTTCATTTTTCCCTCCTGCTGCTCAGATTCGTGTGCTCTGTGGTTGGAAGAATGTGGTCCCTGGGGGTCGCCTCCCGTGGAGGAAGGAGGAGAGGCTCTGAGGTCTGGGTTTGCAACTCTGTTCCGTCGTTTCCCAGCTTGGGGCCTTCGGCTTTTCTGAGCCTCCACTCGGTTGTCTGCAAAATGGGCTGGCAGTGCTTCACCTGGAAAGGGCGTGGGGGCCGGTGCCAGAACGGGCCTGTTCCGCACCCGGGGTGAGGAGGGGTCGCCCAGTCTCCCGCACATCTCCAGGCCTCTGAGGCTTCAGAATCTACAAGTTATACATAATATCCCACACAGAACGCAGTCAAGTCCAGCTGAAAAGTTCACGTGTCTCCTTGAGCTCCTCCGTGGTTCCGTAGTCCTGAGCCCCAAGTACATTCATAAAGTAAATTCTGCCACATCCGCTTCTCATAACGATAGCGTCTCTGTGACGACACTTGCTAGACCCTTATCGGGGCATCCCGAACAAAAGTGCTGACGGCCAACGATGCTCACAGATAAGCCAAATGTTCATTTTTTGATGCTTCCTCCCGGGCGGGGGCACCACTGACACTTTACGCTGGGTCGTTCTGTGCCGTGGGGGCTGTCCTGGTCCACCCGCTAGGTGCCGGCAGCATCCTCCCCCGAATTGCGACAACCAAAAACGGCTCCAGACAAGGTCAGGCCGCTGGGGGGCGCCATCACCTCGGCTGATCACCGCCGCTCCAGGAGAAGGCGGTGCCAGAACAAGTCAAGACCCACGAAGCCGCACGCGGTCTGGCTGGCTCGGCCCTGCCCCTCACTTGAAGCCGTTCGAACTGTGCTTCTGTAGGACGACTGTGGTCGGGCTCTCAGGATTCCCGGCAAACACAAACGGAAGTGCCGGTGGCCCTGTGTTCCTTGCAGGGAGGGAAGAAAAGCTCGTAAACTCGCGCAAACCGAGGGCTCGCGGACTTGGTTTAGTGTGGACAATCCGTGTTCTTTCCAGGGCCCTTTAGTCTCGAATGGTTCCTACCAAAGGCACACGATGAGCGGCAGAGAAACACCCTCCGAAGCATTACAGAGAGAACCGTACAGACAACCGCTGTTGTCAGCACATCACGCACGCACACACGTGTGTGCACACGCACGTGTGGCCAGTGCTCTCCAAGCATCGTTCGTGCTGGTGAAAGCCCTGCATCTAACTGTGGGGGAGCAGCGCTGCACACGAGCATTTGTCTGAACCTTCAGCCAAGACCGGAAAGCCTGATTCATCCCGGTAGCGAGCACGGCACATCCATAGCGATGAGCTCAGGTGAAACGCGAAACGGGGTAGCTACTCAGCCGGAGTGACCTGTCCGTCCCCGGATGCCTGTGGCAGGCGCTGTCACGGCACTCCCCGCCTGCATCGGTCACTTGTGCCCCTCCCCTTGGCCTTCCTCCAGACAGTCACCGGATCGTCCCTGTCTCATCCCTGTTTGACGATTCAGTAGCTGAATTAGGCCGTTCCAACCTAGTGTGCCCACCACAACGCTTTATCCTGGTTTGTGCGTAAGCAGGCGATTTTGTCCAGGTTAACAAACCTCACAACGATGCTTCTTAAAAGCGTATTTTAGATTCAAATGTGCTTCGTAGGTCGGAGATTAGCTTTTCTTTTCGGGATCCTGGCGTCACTACAGAATTTCGCTGCCATCTGTGGTTTTAACAACCCATCCACTTGAGACCTTCCGGAACGTTCATCAAAATATGGGACACGAGTCTAAAGTTTAAAGTCTGGGACTTCGGTTTAATTTCTAGACACTCCAAAGCCGGTTTTTGTTTCACTTGTTTGTTTGAATCATTGTCAATTCTCTTAGAATTTCATCCCGTGAACGGTATCCTGCAAAACGCAGGCTGTGTCTGAACGTCTGCCTCTGTGTTGGTGCTTTGGACGTCTCCCTGTTGCTTGAGCTCGTTCTCTACGGCATTCTACTCTAGCCTCAAGCCGACGACGTGCTCGAAGATGTATCAAAATCCATGTATCGGAACTGTTAGGCATTTCTAACATGTCAATAAAAGATACTCTGCAATCCTTTCGATAGCATTCTCCGTTTTTCTGTAGTGAAATCTCAGCGATAAATATTACCTCTTCCTGACGACGGGGTTGACGTGACTGCCCCATAACGTCTACCTTAGCAGACACCCAATATTTTACACACTCATCATTTTGAAAATTAATTTTTGCTTACACAAAAGTGTAAGTGAAGTGTGGGAGTTTCGCTCTCAGTTAGAAAGGGGCAATGGATGAGAGGGGCATTTCCCCTGGGAGAGCTGGGCTTCCTTCCTCTGGCCTCACTGCTCGGGCCTCCCCCGGGGCTGTCTGACACACGCCACCTGTGGGGACTTAGCAGTCGCTGGGCTGGCCTGTCGGCGAGTGTTACACAAGGTCCCGCTCCGGGGCGGAGCGTAAGAATCCAATGGACTAGCCCTTGTCTCTTAGAGTCCAGGGTTCTGTGATTCAAATTTCATCCACACTCCCTGACTCTCCGGACAGCTCCAACCTTACCTCTGGGGCCTCCCCTAGACGGTTGAAAGAAATTGTGCCAACAAAAATACAAAAACGGACTGGCTTCAGGATGTCCCTTCCCCACTTCTATCTTCAGGAGAAGCAGGCCCACGAGTTTCCGAATCCTTTGAGGAGAGATTACGAGGGGCCCTGTGGGGGGAGGAGAAGTGATGGGGGATAAGGCCACAGGGGCCCACCTGGAGCGGGGGAGGCGCAGTCCCAGGATTGATAAAAGGCTTGGAAGTTTGGGGTCCCTTGAGCGGACCTCGCCCCCTTCCAGAACAAAATGGTAGAGGGGAGTGGTCCATGGTGCGTCCTGCGAGGCCGGGCGGGGGCCGGGTGGGGGTCAGGCTGGGCAGGGGGCATCTGAGCCACTGGCCCTGCAGGAACCCTGCAGCTCAGACAGCACATGTATCCACGTGGCCAGTGAGCCTGTGGATGACAGAGCCCGGGGACCAGAACTCCGTGCAACAATGAAGACCTACAGGAGACGGGTGCGGGGAGCTCCCCCGGGACGACATGGGCACTCTTACCGTCTTTGTTAAGTGGGGGGGAGGGGAGCAGATCACTCTTAACTAGATTTAGAAGAGTAAAGGAGTGAGACGTTTCTCACACCCAAGGGTGTTCTAGAGCCCACGGCATGCACTGTGCAAAGGACAGAAGCGTCACCCATGGCATTTGCCCCCGGGGAGGTCGTCAGGGGTAAGCAACAGACCACAAGGAATGAAAGGGGGTAATGCTTTACAGCTATGATGATACCAGAGCAGGTCAACGCAGGGAAAAGTGTCGGACGCTTCTCACCGGGCATCCTCAGCTGAAGGTGGTTCTGTGATCCAATTTCCGTGGACTGATCGTGGACAGGGGGTTTTGACATCACAGAGTAAAAAACGTAATGCGGTTCACAGAACAGGGTGAGCGTGGTGTGTCAGGACTGGGGAGGAGGAGGATGGGAGGGGGGAGAGGTGATGGGGGGACAGAAGGTGGCACACAGGCCCTGCAGGTGTGGACCAGCCCAAAGAAACAGCCCGCGGAACACGACACCCCCCCTCCCCCGCCCCGGACCTCCGTTCTGGATCCTCTGCCTCATCCGGGATGACGGACCCAGAATCATAGACATCCCTGATCCAGAGCAAAAAGAATTTCTCATACGGTGAGAGGTAAGGGTCTACGTTAATTTTGTAACGATCCCATTAGAATTTAAGAAGTATTAATCCTTTCCTTGCCACGGTGGGCACTGTTGCTTGCCTAGCTGGTCTGATTCCTCCTTTCTCCTTTCCGTTCGGGCCTGCTTTTGTTCACGTGGTCACCCCATATCCTGGCCTCTCTTTTGACTAAAGCCACACTGCTCCCTCCCCAGCTCCCTCCAAGGGAAGTCCTGATTGGTCTGAGTTAATCAGGACAAGTCCATTCTCCTCATCAGTGATTGGCTGAAGGATCCAGCCTAAGCCAATCACCACACGGCCTTCCCTTCTCAGTGCCTTAGATCCAGAGGAGACATGGCCTGACTGGACCACCTGGGCTGAACCAAGGACATACATCCCCTGGTTGACAGATTTTCTCTACCTCCTACTAGATATGACCAAATAAACATGTTGTTCCGAAGCTTATTTGTTTGTTTGTTTGGTTTGACAGCCCTCTTTTGACAATGAGAGAATGGAGTCAGAGGATAAACCAACGTGCAGAGGAGGGCAGAGCTGGTAGAGAGACAGACTGGAGCCTTGATCATGCTCCGCCTGCAGGCTGCATTACCTCTGAACTTCCTGTTACATGAACTAAGATATTCTTGTATCATTTAATCTAGTTAGAGTTGTGTTTTCATTCACTGGGGACAACATGTGAATTGTTTGTTTACCCAGTTTCTGCTTGATGATTTTTTCTTTAAAGTTTATTTATTTATGTTGAAAGAGAGAGAGAGGGAGAGAGAGAATCCCACGCAGGCTCTGTGCTGTCAGATGCGTGGCTCAAACCCACGAACCGAGAGATCATGACCTGAGCCAAAACCAAGAATTGGACGCTTAACCAACTGAGCCCCCCAGGCGCCCCTAGCTTAGCTATTAACAAGCTGAGTTTGGGGACCCTGGCAGCTTGTTTAGTGGCCACAGATTCCTGCCACCCAACATACTTCTCCTCTGAACGTGACTTAGGCCTCCTCCCTCCAGAGATGGAGTCCATTTTTTCACCTCGAACCTGGTCTGGCCTTGGACTTGCTTCGGCAAACAGAAAGTGACAAAAGTGATATTGGAGTGTAGTTCTTTGTGGGGGGGCCTTGCTGTTTCTGTCCTGGCCCTCGTGGGATGCTGCCCTGAGCCTGCCATATGAAGAAATCATGTAGACCACAAGAGGGAGACGATGCATGCAAAACTGAGCTGCTCTAGCCAGCAGCCTACGTCAGCCGGCCGCCTCTTCAGTGGGACCATCTTGGACCTCCAGCCCCGAGGACCCTTGGCCGAAGGCGGCTGTGTGAATAAGCCCAAGCAAAAGCGGCTGAAGCACCACCCAGCCAACCACGAAATCACGAGAAATTGTGCGTCTTTGTTGGTTTAAGTCACTGACTCACACGGCCAAGGCCGACCGAAACCAATGCTGTTTAATTAAACCTCCTGAGCTTCTGTTTCTTCTTTGTCAAAGGGGGAATAATAACACTTTTTTTTGTTTGTTTTTGCATGGCCGCTCGTGCAGATTAATTAATGCAAAATACATGAAGTGTGTGAGCAGCTAACACTGCAGGCCGGCACCTTGTAGGTGCTGAATGGTAGCTGTAAAGATTGCTGTTATGCAAACTTTTTAAAGTTAACACTTTCTTCATCCTTAGATTTTATTCTTCAAGGTTATATCCTGTTTCCTTTGACTTCACTTTGTTTGAGCAGCCTTCCTGGCAGCTTGCTAGACTGGTCCCCTCCTAACTACCTCGCTGTGACGTATTCCCCTGTTTTATTCATGTCCCTCCCAAGGTAGTAACACAGATGTGCTCTGATCAGTGCCTGAGACAGTGTGACAGTTACTGCCTTCCACCCCGTAGGTGCTGTGACAGTTCTGTTCCTTCATTAACCCCCAGGGGGCGAGTCAGGCCTCCTTGCTCAGTTGGTGCATTTCCACTCTTACCCTCAGCTAAGTGTTGTTGAGGCTCAGGCTTCGAATGCCGTGGCCTGAGCTATGGCCGTGTCAGGCTTCCCGCCTCTGAGCTTATGCAGGTGTTTTCTTGGAACTTAAACACAGGACTTAACATTTAACCTGGCAAAATTTCTTGTGAATCTTAGCACCGCAGCTGGCCAAGGTCATCTTAGTCTTCTTACATCTGTCATTTGCTTCTTCCCTCGGTGCATCTAGATGAAATGATTATTTCTTACATGTTTTTTCCATATACATATGTATCGATATATATGCATATATTGATATCGATATATATATACATATATATGTGTGTATATATATGTATATGTATGTATACACACACACACACACACACACACACACACACACATATCAGTTACTAAAAATTAAAGTGCCACAGGACAGAACCAGGGAAAGAGCCTCAAGGCACACCACAACATACCTTCTCTGAGCCTGGTACAGAGTCATCAAATATGACATTACCCGTTCTTATTGCTTTGACGGAGCTTCGCACGTTAATTCACGGCCAGATGTGCCCCGCGGCGGTACACTTCCCTGTCGTCCACGTGGGGGTCTATATGGGCTGTACGATTCTTTGCGGAAATCAGGATACACATGTGATAACGCTGTCCCGAAAAATTCTTTACTGAGTAGCCAGACCACAGTCGGTGTCTTTTCTGTTTTACCTGCTCTTAGAATATCAAAACCCTGTAGTAGCGATTATGCAAGATATCTTCTTAGGCCAATGGTAATGGATAAGGCAGTAAGTCAATTTCCCCGCTTTCGTGGTTTTGAGAAGGCAAAGGAAAGAAAGAAAGAGCGTTTTATCCCAGGAGAACCTTCGCCTTGTCCTGATAGCCCAGACATCTGAGTGGCTGAGCGCAGCCTCAGTGGCCCCAGGGTGCGGGGCTCCCGCGGAGCGCGCCCGCCTGCCCCGCCCCCAGCCCTCCAGCCAAGCGGGGCGCCGCCGGGGGAGGGGGCGTGGCCTTCCCGGCGGAGCCAGCGCGCACGCGCAGCAGGGAAGGGGCGGGGCGCCTTCCCCGGAAGCGCCGCCTGGGCGCCACGTCCGCGCCCAGCGCCCGGCAGCCGCCGCCCCGGCCGGGACCGGACCGGAGCGCCATGGGCCCCGCGGGCGCGCGTCCCGGCTCCCCGCCGTCGCCACCGCTGCTGCTGCTGCTGCTGCTGCTCCTGCTCCGGGCCGAGCGGCCGCGGGGCGCCGAGCTCACCTTCGAGCTGCCCGACAGCGCCAAGCAGTGCTTCCACGAGGACGTGGAGCGGGGCGCCAAGTTCTCCCTGGACTACCAGGTGAGGCCGCGCCCCCACGGGCGGCACTGCGGGCGGGCCGGGAGGCAGCGCTCCCGGCCCGCCTCGTCCCGCGTGTACTCCAGCACGGCAGTGGGGGCGGGAGGTGGGTTCGTGGTCGTACTCCCCGCTTCTCCAGGGTTTACAGGCGGAGGCGGGGTGAGCGCAGGGGTGGGGACAATGCGCAGTGTTTACCAGCAAGCAGTCCTGTTGTGGCCATATGCTGCCGCTCCTGCACTCCCGCCTCCTCCCACAGACCGCCCGGCGCACGGGTGGGGACTGGTCTCGGGTGAGGGATCTGCCCCGGAGGTTTAGTGGGCAGATCTGGGGTTGGGGTGCCAGTGGGAATCCTCCCCAGACGGCCACCTGCCCGTGGACACCTGCTCCCAGGCATTCCCGGGATGAGGTGGCGTGAGCAAGCAGGAGTGAGGCAGGCCCTTCATGGGTCCTCTCTGGCCAGAGCCACTGCAGGAGGCTTGTGCCTGGGGACAACATGGTGTGGGATGGCCTCTGGGTCGCTGGTATGGCCACTTTGACATCTCTGTGGACAACATGCAAATTGTGTCTGGGTTAACAGCACCCCCCCCCTCCCCCGTACAATCACTAAAAACCGGTCATTATGAGGCTGGAGGGGCCTGGGAGGTGGTCTGGTCACTGCTAGGGCAGAAATGCCCTGTCAGAGATGGTCACCTTGATTTCGGCACCTCCAGCAGCAGGGGGCCGACCACTTATAAAGGAAATCCTCCCATCTGCCCAAAGAAGAACTTTGGAAGTAGATGTAGGCCGCTGACTGTGTCCCTCGATGGACGTTGGTTATAGCCGATGACCACCTGTGTGATTTTGCCCAATGCCCATCTTGTCACTCTTATGTTTATAGAGAGTTTGAACTGTGTCATTCCCAAGGACCCTCCCACCTCTGATGGCCACCGGGTCTATGAGCACTCTAATCTGTATTTGCTTTTTGCGTTTGATCAGTAATAATATTAACATTCACTAGACCCGTCTGGCAATTTACTTGATCTCAGAGCCTCAGTTTCCTCTTCTGTAAAAGAGGAAGGATTAAGCTCATTGTGCCCTTGCAGCACAAAACCTTGGGAAGTCGGGCAGACGGGCATTCAAATCTTAGCCCTGTCCCTTTCTAGCAGTGTGGCCATGGCGGATTTACTTAACCTCTCCCAACCTCAGCGTCGTCCCCAGGACGACCGAGAGCATCCCGGCACCTGTTCTAGGAAGTTCACGGTGGCCGGTCGGCATTGCACGTGCGCTGGTTGCCCCACTGGTAAAGCAGACGGTGGGTGTCTCTCTGGTTGTCAGGTCATTACCGGAGGCCACTATGACGTGGACTGCTACGTGGAGGACCCCCTGGGAAAGACCATCTACAGGGAAACCAAGAAGCGGTACGACAGCTTCACGCACCGGGCCGAGGTCAAGGGCGTTTATCAGTTTTGCTTCAGCAATGAGTTCTCCACCTTCTCTCACAAGACCGTCTACTTTGACTTCCAAGTGGGCGACGAGCCCCCCATCCTCCCAGACATGGGGAACAGGGTCACGGCCCTCACCCAGGTGAGTGGACGTCGGCGGCCGCGGGCCGGGCTCCGCCTTCAGCCCATTCCTCCTCCCCTCGGGTCCTGGCCGGCACTCAGTCGCCCCGCCCCCAGCTCCCGGCCTGCGTGGCTCTGTGTTGGCCTCACCTCCTCCTGCGCTCAGTCCTAAAGGACACGGTCCCCCTTGTGCTCTCCCTCTGCGTTGTTTCGCCGGATCCTCTGGAATTTCCGTGTTCCCACCGGCCTTTCAAACGGCGTTGCTTGGGAGGCGTCCATGCCTGCCCCCCCCCCGCCACCCCTGCATGTACAGTGTGTGTGCGTCATCAAGACCGAACGCCTGCTTCGTACGGTGTGTTGTCAGGGCCACGTGAGCTGCGACAGCCACGTATCGGTGGCTTAACCCTGTGGCAGATCTTTTCTCACTCAAGCGGTAACCTAGGTTGGTGGAGAGCTTTCCTGCAGGGACTGACGTAGGAATCCAGGGTGCTGTCTGGTGGGCTCCCTGCTCCATTCCTCTGGGCTCTGAGCAGACTTCCCTCTGGAAGTCCCGCCCCGCCTGCTTCTTCAGACCCCCGGCCCGGGAGTCACTCGCCGCACTTCTGCTCAGCCCGTCGTTGCCAGGTGTCCCGCGGCCCCCTGGATGCCGGGAGGGCTGGCAGAGACAGTCTGCTTGGGCAGCGGACTCGCGGCCAGGGCCCCACACATTCTGGAAGAGAATCGGGGATAGATGGTCATGCGTGGGCTCTCGGGGCCAGTGACAGACTGAGCCCAGGCTCCTTCGTCAGTCTCCCTCCTGCCCCTCACGCGCAGTGCAGGCTCTCGGCTTCCCGAGGCCCGCCCAGCAACCCGTGCCCTTTACCCTGGTATCCCCTGCCCCCAGTCGTGGCGTGTGGCACAGACTTGCCGCATGACTGCGTGGCGGGGCCCAGGGGACCCCGCAAGACAGGATTGACCGTCGGGGCTGCGCTGCTCCTGATCCAAAACCAGAGCGTCTAAGTCTCCAGCGGGGCCAGGTCGCCTTCTGGGCGGCCTCTCGGTGGTCACGTGGTCACCCGCTCCCTTCCTCTGTGGCTCTGACCGTGGGTTCGTCTGCCCTCCCTGAGCAGATGGGGGTTACCGCCACCCAGTCCGGGGTGTGGCCTGACCACGTACGGCTGTTGCAACGTAAGTTTATTAAAATGAAATTAAAAACTCGTTTCCTCGTTGGCTGCGTAGCCACATTTCCGGGGCCCAGCAGTCACAGGTGGCCAGTGGCCACGCGTGGCAGGTTCCGCCAGACGGCCCTGGGTCTGAGCCTGGCCTCGTGACCTGTGGCGTGTCCTGGGTGGGAGGTCTCACAGCCCGTACTCTTGGGAGTTCTGTGGCTCACCGACGAAACAGCCTCCGTGCTGACGATGTGGTAACTCTGGAAGCGGAGCCGAAGGTCTCCCCCTCTAACCGGTGGAAGACAGATCGGGTAGAGAAAAGGCTTAATGGTGGTCACTGCGATCGAGAAATCCTTTCCTGGAGGCTTAGAATTAGATTTGGTTTTCTTGCAGGAAACTGATTACACACCCCCTTCTGCGTGGCCAGATCTCCTGTTTTCTGCTGCCCAGCCTCCAGAGGGGGTCCCTTCCCCTGGTACCTCTGACCACCCCGCCTGCCCCCACCCCCAGCCTTGAGCACCGTCTGTCTGTGTCTACACCTGAGAGCCTGGCTCCTGTGTGGTGGGCATTTCCTGTGTGCTGGTACCAGCTGGCAGCAGGCTGAGATGTGTGGCCATGTCAGTTAGCCACGGGGCGCTGCGGTCAGAGCTGTGGTTTAAGGGACGGCTCTCGGGAGGGGCCGGCAGGTGCACGTCCCTCCCCAGACCTTGTTTTCTTGGCGTGGCTTGGATCCCCCATTGGCCCTGGCTCTTTTCTCACACCCTCTGCCTCCCCCCCCCCCCCCCCCACCTCTTCCAGCACAGCGGTGGGCCAGAGGCCATGTTTTCTGGCCCCCGAATCCAAACTCTGATGGAAGAGCGGGATCCAGAGTGACCAAGGTCCAGGCCGGGGCTAAGGCCACGGGGACTTGTCTCCAGCTTGGGTCCCAGCCTGACCAGGCTCCCAGGAGAGGGCAGGGGCCGGGAGGGTGCCCCTGGGGCGGCCGAACTTCCTGAGAGTCCAGGCAGATCCCAGCAGAGGCTGAAGGTTTTCCAGCGGAGGTCAGAGGCCCCGGGCCACTCACTGGTGTTCCAGGGAGGATTAAAGGTTCTCCCACCTCTGCTCTGAGGCCAGCTCGTGCTTCCCTGGCTCCGAGCTCTTGAAGTCTGTAAGGACCCGAGTGCTCCTGTCCGTGGGGGCCCCGTGGACAGGCTGGGGGACCTTGCTGGTGGTTGCAGGCTGAAGACAGGAGCATCGCCAGGCGGGACAGACAGGGTGAGACGCTGGTGTGGCAGCAGAGGAAGGGGATGGTCCCAGGAGGGGGACGGATCGGGGTGTCTCCAGGGAGCAACTGTCACAAGACAGCAGTGACTGGAAACCCCGGGAGGCTCCCGGATTCCAGCCAGGGAACCAGCCAGGGCGAAGCCACACTCCAGCCCAGGGGGCCCAGGGCCCTGAGAAAACAGGGTTCTTGGAAGCAGAAGGGATTCCGCAGGGTAGGAAGCAGGCTGGACGGGTTTCCTAACGGAAAGCTCGTGGTCACGGGCTGTGCACTGGCACAGGCGAGGGTCCCAGTGATGGGGACGTAATGTGCCTTTCTGGGCAGGAGGTGCTTCGGGGGGGTGTGTGCATCATGTACTGTGTTGCCTCTGGGTCCCCGTGGCCTTGATGCTGGGAGAGCTACGTTCCCGCCCGTTGCTGCTTTACCCTCTGGGACCTGATCTGAGACCTTCCTGTGAAGCCACCGCCGCCCTCTTCTCAGAACCGCGGTGCTGTCTCTGGCCTGTGGGTGGGACGCGGCCTCCGACGTGGCGCCTCGCACGGCGGACCCGACGTGTCCTCTGCCTCGGGCCTCTGCACCTGTGACTTCAGGGTCCTCCCTGTCTCTCTTCCTCTTCCCTCCCTCCTTTTCCAGTGATTCTGGGCCCTGGGAGGAGCCTGCACCTGCCGACCTGCACTGCTGAGCCCCCCAGCCAGGCCCAGGGCCCAGGGAGCGCCCGCTCCGAGTCTCTGAATGAGCATGGGACGGACCGAAGCGTAGAGGGTGGAATTCTAGCCCGGAAACCCACGTGGGCCCTTTGCTCGTGCTTAAAGGCAAAGTCTGTGTGTGCATGCATAGTGAGTGTGTGTGCGTGTGCAGGTCCCACAGGTGCGCATGCCTACGTGTGCATCCCCGGCCCCCGCTGATCTCAAGGACAACCCGAACCTGCTTGTGGCGGGGCCCTCGGTGCCCTCGTCTGTCCGCCGCTCTGCCCTGTCTTGCCCGCAGAACCACAGTGACCAGTGCAGCTGGACTAGAGAGGCTTCCAGAAATGCCGTGTCGTGATTTGGCCTGGACACAGGCTTGCAGAGTAGCCTGACCCCATGCCGCGGCCTCCTTCCTAGCCCTTCCTAGCCCTTATCCTCTGTTCATTCTGTGATGGTGGACGCGCCTTTGTGAGCTCCAGAAGTGTCACCTGAAGAGCTGGGGCGGGGGTGGGGGGTTTCAGCGCCTACGAATGCCGCCGTGTGTCCGGCAGAGGTCTGTGCCCCTGGTGGTCCTCTTGTGGCTGGCATTTGGAGCCGGTTGACACATCAAGGAACTCCTTGGTGTCAGGAGCCCTTCCAGGATCAGGTGGCCGCTTCTCAGCGTCTGACGCCTGTAGGTACGAGCCGCCTACCAAGTGTGAGGCAGGTGACGACGCCGGGCGCCAGCCCGAGATGACAGGGTGTGCGGGTGTCCCCGAGAAAGTGGGTTTGTTACCCTGGATTCTGCCCTTTGAACTGCTGCCCTGTGGAGCTCCCCTAATTCCACCTGGGTGGCAGTGACCCTGTCGTTTCCTGTCTGGGTGGCACTTTGCAGCTCTTCCCATGGACCCGGGTGACAGCAGCCGCCCGCGTGTCCACAGGAAACCGTAGCCCTGGCGGCAGACCAGTCATCGGGTGGACACGATATGTGGCCTTGGAAACTCCGGGGCCGAAAGGAGGCCTCGTCCTCCCTCGCGTGGCCTGGTGTGGCCCCTGCCGTGGCCCGGAGTGAACAGCCCGTGAGGCAACTAAGGGCGATGTTGCTTTTTGGCCACAGTCTCCTATTTGCCTCCCGGAAACAGTTCCATATGTGACACAAGGGTGGGTGTTGGGGCTCAGTCAGGCGGTGGCTCCGTGGCTCGGTCTCCCCTCCCTTCCTGCGCTCACGGTGTGGACAGTTCACCTCTGCGCTTTGGGGACCGAAGCAGGTGTCTCCGGGACGTGTTGCGAGCTTCTCTGGCCTTGTTGGGATAGAATCTTCTAGGTTTTGGATAAATGCGTGTCCTAGGTCACCTGTGAGTGAGCCTCATGACCACCGCGGGCTTGTGACTCCCTTCGTGGCGTAACCGAGTGTCCGAAGCGGACCACGTGCACCTCAGTGCCGCAGGCGGGCGGTCCGGGCCATGCGGGTCCCCAGGCTGGGTTGGGGTGAGGCCGGGGATCAGCTTCCGCGCTCGCCAGACTGTTGGCGGGTTCGGGTCCTTGTCGGCTGTTGTGCCCCGGCCCCCAGAGACCTCCTCCGGTCCCCGCACGTGCCTGTGTCCTCTAGGGTGGCAGCTGGAGCTCTGCTCCCTTTCAGCGGCTCCTGTGGTCAGGTCAGGTGCTGGGGTGGTGGCTGTGGCGTGAGGGTGGCCGTGCCGTGTGACCTAGTCACAGCTCATCGTGTCGTGGGAGTCGGGCAGGTGTGGGGGAGGGGGAAGGGATTCAAGGTTCTGCCTCAGTACGTGGAGCCGGGTGAAGGGGGTCCCACGTGAGCGTGTGTGTGTAAGCGTGCGCGTTCATGTGTGCGGTTGGGTGTGTGTGCATACACGAGAGGGGTGTCTTCCCGTGCCTGTGTGTGTACAGGAACAGGCCCCCACGACTGTGACTCGCGTCTCTGACCTCGGGCAGGTCACACGGCCTCTTGGAGCCTCAGTTTTCTCATCTGTGTGCGGGGCCAGCGGTCAGTCAGGCCTCCTACCAGCGGGGTGGCGGTCCCCGCCCGCCACTGTCCCGAATGTTAGGTGAGACCCAGGGCTGCGTTCGAAGGCCTAGGCTCGGGACTCAGACACGCGGGCTCCGCTCCTGACTCCGCCACCTCCTAATCGGAGCCTCGGGTGCCGGCGGCTCAGGGGACGTGGCCCGGGTGTCAGCGTGGGCCGTGTGCGGATTGCACGCTCCTCTCGGGGTTAGAACGTGACTGCTCTTCTCCTCCCGCCCAGATGGAGTCGGCCTGTGTGACCATCCACGAGGCCCTGAAGACGGTGATTGACTCCCAGACGCATTACCGGCTCCGCGAGGCCCAGGACCGGGCGCGGGCGGAGGAGCTGAACAGCCGGGTCTCGTACTGGTCTGTCGGCGAGACCGTCGCCCTGTTCCTGGTCAGTTTCAGCCAGGTGCTGCTGCTGAAAAGCTTCTTCACGGAGAAGCGGCCCGCCCCCCGGGTGGCACACTCCTAGTCCCTGTGCCCCGCCCCCAGCCCGGAGCTGCCCTCCTAGGTCACGGGCTCCTGCTGGGCCGGAGGCAGAGCCGCCCGGGGAGGGGCGGTCGGAGGGGGGGGGCACCGAGCTCCCAGGTGCCCGTTCCCGGTGTCCCGGCGGCCGGCGCCCACAGAGCCCGGTGACGGGGACGCATCTGACTGCGTTACGTGTGCGACACCGAGAAGAGCGAGTGGTCAGGCTGAGACTGGCCGCTGTGCAGGGCCACAGGAAGTGAGCCGCGTCTGACCAGAGGAGGCTCCTGGGGCGGCTCCGGGCGCTCCCTCTGCCCCATGGTGCCCGGGTCATCCGGCCCGTGTGTGTCCAGGCCTCTGTGCGGAAGAAGGGGCTCTTTAGTCTGCTTCCCTCTGTGGAGCTGTCTGTGCCTGGAGAAGCCGGGCCCCGGGGCGGGCGGCTTTGCAGAAATTTCCCGTCCCGGGTGAGTAGAGGTGCCCGCCGTGGAAGCGGGAGGAAACCGGTGGCCGGTGCCCTCGGTCGGCTGTATCTCCCCGGAGGCAGCACGTGGTTTAATAAAAACGAAGCCTGAGCACCGTGGAGACCTGTGCCTGTATTTCTTTGCCCTGAAGCAGCTTACAGACGAATGGGGGCTGTGGGCGCCCGTGCAGAGGGCGTGATGGAGCAAGGCTGCCCTCGCGGGGTGTGCGGGGTCTGTGTGCAGGCGTGCGCAGACCGCAGGTAAATCTCCCAGGCGAGCGGAAGCAGCGACTAGGGACTTGGTTACTTTGTTGCCTCAGACTCGGGAGGTCACTGAGGAAGCAGCGTCATCATGTGGTCCGGACAGAGGGGCCGAGAACAGGGAGAAGACGGGGAGTGGCTGTGCTACGTGCCATTTCAGCAGCCACGGCGTCTGCTTAAAACCCAAGTCAGACCGTGTCATTCTGGGTCACCACCTGCCCATGGCTCCACAGGTCACTCGGGTCACGGCAGAGTCCTCGCTGTGGGCCGGGAGATCCCGCATCATCGGCGTACCGGCTGCCCTGCTCCCCTCTCTCACTCCACCCAGGTCTCCTTGCTGTTCCTATCACACACTGGGCCTTGCCTCTGCCCCAGGGCCTTTGCACATGCCGTTTCCAATTAGAACACCATCTCTCTGACACCTGCATGGCCTCCTTTTGGCTAGATGTCACATTAGCAGCAAGATCTACCCTAACGACTCCATTCGAGATGGCAGCCTCTCACCTGCCCTGGCCTCCTCGTCTCCCTGTCCCTGCTTTTCTTCGGAGCTAGTTTTGTCACCACTGACGCATACATGTACTTGTCTGCTTGTTGTCCTTCTTACGCCACTACATGTAAACTCCATGCCGTGTCCTTGGTCCCTAGAATAGCGCCTGCCACGTACTGAGGTCTTAATACGTTATTCGTTACTGAATGTATAGCATTGCCTGTTGGTAAGAAGTTAATGCATTACTGATCACCTGTCTCCGTAATAGCTCTCGAAGGAAGATCCGATGTTTGCCTTAAAGTACCTCTACCAAGAAATCCGAAGCCCGCGCCGTCTGGCAGGTGTGAACGCGTCGTGGGCGAGGTGCACTGGAACACGTCACGTGGAAACGAAGCTCCGTGAGGCTTACTTAGCTTAGTTGAAAGATAAATACTGCTTATCTGTGCCTATGTCCCTGATGGCATTTCCTCTCCCTTATTTAAAAAATTAATGCCCCGCTCAACTTAAAGCAGGACAGAGGTGGGGAGGAAGGAAATGACAGGTGTTGCAGATTCCGCGAAGTGAGGGTCAGAACAGAGCTCTGGATACACGGAAGCCCCGGGGCGGGCAGCCCGGGAAGAGGCCGCCGCCCTCCGACCGTGTAGGTGGGTCTGCAGGTGGAGGCGTGCGTGTGTGTCTTCCAGCCCCGCGTGAGACCACGTGAGTGAATGTGCCCCGCGCAGCGCTGGGCTCAGACCTGCCGATTCCCTCTTTCGTCACTCTCTCCAACAAGACGAGTAAATAAACCAGACGTAATGGTACCTGAGAGGCTTCGAACGTCAAAATCTAAATGTGAAAACGTACAGCCAGCCGTTCGCGGCGTTCCTTGCGGGGCGGACGTTCAGCAGCTTGCAGTGGCTTGTCACCGGATGTCCCTGCCCGGGTGCTGTGCTCATGTGACGGGTCCTTGATTCTGCCGGTCACGGACAAGCCTTGCAAAACTTGATGGGAAACGGTTGCCTGCCTGAGGCCAGCGAGGGCGGCAGAGCACAGACGGGGCCATTCCGCTTTCTAGGAAGCTTCTGTGTGTCCGGGGGTTCGTGTGAGAGACCCAGGGGCTACAGGAGGAAGTGCCCCGCGTGTGAATTCCCAGAGGGCACCTGGCCTGCTGGAGAGGAGGCCGCTGCTGCCGCGACTCTCGGGGGCGCCCACAGACCACGCTGTTCACGCTCCCTCTTGGAGTGCGAGACCACGTTTGTTTTAACAAGTCACGTCTCTTGCTAGTCGTGTCCCTTGCGGAGGGAAGGAGGCCCAGGTAGGTGAGGGGGCTGGGGGACAGGGGTCCCAGCTCTGCCGGACAGCCTTCAGAAGGGTGTCTGGCTTCTCCCGTGGCTTGCCCTCGCAGAGCATCTATGTGAGCTGCGTGTCCTTTTCATTCTTGACTTGTCATGTTTTAGGCAGTTGAAGTATTAACTGTAGTCTCTCTAATTGGCCACACAGGGCAGCTCATCTTAACAGGACTGGTTCTCAGGCGGGTGCGACCCTGGGGTGGGGGGACTGCATGTGTGAAGCGATCCTCGGTTTGTGCGTTTTACAGCCAGCGCTCACGGACGCGCTGGGTGTGTTGCACTCGGACCGGCAGCTGGAGGCTGCACAACAGGGGAGCGTGTGCGTGTGTGTGTGCGTGCGATACGTGTGTGCGTGTGCACGGTGTGTGTCTTAGTTTGCGTGCGTGTAAGCACGTGCGTGGTACGCATGTACGGGCCTGTGTGTAAGAGTAGGCTGACCCATCCCGTGCCCTCTTCAGGGCGGTGACCTGGCGAGCGGCCATCCTCCAGACGCGGCCTGCAGGGACTACGGAAGCAGGCAGGGCGCGAGCATCCGAGGAAGCGTTCTGTGCCCGCGACCTCGGGGAGGTGGAACAGCGTGTGGAGGAGCGGGAAGGGGCCGGGGCCGGGCCGGCACTGACGAGGGGACTTGGAGGACGGACCAAGGCCCCGTGCCCGCCTGTCCTGCCTGTCGGCCCGAGGCCACCAGGGCCCCCCGGAGGTCAGGAAGCCGGGACCAGCGGCCTGAACGGCGAGCCTGTGGGGCGAGGGCACGGCAGACCCGACTGGCGAGCGGCTGATGGAGACGGGTTCCAGCTGCCCCCGGGCGTCCCCTCTTCCCTGCCGTGTCCCCGCTAGTACCCGGGGCGGGGGGTTAAAGTGCCGTGTGAACAACCTGTCAGGTCCTGCTCTGCGCTGCGATTCTGCGTCCGGGGCGCCCTCCTCCCTCCTCGACTCTCCGGGAAGACGCCGACCAGGGCCTGGCCTTGGCTTCTGGTCGTGCACGTTCCCAGGCCCGGGGAGCCTGAGCGCGCAGGCCGGGCAAACAGGGCCCGAGGGTCGCACGAAGCCACGCGACACGCCGTGGTGGGGGGGGTCACTAAGGAATCTACTCCTGAAATCGTTGTTGCGCTATATGCTAACTAATTTGGGTGTAAATTTAAAAAAAGTAAAAAATAAGATAGAAGGACATGTAACCGATTAAACAGAAACTCTCAGACAAAAGCGTGAGCTCCAAGTACATTTCCTTTAACAGACGGAGAGACGCGGACATTCAAAAAAGGACGAAAAAAACTTGCCAGGAAAATACGCAGCAGACGAGGAGGTTACAACCCCGGCATCTGGCAAAACCCCGTTCAGGCCAAGTGTCCCCCAACAGGAGAGTGACGCGTAATCGTGACACAGTGACACGTGCACGCGTCCGCCTCCGTCCCCGGGTCCAGGCTCAGCTGCCGAGCCCCTTGTGGTTCCCCAAGCGATCAGAGCACCAGGAACCTCTTGTTCTGGTACTTGGTCTTGACCCTGGGTCCCGACACGGCGCTCCTGGATCCTTTGTTCTAACGCGGCTGGGGATTTAGGAAATAATCCTAATCACGGCCACCGTGGAAGGAATCACTCTCCGCTCTTCCCGTGAGCAAACCCAAGTGGGAGACGCTTGGTGTGTGTCCCTCATTTAGCTCTCCAAATGGCTTTCTGACGCGGGGACTCTCCACGTTCCTGTTTTACAGTGGGGGAACTGAGGCACGGATCATTTACTCAGGTTTTCCCAAAGCCGTCCGGCCAGTACGAGTAAACTGAGGGATGCTCTTTACTTCTCTCAAGAGGCTCTGAAAGATAAATGGCTTGGTAAAACCCATTCCTGGTGAAAGCTTTGGATGAAGGAGTAGTTGGTCGGGGGTGAGGAAGGGTCGCAGGGGAATGTGGCTCAGGCTGGAGCTGCTGATTCTGTCCTTTGTGAATGTGGTGCCACCGAGGGGGGGACGTTTCTCCCAGACTGTATGTGTTTGAGAAACGGAGACACAGACACGACGGGACTTTCCGTAGGTTTGCCGTGAGAACTGGCTCTCACGCTTACGGACGCTGAGAAGTCCCTGCGTCTGCCAGATGCAAGCCGGCGAAACCAGGAGAGCCAGAGGTGGTATTTGGTCTGAGGCCCAGGGGTCTGTGGTGGAAACCCAGGCCCGAGTCAGAGCCCGGGAACAAAGAGCCTGACGTCTGCGGGCGGGGGAGGACGGGTGTCGGGCTCGAGCAGAGGCACAGTCACCCTTCAGCCCGGTGAGCAAGGTACCGGGCACCGGGCGTGGAGTCGGGCGGGACCCCCGGTCCAGCCGCCCCTGGCCGTGTGCGGCCACTCAGGGTGACCCACTGCTGGGCTGGAGGTCTTCCGTCTGCGGTGAGAGTGAAGTCCCCGAAGGGAAGTGGCGTGAACGCACACTGTTCCCAGTCAGCGCTGCTCCAACTGCTGTGTTTAGTTCCTTGATGACTTTTCCCGGAAACACGCAGGGCGTTTCCTTTTCTGAGGCCTGCCGCGATATGAGGAATGACCACAAGAGGTCAGGATGGAAACGCCAGTAAGGCTCACCTTGGCTCTGAGGGCTGGGCTGGTTCTCAGCACAAGGAAACGTGTCTCTGCAGAACCTCCGTTCAGAACCTCCCAGCGAAGGCACTTTTCAATTCTCCCACTTGAAACTGGGATGATGCACGTTTGCTGCGGCGAATGGTCACATCAGAGAGTAGCTTGGGTGCAGCTGGAGGTGTGGGAGGAGGTGGAGGAGGAGGAGGAGTTGATGGAGGAGGAGGACGTGGATGTGGAGGAGGTGGAGGCAGAGGAAGAGGAGAAGGCGGGAGGAGGAGGAGGAGGTGGAGGAGCAGAAGGTAGAGGAGGTGGAGGAGGAGGAGGAAGTAGAGGAGGAGGAGGAGGAGGAGGAGGAGGTGGAAGAGGAGGAGATGGAGGAGGAGGTGGAGGAGGAGGAGGTGGAGGAGGAGAAGGCAGAGGAGGTGGAGGAGGAGGAGGAGGAGGAGGAGGAGGAGGAGAAGGAGGTGGAGGAGGAGGTGGAGGTCGAGGAGGAGGTGGAGGAGGAGGAGGAGGAGGAGGAGGTGGAGGAGGAGGAGGTGGAGGCAGAATGACATCAGTAAGAAAGCAAATCCTGGGGCGCCTGGGTGACTCATTGTTATGTGTCCGATTTCAGCTCATGATCTGAGGTTCATGACTTCGAGCCCTGCATCTGGCTCTGTGCCGACAGCTTGGAGCCTGGAGCCTGTTTCAGATTCTGTGTCTTCTTCTCTCTCTGCCCCTTCCCCGCTCTGTCTCTGTCTCTGTCTCTGTCTCTGTCTCTCTCAAGTAAATAAGTAAATAAACATTGGGGCGCCTGGGGGGCTCAGTCGGTTGAGTGTCCGACTTCGGCTCAGGTCATGATCTCACAGTTTCTGGGTTCGAGCCCCGCATCGGGCTCTGTGCTGACGGCTCAGAGCCTGGATCCTGCTTCGGATTCTGTGTCTCCCGCTTTTTCTGCCCCTCCCCCCCCCCCGTGTCTCTCTCAAGTATAAACACACATTAGAAAAGTCACTCATTCGTGCATCCACGGATTCACTGAGCCGCGTGATGACAGGGGTCCAGGCTCGAGGCAGGCCATGGCTCGGGGAAGCCAGGACTTGGGCTGGCCAGAGCGCGGGGGCGGGGACACAGGTGCACGAGGGGCAGTGAGGAGGGAGAGGCAGGTGAGGGCCAGCAGAACAGTCTAGGCCACCGTAAGAGAGGGTTGGGCTTCACCCTCGGAGGGCTTTTAGGGACAGGCTTTGGGAGGGTCACTGGCTCCCCCTCGCCAGGCGGATGGAGGAGAGTGGTGCACCCCGTGTGGAGCGCCACCCGCCGTGCCCAGGGGGCTGGAGAAGAGGGTTGTGGACGCTCGTTGGCTCCTGCTCCCTCGCCACACGCCGACGGGACGTCATGCCTGCCCCAGCACGGGCTCATCTCCACGCGAGAGGCTTGTGTCCTTCTGTCTCAGGGATGAGCAACCAGAGGCAGGAGCTCGTGATCGATGCCAGTGGTTCTCGACGGGGAGAACCGTGACCCTGGGGGGACACTTGGGGGCTGCCCCCTTGGCAGTGTCTGGACGTACTTTTGGTTGTCACAAGTGGGGAGGAGGCATCCGGGGGCGGGGGTCCAGGATGCCACTGAACATGCATCCAGCAGTGCAAAGGCAGCCTCCACAGCAAAGCCGTGGACCCCAAAATGCCAGGGGTGCCTGGGTTGACAAGCCCTGGGTCTATCCAAGGATACAGGATAAAAGGGAAGAAACACTGGGGAAAACAGACTGAAAATGGAAAACACCAACAATGTTGGCATGGGGCAGATAAAAATTGTGACCAAACGTGTCATTAACATATTAAAAACAAGGAAGTCATTGCCTCTACAAAGATTTTGAAGCAGAGATACAAGCTGTGAAACCAGCGTAAAAGAACTAACCTCAAGTGTTTCTGACACGCAGACACAGGTAGGGGGGTAAACTCCCCTATTTGAAGGTAAAGCGTTGCCCGGCTCACAGAGCCAAGATCTCGCACAGTCTGCGCGGCGTGTGCAAGCTGTGGCCCGTCAGAAACACCACCAGAGCCCCCGGTTACCGGCAGACTTGGGAACGGAAGGGTTGGCAAAGGGGTACCGTGAGGATAAAAACAAACGTGAAAAGGAAGTGATGCTCACAGCTTTGAGACAAGAAGCAGCTCCTCTCTGCTTCCTGCTTCCTGCCCAGCAGTTTCCAGAGAGGCAAACACTTGAAGCCTTGGCTTGGGAGGGGGTCCTCCTACTTATGATACAATGTCCAGAAGGAGAAAGAAGGGAGTCCCGCTGCACGGATGTCTAGATTGTCGCACGGTAAAACCCGTTTGCGTGCTTTAAGGAGAACCCAAGACAGACTGGGAGAGATTCAGGGGGCAACTCGTAACCATAAGGACAACAGTCCCAGTCAATTGAGTAATCGATTCGGTGACCACTTATTGAACATCTATGTGCTGTGCACTGCTACGCGCTGGGGAGGTAATAACATGGAAACAAACTTCCTGCCCTCGCGAAGTTTACGTTCTCCAGAACAGTCTCGACACAGACGACCCAGTAAATACGTGTGAGGTCAGGTCGCGATGGTGCGGTGAAGACAGGTCACGTGGGGTGTGCGGTAATGGAGTGAGACAGGAATTAGTGGGGCTGGGTTCAAGGATAGGCTCACTGATGAGATGGCATTTGCGCAGGAACGTTCCAGCTGGAAGAGCAAGTGCAAAGGCCCTGAGGCAGAGTTTCAGGGCACGTTTGGGGAACATCGGAATAGAACGATAGGTGTGCCAGTGAGCAGGGGGGCTAGCGGGACAGCTCAGGAGACCGTCTGGGTCACGGTGAGACTACGTTCTTTATGCACAAGTGAGGCGGGAAGCCAGCACGGAGGTAGCATAGTCAAATTGTTCTTCTGCAGTTTTGAGTTTTAAATGTTCTTATTTTGGAATGATTGTAAGTTCACGGGAAGTTGCAGAAGGAGCACAGAACAGCCAAATCCGGAGCCCCTGACGACACCCCGTGCCGGTGAGAACGCGGAGGAGCAGAAAGTCTCGTTCGTCGCTGGAGGGGACGTGGTGCGGCCACCCCGGGACACAGCGTGGCGGTTCCCACAAAACCCCACACGTGACCCAGCGCCTTCGTGGCTCGGCATTAACCCCAAGGAATAGACAAATCGGGTCCACGCGAGAACCTGCGCACGACCATCTGCAGCACATTTAGTCGTAATCGCCAAAACTCGGAGCAGCCAAGATGCCCTTCTGTGGGTGATGGATAAACTCTGGTCCATCCAGACAACGGAATATCATTCGGCATCAGCGGGAAATGAGCGGAAGAAGCCAGTCTGAAAGGCTCCCTGTTATGTGGTCCCAGCCACGTGACGTTCTGGGAAAGGCGAAACCGTGGAAACATACAAAGGTCAGTGGTGGCCGGGGTGGGAGTAAAAACACTCCATGGGGTCGTGACGGTGGGTTTATGCAGGCAGCATTTGTCTAGCCTCCTGGAACGCGTAATACCACCGGGAGCGAACCCCAGGGTAAACCGTGGATTTGGGGTGGTGACAGTGTGTACGTGTGGGCTCGTCCTCGGTAAAAGTGTAGTCAGTCCTGCCGGCGAGTGTTTTGATGATGCGGAGGCTGCATGTATGTGGAGGCAGACGCATGTGGGGAATCTCTGTTTTCCTCTCAATTTTGTTGCGAACCTAAAATTTCTAAAAAAAAAAAAAAAAAAAATCTCAAAAAAAGTAGTTTTAGGAGAGATCTGATATCCGCTCCTGTCAGTTTCTGTCAATGGTAACGTCTTAGGTGGTGACCGGAAAGTTCTGGAACCATCAGTGCCACGTGTCCTATCCCACACGCAGCTCCACGGAGCCACCACCACGGAGATCTCCCCGCCGGAGCCCCTTGTACCACTGCCTCCCTCCACCGTCCCTAACCCCTGGCAACCACTTACCTGCCATTTTGAGGGTGGTCCGTAAAGGGAATCATGCAGTTTACCGAGATCGGCCTTTCTCACTCCGCGTAACGCCCTAGAGACTCCCGAGGTTGCCGTGTGTCTTCATAGTCCGTTCCGTGTGATTGCCGTGTGGCAAGGGCCCCATGGCACGTGTGTACCACGTGTAGTGAGTCACACGCCGAGGGACACTGGGCTCTTTCCCGGGTCGGGCTTTTTCAAACAGAACTGCTGGGAACATTCCTGTTTGGGTTGGATTGTCTTCCAGATATGATCTGGCTGCCGTGTGGCTGGATGGGGGGGTAGGAGCCACGGCAGGGGTCCGGGCAGAGGTGGCCGTGGCTTCGGCAGGTGGAGGGACGGGCTCGGGGTGGATCCGAGGCAGGAGAGGAAGAAGGGAGGAGTCGAGGACAGCTTCACGACGTTGTAGGACTGGGTGCAAAGTTGTCCCGTTTTCTCGTGGGCCTGCCCGTGGGAAGGAGAGTTTTCGGGTAGGGGCCGTGGGGGCAGACCCAGGGCGCGGTGTTGGCCGTGTTGAGTCTGGGGTCCCTACGAGCTACCCAGTGAGATGGGGTCCTGACGGCCGTGCCCGGGGCAGTCAGGCCGGAGAGGCCCCTGCGGGGTTCACACACGCGAGGATGGCCGTGTGCTGATGCGGCCATAGGGTGCGTGTGGATGGAAAAGCAGGTCTGGGGGTGCCTGGGTGGTGCAGTCGGTTAAGCGTCCGACTTCAGCCAGGTCACGATCTCGCGGTCCGTGAGTTCGAGCCCCGCGTCGGGCTCTGGGCTGACGGCTCGGAGTCTGGAGCCTGTTTCCGATTCTGTGTCTCC
This sequence comes from Prionailurus viverrinus, assembly GCF_022837055.1. Lineage (NCBI taxonomy): Eukaryota > Metazoa > Chordata > Mammalia > Carnivora > Felidae > Prionailurus > Prionailurus viverrinus. The sequence continues at coordinate 3,568,738 of NW_025927608.1, read as the reverse complement.
CTCTCTCTCTGCCCCTCCCCCGTTCATGCTCTGTCTCTCTCTGTCCCAAAAATAAATAAATGTTGAAAAGCAGGTCTGATCCTGCAGACCTCCAACGTGCAGGGGCTGAGAAGGTCAGAGCAGAGAAGTGCCTTTTTTGTTCACACCAAATCCCTGACAGGTTCCAGGATTAGTTCCAGATTCCGTATCTGCTTGTTGAAAAGACGGGAGAAAAATCTTTAATAAGTAGAGCTTCAAAATAGATTACTTGTCCTCTCTTCCCCCGGAAATATACTTCATAGACTGAAATGGGAAATTGATTTAAAAATACACATCCTGGACACAGTTATGTGGCTCAGACCACTGATTCCATTTTCTGACGATAGACCTTCTCAGGACCTGGTTTCACCCTGTTCCCAGACTCTCCAAGATGGCACTCCGGGAGGTCGGAAGGTGGGTGTTCCCATGGTGCCCCGATCTCTGCCGAACATTCCAGCCTCGCTCACCAGCCGCGGGTCCAGCCATCTTTCAGGAGACAGACTCTGCCCGGCACCGGAATGTAGGACGTCCTGTGGTCAGTCCCAAATCAGTACCATCCCAGACGCACGGGAGCGGGGGAGTGCGTGAGACGTTCCCTAATGTGTCAGCACTCCTTTCGAGAGCTGATTTTTCTTCCTGCAGTTAAGCCCAAGGAAAGAAAGGAAAAGCCATGGTTTTAGAAGAAACAAAGTGTGGAAAACCCAAGGTAATTAACTAAAAATCTATTAGAACTAATAATAATAAGTGGGCTATTTAAAAATATATACAAAACCGATACTTTCTTACAAAGCGAGGAGAGCTGTTTCGAAAACGTAATGGTAAAGATTCCCAATTACCGTAACGACAAAAATTTTACCTATTTTACTGCCAGAGGAAAAAGTTTTTTAAAATGTGCAGGAGCTTTATGAAGAAAATAATTTTATCAACAGCCAAAAAGAAGGTTTCAAAACGTGGTCCCATTTGGGAATCAAAGTGCACACACACATTTTTGCAAAGATGAAAATCCAGAGAGAATATCCTCAAGACAGCACCGTGTTTCTCGATGGCAGATCACGTGTCATTTAGAGATCTTGTGTTGTGTTTTCCTCATCTACATCTTCTATTTTTATTAATTAACTAATTAAATTTAATTTATTTTTTAAATATAACTTATTGTCACGTTAGCTAACATACAGTATATACAGTGTGCTCTTGGCTTCGGGAGTAGATTCCCATGATTCATCGCTTACATGCAACACCCAGTGCTCATCCCGACAGGTGCCCTCCTCAGTGCCCATCTCCCATTTTCCCATTTACCCTGCCCTTCCCATCAACCCTCAGTTTGTTCTCTGTATTTAAGAGTCTCTTATGGTTTGCCTCCCTCTCTGTTTGAAACTATTTTTTTCCCCTTCCCTTCCCCCCATGGTCTTCTGTTAAGTTTCTCAGGATCCACATATGAGTGAAAACATATGATGTCTGTCTTTCTCTGCCTGACATATCTCACTTAGCATAATGCCCTCCAGTTCCATCCACATTGCTACAAATGGCAGGATTTCATTCTTTCTCGTTGCCGAATAGTATTCCGTTGCATACATAAATCACCTCTTCTTTATCTATTCATCCATCGATGGACATGTAGGCTCTTTCTGTACTTTGGCTACTGTTGAAAGGGCTGCAAACGTTGGGGGGCATGTGCCCCTTCGAGTCAGCACTCCTGTATCCCTTGGATAAATACCTAGTAGTGCAATTGCTGGGTCGTAGGGTAGTTCTATTTTAAATTTTTTGAGGAACCTCCACACTGTTCCAGAGCGACTGCACCAGTTTGCATTCCCACCAACAGTGGAAGAGGGTTCCGTTTCTCTGCACCCTAGCCAACATCTGTTGTTTCCTCAGTTGTTAATTTTGGCCACTCTGACTGGTGTGAGGTGGTATCTCAGTGTGGTTTTGATTTGTATTTCCCTGATGATGAGTGATGTTGAGCATTTTTTCATGTGTTGGTTGGCCATCTGGATGTCTTCTTTGGAGAAGTGTCTGTTCATGTCTTTTGCCCATTTCTTTGCCGGATTACTTGTTTTTCGGGTGTTGAGTTTTGCTTTTATAAAGTGAACACATTATTGCATAACAGGATAAAATCTAGAAGAGGAAGAAGTCAAATCACTACCTTAAGCAAAGCCCGATGAGGCCACTGCCTCACTTTCATCCACCCCCAGATCCGCACATTGTCACCTGGTTCTTCCCGTGGTGCAGCTGCCAACCTCTCTGGGAGAAGGAGTGACCCGGCTTTCTCACGGATCCTCGCCTGGAGGATTAGGAATCTCATTTGGAAGCTTGTGTTTGGTACCGCAGACGGTGGGCCGGCCCCTCCGTTTCCCCTGCTCAAGCCTGAAGCCACCGTGAAGAACCCAACCTTGGGAGAGGAACCCTCGTGACAGCTGGGATGTGTTTTCCGGAATTTCAGGGGTTAGGGCTCTTGGCTTCTCAGACGGTAGGAATGTGTGAAACTGTTCGTTTGCCTGATACAAAGGCCCCAGTGTTGCCATTCATTTCTGTCCCAAAAATGAAAGTTACGATTTGGTTGTTCTTGGTCAGAGAAGGGTGGGAGAGGGAAGCAGGGAGAGAGAGGGAGAGAGAAATGGCCAGAAGACCCTGTCCCCTTGACCAGCAGCCTCCTCGAGTGCGGTGACGCCAGCCAGTCAGACCCTAGGGAAGATTTCTGCACAGAGGGTAGGCCCGGGACATTCCCGTTCCCTGCCACATAAGACCTGGGCATGAGGCTCGGACCACGTGGCTCCCCGTGGACGCTCTGACAGCCAGTGGCCGGCCCTCAGCTGTGGCTAAGAGCAAGCCAGCTGGCCTCTTGGCCTGTTACTCCTGGCTTCACATTCCCTGTAAACGCACTCCAGCGACAAGAAGAGAAAGACACACTCAAGGGAAGGCACAGGAAGGGAAGGGGGTCTCCTTGCAGGAAGCCCCAGACCCTCTCACCGCCCACTACAGGGGCAGGACGGGAGCAGGGAAAGGAGACTGCACACAGCACCGTCCCTGTGGAGACCAGAGCTCTGCTCCCTGGCTTTACTTTGGTTCATTCTGGTCTTTCTGTGGGAAGGACTTAGGTCGGGGTGGAGAGGCCACGGCACACATTTCGTAACCTCCGTCCACGAGTCACTTTCTTACTCGAACAGCCAAGGCTGCGATGGGCCAGGACAGGGACCAGGATGGTATTGCTTCCTTCGCGCCCCCCGCCCCGGGCCTCGTACCTCCCCGTTACCAGCGATACAGGCAGTCAGCCTCTGCCAGTAGCCCATTGCCGAGCACCCCAGGGTCCTCTGAAACGAGCTGGAATTTATATCAACTAAGTAAACAATGTACGTTGAGACCAGGAAGTCAGCCGTGATATACCTGCTGGGATTATTCAGCTTCTCCGTGAAGACACAGCTCACCGGTGTGCAGACAGCTGCCTGTGGGTGCCTATGGGCTAATCCCTAAATCGGGAGGTGGTGGGCTGGCCACACCGGGGTCTTGGGAGGGTCACCTGCAGCCCAGGATCCAGGTGGTACGTTGGTGAGGTGGCTGGCCTGGCTGGGGACGTGGGTTCTATGCAAGAGAATGCCACACCAGCTCACCCGTGTGGCTCAAGCCAGAAGGAAGGTTTTCAGGGTCCCAGAAAACCCGTTTGCCATCAGGGGCCGGACTCCAGTCCTGGGGGTACCAGAGGCTCAAACCAGATGCCCCCCACCACCGGCACCCGTTCTTTGACCTGGCTTGACCACTCCAGCGTCCCGCACTGGGAGGCTAGCACACTCCAATCCTCGCCACGGGGACGGCCAGGTTTGATGTCACGAGAGGAGATGCCAGCCATCCCCCTCCTTGGTTTGGGCTCAGGGTCTGGGGTGGGGTCCCGGCAGGTGTGTGTCATCAAGAAGATCAGCTTCAGGGAGCTGGCCTTGACCCTCACCTGCCTGGCTCATCGCCCCTTCTCTGAGCCCGTCTTTAACCTTTTCCGACTGGGGTTTTTGGGGAAGTATCTGCTGCCCACGTCATAGCTGTGTTTGTATGGATTAACTAGCTGAATGTTTGAGAAAATGCAATAGACTTTTTATATATATTTTCTAATGTTTATTTAGTTTTGAGAGACCGAGCATGAGCGGGGAAGGGGCAGAGAGAGAGGGAGACACAGAATCAAAGGTAGGTTCCAGGCTCCAAGCTGTCAGCACAGAGCTCGACGTGGGGCTCAAACTCACGGACTGTGAGATTATGACCTGAGCCCAAGTCAGACGCTTAACTGACTGGGCCACCCAGGTGCCCCTGTTATTTTTAATTGAAGTATAGTGACACACAATGTTATATTAGTTTTGGGTGTGCAACACAGTGATTCAACAATCCCACACGACACGAAATGCTCCCCAAACCACCTGTCACCATACAGTGTTACTATAATGTTGACTCTATTCCCTGTGCTGTATTTTTCACCCCCGCGACTTATTTATTTTATGACTGGACGGTTACGCCTCTTCATCCCCTTCGCGTATTTTGCCCATCCCCCCACCCCTCCCCTCTGGCAGGGGAGCCTTGTTTGCTCGTCTGTTTTACAGATTCCACATTTGAGTGAAATCATACGGTATTTGTCTTTCTCAGACTTACTTCACTTAGCGTTACACTCTCTAGATGCATCCACGTCGTTGCAAATGGCAGGACCTCATTCCTTTTTATGGCCGAGTAGAATTCTAGTGCGTGTATATAGCGTATCTTCTTTGTCTGTTCGTCAGTTGATGGACACGTGGGTGCTTCCACGTCTCGGCTACTGTAAACAACGCTGCTGGAAACAGAGGGGTGCTTTTCTCTTTTTGAATTAATATTTTCGTGTTCTTCACGTAAACACTCAGAAATGGAATGACTAGGTCATAGGGTAGTTCTATTTTTTAATTTTTCAGGACCCTCTGCACTGGTTTCCGCAGCGGCTGCTCTGATTTGCACCCAGGAGGGCCTTTTCTTCCTGCCTTGTGCGGACAGCACAGCGTCCCTGCATTTACTAGGGGTGTAATGGGGGGGACACGAGAGCGATGCCCCTGACCTTATATGTCAGAGCGACTGCTCCGGACACCCCGTGAGACACTCGGACAAATTGGATTCTGCCCGGGAGGAGAGACCAGGTAGAGGAGGAAGCTTGTGTAGCCAGAAGGAGAAAACAATGCAGTTCAGAACAGGAACAGGCTGTGTGTGCATTTGCACACTTAGACGGGACGTGGTGGAGATGGCGGTAGGATGGGAATCCAGGTGGGTCACGGTGGGTGGACGAGAGCTGAGGGAAGGATGGCCAAGAGCAGCATCCACAGTGAGCCCCCCGCCTCCCCGCCCCCAGGTATCTGGGGATTCGAATCTGCTCAGAAATTCACAGGACTGTTGGGCTGGGGCTGGGCGCTGGGTGGGCGCCACACGGAACAGGGGACGGGACCTGAGCCATGTTAACCATGTGTTAGAGCGCCGGGTTTGCATGGGTACCCTTGATCACGCTGTCGGAGGAAGCAGGGCTGTTTAGGTTGGTAAACGGCAGCTTCTGGGGTCACCTAGTTTCTGTCTCTAACTACCAACGGGATGTTGCCGAAGCACAAGAAAGAGTTCTGTGTAGACTCAAGGGCAAAAGAAAAGGGGAATTAACACCTACCGCTGTGGGTATTTGACGCTCCGGGTTCTGTAATGAGGGTGTTTGACGTTCCGGGTTCTGTAATGAGGCTGTTTGACTTTTCGGGTTCTGTGATGAGGGCTCACTGCTCACACTCGCAGCCGTATACCGTGGCCTGACGCTGCACCCTGGATATCCTTCCACGGCATGCAATCCGAGCGTCGCACCCACAGGGTTCCACGTGGGTTCCGGGTGTCCTGCGACACGGGTGTCCGCAGGAGGCAGCACCCTCAGCTCTGTGCACCTGACCCGTGTGCCGTGTGATGATGTCACTTCCTGTGTGTGCCGTGAGGTGGGAGACTGAGGGAGCGCTGGGTGAGCCGGTGTCGTCCCGGGTCGCACGAATTTGCGCGTACTGTCCCCCATGTTACATGCAGCTGATGTTTTTATCCAGTCCCTGCATCAGGCTCCACCTCCGCCACCCGCCAGCGGTGTGGATCGGGGAGACTCAGGTCTGCCCTGCCCGAGCTCCTTCTATCTAGAACAGGAGGACACCGAGTTTTGTCTCTCGTAATTCTGTGAGAACGAGTTGAGGTAACTCCGCCGAAAGCATCTCATTTTAAATTGTAAACCAGATAACGTTCGATGTTATGACCTACACATACTGTGCCCCCCTCGCTATTGAGCTGCTGGTCCCGAGTTATCTCAAGTGAAAGCCTTAGAAGGAACATGAGATTTCAGAACGAGCCAGGTTATCACATAAATACGGCAAACTCAATCACAAGCGTTAACCGCTTGCATCACGTAATTAGTAAAAGATCTCATTATCTGAAGATAAGATAACTGTAGGAATTAACAAAATTCCGTTTGGGGTCAGTGAGAAGGAGAACAAAAGTTTGCTGACGTCATGAACTCTGGCTTAGTTTACATGATTTATATTTATATTTATAGTTTTTACACGATTTCTAATTCCTGGAGAGCAAACGGGATACAGCAAACCACTCAACTTGTCAGAATTGGTGAACGCATTGAATATAATGGCAATGGGAGGTTTTGGGGGGACTTTACCAAACTATTTAAAGTTAACACAGAAGATTGATTTATGTGTGTGAATAGTTGTGGACATTTAAAAAAGAGGGAGAATGTGTGTTGTCACATAATCTACTATCTCAGAGTTACAGGCTGAAAACCGTGTGGCCGGGTGCCGACTGGTCAATGAAACCGTCTGGATTCGGGGGCAGGTGCACAGGACAGCTCATGGGGCAGGCCGCACTGGTCAGAAACACGTTTGATCAGATCACTGATCACAGATCACATGGCTGGATTTTGTGTCTCATACCTGCCATAGCTCAGCATAAATTCCAGGTGGATTTGAATGCTAAAAAAAAAAAAAAAAAAGGAAAGAAAAGAAAGAAAGAAAGAAAGAAAGAAAGAAAACCCCAGCAAACCCATAAAATCACTAGAAAGGAATACAGTTATCATTTATGTAACTTTTATTTTAGGAAGGGCTTTCTAACCATAAAAAAGGTAGGAATTCTAAGAGAAAAGACTGATCGAGCCAACTCGTAAGTTTTGCACCTTTTGTAAGTCAAATACCACAAACGACAAGCAGCATACCGGGAAAAGCTGCCTGCCCACAGCGTCACGAAGCAATGGCCGATACCTTCGTTCATAAGGAATGTTTACAATCTGCTTTTTAAAGACCTTGAAGCGAAAGCTGTCAGCAAAAGTCAGAAGAAGGTCATTCACAAAATACAGAAGCCAAGAAATACCTGGATGTGATTCAGCCCTCCTGAGGGTGAAGATCGTACCAAAGCACTGAGGTGTTTGCAGCTGGGCAGTAGGAACCGTACTGGAGAAAGCAGGTCTCCGTTTTCCGCAGTTTTAACGTGAAGCAAAGGCGCATCCGCCCGTTCCGCACCCCGACCCCCGTCCTCTCGTCTGTGCCTTCCGGAAGCCTGGTCACTGAGATCCCCAAAGCTGAGCACCCAGTGGCAGCCACATGGCTTGTAGGAGCAGAGCCCTCGGCTGGCTTCCATCACCTGACGCTCCGAGGTGATGATTAATATCCCGTCGGCCGTGTGACTGAGCACGGAGCCCCGGGGCCCCCCGCATTTGGCAGTCCAGCACCCCTTTGTGCATTTCATGGGCTGACCTTTTCTCTTCCTTCCTCCCTCCCTCTCTCTCTCTCTCTCTCTTTCTTTCTTTCCATGCATTTTTCCCCTTTCGCTAATCTCCAAGTGACTGTGTTTGCACCCGCAGGATGGTAACGCCCGGGCTGGGTGCAGACAGTAATGGTGGCTGGGTCAGTTTTCAGGAAGCACGGAACCAGCCTTGACCCCGATTTATGTGTTCCCTCAGACAAACTGGCTCTTGAACATTTGTGCAAAGGAGAGGCGGGGGGTGGATCTGTATTGCAGAATCGTTCGGCGGTGACCCCAGGCAGGGGTCCTCGTCAGGTGCCTGGAAGTCTGCCTGGGACAAATGTCATCTGCCCCGGGGGAGAGAGGCCGGGCACAGGGTTCCCATGGGACTAGAGGCTCCTGAACTCTGCAGCCAGAATGCCGCCTCCCAAAGTGTCTACCGCGTTCCAGCATCTGGTGTCTAAACTCAGGCCGCGTGGCACTCGCTCATGGGCTCCGCGTCGTGGGGGTAGCGGAGGGAGGGCCTGCCCCTCTGCGTTTCTCCACGGATGAGGGCAGTGCAGGGGCCTGCGTGCCTCATCACCCTGGCTCGTGTGTTTCCCCGATAAAACCTGTGCTTTGTGCTCATTCCGAGGGACCGGGTGGCGCATGGCCGCACCTCTCTCCACAGGAGGGGGGCCGCCCCTCAGCAGGTGTAATTCTCTGCAGAACAGGCCACGCACCTCGATATTCACAATGGACCCAATGCACGGTGATTGGCGTGGGGACCACGCTTGGGAAAAGCCCCGAGTGGCTCTTGGTCCTGGAGAAGGAAATAGGGATGGTCTTTGCGGACATTAATGATATTTAGCGATGGTCAAATGACATTATCGCTTTCATTTCTGTGTTTGTCACAAAGAAGACAAAAGTAAAATCTGCCGGGTTGCCAAGTTCCTCCACAAATAATTGGGTCCAGCCTCCTGGCTTGAATCCCCAGGTCCAGGCGGCTGAGAGGGGGTGTCAATAATACAGTATGTCCCAGGGGAAAGGACCCCTCGTTGGTCTCAACTTTCCAGGGCTGTCCCGGTTTCTGCAGTTCTTTACCTTGTCCCGAATCATATGCCCAAATACCAAACATTCAAAGATAAACAAAAATACACAGAGCTGGACCCGACTTTCACCTGTTACCCGGGAGTGGCGGGGTGGCATCAGCAGCTTTTGGAATCTGTCAGCGACCGTGACGGATCTGGGTCAGCGCTGCTGATGGGGACAGTGGCTGGCAGAAACGTGGCACGGGAGGGTCCTGGTGTGAATGGCGGTAGCCGCGAAGAGGGCTCTAGCAGACATGCGCTGTTGGAGTGGGGCTGGGGGCAGGCTCGCTGTCACCCCCCCCCCCCCCGGCTCCTGGGTCCTGGAGCCGTCGTTCCCTCCAGGTGGGGGACGTGGGTGGAGGCCTGGAGGTGTCTTCCACGAAATGGGTCTTGGCCGGCACCTGGCAAAGTCCAGGGTCACACCAGCACAACAGGGCCAGGCAGCCGTCACCTGGGAGGGAGGGACACAGAGTTAGTGAAACAGAAATGATTTCGGCTCAGATGGCAAGGACAGGGTGACGACAGGCAACGTAGTGAGAGGGAGGACCATGCCGGCGAGGCACGACCAGCTGTGTGTAAGTGACCCCGGTGGTGGGGAGATAGCACAGCAGGAGTGTGACGGCTGTGTGCCTCTCTGGCAGCAGGCTTGAAGCTGGATGGCGGGGACATGGCGGGGACGTGGCCGGGACTTGGCAGGGACATGGCGGGGACGTGGCCGGGACTTGGCAGGGACATGGCGGGGACGTGGCCGGGATGTGGTGGGGACGTGGCGGGGATGTGGCTAGGACATGGCAGGGACGTGGCGGGACGTGGTGGGGACGTGGCGGAGATGTGGCTGGGACATAGCAGGGACGTGGTGGGGATGTGGTGGGGACGTGGCCGGGACACAGCAGGGACACGGCAGGGATGTGGCAGGAACGTGGCCGGGACGTGGCCGGGATGTGGCCGGGACGTGGCAGGGACACAGCGGGGACGTGGCCGGGACACGGCAGGGACACAGTGGGGACGTGGTGGGGATGTGGCAGGGACACGGCGGGGATGTGGCAGGGATGTGGCGGGGATGTGTCTGGGACATGGCGGGGACGTGGTGGGGATGTGGCAGGGATGTGGCTGGGACATGGCAGGGACGTGGCGGGGACGTGGTGGGGACGTGGCGGAGATGTGGCTGGGACATAGCAGGGACGTGGTGGGGATGTGGTGGGGACGTGGCCGGGACACAGCAGGGACACGGCAGGGATGTGGCAGGAACGTGGCCGGGACATGGCCGGGACGTGGCAGGGACACAGCGGGGATGTGGCCGGGACACGGCAGGGACACGGTGGGGACGTGGTGGGGATGTGGCAGGGACACGGCGGGGATGTGGCGGGGATGTGGCGGGGATGTGGCGGGGATGTGTCTGGGACATGGCAGGGACGTGGTGGGGATGTGGCAGGGATGTGGCTGGGACATAGCGGGGACGTGGTGGGGATGTGGCAGGGGCACGGTGGGGATGTGGCAGGGACGTGGCCGGGATGTGGCAGGGATGTGGCCGGGACGTGGCAGGGACACAGCGAGGATGTGGCGGGGACGTGGCCGGGACATGGCAGGGACACGGCGGGGACGTGGTGGGGACGTGGCACCCATGTCCCTCTCTGGCAGGCACTTTCTTGGAATCGGCCGGGCCGGGCCAGCACTCATCGCGGGGGGTCCATCACTCACTGGCCATGGCCGTCTCAGCAAGACGGTGCTGGGAAGAACCAATGACAGGGTTTGGGCTTGTGGGGGGTGACTCGGGGGGTGGGGGTAAGGAAGAGGGGCTTTGGGTTAGGTGCCGCTGGGAAGCAGGGTCCCTCTGTGGCCCGGCGTGTTAATGAATCTAATCTGGGAGGAGAGCGGAGCAGCCGTGGCTGCTTGGTAAAGGAGCAGCCGTGGCTGGTGGCTGGTGGCTCGTGTCAGCCTGAGTGGGGGAGGGCTGGTCATTCTGTGGTTTGAGTGGCGCTCAGGTTGGGTCGGCGTCCACGCCCGATGCCGCGCGTTCTTGCCGTGGTCCTGCTCCGCGGGCCGGGTGAGCGGCCCGGTCTGAGGTGGGTGTTCCGTGAGGTGGTTGGTTCCGGGACATTCCGGGAAAACCCCACGTTCCGGGCTGCGTGTGCCGGGCCCGCTGCGGGCCTTCAGGCTGCTTTTCTCCGGAGGAGAGGCTGTCCCGACCCTTCCTCCCTGCGTGTGACGTCACGTCCAGCAGGTGGCAGCAGCAGCTTGCGGCCACGCAGGCCCAGGCTCCCGGACCCCCCACGCGCCTCCCAGGGCGCGCAGACTCCTGAGTCCTGCAGACTGGTGCAGCGGCCTCACTGTTCCGGGGGGACCCCGCTTCCCACCCACACGGACTCAGCCTGCTCTCCCTTTGCCCCTTCGTCCCTTCCCACGCCCTGAAATCCCTGAGCGGCGTCTGCCTTCTCGGACACCGACTAAGTCCCTGCAACCAGGCCCGCTGCGCCACGTCACACGCCTGCTTTCCTGGCCCCGAAGTGACAGAGCGCGGTACTTTGCGGACCGTCTGGAGGCACCCGTGGGCGCCCTCCTGAGCTGGTGCAGCCACGCGGCTCCCGTGGCTCTGCACCCGAGACACCCAGTCGTCACAGGCATGAGCCTGCGTGCTCGGCCTGGCGTGGACACGCGCCGGCTCCGCTCCTTCCGGCCTGTCCTCTGTCCCCTGACCGTGCGCGCGGGCCCCGCGCTGACCAGAGCTCGGTCCCTGGGCCCGCCTTCCCAGCCGGCGTCCCCAGAGGGGACCGACGGACCATCGATAGTTAGGTGCTAGTTGAACTGAACCGACATCCCCTGAGTGCTCTCAAACCTGCCTCACGTATTACTCTAAACCAGCGGAGACCTGTCTTTTAATTTGCCGCGTAGACCCTACTTCTGCACACACACAGATGCCTGTTCTTAGAGGGATTAACCGGGACGCGTGTTTGCGCGTTCCGCTCCCTGAGCAGGGACAGGAGGTGGGGTGACGTGTGCAGATGCCCCTTACACCCCACATTAGGAGACTCCGGAGGGGCCGTAAAAAACGCCGTCTGTTGGTGGTCGGGGCCTGGTGGCTTTCTGGGTCACACTGAGAAGTAGAAGAGAAGATGCCTGGGGCCCCGGGGGCCCCGGGGGGAGCGGAGTGATGGTGGACGGGGCTTACTGGCCCCAGGAAAGGGGGCGGCAGGTGGGGGTGGGAATTTGGGAAGTACAGGCTGTGCCGAACTGAACGCGGTACTCTCCCGGCTCCTTCCGGGAGCTTCCCCCCACCCCCACCCCAGAGCTTTCCAGGACCCTCCAGGCCCCCGGCACTCCTGTCCCTTCCCGCCCCCACCCCTGACTCTGGGATTTGATCTTCCGTTCCGAGCTGGGTGACTCCAGTTCAGCAGGATCCTTCAGAATCTCCGTTCTTCTCAGCGTCCTGCTGGCAGCAGGATGCGGGCCAGCCTTTTCCAGCGAAATGTCAGGGTATGTCTGCAAAATGAGTCTTCTCCTGGTTCCTCCGGTCCGTTTTAAAGGAGCAGACGCTCTTTCTCGGTTTCCTTCTATGGGACCGCAGGGCCCAGCTCTGGCCGGCCCCTCGATGGCCGGGCGAGTGAGGGGAGGTGACGGAGAGCGAGGCGGGTGCTGCCCACGACGCGCACCTGCAAACAAGCGTGTGCCAGGCGTCCTGTTGCCACACGAGGAGTGTGTGTTTTGTCAGCGCCACTAATTTTGCAGACGAGACTCGTCGTGGGCCGTTTTCTCTTTCATTCTTAGATTCTCCTGGCGAAGGATGGAAAGGGTTTACCGGTCTGGGAGCTTTGTCAAGAACCTTCCATCAAGGCATCTTAAATCTCTTTGGTTTCCCTCTTGGGCTATTTTCTTTGGCCGCTCGATTGTCCCCAACTGCAAAAGGTTATAGATAGGGTTTAATGCGAGCAAGCCCATCTTCCGGTGAATTCCCCACGCCCTCCCCGTGGTACTTAATCATCTGTCCCTCTCGCTGCTGCAAAGGAACACAAGATTAAGTGCCATGCGAGGACAGACTCGGCTGTCAGCTCTGAGGCTGAGCTGTGTTTCACTGGAGCGGTTTGAGGCCTTTCCTGCCTGAGGCCGGGATGTGTCGTGCAGCTGGAAAATGCCTGAAGGCTAGGTGGCCCCGGAGAAGCGTTCCTGCACAGAGGACTGAGTAAGTCCGAGATGGAAAGCGATGATACGGTTCTGTCTCCAGCCGCTTTCCGCCAGGGTCACCCGCCTGATTAACAAGGATCCGGGGGCTTCGGGATAATCTTGGAATAAATATGGCTAATTTTGAGGACGTCCTTGTGGAGGCTCATCTGCACATGGACCAGGGTGAGGAGGTGGGTCGGACCAACCGCGCCTCCTTTGTCCGATTGCCTCCCAGATACCGAGCCCAAGAAACAGGCTCCAGGGAGGCTCCAAGCAGACCGGTGCCCCTGCTCCTGGGCACACCACCTCCTCCAAGCCCCGCCTTCTCCCTGCCTTGGTCGCTGAGCGGGACAGCCAGGCAGACACATGATCTCCTGTCCACCAGCCGTCACGGCAGAGCCAGCCCTGAACTGCCAGTCCTCTGTCCCCACGATGCTGGAGCCACCCGCGGCTTTTCCTGACCTTCAGAAATCCACGGTGGCGCGAAAGGGTCTCATCCCCAAAACATCAAAGGGCCCTGTTAGGAGCTTAGTGGATGCCAGTTAGGCTGACATCCTCTGGCCTTTCAATCCTTGTCCTGTGAGAGGCAGCTCCGGGTCCTCTGGACCTTGCAGAGGGAGGAAGACAAACCATCTGTCCCACTCTCCCCAGGCCAGCAAGTTGCACACCGCCCCACCTCTGTTCCGTCCCTTCCTACCCGGATAACAGCAAACGTTCCCCGTGCCTTCACACCTCTCTTCTGGGTTGATCCCGGGGCCTCTGGTCAAGCTGTTTGAGAAAGGGGGGTGGTGGGTGGGGCCAAAGCCACCGCCATCAGGAGAACTTAGGGGACGTGCTTTGATGTGGTACCAGCAGCCATTCTGAGAAGGAAGGTGGTTGGTGGCTGGCTGTCAGACCCCCCCCCCCCAAGCCCCACATCCACGGCAAAGGGTAAACTATGGTGGCCCTTGGGGTTGGGGATATCTAACCCAGCTAGGTGCCTCCTACCATAAATGCTCTGCTTACCCCTTCCAAGTTAGGGGACCTACGATCCTAAAACTTTATTTACTTAATAAAAGGCTGTCTTATGTTAAATGCAAACACAGCACCCTGTAATTTCTGTAGACCAGGCTATGGAGATCAGGACCCTGTATATGATCACTTTTGGGGTTCTTGTGTAACAAATCAGAATAGCAGAGACAGAAGCCTTTTATTTTTTTATTTATTTTTTTAACCTGAAAGAGAGAGAACAGAGGGACCTGAGCTGAAATCAAGATTCGGGTGCTCAACCGACCGAGCCCCCCCCTCCCCAGGTGCCCCAGAAGCCTTTTGGAGGTAGATCTTATGGTCGTTTTGCTTATTATATCGACATCGTTGTGCGATGTCGAGATTTTGTAAAACTCAGCCTCGGGGTGATGTGCCCAGTTCCACCCCCGCCCCCTTTCTCACTCGGGTTTGGTGCCATCACTGCCCATGTTGGAGTGGGGTCATGAAGGGACTCCGTCGGGGCTGCGGGGCCGTGGCAGAGCGTGGCACCCGGAGCAGAGGTGACCCGGCACGGGCCCATCGAAAGCAGCCCGCCCGCCAAGGCTGTCCTTACGGCCACCTGCCAGCCACGCGTGAACTGCTTTCAGTGGCTCCCCTGAGAAGTGGAAGTGGGGTGGGGACTGTGAGTCCAGACACCAGCGGGTCTGTGTGAGCCGCGGAGCCTGGTTGGCTACCGGCTTTGTCGCACCGGGAACTGGCGAGATCCAGGACCCGGGGTGACAGCCGTCAGGACAAAGCACAGAATGTCCAGGTGAACGAGGCAGCTCTTTTCTTTACAGTTTTGAGTTGGGCCGTTTGCTTGCTCCCACGGCCCATTTCCTGGGGAGGGGCGCTGTCTTATTTATTCAAAATGGCGGACTCCAAATGGACGGAAGAATGCATGAGTGAGAGACCTCTCACCATGAGACCCCTAGAAGAGAACAGAGGGTAAAAGCTCTTTGACTTTGGTCTTGGCGGTGATTTTTTGGGGTATGACACCCAACCCACAGGCAACCCAGGCGAGAATAAACGGGTAGGATCGTATCAAGTTAAACAGGCCCGCACAGCAATGGAAACCTGGAGACAGTGAAAAGGCAGCCTACCGAGTGGGAGAGAAAGTTTGTCTGATCTCACGTGGAGTCTAACACAGTCAAACTCCTTGAACGAGGGCTCGAGCGGTGGTTGTCGGGGCGGGGGTGGGGGAAAACGGGGAGATGTTAGCCAAGGGGCACAGACTTCCAGGGATGAGAAGAATAAGTTCTAGGGATGTAAGGTACGGGATGGGGGTTACGGGTGGTGATACTGGGTGATATACTTGAAATTTGCTGAGAGAGGAGCTGTTGAGTATTCTCACCACACACACGGATGGCAGCTACGTGAGGGGAGGAATGTATTACTTGGCTTGATTGTGATGATCACTTCACAATATGTACATACATCAGATCGTCATGTTCTACCCCTTTAAATCTTGTTGTACATATATACAATTTTTGTCTTGATAAATCTGCAAAAAATTAGGATAAAACAAAATAGCAAACTCTAGACATCGTGTGTGTGAGAGAGAGTGAGAGACAGAGAGAGATAGGAAGAGAGACAGGGAGAGAGAGAGGGAGGGCTGTTCCTGAGTGCAGTGCTGTCTGTCTCCCCTGTGCGGTACAAAGCCTCTGATGCAGATTCAGGCAAGTCTAGAGTCGTCGATAAACGCATGTGCAGTGAATAAGGTGAAGGTATCCCAGCTCCAGACGTAGATCCCCACTTACTAACTCGTGCTTTCCTAACACTTTGTGTATCTACTGAGTACACAGTTTTCAAGTATTGAACCATTTTAAGGACGCTGTAGGGGAGACTCTGGTGGGAGCGCCAGGCAAGCCAGCATCCTTTACAAGTGGCGAGTGACCAAACTCTTTTCCCCCTGAGGATATTCCATAGCATCCCTTTAACTCCTTGAATCCATTTTGCTAGTTCCCTTCCAGGGCACAGTTTTAGCCTAATACGATACATTTTCATGTTCATCGTCACTCTAGCCAAATTGTCTAGACCGTCTAAGATTATGAATATAAAGGGAATTGAATTAAAAAAATTTTTTTTTAGTGTTTATTTATTCTTGAGACAGAGAGAGACAGAGCATGAGCAGGGGAGGGGCGGAGAGAGAGGGAGACACAGAATCCAAAGCAGCCCCAGGCTCCGAGCCGTCAGCACAGAGCCCAATGCGGGGTGGGGCTTGAACTCACGAACCATGAGATCATGACCTGAGCCTAAGTCGGATGCTCAACTGACTGAGCCACCCAGGCGCCCCGGGAATTGAATTTTTAAATAATTTCCCTTGACCATAGGCTCTAAGTGCTAAAAGTCTCTTCCGGACCGAGTTACCAATGTAATTCATTATTAACACACACTTAAAAAAAACAACATAGATGTATTACAAGGATGACAAATAATGATTACGTGTTGTGTGATTTATTATGAGTACGAGAAATAATGATTACATGTATTGTTTAAGATGACGGCCGCTTAAACAAACCCCCGATTCCCGTCCCGAACGACTGAGGTTTGTCTTGTGCCCACTGCCTTGTCTCAGGTGAGCAGCTGTCTGCCCAGTGACTCGGGGACTCGGGCTTCTGTCCGTTCCGTGGCTTCTCTCCTGGAGGGGCTATCCCATCCTAGCAGAACCCACTGGGAAGATCGAGAGGAGGGCGTAGGGCCCTCCTCCGCAGCCGTGGCCTGGAAGTGACAGGCACCATGACTGCTCGCTTTCTGTGGGCAACCGCTCTGGGCCACCGATGAGCAGCCCTTCTCGGGGAGGGACAGCTCCGTGCCGTGGGAGGGGGCACGTGGGGCACCCCTTTTGGCAGGCAGACATCCACACAAAGCAGCACACGTACAAAGTACAAAACACAAAGTTTGTTGAAAACACATCTTCTAACGCGATGGATGGCTGTTGAAAAATGATATCATAACCCACTGATGAGTTTTACGTGTTGCTGAAACGCGACATGATTTAGAACCTATTCCGTCTCCGTTTTCCGTTCCTCCAGATGTAAATGCTGACAAAGCGTGTTCTCGGAGGTACGTGGGTGGGAAAGGAGACCACCCCGCAGAGCATCTCTCGATTCTGGCAACTCCCTCCCTGTTCCGACAAATCGGCGCCCGTGCTGACGTATCAACCTTTCCGGTTCAGTTCCTACCAGGCTGACGACCTCGTTAGGCCCGCCTGCAGGGCTGCGGGAGTCAAATTCACTGCACCGCCTTTTCTGCAAGTGCATGCCACCCACTGATGAAAGTTATTCCTTATTTAACCTTGTGGAAATGTAACCAAAAATCGGGTGCAGTTCGTATTCAGTGACCGTTCTCGGTACACGCTGTCTGCACTTACAGCCCCTTGTTTAATCAGGAATGGCTGGGAAATTTCAGTGCTAACTTCTTTTTTTTAAACTTCATTTATTTATTTTGAGAGAGAGAGAGAGAGAGAGAGCGCGCGCATGCATAGGTAGAGGAGGCGCAGAGAGAGAGGGAGAGAGAATCTCAAGGAGGCTCCACACTCAGCACAGAGCCCAGTGCAGGGCTCGGTCCCACGACCCCTGGGATCATGACCTGAGCCAAAATCAAGAGTCTGACGCCCAGCCGACTGAGCCTCCCAGGCGCCCCATCAATGTCGGTTTCAGCATAACTTTGTCTATGCAATATTGTGTTAAGTAAAGTGTTTTCGTCGCTTTGCCTGCTTTATGAACATTTTTATCTTGGGTGAAACCTTGGTACTGCACATTTAACTTGCCAAGTGGTTGGAGAACATCTGCCCTATGACCCAATTAGCAAAGCCAGTCCTTGCTGGCAGACCAGGCAGTCACGTCAGGCTTTCTTTCTTTCTTTAATAAAATTAGAAAGAGCCAATGTTATTTTCCATGTGTTTTTAAAAATTTTTTTTAATGTTTACTTATTTTTGAGAGAGACAGAGCACAAGCAGGGGAGGGGCAGAGAAAGAGGGAGACCCAGAATCGGAAGCAGGCTCCAGGCTCCGAGCTGTCGGCACAGAGCCTGACGCGGGTCTTGAACCCATGAACCGTGAGATCATGACCTGAGCCGAAGTCGGACGCTTAACTGACTGAGCCACCCAGGAGCCCCTAAATAATATTATTTTAAAATGAACCATTAAGAAGTAACTCAGAGCACATCTCATGGGATATGTTACTAAAATCCGTCAATGGCACAGGGACATATATCTGATATAATTACTACTCTTTAGTGAAGTGTGCTTCAAATACGTAATTTCTGAAGCTGTGTACATGAAGCATGGTCTTTGGGAAGTGGGTATATACTTGTGCATTGCACACGGGCGTCTATCTTTTTGAGATAATTAAATAGGAATCACGTATGAGAATCAGAAGTAATTAATTGCGTTAGATCCCATAATCAAATTTTTCCTGTGTACTTAATTAAAGTGTGGAAATGCATCAGTCTGACAACTAACACGTCCTTGTTTGTCGTCGAAAGGAGATAGTAGAATATTAAACATTTTATGAAATGGAGTAAATATTTCGTGAGATGATGTATTAAAACAGGCTTTAACTACCTTGTTGAAGGAGGCACCCCCAATCTGAAAGATGGCCAAAGGCTCTTGTCCGTGTCTGCGGAAGGCCCCCCGGGAGCTCGGAAAGCGTCCCAGCCACGCAGGCGGGAACCCGTGGCGCTGGGCCCAGAGGTCCCCGGGCCACGAACGTCGTGGAAAAGAACGGCTTACCTTGGAGGTTGGGAGGGGACCTGCCCTCTGTTCTCGGGGGGCTCTCGGTCAGGAGGGACGTCTGATTAGACATCAGCGGGGCATGGAAGCCGGCCGACGAGCGGGGCCCCCATCGCGCTCCCCTCAGAAGGTGGCCCGCGGGCCCTGCAGACAGAGGCCGCCTCCTCAGACAGGATGGTCAGCTGTCCCTGGTCTGTACCTGTGGGTTTTCACCGTGCACAGCAACGTGCGACGTAAGATTCAGAGGCGCGGGAGTGCCTCGCTTTGTGCCCAGTTATGTAAGGCGGGAAAGGAGGTCATTCTGACCTGGTCTCAGGTAGCTCTCCATGGATTTCCTACCTTGGAAAATGGACTTCCCTTGACCTCTCTGCACAGTGTCTCCTCCCCCCAGCCTTTCTCCTGCTCCTTACGGGACAAGAGGAGAGTCTCGTTACAACGTGAAGCTCGGTCATCGGGCCGGGCTGGACACAGCACCCCCAGGACGCAAGTCTTAGGAACCGGTTCTGGGGGCTTTGAACATGGTCTGCATACACAGAAAGTCGAATTCATTAGGCTCAGCAAACACGTTGAAACCTTTAGAGACAATGTCTATAAAACAGAACTTCCAAATTCCAGTATCACACAGATCAATCCATTAATTAAAAGATCTGTTATGCTCCATCAAGGATAGCTGAATTTTCAGATCTTAAAGAATATGTTCTTGCAATTCCCTTTGTATAGTTTTTTAATGTTTATTTATTTTTGAGAGAGAGAGAGTGGGGGAGGGGCAGAGAGAGAGAGACAGAGGATCCTAAGTGGCCTCCACGCTGACAACTGCCAGCCCCACGCGGGGCTCAAACTCACAAACTTCGAGATCACCACCTGAGCCGAAGCTGGCCGAAGCCGGCCGCTTAACAGACGGAGCCACCTCGGTGCCCCTACGATCCCTTTGTAATGTTTGTTTATTTTTGAGAGACAGAGAGAGAGAGCGTGAGCAGGCGAGGGGCGGGGAGAGAGGGAGACACGGAATCCGAAGCAGGTTCCAGGCTCCTAGCGGTCAGCACAGAGCCCGACACGGGGCTCGAACCCGCAAACCGAGAGATCACGACCTGAGCCGAAGTCGGACGCCCAACCGACTGAGCCACCCAGGCGCCCCTACAATCCCTTTTTGAAACGTAAGCAACCAACTCCCTCACAAAGAGAAGGGAAATCTGTAACATGTTATGCTTTTGCTTTTCTTGGCCAGACATCACACGAATGTGCTTTCACTGCGTCTGCCTCACTTTGCAGAGTCACTGTTTTGTCCAGTTTTGCTCTGGAAGTTCAAGGTATGTGTGTACGTGCGTATTTTCAAAGCCTTTTATCGCGGATTGCCGCTCACGGGCTGACTGCGGCCAGGGGCGGCATTCTCGGGCTGTTGGCGGGGGTTAAGCGGGAGGAGAAAGCGGCAGGTCTGTAACCTCGGCAGCCTTGAGCACATGGGCGGAAGCCAAGGCAGCGTGCACACGGTCCCGTGACCCCAGGGCAGGGAGCCCCCCGCAGGCGGGAGCCGAGGCCGGCTTGTCTGGGTCTCACATTCTGCTCCCGTCAGCACGCACGGCCTGGAGGCGCACGCTCAGCAGAACGGGATGAAGGTGAGGTGAAGGATGTGTGGGGCCACGGGGCGGGGCAGGGATCGGTAGGAACGGCCTTCGTTTCTCCCCGTGGGCAGCTTCTGCCCCGTGAGCGCCCGACCGGCTCACCTGGGCACCTGCTCTCTGGGACGACTGCTGAACGTCACAGGGTCTGTCCCGCTGCACCGGCTGCCCAGGCTGGAGGCCAGGTTTGGTCTTTGTCGTCGGTTCTGGGAGAGGACGAGAGCAGACAGGCGAGGGCACGGCCACGCCTACCAGGTCCCTGCCTTGTTGGGGCCACTGGCTAAACCCCAAGGGTGACACTTTCGTTGCCTGATTCTTTCGCTGCTTTAAAGTGCTCCGTGTACCGTCACTGCAGGGTCAGC
The DNA here is from genome assembly GCF_022837055.1 of Prionailurus viverrinus. Lineage (NCBI taxonomy): Eukaryota > Metazoa > Chordata > Mammalia > Carnivora > Felidae > Prionailurus > Prionailurus viverrinus. The sequence goes on along the minus strand of NW_025927608.1, from coordinate 3,548,034 downwards.
CCGGACCCTCTGACCGGCTGTGCCCGCAGCCTCTGCCCCCTCCCGGAGCCCCCCCCCCCCCCCCCCCCCCAGCTTGCTACGCTGGGAGACACAGCACTGGAGCTAGAACCCGGCATCGTGGCCAGAGGTGGCCAGGCCTGCCACTAACCGGGAAGTGATTTAAGTTTCCTGTGCCTCGGTTTCCCCACCTGCAAAGTGATCCGAACTGCACCCGAAGGACCTGCTTAGAGGTGCTTCTGTCCTCGACACCTCCGCCAGGACTGGGGCTCAGATTTCTGTGGACTTCTCTGGAAGGAGCCTCCTCCCTTCCTGGTTTTGCTGGCAAGGTGAAGGTCACCCAAACTCTGGGTGATACGGCCGCAGGCCTGGCCTGGGAGAGGCGGACACGGAGGCCGAGGGGTCACCGCCCTGTTGGATTCTGACCCTTCTCTCGGGCCAGCACGGAACGAGCAGGTCAGTGGGCATAGCTCCTGGAAGGAACGGTCTTCCTAGGAGGGCGGGACCCCCAGCCTCTGGGATCTGTCTTCCTGGGAAACAAGTGGCTGTGGCCAGCGCTAGCTTCCCCTGCTGACCAGGGCACCTGCACAAGCTGTCGTCTGCGGCTGCCCCGGGTGGGGTGGGGGGGCCCAGTGGGGAGCTGCCAGGGGGCAGGGCCTCCCGCTGTCCCCGCCCCGTGCGGGCCTCCCCGGGCTCCCAGGGGCTGCTGTTCCCGTCCCCTGCCTTCCACAGGCCCTCCCAGCACCCGCTTGTGTTGACCTAGAGGGTGACTGTCCACACCGCTCCCCTCCCCTCCCGGCTGGAAATCCTTCTCCCTCCCTTTCCTCGACGTTCTCTACCTCTCTCTCGGCCTCCACCGGCTTCGCCAGTGGCCTTGCCAGCCGCGTGTCCTGCCCGCCGCCCCTAATCCTAATGGATCCGCATCGGATCATCTGCTTACGGAGTAGCGCGTTCAGACAGAGGCGGCGAACTTCCTTGAGGTGGGCTTTCCTGGGTATTCCCACTGACCAAAGTCAGCCCCGAAGGTATCGCTTTTCCTCAGGGGCCCTGGGGCCTCACCGGAGCCGAGACCACCGCAAGGGGTTCCGGTGGGATCACCTTGTGGGGTTTGCCTGTTCTGACCGGTGACCGATGTGCCGTGCTGGGCGTGGCCCCGAGGAATTCCGCCTCCGGGGTGACAGCCTTACGCCCCGGTGCCCTTTCCGCTGCCCGGCCCCTCTCACGCGCACGGGTCATTGTTGGCGGGTTTTCAGCGCAGCCATCTGTCTCCAGGGGCCAGCCAGCCCCTGACTGCCAGTGCGGCTGTTCGTTTCCTGGTTTCCGAGGGTATTTTCAAGGCATTCAGAGATGAGAGCTGTTTGGCCCCCAGTGCCGTCAGTTGGCGAAATAAAGCATTTCCTGGGCAGGAGCTCTGCAAACCCGGGAGGTCTCCAAGGCCAGCCTCAGCTTCGGGGACTCTCCAGCGGGACCCACAGGACAGAGCCGTCCCACCCCGTTAGAGATGGTTACAGCACAGGATACAAAGGAGAGCCGGCCGTGCGAAAGGCCCAGAGGGCAGGCTGCAGGGACCCCAAGCACGAGGCTTCCAGCTGTCCTCTCCCAGGGAGGCGTGCGGACAGTGCATTTCCCGGCAGTGACGTGTGACGGTGTGTGTGGAGGACTACCAGTGAGGGCGCACCTGAGCTCCCCCTGGGGGCGGGCCGTGGCCATGGCTGCCCCCCCATATGGCCGCCCTGGGTCTGCATCCCCTCCAGAGGTCAAGCTGATGCTGGGTGGCGCAAGGCCCTCGCCGCAAATCTCACTGTTCGCGTAGACTCTCGGGCACGGCCCCAGGGCCCCAGGTGGACACGGCCACCCTTACCAGGCAGGACCTCCCAGGAGCCAAGGGCCAGGGTTACTTTGCGTAAGGTTATCTTTTCCAGCACAAGCGTTGAGATCCTAATAATTGCACGGTTCTGTTTCCCGGGAATAATTCAACCCTGAGGAGAAATGGGAGACACTCACATTCCTCCGTAAAGAGCTCCTGAACGTCCCGTCGTGCAAACCCGAGGGCAGAGCCCAGCACGCACCTGACGCGGGTGGATCTGAGCCTCAGATCCCGTCAGCCTCCAGTGAGGCAGGGACACTCAGCGGAGCACAGCGTCCCGTTTCTCTGCTGGCCCAGAGCCCGGGACTCTCTCCAGACCGTCTTCCTCCTTCTGTCTGGCGCACGGCCTCCCTTCTGGCATCTCCGGCTTCTGCCCTGTTCCACTCTTTCTGGAGAAGACTCCCCACTGGGACCTCCTGGGAGGAACCAGGGGGTTGATTTCCAGGAAGGCCGCGTCCCTGCCCTTGAAGAGGTGACCTTCAGCGGGAGACACGGTCATGCAACAGTGATCAGTGTGCCCTGTGGTTAATGCCGACGGAGGGCCTTGGAGGGATGAGCCCAAGCAGGGTAGACGTGCCCTGGTGGTAATGGCCGAACGGTGTGAGTGGAGGCCTGGGACAGTGCGGGGACAAGGGTGCATGAGGTCAGTGAGGGCAGGGGGTGGGGGGGAGGGGCGGGCCACCCTGTGCAGATGGGGGAGAACGTGTGGGCAGGGAGGAGGCCGGAGATGGGGCGGGACCGGCTCCGGGAGGGCGTCCTGTGCCCGGCTGAGAGGTGGGCTGAGAGGTGGGGACCTCTCTCTGACGTCCCCTGGTGACGAGCCTGGCGGGCATAAGAGAATCCAACCCGACGAAGTTGCCCTCTTGTGTGCCGTGTAAACCGCGTGCTGGTGACGGTGGGGAGAACCCGGCACGCGGTAACACACGACACACCGCCTGTGTGAGTGACGGAGGTGGACGAGGCGGCCGGGAAGAGAGGCCCCTCACCTGCGGAGCGTGAACCCAAGTCAAGTTGAATTCACTCATTTCTTTTAAGCGTGTCCTCTGTTGTCTTGCTGACTCAGGGTCCCGGCCGCCTTGTGGGCAGACTGTCTCGTGCGCACATTTCCTCCCTGGGCCCGTGGACCGCGGTGCTTGCGCGCGAAGCCTCCGGATTCCGACAGATCGAGGCTCTGCACGCTCTCCAAGCCTCTGTTTTGTCATGTACGAAGTGGACGTTAATAAATGGTACCTACCCAACAAGGGCTGTCGAGGGAAATCGATGAGATGGTTCGGATAAGGCAGCGGGCTCAAAGCGAGCACTTGATGGACGTGAAGAGGTTCTATTTCTGTTACGAGATGCGCTAATGGTAAGAGGCAGGCAGGGTTCGGTTGCTACAGGACCCAAGATGTGTTAGTCAGGGGTTCTCCGGAGAAACAGAGCCAGCAGGGTGCACGTCCGCATAGACGCATTTACTCTGAGGAGTTGCCTCGTGCTGTGACGGAGGCTGGTTCATGTGTCTGCAGTGTGGACACCCGGGAGCACGAGGGTGCATGTGGAAGCCTGAGGGAAATCAACTGGAAGAGTCCCTCTTATTCAGGGAGGCTGGTGTTCTTGTTTGCTTCAGGCCTTCAACTGATGGGACAAGGCCCACCCACATTACGGATGGTATCTGCTTTACTCACAAGTTCGCCATGTCAATGTTAAACTCATCCCCAAACACCCCCGCATGGACACATAAAATCAGCCATCACAGTGGCCAACGATCACAGACTCACAGTTAGTTGCGGGAAACCAATTCGCTGCAGTAGGGGTCGGGCTTAACTGCCTTTTGGGTCACAGTCCACGAGTTAAGAACCTCTTTTACATTTTTATTGTATGAAAGACTATTAGCCTTTCAAGAGGCACAGTTGAAAGAGTAGAGGACATCGCCTGTTGGCTTCAAAACCCTAAATATTTGTTGCTTAGATTCTACAGAACACGTTGCCAATATCTGAAATGAAGCCACGGTGTTAAAGTCAGGCCCTGCGTCCCAGCCAAAGGCCGCCCTGAAGCAAGAGTTGGGGCAAGTGAGGTGTGAATGGCATCGTCCCCTTCTCTAAGGCTCGAGCCCAGCACACCTTCTCTCTTAGGTTGGGAACCACTGGCTGGTATTGGGAACACACGGAACCAGGGACCCCAGGGTTTACGACACTCTGCTGGTCTCGTAGGCACGAGCTATATCACCAGCTCCAAGGACGGAGCCCTGCAGGATGCTCCTGGGGACCAGCTGGGAATCATCTGTCCCACCGTTATCCATGAACGTCACTGACAAGCGGGCACAAGCCTCCCAGAAAGGCCTCAGACCCAAGCTCATGGTGCAACACCATCTATCAGAATACGTCTTGGCTTGGCCAGGGGTCAGGGTCAGGTGAGCGCTTCAGTGAAACAGCCCGGGACGATCCCAGGCCTCCCGGAATTCACCGTCAGCACCCCAGGACGACCTCTTGTTTTTCCTCACAGAGCAAATGTACGGTTGAATATTGTAAAGTAAAAACCTACCTTATCGCATGCAGGTTAAGAAATAGAGGGCTGCCAGGAGCACTTCTTGTGTCATTTTCGCACCACAGCCCCCTCCCTCCTCCCCGCCACTTGTGTAGTAATCACTTGCTTGGATTTCTGTGGTTGCCACCTGTCCACACATCCTGGGCGTAGAGCTCATCCGAGGCTGTTAGAAACAGACCTTTACATAAGTAGAACCTCCTTTCGCTCAATGTTCCATTTTAAGGACTCACCAGTGTAATCGCTACATAGTATTCCCTCGTATAAGTACACTTGGATTTATTCACCCACTTTACTGTTTGCTGGACATTTGGGTTGTTTCCAGTTTGGGGCTCTTATGAAAACTTCTGCAGGGGGCACCGGCACGTGCCCAGCATCTCCCTGATGTGGGGGATGCGTGTCTCCGCTTCCCTCTCCTCCAGGGTGGCGCCACCAATGTAAGAGTGCTCCTGTTTGTTTGTAGGAGTTCTTTATGTATTCTGAGTACTAGTTCCTCGTGGGGTGCTCCTCCATGGAAGGTGTGTTCCTCACTCTGGAGTTACCTTTTCACTCTCTAAAAGGTGTCTTCTGATGAACAGTGGTTTCTAATTTAATGCAGTCTGATTTATCAATTGTTTCCTTTATAACTAACACTTCTTACGGCTTATTTAAAAAAAAAAAAGCCAAATGGGGCACCAGGGTGGCTCAGCTGGTTAACCGTCTGACAAGCTCAGGTCATGATCTTGTGGTTTGTGAGTTCGAGCCCCGAGTCGGACTCTGTGCTGGCAGCTCAGAGCCTAGAACCTGCTTTGGATTCTGTGTCTCCCTGTCCCTGCCCCTCCCCCACTCATGCTGTCTCTCCCTCTCTCTCTCTCTTTCTCTCTCAAAAATAAATAAACATTAAAAAAATTTTTTTCTAAAGCCAAACATTTTCTACCTCAGAATTAGGAAGATTCTCTTTTATTCCCACGCAAACCTCTATAATTCTGCCTTTCATCTCTAAGTCTGTAATCCACTTTTGTCGCTTTTTGTATTTCATAAGCATCCGACATCATTAGATTGTCCCAGCTGCATTTACTGGAAAGACCACCCTCTCCCCTCTGCTCAGCAGTATGATCTTCGTCCTTGATCAAATTCCTACATATCTGTGGAGCTGTTTCCAAGCTCTTTGATCAGTCCCTGTACTTCAGCGGCCGCCAGTAACTTGATAAATGAAACTCTAGATATTTCCACGTATGTGTTGGAAACAGCCAGCCACACGAGAAACGAAAACCTAAACCCAGTACGACCCTGTTGGGATTTTCCCTGGGAGTGCACTGAGTCGAAAGGTGGTTTGGGGAGAAGGGCCACCTTTCCAATATGGAGTTTTCTGATCTGTTCCTTTCCATTTATTTGAACCCTCCTCAAATTTCCCTCAATAAAGTTTTATATGTCTCTCCGTATAGGCTTCATGTATTTTTTAGTCTCTGTATTTCTAGAAGCTTGTCATTTCTTGGTGCTGTTAGAAATATCATTTTTGAAAATATTCATTTTCTGCCTGTTGCTGCCACATGGAAATAAAATAGATTTTGTCTCCTGCGATCTTTTTTTTTTTTTTTTTTTACTGATCTTATTAGTTTTAGGATTTTATCTGTAGCACTCCTGAAAATTTTATGAGCATAATCATGACACCTGAAAATATAGGAATTTTATTTTTTCCATTGCAATCTTTATGTATTTTATTTCTTTTTCTTACCGTTGTGGGCTGGCTAGGTCCCCAGCAAGACGTTGCAGACACGTGGTGAGAGTGGGAATTTGTGTCTCTTTCCCAATTTCAGCAGGTACACTGCAGTCTTTTATCATCATTAAGTGTGAGGTCCTCTGTACTCTTTTCTTGTTGTTTTTCCCCCCCTTAAATTTCTTTATCATGTAAAGGAAGTCCCTGTCTATTCCTAGCAAAATTCTGGCAGGCTGGGCCCAGATCATCCAGTCCGCAGTTACCAGAATTAGAAGCTGTTAGTATTTCATTCTAGGAAAGGAAGCTGGACAGGGCTGGTGATGTCCTTGCAGAAGGGAGCTGAGTCTTGTCGGTGACACAATACACTGAATAACTGCCCCATGCGGGCACCTGGCTAAGCGCCAGGCGGGTAGAGGAATGAACCCGAGTGGCCGCCCTCAGGGCACGTGGTGTGGACACGTGTGCACAATGCCATGTGAAAAGCGAGGCGTTTTCATGTTTATTTATTTTTGAGAGAGACAGAGCGTGAGCCGGGGCGGCGGGGCAGAGAGAGAGGGAGACACAGAATCGGAAGCAGGTTCCAGGCTCCGAGCTGTCAGCCCAGAGCCCGACGCGGGGCTTGAACCCACGAACAGCGAGATCATGACCTGAGCCGGAGTCAGACGCTCAACCGACTGAGCCACCCAGGCACCCCCAAAAAAGGTATTTTAAAAGATGTATGTAGATAGAGTTCTATGGAACTCACTCCTGCCTGGTGGCATTTGGGAAGGCTTCAAGCAGATGGGGTATTTGACCTTGGTCTCGAGGGGTAGACATGGTCGGTATTTTCTAGATTAGATACAGAAAGAGCAAGTGAGGAAGCCCTGGGGCGGGGGGACACAGAGGAACCCCACTTGGTTCCTTTGGGCATTCCATACTCTCCTGCTTCCTGCCTTCCCTTCCTTCCTTCCTTCCTTCCTTCCTTCCTTCCTTCCTTCAAGTTAGTTAACATACAGTATAGTATTGGTCTCAGGAATAGACCCCAGTGATTCATCACTCACATACAACACCCGGGGCCCATCCCAACAGGTGGCCTCCTTAATGCCCATCCCCCATCCAGCCCATTCCCCCCACCCAACACCCCTCCAGCAGCCCTCAGTTTGCTCTCTGCCTTTAAGAGTCTCTTGTGGTTTGCCTCCCTCTCTGTTTTTATCTTAGTTTTCCTCCTTTCTGCTCTAATTTATTAACAGTCTCCAGTGTGAGTCTGGTTCTGAAGGGGTGGTTGCTGCTCTTGAAATCAAATCCTGAGTGCCAGAGAGGGGCGCGGACATGACGGTTCGCCTAGGCAAGCGGGAGACCTGGGACAGCCGGCGGTGTTGTTCAACCTGCGTTTATCAAATTTTAACACCGTGCTCCTGTGATTGAGCTCCGTTGAAAGAATCAAGCATCGCAGGGAAATCGAGGCGTGCCGTCCATCCGTTCCTGAGACTGGTCCTTGCTAGCCCCCACGTCCCCCGAGGCAAATACCGGGATGAATTTGGGTGTCATCCCCAGGGACGTGGATGCACACTTTCACTGCGGAGTTACGTGTTCGTACATGCCCTGCACGCAGTGTTGCAGACTCCCGAGCCGTGTACACGGAGCAGTGTTACCAATATAGGTGGACTCGCTTCTCTTCGCCTGCCCTCCCGCTTCCTTCTCTCTTCTCTGCCTTCTACTGGCTTGATAACGCTTCCTGCTTCTGTTTTTCTTCTTTTCAGTTGCTTTCGATTTGGGGACTACAGATAATGCTTCTGTTCATTTAATGGCTACTCTCCGTTTTTAAAATTGCATGTTTAACTACACTTAAAACAAACAAGCCATATTTCCACTCTCCTCCTCCCAGTCATGGATACGGGATTTGTGTATTTAGATTCCTGTTGAACACCTGCTACTTTTTGCTATTATTATTTACAATTCTGGTTTGACTTTTAAAAATAAGAAACAGCAGATATTTCAAGTAGGTGTTTAAGCAAACTCACCAACACGTGTTATCTGTGTTTTCACCGTGGTTTCCTCGATGGCATGCTTTCTACTTGTGTGTTTGAATATGCGCTCTAATGGCTTTCTAGTGAAAGTCTGTGTGGGGTTGTGTCAGTCTTTAAACGTTTAAAAATGTCTTTGCTTTCATTAAAAAAAAAAAGGCACCTGGGGTCTCGGTCGGGTGAGCGACCAGCTTCAGCTCAGGTCATGATCTCACAGTTTGTGGGTTCGAGCCCTGCGTCGGGCTCTGGTGCTGACGGCTCGGAGCCTGGAGCCTGCGTCGGATTCCGTGTCTTCCTCTCTCTCTGCCCCTCCCCTGCTCACCCTCTGTCTCTGTCTCAGAAATAAGCAAACATTAAAAAAAAAAAGTCTTTGCTTTGCCTTTTCTCCTAAAGAATACTATGGCGAAGAATAACATTTTAAGCAGATAACAGGTTCTCTTCTAGCCCCGTTGTCGCTGATGACAAGTCAGGGGTCCGTCGGAATGTCAGGCCGACTTCCCACTTGGGACTTGGGGAGCCCCCCCCCTCCAGCCGTCCTGGCTCCGTTCCTGGGCGACAGAAGTCAGGGCCTTCACTTTCTGACTGTACATCTAACATCTTGTTGTTTCCACGTCGCTTTCTTTTCCTCTGCATTCCAGAAGCGGTTCCCGAGTCGGGGCTGGGCGGGGGGGGGGGGGGGGGGGGGCGGGGGTTGGGAATGGGGGCCGGTGAGAGCAGGGCTGGCGCGGGAGCCACGTGCAGAAGAATCTGGGATTCCTTTCTCCTTGTTCTGCGTGTAATGAAGGGTTTTAAGCGAGGCAGAGACACGGTCTGAGTTGCATGTCGGAAAGGTCTCGGACCTGCCTCCCTCTGTCGGGCAGAGCACTCCCGGTGTTCGTTACTCAAATGCCAACCTAAATGGGTTCTGGAAAGGCCACATAAAAATTGCATCTGTGAGAACTGTCAAATGCAATCCTGCTCTTATCTGCAGCGACAGCTGAAATTGGGGAGCGGGAATCCCGGCCAGAGAGGCTGGTGCGGGCTCTGGGGCCGGGGTGGGGGGCTAGGCGGATAGCTGTTTATCCGCCTAGCAACTGGGGTGAGTTACAGGGTACCCCGATCAGGCAACTGCCCCACCCCCACTGACGGTTTCCGTTGCCCCAGGGACACGGTCCAGATGCCTTGCCCAGCCTCAAGGCCCTGCTCACTCTCCCTCTGGTGCCCACGACAGCCCCCGATATACGTGTGTTACCACGGATCCGCTGGCTCCCGCCCCAGCGGCAGAGAGTGGGGACCGGAGGGACTTCCCAGCCCCAGGCTTCCAGCCGGCAGCGGTTTTGCCTCGAGGGGACACTTGGCAAAGTCTGCAAAAAGTTTTGATGCCACAACGGGGGCGGGGGGTGGCTACTGCCATCGGGAGGGTGGACCAGGGAGGCTGCTGAGTGTCCTCGTCCCAGGACAGACAGGACGGCCCCACAGCAAAGAATCGTCCGCCTCCAGAGGTTAGCCGTGCCCGGGTGGAGAGGGCCTGTGCTCCCTGCGCAGGGAGGACGAGGAACAGAGCGACCTCTGCCTCTGAGCGCCACTGACCGCAAAAGGCGTGTCAGGTGGGGACGGTTAATGCCATTTTCTTTTTTTTTTTTTTAACTGTGATGTTTGTTTATTTTTGAGGAGAGAGAGAGAGAGAGAGACAGAGCATGAGCGGGGGAGGGGCAAAGAGAGAGGGAGTCACAGAATCTGAAGCAGCTCCAGGCTCCGAGCTGTCAGCACAGAGCCCGACGTGGGGCTCGAACTCATGGACCACAAGATCGTGACCTGAGCCGAAGCCGGTCGCACAACCGACTGAACCACCCAGGCGACCCTGCCGCCATTTTCATTAGACGTGGTTATTGGGTCTTAGACAGTCAGGAAGTCACTTTGAAGGAGACCTTCGTCATTCAGAGGACCCTCAGCGGCCCGTCTTACGCAGAAATTGGAGTCGCGAGGAAGGTGGGGGCAGGCAAGAGGCAGAACTTCCCCTGCACCCCCCCCCCCCAACAGCAGGCCCTCTGATGGGGGCTCACAAGAAGGTGGTCTACTTTGAGAACTGACCTCGGGGATCAGGAGTCGCGGGGCAGGAGAGAGCAATAGGGAGACTCAGATCGGAATGTGCCGGGACCTTCCGTGAAGCCGGACGGAAGGCGCTGCCCAGTTTTGCACCAGATATAGAAGGGGGGTGCTGAACCTCTGGCTCCCGCCCCAGCGGCCGGGGCTGCCCCGAGGGGTGTCAGTGCCCCCCCCCCACCTGCACCCCGGGGAGAGAGCGCCCGGTGGGCTTCTGCAGGCAGCTCGGGCTCCCGGGGGCCAGGAGCAGGGGGTCCGTGGCGGAGCCCAGACCAGGCGCCCTCGGGTCACACTTGTGCAAACACGTTGTTCTGCCGGGGGGGGGGGGGGGGGGGGCGGGTCGAGTGGGAGGGAAGTCACTCGAGGTGGCGGATACGGTGCAGTCCTCATGCTGCTCACGCACAGAGTCCCACCGCCACTCCGGCCACCGTCTCGTCCAGACCGCCTGCGGGAGGACCGGCAGAGTGAGCCCCGTCCCTGCCGCCGCTGGTCCTGAGGCAGCAGTGGACCGTGTCTCTCGCCTCCCGTCCCGATCTCCCGCCCCTCGGTCCTGCACTGGCCTTGTCCAGGCTGCCTGCGGGCTGACGCGGACCTGTACCCCCGCGGGGTCTGAGCCCTCATCTCCTCACCTTTGTAGGCGGCTGGCTGCTGCTTGGCCCCTTGACCACTGTTCCTGGGTGGAACCCCCCCCCCCAGCCCCGGGCACCTCCGAGGGTCCCCGACGGCCTGGGCATGGTCCTCTCAGTCCCCGCCGTGTGGCTGGGGCACAGGAGTGTTCTGACACAACACGTAGAGACAAGGGTCCCTGCCGGCCGGTCCACGGGCACGACGTGGTCCAGGTAGATGTGGCTGCCCGTCCAGGGGACCCTGGCTGCGTTCCTGGCACAAGAATCCCCTTCCCTGCTGGGAGTCGCAGCCGATGACCCAGCAGGACGGAGCGCGACGGACTCAGGAAGCACGCACTTTGTAACAACGTCACTGGGGACGGGGTGAGGTCGGCCCTCGGGTGGGCCAGTGTCGGCGGTCTGTGGCACTGTCCTCGCCCCCCGCCCCCGTTCTTTCTGATCTCTGGTCTCCCCGTCTTGCTCTCTCTGGACCCCCGGACAATGGGCCACACCCGTTGCCACCTCCCAGAAGTGGGTGTCCACCCCTCCTCCCCTGTGCCCAGCTGAGCAGCGGGCATGGCACACAGGCTCAGACCCCGTCTGCGGGAGTCCACACACAGAGTCACCCAGGTGGACAGCCACAGTCCCTTTGGAGGGGCCCCGGGAGGAACGTCCGTCTCCCCTGTGACACGTGACCCTCGCCGCTCTGGGGGAGCCCCGTCACCGGGGAGCCCGTCCGTCCAGGCCAGCAGAGGACAAGGCCACCGAGCGCCCCAAGGATGCCGGTGCCTCCGTCCGAGGCCTCGGCAGGCGTGTGATTGCCGTCTGCGCCTTCCCGGGGAGGGCATCGCGTGGGGGGCCCCTGGCCTCCTACCGCGTGTCCTTCTGACCCCAGGACCCTCCCTGGCTGTGCTCCCGACGGCTCTCGCACCCCCACATTTCCCGGAGGCCGTGGAGCCGAAGCTTCGAGGGATCTCCCGGCCGTGCGGTTGCCGGCTCTGGCTCCACACGGACGTAGCTGGGCAGCGAGCCCTGCCTCGTGGGAACGGGACTGCATGTCGCCACGTTGCAGCCTCTGTTCTCTGTGCCCCCTTTCCCGGCGTGAGCCCCGCGCCCTCAGGATCCTCACCGTTTGTTCCCCCGGCTCCCGCTGGCACGTTCAGGTCCTGGACGCTCTGAGCGAGCACACGGTTTCTTCCCGGAGCGTGGAGCCCCTTTGCCTGCTCTGGCCGTGCTCAGGCCTGGGTCTTGGTCTGGAGGCCGGGAGGGGGGCGGGGGCAGAGCTCCACGAAGCAGTCGGCGTCTCCGGGCTTTCGTGCCGGTGGTCGGCCGCCCACGGTCTGCAGGCCCGGTCTGGCTCTCCCTCCGTTTTTGTAGGTCGACTTTTATCGGAACAGGTCTCCGCTCACTTGCGTCTGTGTTTCCTGAAGCCACGACAGCTGGATAGTTGTGACAGAGGCGCTCCAGCTCCCCGAGCCCGGAACGTCTGCCATCCGGGCCTTTTCAGAAGAACTTGCCGACTCCTGCCTCTTCCGGCGGCCGAGGGGGAAAGCAGCCCGGGGTCGGCCCAGCATCACCAAGCGGGGGTATTGGGTGGCAAGGCGTGGGGCGTCGGGGGCAGAGGACCACCCCGGCACGGCTGTTTCAGGTCCTCGGACAAGTCACCGAGCCTCCGGAACCCCCCGTTTGCTCATTTATAAAACTGGGAGTTCCAGTTCATTCCCTCCCTGCTTTACAAGGTCGTTGAAAGACCAGAGAAGACAGTGGAGAGAAAAATCGCCTGGGAAACCGCGCGGTGCCGTGAAAACGGGAAGCGTCCGTGTCTGCTCCACGCCGTGGCGCCGGGCAGGGAGGCCGCGGGGGAGGGTCCCCGGCCGGCCCCAGTCCTGTGTGAACGTCGTGTGGAGTCCTGGGTGCCCACGTCACCCCACGGAGGCCTGGCCTGGGCAGCCTTGTCTGCGGACCCTCCCCCGAGGGTCCGGGGCACCCGCTCCGGGGCCGGCCGTGGCCGCACCTGCTCCTCCTGGCTCCCGCCAGAAATCGTTTCAGACACCCCCAGTGTCTGTGACACGGGTGCAGAGGGGGCTTTGGGCTTCAGACAGTGGCTGGGAGCGGCGGGAGAACAGGGCGTCTGCAGACAGGGGCCGTTTGAGGCTCTGAGGGGGACTGACAGCAAAATCGTTTGAGGGGAGAAAATGGAAGTGACCCAGGAGGGGAACTTCCAAGATGCCTGTGTTTCATCGAGCGAAAGGAGGTTGTGCCGAGAAGCTAGAGCAGCATGAGACATGAGGGGAAACTCAGGAAGATCAGTATCTGGAAGCCGGAAACCCTGGGTCTACTTCTGGGACTGTCATTCCTTTGCTGTGTGGCTTTGGAGAAGTCACTTGGCCTCTCTGGGCTGCAGCGTTTCTCACCCTTAGCATGGAGGTGGTGGGAATTCCTGCCGCCCAGGTTTGTCATGAGCTTAGATCTTTCCGGGGAGGGGGAGGGAGGGTCCGCGGCTCCGCTGGGGTTACATTCTGCCCTTGTGCCTCCTGTTGGCCTCTGCACTTACACTGTCCTCCCGCCTCCGTTCGCACTTGGCGTCGGACAGCCTTGTTTGGATGCGCGGCTTCTCTGGACGCCGTGACTGCGTTCTCCCGAAGCCTGTAACTTGCGCGACCGCGGACACAGCTAGATGCCCCTGATGCTGGCAGCCGGCTTCCGGCCCCGCGATGCGTCCTGTGGCGAGGACGGGTCAGGAGCTACAGCCTGCCGCGCAGAAAGAGGCTCTTCTCGGGAAGCAAAGGGTTATTGGTTCACGCGGGGGAGGCACCGCTTGGGAGCGTCCCGTCTCCTCCAAGGTTTTTGGATGGTCGATGCCAGATCTTGTCGCCAAAAGATGTCCTCACAAGTTTCTATAGATAAAGCCATTATAGGAAATCGATGTTTTCCTGCAGCTTCCATTATAACTCAGCCACCACGCCCGGATGCAGCCGGTGCAGCCAGAGACAGCGTGGGGCCGGGGCAGGGGGGGACCTGTCCTGTGGGGGGCTGCTCTGTGTGGGGGGGGCTGCTCTGTGGGGGGCCTGGCCTGTGTGTGTGTGTGGGAACTTCCCTGGGGGGGGACTTCCCTGGGGGGTACTGCCCTGGGGGGGGGCCTGGCCTGTGCAGGGGGGGGGGGACTTCCCTGGGTGGGGGGGGACTTCCCTGTGGGGGGCTGCCCTGTTGCACAGTCAGCAGCACTGCTCAGAGCTCATGGCAGTGGGCCCGCCCACCATCGGCTTGCTGCACGATTATTTCCGTCTCTGAGCCTCAGTTTCCCCATCAGTAAACCCAAGCCGTTGGAATAGATGGAATTCATACCGTTAACTCCACTGAACATTCCGCCAAATAAAAGCACTTTCCATGCTTTCCTCAGCCACCTGTTTTATCAGAGTGAACGTCTCCAGTTGGCCTGGGGCTTGCTGACCGCTACGTATTATGGGGGAAGGGGTGTTCCAGAAGGTGGGTGGGGGGCCGGGGTCCTCGTCCCGCAGCAGGCAAACAACCGGCCTGTGACTTTGGATTTTAGTCGTTTTGCTGCTCTCCACTGGATGAGCCACGGCTTCCCGAGAAACCGGTGCCCCTCAGCTACCCTGGGGACAGCAGCTCGGTAGCTGGCGACATTGTAGGTGGCCTTGGGTGAGAGCCACTCTGGATTTGTCCTTTTCACCGTACCCCGTGCATCTCACACGCGTCCGCCACCTGCCCGTTCAACGAATCCGTGTTTAACATTAACTTAGCCCATAAACCCAGGAGGCTTACGTATTTCCTTCCAGAAACAAACAAACCAGAAAGACACTATTGTGTTTCTCGCCCGCGATTCCGATGCTTAGAATGGTTACGTGTTTCCGATGCCCCCTTTTGCATCGTCCCCGCGACTTTATAAACAGGACGCTGGCATCGCGGCCCCACAGCCACCGAGGCAGAGTGGCCGAGGACGCATCCCGTTCCTGACTGCGAAAGGGCGCCGTTCTGTCCGTCAGAAGGGAGCACGGCGCCCTGTGCTGGCGGTGCACAAGGTGGCGCGTCTTCCACGTGGCCAGAGCGCGTGCAGGGGCACGGGGACGTGGCCGGCCACGGAGCACCACCACCACGAGGACAGCCGGCGCTCCAGACAAGTCTTCACTGCCGCGCTCGCGTGGAACTTGGTTCTGTTCACGTAAGAAGTTCCGCCACCAACTCCGCTCGACGGGAAGTGCTTGTATTTGGGACCACGAATTGGGACCACGAATGACGCCTCGTGATTCACATAGGTCCCAGGTCCCGGTTGTGAGGAGCACATAAGTGCCGTGTCCCCACAGAGGCGCATGCAAGGTGACGGTACCCGGGCTGCGGGACGGCTGAGGCCGTGGCAGCTGTCAGCACAGCTCGGAAGCCACGATGTGCAAGAGATTCGATCCAAGTTATGATTTCCTGAGTCTGTCATGATACGTTTCCACGGACGCGCCCTGCCTTTTTCATGCAGGATGTGTTGACAGGAACGCGGTACCCAAGGTGTTTCATGTGAGTCTTCCTGACCCCTGACCTTGACCGCTGACCCTGAACATCCTCTGTGTATTTGTCTCGGGTGTGAGCCTGAGTGCGGCTGGTTGTTCACAAGTGTCGAAGACAAAGGCATGCGTAGGCCTCCGGGGCTGACGGTTTGTGTCATCACTTAACGCGTGCAGGGAGAAACAATCTCAGAGAGGTTGGGTAACTCTCCTGGGGCCACACGGCCAGCAGAGGCCGGGCGGGACTAAGGACAGCATACTAATGGCTCCCCGCTCTGGCAGGTGAGTATGTTTCCTTCCCGGTCAGGGGCGGCTAGTGTGAGCCACGACCAGAGGTAAATCCTTCCTCGGGCGAAGCTGGGCAGCAAATAGAAATACGGCGTGCGAGTCGAGAGCCCTTTCCTGGGCTGCTCACGGCTCTGAATTTCGTCGTTTGAATCCTTTTGTCCTTCTTAGCAATTTTGAGACTCCGTGGACGGCGATAGCTGGAGACCCCGGGAAGCTGGAGACCCCGGTGGTAGCTGGAGACGGGAAAGCCAGTCCTGGTGTGGCCGCGCTCGGGGCTCTGTGGGTCAGCCGTTAGCGTGGGGTGCGGGCCACGTGGGCCGTGGAACCCCCTGGAGGACTGGCATTTCCAAGCAAACCACCGAGAAGCTTTGATCGGTCCTTTCAGAGGCCTTACTGATTGGAGTTCTCACCTCAGCGGTGGACCCAGGACCGGGTTTGAAGAGGGGAGGCTGCCATCCGGGTAGCGAACCCCCGTGTGGCCCCAGCTGAGCTGTGCTGAAGGCGTGTTCACCGAGCAGGGCCGTGCCCTGGACGCGGGAGGGCCTGGGAACGGGCGTCACGCACGTGGTGCCCTTCCTCGCGGGACCTTCGAGGTCTGGCTGGGGCGAGGAGGGATGTGCGAGTCTCGGGCAGGGCCCGTCGTGCGCCCGCCAGGGGCGAGGACGCCCTACTGTGACCTTGTCGGGCCTGCTGACGGTCTGACCGTTCCGGGACTGGACGCATCACGCCGCTCTGGCTTCGTGTCACTGAACGTTCGGGGCGTGTCCCTGGGATGGGCGAGAATTGTTCGTGCTGTGCCGCAGCCAACCACCGAACAGGGCAGCCAGCTCCGGCCCGCCCCACCGGGGCCTGCCAGGGCCGGATCGGGTCTGCCTTTCCCCGGGTGGGCGCATGCCAGGGTCTTGGTGTGTGCCCTCCTTGAACGTGAATTGCTGGTGGGGGCGGAACGCAAGGGCCGAGCAAGATGGCCAGGCAGCGGTGCCTCCTTCTCCCCTTTGAGCAAACTTGCAGCCTTTCAACAACCTTTTCCCGTGAGCCGGCCGCGTGCGGCGTCCGCGGGTGCCCTGTGACCCCCAAGCCACCTCTACGTGTGCGCACGCCTTTGATCTTGCTGGCCGCACGCCCCGCACACGGTGACTGTCCCTCAACCCTGCTGCATGGACGGGGAGTGCAGGGAGGTGAGCGGCCCTCGAGACCCGTGGCGCGGTGGGCACGGGCACGCGCGGTGGAGGGAGAGGACAGAAGGCTGCGGTGACAGGCGCACCGGAGACGCGCCAGAGAGCGAGGGACTTTGCGCCGAGTTTGGATGGGACGTGGTTTGGAGCAGGGGCCGGGGACGGTAAGGCAGGGGACAAGACTGAGGGTGGCGGGTCCTGGCAGGACGGGAGGCACAGCGTGGCCTCCCGGGACTGGTCATGTTTGTGCTCATCGACACTGAGGACCTACTGTGTGCCTGTGAGTGCCCGTAGGGGCGCTGTGGGTGCAGGGGTGAGCGAGACCCCGTCAGCCTAGGTGGGTTGGGGGAATTAGGGGAAGGACCCTACCCCGTGTGGGACGCACTGGGGGCTTCGTGCGGGGTGAGGGCGCCAGCAAATCCACGGGGAAATGCAGAACTTTCCAGCAAGTGTAAGAAGGTTCAGTCACAGATTTCAGCAGGGAGCCCGAGATCGTAGATGGACTTTTCGGGGTCGGGTGTCAGGACCGGGACTCAGCAGAGAAACCACGTTGGTTCCTCACACGGCCCCGGAATATCCGGGGAGGTGTCAGGAGGGGCCCGGCTCGGGGAAAGGTGTGACAGGTTCAGGCGGAACAGAGGGGGTGGGGGCAGGAAGCACAGGGTAACGTGGGAAGCCAAGAGTTGCGGTTTGGCCGGAATGGAGACAGGGACACCCGCAGACGGGCAGGCTGCTACCGGGGCCCCGACTGCGGGCCGGGGTCTGCCCATGGCAGGGCCAGCAGGGGGAGCCACGACGCCCTTCCAGCAGGTCAGTGCCTCGGTCGGACCCCGTGTCTTTGCTAATAAAGCCGTAAATGTAGCTTCTAACCAGGCACCGAGTCATCAGTCATCGAGGAGCCTGCAGACTGCCGGCCTCGGGCCACTTGGTATTAGCAGTTTCCTGGTCACATTTGTCATGGTGATTTGGGGATGCGTTTACTTAACTAGTTTCCTGCCTACGGTGGAGGGATTCTTTCAGTCACCAGCCAGAATCGATAGCAGGGCTGGGAAACCTTTGCACGGGGGGCCTGGTTGTAGAAAATTGTGTGAAGGATTTGGATAAAGTCTCCAGTCGTTGGGGCCGCAAACAGGGACAAGGCAGACCAGGCTTTCCCTCCGTGCGGCTGCGGGGTCTAACGTCGAGCATGTCGGGGCCTGAGGAAAAGCAGTCCTCCCACCAAGGTCAAGAGACATAAAACACACATTTGAATTACAGGTCTGTGTGTGAGGCTATGGGGCCGGGAGACAGCTCTGGGGATGTAATAAACGGGGGTAGGTCTGCCGAGCAGGAAGCTCCTGAATTCTGTGCCTTTGCTTCGCCTCGAGGCAAGGTCATACTTGTCAAGGAAATTTTATGGGGGGAAAAAAGAAAACCTGGCGACTTTTATTTTCTGCTCCTTACCTCCCAACCCCTATGCAGAGGTATTTTCTCTGTTGGGATGGTAACATATCGGATTCCTTTTGTCGTTCTTATTTTTATTTTATTTTTAGTTCGGTCCCTTGTGTGCTCCTCCTCCTCTCTCCAGCTGCTCTCCGGGGTGGGGGGTGCTATCCTATACTCTCCCCCCCCCTCCCCCCGTCTCCGTCCTCTGTCCACAAGCAAAAACAGCTCCCGCCCTCCACGGCCCCTCTCCCCCCGCAGTTCGCCTCTCCACGCCTCTCCACGTACCTGCCGAGTCCCATGGTTCAGGTTGTGCAGATTGCTGCGATAATCCTCAAATCCGTTTTCTAGGTGTGCAGGATGGTTTAGCGTTGACCTGGCTGCGTTTCAAGGACACACAAAACACTTCCGTGCTGTTCTGCCATCTCGGCCCCTCCCCCCTTATTTTATTTTTAGAATTTTACACATGTAAAAACATTCTTTCAAATGTTTTATTATCCAAACTTGAGGTAGAGGAGAGACAGAGTGCTAGCTGGGGAGGGGCAGAGAGAGAGGGAGAGACAGAATCCGAAGCAGGTTCCAGGCTCCGAGCCGTCGGCACAGAGCCCGACGCGGGGCTCAAACTCCCGAACCGTGAGATCACGGCCTGAGCCGAGTCGGACGCTCAACCGACTGAGCCCCCCAGGTGCCCCTTGAACTGCACACATTTTTTAAAACAAAGTTTTGCTTTAGAAGGAGAGAGAGAGTCAGGGCGGAGCAGAGGGAGAGAGAGAGAGAATCTCAAGCAGGCTCCATGATCAGTGTGGAGCCCAACGCGGGACTCGATCCCATGACCCTGGGGTCATGACCTGAGCCGAAATCAAGCCTCGGAAGCTCCATCCACTGAGCCGCCCGGCACCCCTTTTCTGTAGTTTTAAAATACAGCGTCTGATAAACTGTATCTCAGACATCGCACTCACTTTATTTCAGTGGCTGAAGGACAGGCCGGGGAGGCGAATGCACCATGCTTTACACACTCCTTCCCTTTGCCCCGAGACTGTCCTGCCACAGATACAGCTGCCATGGGCATCGTCCCGGACGGCTTTAGGGAAATGTCTCTCGTAGCTTCCCACCCTGACTTTTTATAAATCGGTCTGGAAATCCTCAGTTGAGCCCAGAACTTGGCAACTGGGATCAAAATTTCCAGCATCTGGTGAGTTTCTCACCTGACGCATCTGGGAAGGAGGGGCCTCATTTGTGACGGGGACAGACGTCGCCGTGGCCAAAAATCCGGGCCTGGCAGGGTCAGCTGCTGGTGGTTGGGAGTTCCCGGCGTGCCAGCTCGGTGACTGCCCCCAGGGGCTGCCTGTCTCATCTCACAGGACAGAGTCATTCGCTGGCCGTGGCCGTCTCTCCCGTGGGGTCAGCTCCGCGGAGCCGCAGAGACACGGCCAAACACTTGTGAAGTTTGATTTTCAAGGCAGATATGGGGGAGGGGACACAGACCCATCACGGAAATAACTCGAGACACTGGAGGAAGGTAGGATACAAAATGGGAAACGTGAGGGCACCTGGGTGGCTCAGTCGGTCGAGCGTCCGACTTTGGCTCAGGTCATGATCTCGCGGTCTGTGAATTCGAGCCCCGCGTCGGGCTCTGGGCTGGCGGCTCGGAGCCTGGAGCCTGCTTCGGATTCTGTGTCTCCTCTCTCTCTCTGTCTCTCAAAAAACAAATAAACTTAAAAAAAAAAAAAAAAAGGAAATGGGGAAAGTGGGAATAAATCTGTCCCTACACCCTGACCGCCACATACTCCCCCGTGACCAGACGGACAGGCAGCACGCTGGCCACCAGGGGCGCTGTGGGTTCACCTTCTTGGCTCAGGAGGGTCCGCCCCCAGCATGCCGTTTGGGGGGCGGTTAGTTGTGCCGTGCACACCCCTCCTCACCGCCCGCATCCTCACTCTGTCAGCCCCAGGCTGGATACAGGGTGCCTCGTGACACCCCTGACAATGAACCCTTTCTCGGGGGAGTCTGGGAGACCCCCATCTTCCTAGGAAATTGCAAAGTGTCTCTTTAGGTGAACAGCCACCAGGTGCCACGTTTGCAGCACGGGGCGGCTTCAGTCGGCTCGCCTGGCGGAGTCCTCCCACGCAGAGGGCTGATGCGCTCTGCGCAAGGTCACTCCCGGCAGACTTCCTGGCGGGGGCCGCTCTTCTCTTCTGCCCACTCCGGACACAAGGGTTTGGGCTGCAGATGTTCTGGGGCCCAGTCAGTTCATCCGCTTCTCTTTAACAGTAGCAAGGATGTAAAATACACAGTTTATGAGACCATAAGTGTCCGTCTGTTAAACTGGAGGGGACTTCCAGGCATCGCGGGATGGTGCGTCTTATTAACTACCGGTTAACATGTCTGCTTCCGGGAGTGGTATTTCTCAGCCGGTGCACCTGTGGCTCAGGCCGTGGCGCCGTCTGTGGCACCGTAAAATGCGTGGACCCTGAAGACAGGGCCCTCCCCCAAAGCTGCGAGGCTTCCTGCAGAAATGGCGTCCTGCGTCTGGCCGTGGGCGGTACGTGCCCCCCGGAAGGGCTGGAGGCCCCTCCAGGGGGGAGGGGGGAGGGGGGAGGCCCCTCCCCCCTGCACCCCCCCTCCCGCGTCCCCTTTCCACCGGCCGCAGCCGCCGTGGTTACAGATTCTCCATTTGCTGCTGCAGGACCCGAGTCCCCTGTGTCACCGCCTCATTTCCACTGCAGTGTGGGTCACGCAGTCTTCTGCGCGGCACGGGGTTTTTCCCGTCCTCAAGTGTGGGGCGGGCATGCGTCGGGGCCACGGGAAAGGAGCCGGGGTAACGCAGACGGGAGTCCCGGCCGCCAGGCCCTCTGGTGTTTACGCTGTGGGTTAAAAGCGGGTTCCTGGTGGATATAAATGCGTGTGTCGAAAATGCGCGCAGGGACTTGAGAAACAGCTACTTCTTCAGGATTTTGAACACGGGTTTGGGAGTGTTGTTGACCCCGTTTATCTGCACTTTCCGTGGAAACAAAGATAAACTTTGGTCCAGCCACGGATGATCATACATTCGATATTAGTGTCATCCAAGTTACCGAGGTTTTACGGTAAACCCAGGGGCGAAGGCAGGGTCGAGCGGGGCAGGACGGGTCGCTGGCTGTCCTTGGGGGTCACCGTGGGAGGCTGGGTGTTCGCGGGAATGTGGGGGTGGGGAGCCTGGCCGTGGCGGTCACACCGTGCATTTGATGTGTAAATACAGGGTTTCAGGTGGAAAGAACTTAAAGATCATCTCCTGGGATCCTTCAGTTGCCCCCGAAGAGATGGGAATCAGAGAGATGAAACTATTTGTCCAAAGTCACGCAGAAAAGCTGATAAGAGGCCCCAATGTTATTTAGATAAAATATTTCGGTGAAAACTTGTTTCCGTGCTGCCTTGCACGTAAGCAGCCCTGGATACTCTCGGTCCAGGATCCGGGAAGGGCCCTGGAGGTGTGGCTCGGGAAGGGGGGGCAGCCTCGGGACACCGGGTGGGTGCTGGCTCAGAACGGAGGGACCAGAATCGGGGACGGTGGGGGGGGTCTGACGGCTGGGCTGACCCCACGCAAACGGTCTCCCCTCTCTCCGGGGAGCAGGAATGTTCTCCTGTGGGAAGAGTGATTGTAGGCACGTGCACGGGGAAGGCCAGCGACCCCTGAGAGGACAGGGGACACTTGCGCCCGGATGCCCTGAGCCCAGCCACCTGGCCTGGCTCCAGCAGGTACCACGCATTCTGTGGGGCGGGGGGGGGGGGTCCGTCCCCTTCTCCTAGATGGCAGGTCAGCGGCCAGACCTCGGCCAGCAGGACCGGGCACGGGGAAGAGCCAGTAAACATTCGGGGAAAGCCAGTCCCCTGCAAAAGAGACAATGTGTCCAAACAAGGGAAGACGATTCTAAGGTGACCCATCTGGCTGGGCTGTGGCTTTGGATGTGGTGTGACTCTTTCACCCTTGTGGGGACGGACTGTGACCTGGGGACGGGCCGTGACGGGACGGGCTGCTAGGGAGCTGGGAGGCACAGCAGCCCTGCTCCCTGGTGGTATTTGGACAACAAGGGACTGGACAGCCTCAGACCCGCTGATGACGCGGCATTAACTAGCTGGGAGGAGCCACGGGTGATTGCTGTGGTCCTGCAAGTCTCTGAAGCCATCACATGACTCAGAACAGCCTCCCCTGCTATTTAAACCAAGAGGGAAGCACTCACTATCGGGGGGAGACGACCTTCCACTGGGCCCCGGGCGGCCGCGTCCCCAGTGGCACACCTGTGCCTCTCCGCCCACCAGCTGTGCGCGCCGCCTTGTGCCGAGGGGCCTTCCTGTCCCCCAACCCCGCCGAGAGCAGATGCACCCGTGACACCAGAAAGACGTTTATGCCAAAGACCTTGCGACTAACAGCAAAACGCTGAAATCCAGTCCCCGGGGACGGAGTGGAATAGCGGATGGAAAGGGTTGTGAGTGAGCCGTAGGCTGAAGTGAGGCGTCCTCCCAGACCGCAGAGGAGGGAGGTGCGGGTCATAGAAAGGAAACGTCCAGGGACGCGAGGGGTCAGTCCAGAGACGGAAGCAGCCATGTAACTGCAGCGTGAGAGGCAGAGAATACATAGACCGGGCGGGGGCGCGGGATCGGGGAACCAGAGAGCGCGGCGTTTCGTCCAACTGTGGACAGACCGTGGTCCGCACACCTGCCACGTAGGGGGAGTTGAGGAGCAAGTCCGTGGCGACAGCCGGCCATGCGGTGTGGCATTTCAGCTGCAAGGACGTAGACAGAAAATTCTCCGAACTCCCAGAAAACACAGGCAGAATATCGACGTCCGAATGAGAATCAGGCTGACCCCAGCAGCCCGGGGTGAGAGAGGAAGTCTACAAGGTGCTGGGGGAGGAGGGGGTGTGTTTGCTGCTTGAATGTCCTATCGGTACATCATCATCCGACTGGGGGTGACATGCAGGCATTTTTATAAGGACTCCGATCAGTTTACCTCCACAGACTCTCCGGAAGGGAGAGCTACAGGATACATTCCAGCAGGACACAGAAAGGTACTAGGAGGAAACGAAAAAGAATCAAGCGTGAATTTCACATATTAATTGTGCGATTAAGAATAATTTTTACGGGGCGCCTGGGTGGCGCAGTCGGTTAAGCGTCCGACTTCAGCCAGGTCACGATCTTGCGGTCCGTGAGTTCGAGCCCCGCGTCGGGCTCTGGGCTGATGGCTCAGAGCCTGGAGCCTGTTTCTGAGTCTGTGTCTCCCTCTCTCTCTGCCCCTCCCCCGTTCATGCTCTGTCTCTCTCTGTCCCAAAAATAAATAAATGTTGAAAAAAAAATTAAAAAAAAAAAAAAAAAAAAAGAATAATTTTTACAAGGGGCGCCTGGGCGGCTCAGTCGGTTAAGTCCGACTTCAGCTTAGGTTATGATCTCAAAGTTTGTGAGTTCGAGCCCCGCGTCGGGCTCTGTGCTGACAGCTCAGAGCCTGTAGCCCGCTTTGGATTCTGTCTCTCCCTCTCTCTCTGCCACTCCCCCACTTGTGCTCTGTCTGTCTGTCTCTCTCTCTCTCAAAAATAAAAAAAAAATAAAAAAAATTTCATAAGATAGCTTTTAAAAGATAGTTTTAATTAAATTGGAAATCGCAAGGACATTATAACGGAAAAGGAAACAACCATACATTTATGTTAAAAGCCTAGGTAATGAAGATTTAAAACAAAATGTTTTGAACACATACGCACAGAACGGAGCTACGACAGGATGTTCCAGTTGCTCTGCAGGGGGCGACCTACACCCATCCCCGTGCGTCCTGTGGGCACAGACCGCTCATTGGCACCTGTAGTAACTGGAGGAGGGAAGAGATGGGATCCATGAGGAATGTTCCCAAACAACCCCGTGGTCCTGATACGTGGGGGGTAGCGGGAAGTGCACACAGAGGGTCTCTGAAGACAGGGCTGGGAAGGCCCACCGGGGTGGGGACTGGGGGGGGGCGCGTCGGGGTGGGGGCATCGGGGTGGGGGCTGGGGGGTGCCCACTGGGGTGGGCTGGGGGTCCTGCCAGGTGGAGGCGCTGGAGTGGGGTCTGGGAGGACCCCATGGAGTGGGCGGCTTTTATCCGTGTGAGTCCGCGAGTTCGCCTCGTCGCTGGAAAGTCGCCCTGGTGAAAACACGGTAAACGTTTTGCTCAACAGGTTTAAGCAGGGAGATCGTCCAAATCCCAACTAAAATAGGTCTTATTTATTTTTCATGAGAGATATTCATCAGTCTGGTTCTGTTGCTAGTCAACTGAAAGGGGCGGCCGGAGCCGTGTCAGGTGTTACCGAAATCCCGTCTTGGTGAAGGACGCTACTAGACGTGAGCGCAAGTCAGATGTTTCAAGTAGTAGACGAGCCCACAGGAGCTCTTAAGGCATTTGGTAAAGTATAATACCCGTGTACGTTTAAGCTTTATTACTATGCAAGCACCTGTTTGACAATAAAGCAATTTTGTTGCTAATCTATGTGCGTGTCCCTACAGGTATATATGCGTATGTCCGCATAGTGTAGCGTATCGGTAGTAAGACGTGTGCATACCTACGCACGCGGTCACGTGCGTGGTTGGCAGGGACGTGGGGCCGAAGGTGGAAGCAGTGAGGCACAGCTGGGGTTTCCGCGCGGATCTGTAACGGTGACCACGTGACGCCGCTGTCACAGATGACCCCTCGGTGGCCCGAGACAACCTCTCCCCCGGATCCGTGGGCCGGAAGTCCAGGGGCCCCAGATGGAGCTGCCGGTGGCCACAGCTGGAGCAGCTGAGCCGGGACGTGCGGGACCGTTCCCCCCCGACGCTGGAATAAATACTCGGGGGTCCGCAGCGATTTCAGCGTGCGCGGAGGAGGTAAAGAAGCGAGGGAGAAAAGGCAATTGCGTTCGTCTGTTATCTGGAAGAACTCGGTGTGGGATGCGCGTGGCGACTTCCTTCCAAGGAATATAGTTCAGAAATGGGGAAAAACAGGGCGACTTTGCGGTGGAGAAGCGTGACCAACGTGACCAAAGTAGCAGCAACGGTGATGCGCCGGACGGGCGGTAGGTCCCTGTGGTCTGATGTGTGCCGAGGGCACTTCACCTCTGTGGTTCCCTGCCCCCAAACTCAGAACCTGTCTAACTATGAGGAAAACCCAAGTGAGGGTCAGTCTGCAAAATACTGACCCGCCTCAAACTGCCAAGGGCATCCCAAACGAGGGTGGGGTCTGAGAAGCCGTCCTGGCCCCAAGAGACATGGTGAGGAAATGTGACGCAGTGTCCGCAGGGGGTCCTGGGACAGATCAAGGCAGTGGGTGCAGACGACGGAGGCCCGGAAGATGTTGGGCGACCGGAGTTGGTACGGACGCATCGACGCAAGGTCGTCGCTCGTGACGGGTGAACCGTGTTAACGTCAGATGGTAGCAGCAGGTGGAATCCAGTCTAGGGTACGTGGGCATCTCTTGTGCCATCTCTGCAAAGCCTCTGCGACTCGAACACTGTTGTTTAGAAGAAGCTTGTTAACAAATATGGAGCTCGGAGGCAAGCCTGCTTCATTCGGGTGTTTCTTTTACCCTCGTCCTTTCAGATAATGAAAATATAAGTGACTGACTAAATAAATGCAAAAGAAAACAAACAAAGGGCCAGGCCGTGGGCCTCCTGTGACAACCACTCCTACCAGCATCCCGGGAGTTTGGAGCCCGGCTCACATCTGAGGACGAGCTGGCTGGAGCCTGCGGTGAGCCTTCTGCGGGCATCTCCGCGCCAGGAGCGAACTGTCGAAACAGGCGTTCGCTGACGAGGGCTTGGGAACTGGCTGTCCCTTAAGCACCTGGATTCACCGGAGACTTGCGACGTGGAATAATGCATTTGCCACACTTAATCAAACACCGATGATAATGCTGCCTTTGGATTCTGCCGGAGGGTTTTCATATCTCATTTTCTCGTCCAACGCCTGTAACCGCCCCTGATGCAGGCAGAGGCTGGCTGTCGCTGTGCTGGCCCCTTCACCGCCCTTTAACTGGCCCTTTAACTGGTTGCTGCACACAGACAGTAACGGCGGGCGGGCAGAAGCCACCGCTGGACCCCACCGTCTCGCTGTCGGCTGCCTCTGACCACGCTGGCCGCTACCGCTCTGGCCCCGGCTCCAAACCCTGCTGGTGGAATCTGTCCGTGGCCCCCGGTTTTGTCGGACTAGCACAGGCCCTCTTGCTGATATGGGCCCACCGTTCACACATGGCTCTCAGCCTTGCTCACTCCCCAGTGGTACACCCTCAGCTGGGGGCCCCACCCCTCCGCCGCTGGCCTCGCGGAGCATCCCCGGGGAGGGCTGGGCCATCCTCAGACTCTGCAGCGTGAGACACCAGTTACTGTTTGCTGGGTTTTGTTGTTGACCCTACTTTGCCCAAACCCATACTTTTATGCAGTAAAATCAAATTATTGGGGGGGGGGGGGGATGAAAGAAGATGCACAAAAATATAAACCAAATTGTTTATCATTAAATTCAACAGACAGGAAGCTGCTTTTGTTGAATTTATAAATGCATCTTCCAGTTTCCGTGTCTGCGCCGTGGTGGGTGGGTCCGCTGTGGGTCAGCACCAGCCGGGGAGGCTGCGGCCTGGGGACCTGGGGCGAGCACCCAGACAGCCCCAAATGCAGGCCTGCTCACCCCAGGTCCCAGACCGGGCCACCCGCACCTGCCGGTCCCTGCGGCCTTGGCCCCAGGGTGGCCCTGTGGGGAGGGCAGTCAGCTGGACCTTGAGCTGCAGGGGTGGGGAGGGTGACTACTCTTAGGCTGGACCCCCAGTGGACATCCACAACAGAGCCCGTCCCTGAGGAAGCCAGGAGGAAGCGGAGGGGAGAGGGCTCCCCAAGGCGGTGCGAGGCCCTGGAGCAGGGGGCGGAGGAGGCCCCCAAGGAGGAAAAAAATCCTCGTGTTGGAGCAGAGGGTCGGGGAGAATGTCCCTGAACCCCATTTGACAGGGACAGGAAGAGTGGGGGCGGGGAGGGGGAGCATCCTTGGAGATTTCTGTCCCCTGCCCAGGACAGTCATCAAATATCCAGACACTGGATTTCACTGGGAGCCAGAGACCCGCGGGGACTGGCCTGGGATGAGAAAGGGGTCCTGCGCGGAGGCCGTGAACCGCAGGCCAGGATTGTCCACTGGGAACACACCACTGAGTGTGAGTGGTGGCTTCGGCCACGGGACAGAGGGACCGCCTGTGTGCAGCTGGGGCTCCGAGTGGATGTGGGACGGAGCAATGGGACGTGGGGGGACATGAGGGGATGGGGGGAGATGCCGGGGGGACATGGAGGGAACACAGAGGGGACATGGGGAGGGGAGAGCACTCCCTGGCCCAGACCAGGCAGGGGAAGGGAGGTAAAGAGGCTGATGCACACGATGCACACGGAGGGGGCTGGCAAGGCAGGCCTGAGGGAGGGAGGGAGGGAAACCGGGAGGGGGGCGAGCCAGGAGACATTTCCAGATCTAATTTATGAAAACTCTCCAGAAATGAAAGAAGGTTTGAACTTACAGACCAAAGGTATACACTGGGTTCCGGGAACCATTGATACATTATCAGCAACAAATAGTGTCTGCTAAAAGTGAGGGGGGAGTGAGGGAAGGAAGGAGGGAAGAAAGGAGGGAAGGAGGAAGGGAGGGGGGAGGAGGAGGGGGGGAAGGGAGGGGGAGGGGTGAGGAGAGAAGGGAGGAAGGAAGGAAGGAGGGAGGGAGAAAGGGAGGAAGGGAGGGGAAGGGAGGGGAGAAGGGAGGGGGGATGAGAGAAGGGAGGAAGGAAGGAAGGAAGGAAGGAGGGAGGGAGAAAGGGAGGGGGAAGGGAGGAAAGGAAGGCGAAGAGAGGGGAGGAGGGAAGAAGGGAGGGGGGATGAGAGAAGGGAGGAAGGAAGGAGGGAGGGGGAAGGGAGGAAAGGAAGGGGAAGGGAGGGGAGGAGGGGGGAAGGGAGGAGAAAAGGGAGGAAGGAAGGAAGGGAGGAAGGGAGGGGAAGGCAGGGGAGGAAGGAGGGAGGAGGAGAGAAGGAAAGAGGGAGGGAGGAAGGGAGGAAAGGAAGGGGAAGGGAGGGGAGGAGGGAGGGGGAAGGGAGGGGGGAGGAGAGAAGGGAGGAAGGAAGGAGGGAGGGAGGACGGGAGGAAGGGAAGAGGAAGGGAGGAAAGGAAGGGGAAGGGAGGGGAGGAGGGGGGAAGGCAGGCAGGAGGAAAGGAAGGAGGGAAGGAGGAAAGGAATAAGGAAGGAAGAATCCTTTGAGCAGCCAGGTGAAAAGATTAACCACTTATGAAAAGAGGAAATGCCAGCTGCTCTCGAGCTTCTTCAAGAAAATGACGAAATCCGAAAGGCAGCAGAGCAGTGCCAGTAAGGTGCTCCAAGAGAGAAGACGTCTGAGGATTTCATGGAAGAGGCTTTAAGCTGTTGCCGAGTGTAAAAGCAAGAGAAAAATATTTAATATTTAAGAACACAGGGTGTGTGGTTTCCACACAGCGTTCTTTTTTTCCCTACGTTTTTAAAAATTTAAATTCTAGTTCGTTAACATGTAGTGTAATACTGGTTTCGGGAGTAGAAGCCAGTGGTTCGTCACCTACATACAACCCCGAGCGGTCACTCACGCTCGTCCCACAGGTGCCCTCCTAGCGCCCCTCCCCCGTCCAGCCCCCCCCCCAGCCCCCCCCCCCCCCCCCCCCGTCAAGCCTCGGTTGTTCTGCATCCTTAGAGTCTCTTACGGTTTGCCTCCCTCTGGTTTTATTTTATTTTTCCTTCGCTTCCCCTCTGTTCGTCTGTTTTGTTTCTTAAGTTCCACATATGAGCGAAATCCTGTGCGTCTGTCTTTCCCTGACTGACTTCTTTCACTCAGCATCGTACCTTCTGGTGCCATCCACGTCATTGCGGGTGGCGGGACTGACGGCGAGTAACATTCCGCCATATAAACATAGAGAGACGGCTCGAAGATGACATGTAGCTACGCAAGAGACGAACGGAGTCACCGTCCACAACAAGACCGGCGAGGTAGGTCCGTTTATTGCCAGGCCCCCTGGTGACGCTCCACACGAGGACGAGAGTGCACACGCCACACGCACGTTGTGTTTCCAATGACACCTGTGACTGGGACGAGGGATGCAGGGGGTTGACGTGACTTAAAGCTGATGATCAAGGAATGAAGATGCGCGTGGATCCCCCATCTTGCAGAAGTTGGCGTCACGCCACTTTCTTTTTGTGAAAGACTCGGCCTTGGTGCCTGTTTTTGCCACCAGGAAACCCCAAAGAGGACTTTGGCCTTTATGAAGAAAGACAAAAGCGAAACACAGCAAAAAGAAAGTAGTGCTCAGTGTTGGTTTTGCAGTGAGCCGTTAGAGAGGCAGTGTCCCCCCCAGCCGTGAGTGCCCCCCAGCCTGAGTGCCCCCCAGCCATGAGTGTCCCCCAAGTGTGAGTGCCCCCCAGCTGTGAGTGTCCCCCAGGTGTGAGTGCCCCCAGCCTGAGTGCCCCCCCAGCCATGAGTGTCCCCCAGGTGTGAGTGCCCTCCCAGCCATGAGTGTCCCCCAGGTGTGAGTGCCCTCCCAGCCGTGAGTGTCCCCCAGCTGGGAGTGCCCCCCAGCTGTGAGTGTCCCCCAGGTGTGAGTGCCCCCAGCCTGAGTGCCCCCCCAGCCATGAGTGTCCCCCAGGTGTGAGTGCCCCCCCAGCTGTGAGTGTCCCCCAGGTGTGAGTGCCCTCCCAGCCGTGAGTGTCCCCCAGCTGGGAGTGCCCCCCAGCTGTGAGTGTCCCCCAGGTGTGAGTGCCCCCCAGCCTGAGGGCCCCCCCAGCTGTGAGTGTCCCCCAGGTGTGAGTGTCCCCCAGGTGTGAGTGCCCTCCCAGCTGTGAGTGTCCCCCAGGTGTGAGTGCCCCCAGCCTGAGTGCCCCCCCCAGCCGTGAGTGTCCCCCGGGTGTGAGTGCCTCCCAGCTTGAGTGCCCCCCCAGCTGTGAGTGTCCCCCAGGTGTGAGTGTCCCCCAGGTGTGAGTGCCCCCCAGCTGTGACTGCCCCCCTGGGTGCAAGTGCCCCCCCGGGTGTGAGTGCCCCCCAGCCTGAGTGCCCCCCCTGCCGTGAGTGCCCCCCTGGGTGCAAGTGTCCCCCCAGCCGTGAGTGTCCCCCAGCCATGAATGCCCCCCGGACGCTAGTGTGCCCCCAGCCGCGAGTGCCCCCTAGCTGCGAGCAGCCCCCGAGTCCCTTCCCTAGAACCACACTCAGCACCTGGCATCCAGCTTCTAGAGCCCTGGACCCTCTGGGAGCATCTGTGCTTGTCTCCGCTCGTGCGCTGCGTCCATCAGCGAGGTGTGTCGCAAGGTATGGGAACAGGGAGGAGAGCCTATTCTTTTCGTCTGGGGACACCCATTCCCCACCTAAGTTAACAGCAGTTGCATTTTTGTTTTACACCATTCTGGGTTTGGAAGGTGTCACGGGAACGTCGTGCTTCTGGATAGCGGGGAAACGTATTTAAAGACATAAAGGTACGTGTGTAAAAAGCCAGTATTTGGCAGAGGAAGAGCGTGCAGAGGGGAGACCCTAAGAAAGTGGCGTGGTAGCGACGTGGTGACGGGAGTGGCGGAGCACTGTCCAAAGAAGTGGGTGGTCGGGTCCTTTACGGCCACAAAGGTGGGCGGCAGACGCCGCCATCTTTGAAAATCATCAAAATCTGCCCCCCCCGAGATGCAAAGAAGCCGCAGGCATGTAGTGAACGGAAGTGTAATAGGAAGCCTGCCACGAAATGACCACAGAATTAAAACTACCACAGGTGTCCTCTTGATCTGTGCGAGCGGTTCTCACGAGTGCGTGTCGGCTTGGACACAAAGTCCTGAAAGCAGGTGACTTAGAAACTCAGAGATTCGACAAAGGCGAGCGGGGAAGACGGAAAGAGGAGAAAACCAGGCTGCAGCCTTGGTCCCGAAGCGGGCAGGTGACGTTTGGATGTCTCTGCCCCAAGTAATCCGGGGTCAACCTTCACAGAGCGGTGCTGTAGGGCCGGGAGGGGGTGTGGACAGAGAAAGGCGTGTCGCCACCAGGAAAGCTCCCTTGGGTTGCTGTCAGAGAGGGGAGTGGGCACAGGAGATCCAAACGCATTTAGACCGTAAGCGTGCTGACATATGTTGAACTCTGTCCGGCAAACAGAAATTCGAGAAAGGAATCTGACTTTCAGTGGGGCCATGAAGAAAATGTCACATTGTCCAAAAAATCGAAATCATGCAGATAACTTTTTCTCATCTGTTGGGAGTATGTACTGGTATAACCTCGGTGCAGGGTGAATTTTTTTAAGTGTATTTATTTATTTTGAGAGATACAGAGGTAGCGTGCGTAGGGGAGGGGCAGAGAGAGGGAAGGAGAAAGAGAGAGAGAGAGAGAGAGAGAGAATCCCAAGCAGGCTCCACACTATTATCACAGAGCCCGATGCGGGGTTCGAACTCACGAAACCGTAAGATCATGACCCGAGCCGAAACCAAGAGTTGGAGGCTTAACCGACTGAGCCGCCCAGGCGCCCCGGAGGGTAAATTTTTAATATCAGGAAGTTACAGTCACGTTTTGACTCATTGGCTCTACTTTTAAGGATCTTTCCTGCAGGTGTTTGTTCTTCAGGGTCTGTAGTAGAACCTCATTAAATACATTAAGGTAATTTGTACAACGGAACACGATGCAACCATGCAGAGGTCAAGCCAGCTACCATGCACATCTGCATGTATCTTGAGGTGAAAGTTCAGCTGGAGGGACTAAGGAACCTTACCAGTACCCACATGGAGTGATCTCCAAAATATCTTGGAGGTGAAAACAATTAGTGTGCGAGATAATGTGTGCAGAATGTGGCTGTTTTGCAATAAGAAACACCGATCCACTTTTCCTTGTATGGTCTGTCTCTGGAGGAAGACACTGGTCGGGCAGGTGTCTCTCGACAGGGTGACTCGTTGGTACCTTTTGGACGTTGTAAGATTTTGTGCCGTTGTGTGCGTTACGCACTCCAAAAAAGAAAAGAAGCAATTCCTTGGGCAACAAGCAAGGGGACAGCGCTGTGACCCTATGTCCTAGCCTCCTCCTGGGTATCCCCGTGCCACTCTGTACTCACTGACCACCCTGGGAGCTGTAAGGACGTTCTGGGCACCTGTCCCTCCCATGGGCCCCGAGGCTCTCGGAGCCCAGTGCCACTCATCTCTGTGGCGCAAAGACACGCGCCACGGGACCGTGTTCTAGAGAAGACGGCCCGGGGCCGCTCCCTGCTCGGGCTCCTATAGCTACGCGATCCTGGAGAAGTAACGAAACCTTTCTGCTCTCTGAGTTCCCATCTGTGAAACAGGAATCGCGGCATTCCCTGCCTTAGAGGCTTTTTGTGAGGCTGAAGTCAGGTCAGTCTCAGAGTGCGTGCCCGGCGTGCGGTAGCTTCTTCATGGGTACTTGGCGACGTCTCAGCTTTCCGGCGTAGCCGACAGAGGGCCTGGCACATTGTGGCCCTTGGCGTTTTCACGGGATAAACAGATGCGTTCCTCCCTGCGATCCGGTGCTAACGAGGCTGTGTCTTCTGCTTAGCTGGTAGGCGATTCTGGATGAGTCAGGTTATCCGGAAACCCGGCATCCCTGACGGGATACAGGAGAGGGCTATTTCAGGGGAAACCTGCAGGCGTGCCCGGTTGCCAACCCCTAAAAATATTTTTGTCGATCTCAGGGATCCGGGTACCGCCAGGGAAACGCTGGGATCTCGGAACGAGAGGCCGGCCCTGCTGCGATCACCAAACAGCCCACGCAGCACGGCCACCACGGGGCGGCATAAATGGACTTCTGGCAAATACTCGTTTCCATCGAGTTCTGTCCTGGCGGGCGGTGTCCTCAGACACACTGGACCTAGAACCACGTTCTGTCGGAAGCTCAGTCTAGCTGGGACCGTCTTCCATCAGCCTGAGGGAAGGCCCGCTCTCTGGGGGACCTCGGCGAGGTCGGTCATGTCAGTGCCCGGGCCGTGGCTCCGTCCCCCTGTCTGTCCAGCCTCGGCAAGAGAGCAGATCACGCAAACCAAATCCACGCTGCCCTGCACAGGTGCGTGTTGTGGGGTTAGCGTCAAGTCGGGCTGGGGGCCGCCCGGGTGAAATCCCGGAAATGGATGAGACTCACGTTCCGCAGCGTTTGCAAGGACGCCTGACTGTGTGACCGACACCGAGCCCCTGCTACGTCCCGGGCACTTTCAGGGGTCAGGCTTCCCAAATCACCCGGGTGCCGTGGAGAGACCCAGAAAGGTCTAGTGACTCCCGCTGGGGACTCTCGCCGCACCTTCCCACGTAAGCAATCGCAAAGTCACGCCGCTCCCACGTGGCGCCCCGGATGCCACTGCCAGCCAGGGGTGGGACGGTCTCCGAACCGCCCCCAGATTCTTTGCCTTCAGACTCATGGCGTCAGGCAGGAGCCCTGGG
The DNA here is from genome assembly GCF_022837055.1 of Prionailurus viverrinus. Lineage (NCBI taxonomy): Eukaryota > Metazoa > Chordata > Mammalia > Carnivora > Felidae > Prionailurus > Prionailurus viverrinus. Next base: position 3,514,457 of record NW_025927608.1, on the reverse strand, counting down.
TTGGCCAATACCCGCTCCCCACCCGCCAGGGGTTGGGGGGAGAGGGGACATTGAGGGTTCAAAATGGCAACTTTCTCCAAACTAAGAAGAGAATTTAGAATCTGGGCAGCCACAAAATGACCAATGTCCTCCGCACCTGCCAGACACCCCAGCGGGAGCCGGTGCCTGGAAGGGGCCACGTGCAAAGCAGAGGCGTGGCATCCGAGGTCCAAATACAACCGGGACGCGTCCAGCCTGGGACCGAGGTGAGCCCGGCAGCCTTCTGGAGACGACCACGGGGCTGCCGGGCTCACCTCGGTCTGAAGAGGCCCCTGGTCTCCAGCCTCATCGGGGAGGCTCCCAGGCAGCAGGGCGGGGCTCTGAGCACCCCCTCCCCTGACACACAGCATTCCCGGAGCAGCGGCCCCCTGCGGACACCGAGCCAGGATTCACAAGAGCTCAGGTCTGGTTTCAGATCCTTTTTACAGCTCCTCCCGGGCCTCGTTTTCACGGTCGGAATCTGCTACGACAGGCTCCCCCCGCGCAGCCCACAGCCACGTGGTTAGGGACGCACGGTGACTCTGCACCCCACCAACCCCACGTTGTCTCAGAAGCCTGTTTCTGTGCCCCAAAGCCCTGCCCCTGGGGAGATCGGCCTGGGAAGGGACAGTGTGTCGCAAAGGCTTTCCTTGGGCCGTAGACGGGAGAGGCCACTCTCCTCCTGCAGCTCGGAAACCAGGGTCTGAAATGACCCCGGACATTCATTTCTGTGCCATGTGTGTCTCTGGGAGTCCTCAGATGTGACCCAGGACAGGCGAGTTTAGGAGGATGGGATCCAGGGAGCTGTGCTGGCAGATGACAAGCCTGGGGTACACGGGACCAAGATACGGGGTTTCTGGATGGCTCAGGGTCAGAGACAGCACCGGGCCAGCGGCATGGCCTTGTTGGCTCCTGGTGCCGCCGTTTTGTCAGGCCAGCAGAGCCACACTTCCTCCAAGAAGGAGACTGCAGCTGGGACTTGCAGCCCGGGGGTGGGATGGGGTGGGGTGGGGGACAGCTTTCGTGGGCCTCAACTCCCCGCTCAGCTCATCGGTGCACTCAGGCGTTTGCCTAGATGCCCAAGATGGCCGTCTGCCCCCTCCCTCTCCCCTCCCCCTCGTCCCTCCCCTTCCCTCCTCCCTTCCCATCCTTTCCCCCCTCCCTCCTTCCTCCTCCTCCCTCTCTCCTTCTTTCCTTCCCCTCCCCTTCCTTCCTCACTTCTTTCTTTCGTCTTTCTTCCTTCCTTCCTTCCTTCCTTCTCTCTTGTGTCACCTTAAAAGCCACAAACACCTGCTAATTATGAGACTTACACTTTGCATTTACTCAGGCTTCACAGTGACCCCCCAAAGGATCCTACCCAATTCTAGGAGGTGAGACTGAGCTCAGCAGAGGGTCCAAGCCGTGTCAAGTGAACCAGGACCATGGGGGGGGGGGGTGGTGGGAGCTGGAGACAAGAGGCTGGTCTGCTGCTGCCACACCCAGCGCCTTTCGTAATACTCAGGAGGGCCTTTTAAAACGTGCCCAGAGGAGACCTAGTTATGACGGACCCTAAGGTGCTCTTGCGTGCGTGTTCACAGGCTTCTCCCTACCTCTGTCACAAAAGGGAAGCCTGATTCTGACCAGTTCTCGACCTTCCCCTCTAGAGGGAGGACGGCGAATATGGAGATCTTATAAAGCAGCGGGGGAAGGGGCAGAAACAGAAACAGAAACAATGTTTCCTACGGGAGATATGGGGGTCCAGGAGGGATGTGGGGGTCTGGGAGGGATGTGGGGATCTGGGAGAGAGATGGAGGGTGTGGGAGAGATATGGGGGTCTGAGAGAGCTATGGAAGGTCTGGGAGAGATATGGGTGTCCTGGAGAGATATGGGGGTCCTGGAGAGATATGGAGGGTGTGGGAGAGATATGGGGGTCTGGGAGAGATATGGAAGGTCTGGGAGAGATATGGGTGTCCTGGAGAGATATGGGTATTCTGGAGAGATATGGAGGGTGTGGGAGAGATATGGGGGTCTGGGAGAGATATGGGGGTCCTGGAGAGAGAGAAGCTCTGAAATAACTGAGGTGAGTAATGAAGAGAGGAAGACGCTGCCCTTGAGAAATTCAGATAAACTATTGGATTAAGGATAGATTTCTTTTGGCCGCTGGACTATATTTCACTGAGTGGGACGCTGCGCTGAGACTGGGTCACATGGATCCCCACAGGTTTATCGGGGTTTCATAATCAAGCTCGAATTCTGTTCCATGTTCTTCAGCCCGGACATTAAACTTAAGCAAAATCAACATTCCGCGTGTCGGAGGGCTGCAGACGAGCTAGGTTTTGTCTGTGTCCACACGGCTGGCTTGTGTCACGGAGCAGATGTCCACACTTGCGTCTCCAGATCCCAAATTCAGCGCTGCCCCGTCTCATCCCCTTGTCTCCTTCTGTTCCCCACACCAAAAGATAAAGAAAAGAAATGAAAAGCCTTGCTTATCCTGGGCGACTAACGCCCGCATTCCGATCATTTCTCCCCAGCCTTTATGCTTTGGGTCCATGGACGAATGGTGGGGGTGGTCTGGTAGCATTCTGGCCCTGGGGGTGGTGCACAGGAGTGAGTCTGCCGGTGAGGACTCCCCCAGGTGGGTGGGATGCGGTGGGCACAGGGCTACCCGCTGTGCGCCCAGAAAAGTAAAGGGGGTCTCTCTTCCCAGAGTGTGGTGGGGGACAGCGCCTGGCTGAGGTCTAACCTGTGCACCTGTGTCTCTCCTGAGGAGGGCTTAGTAGCCAAACAGGAAGTGGGGGGAGTGCTTGTGAAGGCCTGTGGGGGTGGGGGGAGTCTGGGACCGTCTTAGGGAAATCAAGAGCGGGGGAGGGGAGAGCGCCACCGGCTGAGTTCTTTGCGACCGTGAACATCCCCTAGCAAACACCTGGCTGGAATCCACGGGTTGTTAGGGTCAGAGAGCTATAATCTGCATGTTCGTTTTACGCCTTTTTAAATTTAAGACGTTGGTTTCCAAAACGGTTTTTGAGAAGAAAGAAATTAAATAAACGTCTAGCCTGCCTCGGCTGAACTGGTGGAGAAAAAAGCAGATTTGGGCTCCTTTTTCCTCCCGGAACCTCTGTGGGGGCCCTTCCCAGAGAAACCCTAGGAAGAACGAGAAAGGACGACCTGGAGAAGGGGACGGGGGGCTGCCACAGCCCCTGTCCCAATTGCTGCACACGGCGCCCCCGTCCTCTTTTCTTTTTTGGAGAAATAGATCTGTATTTTGCTTGGGTCTGAAATCACCTGAACTCGAGGGGCCAGAGAATCTCCAGATCTCTAGGTATCACCAGACTCCTTCCCTGACGCGGTATTCTCTGGGATTACGCCTCCCTTTGTCACAGACCGTGTTCGGACCAGAGACCCGAGGCAGTGCTGGCACCAGCTGTGAGTCCCTGAGCAGGTGGAAGGCACCGCACAAACTTGACTCGCATCTTCCGCCTTGGAGTCCCCTTGTCTCCTCCACAGAAGGGGCTTGTGTCCCCCGGAGAAAAGACACCAAAGGCAGATGATTTAAAAACTCCCGCAGCGAGGAGCTTGGGGAAACTCAAGCCGCCCACCCGGCTCACCCTGATCAGACCTTATTTGAAGTGTCCGTTCATTATTAGCAGGTTCACTCTTAGAGCCTTGCGGGAGCCACAGGCAGGCAGCGCGCACGGAGGGGGGGCCGGTGGGATAGGCGTGCCCCCCCCCCCCCCCCCCCCCCGGGCTCAGACCACAGGTAGCAAAGGCCGCGCTGGCATCCTGGCTGTGCTCTGGAAAGAGCCACCGCCTGCGGCCCACGGAGAGGGCCCTGTCCCCGCGCGGGGACCGACACTCCATGGGGGTTTTACATTCCTTTTGAAACGGGATCGCATGGGCCTGAAACGACTTTTTCTGGTGCTTCTCTTGCCGAGGGGACCCGAAGGCTTTCAAGGCGAGCTCGGCCAGCCGCAGGGACAGGTCTGTAGAGACGGTGGCACCCGAGGCAGCAGCTGCGTCTCAGCCCCACTGAGATGCACAGGGCGGCGACTCGCCAAAGGCTGCCGGTGCCCACCCTTGCGCCCAATCTGACTTTTGCAAACCCACGCCTGGTTCGCCAGGCGAGTGTGTGTGTGTGTGTGTGTGTGTGTGTGTGTGTGTGTTCGGGATGGTCACATGACCTCCAGTCGCCAATCTGGGTACCAATTAAGCCGAGACCGGCCAAGAGGGAAAATCAACGAGCGGAGGGACCACTTGGCCGCGGCCTCGCCAGAGACTGCGGAGTCGGAGGCCCGGGAGGGGCGAGCCGGGGGCACCGGGCGGAGAGGCGAGGACTCGGCTCAGGCCGGCTCGGCCCCGGGGGCGCGGTCACCTTCAGCTCAGGGGAGCCGGGGAGACGCGAACCCCGCTCCCTGCTCCCGCCGCCCGGCCGCCTCCAGCGCGCAGCCTCCGCTCGCTCTCCGCCGGCGCGGCGGCCGCGACCCGGGACCGAGCTCCGGCTGCGCCCCCACGCCCGCTCCCGCCCGCCGCAGCCTCCGGCCTCGCCCCTCCCCGGGCCCGCCCCTCAGTCCCCGGGGTGCGCGCAGTCACCGCCCCTGCGCCCCGCCCGCTGCGCGCCCCGGGGCGGGCGACCGCGAGCCGCCAGCCGGGCCTCTCCGCCGCCGGCTCCCCGGCCCCGCGCGGCTCTGCGCCCCCAGCCAGAGACAAAAGACCGGGGCCGGGGCCGCCCGGGGCCATGCGCGCCCCAGCCCGCCGCCCGCCCGCCCCGGCCCCGCCCGCAGCCCGGGGGGCGCCGCTCGGCTGAGCGCGGACCCCCCCCAACCCCCACCCCGGGCTGCCCGTGAGCGGGGCCGGGGGGCGCGGAGCCTTCCCCAGAAGCGGCGTTGGAGGCCGAGCGCCGCGCCGCCGGAGAGAAGCGGGAGCCCCGCGGGGGCCTCGGAGGTAACTTCGGAGAGCCCGGGACGCGCGGGGCGGGGGCGCACGGGAGTGTGTGTGCGTGTGTGTGTGTGTGTGTGTGTGTGTGCGCGCGCGCGTGTGTGTGCGCGTGAGTGCGCGTGTGTGCGTGTCCGCCCGGCCCGGGGCGCGCCCCCTGCCCTCGCCGGGCTCTGAGCTCTGCGGACCTGGGCGCTGCGCCCTGGGCTCGGTGGCAGAGGTGTTGGGGCGGGGGGTGCGGGGTTCGGCCAAAGCTGGCGGAGACATCAGGGATCCGGGAAGGGGAACAGGGGAAGCGACCGTGCAGTTTGGGGCAAGTTTTCACGGCCGAAAATCCGCTTGTAGGAAACGGTATTTTGAGGGTTAACTTTATGAGCTATGTGTGCAGACAGCCTGACCCCTCCGGGGCGCAAAGTGAGCCGGAAAGCCGGGACCAACCCCAGGTGGGCCGGCCGGGGGCGACCACGTCTTAAGTCCAGATGTCCAGTCACGTTGCGGTGGAAATGGGGTCCTCGTTGTTCCCGGGGCATCTGGTGTGCCCCTTCACCTGCCGGGAAACACCGAAGCCGGCCCGGGTGGCGGAGCCAGCGCTCGTCTGCCGTCTGATTCGTGCACCCTGGCTTCCCTACCTGCTCCGCCCGCCGGCCCTGCCTGAGCGAGCAGTCGTGCTCCCCGCCGTCCAGTCCAGCCGGAGCCATCGCTTGTGTGCTCCCCGGGGTGCCGGGAGCTGCCGGTGGCATTTGAGTCGCTTACCTGTCACAGCGCCCCATCAGCACTGCTTTGCGGGGAGAGTGTCCCTGTGTTCAACCGTTGTGCACACGTTGGGCGAAGACCTGAGAGGAGGGGAAGAACCCAGAGTCTCCGCTGTAAACAATAGAGGCCTATCCTAAGAAGCTGCGACCCCGGTTCTCTTGGGGGTGGGGTGGGGTCCCTGGGAGGGGGCAGGCTTCTTGCTCACGGCTGAGCCGGCTGTGGTTTGACGCCTGACGCGAAGAGAGGCCAGGAGCCTGGCGGCAGCTTAGGGGGCCAGTGAGGCTCCGGTTCCTCCAGCAGCTGCTGCCATCACCTCCCTGGGACGGAGAGGGTCGGTAACAGGTCCTTCCCTCCCCTTTTCGGGAACCACGACACCCGTGGAGCCTGCCCTGTAGGTGGAGGGCAGCACCCTGCTATGGCCACAGAGGTCTTCTGGAATGAGCCCCGGGCCGCCGGCTCCCCGAGAGCCTGGCTGCGGTATTTCAAGCAGTGAGGAGAAGAGAGTGAGGGAGAGGCAGGTTCCCGGCACTGTGGGGAGAGTCGCACGACCCCCGACCCCCGGGGATGGGCCGTCTTCCCCGGGCAGCACAGGAGGCTGGAGCAGGAGCCAGAGGCGAATCTGCAAAAAGAGAACAGTTAGAGATTTTCTTAGCTTACTGGCGTCTGGAGGGAAAACCTTCAGGGTCTGGTAAATCAAGTCTGATTCTTACGGTGCGTGTGTCTGAGATTTGTGTATATCGGGGACTGTGTGAAAATAAATTGTCAGTTGCCAGAGAGAGAGAGCAGATCAAACAGTTTATTTGCATTTCTGATGAGTTTGGCGAGGAAGCTAGCGCACTTAGTACTTGGAAGACAGACAAAGAGGAGCCCTTTCCTTTCCCTGTCGAGGGCCGCGGGCAACGCTGATGAGGCTTTCCAGCTTCTGAAAGCCTCCGTGTTCACCAACTCTCCGACGCCGCCTCTGGAACATTCATGCTCCACAGAGGTCAGGAGGTCTGTCCCGCCTCCGCCCACGGCGCGCAGGGCCCGCCTGGGGTTTTCTCACCCACGATGGCCGACATGCACCCTTGCTCCAATCCTGACAAAACGTGAAGCGGAAACTGGTGTTGCAGCTGTGACTGTGCCTGCAGGGCAGGGATGTGGCCCGCCCAGGACGAGAAGGCAGGGGACGGCCCTGCTCTCTGCTCCTGCCCGGTGGTGACGCCCGTTCTCCAACCAGCTGGGAAAAGGGTCCAGACTCCTCTGCAAACATGTTCTTAAAGCCTCCCTGATTAGCTTTGCCCACGAACGTTTGGATCTTAGTGTTTGGAGCTTACCTGCAGTGTGTGTCCGTTGAAATCAGAAAAGAAAGGAAGAAAAAGAAAAGCAAGGACAGAGTGCCGTGGAGGTTAGCGGCCCGCCTCAGGAGTGCTGCTCAGGGGTCGGATGAGCCTGGGGACGTAACTCTTCGGCGTGTTTATTTTCATATGTACGAAACGAGAGAGCAGCATCACATCAGATCAGCAGTCCCCCCGGTTTTAACCGAATCTTCTATGACGGTAAGTACACGAAACGGAGTGACGAGTGAGGAGGAACGTGGCAGCCTGGTCACGCAGCGGGACTTCCCGAAGCCCCCTTCTGGAACCCCGAGTGGCTCCCCAGAACACAGCTGGAGAATCACTGGAAGGCTTCTCTCTAGAACGAGGCACATCTTCTCTCTGAGTGCTTGAAATACAACACTGTGGTCACCTTATCCTGTGTGACGGATGTGTCACTGGCACCCATCCTTCTTGATGGCTCGCCATGTCCCTGCAACGTGAGCCCCCGAGGACCCTGACCCTGCGTCTCCTGAGACTAGCACAGTGCCCAGCAGGTGACGAGGTGCTTGGCAGATGCTTGCTGGATGGATGGGAAAGGAGGAGGAGGTCATTTGGCCCGAGTGATGACAGCTGGATGATTCCACTACGTGTGGATCTCGGGAGGCGGGGGCCGGCATTTATTTGCTGCTGTATCTCCAGCGTCTAGAGCGCTGCCTGGCTCCCCGTAAGAAAACGTTTAAAGTAGTTAGTGTTGTTAACTAGTCTTTTTAGATTTCCAGCGTGGGGGGCGTCGGGGTCCCCCCCCCACACACAGCCAGCTCCTGGACACCTGCAGGGTGTTGGGAATTCAGTTCACTTCCGACCCTGGCTGCTGGAGACAGCGTCAGATCCCACAGGGTGAGGGCTCCGTCCCGCGGGACCCGGCTCGCCCTCCCCGCTCAGACAGCGGTGGTGAGCCCCCTCCCCCCTTCAGACAGAGGTGGTGAGCCCCCCGCTGTCCCATGTGCCTCACACGGCTGACCGGCCACAGATTGGAGGCTCCGACCGCCTCCCCCTTGCGTTCAATTAATTTGCCAGAGCAGCTCCCAGAAACGCTTCCCATTTGCCATTTATTAAAGGATCTGAGAAAGGATGTGACTCAACAGCCAGCCGAGGAGCTGCGGAGGGCAAGGGCCCAAACAGAGGAGCGTCTGTCCTCCGAGGGCTGGGGGCCCAGCCTGGTCCCTCAAACGTGGAAGCTGTCTGAAAAGGGGGCCAGGAAGCCCTCCTCTCCGGTTTTGCGGAGGCTTCGTTGCCACATGGTCACGACTGACTCGGCCAGTGGCCGTGGACTCAGCCTCCAGCCCTTCTCCCCTCCTGCAGATTGGTCCAAGCCTCTAATAACCCTTGGTCCTCCTGGCAACCAGCCACAGCCCTCGGGTGGGGTCCAAAGTCACCTTCATTAATGACATGATAGCCACTCCACCTTTATGGCTCTGAGGCGTTTTCAGGGTCTGTGGATGAAGGCCAGATAGGTTTTAGAAACATATCTTGGCCACCTGAAGGGTCGAAAATACACGTATTTTAAAACTGTCGTATTGCATCTAGGAACTGGGTTTCTCCGAAAGGTGATAAGCAGTGTATGTGGTGTGGTTCTTCATTCTGTTCATAAACATTCTGATTCTTTCCCCTTCTGGGCACGTGGAGGGTCGCTTTTCCCTGCTTACGAGACATCAGGCGCGGCCGTGCGCCTTGCTTGGCTGGAGAGATGTTGTGGGAGCTCTAAGCTCTAAGAGGACCTCACCGCGTCCTCCCTTCCCCTCTGCTCCGGTGATAGAGAAAGCCCTAGAAGGTGGCTGCTCCCTCAGCGTGAGTCCCGGAGGGAAGGTGATGCGGAGCACGGGCCCTCGCTTACTCGCTGTGGACACGGAACGTGGAGGAGAGAGTGTTTTGAGCCCCTGGAATCTGGGGACCGTTTGTGGCTGGAGGAGAGTCCGTCCTGTCCTGACAGGTGCACAGAGCTCAGGCCGATGCTGGCTTTGGGCCAGAGCCCATCGGGAGGGCCGGTGGTCGCTGAGACGGGGCTCCGCCGGGATCAGGACCGGGGGCTGGCCGCCACACTGAGGTTATAGTTGTCTTAGCTCGTTAGAGAGCTCCCTTGGGTCGGTCTTCTAAAGAAGGACGCGTGATAACCCAAAGCCTGCTGCGTGAGCCGCAGAGTGCTGGTGTGAGAGTCGAGGGGGAAGAAAGTGAGTCTGATAAATGTGTTCCCGGATCAGGAAGACTAGAAGCCAGATAACAAAGAGAAGCTGCCTGTGATCTGGGAATTAAGGCAGAGAGAGCCTGTGTTAGAGCTGAGTGGCCCGCGTCCGGTGGCTGTGGCACACGGCCGTATCCGTCTTCCTCCCAGGCCGGGAGCCCCCTGCGGCCGAACCACACGCAGCTGCACCTGCGCCCGTGGGGGCCGTCCTGACAGCATGGCCTCCCGAGCACCATCGCCGTGGGATCTTCCGGTGCTCTGGGTGTGAGTGCCTACCCTCAGCTACTGAGAGCTTTCGTGGCAGCCTTGTCCCCTGGCGTGGCCCCGGGGAGGTGGTGCTGAGCCCTCCACCCCACCCCCCTGCCCTGAGCATCTTCCTCAGTGTGCGTCCCACCTGCTGTGTCCTTTCCACCTGCCGCTCTCCTCTCTTCGGGGGGGGGGGCAGTCGTGGCCGTCAGTGGCTCGTGTTCAGTGAGTGATTAGCACGAGGAGGCCCTGGGCTTTCGAGAAAGCCAAGATTTCTGCAGGTTTTAGGGTTACTCGAGGAGACTCCAGGACACGGCTGAGAAAACAAACCAAAAGGGTCAGCAGACCGGCAGGGATTGGTGGGGGTCCTGCAGTACGAAGGGCTTTAGACTGTTCCGGAAGCCTGCGGGGTGCCTACGGTTGTGCGACGGCCACCCAGGAGGAATCAGGAACGTGTACGGGGCTGAGGAAGGTGGGAAGTAATACCTCCGTGTGGGTGCAGGTTGGGGCGGGCAGTCGGTGGGGGTGGGGGTGAGCACGGGGGCAGGTGGGGGGCGGGCAGACACAAAGAATGGCCGTGGGCGGTGGGCAGCGGGCTCACCCTCTCTGTCCCGGTCACCATTGGCGCACTTCCTGGGCGGTGCTAACGGCCCGTCTGCTGGTCCGCCTCTCCCGTGGAGCTGGGAGGCCCCGGAGGGATGGGGACGAGAGCCTGTGTGTCGTCGCCCTGTGACTCGCACGGTGCCTGGCACAGGCTGGGTGGCTCCGGGAGCTGCCAGGTGAGGGAGGGGACGAACGGCGTCTGCATGACTCACAGCTCACTCTGCAGGGATGAGGGAGGCCTGACTCGGTGGCGGCAGCAGGAAGGAAGGAAATGCCCCGATCCCGCCCCCTGTAACCTCGGCGAGAGTCCCCGCGTGACCGAGGACCAGGTCTGGGCTGAGGGGAACTGTGCTCCACGCCAGGACGGGGAAGCGACTTGCCAGGCACAGGGCCCAATCGGGAAGCACCCCAGCCGGCGGCACCGAGGTGTGACTCTTCCAAATCCCCCCGCCAGCCGCCAGCCCTCCCGGAGCCTCTCGGGGCCCTTCCAGAGTGCGGATTCCCAGGCTTTGCCCAGGGCTGTCCAGGCCGAGCGTCCGGGCTGAGAACCGAGCCTCTGTTTACCCCACATCTTGCAAGTGCCCGCTGCCGGGGGTGGGGGGACCCGGGTTCGAGCCCACATTCTGAGTCACAGACCGCGCCTTGTGGCCGAGTCCCATCAGCGGGAAGGTGCGGTGGCCGCAGCCGGTCGGGGCTGGTCAGAGGAGCCCGGACAGAGGGGCCGTCTGCCGACCCTGGGAGGGCTGCCCTTTACCAGGTCCCTGACGTCTGCCCAGCCTGGGGTAGGGCTGGTTCTGGTGTGAGGAGCAGCCTCGTGGGGAGAGGGGGGCGCTGCCTGGTCTTGGGGGCCACCATGCCCACCGGCTCAGGTCAGGGTGCCGCACGCACCCTGGGGAGAGGACGAGGCAGTGTGGCCATCCGCGTCTCCAGGATTTTTGGATGTGTTTCAGGACCCCGGACAGGAGAGCCCGTGTTGACCTCCCCGGTGATAACTGTCACCCCCTCACTTGCCCGCCCACAGAGGGTTCTCACCGACAGGCTGGGCCAAGCAGGTACTGTTTTATCAGTTAGGGCAGAGCATTCGCCGCTGGGAAGGACCCAGGTTTCCAGTTATGTCCCCCTAAGTATGAGAAAGCGCAGCGATGAGGTTTTCTTCCTTCTGTGTGCTCGGGTGGGGGGCATGGGGGAGAGGGGCCCCCAGAACCTGTGACTTAAAATTTTTTTTTTAATGTTTATTGACTTTTGACAGAGAGAGAGAGAGGCAGAGCATGAGTGGGGGAGGTGCAGAGAGAGAGGGAGACACAGAATCCCAAGCAGGCTCCAGGCTCTGAGCTGTCAGCCCAGAGCCCGACGCGGGGCTCCAACTCACGGACTGTGAGATCATGACCTGAGCTGAGGTCGGAGGCTCAACCGACCCATCCAGGTGCCCCCAGAACCTGTGACTGTCACCTTCACAGCAGAAGGGACTTTGCACACTGATTAAGCACCTTGAGAAGGGGAGCACCCTGGATATCTGGGTGGCCCGTGTCATCACAACAGCCCATACGTGGGAAGAAGGCAGAAAAGTCGCAGCGGGAGGCGTGGCCTCTGGGGCAGAGGCGGCAGTCACGTGACTGCTGGGTTTGGAGCCAGAGGAAGGGGCCGGGAGTCCTGGGAAGCCTCGGCCAGGAACCGAAACCCTCGAGGAAACAGGTTCCTCCCTAGAGCCCCTGGTGGGGTCGCTGCCTGGCCGGTACCTGGGCTTTAGCCCCATGAACCCACGGTGGACCCCTCACCTCTAGGTCCCTCAGATGGCAGGTCGGTGTCGTTTTAAGGCTCTGTTTGTGGTGACACGTCACAGCGGCAGGAGGGAGCACATACAGGACAGCGATTGACAGGGTCCGTATTTGCCACCCACTGGGGCGGCAGAACCCAGGCGATGGGCTCTCTGGGCTCTGGGGGCCGTGGACGCCCTGGGCAATCTGCCCGGATCTTCGCCCTGGTCAGCGTTTCTCGGGTCCTGACTCCACCCTCTTGGGACTGAGCCGCGGAGTCCAGAGGTTCCACCGGGCCCACTTTGGGAAACTCGACAGTGAAAGCTCGACACCGTCGCCAAAGCGCATCGGGCGCGGAAACCGCGGAGCCGCTCCCCGCTGTCCGGTGGGCGCACGTGGGATCTGGAGCCCGCATTCGGATCTGTCGCCGAATGAAAACCGTTAACACGAGTTCCGGCGAAGGAAAACGGCAGGACTCTGAGGGCGGATGCGGGGGGTTTCCTGGGCGCGAATGCAGGGGGGGGGGGGGGTTCTTGTGCTGCCAGGCAACGTTGTGGCGTCCCTGCCCCTCCCCCATGCCGTCTGTCTGTCCCTCTCCATTCTCTTGGCACCATCTGGTCCAGGGCTTCACCTCTTCCTGGGAGGTCACAGGAGGGAGGTGGCCTGGGGACAATTTCAGGCGGGGAGAGGGGACGTTAAGGGACCTGTTACCTCTCGTTATTAGTATTTTACTCTAAAAGGAAACACGAGCGACGCCTGAGCGTTAGGAAGGCATTTTTGGAGACGTTTTGGTAAATAATCACTTTGGAGCTAATACTAATACCTAGTATTTCTTGGCACGCTTTGCACGCTATATTTTATAAAATGCCTCTATGGGCAGCCCAACGTGCCCTTTATGCTTCTGCCCCAGGGCCTTTGTACTAGCTGTTCCCTCTGCCCTGGATGCTTGCCTCTCCCCCAGGGAGGGGAGGCAGGCACATGGTTTCTTCCATGCATGTGTGGGGACTTCGTCCAAATGCAGTCTTTCCCCTGAGGACTTGTCTGACCATCTTAACATTACCGCCCCCTCTGCCCTGTTCTTTCCGAGCTCCTCTGTTTTTCTCCGTAGGTAGTTCGCCTCTAATGTACTGTAGGTTTTACTGATCTATTTTGCTTATTATCTGCGCCCCACCTAGAAGACAAGCTCTCCAGGGTAGTTTTGTTTTAGCTTTGGTCTGCTCTGTATCCTGCGGTATCGCTACGGCTAAAAACAGTGCCTGGCATATGCCAGATATCTTTTGAATGAAAAAATGGATGTCTCATTTGACCCCGTTGGTGATCTCAGGAGGAGGAAGTGATACCTTCCTTTTCTAGATGAGAAAACCAAAGATCAGAGGTGATAATTTATTCCCCAATTTACAGTGCTGGGATCTGCCTGAAGATCCTTGCCTCTTTATTGTTTGTTAGAAAATCAGATGATTCAGAACATTTAAGTGACAACAGACCTGAACAAAAGGACGAAAAAAATCAGCCAGGGACACTTACTACTAGTTTTGGTATATAGAGGGTGTGTGTTTACAGACAATTTTATATCACGTTATAACATACCATTTAGGCATACCTTTTTACTGACGAAAGGCCATTGATATTAAATGTGTCAACGAATATATATTTGCAGCATGATTTATTAACGGCCGCGTGGCATTTCACTGTTTATCGATGCGCTACAATTTCACGTGACCAGTTGTTGGGTACAAAGGTTATCCGCGATATTTTCTTACTATGGGCCATATTGAAGTGAATGTATCTGTAGCATTTTTTTTACACATACTTGATTCTTTCCTTTGGAGAAATGCTTACAAGTGTGGATTTGTTTGATTTAAAAATAGCTATATTTTCATTTTAGGTGTTAAGTTTTATTTTAAATGTTACCGCTGATTACTTCCTACAACAGCCGTCGCACAGATGTGCCCTGGTGCCACAGTGCAGGGGGTTGCCTGCTTTCCCACATCCCCCTGATAGTGGTACGAGCCTTCTGGGTTTTTTTTTTTTGGTTGTTGTTTATTTATTTATTTTTGGAGGGGAGGGGAGGGGCAGAGAGAGAATCCCAAGCAGGCTCCGCACTGTCCGCGCACAGTCCGACGCAGGGCTTGAACTCACGAACGGTGAGATCATGACCTGAGCTGAGGTCGCACGCTTAGCCGACTGAGCCACCCAGGTATGAGCGTCCTGACCAACTCTGCTGCAGCAGGCAAAAAGTCTGTTTATTACGGTGCTTCTCCAGTCCATAAAGAAAATATCAGCTTAAATACTGTAGATTTATAAATTAGAAGGTAGGCAAACACATTGCTGTTTTAGTGTGCTTTATTTGTGATGATGCGCATGATTTTCTTAGCCTCTCTTTCTTTGTAAGTTGACTGTTTTTTTCTTTTGGACTGTTCCTCCTTTCGTAGTAGTATTTAGAGCCTTCAGTAAGAGGCGAATGGCTTCTGCATTCCAGTTCCTTTTTTTTCATTTTTTATGACGTTTATTGGCATTGTAAGTAAGTCATTTCCAGTTATCCAAGCTGATCAGTCTCATTCTCCGTGATTTCAGCTTCTGGAACCTCGTGTGGAAGACACTTACCCGACCTCCCGTTGTCTAAATCCCGACTAAAATCTCCTTCTTTGTATTTCATGCATAATGTCCTTTCGTATGTGCCAACGACTGAGAACTAACTTAATTTTTTACCAGTTCGTTAAGCAGTCACTCCAATAATACCTAATGTGGACGCATTTATGTTTTACTGAATAAACCATTATTTTCTCATTGACCCAAACGGCTACCTTCATCATACGTTGAATCCTTACCTGCATTGGGTCTCCTTCTTGTCTTTCTACTCTCCATGGATTTCTCCACCAAATTATGATCATAGGAGCTGTATCATAAATTTTAACATTTGGCTGTCCAAATAGCTCGGCGTTTTGACCAGAAAACTCATCTAATTATCTTAAAGCAAGTAACTGCTCAGGGTTCCCTCCAGCACACAGAGCCATAAAAATGCAAACAGAACAAAGCAGAACATCAACAAAATGCTGTCTTGTCCATTTTCTTTTTTTCATTTATTTACTTATTATTATTTTTTTAAATATATAGTTTGTTGGCTAACATATATAGCAATATAACAAATATATAGTACGTTGGCTAACATACAGTGGACACAATGTGCTCTTGGTTTCGGGTGTAGATTCCTGCGATTCATCGCTTACATGCAACACCAGTGCTTGTCCCAACAGGTGCCCTCCTCGATGCCCATCCCCCATTTACCCCCTCCCCAAAGCCCCATCCCATTGATGGACCTGGAGGGTGTTATGCTAAGTGAAATAAGTCAGGCAGAGAAAGACAGACGCCATATGTCTTCACTCATGCAGGGAACTTGAGAAACTCCACAGAAGACTGTGGGGGTGGGGACAAATAGCGTTTGTTGATTTTCTTAGTTGCTCGCCTTTGCGGCCTTATTTATAAAAATTTTCTTTTCTGTTTTTGGCAGGTCTGAGCGGGAACTTGTTGTTCTAGTTTTTAGAATGTACTTTAATTAGTATGTATTTTCAAAAGTGCGTAAAAGAGGAGAAAGTGACCTAAGGGATGTCCATCTGCCACTGAGGTGAAATAGGGGCTTCCATTTGGTCATTTTGCCAAAGTGCTTGTTGCTTTGTGTTTTCAAAGGAAAGACTGTGAGAGTCCTGCTCCCATCACCTGCCCTCCCCCCGTGGTGGGGGGGCTTCCCTTCTGGAGTCTTGGGGGTGGCCACCCGCCAAACACCAGGCGTTGGGCAGATGAAGCCGACAGTGGTTATTAATCACACGTTCACAACCTGGAGAAGGAGGACACGGGGCCACACAGGGTTTGAACTTGGGAGCAGACCAGACACACGGGCTGCGGGAGGCAGGCTTTGTTGTGACAAGACGGTGAGTGACCCATACTTCCCGTGGGAGGCTGTGATCGGCCTGTTTGCACAGTTCCACAGCTGGCAGGGTACCAACCCCCGTTTGGCTGGGGGGTCTTGTCCACAGGAGCAGATGGGGAGCCATTCGAGGCCCTCCAGGTCTCACCAGATGTCAAGGCAGCGCCTAATGCTGGGCCTTCATTTTAGGCTTCTCCACATCTTCCTCCCCCTCTGTCTTTCTCCAAAAGAAACCACTGTCCCAAACCTGGCATATTTCATTCCACATGCATTTTCGTGCTTTCCTTCTTATATATACATTGCAGAACAATCTATTTTGTTCCAAATTACACCAGTCACATGACACATCCATTTGTAACTTTCTTTTCCATGCATTTTTATGTTTTTGTTTTTCTTTTTTTTTAAATTAAAAAAAAATTTTTTTAACGTTTATTTTTGAGACAGAGAGAGACAGAGCATGAACGGGGGAGGGTCAGAGAGAGGGAGACACAATCTGAAACAGGCTCCAGGCTCTGAGCTGTCCGCACAGAGCCCGACGCGGGGCTCGAACTCACAGACCGCAAGATCATGACCTGAGCCGAAGTTGGCCGCTTAACCGACTGAGCCACCCAGGCGCCCCAATGTTTTTGAAGTGTATCCTCAAATTGGCTGTAAATAAATTCATATTAGCTGCTGTATGATATCAATTATATGATCTCCCCACCCCCCTGTACTCTTTTACTATTAAAATCTGTCTTTAAGCATCAGCTTTGCTTCCTTATGAACCCTGTGAATGGTCACCTTGCTTTGTAACCAGAGGTGGATGTGGAGGGTGATAGAATTTGCTTATCTCGAGCTTTTTCTGTATTGCCAAATTGCCTACTCTTTTCCAGGCACTCATACGTAAAACTCAGTCATGCGAGATCAATACTATTACTGGATTTAGATTTGGGCTATCTGGCAAAAGAGTCTACGATCTTTAACTATTGTACTATTCTGCCTATAACAAACACGAACTGTATTCTGATTTGGCTTTGGCTGAAATTTCCTACTTCATCCTGATCCTTGCAGCCTTTCCGTGACAGTATGTTTAGGTATATCGCTCATAGGTGGCACCTGGCTGCAATTAAAAAAAAAAATTCCAAATGAGAGTCACAGACTTTGAGCTGGTGAATTTAGCTTGTTTATGTTTATTGTGATTTGATGTATTTGGAAAGATTTCTGTCACCTTATTCATGATTTTTACTTGTCTTACTTTGTCACTGCTTCATTTCCCTGATTTCTGACCTTCTATTAATTGATTGTTCATTTATTCTGTTTTCTCTACATGCGTTTAAAATTCTACATTAAGTTTTGTAATTTCTTCCTGTTCTCCTGGTGGTGATCCATACATTTTTTTCTTTTCTTCTTTTAAAATTTTTTAGGGGCGCCTGGGTGGCTCAGTCAGTTAAGCGGCCGACTTCGGCTCAGGTCATGATCTCCCGGTTCGTCAGTTCGAGCCCCACGTTGGGCTCTGTGCTGACAGCTCGGAGCCTGGAGCCTGTTTCAGATTCTGTGTCTCCCTCTCTCTGACCCTCCCCCATTCATGCTCTGTCTCTCTCTGTCTCAAAAATAAATACACATTAAAAAAAAATTAAAAAAAAATAAATCTTTATAAAATTTTTTAAATGTTTATTTTTGAGAGAGACAGAGTGTGAGCAGGGGAGGTGCAGAGAGAGAGGGAGACACAGAATCCGAAGCAGGCTCCAGGCTCTGAGCTGTCAGCACAGAGCCTGATGAGGGGCTGGAACTCACAAACCACGAGATCATGACCTGAGCCGAAGTCCTTTGCTTAACTGACTGAGCCACCCAGGCGCCCCTCCATAAATTGTTTTCTAACATACATTTTTGAGTTAACATCTAAATGTATTTAACATTCCTTCCTCCTCTGGAGGATACCAGGTAATGCTTAGGGAGTTTTAACCTAGATCACCACCCCCCTTCTATTTTAGCTCTAAAAATAGTCATTAACGTGGTTTTATACAGTTGGTGTGTGTTTAGAATTTACTGTATGATTACTGCTTTCTTCTTTCTGAATCCATCTTTCTTTTCTCTGAAGGAGCTTCTTCAGTAGCTTTTACAGTGAGGAATGTGAGCGACAAAGGCATCTTCGTCTGCAGTTAGTTTTAATCTTTATTTCTGAATAATAGTTTATCTGGTGATAGGATTATAAACGATAAGTCATTTTTCCTTAGCACTTTAAGAATTTTGTGTCTATGTCTTCTAGTTTTTCTTCTTTTTTTTTTTAACTTTAAATAGACCAATAATTCTGGACATCTGTTAATGGAATACACACAATATGGATTTTGTAAAGAGACCTCGGTTTCTCTGAAAGATGGTCCAAATTACAATATCATCTTTATAGAAGAGAATAGTCTGTTTTTGTTTTTTTTTATTCTTGAAAAATCTGTTTTTAGTTTTATTCTTTTCTCAGTAATTCATTCCCTCCCCCACTGCCTCAACCATTTCAGGGCTTTCTCTTCATGTGTGTTTTGCTGTTTAAAGGTGAATTTATTTCTGTATGTCTTATTTGGGGTTGCTTTTTGAGTTTGAGGTTCATGTTTCCAGTCTCAAACATTTCTAACATTATCATTTTGATTATTGGCTTTCCACCATCCTCTCTTTCCTGGAATACCTGTCAGACATTTGTTAAAACTTCACCAACCATGAGATCATGTGAGAAATGTTGTGACCCAGGCTCGGGCAGAGGGCCGCTGACCACTGAGGAGGGCACGACTCCCTTAAACTCTGGGGTCAGTGAGGGGTGGGGGAGGGGCGGCCACAGGGCCCCCGGAAGGGGAGCAGGGTTCCAGCACAGGGAGATGTAGGGCACTCGGCAGGGTTGAGGGGGACGGTCCGTGGGGCCACACGGGGTCCTCAGGGGGCCTGACGGCCAGACGCCCAGCTGCTCAGGGCCCCCTGAGAGCCCTCCCTGCCCCGTCCACGTGCCCACCGAGATTCATGAGGACCGTGTGGCTGGCAGGTGTCGTGCTGGTTGGTGTCGGCCGCCTGGACCCGAGACGGTGGGTGTGTGGGTGCCTCGGCTGCTCTCACAATGTGCTTTGGGCTGTGCTGGGAGCTGAAAGTGTTCACACCCTGAGGGACCGGCCCAGAGAGAGCTGAGAGAGAGGGAGGCTGAGTGAGCGGGGTGTGGGTCTCCGTGTGTGTGTGTCTGTGAATGTGCACGTGTGTTACTGTCCCAAGCGCACCGAGAGCCGTGACGCCCCCTCTCCGTCCTGTGGTGCGTGTTCCGCGTAGGCCCCTGCGTAGAGCCGGGGCTCAGCAGGTGCACGGGCCAGAGCGGCCCCCATACCTGCCCCCACTCGGGCCCTCGGCAACTTGCGTCTCTTCTGGACGGGCGGTCACCCCTCCTGGGACCTCAGTCTCCGGTCTGTGAGATGGGGGCGGCGTTTCCCCCACCCCCACAGGGCTGCCTGTGGGGTCGAGGGAGGGAGCCCGCCCGCGGCAGCTGGAGCCGGTCCCGCCGTTACAGAGCACCCGTGTCTCCAGGCTCCTGCCTGGTCTGCTCTCCTGTGGGGTTTCTCTGTGGCCACTCGCACACGGGCTGCCCCTGCGTCCACACGCCCACTTGCGTGGCGGCAGGTGCCTTCCCCTGGCCGTCCATGAGCGGTTTTAATAAAACATGACTCAGGCTTTCCAGATCACTCGTGATTCCTTCCTTCACTGCCGGAGACCCTGGGCCTTGCTGACTGGGGCCGAGAAGTGTGTAGCCAGCGGGCAGGGGAGAACGTGGAGAAGCCCCCCGGGGAAGCAGAGTCGGGGTCTCCCGGGAGCCGTGCAGGGTCCGGGCTCGCTGCTCCCCGTGGCTGCCCTACGCCCCCCAAGTCTGTTTCCCTGTCGGTCAGGACACTCCCAAGAGGTCTGGTGAGGCTGTCAGAGTCCAGGAAGAGCGTCTCTGCAGGTGCTCGGGTCCCCAGTGATGGAGCAGCATGTGCATTTGTCCCCCCCCCATCCTGCGCCCACTTACTCCACTCTCGGGTCCCCTCCTTTAACAGACGGTCCCCACACCGAGCGCTGTCTCGGGGCGGGCTGGGTGGCCCTGTAGGGCGTGCTTCCCGGCAGCATGCTCTGGGCGGGAACGGGACCCCTCGGGGCCTCGTTGCCTCCTCCCCACGGGGACATCCAGACCGTGGCCCCCGCAGACACGTGTGGGAGCTCCTCGTGGGAGCTCTGCCCTCAGGAGGGACAGCCCGCTGCCGGGAGCCGCTGAAGCCAGCCCAGAGAAAAGATGCGGTTCCTGTAGAAAACAGGGGAACAGGCTGATTTGACAATCAGCAGGTTGGCCTGCGGCGTCCTGGTAAATCTCAGACCTGGTCCTCGATAATGGATGCGCTCTACTCTGTCTGAGGGAATACTGTGAAACCCTCGGTTTGGTGTGTTTAATGTCTCCGTTCAGGGACTGGTTAACGTGGCTTTTCCGTCCATTTCGAAGTAAGGCTTATTATTTCTGTGTGCTGATTACGAAACAGCAGACGTCAGAATTTCAGAGAGGATGGGAAATTATGAAGAAAAATAACATTACGCAGAACACATCAGAACACAGGGGCAAGGGGTACGAGGGAACTTTCTGTGGCACTCGGAACGTCCTAGATCTTTCCAGGGGCGTTGGTTACTACACAGACGTGCTTTTACTGAAGCTTCAGCAAACGTACCCTTAAGATTTGGGCATGTAGATCTTATTTTTTTTTTAACGTTTATTCATTTTTTGAGAGACAGAGAGTGAGAGGGGGAGGGGCAGAGAGACAGGGAGACACAGAATCGGAAGCAGGCTCCAGGCTCTGAGCCGTCAGCCCAGAGCCCGACGCGGGGCTCGAACCCACGGACCGTGAGATCACGATCTGAGCCAAAGTTGGACGTCCAACCAACTGAGCCACCCAGGCGCCCCATGTAGATCTTATATTAAAGAAAAGCTGTGAACTGTTGTGGGGACTTGGATTAATGATACGCATGATGAAACGCTCAGGGGGAAGTGTTCAGATGCCTGCAATTTACCCTGAAGTGCACTAGAAACAAAATAAGCTAGGCCGACGAAGGATGGATGGGTATGTGAGAAACCAGATACGGTAAAATGTTAATGGTGGAATCCAGATGGCAAGTATATGAGTATTTGCTATAAAATTCTCTCGACTTTGCTCTATGTTTGAAAATTTGCATAATAAAATACTGAGGAACGAAGATTACCGTTCAGAAAAGAAAAGTCCATATTTACCACCCAAACGTAACCACTGTTAACATTTCAGTGTCCGTTAATTTCTTTCATTGTCATCTCCAAGAATATATCACTTTGTGTAATGAAGACCTTCTCACACATACAGGCTAATTTTCATTTTTTTCGCTCAATATTGTGTCATATTTTTTTTTGTCATTAAAAAGTCTTCCGTGTGTAATTTTTAAATTTTTTTTTTCAACGTTTATTTTTTTGGGACAGAGAGAGACAGAGCATGAACGGGGGAGGGGCAGAGAGAGAGGGAGACACAGAATCAGAAACAGGCTCCAGGCTCTGAGCCATCAGCCCAGAGCCCGACGTGGGGCTGGAACTCACGGACCGCGAGATTGTGACCTGGCTGAAGTCGGTCGCTTAACCGACTGCGCCACCCAGGTGCCCCCCCTGTGTAATTTTTTTTTTTTAGTTTTTTTTTTTCAACGTTTATTTATTTTTGGGACAGAGAGAGACAGAGCATGAACGGGGGAGGGGCAGAGAGAGAGGGAGACACAGAATCGGAAACAGGCTCCAGGCTCTGAGCCATCAGCCCAGAGCCTGACGCGGGGCTCGAACTCACGGACTGCGAGATCGTGACCTGGCTGACCTGGCTGAAGTCGGACGCTTAACCGACTGTGCCACCCAGGCGCCCCCCCCCCCCCGTGTAATTTTTAAATGAAGGTGTAATTCACCTGTAGCGAAAGTCACACGTGTTAGCACACGGCTGCGTGACTTTTGACAGATGTAGACAGTCAGGGAAGCACCGTCCGCCAGCCCCCGCGACCACCGACGTGTCTTCCCGAGCGTCATTAAAGTGGCGTCCTCACGCACGTGGCTTCTTTCGCTCACGCACAATGCCTGTCAGCCCCGTCCACGCTGTTGCCTGTACTGGTAGTTTGCTCCTTTTTGTTGATGCGCTTTAATCTAATCTTACTGCTTCAAAGAGTCATTGTTCATCATAACATATCTTAGGTACGCATTCCTTTGTTATTTGGGCATTCAAGATGCTTCATTTTTCCACTGTTATAGACGCCATCACAGCAAACATCTTTGTACATAAATCACGGTCATCGACAATGTCTTTAAGGTGGGTTCCTGGGAAGGGACTTAAAAGTCGTAGGCTATGAATGTTTCCGAAGCTGCTGATACACTTTTATTTTTTTTTTTAATTTTTTTTTTTTAACGTTTATTTATTTTTGGGACAGAGAGAGACAGAGCATGAACGGGGAGGGGCAGAGAGAGAGGGAGACACAGAATCTGAAGCAGGCCCTGGGCTCTGAGCTGTCAGCACAGAGCCCGACACGGGGCTCGAACTCACAGACTGTGAGATCATGACCCGAGCTGAAGTCGGACGTTCGACCGACTGAGCCCCGCAGGCGCCCCTACACTTTTAAATTAAAGAGCTCCTCGCGCGTCGCTAGGTGGCTCGTAACTGGCCTGGTTTACACCGGTGTTCACGATCTGCCTCTACTTTGTGATGTTGTCACTGTAGAACGGACTGGAGCACTCAGCGTCGGCCACGAGGCTCTGACGTCCTCAGCCATGGACACCAACCAGGACACTTCCCTCTTCCTGATGAAGATCTTGGAGGAGCTGGACAGCAAGCAAAACACCGTTTCCTACCAGGATCTGTGCAAGTCGCTGTGTGCCCGCCTCGACCTGTCCCAGCTCGCCAAACTGAGAAGCGTCCTCTTCCACACGGCCTGTCTGGACCCCAACTTCCCGGCCACGCTGTTCAAGGACAAGATGAAGTGCCCCGGGAACAACCAGCAGTCGAAGAAGATCATGGTGGCCGCGGACGTCGTGACCATATTCAACCTGATCCAGATGAACGGGGGCGCGGCCAAGGGCAAGCTGCCCACGGGCCGGCAGAAGGGGCGCCACAAGGAGGCGCCCTTCGAGCCCTGCGGGTCGGACGCGGAGGCCCGTGCCGCGGCCCAGTGCGAGCCCCTCGGCTGCGAGCTGGGCGACAGGCCCTTCCGCCGGGGCTACCCCGCCCGCCAGGCGTCCCAGGGCCGGAAGGCGGACCCCAAGGACCGCCCGCCGCAGTTCGTGCCTGCCTCGGAGCCCAACTTCCTGCTGGGCGTCGGCCAGGAGCTGAAGAGCCGCGCGGCCTCCCTGGACCGGCTGCAGGCGCTGGCGCCCTACTCCATCGCCAGCCCCCAGCCCTGTGAGATGCAGAGAACCTACTTCCCCATGAACATTGAGAGCGAGCCCGTCTCAGATCAGGACTCCCTGCCCATGAGCCAGGGTGGCAGCACGGAGCCCTTTGTCATCCAGTCCTGTGTCCAGAAGAGGAACATCTTTAAGGAGGATTTTCACAACCTGATGGCCGTGTCGCCCACGCTGGTTGGCCCCGCCAACAAGGGGGAGGTGGAGCGTGGGGAGCCCCGGGGGCACCCGGAGCCCCACAGGACACCCTTCTTCAACCACAGCTTTGAGATGCCCTACAACAGCCCGTACCTGAACCGCACGTACTCCCCGGTGCCTGACAAGAGGCGGGCCAAACACGAGAGCTTGGACGACCTTCAGGCCTCCACGTATTTTGGGCCCACTCCAGTGACGGGGGCTCAGGAAGCCAGGCGCTGCCCGGGGAGGCCGGGCAAGCAGACCCCCTGGCCGGCCAAAAGCTGGAGCCTCAACACCGAGGAGGTCCCTGACTTTGAACGGTCCTTCCTAAACAGAAACCCCTCTGAGGAGAAGCTGCGATATCCACACCCCAGCAGCCAGACCCCCAGTTTCCCGGCCCCAGACAGGCGGCCCACTTACCTCGCACCAAGCGACCCACAGCAGGTCCTTCCCGGGGGCTACGCGGCAAAACCAGATGGGCTCAAACCTAAAGCGGTCTCGTCCCCTGTTGACCTGGAGAAGCACGAGCCGGTCAGAAAGTTCAAAGACAAGAGCATCAGCTGCACGGGGGCGCAGCTCAGCTCAGACACCAGCAGCGTGGGCACCCAGACCGAGCAGCACGTGTTGGAGCCCAAGAAGTACAAGGACCTGTGCGCCTCCGGACAGAGCAAGTACAGTGACAGGCACGCCATGAAGCAGTCGGACGACGACTCGGAGGCCGTCAGCGATGACATCAGCGACATTTTTCGATTTCTTGACGACATGAGCATCAGTGGCTCCACGGGGGTGATGCAGTCCTCCTGCTACAACAGCACAGGGTCCTTGTCTCAGCTCCACAAGTCGGACTGTGACAGTTCGCCGGAGCACAGCGTAACCAAAATCGCCAACGGGCTTCCCGGTAGCAAAGGAGAAAAGGGCAGCCGGCCCGAAAGCAGCAGCCACCGCTCCGAAGAGGAGCTGAAGACCAGTGTGTGCAGGCTCGTGCTGAGGATCGGCGAAATCGAGCGGAAGCTTGAGTCGCTGTCGGGGGTCCGCGAGGAAATTTCGCAGGTCCTGGGCAAGCTAAATAAGCTGGATCAGAAAATGCAGCCACCCGAGAAGGCGGGTGTGCAGGTCGACCTGAATTCCTGGACGAGCGAGGCTCCGTCCGACGAGAGCGCCTCTCCCCGGATGTTTCGTGGGCACAGCGGCCCCCGTGGGCCCAAACCCGAGAACACGGCCGACTGGTGCTGCTCAGAGGCCAGCGGAAGCAACAGCGAGAGCCTCCGCGTCAAGGCCTTAAAAAAGAGCCTCTTCACCAGGCCGTCCTCGAGGTCCCTGACGGAGGAGAACAGTGCCACGGAGTCCAAAATCGCCAGCACCTCCAACTCGCCCAGAGACTGGCGCACCATCACCTACGCCAGCCGCGCGGGCCTCGGTGAGGAGGAGGTGAAGGACAGGGGCCCCGGGGAGAGTAAGGACTGGCACCAGAAGTCCAAAGAGGTAATTTAATCCGCGCCCACCAATCGGGGCTCTCGCGCTGGGACGGCCCCGGGGCGCATCCCCGGAGGAGCCTGGCTGTCCTTCCAGATCTGGGGCACTGTCCGCGTTAGGGCAGGGAGGACGGCCCGGGCAGATGGTCCGTCCGCCAGCTGGAAAGAGCGTGTGCCCGGTATTGTCCACGGGAGAGAGCGGGGTTCGGGTTCAGGAGGGGTGGCGGAGCGGGGAGTGTGGGGGAGACGCGGGCGAGCCAGGGATGACTGCTCCTGAAACAGCGGGGCGCAGGGAGCGGGCGGTGAGTCCCCAGTCAGGAAATGGCCCCCCCGCCCCCGACGGCAGCTCCCCGACACCCGACGCCCGTTTCCCCTGCCCCGTGGCTGTCTGCCGTCGCAGCCGTGTGCTCACTCTTCCCGGGAGCCTCGGTGCCTTTGCATCTTGAGGGCCGACACCTCCCCGTCGGTGCCAGGGCGGGCGTACACGGATGCTCGCGTCCCCTGCCGCGGGGAGCCGCGGGCCAGGGGCGCCCGCGGCGGCCCTCCTCGCCCCTTTCTGGCCAGAGCCGATGCCCTGATTCTGCGGGACGGGCCGCGGGCGCTCGGAGGGGCCGGTGCCGGGGAGGGCGTGATGGTGGTGTGTGGGCTGCGGGCTCACGAAGCCACGCGGGAGGCTGGCTTCCACGCAAGTTTTCAGTGTCCAGAATCGGAGGAAGGAGGGTAAAAGACGTGATTTATATACATATATGTATATACGTATATATATATATGTTAATCTTTGTTTAGGTGTATTTATTCTTGAGAGAAAGAGAGCACGAGCAGGGGAGGGGCAGAGAGAGAGGGAGACACAGAATCCGAAGCAGGGTCCAGACTCCTAGCTGTCAGCACGGAGCCCGACGCGGGGCTCGAACTCACGGACCGCGAGATCCTGACCCGAGCCGCGGTCTCTGAGCCGACGTCAGAGGCTCCACCGACTGAGCCCCCAGGCGCCGGAAGTGATCTTGTCCGATCCCAGGGAGGCCTGCTGCCTGTGCAGCCACGTGCGGCCCGTGCTGTGGGAGCCGGTGTGGCGCCAGCCGGCCCGGTCCACGTGCAGGCCCACGCTCACACGCTCACACACTCGCGCCTCGCGGCCCATCCCGCGCTCACGCACACGTCCCTCTCAGGCACCCGCACCCTCTCCTCCCTGCCTGCCCTGTTTTCCCTGGCTTTTCCGCGTCACGTACACGGCTTCGTGTTTCGGTGTCGACCCCCTCTGACACACGGGCGGGCGGCCCTCTGCTCGGCCGTCCGATCTGGCAGGAGAGGGGGAGAAAGGCGGACACTGACAGGTGCCCGCTTCTACGGGCCTCGCCGTCCAGGGGGCGGACGGATGGGGAGCCGGGCAGTCACGGGCCTGCAGAGTGTGCAGAGATGGGGGCCCACCCAGGCTTGGCAGTCACCGAGTGCTTCCCGGAGGCCCTGTGAGACCCCCGAGTGACAGGTTCATGGAGAACAGAGTCCCCCGGGCCGGGACCCCACACTGCTGTCCAGCTGGCCGCTCCCCGGAGGGTCTCAGCACCACCGGAGGCTCCCGGCGTGTGCCCTCTGGCTGCTCCCCTCCCGAGGGGCAGGGTGGCCCGATGTCGGAAGCGCCTTGAGGGGAAGGGCCTGCGGTGCTTGCTTCTCGGCACCAGGTACACACCGGGAAAAACGAGGCGCTGAGACTCCCGGAAGCCCAGCTGGAAGCCGAGCCCCCAGCAGCTGTGCCCCTGCTCCGTGGGGGCCTCGCCCCTGCTCGGCGGGGCCTCTCTGGGCTCCGCTCCGTGCCTGCGCGAGGAGGGCCGCTAACGGCAGTGACTCCACGAGGGCTTGGTCCGCGAGGTCTTGTTACCTGAGCTCACGTGAGGGCCGTCCCCTTGCACACTTTTCCTGGACACTTGCCCCCACTCCTGGCGTACCTTCATTCTGTGCCAAATCCCCGCATTCTGTTCCCCGGACGCCCTCGGGGCCTCGCAGTAGAAAGCTGCTGGCTGCCCGGTTGTGCCGTGAAATCCCACAGCCTCCGTGCTCCTTTCCTGGCCTCCCCTGTGCCCCTCTGCAGGCGGCCGGGCCATACAGCGTCCCCCCGCACCACCGACTGCCCAAGCAGTGCAAAGACGGCTTCCTGGTGGAGCAGGTGTTCAGCCCGCACCCCTACCCCGCCTCCCTCAAAGCGCACATGAAGAATGACCCCCTGTACGCGGACATGCGGCTGACGGAACTGGCCGAAGTGAAGCGGGGCCCGCCCTCCTGGACCGTCGAGGAGTACGCAAGGAACGCGGGCGACAAGGGCAAGCTGACGGCCCTAGACCTGCAGGTGAGTCTCGCGCGGTCACGGGCGGCGGGGGGGAGGCCCCCCCACCCCAGCCCATGCAGGAGGGACCTCGCCGTCCGGCGCCCCGGGGCCCCCGCCCCGGGATTCTGAACCTTGATCGGCCGTAGAGCCGAGGCTTTAACAAGGGGAGCGTTACTTTGCTGATTCGCTTGCAAACATTTGGCAGTGGGAACGCGGGGTTGATTGACTGACTTTGGCCGCCGAGTAGCTTAAACCGGTGCATTTAAGGCTCCGTAGCGAGTGTACATCCTCCTCGTTCGTTGCCCACGGGACCCGAGACAGAGCTTCACGAAACACCAGCCGATTTCTCCTTCCACATGTGGCACGTGGGATAAACATATTTGTGGGAGCCAAGCTATGGATTATGTGTCCATGTGGAGCGGCCCCAGGTAAGAGCCGCCCCCGGGAGCTCGGTGAACGCACTCGTGGCCCAAGTCTGGCCACCACACGAGGGGCTGGGGTTCGGGCACACGTCGGTGGGCAGCCCCACCGGGTCCCGTGCACACTGCGCCTGCCCGTGTCTCTGTGTCACCACGGGAAAGCATCCCGTCCTCACCTGCAGAATGAGCTTTGCGACCTGGCCTGTTGAGGGCTGTGGGGGAGGTGCCGGTGGCGGCGGCCGGGGGGCGCGGTGTGGCGGGCAGAGACCCCGGGTTCCCCCAGCGCCGGGCTGCTCTGCGGAGGGACCCGGGACATCCCCTCTGCCCGCTCCACGCCGTGCACTGGTCGTGCCCGTATGTCCCTTGCAGAGCCGCTGTGAGAAGGTTTGGGGAGAAGGCACTGAAAGTCCCCGGCGCTAGAGAGGATTTCAGGGGCCAGTTAAGTGATGCTGAAACGAGTCAGGTCTGCGTGTTCTTTCCCGGGCGGCTGTGAGCACGGGGCGCGGGGACCGTAGGGTCCGCGGCTTGCAGACGAGGAGATGCCAGTTCTGGGAGCCGAGTGCCTGGCCCGGGCCGGACAAGCCTCAGTCTGTGCGGGACCCAGCCCAGCCCCTGGTCCTCCTCCTGGGCTGCTGAGAGAGCGGGGGGCCCGCGTGTCCCCGCAGTGACCACAGTGAACCTGAGTGACGGCAGTTAGGGGAAGGGGCAGTCCTGGCTAGACTCTAACGGTGGGGCTTGTGGTGACAGCCCCCTCGCCCCCCTTACCCCCTGCACGCTGTGTCCCTGGCGTGTGCTGTGTCCACTGTCCCTCCAGGCCGCTCCCTGTCCTGTCCTCCTCCTGCTCGTGGGCCAGGGCTTGGATGCCCTGCAGGAGGGCCCTGTGCGGCTTCGTGGTGGGGGCCACTCCCCCTGCATTCCTGGGTCTCACGGCGTGGATGGTTCAATTAGTACACGATCGTGAAAGGGTCAGATGAATCGAACGAGTCATAGATCGACTAATGTCTTTATTTTAACGTTTATGTATTTCTGAGAGACAGAGACAGACAGACGCGGGGTGGGGGGAGGGGCAGAGAAAGAGGGAGACAGAGAATCCCAAACTGGCTCCACGCTGTCAGCGCAGAACCCAAAACGGGGCTCGAACTCACAGACTGTGAGGTCATCACCTGAGCCGAAACCGAGAGTCGGCCCTTAACCGACTGAGCTGCCCGGGGGCCCTGAAACAGCTTCTTGAAGTTGGGGGAGGGGGCCGTTCCCAGGCACAGGTGACTTTTTGCCCCTACAGATGCGTGACATGTTAACGTGCCACGTTTATAAGTATAAACACAAAATTGCCCGAAATAACAGCAGGCCTTCAGACTAGAGAGCTTTGGTGACCTCACTTAAGGTCGAGCCAAGGAGGGAGCGCCCTTTGCACAAAGCAGGAGCGGAGGGGTTGCCGGAGGCGCGGCCTGACTCGTTCTTGTTCCTTTTCGGAAACTCAGGTGATGTCAGGACAGCTGCGCCATCTGGACGATCTCTGGGGCCCCGTGTGTCTGGGTGTGAGGTCGCCCGCTCGGGGGTGGGAGCAAAGGGGGGGGGACCTGTTGTCATTCCAAGGGTCTGGGGGCCTGGTAACAAGCCACCCTGGCCCCTGGCCCTGGAAACTGTGGTATCACCGCTGTTTGTTGTCCTTAGAGCCTGAAGTTATCGGGAAAGCTAATAAAAAACAGTTTATTTTGCAGGCTGAGTCCCGGCCTGTAAGGTGTACGTGACCGTGAAAGGAAGCCAACTTCCTTCTGTTTGAGACAGAACCCGCCATGCAGGGTGGGCTTGGTTGGCTCCAGGCCTCCCTCCGTGACAAGCCTGGGAGGCAGAGGCGGCCGGGCCCATCTTGAAGGTGCAGAGTTGGGGGGAGGGGGGCTGCTGTTCAGCCGTCCAACCCTCGCAGGTGGCTGCTCACTGTGGCAGACCAGTCTGCCCATGAGATTACCCGTCCCGGATCCCCCTCTCCCGTCCGGTGTCCGTGAGATGGCTGAAGGGCTTTCGTGGCCGAGCCACACATTGCAAGTGCCCGTGGAGGGCAGACTTTGGGGGGAGGGAGCCCTGGCTGGAGCCTGAAGACGGGTGTTCGTCCTAATGGCGGGAGCGGGCAGCTGGGGGAGGCCGGGGCCCCTGGGACTCTAGCAGAGGACGCGGTAGTGGGGGCTCCCGCAGAGACCCAGCCCCCTGTCATGACAGACTTTCTGTTCCTGAGAGAGTCGGGTCACTCACGATGGCCCAGGAAGGGAGGGACTGTCAGGGAGGGGCTGTCACGGTGCGATGGGCAGGGTGAGAGCCCGGGGGGCATCCGGGCACCAGCACCAGTGACAGATGTCGTCGCCCTGGGATCTGAGGGCGAGGGAAGGGAGCTGTTTCTGAAACCCACCGAGACCCAGGGCCCCAGAGCAGACGCCTGGAGGGAATTGGGAAAACGTCCCGTCCACTGACCGGGCCCACCTGGCGTGCGTCCACGGGGTCAGGCTGCTCTGTCCCCAGAGCCAGGTGACAAATATCAGAGGCGCGTCTGGAAGGACGGGCCAGTAAGTAACACGGGTCAGAATCACCAACATCCCCCCAAAACACGTTACAATGCAGTTTTCAAACAGTTTTCAAAGGATGTGTTTTGTGATCTTGTGCGTGTGTCCGAGCGACTTTAACGTGCACGTTTTGAGCATTAAACAAGCCGAGACAATCTCCAGAATGGATACATTTGTTTGTGTTTCAGAGATTTAGGTGACCTCGCTTGGGATTTCTGTGTTTGCTTTCACGTGACGCTACGTTATTAAAAGCTCTTGCCGGAGGGGGAGAACACTGCTTCCCCCTCCGCCCGGTTACAGGAACTGATCAGCGCATCACTGGGGAGCGGGGTCCACGGGCAGTTCAGGAGAACTGTGGTGTTTCTCCTACAGACGCTGTGTCAATCTCAGGACACGGGAGACCGAGGTCAGCGCGGGCCTGCCATCGCAGACGCAGCCCATGGCCCTCGGACCGTCTGCACGGCCCTGTGGACCGGGACTCCGAGCAGCGGCCTGACCATATTTTAGATTGTGTGTGAGCTGCTCGTCTGGGGCAGGACTTTGATTTCTCAGTAGACGCTTTTGTGTGGATCTGGGAACGGAATCAGAGCCACGAGAGAGCCCTGCCTCAAAGGGCTCTGTTCTTAGGGCCGGTAGGGGAGCATACCTGTCAGTGAGGTTCCCTGGTTGTCCCACGGCCCGCCAGCCCGCTCGTGGCCGCAGACCCCTGGCGTTGAGCCCCGTGTGTCTCGGCCCTGATTTGCTTGCTCACAGTGAGAAGACCCGTGGTTTCCCCGTGTCAGACCCGTGGACTCAGGCAGCAAGGGCGGGGCAGGTGTAGTCGTGGCGTGTAGGAGCCTGAGGCCTCGGTGGCCCATGTCAGGCGGGGCTGGCATGGCGGATGTCGCGGTGGTCCCGGGCCGCGGACGAGTCAGGCGCTCTGGGAACCTTTCAAGTACTTCCTGTGTCCCTAACGTCTTGTCGTTGCTTCTAGACGCAGGAGTCCTTAAACCCAAACAACTTAGAATACTGGATGGAGGATGTTTATACCCCGGGCTACGACTCGTTACTGAAGCGTAAGGAAGCGGAGTTCAGACGAGCCAAGGTCTGCAAGATCGCCGCTCTGGTCGCCGCTGCCGCGTGCACGGTCATCCTCGTGGTTGTCGTGCCCATCTGCACGATGAAATCCTGAGCCCGGGGCCGCCCCGCCGTGCACGGCTGGCGGCCGCTGGCTCTCCCTCTGTGGCGTGAGGTCTCAGGGCCGTGTGGCGACCGCTCGCTGGGGTAGAGATGCAGCCGCTGAGGCCATCTGCCGGTGGGCAAGATGCGCTTCAGGAAGTGTGCGTTCTAGAGAGACCTACCCTCCTATTGGCTTTGACTCAATGACGCTCGGATGAGTTGTTAGAAGTGCAATATCTTTTCCTACCAAAAGAATGTAACGGACGAGCAGAACATGCAAATTGAATTCCAAGCAAAAAAAAATTTAATTGGATTCTTTCCATTTTATTGAAGTCTCGCGGTGGGGAATATGTTACGCAGCAGATATTTGCTACGTGCCTGCCTGGGGCCGCGGAGGGAGAGAGCTGGATGAGTTCTGTTTTCCTTAATGTTGCGTTGCAGGTGAAGTCACAGGTTGTGTGTCCCCAGAGGATGCTACTTCTCTGCTGACTCGCAGCAAGGACTACGACTTTTCAATCTTGCCCTTCGGTCACCATTATGATCCTCGCTGCAGATCTTCATGGAACATTCTGGATCTTTCTCGTGCGCACGGCGTAGGGAGGAGCTCACCTGCCGAGTCAGGCATAGCATGGAGTGTGCTCCCTCTGCGTACGAGGCTGAGGGACCCGGGCCGGGAGATCTTCCTGTCCGCACCCCGGGGTGTGGGGAGAGCCGCTCACCAACACCGTAAGGTCAGTACTGGAAAATCACGGCCACCCACGCGGTCCCCCACGTGCTCCTTGGTCTTCTGTCTCCTGGTGGTACCGGGCACTCTGCTTCTCACACGCGAGTCGGAGAGTTTGGAACGTGTCCTTGTGCCTTGAGGAGTAGAGACGAGGTAGAAACTTTGACATTCTAACCGTGGACCGTGGTTTCTATGTGCCACAAACCACTTCCGGTGGCTTTCACAGGATCTTGAAAGCTTGTCAGTCATATGATAAAGGCGTGGAGGTGTTCTCCACAACGCAACACCAACTCCAGAGTTCCAAATACTTGTCAGCAGCGCAAAAAAGAAAAAAAATCTCTATTTAACCATTTACGTATCTATCTGTGTATGTCTATCTGAACACCTAGTTTTGGTTTATTGTCCTTCTTTGTTAAATAACTTGAGAGCAAGGTTTCTCCAGCGTACAGGAAGCTGTTGTAATTTGATCAGAATTTGATCCCAGTTTCCACCTGTTGAATGGTGCTTTGACATAATTGCACGGAGAGAATCCTTTTCAGCGTTTGACTCTAATGTCTTGCTACAGGGTCAAAGAAAAATGATTGGCAGAAACTCGCTACCTTAATTCTTCTGAGAACAAGGTGGGTTACGAACAAATGTTGAGAGTAGGAAGAAGCACTCCGGACGGTATAATAAATTCCTAAAAGAGGGGTTTGGGGAGCATCTCAGATTTTAAAGCAGTAGGATTCAGCATCCGTTCCCAAGACCTTCGAATGACTCTCAGCTTGCTCTGTCGAGGTCTACGTTTCCCCACACGGGGCAGTCGGAACATTTCACGCTGTGAACAACTAAGGGACGGATGCTTTTGTCTGTAGTGAGCCTTCATGTTAAGGGGCCTTTATGTCACTGTTTTTATTCTCCTGTTTATCTGTGGACTTTCAACTAGGTGACTGAAACTTAAGCCTTAGTATGCAGAACTGAGGATTTATCGTTGAAAATGAAAAAAAAAAAATATATATATATATACATTACTGTCTATTGTCAGAATTTTCGTCTTCTGGTGCTCTGTTCTGGGTTGGGTACATTAAATAAGGTTGTTTCTTTCACCCTCAAAGGGGATACTGGGTTCCCACCCGCAAGAGCTGGGAGCTACCCTATCCGCTCTCCTGCCGTCCAGGACGGCTCCGTGACACGTTCCCCCTTATCACAGATTAAGCCACGAGAGCATCAGAGATAGGTAGCTCCCAACCTCTTGCTCCATGATTTGCAGAGAAGTGGAGATGCACCAACCTGGGATGAGAAAAACCTTGTCCAAGCCCAACCCCTGCTGTCCTTGCCAGGTAGGACCATGGCGGATGGACCAAACTGCCATCGCCTCTTCCTAATGGGCCCTGCTTGAGCCACTCGTCTAGCTACCGAGGCAGGGTGTGTGACGGTAAGCCCCACCCCGTGTGCGGAAGAGAAGGGACTCTGTAGAATTTTCTTCTCCCCTTTTCCTGAGGAGGTAGCAGAGAAATCTCGTCTGGCCCTCCATCTAGTGTGGCTTTAAAATTCAACTCGACATCATCGCCGCGTGACGGAGAAGAAACACCCAGGGCTGGTGATGCCTCTGGGGAACCCGATGGCCCCAGTGGGGACGGGTCATCCCCAGCTTTATCGCTTGGAGTGTGGTTCCAAATTAGGGATCTTTGCCACAGCTTGAAGCTGACAGATGCTCGGAGCCCTGGGATCTAGAGAAGGTGGAGTTCACGGCTGGGTCTTTTCTGTCTCCTGACCCCATGCTTGTGACAGCCTTCTTTCCCCGGACCCCCTCACTGTAGCCGTCTCCCTCCCCCATCCCTGTACTTGCAGAGCGGGGCAAGACCAGAGTCTGGCTGGGAAGGAGACTTCTCCTCATCCCGTGTGGACTGGCCTGACTCCCGTAGCGGCCGTCACCTTGTACCATCGTCTCCGGCGCGTTCACAGGAAGTACGATTTCCCATGCCTGGCACCTAGAATCATACACTATCAAAATTCACTTCATTTCTCTTGCTTTTGGAAAGTGAACAATCAGATGTTCTCACTTAAGGGATTATCCTGAAATCAGATACCCTCAGCCAGTCATTAAATTCAGAATAATCGTATTCCTCTCTTCTAGTCTGAATTTGCTTCGAACACAGCCTTGCAGAAAAGCAAAAAAACGTCTCCCGGCTCGGTTTTCGGATATTTTATGCCACCACCCCCTTCTTTAAACTGCAGATACGGTCGAAGCAAGTTCCTCTGTATCACCATTACTAGCTGACCGTCGCGCATTAGTATTTTAGGGCATGGGGCTACGCGATTGCTACCTGCCGGGCCACTTTAGTAGATGTGCCGACGCTCGCTGCTCTGATGTGCCGTGAGTCCCGATGCCCTTATCGGAATCGAGGCAGTGCTGTTTTTGTTTACAGTTTATCAGTGTACGAGCGACGGCACCTCATTTTTTTAAACAACAACGGAAAAGTGCTGCCAACAGTAAATGATTCTGTTAGGTGTAGCAATTTGTGAATGTTGAAATTCAACATGCTTCATATTATAACCAACTTGCAAGAATATCATGGTCCATCGTGTGAATACCAAATCAGTATATACTGTATATTGTACTACAGAGATTTGTATTTAAAGGCAAAGATATTAGTAATTGTTGGGATAATTGGGGAAAGGGTATTAGATATTTATTGATGAACAATGAAAACTGTGACAGACTTCCTTATTTATGCCTTATGAATAAAAGGGTGTGACTTTTAAGTTCTATGTGCGAGACTCGGGGAGCAGTGGGTATTTTTGAAGGCGGGGACTGTCAACCTTTTCTATGTTTGCTCTGTACAGCTGTTAGCACACTCTTGGTGCTTGATCAACGTTATATAATACCAATAACTAAGCACATTTTTAGATCTTTTTTCAAATGGCTTGTGTAAAATTTGGTTAATGTACAATGGTTGGTTGGAAGCTATCATAGAAAATCTGCCTCTCCAAATATAATCAAAAATAAACTGAAAAATTATAAGATATCTTGCGGTGAGATTTCATTTGATGTGTAAATTGTAAGTGTTTAGTTTTATGCACATATCAGAAGTGTCCAACTTGGTGATTTTTCATAAATTGAAACCGTCCACGTAATGAGCACCCAGATTAAAAAACAAAACAAAACAGGACACTCAGACACCCAGAAGCCTCCCAGAACCTCCCTCATGCCCCTCCCAGTTAAAACCTGGCGAAGAAAAGTGGGCCTCCTGTTTTAAGGGCACACATTCGTTTTGCCTGTTTTTTTTTAAACTTTATGTAAACACATTCATGTACCTTGTACTTTTTTTTTTTTTTTTAGTGTAGTTGACACACAGTGTTACATTAGTCGCACGTCTGTACGTTATGCTGGGCCCCACAAGCACGGCCACCGTCCGTCACCACGCAGCATTGTTACGGCACCATTGGCTGTATCCCGTGTGCTGTGCCTTCCGTCCGTGGCTTCCTCATCCCGTAACTGGCAGTCTGGGCCTCCTCTCACTCCCTCTGGAAACCACCAGTTTGTTCTCTGTGTTTGCGGACCTGATTCTGCTTTCTGTTTGCGCGTGGAGAGAGAGAAGTCACAGAAACCATGTGATTTCACGTGCAGGCGGGCGGAAGGTAAGAAACAAGTGAGCGTATACTTTGTATCCTTTGTGTCTGGTTTCTTTCACTCCACATGACGCCGTGGAAAACATCTGTGCCGCCATGTATGGTGGTGGCCTCCCCATTTTCACAGCGTTATCTGCTGTGGCACGATTTCTTTACCCAGTGGTGGGCGTCTGGGGAGCTCCCGGTCTGGGGCTATGAACTCGCTTATCTGTGGTTTTGGTGAATGCACGCATGCATTTCTGGCAGTAAAGCTGCTGGTCCCCAGGTGAGCTCCCATGCTGCCGTGGCGGGTGACGCGGCCCCGAGGCTCCCCTCCGCAGTGCGCGTGGGGCTGCAGTTGCTCTAGATGCTACTCACAGGCAGGTTCCGTCTTAGCCCTTCTGCTGGGTGTGCGCTGGTGTCTCATTGTGCATTTAATTTGCATCTTCCTGATGATGAAGGAGATTTGCACCCTTCGTGTGTGTGTTGGCCCTTTGGATGTCCTGATCTGCGAAGCGCCTGTTCACGGCTCTGCCCATTTTCCATTAGGCTGGTTGTCTTTTCCTTAGCAATTTGTAGAAATTCTCTAGACGTTCTGAAAATGAGTTCTTTGTCAGATACACATTACAGACACTGTTTTCCATTCTGTGAGCTGCGCTTTTATTCTCTCGTTGGTACCTGATCAATAGGGGTTCTTTATTTTGATATAGAAATGTTATCGGTTTCTTCATTATGATTGGCAGTTTTGAGTCCTGTTGGAGACGCTTCGTACAGACTCCAAGGTCACGGAGATGCTCTGTTTTCTTCTTGAAGCTTTACTGTTTTACTTTTCTTGGTTGGAGCTGCATGTCTTCTGGAGTTGACATTACACTGGTGTCAGGTGGGGGTTATCCCATGTGGGTATCCATTGATTAGCACCACTAATTAGAAAGATCATCCTGGGGACACCTGGGTGGCTCAGCTGGTTAAGCGGACTCTTGATCTCAGCTCAAGTCCTGATCTCATAGTTCGTGACAATCCCTGTATCGGGCTCTGTGCTGACAGTGTGGAGCCTGCTTGGGATTCTCTCTCTCTCTCTCTCTCTCTCTCTGCCCCTCCCCTGCTCACACTTTCTCTCTCTCTCTCTCAAAATAAATAAATAAACATTGAAAAAAGAAAGAAAGATGGGGCACCTGGGTGGCTCAGTTGGTTAAACGTCCAACTTCGGCTCAGGTCATGATCTCATGGTTCGTGGGTTCAAGCCCTGCATCGGGCTCTTTGGTGTTGGTTCAGAGCCTGGAACCTGCTTCGGATTCCTTGTCTCCTTCTCTCTCTGCCCTTCCCCCGCTCACTCTCTGTCTCTCTCTGTCTCTCAAATGAATAAACGTTAAAAATATTTTTTTTAATTAAAAAAAATAAAGAAAGACCATCCCTACCCCTTTAACACAAGTCTATTTAACGTATATATGGCTTCCTGGACTTTCTATCCAGCCCTGTCTGCTCCTCTGTGCTTGTGTGAGCACAACATCAACATAGTTTTCTCCACCCCTGAGAGACGAAGACATCGCTCACTGTGAAGTGAATCATAGCCAAAGGGAAAGAGGCCGCAGCACATTTCTTGCCCATGAAATCGTATCAGGGAGGATGCCGGAGAGAGAATTTATCCAGCTTCTTTAATGTTCATCCTGCCATTCGCAAATGTCACCGAGCTCCCGCTCGAGTCATTAAAGAAAAGTGACGAAACACAGTTCCGAGCACATCGCAGAAGGCGATTAATATTTTGACGTCTGGACACAAAAAGAAGTCTCTGATGAGGGCCTGGACCATGTCAGCGCAACGATACCACAGCAGGCTTAAGAACGCTTCTCACTTTTACAGTAAATACTAGTTCAGACGTAAACCTGAGGTTTGCACACGGATCGACTGGATTGCATTTCGCCTGAGTGCTCTGAGCAAGTGAATTTAGAAAATAGCATGTATGTAATCTTGTAGGGGAATGTTCATTTTCTTCACGAGGACAAATGTATGCGCAATGTGCTATCGTAAGGCATTTTATTTATTTATTTATTTATTTTTAAAATTTTTTTTTTCAACATTTTTTATTTATTTTGGGGACAGAGAGAGACAGAGCATGAATGGGGGAGGGGCAGAGAGAGAGGGAGACACAGAATCGGAAACAGGCTCCAGGCTCCGAGCCATCAGCCCAGAGCCCGACGCGGGGCTCGAACTCACGGACCGCGAGATCGTGACCTGGCTGAAGTCAGACGCTTAACCGACTGCGCCACCCAGGCGCCCCGTAAGGCATTTTAATCTGTTATTTAGATTCCTCCCCCCAAGTACCAGCAAGAGTCAACTTACTTCACACCATTGAATGCACTTTTAAAAAAGCACATCTCCCAGCGCTCTCTCTAGATTTCGGGCTTTCCGAAAGTCCCACCGGCCAAGTCACTGGCATTCGGCCGTTCCTGGGTTTGGATTCAATCCGGACTAGTCCTCGTAACGGAAAGGAGAGGGAGGAGGTGCACCCGACTTTAGACAGAAGCGATGTTACGAGAAAATGACACCAGCGTCCGAAAACAAGGACCGAAGGAACACGGGCGTTTCGGGCCGGACCAGGGACCGCACCCCACCCCCTGCACACACTGCTTCTTTGCGGTCTCCAATCTGACCCCAACTCAGCAGTTTTGGAAGATTCCTGAAAGATTCATTAAGTCCTGGACAGAATATTATTGTTGGAGTTCAGCAGCGCACGTGTGGTTAGTTGCAGATATAGTTTCCTTTCCTTTGCAAGGAAAACACTTAATAAATGAGGCCAAATCAGTAACTGAGTTGTCACCCCGTGAAGAGAAGAAATGTACACGGAAAGTTCACGCGGGCTGCTCAGAGGCACGTTCCACGGTGTGATGATTCTTGTATAATTTCCGAAGTCCTCGCCAGGAAGGCTTTCCCGGCTCATTTTCTCCGGGACCAATGCTGTTCGACTTGGATGTCTCCGCCAGCCTACGTTAGCATTTTATTACTAAGTAGTTTTATTATTAAAGCCCGGTTTTACCACTAGCAACGGGTATGTGACCTATTTTTTCCTGTTCTTTGCTCTATTTATTCCTTTATTTATTCAGCTGACATTTGTTAAGCAATTTGAATGTGCAGGGCACTGGCTTGGGGCTGAAGTATTGTCTCCAGAGCAACAATGTCTCGAACGTAGTAGATGCTTAATGAATACTTGCTGAACGAACGAGGGAGGAAACGAATGCACGCAGTCTGAGATCGGGTGTCTGGGAACGTCCATGCCAACAAATGTACAGCTAACAGGGAAGTAAGCAAATGAGGGAAACAATTTCGAACAGCAAGAGGTTTCCTGAAGGAAGCTTTTCCCCTCAGAGGGGAGCAGAAGTATCGCCTGAGTTAGGGCAGTGGGAAGACCTGGAGAATGTGGTGTGTGGACGGCCCAGGATGAGCGCCCCTGGCGGAAGGAGCTGGCAGTGCAAAGGTCCTGCGGTGGGAATACGTCTGGGCAGAAGGCTAGTGTGGCTTGAATGTAGTGAGCGCGGTGGGAAGGACATCCGTGAAGCGGCAGGGGCCGTTAGACACGGTAAACAGGTTAGGTTTTATTTTCGGTACGATGTGAAGCCTGGGGACGGTGGCAAGCAGAGGGATACGACGTAATCCATGATCCGAGTTACATGCTTACGAGATCACCCCGGCTGCAACGCAGAGAAGGGGCTGAAGGGAAGGAGGGGTGGGAGCCAGGAGACCCGTTCAGTAAGAGCGGGAGAGCAGGGAACACAGAAGTGGCCAGGTTTGCCAGAAGCTCTAAAGAGGCTCCCGGGGACCCGGCGTTAGCGTCAGCAGCCCTATCGCGAGGGGGTCCTGACGTGGGGACGCTGTCACCAGGAGGCAGGAAAGCACGCGAGGGCCGGGGCCACCACGGTGAAGGCCTTCCCTGGGGTGTGCTGACCCAGGGCAGAGGGGTGGGCAGCTGTCGGGACCCTCACTCGGCCCTGCGTCCACTGAGCACCCGCTAGGCGTTAACTCTGGTGACCGGGGAATAATATTAAGCACGGCTCCCACCCATCAAGTCGGCGACCTACGACTTCCTGCTACCAATGAGACACGGACGGAGACACGGGCCCTGGACTTGCTCTCTGTCTGTGGACAACCAGACACGAAAGCCCTGTTTCCAGGCGTTATTTATGAGGCACCCAGGACCGTGAGGTGGGGGAGAAGGTGGGCCCAGGCCTCTGCCTAGAAGAACGTTCTGGGCTGCGGGGGGAGCCGCCCCGCCCCCCCTGACGGAAGCTTCAAACACTGCCCCCTCGAGGCCGCGGAGACCTCCATCCCGCGACATCCTGCGGGCCTTTCTCTGCTTCCTTCCTTCCGTCCGTCCCTCCGTGTAACCGGCTGCACGGCAGGACGCGTTCCCCACCCCCTTCAAACCCTTTCCTCTCTGGGCCTCCCTCCTCCTTACCGGCCTCCCCTTCTCTGCTTCCTCCTCTGCCTCTCCCTTCCGAGCCCTCCTCCTCGTGTCCACGGTTCCTGGGATTGGACGCCGTCCGGGTACGGATGAGCCCGGTTCACATCCCTTCTCTGACCCCTCCTCTGACCAATCGCTTCTCCGAGCTCCAGCCTAGATGGCCATCGCCGTGGGTGCGTGACACGCACACTTCGTGCACCTGGAGGGGGCGGGCTCACTCAGCCCTCCCCACTGTCCTCCCCCCTCCCCCCGCGCGGATTCGGGCACAAACACACACTCGGCACGCGCCCCTCCTGCACACCCGCGGTCCGACCCGCCGGCCTCTCTCTCTGCTTGTCCTCCAACCCGACTCCATTCTCCATAAGAGCCAAAGGCTCCCACCAACTGGGTGAGATCCAGTCGTGTCCCCTTCCCTGGCTCCTGCCACATGGGGACTAAAGCCGCAGGGTCTCTGGCCTCCCCCCCGGCCTCGCTCCCCCCTCACCGAGCCCCGGCTGCCTTTGTGTCCCAAGCACGGCGCGCCTGTTCCCGCTCCGGACTTCAGCACGTCCCGGCAGGAGCGATCGTGTCACCGGCCCGGACCCCTCCCCCCAACGCCCTCACCCGAATCCCCCCGCCCTTCATGCTAGAAAGCGTCCAGGCACTTGTGTTAGCTCGCTGTGTGGACGTCATTTTTTATACCGTGTCGAAATCCCTGTAAGTGTCGCGTCAGCCCGCAGACCAGGGCCGAGCCCAGAGGCCTTTGGTGAGTGTTTGTGGAAAGAACGGAGGGTTTCCTGATATTTGTATTGAAGGTGAAAAAGAGCTCACGTGCTGTTTAAAGGAGACGCTTCCTGCGACAGAAAATACGTTATTGATGTGGGTCTGGAGTGCCCACTGAGCTCACGGATGCCCGTCGATAAACTCCTGTGACGCAGCTGGGACGTTCTCCATTTGCAACGAGAAGCAGCCTAGGCGGGTCTGCAGAAACGCTACGTGTCATGATGGCAGTAAGCCTGTGCGTAAGCAGAGACACGGGCCACGGGACGCGTTCGCAGAGCTGTTTGGCTCCCCTCGCGTCTGCAGGGCTAAGAGTCAGAAGGTGGCTCGGGAGCCCACGATGGTACGAGATTTGTGTTTGGGGTCCCCGGGGAGAGCGCCCGGGTCAGCAGCCTGGAGGAGGGGCGAAGGGGGACAGCGCGGCGGCAGCAGGGGCCTCGGCCCCTCCCCGGGGGCCCCTGGAGCCGGTGTCCGCCCCCCCTCAGGGTTACACAGAGGGAGATGAGGGATTGGAACCCAGACATCCCGGAAGCAGCGTTCGTGGTCGTGTCTGCTCCGCTGGGCCACCTCCCGAAGCGTCTCAGATCTGCAGGCACAGGCTCCTCCCCCGCTCACTCGACTCCTGGAAGGCGTCTTGCCCTGTGATGACACCGGGCTGACCCTGCAGTCACGCTGTCACTCACCTAACCCACGACGTGCCAGCTGTGCCCTCGACAGGGCTCTGGGCACTGAGAGCACAAAACACACAACTCCCCGCCCTGAGCACAACTCCGCGAGGAGACCCACGGGCACGGCGGAGTCAGAGGCTGCGTGGCATGGGACAGGGGCCGAGGACGTCTGTCCCCACGGATACTCCCTCACCTTTAAGAAGTAGCTGTTATTCTAACCAGTCTGCAGACGCAGGAACAGAGGCCACGGGAGACCAGGAAGTACATCTAGAGAGTCACAGGCAGCACGGTTGAACTTGGCTTTCATTCTGGGTTAAATCCACCTGTGACTCTGGAGCCCGAGCTCTTCACCGCGACGCCCCTGGGCCGTTGTTAGAGGAGGAAACGGCCTCGTTGGTCCTCTGGGACGCGGGTGGGCGCGAGGGTGGGGAACAGGGTCTGAGGCTGGCGGGGGGACCCCTGGGGTCACCTCCTGAGGCCGCCTGGCCACAGCCCCCTCCGGGAAGGGGACCCCGCATCCCATTCTGAGTGAGAAGGTCACGCAGGACTGAATCAGTGAGAGGTCCTCTCTGGCACCTGTCCTGCTCTCGTCCGGACAACTGTGCTCTTGTAGAGTCAATCAAGAAAGCAAGGGGTTTGTCAGAGCCACACCCTCCCTCCTGGCCTTCATCACGAACTGTAGCGCTTAGAGTTCATCAATCACACCCACAGCTGTTCCTGTGGTGCCCTCGACTCTGCAGAGGGTGTGCAGGGGTGTGAACCCGGAGCCCCCCCCCCCCCCGTGCATGTGCACACGTGCAAACAGAAGCAGGAAGAAGGTCGTGTTCACAAGTATCCGCACCGGGCTCTCAGCTCCCAGCAGCCCTTCCTTACCCGGTGGGGGCGGGGGGCAGGGGACGTGCCTTGTTCCCTCTGCAGGTGCTGTCAGTGGGCTGCGGGGAGGTGGGGTCTGCAGGCGGAGAGGACACAGCTCGTGGGGACCGGGGCTGTGATACGAACCCAAACCCACATCCCTGGAGCCCTCCCTCATCTTCTGGGTCCTAGTTGACGCGGTAACTCGGTCCCTAAAGATTCCATCCGTGTCCTTCCCGAATCCCCAGATCCGAATTCCTGTCGTGGGCTCTGTCCACACCAAGGGGACTGTGACAGCTCAGGACGGGTGCTCAGGAAGAAATGGACCCGTTACCGGCGTAAATGTGGAAATACCTGTCCTTGTTTGTCCCGTCACTCATGTGCGGCCTCCCCGCCAGGCCGGGCACTGGAGATGCCGAGGTGAAACGTCCGGAACATCCCTGCCCTTGGGAGCTCTGAGTCCAGTGCAAGGGCACTGGGGTGCCTGCAGGGGGGCGTCTGGCCATCGGCTCCGTTTCTACATTACCTGCTGGGACACAAATGTCCTGAAAGGCAAGATCAGGTCCCACTACCGGATCTGTCCCCAAACGCGGACGGGACTTGGCACCTGGAAGCCGTTCCCGCAGCATCAGTTGGAGGGATTAACGGGATGGAGGCAAGGTATGAGTGAGGAGCTTTCCAGAAGGTTCTGGGTTTCAGAGGGAAAGGCCGCGGCTGGAAGGGAGCTCGAGGGCAGACACGTCCGTCGGAATCAGTGAGTGATATCCGAGACTGTCGCCTCGTGCCGCACCGGGGCACACGGCTCAGGGGCAGGAGCAGACGTGCGCCCGGTTCCCGAGGGCGACAGACACGAGCGAACAGACACTGTCCTGTGGCAGGTGCTGGTGGGAGGGTCAGAGCGCGGGGCCCACTCACAGGGCGTCATAGTTAGCACCCTGCCCTTTCAGGAGGAACGGGACGGAGAGACCCGGGGAATCCGAGCACGTCCTCTGGTGGCACAGTGTCTGTGTGGGGGCAGGCTGTGAGGACAGCATGCGGGTACCAGGAGAGGGCCTGTGTTGGGCCACTGAGTTTGAGTGTTGTTCACTAGGTGATGGGAGCCCCTGAAGGTTACTGAGCGAGAGCATCCCCAGCCGAGCACTCTGGCGGGTGCAGCTGGGTCCTGTGGGCAACACGGCCCACGTTCAAGCTCATCCACAGTCATCGGACCAAAGAGCCGCGTGCTTGGAAGAAACGTCGGGTCACACACACCATTCGGGGAGGGCATCTCGTGTTGCCCGTGTGGCAGCCTCCTGCCTGAGGGGCGTCGGGCTGGTTGCAGGGACAGAGGCCACGTCCCCGGCCACCCGGAACGCTGGGAAGCTCTCTCTTATGTTGAATCAGACTCTGTGCACGTAACAACTGTGCACGCGGCACAAAGGCCCAGGACAGACCCCACGGCCAACAAACGAGGCGGCTAGCCGTCCCTGGCTATCCCCCGGGGACGGCGGGTTTTGGTTCCTGCGACGGTTGGCTTAATGTGTCACCTGGACTGGGCCTGGGGGCCCAGACATTCGGTCAGGCGTGACGCTGGGTGTGTCCGGGGGGTGTTTAGGGCGGTCAGAATTTGAATCGGCAGCCCCAGGGCCCCAGTCTTCTTGCCTGACTGGCTGGAGCCGGGACTCCGGGGCCCTGCCTTCAGAGTCCAGCAGAAACATGGGTTCCCCTCGGGTCTTGGGCCCGGCAGCGTCCCCCCCCCAAGGACCGCCGGGTCCCCAGCTGGCCGGCTGCACACCCTGGGACGCCTTCGCCGCCCTAATCCCACGAGCTGATCCCGTAGGGGAGGTGTCTTTGTATTATAAACACGGGCGTGAATGTCTCTCTCCCGTCGGTTCTGCTTCTCCGAAGAGCCTGACCGACCCGGTTTCCCCGCAGACCTGCCCGTCGGTGCCCTTCACAAAGCGGGGTGTCGGAAGTGGCCGACGTGGCTCAGGTGCTGCGACCCCGCAGAGGGTACAAGTCCCTCTTCCCTTATTCTGAACTGCACCTCTTTACTGAGGTCACAGTGCGACCGACCCCCCGATCCCCACTGTCTCTGAGGAAGCTCAGAGGGGGCAGGAGTTGGTTCCACATCACACAGCAACGGAAATGACACGGATGGAACTCTGAGCGTCTGTTGCGTGAGCGACACGTGCTGGACGTCAAGCCTGGGCGTCCACAGGACTCCACACCTGCTCTGG
The DNA here is from genome assembly GCF_022837055.1 of Prionailurus viverrinus. NCBI lineage: Eukaryota > Metazoa > Chordata > Mammalia > Carnivora > Felidae > Prionailurus > Prionailurus viverrinus. The sequence continues at coordinate 3,469,941 of NW_025927608.1, read as the reverse complement.
CCCATACTGGACATCTCACTCACCAGGTCCTTTGGTAAGTCGCCCCACCGGTCCCAGCAGGAGCCCCTCGGGGTGGACGACGGCCCTTCTCCCACCCCGGCCACCTTCCCGCGACCCAGCGAGGGTCAGCAATGACCTTGTGCTAACGGCGTTCTGCAGGCCGGACGACCACAGGTGCACGTGAGTCAGCGTCAGACGATGTCGGGGACCGTCCGCTCCCAGACGGCACGCTGTGCACCCTCGCGCCGCGGGGCCTCCCCGACCCGACCCTGCACCCACCCACTCACTGCAGGGACAGCCCCGCCTCTCCGTGCATCTCCCACACCTGCGCTGTGCACCTGTCGCGGCAGACCCGGCTTTAGGGCTTCACGTGTTTTTATACGGTGGCAATAAGCAGGTCAGGCTGGGGCCAGCTTTTATAATTTTGTCATTAGCAACTTCGTCATTCAGAACGAGCACACGGGCAGCGACCGCAAACAGCGAGGGCTGCGAGTACTGGTCCCTCCGAGGTCCCCCTGTCCCTCGGGGAGGCCGAGACCCAGCTTCCTAACCACTGGGGGAAACCGTGTTCGTAACTGATGACCGGAAAATCTCAACTTCTATTCTCTCCTTGACGATGGAAACGGTGCTCCATCTTGGCAGTTTTCTATAGGCCCTCCTGCCATCGGCTCATCCCGACGCAGACCACCGGGACTGGCGGTGTGGACCCTCCCCCGGCCCCCGTCTCCTAAGCACACAGCGCTCGCGGGGAGAACGCCGTGCGGGGCTCAGGCTGGTGTCAGAGCCCGTGCAGGCAGATGAACTAACAGAAGACGGGACTGTCCTGTGCTCCCATCCTGTCACTCTGTTTTACGCGAGGAAAGAACAGAGGACATGCCCCAGATCTAGAGGTGATACTGTAGAGATGCTCGGGGCTGGGGTCTGCCCTCAGCCCTGACCTTGCAAAACCAGTCTCCTCCGCTGGACCTCGGTTTCTCCATTAAAAAACAGACAAGGGCAACCATAACCCGCCCGAGACGAGTTGCCATGAGAATCAGGGAGCCCCCTCTGACCCTCGGTCCCACACCGCCTTCACAGGGTTCCTGCAGATATTTTAAGGCGGCCGGGAATCCTACGTGACATCACACACATCCCTAAGGAGACTCGGAGGTCTCCCGTGAGCCTCCTACGCTCTGGTCATCAGGCTCGGGGAGGGAAACAGCATTATTTTACAGCGTCCCCAAAGAACAGAGCTCCCAAAATGTGTAATTCTGCAGACCTCACCCAACGATGCCCTCAGGTCTGTCCCCGGAACTGAGGGGTCTCGTGCGCGCACCCAGGCAGGGCGTAGGTGAACGTCCACGCGACTTCTTTGTGCTCACGGGGTCTGGTCTCCAAGTCCCCACAGGGCAGATGTACGGAGCCGGTCCCCAGGTGCCAGGAGTAAAGGCAGAAGCCAGAGCGCCAGCGGGGGACCGCCGTCCAGGGGGTGGTAGCTGACGTACTAACACAGAGAAAACCGATTTGTAACCCGCGAGGGTAAAGCCTGCTGCCCGCATTTGTGAACGAATGTCGAATTGTACACGAACCTCTTCATCACGCAAGCAATACCGCGATACCCTCCCCTTCTGGGAGGTGAGCGGGACCCGCTCCGGGCACCCGCGGACTCGCCCCACCGCGGGTCCGCGGCTGCACATCCCCCAGGACCGTTTCTCTTGCTTTCACGAAACTACGGGCAGAATCGACAGACGCACAAACGGTACCTTGTATCGGTCACTGGCGTCTGCACGGACGCTTCCTTCCACAGCTCGGCGTCGCTCGGTGAAACGACCCGCCTCCATCGCATCCTTTCCGAGCTTTCTGTTCTGAGCAGGACCGCGTGAACGTCTGTGCCCACGAGGGCGCACGGCCCTTCGGAAGCGGCTGTACTATTTCACAGTCCCGCGATTTCCGGGTTTAGTACCAACACTTTGTGTTTCCCAACCCTTCCGGTATCTCCTTGTTTGAAGTTATATCTCTTTTGTTATGAGAGACCCGGGCATCTCTTCACGAGTGTTTTCTCTTATTTCCTGTGTGTATCATATGATCGTTCTTATATTGGGTTATTTGTGGGGTCTCTTCCTCAATTATTTTTAGGAATACTAATTTTTGTTTTGTAATATCTGCTGCAGATGTATTCTCCCAGGTTGCAGACATTATCCCATTTCCCCCTTAATATTGTATTTTTTTATTTTACCCCTTAATATTTTAGTGTGTTTTTCCTAAGAGTAAGGATATCCCTTTATGTAACCAAAATATTGATATTAAATTCAAAACATTTTGCACTGAGGATGTAATTTCACCTAATCTACCAACCACGTTCCGATTATTTTCTTGTCCCAATACTGTTCTTTAAAAAAAAAAAAAATTAATTAATTTTGAGAGAGAGAGAGAGAGAATGAGCAGGGGAGGGACAGAGAGAGAGAATCTTTTTTTTTTAATATGAAATTTATTTTCAAATTGGTTTCCATACAACACCCAGGGCTCATCCCAACAGGTGCCTTCCTCAATGCCCATCCCCACCCTCCCTTCCCTCCCACCCCCATCAACCCTCAGTTTGTTCTGTTTTTAAGAGTCTCTTCTCTTAAGCAGGCTCCAGGCTCAGAGTCGAGCCTGATGCAGGGCTTGACCCCAGGTGAGGTCCCAAGTGACATCATGACCTGAGCTGAAATCAAGTGTCAGACGCTCAACCGACTCAGCCACCCAGGCGCCCCCAGTATTGTTCTGAATGGCATTCTTCCCCTCCAGTGCGTGGGGCTCAAGGCTTCGCAAACACCGGGCTCCACGGGCCCCAAACACACCAGGCTCGGCCACTCACCATCGACAAAATCCGAAGGCAGAGAGACGAGTGGGGGTGAGACAGGAAAGAGGTTTATTTCCGGAGGCCGGCACCGGGAAGATGGCAGACTAGCGTCTCAAAGACTGTGTCCAAAGCGCAGAACCTCCTCTAGGTTTATCTGAGGAGACGTGGGCAAAGGTGGGGGGCCCGTGCAGGTGGGCGGGGAAGGTCAGGCGGGTCCCTGTCCTGGGGTCCATCTCGGGGTCCTGCTGGCTCGGGGCGGCCCTCATTGCTCGAGGGGTCGTTTCTGTCCCCGTCACGGGGTGCCTTGCCCTCGGGGTCTCCCACCTGAGCCCAGAGACCCACTGGAGCGCTGGACAGTGTGAGGTCAGGGTGGGGCCGCCGATGCCCACTTTCAGCACAGCCCTGGTTCCCGGCGTCCGTCACCCCGGACCCGTTCCTTCCACAGCCTTCCTTCGTCCACTGACAATCCTGAGACGTGGGGCCCGATATTCCATAGCGCGTTCCTCTGGTTGGTTGGGTCTGGGGCTTGCTCACTCCTGGATTCAAGTTTTGCGTGACCCTCTGTTTTTCCCGGGGACTCACGCCTGGAGGCCCAAGATGTCCTTCTGATGCTCTGGTGACAGCGATTCTGACGCTGGACCAGGGGGTGATCAACATGGTCACCGTTTCCCTTGACCTTCATCAGAACGAGCCCCTAGTTCATTAGTGGTTCTTGCCCGGACCTGTCTTCACTCTGATGCTCACACGTCTTGTACACTCGCCAGATAGCTCTCCACCCGAAGGGAGAGCCCTCTCCTCCCTTCCCGCGTCCGTTTCTCCGCTCACTTGTTGCCTATCCCCGCCCTCTCTCTTCCCCCATCCACCTACCGAATGGATTCGGGGATTCCTGTGGCATTGCTGACTCATAATCCACCGCTGACCGTATCAGTCTCCCGTGGCTGCTGTAACAAACGACCGCATCTGTTCTCTTACGGTTCCGCAGGTCGGAAGTCCACGGTCGGTTCTCCGAGCCCCATGAAGGTGCTGGGGGGGCCACATTCCACCTGGAGGCCCCCGGGGGAGGGCCCTTCCTTACCCTTTCCAGCCTCCAGAGCCCAGTTCCTCGCATTCGCCCACTCCTGTCCCCGTCCTCCACCTTCAGAGCCAGCAGGGCGGCACCCGGCTCTGGTCCATAGGTGGTCTACTTCTTCTCCGTGTTCAGATCTCTCTCTGCCCTTTAATCACATCTGCCAATCCCTTCCACCATACAAAGTGACGTTCACAGGCAGTAGGGCTTAGGACCCCCGTGTCTGTGGAGGCCATCGTTCAGCGGTCCCACTTCTCTTGTGCTCAGAGTTTGGTGCTCACCTTATCCCAGCTTTGGCCAGTGGGGTCCCCTGCAAGCCTGTTCCTTCCTCCTAGTGACCGGCCACCATCATGTCACTCATTTATTCATTGGAACTTTCCTTTCCGGCACAAGGTATCTCACAACCATGTTGCCCATTCTCTTCCTGCCCTTGAGCCAAGCACCGTCCAAGAGACCTACTTCCATCTAGTGGGAATGACATTTGGGGACCATACTCCCTGGTCCTGTCCGCAGACAGACCTTGGGAATATGTACCTATTTACACGGGGTATTAATCTCTTTCTTTCCCTGTTCTGCATCTCCCCACTTCCACGGCGAGAACTGGGTCCCCGCAAAGTCCCCACGGTGTTCACTCGCTCTGTGCTGCAACAGACGTGTGGTTTCAGACCCCCCACAGCCAGCGTGCTGAGTGAGATGATCCTGGTGGAGTCCAGGCTTACTGTCCCTTTGCTTGTCTGGACCGAGGGGCCACAGCCACAGCCACGGCATTGACTTCAACGTTGACCTGCGTTGGTTCTGTCTCCCCCCCTCGGTGTGTTTATTCGTTTGAAACAGACTCATTGTTCTCATTTTCCCATTTGGTTTTAGGTCGCCTTTTCTTCCCGGCCCATTGATCCTTCGGATGAAATTTGCCGGGCTATCTTTCCACCAGTTGCTGCTTCCCTGGGAAGGATGTGGGTGCACGGTGTCCCCCGAGCTCCTGAATATCCAAATCTGCCCTCTTACACACCTTGACAGCGGGACCGGGTCTAAAACTTGCGCCTCCTTCTACGTTTCCTTGAGTTTCCTGAAAATACGGCTTCACGCTTACCTGTCTTGTACGTTTCCCCTTGAGAAGTGTCTTGCCCGCCTGGTTTGTTACCCTGTGAATAATCCGATCTTGCTGATTGGAGACCCCGAGGATTATTTTTCTTGGTCTTTAAATCCTAATGGTTTTAATCATGGTCTTGGACCATTATTAGTATTATTATTCTTTATTTAATAATAATTAAATTATTTTAATTTAATACTATTTTTTAATATTAATACCAATTAAATACTAAATTTACTACTAAGTAAATACTAATTTGATCCTATTGTTTAATAGTGGTCTTGGACTTGACCACTCCGGGTAAAATTTCCAGAGCACGCAGTAGTGCCTTTCAATGCACAGGTGTGAGTTTTCTCTCACATCCGCAAAGTTTTCTTGGATTAAGGTCTTGAATATTAATGCTGTTCCGCTGTGTTTCTTCTTCTGGGGCTCGTACTGACTTCCATTTCAATAACTCGCTCTCTGCTCCGTTTTTACTTCCTTCTTTAACTCGATTTCATTCTCTTGGCTACTTTTGTGCCTTGTCTTCAAGGCCCCTTATTAAAATTTAATTTGGCTCTTTTTCCCTTGGGCATGTTATGATTTATTTATCTTTTATTTTGAGGTGGTTTTGCCTTTTTATGCCATTTCTTTCCTGCATTCGCATTGCTTCTGTGTCTTCCTCTCACTTACATTTCTGTTCTTAATCTTAGAGTTTCTTTCTTTTTCTTTTTCTTTTTTTTTTTTTTTTTGAGACAGAGAGAGAAAGAGAAGAGACAGAGCATGAGTGGGAGAGGGGCAGAGAGAGAATCCTAAGCAGGCTCCACACCCAGCACAGAGTCTGACTCAGGGCTTGAACCCAAGACCCTGAGATCACAACCTGAGCCGAAATCAGGAGTCAGACGCTTAAATGACCGAGCCACCCAGGTGCCCCTAAACTTCTATTTCTATGTGTTTTTCAGTGACTCCAAATGCTAGCTCGAGGATATCTGATTTGGTCTAAAGTGCATCACCTTACAGTCATACTTGGCCTCACGGTCTTGTGCGAAAAGAATGGTCACAGGCTAAAACGTTATGATTCACATTTTAAATTTTCTTTTCAAGGCAGTTTGGGATAGAGTTGGCTGGCTTTCTTCTATAGGAGAAATTCTATAGAAGAGTTCTATGGGTCGGATTCCCAGGCAAATGCGCGGTAGCCCCTGATGCTGACGGGGGAGGTTGGTGGGGTTGAGGTGGGTTGTTCTTTCCCTCCTAAGGGGTCTCTGAATTCTGCCTCTGACTTCCTCCCTCCCTATGATGCCAGACCCCCGGGGACATCGCTCCTTCTCGGTGGAGTTTACCTCGTCCAGAGGCTGCTGCCTTCCTCGGGCTGCCCGTGTCGGTCCTGCGGCCAGAGCCGTGAACACGAACCCAGAACCGCGTTCCGTGCTTCGTGTTAGGGCCAGCCTTTCCCTTCCGGAGATGACATCCTCTGCTCACTTCCCATCCCGGTCTCCTCAGCCCTCCCGCCCCCGCTGTCCACACTCTCAGATCTGCGGTGGCCGTGGGGCCTCTGGCGACTCCGTATTTGTCGCTGTCCTTACGGGAGACATGATGTTCGTGGCGTTCTCTCTTTCTTGGAAATGCTGACAGCACGAGTCAGGAGCTGCTTTTTTGTCCTCAAATCCCCGTTTCTGCACGAGTCCACTTCTGTTCCGTCAGTCCACGTCTCCGTGGAGCACAGGACCACGCTTTTTATTTACTATACTCTTAGATGTTTGGGAAGCTGGAAAGCTCACTCTTCTCCCTTTGATCTTTGTCAGAAATACCGTGGCTGCTCTTGCAGAATCAGTGCTCCTTGTCAACCTTGAAATCAGTGCTCCACACTAATTACAAAAATTTGAGAGTGCCTGATACATAATAGGTGACTTATAACCTGCCTCACAGAGAAAGGAGCTGGCAGCCGAAGCCGTTAGCTTCGTGGACTTCCCCTCCCTTCCGCGGTTAACCGCAGCCTCTTCCTGTCTCGTTACAATGAAGAACCTTCTCTCCCCTGTGTAAGGCTCACCCCTGCACCCCTGCTCTGGAGCTGGATCTTTTTATTTTGATTTATGTATTTATTTTTACAGCCCCACGGGCTCAGCACACATGTGGCCACCACCTTGGACCACAGCTCCCGCGTTTTGTCACCCAGCCTCTCCCCCCTGCCCCTCCCCATCGTGAAGCAGACGCGGGTCCCCTCCCCGGCTGGCTCTCGCCTGTGTCTCCCGGCTCCTCTCAGCCTTCTCTCCTTGTCCATCCTGCTCTGGCCACTCCGGAGCCACATCCAGGCCCCACGCACATGCATCTTCCTTCGTCTTGGGCCCTGCAAACCTGACCCCTTTCCCCGCATTGCCCCAGGCTCCTCCAGCCCCCGGAACCACGCCTGACCTTCAGAACCTGGCTCAGATGCCCTACCCCTGAAGTTTGGTGGGTGCCCCCACAAGGCCCTCCATCACCCCATCTGCTGCCCCAAGTCGCCCCAGGGCACTTGCCAGGGCACTGTCCCCCACCGGCCTGGGAGCTGCCAGGAGGCAGGGGCTGCGGTCACCTGGGAAGACCGGTCCCCATCATGGTCCCGGCACATGGTCGATGCCGACTTCCCGCTGGATTCCTGTCCTCCTTCCCTGCGAAGAAGGAAGCCTTCGGGACAACAGCAAGCGAGGGAGGACCCAATCCAAACAGCCACCGTCTACCCGCCAGAAGGAGCTCGCGGATCCTCCATTCGCCTCTCTCTCCGGTGGTGACAGCAGAAACCAGGACAGGAGGCAACACGGAGGCGAAGCACTTGACTCCCAGGGGTGCCCCCAGGGTCACCCCCCGACGGAGCTGGACAGGTCACCTGTCACCCCCATTCATCACTCTGTCCTCACCTCGCATGTGCCTTTCTCATCAGCATGGAAAGGATTTCCTCCTTTTCCAGGGCGACTGGGACTCCTACGAGCCCATGTCGACCTTTACCAGAATCTTCCCTCTACTGGGCCAAACATCATCGTGCCCTTCCTCTTGGGGCCCAGAGAACAGTTTTGCTGCCGGTCTCCTCGGGGCCCCATCAATCTTCTTGCCTTATCTGGCAATGCTGGGGCCTTAGTTAATTTCAGTACGACAGATTGTCCCGACCAACAACCTCCTCGAGAATGAACACTCGATTACCGAATGAATGGAGCTCTGTCCGTTGTGGGTTCATCCTTTGTCCCCACCGGGGCTTTGGCCATCTGGAAAGCCGGGCCCGCTTCCTGTTTCCCATGACGACACAGGTCAGTAAGGTAGTCCAGACAATGGCAGATTGTGAAATTATGAGAATTAATAAATCGTCTGGGAAATAATCACATGAGTTCTAGAATTGCAAAGCTTGATTTCAATCACCCCAAAGGAGGAAAACCATCTGGAAGTGATCGTTTCGTCTCCCAAACTCCTGTTTTACAATGAATTTGAATCAGAATTTCTGAGGTGGTTTGTGTGTGTGTGTGTGTGTGTGTGTGTGTGTGTGTGTGTTTTAGCTGAAGCTGCCTCTGTGGAGGGGGTGTGGGAACAGGTATCAGCTAGGGGTCCTGGAGGGCCATGTGAGGTGACGTGGGAGGAGCCAGCCACACAGCCCTCGGGGAAGGGCATTGTGGGAAGTGAGAGGAACGCGTCCTCGGGGCTGGCAAACAGGAAGGGGGCCATATGGGAAACAGACTAAAACAAACAGAAATGAATAGACACTTACGTTGTTCCTCAAATACACCATTTACGACCCTTCCTTTCGACACGGTTCCAATCACTTTATGGCTTGACTCTTCTCAGCACTGGCCAGCACGGCCCAGGTGGACCCAGCTAGATGCCACCTGTCACTCAACCATCCTCATCGTGGGACCCTCCGGGAGGATGGCGGGGACTCTCCCCACGACCCTCCCTGCCTGCCCCCCTCCACAACAGCGCCCGGACCCCCTCCCTTCATACATCTCATTGAGGGGCAACGAGGTGGCGGCCAAAGAGTGGCTTGCGAGGAAGACGAAGTGCTTGGCTTTGCACAAAGTCCTCAGCGTCTTTGCCCCCCGGGCTCTCTGGGTCCCAGGTGGGGGCCCTCTCTTGTTCTCACGCCAACCCCTTCCTCTAGCCAGTCGGCCCGGATGTACGTAAAGCCAACGCAACGACAAGCGACCCAAACGGCCTGCTGTCCGAGGGCCTCCAGGTCGGCCCCCAGCCTCGTCACCGTAGGCCCCAGGGCCCCGTGGTGGAGCCGACCTGTCACAGCGCGAGAAGGCCCAGCCGCAGAGAAGGGAGCAGCCGCTGGGCACAAGGCTACTGCCGTGGCGAGTACTTTGGTCTCCTTGCTCCCTTGTCCTTCCTGGAGGCCTCAGCCCCGGGCTCTGACTCTCCGCCACGGCCTGGCCAGCAGGAGGCGAGGAGCCGGGTGACGGCAGGCAGGTGCTTCGGTCGGTAACTGTGGAGGGGCCCCGGCGGGTGACAGAGTTCCCTCCTCCCACTGCGGGGAGGGGGGGTGGGGGGGTGGGGAACAGAAAGAAGCCGGTCCAAGCCAGCAGCTGTTATTTACACGTCTGAGTCCCGTGCGAGGGTGGGAGTGTCGCAACAGTCCAGATGACTCAGGAGAGGAAAGAAATGAGGCCTTCGACAAAGCTGGGTACTATCTTTGTAAAACCCGATGCCTCTGCTAAAAATAGACCCCAGCACCCAGTGCTGGTTCCTGATGGGAGGACGACACAGATAATGAAGTTATTTCACGTCTGTCTTTCGCCCGGGCTGCCGGCCCACCTGTCTGCCACCTCGGTGAGCATCTCAATTTCCCAGCGGCTGCTTTCGGCAAAATATTCCAGAAGCTGCATGCCGCTCTAGTCCCGCCTCCCCACTACTGCTGCTGCTGTTCACCTTAGCTCTGGCGTCTGAGGGCAAGGGAGCAAAACGGAGTTTAATGCTCACCTCCAGTCCCACCCTTTCTGAACCCAAGAAACCACTTGGGCGGTTGACGGCTCGGATGGGAATGTCGAGTTTCCATGTTTAGGAGATGCGTTTGGAATGTGTCTCGCTCATGGCGAGGGACGTCGTGCATGCGGAATGACTGACTTTCTGCGCCAAACCATTTGACCTGAATTTTTATGATTATGGTCTGAGATCAACCAAACCCACAAGATGAGGGGGAAACTCCACATGACTTTAAATAAATATCAACTCTTAATTACCTGCACGTGAAATACACTAACTAGCATCAATGAGCAAAGAAGACAAAACATGAGTTGTTTTTTTAAATCATATGGTGAAAATGTAGGAAGGGTGTGGAAAAAGGTGGCTGGGAGCTGCCCGTGGGGAAGACCGGAATTGATGACCAATGCCGTCGTGCATGGAGCCTCCTCACCCTCTCCACCCACCCGCGGGGCTGTCTCCCCTGCTGGCTGGTGGGATGGGGTGGGAAAGGGGGAAGCTGGCAGCTGGAAGTCCCGATTCACACCTCTATGCATAGATGGAGGACTAAGGGAAAAAGGGGCTGCTCTTCTCCAGCTCAGATTGGAAAAAAATCTCAGGGCAGGACTGTGATTGGCCCGCCTTGAACCGCTTGCCCACTCATTGGACCAACTGTTCAAGGAGCGGGGGATGCCATTGGCTCAGCTTGGCAGCGGTGGGCGGGGCTCTGCGACTGCAGGAGGTGCAATACCCCACATGGCCGCTGGGGGGCTTGAGAGTCAACAGCGACTGCAGCCCAGGTTGGTCCCACGTGGCCTCCATCTAGGTGTGCCCGAGAGGCTACTCAAAGGTGGGTCTCCGGGTTGAGGCCCCCGGGGAGCTTGAGGGTGTATAAAATCGGCTTCAGTTTGGAACGGCCCCGCCCACTTCCTGGCAGGGAGAAGAAGGAGCTAGTGCTCTAGGGAGATGCACTTTTTAGGGAAGCAAAGATTCCTCTCTAGGGAAATGGTTTTACAGGCTGTAAAAATTTCACAAGGTCACACAATATTTTCTAAGAAAGGCACAATGAGAATTACATCCTTTAGCTCCATAGTGGAGGGAAAGAGGGGCTGTGCCTTGTAGACGGAGTGGAGTCGGGCTGAAATAAATACGCGGTTCCTGGGGCTGGGGAGGGGTGGGCTTTAGAAGAACCACCCGCGAGCTGAAGCAGTTCTCTTCCATTTCCCACCCTTTAAGTTGGGGGATGCTTTTTTATGATAATACCCAACCTCGGCGGGGTTCCAGGGAAGCAGGTACACGTGCAGGGGGCCCAGGGGACGGTGGGTCGGAAAGCGACTTGATAATATGCACTTGCAGCCACTAAAGCACTTGGCTTTCCTGACCCTGCGATCTCTGTTCGTGGAATTTCTCCTTAGGAACCCAAACGAAAATAAGGCAAAATGAAGATACTCACCAAGCTCTAACTCCTACCGGAGAATTCCAAGGGCCAGGGTTGTGTTTTATTTATCACCGTGTCCCCAGCGCAGTCTCTATCGGGCCTGACACAGAGCTGGCGCTCCGCAATCTATTAAAATAATAAGTGAAAATGCACGCCCGCAAAAGGGTCATTTCTACACTAATCACGTAGGATCATTTCAGTGTGAGAGGACGTTGTCCTCCGAATACGAACTATGAAAACGATACTACAGAGCGGGAGACGGCAACAAGAAAACAAGCAATTATTTGTCGCTTTCTAGACGCTGAATTCCCTACCATACAGTCCCTTAGTATGTACGCACTAACATGTTTTAAAACAATTGATGTGTTTGCGAAATGTGCTTTCGTGGCAGAACGGCCAACGGCACCAAATATGTGACGGGTGACGCGTGGCCGACAGGCATGTGGGAGGCTTCGACACAATATGAGCCAAGACAGACGTTTTCTTGTTATGATATTGTGATTTATAATGAGAAAGTTATATTTGGTCCTCGTCCCTGTTCCTGGCACACAGCTCTTAAACCCGCGTCACCTCCCAACTGATCAGAGCACCAGGAACCGCTGTTCTGATACCTGGTCTTGACCCTGGTTCCCGACACGGCGCTCCTAGATCCTTTGTTCTAACGAGGCGATGCTAGGTGGCTCCCGGGTGGGGGCTGGACGCGGGAAAGACCCAGCTGCCGTCAGAAGCTGGAACATTCAGTTCCCCCAGCCCGTTCTCCAGAGTGAGGGGCTGGAAAAGGGTCCCTCAAATGATGATCACGTCCACATGGTGAAGCCTCCGTAAAAGTCCCAAAAGTAGAGGGCCGGTGAACACGGGCACATGGGGGACACTGGCAGAGGGGTGCCCCTGGGGAGGGGCGGGAGCTCGGCACCCCTCCCCGTACCTCGCCCTACGCCCCTCCCATCTGAGTTCACGGCCTCCTCCATCCTGTCCTCGTACGATAAACGGGTGAGGAGCGACGCTCTGAGCTCCGTGGGCCCCTCCAGCAAATTATGGAACTTGAGAGGGGGGCGTGGGAGCCTCCCATCCGGAGCAGGTAGGTCAGAAGCGCAAGAGACAGCCTGGCCTTGTGACTGGTGTCTGAGGTGGGGACAGTCTCCGGGTGGATGGCGTCACAAGTGACTTACACTGCAGGACACCTGGCTGGTGCCGCAGAATTTCTTGGTGTGGGGAAAACCCTACCCCCCTGGGGCGCAGTGTGTCCGCAGCACTGTGCTCCGAGTCGTGCAGGAGGAACGTGGGTGTGATCGGCACGCTTACCCACGAGGCGTCTGTACAAGAATGGCTGCATGATTGGTAAGGCCTGGTAGAAAAGGAGAACGTGGGGACCCTGTGTAAAACAATTAGCTGGGGCACCTGGGGGCTCAGTCGGTTCAGCGCCCGACTTCGGCTCGAGCCATAATACCATGGTTCGTGGGTTCGAGCCCCGCGTCGGGCTCTGTGCTGACAGCTCGGAGCCTGGAGCCTGTTTCAGATTCTGCGTCTCCCTCTCTCTGACCCTCCCCTGCTCGCGCTCTGTCTCTCTCTCTCAAAAAAAATAAACATTAAAAAAAATTTTTTTAACTACCATGAATTTCAAGATGGCAGGAGCAGAGTGTTATGTGGGGTCTTTTTGACTTTCTGAGGGTGACTTTGCCGCTGTGCAGGTCAGCTCCCCGGGGCCACCCTGGTGGTGCACACGGGCTGGGAGTGGTTCCGTGCTCCCGGGTTCTAGCGTCCAGCCCCCTCCCGCTGGCCTGCCGCCAGAACAGGGACACCTTCTCCCTGTGCCCCGTCTGGTCGCAGTCTGGCCTCCCTGCCAGCCCCGCCCCTCCCCCCGACGCTGGGTCCAGCCTCGCAAGCCGGGAGCAGCTCCTCCGGTCCCCGTGGGCTGTGCTCCTTCCAGAACTCGCCACCGCCGGGGGAATGCGCCTTCAAATTACCATCTGCAGATCCAGCCCGACGCGCCCTCCCCCTACCTTCCCATTAAAATACGCATAAAAAAAGATGAAAAGGAGAAAATTCCCAGCAGCGGGGACATTATGGGTAATAAGCAACCATATGCCAGAGCCCCGGGTGCGATCACGTCCCGGCGGCCGCAGGGTTGCGGTTAGAAAAGCAGCCGCGACCACAGCTGACGCCCGAACGAGGCCCGCGGCCCTGCGTCCAGCTGGGGTGGCCGCATCTCAGGCTGCGGGCCCCTCGGAGACAGGCTTCTGGGGGTCACCCGCTGCCCGGCCCCTGCCTCTCGCGCCAGCCCGGGGGAGACTGGGAAGCCTGGCTAACCCTCAGCCTCCCCTGCGTCCGGTACTCCTTGGTCACCCGGGAAGTCCTTGCCCGCTCTCCTGCCCGCCCCCAGCCTCGCCCTCCCCAGCCCTGCCCGCCCCTGCCAGGCTGCCTCTCCCTGATCCCATGCCCGTCGCTCTCCTTGTGCCCCTTGGGACTCTGTGCCTCGTAACCCGTCAGGGTGGGTGTGCTCCTGTCTGAGAAGCCCGACTCCCCAGGGACCCGCTCAGCTCTCTTCCCATCCCCTCACCCCTGCCCACGTCCACAGGCAGGAAGGGAGGCCAGGCCGTGCTAACACTCGGGGGTCCCGGGTGGAGCGACCAAGGAGAGGGACCACCAGCAGACATCTGACCCGATGGCTCCCCCCAGGCAACGGGAGCGGTGACTCCCAGGCCCGTCTCCTCTGTTTCGCTCCTCGCTCCTGCTGCACGATGGCCATCCCCACCCCTGCACGGACGAGGGACCACAGTGAGGACGAGCAACCCCAGTTCCGTGAGGTCTCCGTGTCCCCGCTGAGCTGTTGGTGGCATCTCATGACCAAGATTCACCTACAAACAGGGGAGCCCCTGGCCTGGCCCAGATGGTGCGGCTCCCTCAGAAACCAGTAACGTCGGCACGACCGTGGGATTTCAGAAGAAAAGTCTACCCAAGAAGAGAAAGTTAAAATGCCTTCGCTGTGTCTTTCAGGAGCTGCTTACACACTCATTTGTTCGAACCACGGGTTTCTCCTCGACTAGACCGATTCTCGGGACAACAGATGGGCTCACCTGATGAGCAAATGAGTCCCTTTCCAAACGGCTGCTGTCCCACCAGGGCTCCATGGGAGAAGACCCTCCTGGTCTCAGTGCTGGCCGTCCTCCTGGCTCAACTCAACTCCGGCGGCTTTCACCTTCGGGCCGCCCGCCGCCCCGCAGCGCCCCGGACTCTGCCCGCCTCTCAGAGGCCCGCGTGCGGTCCTCGCAAGGTGACCGGCAGCCGGTGCGTCTGCCACCCGCACCCCCCCCAGCCCCTCGTTGCCCCTCCCCCATGTGAAGGCTGCGCCGGAGGTGTTTGGGTCCTTGGGGAGCATTTACCGTGGGGGCAAATGCTCTGGCTCCGGAGGACGGCCTGGGGCCTAAACGAAGATTGGCGCAGTTTACTCAGCGAGCGCTGGCCCCGCGGAGGGACTGGGGATCGGGGAGCTGCGGGGACGCGGAACTTGACAGAGAGGGGACAGTTTTGTGCAAACTGGGATGCGTGGGTCGGCCCATCCCCAGGAGGAACCGCTAAGGGGGAGCAGGGATCAGGAGCATCAGGCCACATCCTGACCCCCTGGGGGACACGGAGGGTGCGTGAGGCCTCTGTTCGTCCCCACGTGAACCGAGGGGAGAGCCTTTACCTCCCGTGCCTTCCGACGTCCACTGAGGTCCTTGGGCTGGGGACGCGCTGGGGCGGGGGGTGGGGAGACAGCCTGAGGGTCACCCTTCATGCACCGACGCCCCCCCTCACAACTGTAGCTCCAAAGGGCACAGGGTCACATGATTCACGCAGACAAATGAGGGCGCCTAGCCGTGCACCATCACATGACACAGAAACTGACTTGGGGTGGGGGGTCTTCCCATGGTCAAAGGGAGGGCCCGGGCCAGCACTCCACCTTCCAGGAGGTCCCTAAGGAAGGGCGGGGCTCGCAGAGAATTTCCCTCCAAGTCCATGGGTCATCAGGAAGGCATCTGCTTGACCCCTTCTCCCATTACTTCTGGAATTGAAAGCATTTCAGGGGAGTCCCACATGACGAGGGCATTAAGACAGGAGTGCCACGTGCCTAGACCGCGAACGGAGGGCCCAGCGCCCGCACACATATTCTGCGTGACCTTGAAGACACGGAAACCCAGCCAGAGGCTCCCAGGGCCCTGAGTGGGGGGCCGGAGGCTAGTGGGAGGATCACGGGAGTTTTCTGCCTTCGAGTCCGTGGCTGGGGTGGGGGCTCCCTTGAAAGGGCTGTGGTGTCCCCTTGAGGGGCCCTTGGTCACAGGGTCCTGTGTGGACCCATGTCCCAGCAGTGCTCATGGGAGCACCTGTGACCCCCCCCAGCTCACACCTGCTTTAGAAGATGCCTTAAGTCTGTTGAACGCGTTTACTTTGTCCCCAGGGAAGGGACGTGGGACGCGTGAACTGAGATTCTACGGCGAATGTGCCTCCAGGGTCTCCGTCCTCCTCCTCACTGCAATAAGGGATGAGTATTTGAAGTCTTGCCTAAGAAGGTCTCTCATTGTCCCCAAATGTCCCCTCATAACAGAGATAAATCTGCCCTTCACGCTTTGAGTGACTTCTCAAAAATAAAGTCAGTTTTGTCCCCGAGCCTTAAAACTGCCTCTGGTGACGGAAGAGTGGGTGTGATGTGCCGCAGTGACCCGTCATTTCTGCCGCAGGACGGCCGTGTCGGAGGGAAGTAGTCACAGCGGCACCAGCGTCCGGAGTTGGGATTTGGGCTGTGGGTCTGGCCAGCTGCTTCTGTCCGTCCGTCCAGGAGACTCACAGGCCAGGGTCCGGGACTGCTTAAATACGGAGCGGTCCGAGCTCTCACAGAAGGCTGAAGACGGGGCAGGTGACCGCTGGACGCGGCTTTGCCATGGTCTTGAGTGGGACATTGAGGGGCAGGAGAAACATCTGGAAACTCTGTCTTTGGTGTCTTAAAATTTTCCTGCCTTTGCAGCAGAGAAGTCAAGACAAAGTCTCCCCGAAAGGCGGGCATCGTCTCTGAAAGTGGGAGGTTTTGAAACAGGTGCACACAGGCCAGACAGCTGGCCGGGACGAGGGAAGGTCCGCCTGACGGGGCACCGGCCAGCCCGATCCAGGACACGGGCAGCAAACTCCTGCTCCGGCCACGGATGATGCACCGTGGCCGGAAAAGCCCGCCAGGGCTCTGGGGTCCACAGAGAAAGGGGGAGGGGAGCCGCCCTCTGTGAACCAGGCTCTGGCTCAGTCAACCTGAACTCCCAGGAGGGGCTGCGTCTTCTGAAAGGATTAGGACATCGGCCGGAGGGTGGGCTGGAGGACGAGAGACAGAAATTAAGGGCACTCTGGAAATTTGGAAATTAATAAAAGTCAACTTACTCCTGTCCAGGTCTCGGTCGGCTGAAATATCTTCCCTCTCACATGAAATTCTCTTCAGCCTCCTTGCAAACCTCGTCCCGAGTCCGACCCTCTGGGGCCCCCTCCCCCCTCAGCTTCTGTCCTCGCTTCTGCCCTGAAGTCTGGACCCACCAGGCACCGCACACCCCGCTTTCCTCGGCCCTTTGTCTTTGTCGCACCTGCTGAGGACCCGAGCCTCCATCCACTCACCGGCCTGCTTCCTGCAACCCAGCACCCTGGCCTCTGAGCGCTTTGGAGCGAGCCCCATAACCAGGCGGTCGTGTATTATTATTGCCGGCGTGTGACCTCTGAGCGCCACGAGGCCCACGGCATCGCCTGGAGATACTTTATTTCTCAGACCAGCTTTCGTTTCCGTGTTGTCTCGGTTAAGCCCCCTGACACCCCCCAGATGCGCTGCCCCACCCGCCTCCGGGACCCACGTGCCCGAGTTCGGACGTGCTGCCCGCCGGGACAGCCGCGGCCGTCACACTGGACCCCGCGGCACCCAGGATCGTGGAGCACGGCTGAGTCGTCGGGGTTCTGGTGTTTGCTGGGTCCTTCCGCTGCTCACGCGGGTCTTACTGGAGAGGAAGCCTGTGCGCATTGTCACTTCTCCAGTTCTCCTTCCAAAAAATAAAACAAGAAAACAAAACAAAACAAACCAAACAAAACACTTCAAAGGGAATGAAAACAGTGGAGGCAGTGCCCAGGCAGAGAAATCCGGGTTCACACAAAAAGGAAGATCAGCTGGCTCAGGCTTTGCCTTCACGGCACTAAATCCCGGAAGATGATGATGTGTTTGCAGAGCGTTTGGTGGGGAAGAAATCTAAATACACGAACGATGCTGACGTGAGAAGGCGGAGAGCGACGTCACAGATAACGCACGCCCCCAACTCGGACGCTGTTCTCCAACGTTCCCCTGTGGACAGAGGGACACGTTGAGCGCACACAAGCCCGGGCGGGGAAGCTCAGGGCTGAGAGAGCCTGGGAGGGAGCGTGGGTTTCCGCGCAGCGATAAAGTGAGTGACATCTACGGTTTGCTAAATACGCTGCAGGAAGTGACGCGGAGGGAATTTGGCAAAAGCCGAGGATCCCTTGTAAGGAATCAAAGAGGAACAGCCGTGCGGACGGCCAAGCCCATCTATCTGCCTCCAGGTCCGCGTAGACGCCGTGGGGTGAGCGCCCGGCTCGTCACAAACGCCGATTCCCCGTGGCCGCCCACCGTCACCAGAAGAACCCCGTCAGCCGCGTCTGTGTCGTGTGCTCTGCTTCCCTGGCCACCAGGTGGGCTTCTGGCTCGAGCTGGGCCATTAGATCGTCCCCACCAGAAACCCAGCCCTCCGACTGAGACACGGCGCCCGGGTGCCACTGGACAGCTAGGTAGGACGCCCACTGTGGGAAGGCCCACGAAGGCCTCCAGCCAAGAGCCCCGGGCCGGCCTGGTCCCCGAGCACCTCAGGGCCTGGCCGTTCAGTCGTGGCGTGGACCCCGTGACTTCCCCAGCTGCCGAGCAGGAAACGTCCTCGCTAAGCTGGGCCAGCTGGAGTCCCTCTGCCACCACGGGCCAACTGAAACATGACGAGCGTGGAAGTTGCTGCCAGGAGTGGAGACTCAGAGCCGGCAGGGAGGCGGGCAGAAGGAGGCTGGCAAGGAGCTTCCTATCCTGTCTGGAAAGACGCGCTCCTCGCCACCCAAAAGTGACGCTCGGGGAAGCCTCCCCTGTCTGCCCCCGGGGCTCCACTAACTAGTGTTACTGGAGGATTCCAGCACATTCCAGTTACTTCCCGCAGCCTCCATGGTTCCAGGGAGAGACCAGCTCCTGTCTGAGAGAGCCTCCCTGAATGTGGACAGAGCGGAGCTGAGAATGGGGACGTGTGTGTCACGCACGGATGTCGCCGGAAATCCAGGCAGCTGGAGGCCAGTTCCATGCCCGTGCCCGACTCCAGCCACCACGTCTGCCCCTGCGTCCGTGCGGCACGGAAGCTAGTGTCCCGGCCATGACCCTGAGGAGAAGCCAGAGCAGCCCGGAACCCTAGAACTCCCCTCAGTCCCCTCTGTTCCTCCAAAGCACCCTTGAAAGAGAGAGAGTGGAAGCAGTGCTCCCCAGACTGTACACCCACACGTGTGCCCACCCCACACGTGCACCCAGACCCACACACAGGCGTGCACACACAAGTGCCCTCCCAGGCATGCACACTCAGGCACACACTCATGCAACGCACACGCGTGCATGCCCAAACATGCACGCACACCTACACACGGGTGTGCACACTCATGCAGGCACACAAGTTCCCACACACTCATGAACGCCCACACACGTGCACACACACGTGCCCATGCAGGCATGCACACTCACGCACACACTCATGCAACGCACACGCGTGCATGCCCACACACCTACACACGGGCGTGCACACTCATGCAGGCACACAAGTGCCCACACGCTCGTGCACGCCCACACACGTGCACACACAAGTGCCCACGCAGGCATGCACACTCACACACTCGTGCAACGCACACATGCACGCCTACACACGCACGCACACCTACACATGGGTGTGCACACTCATGCAGGCACACAAGTGCCCACATGCTCATGCACGCCCACACATGTGCACACACAAGTGCCCATGCAGGCATGCATGCTCACGCACACACTCGTGCAACGCACGTGCACACACGCCCACACATGCACACAGACCCACACACAGGCGTGCACACACAAGTGCCCACGCAGGCATGCACACTCTCACACACATAATCGTGCAACTCACACGCATGCATGCCCACACATGCACGCACACCTACACACAGGCGTGCACACTCATGCAGGCACACAAGTGCCCACACACTCATGCATGCCCACACAGGCGTGCACACACAAGTGCCCACGCAGGCATGCACACTCACACACACACTCGTGCAACGCACGTGCACACACGCCCACACATGCACACAGACCCACACACAGGCGTGCACACACAAGTGCCCACGCAGGCATGCACACTCTCACACACACAATCGTGCAACTCACACGCATGCATGCCCACACATGCACGCACACCTACACACAGGCGTGCACACTCATGCAGGCACACAAGTGCCCACACACTCATGCATGCCCACACAGGCGTGCACACACAAGTGCCCACGCAGGCATGCACACTCACACACACACAATCGTGCAACTCACACGCATGCATGCCCACACATGCACGCACACCTACACACAGGCGTGCACACTCATGCAGGTACACAAGTGCCCACACACTCATGCATGCCCACACACGTGCACACACAAGTGCCCACACATGCATGCACACTCACACACACACACACACACACTTGTGCAACACACGCTTACACACGCCCACACATGCACACAGACCCACACACAGGCGTGCACACACAAGTGCCCACACACGCACGCACACTCACACACGCACACTTGTGCAACACACGCGCACACACGCCCACACATGCACACAGACCCACACACAGGCGTGCACACACAAGTGCCCACGCAGGCATGCACACTCACACACACACACTCGTGCAACGCACGCACACACGTGCACACCCGCGGGAGCAGTCGGAGGGCGGGATGTAGCGAACATCCGCTGCTCGGTTTGCAACCTGGTCCCGCCTCCCCGGGAATAGGCCTCTGAGTGGGGGTGGGGATCCCGCTCTCCCGCGTCCACGCAGTCACAGAGAGGGAGCTGTGCTTGTCCCACGTGGCCCCATCTCCGGGCCACCTAACTCGAGCTGTGCTGGGTTCCAGCTGAGTCGAGTCCTTTCTCCCAAAGTTTGAATTTGAATTTAAGAAAGTGGCCGCCAGCCCGGCTGCCCTGTGCTCGTGGGTGACACCTCCGGGATCCTGTGCGGACACTACAGCAAACAGGACTGGGCCGGGGGCCGGGGCCACGTCGAGGACGGGGCCGGGCAGAGCACAGGAGTGAGAGCTGCCCCAGAAGCCGGCCTGCGGCCTCGCCCGGGACTTCGGATTTCCTCTGCCGGCCGAGTCCCCGCGCCCTCGGTACAGCCACCTCCGTGGCCACCCTCGGGCTTAAGCTGGCTCAAGGCTCCTGTTTCTAGCAACCAAGAAAGCCCTCATCTCCATCCTTCGACATAAGATTTACATTTCCTACCTTCAGCTCTTTTATCCACCTCTTTCTCCAGCCCCACCGCGGTCAGAACAAGCCGCCACCGTGTGGCAGTTAATCGTTGCACACACGTGCCACCCACCGCCAGCCAGCTCAGCGTCCCACGTGTGGCCGGGCCCCCAGACCTCACCACAGAGCCCAGCCACGAGGTGGGCCGTGAGCAGACGGGCGGCTCCCCCTGCCTGGGCGGCCGCTCCAAGTCAACACGAGCTTCCCGCCCTCCAGCCCCACCGCGACCTGGTGACCCGGAGTCCAACATGGCCGGGAGCCTGGGGCAGCAGTGAGCCGGGCTGGGCCGGTGCCATGTGGCAAGTGTAAGCGCTGATTGACCAGCGGACCTGCCCCGTCATCGGGCCCGGGGCCCCACTGGCCTCTCCTCTGGGAGCCCAGGCTGCTCAGGACGGAAGAGGAAGCTAGGCAGTAGTAGAGTGGCCGGCTAACGCAGTCCTGAAGGTTCTACCAGGAAGGCCAGGCGTGGGGCCCAGAGGACCAGGCGTGGGGCCCAGAGGCCACCTGATTGTGGATGTGGAGAGAGCGGCTCAACCCCAGGGCCCTCCCGGCATGGCAGGATCCCTCGCGTCCCTCCATGAGTCCTCGGGCTGGTTCTGGAGCCGTTGTGCCTGCAGGTAGGGGTCTCCTGGGCCACAGCGGGGACACGCTGGGCAGGAGGAGGCCGGGAACTAGAGGGCACAGTGGGGGAGGTTCTGGGGAATCGTGAGGATGTGTGGAGCAGGGCTAAGCGACGGCCCGGGCACCCGCCTCACGTGGCTGACGGAGCGCCTGAAGCGTGGCACGTGGGACGTGCCGTCGGCGTGACTGGCACGCGGCACCCGGGGGCTCGGCAGGGGGGCCGCAGGGTAAAGGGTCTTGGTAGTGACGCAGAGATCGATCACCTGTTGAAACGGCCGTGTGCTCTGTGTAGCGTTTGTAGGGGCTTGGACCACGGCCTGTGGCTCAGCACCGTTTCCGTGGGAGAGTCCTGCAGACTTTCTCTGACCGGCGACAGGAACCAGGCACGAGGGAGGATGACGGAGAGGAAGAGGGTGAAGGAAGAGACACTGCTGTTTCACACGAGGAACCTCCCTCCTTCACGGACACCACGCGAGGGCACGGAGAAAGAACCCTTATACAAGTACTTCCTCACTATTGGCAGCAGCCCCGTAAGGTTTCTGTCCCACTGCCCCCACGCTGCTGGCGAGGAAGAGGAAACTCAGAAAAGCGTGGGCGACCGGCCCAAGCTGGACGGTCAGCGGCAAGCAGAGCTGGGGTGGGCGCCCCACGGTCTTACCCGCCGCCCTCTCCCCCTGCACCCTGCGGCCTTTGTCCCACGCCAGAACGAGCCGGAAGCTTCACGAATGTTCTCGCCGGCCTCTCGGGGTCTCCGGCAAAGGCTGCACGTGTACTTTTAGTCGGGCAGAAAGCTCACTGTTTGTTCCTTGAGCAAAATTCAGAGGGCTCCTGGTGGGTCCGGACATCAGACCCACTCGTGGGCTCACCGGGACCATCGCCACCTGCCACGCCTCAGTGGTAGACTCGGGAGAAGCCGGATCCCCTGAAGCCCTGACTCAAGAACTCAGCTGAAAACAAGGCTGCAAATTCGTCCTGACATATGAGCTCATCAAGAATCTGCGACAAAATTTCCAAGCTGTCCAAACAGTTTAATATGCATTCGCTGAGAGCGGGGGCAGGGGGGGAGGGGTGGGATTAAGAATTCCAATTCTCCGCCAGACAGCAGTGACGGGCAGAGAAAATGAGTGGCCCACTATGCATCTAATCTTCTGATGCGAATTGTCCCCGGAGCAGCACAGGACACAGCCACCGTCCCTGCCCCCCGGCCCTGAGTGCAGCCGCCTTCCGCCTGGCTTCCTGTAGCCAGGGACCCACTACCTGTGCTCACCTGACCCGGCAGGGGTCAGTCCTGGGCCAAGGTCAGGTGCTTTCTGGCCTCTCCTGGCACCAGACAGCACTGTCGGGTCCCTTTAGGCCGGCGAGGGCAGCAGGACTTCCTGGAATCTGGGGCTCCCCCGGGGAAAGGGGCCGAGCGGCTCACACGTCCCAGCGGTGGGGTGTTTGCTTCTCCGGCTCACATAACAAAGTATGACAAACTAGGTGGCTTCCACAACAGAAATGTCACCGTTTCAGAGGCTGGAGGTCCGACACCAGCCCCTCTGCAGGGAGGGAGCCTTCTGAGGGCTGGGAGGGTCTGTTCCTGCCCGCCCCCTGCCTTCTGCTGCTTTGCTGACAGTCCGTGGTGCTCCGTGGCCGGCAGGTGCATCCGTCCCGCCTCTGCCCGCATGTGCACAGGGCGCCTCGCTGTTTGTGTCCAACTTCCTCCTCTCTATGGGAACACCAGCCACACTTGATTAAGGCCACCCCAGTGGCCCCATCTTTACTTAATCATCTGCAGAGACCCTATTTCCAAATAAGGTCACAGGCACAGGTCCCAGGGCTAGGACTTCGGCATCATTCGGGAGGTAGGATTCAGTCCACGGCATCTGGGGCGGCTGACACTCCCCGGGAGAACAAGTCTGTCCCTGAGCAACAGTCCGGTCGGGGGGCAGACGTCATCTGTTAGCCCGACGAGTCCCTGCCACAGGCCGGGTTTCCCCTGGTTTTCTACTGTGGGGGCCGGGGCGGCCCCCTCCTCCTCACGTCTGTGGGGCCGCGGCCGTCTTGCTCCGTCCTGGCTCGGGCACCCGGCTCTCTGGCTTACTCTCGTTCTGCACCCGTAACAGGTCACATGGCATCCTGGCAGTCGAGTCTGGGCCCTGCCGTCTACCAGCCGGGTGACCCCAGGCAGTTCTTTGACCTTGTTCAGCCTCACTTTTCCCATCTGTAAACGGGGCCGTGGATTTTCGATCCTTCCGCACGCTGTGCGGAGCAGTCCAGGACGTGGTGGCTCGGGCGAGGCACCGAGCCGTGTCTCGTGCAGCAGTGGTTTGTCACCGAGGCCCCTGCCGGGCCGAGCCTGACTTGGGGGGACCAGCTTCCCCCCCGGTGCTGTCCTGAGGGCCGGCGTTGCCGGGAGCCCTCTCCTCCGACCGGCACGTGAAGACCACCCTCTCCGTCCCTGCAGACGAGGGGCTGGGCTTTGGTGGCCTGGGCTGGGGCAGGTGGGCAGAAGGGGGGGTGGGGCTCATATTAATGAAGGCGGCTTGAACACGAACGAAGGATGCCGTCCAGGCAGATGCACCAGGAAAACAAAGTACCACTTAGCCAATCTCCCAGGGCCCAATTGGACCACGGCTTCAGCAAGCTTGATTTCCAGACGTGAGCGGTCTCTCCTCTGCTTTAGGGATGGGGGGGGAGGGGGCCGCAGAGACGGAGGAGGCGGCAACACCTGTGTTTCCTCTGGTGACACTGCTGCAGAGACTGGCCCTCGAGCTGGCCTCTGACGCTGTCACACGGGGCCACCGAGGCCACCTCCTCGCTGCTCCCACGCGCCTGTGTGTCCCCTGGAGGTCCGTGCCACGCACACCTGACCACCCGTGTGCCAGATCCTCACGCACGGGGCAGTCCACGTGGCAGAGGCTCTGCCCCCCTCCCCCAGCGTCCCAGGTACGCAGTCGGTGCTCAGAGAGGCCTGTTGAAGGATTGCATCAGCCCCCGGGGTGGGGACACGGGAGCCCATCGCGCTCCCATCGGGGAGGACGTCTGGCAGCCACGATTCTGTCCCGGCGCATCCCCGAGGCCAGCCTGCCCGTTGTCAACAGCTGGGGTTCGGAGGCAGCCTGGTGCCCTCGGATGCTCCCCCGGCCCCTGCTGATGTCGCGCCTCGCGTGGATGGCCCGGGCGGCGCGGGGGAGGGGCCCAGCTATTGCTCTGCTGAGCGCCCATCCCGCTAGCGGGCTCCCCTCTGGCCCCGCGCTGGGGCTGAGTGTTCCCGCCGCGAGACGGGGGTGGGGGTGGTCGGACCAGACCACCTGCGGGTGTCCTTCGCCAGCAGGACCCGGCTGCCCACCAGGCAGCTGTGGCCCGGCCGTGCCAGCATCGAGGCACTCGGGGGAGAAAGCAGGCACCTGACACCCGCCAGGCTTTGCTCCCTGGCGGAGGCGACATCAACAGAAGAACGTGAGGGCCTGCCCCTCCGTGTCGGCTCTGCCCACGGGCGCTGTCTTTTGCTAATTCGTCTGCCCCGGAGCGCCGTTTCCGATCTGTCCACGAAAGAGTGACTTCCTTGTGATCAAACATGGGTGCCGTGGGCTAACCTCAACCCTGCAACCGACTGTAACGGGACCCAGCAATGCCAGCCCAGTGTGGGGGAACGGGAAGCTCCCATTAGGCTTTGGCTTTGTAAATCTTTTCCAGAATGTTCTGTAAAGCCTAGCTGCCAGGCCATGCTCCAAAAACTACTTTCTTTCCCCTGGGTCTTCCCGGCACGGAGAAGTGGGGAAGTATGGCTTTCCATCGATGTCCGTCATTAACACCCGCGGGAACAGGAAGGCGTCTGGAAGCTCGGAATGAGCACAGAACTTGCACCTTCCTGGTCCTGCTCGCCTCCAGCAGCTCCTGCCGCAGCCACGAGGCACGAGGGCTATGCGTGTCTCAATCCCCACTGACACACCGGAAGCCCAGGAAAGCTTCCGGACTTGCCCCGTCAGAGCCAAAGCCTGAGCGGGGAGTGTCCCCCAGATCCCAAGCTCTGCAGAGGAAGGAGGGTCTAAAAGGGGCCTGGGTGTTTGTCCTCGAAGAGATATCTTACATGCTTCATAATAACTTCCCTGGGGCAGAACTGGGGGAAAGCAATCTCCAGGCCAATTATCTTCCCCTAGAAGGAAAAACTCCTCTCTGCAGGTGCCCCCTGCCTCCGATCCCTGTGGGGAAGGGTCACGAGAACAGCCTAGCTCAGACTCAGCCCTCTCCGTGGTGGCCTTTCTTCTGGCAGCAAAAGTGTTATGTTTACATACCGACTTGTACCAGGTTTGCAAATTTATAAGTGAAGATTTGCAAAGAAAGCATGGCTTCTTTTTAAAAAAAATTTTTTTAAACGTTTATTTTGGGGACAGGGAGAGACAGAGCGTGAACGGGGGAGGGGCAGAGAGAGAGGGAGACACAGAATCCGAAGCAGGCTCCAGGCTCTGAGCTGTCGGCACAGAGACCGACGTGGGGCCCGAACTCACAGACTGCGAGATCATGACCTTAAGCAACCTCGCTTAACCGACTGAGCCACCCAGGCGCCCCTAGCTTCTTTATGAACCATAATTGATCCAAGGAAACTCAGTCTGATCTAATAATTCAAAAGGGTCTCTTTAGAGAATTCAGCTCCTTTTGGATAAATGCTCTGTCTTTTATATCCCTTTCAGCTTGTTCATGCCCGAGATGGTGTCTGGGTATAGCAGGAAGGTGGCTTGTGTGATCCAGTGGTGAAGGAAAAGACCTCAGGTCCGTATGGGCCACCGGCCAGTCGTCCCTTCCAGCTCTCCAGTCTCACTGGTGGCTCTGCTGTTCCCTGATGGACAGGAGCCCTGCTGACATCAGAATCAGAAGCCCATCCTCTTGGTCCCATCTGGGTTCAGAAGTTCTACTCCCTTGACTCCACCTCAACCCTCTCTGGGGCCACATGTCCCCTGATGTCTGGCTTGGATGCCCAGTCAGTTCCTGGCGGGGTTGGTCACAGAGTCCAGAGCCCCGGCACCCCTGACCGCACAGCAACAGCCCTCCCTGTGGCCCGGTTACACCTCCCAGACGAACCATCAGCTTCTGTGACCTCGTAGGGGGACGAGAAAATGCCGGCCACTGTCCTTCCCCTCCAGGAGCCGAGGAACCTTCCGGGGAAGTAAAGGTAAGCTCGCTGCAGCTGGGAGAGAGTCAGGATGCACCTGTGTCACTACCTGCTTCTTGGCCCCGACTGTCTTCCTCCTCCCACACTTCTCTGGGTCTGGGGGTGCAGGCAGGATTCCCACCTCCTCTCGCCATTGGAGGAACACAGGTCCTGCACCATGTGCTTCTACGGGGGGCCAGTGCGCTCGCCTTGCCTGGAGCTTTGGTGGTGGGATGGCCGCCAGGAAATTTATGTATCAGTGAGAGAGAATAAGACCATGCAAATCCAGTACTTTTGAGGGATGACTTCGTTCCACAAGAACACCACTTCCTCTGGCCAAGCTACCATCTGGGCAAAAGACCACCTTTGTGGCCACGGGCACTCAGTGATGGGAAAGCAGAGGGGAAGCGGGACTGCGTCAGCCCCGAAGAGAGCAGACGTCTGATGTCGAGGTGAATGTCTGTCCCAGTACGGGGCGAGAGCTACGCGTTCACGGTGGTCAGGAGAGTCTTCTGGCTGAAGTCCTGGCATCGATCCCCGAGTACACGCCGACCTTGAATGATGACCCTTTCCAGGAACATGTTACCTGAAGCATCGGGGGCAACCATCTGGCAATATTCCAGGGGCCGGGCCCAGCTCCGGACGGAGGCTCTGCTTCTGGTGCCTGTATGCAGTGGGCACGATCCGCTCCCGGGGCTGCGGGCCGGCTGATGCTCCACACTTTGGTTAGCAGGGGCGCAGCGGGAAAGGCCGCTGACTCAGCACCCCAAATTATCACTTTGGAAAAATACCAACATGGCGCCCGGGGTCTGCGGTCGAGGCCCATGAGTGAGGAGCTACAGGGAGTCTAGACTCCTCCTGAATCTGTCCACAAGTCAGTAAAGTGTGAATGTGAGTGTGAGTGTGTGTGTGTGTGTGTGTGTGTGTGAGCGCGTGAGTAAAGGATGGGGTGTGTCAGAGTTTTGTTTCCTTTGGTTTTTTTCCCAACATTCGAAGGAGGAGGAGACCTGTATCAGGGCACAAGGGGATGAATTTGATGCAGGGAATTCGTTACACGGGAGACTACAGGACAGAGGGAATAATAAAGAAAAGAATGGGAATTAATGAAATAGAGAACAGGTCTATAATGCAGACGACCAGGCCGAATAATGGTTCTTTGAACAGACTAATATAGGGGTGCCTGGGGGGCTCAGTCAGTTGGGCATCCGACTTTGGCTCAGGTCATGATCTCATGGCTCGTGGGTTTGAGCCCGCGTCGGGCTCTGTGCTGTTAGCTCCGAGCCTGGAGCTGTCTGCCTCTCCCCTCCTCCCGCTTTGTCTCTCTCTCTCTCTGTCTCTCAAAAATAAATAAACGTTAAAAAAATAAAAAAGAAAAGACTAATAAAATTGACACCCCTTTATGAGGCTTTAACATGTGTCCACAAATTCTTTGAAAATCTTCTCAAAGGTGGAGCCTGATTAAGCTCCTTTCAGTGTGGGCTACACGGGAGATTCTGACTTTCTTCTTTGTTTAGTATATATTTTTCTTTTACAAAGTTAGTGCATATTTTTCAATGAATATTTATTTTTGACAGAGAGAGACAGAGCACGAGTGGTGGGGGGAGGGGCAGAGAGAGGGAGACACAGAATCCGAAGAAGGCTCCAGGCTCCAGAGCCCGACATGGGGCTCGAACCCACAGACTGTGAGATCATGACCTGAGCCGAAGTCGGACGCTTAACTGACTCTGCCATCCAGGCGCCCCAATGTTTATTTATTCTCGAGAGAGAGACAGACAGAACATGAGCAGGGGAGGGGCAGAGTGAGAGGGAGACACAGAATCCCAGGCCGGCTCCAGGCTCTGAGCTGTCAGCACAGAGCCCGACACCGAGCTTGATCCCACGAACCGTGCAATCATGACCTGCCCTGAAATTGAGAGACGCTTAACGGCCTGAGCCCCCAGGCGCCCAGGAGACACCTTAAATGGTTGTGATTGGGACGGTGTTGCTGGCATCTGGTGGGTAGAGGCCGGGATGTGCTAACACCCTATAGTGTGCAGTCCTGTACGTTACTCGGTCCCAAATGTCAATTGTTACCGAAGATACGAAGCTGGCTCTACGGCAGGGACCCGGCTCTACGGCAGCCCTAACGTTTGCAGGGGCCAGAACAAGCGTGCAAATGAAGGTCCGGCTCCTCCCGTACTAAGATAGGCCTTGCACACACACGTATGGACACCCCCGGCTGCAGATGGAACCCTGTCCACACCCCCAAAGCCTGGAGGTGCGCACATCAGGGGCAGAAAAGAACTGGGCCCGGGGAAGAGCTGGTTGCAGACTTGGGGCCACTGGGCAGGAGTTCTGGGCCCCAGACGCTAGCCACGATCTAGGACAGTTTCACTGCCCCTCGGAGCCAGTGCAGCCGGAGGAGAGCCTGACCAAGGCCCTGCAAGGTGGGGGGGCTGGGCTCTGGTCCGGGTGTGCGTGCAGCCGCGGGGTCTGCTGTCGCTCTGCCGGGAGCGGCTCCGTGAGAGGGCAGGACAGGACCGGGCCGGGAAGTAGACCCAGCGTCAGAAGAGCTCGGATGGATTTGGCCCTGGCCTCTCCGTCGGCTGCTCACACCCCGGGGTTGGGGGGAATGTGGGGGCCTGAGGGGCAGGAGACCCCAGCGTCGTCAGGAGAGCAGAACGGGAAGATATGGTACCAGCAGCCGAGGAAGATTCTAGCCGTCTGCCAGCCTCTGAGCTTTGATTCCTGCGACTCTGAGATGGAGATGCCCCCCACCCCCCCACTCTACCTCCTTCCCCTGACCTGACTTCCCTGCTACTCTGTGGAAGATGGCCCGGTCAGAACGGCGGATCCAGACACAGAAACTGGAGAGTGGAGTTAATGCCTCTGCCCTCCCGCTACCCACACGCTGTGTGTCCTGACCTCCCGGGTGTCCCTGTGCCGTCCCCTTCCACCCCCCCCCCACCCCCGTCCCGGTCCCGGCACAGTTCATCCCCCTCAGGTGAACGGGGCCCCGATGCCAGTCTCCTCCACCGCATGCTCCACTCGGGCTGCCGGGGAACCTTCTGGTAACACACCTCCGGACACGTCACCCCAGAGTTCAGAATCCTTCCGTGGTTCCACCCTGCCCAAAGGTCACGGCCCCAAGTTCCCCAGCATGTCAGTGTCCCCTGACTGCCCGCTTTCTGCTCTGTCTTCAGACTCTGGTCTTCATGCCTGGACCCACCGGCCGGAGGGAACCTTCCAGATTTATCTCCCAGAACTCAAAGCCCCACCGGCCGGAGGGAACCTTCCAGATTTTTCTCCCAGAACTCAAAGCCCCACCGGCGGGAGGGAACCTTCCAGATTTTTCTCCCAGAACGCAAAGCCCCACCGGCGGGAGGGAACCTTCCAGATTTTTCTCCCAGAACGCAAAAGCCCCACCGGCGGGAGGGAATCTTCCAGATTTTTCTCCCAGAACGCAAAAGCCCCACCGGCCGGAGGGAACCTTCCAGATTTTTCTCCCAGAACGCAAAAGCCCCACCGGCCGGAGGGAACCTTCCAGATTTTTCTCCCAGAACTCAAAGCCCGGTTACATCTGCAGTTACCCCACTGTGTCACTGGGGCCCAAAGCCTTTAGGGCCCCGGACCAGACCTCGCACCCATTTCCAGCACAGTGACTACCGCAGGGGAACGGCTAACAAAGGCATCACCACCACGTCTCAGAGAGGCTTAGGCCATCAGGGCCACGGGCCACAGGGGTTTGTGGGAGACACGGAAATGGGTTACCAACTGCTTCCAGGGGCCCCGCCCAACTACAGGAGGGCGTCCAGGCGCCCGCAGGCACCGTGCCTGAGACCCCCTCCCGTGCACGTTCTGTCTGGACACTGAGGTGGTGGGATAAAGGCCAGGACACCGAGAGTTGCAAGAGAATTGGGCTCTGGCGGCCACTTCCTGCCCCAGAGCACCCCGCGAACCTGGCAAAAACTTGGTCCAGCCCACACTGCACGTTTGCTTCACCTTCTGCCCAATTTGATTGGAAGATCCAGCAGACAGACTGTTTACCAAACCCGTCAGACAGGTGCCCCGCTGCACCGCCCCACGGGGGTCTCCTCCGCCGGCCAGGCTGATGGCGGAGAGGCTGTTACACAACGTGGCTCCTGGGGTGACCGGACCCCGGAGCGACACAGGCGTAGGCAGTTAACTGCCAAGAACCAAGGACTTGCAGTTACTGTAACGACCGGCAAGGACGGAACAGAAGCGAGGGACCGTGGCGGGGGAGCTCCTCAGAGCCGAACAGATGGGCCGCGGACGAGGACACTGGCCAGCAGGCAGCAGCAGCAGAAGACAGATGACCAACAGGCTTATGGAGGTTGCCCCAATACGATGTCACCAACCCTTGTCTTGTCTCCGTGCCGGAGTCGAATTTCAGATGGAGAGTCACTGATGGAACGGGTGGCTGGGTCTCCAGGAGGAAGGAGACGTCTCTCCAGACGGAAGGACCGTCTCGTCTTTCTGGCCAACACATGCACCAAATAATCATCCAGCCCTCTCACAAAAGGACCGTCAGCCACTCAGGAGGGCGAGCGGACAGCCAGGCAAGGAGAATGACCACATACTTCCAGAACTGTTTGTCACAGCTGACAGTGACCCCTCCCCCCGAGATCCAAATGCCATCGCGGCCCTGCTGTTGGGGTGCAGAGATGTGAGGGCCGTGTGGGGGATGGGTCCCTGCCCAGGACCAACTTCCTGAGGGCCCTCTGCAGCCACGGACCCGCACAGCGATCCCTTTCCCCGACTTCATGGACACACTTGGCAGGGCAGGTGACCGGCACGTTGGGTCCTTGGCCCGTGGGGCACCGGCCGTCGCGTGGACAGGCCAGATGGGGCCTCTGAGATTACTCCCCCCCACCGGACAAGACGGTAAATCAAAACCCACATAACGCCTCTGGGAAGGTGGTGGAAGAAACCGCTGCCCTCGGAGATGGAAAGCAGGCAGAGGTGGCTGTCCCCTCGTGTCCCCAGGTGGTTCGTGCACCTGGCACCTGCAGAGAGCACACGGTACCGGGGGCGGCCGGGGACGGCTGCCAGCTCAGCCAGGTCAGAACCCGACTGTGACCGCAGGTTCTCGCTGTGACGGACGAACCCAGCTTCCGGGACGTGTAAGTGTGCTCTTTTCCGTCCGTTCAGAAAAGGGGATCAGAGACAGCTTGCGTCCGTGTGGGAAAGGCAACAATACACCCTTACGGCTTTGCCCCAGACACGCGCTAAGTCTCCTATCCTCCGTCCTGATATAACCGGAAGAGACCTGGACCGTCCGGACGTCCTACGTCACAGCGCACGTAAGCACACCACGCCATGTCGCGGTGGCCGTTACAGCAACGGCATTAGGTTGCCCATTCGGATGAGAAAGAGGTGACGGTCACACGTGCACCCAGCGCGTTGGAGATAAGCAGCGCGAAGTCCTGCCACATCCATACGGTTTGCAGGGCCCCACGGTCAGGCATGTGCTGGGACATTTCTTCCAAAGTAAAAGATGAAACGTTGCAACCTGTACCTCCCACCACGAAGACAGAAGTACCACGCGCGGTGGGCTGCTCCTGGTTGAGCTCTGCACAGGAGTCGTGGGAGGGGACCAGTGACCAGGAGACCCTCTGGTCACGTGTGCCCGGCCGCCCTGAGGCTGCCAGTCCGAGAGCTTACACGGCCGTGAAGCCTCCGCCAGATGCCGGGCGGAGGTAGGATGGGGGAACAGCCTGCAGCACGGGCTCCACGCACAGATCGGAGATCTTTACGTGGAGCTGTGTCCCCAAGGGCAAGAACACAGAGGTCCAGGACGCAAGGGGCAGAAGAGGGGGTGTCCCCACGTACCCCGGAGTCCTACTGACCCCCAGGTGGACTCTATACTTCCCGTCCACAGCACCCTGGGCTCCGCTGGGCTGGAGGTCCTGGTCCCCAGACGGCACACATTTTCTCCAGGGGACACGGCAGGAGTCCCACTGGATAACATGTTGTGGCTGCTGCCTGGGCAATTTGATTTCTTACTGAGGGGCCAGCGGGCAAGAGGTGGTCACCCCCTTGGCAGGGTAGGATGACCCCGGTTGTCGGGGTGGGGCAGGCTGATAAGTCTCGATGGGGGTGTGGAGACACGTGTGGAACCTCTGATTCACTGGGTCCCTCTGCACATCTGCCTGCCCATCTGAGCTAGTAAACAGAGGAGTTACAATACTGCCAGCCTGAGACAGGCACGGTGACAAAGGACTCAGCCCCTTTGGGGGAGGGGGGACTCTGGTCCCCTCACCAGGAAAGCAGGGAGGCCAGCAGGGGTAGGTAAAGGACAGGGGACTTTAGTGGAGAAGGGAGTCAGTGCGTACGAGCTGTGGCCTGGAGACCAGCTGCATCTGACCCCACTGGGGCCCCACTCCTAGTCTGAGGAGGAGAGGCCGCCAGATCCTGGCTGAGCTGCCCCCTGCAGGAGTACAAAGCAGCGCCACTGAGGAGTGCAGACGCTAGACATGCCCTGCCCAGGCCCCTTCAAGGAAGGCCCTGCTGCCAACCGTGGGCACAGAGGTCATCAGACAGACACAGCCTCTGCCGTCAGACAGGCAGCATCTGCTGTCAGACAGAGCCTCTGCCATCAGACTGCTTCCACCATCAGACAGCCTCCGCCATCAGACAGAGCCTCCGCTGTCAGAGCATCTGCCATCAGACAGCCTCCGCCATCAGACAGAGCCTCCGCCGTCAGACAGCCTCCACCATCAGACAGAGTCTCTACCATCAGACTGCTTCTGCCATCAGACAGCCTCTGCCATCAGAGCCTCCACCGTCAGACAGCTTTTATCAGACAGAGCCTCCGCTGTCAGAGCATCTGCCATCAG
Organism: Prionailurus viverrinus; assembly: GCF_022837055.1. Classification (NCBI taxonomy): domain Eukaryota; kingdom Metazoa; phylum Chordata; class Mammalia; order Carnivora; family Felidae; genus Prionailurus; species Prionailurus viverrinus. The sequence continues at coordinate 3,436,449 of NW_025927608.1, read as the reverse complement.
ACAGCCTCCACCATCAGACAGAGCCTCCACCGTCAGACAGCCTCCACCATCAGGCAGAGCCTCCACCATCAGACTGCTTCTGCCATCAGACAGCCTCCACCATCAGATAGAGCCCCCACCGTCAGACAGCCTCCTCCATCAGACAGCCTCCTCCATCAGCATTCAGGATTATCCCCAGCAGCGGCAAGACTCCTTGTCCTCCCAGCGCAACCCACTTCTGGTGGCCGGCACCGAGAGGCTAGGCAGGCCCGGCCGTTTCCGCCCACCGTGGCGCACCTCTGATGGACGTCGTCCGTCCGCGGCCCCCACCGGGTTTTGCTGAGTCCGTCTCTTCTCTTTCCTCTGCAGGTGTTGACCCCCGATAAACAGCTTGCATCCCAAACCCCGTGTCAGTTAGTCTGCTTCTGCAGAGCCCAACCGTGACCAGGTGCATCCCGAAAATCCAGTGGGGAAGTTTACGCTGGGCCTGGGATGACCGTGCAGGGAGGGGGCAGGGGGCAGACCCCCTCCAACCTCCCCCCCCCCAAAATCTATAGACGTGGAGCTGAAGGATGTTAGTGACCCAGTTCAAGTGCGTTTGCTTCCTCTGGGGCGTGCAGGGGGTCGGCACGTCCTGCGGGGCATGAGGGCCCTTCTCTGCAGACGTGGAAGCCGCTGGTTGTAGGCGGGAGACACGGGGGGGTGGCTTGGGGTCTGTGGACCCCATGGAACGGGCAGGGGGAGCCGGTCTAAGTACCTCTGCTGTCCTGCCATCAGCCCGGGGCCTTGCGCCGTCCAGCCCACGTGCCCGCATGACAAGGGTTGTCACCTCCGGCCACTTTGGCCCCCGATCCCCACCCCCGCCTGCCTTCGAAGCACACGCATTGGCGGCAAAACCAGGTTGTGCCAGCTCTGGAGGGAGAATCAATCAAGTCAATGAACTGAGAAATCAACTAACTTCACTCTTTGTAGTTCGTGTTTTAAAACCCACTTGATGGCTGCGGCTCTGCTCCCACTGAGAAGCCGGCTGAGAGCTTCCTGTGTCTTTTAGCTAAAAATGCCATAACTTTCTGGAAATAATTTACGGAAAACCGACTGTGTCGGCTCTCTCTGAGCTTCGTGTTCTCGAGAATGCCAGAGCAGCCGTCTTAACAATATTAACGGTGACGGTGGCTGACTTCTGTGCACTTCAGTTTATCACAGTTCCCACAAACACCCCGTCTTGACCTTGACAGCGAAATGCGGGCAAACGCTCCTCCTTTAAAGATGGAAAGGCCCACCGGGTTTCAGGCACTGGCCCAGGATCACGAAGCTAAGAACAAGGTGGCATAGCCGGCCTCACGGCGGCCCGGTCGGGACGAGACGAGAGGTGCACAGGGTCCCCATGCCGGTCAGTGTGTGAGGTTGCCTGGTTTCTAATCTTGCCCCAAAGAGGAGACTTATCCACCCAGCACGCACCCTGGGAGGAGAAACCGAGATAACGGAACATGTTAGTTGCACGCGTGGACTTTCCGTGCCCGGGAATGAGCTCAAGCCTGGAAATACACGAGGCGCCATCCGGGTGGGCGCACGTCAGGGCGCGGGAAGCGGCATCCTCCCGCGGCTGCTGCCTGTGGTCCCGCAGAGTCCCCGTGGCTGAGCTGGCCGGACCCGGCCTGGCGCCTCCCTCACGAGCACGGAGCAGAGAGGGCGTGAGACCAAGGCTAGCTGAGCAGCCACGGGACACCTTACCGTGTGCTTTGCGCAGCCACCCGCCACCAGAGTCCCCTGGTCCCTAAATTATAGACAATGCCCTTGGAGAAGAAGGAGGAACCTGAAGGTCACGGCTGCCAGCTCCTCGTCCTTGAATTCACCTTGAGCTGCCTGGAAACATCTCCAGGGCAGACCTCTGTCCGCGGAGCCCTGGAAGCATCCGTGCCCACCTCCCTGTCTTCCGTGGCGTTGGCCGTGTCTCGTGCTCGGCCTCCCCGCAGGGAGGACGATCCCCTCACCTGGTCAAACCTCACTCACTCCCAAGCCCTGACTCAAAGTCTGCTCACTCTGCAGGCTCCCACCTGCCCCACTAGGATCTACCTGCACTCTGAGCTCCTCCTCAAGGGTCGGCCCCCGGGCCCCGTCCCCGGTGAACCCCCCAGGACTGTCCCGGGCAGACTCACAGCCCCGCTGGGGCAACCCCCAACCTGGCAGAGACCGACGGGTGTCAACGGCACCGTGGCAGAATCCCGCGAAGGGGACCCTTGCCCGTCGTTCCGTTTCCCACCCGGCACCACCCGGAAACACTTCGTGTTTCACCCTTTGTTCACGTGGCCCCTGTTGAGACTGTGCGCTCTTACGAATGCCAACGGGGGGTTCGGTTCTGGGCACCTGCACGGAGCCCAGAACAGCCCGCCGCTTCTTGAGGGAATGAGGAGGGCTCTCGCACGCCCAACAGACTCCCGCACAATGGTGGCCCGAGCCATTCACCCGCGGATCTCACTGCCCACACAGCACCTGCCCGGGTAGAAAAGAAGACAAACTCAAATGTCCGCCGGGTCGGGTAAGGTGGCCGCCACGATGAAGACGAGAGAGTGGGGGTGCGGACCGCAGGAAACCCCTGGCCGTCGGGAGAAGAGAGCCCCACGGCCCCTGCTGACTGTTGGCACCTAGGAAGCTGGGCCCACTATGGCTGGATGGCCTGACTTTTCAGGAGCCCAGAGATGTTGTGACTCACAGCTGACAGTCCCCAGCACGGTCACAGGGCACATGGGCAGCCCAGATCCCGCCTGCCCCCCAGGAGGTGCTCAGTGGCTGGAAATGACTAAGAGACAAGCCCCTCCCCCCGGTCAGGTGCTTAACCCTTGTTCTGGCTTGAAGTGTGGCCCGGTCGTGGGACCCCTGCCCCCAGCACAGTGCTCCCTGGCTGCCTGCTTCCTCCAGTGAGCCCAGCTTCAGAAGCCCGGGTGCTGAGGGCCTTACACCCTCTTTCTCACTTGTGAGGGGTTTGGATGGTTCCAAACATCTGTCCTCACGGGTGGGCGCTAAGCCCTGGGCTCCTATGGCCTCACGACAGGCTGCAGGCGCTGTGTTTCCCAGGGGGCTCCGGGTTGCATCACAAGGAGACTTCTTTACCTGTCTGGGGAGCGGTGGGTCCTCCCAGCAGGTGGGCTCTCTCTCTTATCTGCCGAGAGGCCCCAGGAAGCCCTTCCTGAGGCTGGGGAGGATGGGGATCCCAGCTGTAGGCAAGTCAGGCCTCAAAGACCCCCTGGTGCTCTGAACCAGGATCTCTTGTGTCAGAGCCCAGAGCCAGCCTCCTCTTAGTCTCGGGAGAATTCCCCAAGAAGCAGAAGCCATTCATGTGCACGAGTACTTTAAATGGTTTTGTCGATGTGCATTAAGTTGCAATTATCTGCCTTAAATTCATTAACTGTCGTACCACCTAATTATCCCAGGTTCCCAGAGACTCAAGAGTCCACGGTGCTTCCCCTCCTGAGCCAGATCGTTTTGTCTAGGCCACACCTCCGTCTCCGTGCAGACACTGACTCAGCCTGGACGGGGCAGGGACGTGAGCGGAGGGAGCCGGGGGCCCAGAGACACGGGAGGGAGGCCTGCTTCGTCCCCGCTCTCGCCTTCAGAGCAGGCCGAGGCTCCGGGTTCCTCTGTCCCTGGACTCTGACCCCTGGGGGCCTGGCTCCCTCCCCGCAGCCCCTCACGCTTGGAGGACCTGGGGGGCCCAGCCCATGTCTGTAACCGTCTGCGGGTGAGCAAGTCCTCTTAGAATTCCCAGTCACTCTGTCTCCTTCTCAGCGGTCGAGGTGGTTTGCCTGTAGCCAGAGGCGCTGTGCCCAGGAAAGGCAGGAGGCTCAGAGGAGGCCTGGTCTGACTTCCTCCTCCTCCTCCTCCTCCTCGTGAGGACACGGGGGCCCAGCTGGGAAGAGGGGGTCGTGTCTCAAGTCCAGGCCCCAGGGCCCTGGGTTTGGCACTCCTCCTCCACACATGAAAGAGGAGGAAATTCATGCAAATGGTGTTCTCTGGGAGCCTCAGAGGGGAATGAAACTCGGGGTGCAAGATAAGCGCTCTTTATTTTATTTCTTTAATGTTTATTTATTTTGAGAAACAGAGAGAGACAGAGCGTGAGCAGGAGAGGGGCAGAGAGAGGGGGAGACAGAGCAGGCTCCAGGCTCTGAGCTGTCCGCACAGAGCCCGACGCGGGGCTTGAACTCATGAGCCATGAGATCACGACCTGAGCCGAAGTCGGACACTCAACCGACTGAGCCACCCAGAGGCCCCCAATTTTTTTTCTTAACGTTTATTTATTTTTGAGAGACAGAGAGAGACAGAGAGTGATCAGGGGAGGGGCAGAGAGAGAGGGAGACACAGAATCCGAAGCAGGCTCCAGGCTCCGAGCTGTCAGTGCAGAACCCGACGCGGGGCTTGAACCCACGAACCGTGAGATCATGACTTGAGCCCAAGTCAGACAGAGGCTCAGCCCACTGAGCCACCCGGGCGCCCTGAAGGAGGAAACTTTTAAAGGAAAGCACACAACCAGAAAGAGTCTGGACTAAACCAAGCACTGTTGTGCATATTAAAAAAAAAAAAAATCTCAAAGTACCAACGAATCAAATCGGTAATAAATAGAATATTCCAGGGACAAACTAAGGCTTATCCTGTGAATGTGAGGAGAGCGTAAATCTGTGCCAAAGTCGGGGTTAGACCAAGCGGGAAAGATCTCACGGTCATCGTAAACAAGGCTGATCAAGTTCAATGCCCAGTCCCGACGGAATGTGCTTCCTGATAGGAACGCAAGCGTGCCCTCCAGAAGCGGCAAAGAGCTGGACGGAGCCACGTGCCAGGCCCTGGGCCCTCCTTCTGCGTTAACCGTCCCCGGGAGCGGCACAGCCCACCCTGAAAACGGGGGGAAGAAAGCTTCGACGAGAGCAGTGTCCGAAGTGGCCTGTGTAAAAGTTCACAGAACACTGGCCGGTACGTGATAAGCACCAGTTAACGGTGGGTGTCGTTACAATAGAACGGCCCCAATCTCGGCGTCCTCAGCATTATACTCCAAGGTGACAGTGTTCAGAGATTCCCTCTCAAGCCAGGGACACGGGATGCCCCCGGTCATTTGCATCTCACATGGTCTTGAAATGGCATAAGAAAAAAAGAGACCAAGTGCCATTAAATATGGAAACTATGACCGCAGACCTACAGAAGCACAGCGTGTTAACTGAACGCCTTTAGAATTCACCGTTGTACGTGTACTAAGTTGACCAGGGGCAAGATATATAAAATGAAACAGTCACTTCCTTGCACGTGGTCAACAGCTAACTAAAAACCAGGTTTAAAAAGAAGCCCCGTCTATGGGGCCCCTGGGTGGCGCAGTCGGTTAAGCGTCCGACTTCAGCCAGGTCACGATCTCGCGGTCCGTGAGTTCGAGCCCCGCGTCGGGCTCTGGGCTGATGGCTCGGAGCCCGGAGCCTGTTTCAGATTCTGTGTCTCCCTCTCTCTCTGCCCCTCCCCCGTTCATGCTCTGTCTCTCTCTGACCCAAAAATAAATAAACGTTGAAAAAAAAAAAAAAAAAGAAGCCCCGTCTAAATTATAGCGAGACGCGCAAATTATATTCAACGTAGCAGTATTTTTGTGAGAGTGATCTTTAGAAGGAAAATATAAAACTTTTGGGCAAAGTAGAAGAAAATCTGTGTAAAGGAAAAACATTATGTTCACAAATGGTAGCCAGCTTATATCATGAACATATTGGTTTGTCTAAATGAATGTCCAGGCTAAATATCATTTCATAAATAAGTAAAAATAAATAAATAATACGTGACATCAACTGTAAGGAAATTCTAGGACGTATTAGTTCTGTCGGCTGTTGAAACTGATGCTAAATAAACAATAATAGAAGAGTATATAGTATTTGCACAAGAAAAAAACACATCATATGATGTGTGTGTGCAGGTATGTGAGTTTCTTTTTTAATGTTTACTTATTTTTGAGAGAGACAGAGCACAAGCAGGGGAGGGGCAGAGAGAGAGGGAGACCCAGAATCCGAAGCAGATTCCAGGCTCTGAGCTGTCAGCACGGAGCCCAATGCGGGGCTTGAACCCACGAACCGTGAGAGCATGACCTGAGCTGAAGTCGGATGCTCAACCTACTGAGCCACCCAGGTGCCCCTGAATTTTCTATATAACAAACAAAAGAGCTACAAATACCACGGAGAAAGTGGTTTTGTTTCATGGTTTCAAAATCAAAGTAATTTAGAAAAAGAAAGAAGACTTGTGATTCATGCACACCGATCACGCGATAAATTTCAGCTGGATTTGAGACTTTTCAAAATTTGACCACAAGAAATGAAAATAAAACAGAAATAAATATTGAAGAAATGATAGGGGGAAAAACCCGTGAAGGATAAGATTGATTAAAAATAGAATTATCTCTATGTTCCCCAAAAGTAACAAAAATCACAATAAATTTTTTTTTTCAACATTTATTTATTTTTAGGACAGAGAGAGACAGAGCATGAACGGGGGAGGGGCAGAGAGAGAGGGAGACACAGAATCGGAAACAGGCTCCAGGCTCCGAGCCATCAGCCCAGAGCCCGACGCGGGGCTCGAACTCACGGACCGCGAGATCATGACCTGGCTGAAGTCGGACGCTTAACCAACTGCGCCACCCAGGCGCCCCCAAAAATCACAATAAAACCGGGCAAAAGATTCGGGGAAAATCGCCTTATCAGCCACGTTGCAGTGAGTGGTATTTTGGTTTTGACCTCCCTCCCTCTCACTCTTTTCCTCTCTCCTTCCATCTTCCCCTCCCTCTGTCTCCCTCCTTCCCTCTCTCCCTCCCCCTCCCTCTCTCTCCCTTCCCTTTGGCTCCCTCTCTCCCTCTCCCTCTCCTTCCCTTCCCTGCTCTCCCTCTCCCTCCCCCTCCCTCCCCTCTGGCTCCCTCTCTCCCTCCCCTCTGGCTCCCTCTCTCCCTCTCCCTCCCTTCCCTGCTCTCCCTCCCTCTCTCTCCCCCACAGGAAGCAGAGTGCACACGCACCTGCACACCTCTGCTGACCAGGCAGGAGGCCCCCCCGATAGAGCCAGAGTGGCTGGCTGGAACTGTTAATTACATCAGGGGCACAGGGCAAATGGCGATTGATGAAAGAAGAAACCTGATGAGAAGCCCGACCTTCAGGAAAAGGTTTAGGCCCCCCCAGCGGTCAAAGAATGGCGAATTAAAGCAGCCAGGCAGGACGGGCTCTCTCCTAGTCGTCAACAAAAAGTCAAACAGAATCGCAGCCTGGTGGCTGTGGCCACTCTGGCCGCGCTGGAGCGGGTGGTCGCTGAAGATTTACGGCGATGACTTCAGCTCTGCAGCGTCTTTGATCTGCTTGTAAAAAATGCGGCGAAAACTAAGCGGAAGCAGCCTGGCAGCCAGAGACCCCGATGCCCCCTCTCTCTCCGGCAGCGGTTACTGACAGACCTCGAAAGGCGTTTAATTTCCTCTCCCCGTTCATCTGAGATCTGGTTTCCCAGGCAGCCGAGGCGCCGGGCGGATGTGGGGAAAGCCATCCATCAAGTGTGTGGCTGCCACAGCCGGACGACTTGGAACTTTGCAATAAAACAAGATTAATGGGCTTGACTCCAGCCGATTTGACATTTCGGCAGCCAGGGCTGTGTGCACCGGGTCTCCGCGCCCTTTCCTTCTTGGCCAACCCCCCCCCCCCCCCGCTTTGTCATCACAGGTGACAGGTCCCTTCTGCTCCCTTGGATTCCTGAAGAGGAGCGTGTATTGTGAGCCCCCAAAAGACAAGTCACTCTGGTTTCTCCTCATCTTCAAAGACCAATGGGAGTTTTGGCGGGAAAAGGGCACTTGCAGCCGTGCGGGTGGGACCCTGTGTTCATTATGTGATCGCGTTACCGACCCGCCATCCATCAGCATGAATCGGGCCCCGCGTGACACCAGGGAGGCGCGTTGGGAGGCGTCCGTCCCGCGATGCTGCGGGCCGAGCTCGGGGACAGAGCCGGGAGGGACAGGCTTCCTGGGGGAGGTGGGGCTTGGGCCGGGCAGGAGCGGTCACAGGGCCACAGCAGGCTGGGGAGGCGCTCTGTGGGGGGGGCACGGGGCGGTCTGGAGATGTCCCCGCGCCTCCCCGGTGCTGTGTCCTCGCGTGTGGACCCGGCTCAGACGCAGCCCGGAATCTGTCCACGGCACGTGCCCTCCTCCTCCAGGGGCTCCCCTGTCCTGTGGTCCCGGGACGAAGTGTGGCTGTTGCATCCCCTACCCTGCTTTGTAACCATTATTCTATTATTTTCAGTTTGCAGCAAATTGTTAGTCACCATGTCCTGTGACTCCTATATTGACACCCCCCCCCCCCCCCCCACCGCCCCATAGGTACTGAGCTTCCTACAAGAAGCAGCACGGTGCCGGGGACATTCAACTTACACCGAAACGCGTCTGTCTGCGGCTGAGTTAAGGGCGATGACTGTGCGTGTGAGGCTCCGGGGTCCCGGACGAGAGCCGGGGGGCAGCGGGGAACAGCGTGGGGAACAGCCTGCGTGCGTCAGCACACTCCATCTTCACAGCAAACCTGACGACGTGGGAGCTGCCGACACCCCATTTCACAGATGAGGGCGGGGTGGCCGAGGCCAAGGAGCCAGTCTGGGGCTGGGGGCCTGGGGCGGGGGTGGGGGTGGGGGGAGCGGGGGCGGGCCACCGAGCTCACTCTTAACCTTGATGCCCAGAGGCCCCTCGGCCTCTCGTTAGACTGGTCACGGGTGGCGTGGAGTGTCTGAGCAGGACCGTGACCCCCGCCCCTGCCTGAGTCCACTCGCGAAGCAGAATGCCGTGAACCGGGGGGACGACGTTTAGCTCACAGGGTTCTAGAGGCTGGAATCCACGCTCCAGGTGCCAGCAGAGCCAGTGTCTGGAGAGAACCCCCTTCCGGCTCACAGACAGCCAGCTTCTTGCCGTGTCCTCCCGTGAGGACAGCTGGGGGGCTCTGTGTGGCGGGGGTCTCCTGTGTAAGGGCACTTGTCCCATCCGTGGGGCTCCTTCCTCACGACCTGGCCACTTCCCAATGGCCTCACCTCCAAGCACCCTCACATGGAAGTTAGGATTTCAACATACAACTTGGCGGGGGAGGGACACAAACATTCAGGCCAGAGCAATCTCCTACTCAGCAGAAGAATGCTACTGGGAGTGGGGCGCCTGGGTGGCTCAGTCGGTTAAGCGTCCGACTTCGGCCCAGGTCACGATCTCGCGGTCCGTGAGTTTGAGCCCCGCGTCGGGCTCTGGGCTGATGGCTCGGAGCCCGGAGCCTGCTCCGGATTCTGTGTCTCCCTCTCTCTCTGCCCCTCCCCTGTTCACACTCTGTCTCCCTCTCTCTCAAAAATAAATACACATTAAAAAAATTTAAATCCAATCATTTGAAAATCTTAAGAAAGCAGGATCCTAATTAACCATCAGGTAAAAGAAAAAACATCTGAATAGCAATTATAACGCTATACGTTAACTATACAGGAACTAAAATAAAATTCAAAATAGCGATTATGAAATGCTTAGAAAAACAAGAGAATGCTACATGTCAATACTTCAGCAATAATAAAAACAAAGTCATCACATACTATGTATTTATTACTAAAAAATAAAGAATAAAGATATAAACAAAGAATTAAGTACTTAACTCCACATGTAAGAGACAGAGGGGACACAGTAAGGAAAAGAGGAGGAAAAATTAATATGAACAACAATGAATAATCAGTTGTTTAAAAAAAGCAAAGTTAATAAGTTCATCCAGAGGCTGCTTTTTTCATTAATCCTATAAATTAGGCAAAACTCATCTAATTAGGAAAAACAAGTGATTATTCAAATTTAGGGCTAAAGATGGATGTCTAGTTACAGATAAGGAGGAAATGAAACAGTATCACTTTAAACTGTACCCTGATAGGTTTGATTTGGATGAAAAATGCTTTGAAACTGTACCCCCAGGGGCACCCAAGCCCCTGCTACTGAGCCCCCATGGACACTTCCTGTCCCACAGCAGCACTGATGGCCTGTATACGGCATCGTAAGTCTCCCCAGGCCATAACCTTGAAGCCAATGGTCAATGAAAACAGTTACTAAAACTGACCCATAAGGAAATAGACACAAAAGGCGCCATGGTAAATATTGTGGAAACAAACGAAGAGACAAACAAGAAGTCTCCTATCACCAGCCAGGGCAGGGAACACACTGTTCATCTCAATGGGACTGAGAGAAAGGGCTAGAAACGTCAGCTCTGAGATCCCACCCACCTCTGGGATCACACACTTCAGTACAACGGTCGGGTCGGTGGGGTGGGTCGTAGTTAACAGTCCTTTCCTCAAAGGTCATTGTCAGCAACAGAGGCGAGGATGTGTCTTTCCGACCGGGTGGAGAGAAGGCTCACACGACATTGGCAATGGTTCTCATGAATAGAAGTAGGGAATTGCAGAACTTCAGAATGAGGGAAGGGCTCAGTTTCCTGAGTGTCAAGATGGAATATTTCAGCATCTGGTTCGAGATGGGGACTAGGGGGATCCTGAACCCACTTCCTCCCTGGACACACCGACTCTCCCCTGAAAAAAACCATAAACGGGCAGAGTGACCCCCTGATACCGCGCAAACGTGAGGGAAACTCCTCAAAGTGGGCAGGAAAGGCTAAGACCAATCCCGCCACAAAACCCACCTCTGAGGCGGCCCGTAAGCGGGAGGGAACCCAAAACCCACAGCTTCGCCCCGAGGACTGAAGGGTTCACACCCCACATTGGCCACCCCAACTTTTAAGAATGGCAGCTGAGGGAGAAGCCTCCAGAACATTTGGCTTTAAAGACCAACGGGGTTGGCGCGAGACCCATAGGCGAGCTGAGGCATGGCTCTCAATGGGCTGGTGCACGCTCACCGCCCAGGGCCCAGACTTTGTGTGAAAAAGCCTCATTTCCTAACTTGAAAGCAGTGGTGTGAGGGACAGGGGCCACCAGGGTCCTCTCAGGGGACAGAACTGGTGGGCACCCTCTTTCTGCCTGTACCCCATGCCGTGTAAAGCCAGGGGGCACCATCTTTCCTTTCTCTTTCTCTTTTCCCTCTTTTATTTTCTTTTCCTTTTTCTTTGTGGTCGGGTGCCACCTCTGTGTCCCCTCTGCCCCGCTCCAGCCAGCGAGTGTCACCTCTGCATCCCCTTCTGTTGGGCTCCAGGGCACCGGTGTCTCCCAGAGAGAAGCTTCTACCCACATCTGGGATAGATATTCCATACAAATGGGAACCAGAAGAAAGCTGGAGCAACTATACTTCTATCAGACAAAACAGACTGTAAAGCAAAGGCTGTAATAAGAGACAAAGAAGGGAACTCCATGATACAAGGGTCAACCTGACAAGAGGCTACAACAAATGGTTGGGGCAGCGACTAGTCACCTGGGTGGAAAATTGAAATTGCAAAACAATTCACCACCTGACAGCAAACAAATTCTAAATGGATCAGTGACCTACATGTAAAAAGTACATTTAACTAATTAGATCTAGAAAGTTCTGTGCGACAAAAATACTGGTAAAGAAGACAAAGAAATAAAACTGTGAAAAAATACGTTACAAATGACTACATTCACTAATATATGTAAAAGTCTGTATAAACCAATATGAATGAGAGAGATGCTTCAATAGAAAAAAAACAAGCATTCTTGATTCCAAACTTTATTACAAGGAATAGCAAACCAAACAGTATGGTACCGGCGTAAAAACAGACACATAGACCAATGGAACAGAATATAGAACCCAGGAATAAACCCACACATACATGATCAGCTAATTTTCGACAAGAGTGCCCAGAACACGCACGGGAAAAAGACGGTTTCTTCCATAAATGGTGCCGGGGAAACTGGATATTCACATGCCAGAGAGTGAAAGTGGATTCCCATTTTATACCACTCACAAAACTTAACTTGAAATAGATCGAGGACTTCTAGGGAGGATCAGAAGCCATAAAGCTCCTAGAAGAAAGCAAGCATAGGGAAAAAGTCCCTGACGCCGGTCTTTACAATGAGTTTTTGGCCACGACGCCAAAGCGCAGATAACAAAAGCAAAACTAACAAGTGGGACTACACCAACCTACCCAGCTTCTGCACAGCGAAAGAAACAATCAGTAAAACGGAAGAGCCATCTACGGAATAGGAGAAAATATTTGCAAAACATATACGTGATAAGGGATTAATATCCAAGAAAAATAAAGAACGCATAGAACTTACTGGTGAAACAAAACAAGGAACAGATAGCCTGATTCTAAAATGGACAAAAGATGGGGCGCCTGGGTGGCTCAGTCGGTTGAGCGTCCGACTTCGCTCAGGTCACGATCTCACGGTCCGTGAGTTCGAGCCCCGCATCAGGCTCTGTGCTGACAGCTCAGAGCCTGGAGCCTGCTTCGGATTCTGTGTCTCCCTCTCTCGCTGGCCCTCCCCCCATTCATGCTCTGTCTCTCTCTGTCTCAAAAATAAATAAAAATGTTAAAAAAAAATTAAAAAAATAAAATAAAATAAAATGGACAAAAGACCTGAAGAGACACCTTCCCGACGACATACACACGGCCAACGGGCATAGGAGAAGGCGTTCAACATCACGAGTCACCAGGGAAATACAGATGAGGTGTCACCTCACAACTGTTACGATGGCTTTTGTCAAAAAGGACAAGCGGTAACAAGTGTTGGCGAGGGTGTGGAGAAAAGGTCCCCCTCGTGCACTGTTGGCCGGCAGGTACGTTGGGAGTCGCTGTGGAAAACAGCGTGGAGGTTCCTCAAAAAGTTAAAAATACATCTACCGTATGATCCAGCAATCCCAATTCTGGATATACCACCAGCGGAAACACAAGCAGTATCTGGGAGAGATATCTGCCTTCTCATGCTCGTGGCAGCATTATTCACAACAGCTAAGACATGGGAACAGCCCCCGTGTCGGTTGAGGGACGAATGAAGATTTGGTATATATAAAATACACGTGGGGCGCCTGGGTGGCGCAGTCGGTTAAGCGTCCGACTTCAGCCAGGTCACGATCTCGCGGTCCGTTGAGTTCGAGCCCCGCGTCAGGCTCTGGGCTGATGGCTCAGAGCCTGGAGCCTGTTTCCGATTCTGTGTCTCCCTCTCTCTCTGCCCCTCCCCCGTTCATGCTCTGTCTCTCTGTCCCAAAAACAAATAAAAAACGTTGAAAAAAAATAAATATAAAATACACGTGTATATGTTTCATATAGAGCAAAGTCTGTAATATTTATCATATTATAACATATCTACATACGCTCATGTAGATCTATAGATAGACATACATACACATCCTACATACACACACATGCACAGAAAGAGTACACGTATGTATACATACACAGGCACCATGTGTATATCTACATACGTATACACCATCTGTGTACCCACGCAAAACCTCAGGAAGGATACCCAGTGTCCTCTCTCAGCAGCTGCCTCTAGAGAGGGGCAATGGGTGATGGGGGGAGGGGAAGGAAGGAGCTTTCTTTGCACTATGAACCCATCGGAATGTTTTATATTTTGGGCATATATGTATAGTGTCCATCTAAAAGCAAACGGGGCAAATGTTTGAAAAATATGTCAAAATAGTTGCATTAAAACAACAAAAAAACTATTACCAAGAAAAAAAAACAAGCACTCTAAAAAGGAAGTAAATTGGACAAATGAGAAGACCAAACAACTCCAAAAGAAGAATGGTCAGTCATCAGTTGTTCAGGTTTTTAAATAATTTTTTTAACATTTATTCACTTTTTAAAAATTCACATCCAAGTTAGTTAGCATATAGTGCAACAATGATTTCAGGAGTAGATTTCTTAGTGCCCCTCCCCCATTTAGCCCATCCCCCCTCCCACACCCTCTCCAGGAACCCTCAGTTTGTTCTCCATATTTAAGTCTCTTATATTTTGTCCCCCTCCCTGTTCTTATGTGATTTTTGCTTCCCTTCCCTTGTGTTCATCTGTTCTGTGTCTTAAAGTCCTCATATGAGTGAAGTCATACGATGTTTGTCTTTCTCTGACTAATTTCGCTTAGCACAATACCCTCCAGTTCCATCCACGTAGTTGCAAATGGCAGGATTTCATTCTTTTTGATTGCCGAGTAATACTCCATGGTATATACATACCACCTCTTCTTTATCCATTCATCCCTAGATGGACATCTGGGCTCTTTCCATACTTTGGCTATTGTCGGTAGTGCTGCTATAAACATGGGGGTGCGTGTGTCCCTTCGAAACAGCACACCTGTATCCCTTGGATAAATGACTAGTAGTGCGATCGCTGGGTCATAGGGAAGTTCTATTTTTAGTTTTTTGAGGAACCTCCATACTGTTTTCCAGAGTGGCTGCACCAGCTTGCATTCCCACCAACAATGCAAAAGGAATCCTCTTTCTCCGCATCCTCACCAACATCTGTTGTTGCCTGAGTTGTTAACGTTAGCCATTCTGACAGGTGGTATCTCACTGTGGTTTTGATTTGTATTTCCCTGATGATGAGAGATGTGGGGCATTTTTTCATGTGTCAGTTGGCCATCTGGATGTCTTCTTTGGAGAGGTGTCTGTTCATGTATTTCGCCCATTTCTTCACTGGATTATTTGTTTTTTGGGTGTTGACTTTGATAAGTTCTTTATACATTTTGGATACTAACCCTTTATCTGACATGTCACTTGCAAATATCTTCTCCCATTCTGAGGGTTGCCTTTTAGTTTGCTGATTGTTTCCTTTGCTGTGCAGAAGCTTTTTATTTTGATGAGGTCCCAGTAGTTCATTTTTGCTTTTGCTTCCCTTGCCTCCAGAGATGTGTTGAGTAAGAAGTTGCTGCGGCCAAGATCAAAGAGGTTTTTGCCTGTTTTCTCCTGGAGGATTTTGATGGTTTCCAGTCTTACATTTAGGTCTTTCATCCATTTTTAGTTCATTTTTGTGTGTGGTGTAAGAAAGTGGTCCAGGTTCATTCTTCTGCATGTCACTGTCCAGTTTTCCCAACACCATTTGCTGAGGAGACTGTCTTCATTCCATCCGGTATTCTTTCCTGCTTTGTCAAAGACTAGGTGGCCATACGTCTGTGGGTCCATTTCTGGGTTCTCTATTCTGTTCCATTGATCCGAGTGTCTGTTCTTGTGCCAGTACCATACTGTCTTGATGATTACAGCTTTGTAATACAGGTTGAAGTCTGGGATTGTGATGCCTCCTGCTTTGGTTTTCTTTTTTCAAGATACTTTGGCTATTCTGGGTCTTTTCTGCTTCCATACACATTGTAGGATTGTTTGCTGTAGCTGTGTGAAGAATGCTGGTGTTATTTTGATAGGTATTGCATTGAATATGTAGATTGCTTTGGGTAGTATCGACATTTTAACAATATTTGTTCTTCCTATCCAGAAGCATGGAATATTTTTGGGTTTTTTGTGTGTCATCTTCAATTTCTTTCATAAGCTTTCTAAAGTTTTCAGTGTATAGATTTTTCACCTCTTTGGTTAGATTTATTCCTAGGTATTTTATGGTTTTGGGTGCAATTGTAAATGGGATCGATTCCTTGATTTCTCTTTCTGTTGCTTCATTGTCGGTGTATAGGACTGCAACTGATTTCTGTGCATTGATTTTATATCCTTCCACTTTGCTGATCAGTTCTAGCAGTTTTTTGGTGGAATCTTTTGGGTTTTCCATATAGAGTATCATGTCATCTGCGAAGAGTGAAAGTTTGACCTCCTCCTGGCCAATTTGGATGCCTTTTATTACTTTGTGTTGTCTGATTGCAGAGGCTAAGACTTCCAATACTATGTTGAATAACAGTGGTGAGAGTGGACATCCCTGCCGTGTTCCTGACCTTTGGGGGAAAGCTCTCAGTTTTTCCCCATTGAGGATGATATTAGTGTTGGGTCATTCATATACGGCTTTTATGATCTCGAGGTATGCTCCTTCTATCCCTACTTTCTTGAAGATTTTTATCAAGAAAGGATGCTGTATTTTGTCAAATGCTTTCTCTGCATCTATTGAGAGGATCATATGGTTCTTGTCCTTTCTTTTATTGATGTGATGAATCGCATTAATTGTTTTATAGATATTGAACCAGCCCTGCATCCCAGGTATAAATCCCACTTGGTTGTGGTGAATAATTTTTTGAATGTATCGTTGGATCTGGTTGGCTAATATCTTGTTGAGGATTTTTGCATCCATGTTCATCAGGGAAATTGGTCTGTGGTTCTCATTTTTAGTGGGGTCTCTGTCTGGTTTTAGAATCAAGGTAATGCTGGCTTCATAGAATGAGTTTGGAAGTTTTCCTTCCATTTCTATTTTTTGGAACACCTTCAAGAGAATAGGTGTTAACTCTTCCTTAAATGTTTGGTAGAATTCCCCTAGAAAGTCATCTGGCCCTGGACTCTTGTTTTTTGGGAGATTTTTGATTACTAATTTGATTTCTTTCCTGGTTATGGTCTGTTCAAACGTTCTATTTCTTCCTGTTTCAGTTTTGGTAGCGTATAATTGGTCAGTCTTATAAAGAAATAGTCAAAAACCCCAGAGCTTTTCACCCCAAATGCAGGATGGGCCAGTGATTTGTTTGGACTCATCATCATTGATCCGTAGTGGGAAGAAGGAGAGAAGGAGGGAGGGAGGAGCGGGAGGAGAGAGGAGGGAGGAGGGACGGGAGGAAAGGAGGGGAGAGGAGAGAGAGGAAGAGGAGAGAGCGGGAGAGGAGGGAGGAGGGAGAAGAGAGAGGAAGGAGAAGAGGAGGCGGGAGGAGAGGGGGAGAAAGGAAGAAGGGGGGAGGGGGAGGGAGGAGGAAAGAAGGAAGAGGGAGGAGAGGAGGAGGAAGAGGGGGAGGAGGAGGAGGAGGAGGGGGGGGGAGGAGGAGGAGGAGGAGGGAGGCAGGGAGGGGTGGTGTCTGGTCTCTGTCCCAGGGCTGGGGTGAGGAGGACGGAGTGACAGGCAGGGGCTGTGACAAATGTCTCCCCGGAGCGGGAAGCAGGATCCCAGCCTCCGTGCTCCCTTTCGAACCCACTGAGGCTTACTGTCCCCGTGCAGCCTCTCCAATCAGGGCCCCGCGCAAATGTATGTGGGCTTCCCTCCCCCTCCAGGTTTGAAGTAAAACTGTAAAGAGTCAAAGAACAGTCCAGGGAGAGCCCGAATGAGCTCCTCGCCCCCTTTGAAAGTGAACGGTCTCCAGAACCCTAACGACGACAGTCAGAAACGATCGAAATGTTTAATGATCCAGCTTGTTGGTCGCTGCCCTACTTTTCATATGTCCCTTCCTTTAACCCCCACACTGGCCCTGAGTTAGGATTGGTCTCCACTTTGTAGACGGGGATGGAGTGGGCTGGGGCTGGGAGCATTTAATACGTCGCCGCACCCTGCACCTGCCCGGTGGAGGCCCTGCTAGACGGGGTCTGCGTGGGGGCCGGCGTCCGTGTGGCGCAGGGAGAGCGCAGAGGGAAGGCAGCTTCGCAGGCGGGGTGGCGGGTCCCACCCCGCCCACAGGCGCAGGCACAGCCCAGCCGGTCACCCGCAGACATGAGCACCCAGGGAAGCCATTACCCAATGGATGGGCTCGGTTTCCATGGAAACCATCCAGCTCAAGCAACATCCCTGAGTTCCTGGATGGATGAGGGAGCCTCTGAAACCTTAACAACCGGCCCGGTGGAAAGGGAGCCGTCAGGCAGGCTTCACGGTCCCGGCGGTCGGTGGCGGCGGTGTCCCTTCGGGGCCAGGTGGTCGTGTGGACCCACAGGGAAACTCTGGGCTAGTAAGGAAGTCTGGAAAGGTGACGGGGGAGGCCACTCAGGCTCGTCCGTCCGCCCAGAGATGCAGCTGTCCGCCAAGCAGCCCCTGACACTAACTGTCCCCTCTCCGAGTCCCCGCTGCACCTGCACCCCGCTCGACACAGCCCGTCACGCCTGCCGTCTGGCCGTCCTTCTGGCCTCTCTTCGGCCCCAGCCTCAGTGCAACTGTGTCTGTCCTCTGTCTCTCTGTCTGCTTCCTTAACGACCACATCGCCAGCGGTCCCCACGGCCAGGCCCGGGGCCCCACGCCTCTGCCCGTGTCACCTGTCCTGTGTAAACAAGATGCCGTCCTCCCCGGCACCCTGAGAAACCCTCCACCGTCCCCTTCCTCACCTCCAGGGTCCGGTCGGGAAGGTTTCTGACGTCCCAGCGTCTGGCGGTCGAGGCCTCCCCTGTCTGCACTCACACAACCTCGCGCTCCCCTCAGCACCTCCGCCCCAGGCTTCTTGCAACTTCTCTGGTCCTTGCTGTGCACCACCGTCGCTGTCAACCTCCCGACACGCAGCCCTGCCCTCTGTCTGCAGGCCCCGCCGTCTGGCAGAGCACTTGCCCCGTGGAGAGCTGGCCCAGCCTCTTGTCCACGCCGGTCCTTACGCTGTCTCCCTGGTGGCAGATACTTGCCGGGTGCTACGGGCCACGCACTGTGCTCTCCCCTGATTTGGCGAGTCCCCACTGTGGCGTCCTGAGCCCCCCTCGTGAATACAGGGGCTGTGCGTTGTCTGTCGTCAGATTAGGCGAGCCACCGGCGGTTCCAGTGTCCGGCAAGGACCAGGCCCCTGATGAGAGCCCACTGAGTCCCGAATGGGGGGACGGAGGCAGGGGCGGATGGGGCACAAGGATGAGGGAGGGGAAGAGTCTGGGTTCTTGCTCTGATGTGGCCTCCCCAAGCGTACCATGATCCTGAGCACACCTTCCGTCACCGGCCCAGGCCCTCCAGGGACAAATCAATTAACAAAGCATGGCTGGCCTGTACGTGGCCTCCAGCGTGTTCACTGTGACCCGCTCTCCTCTGGCTCTTCTGCACAAACAAAGCCAAAGCCAAGGTTAGGAGCAGCCCTCCATGCCTGCAGACCAGCCCCCCGAGCACAGCGGCCTCACCTGCTCGCCTGCCACCCCCCTCCCTGGGGCTGCACCTCACGCCTGCCCACCTCTCCAGTCCGGCTCTCGAACCACCTGCACGACAGGGGGACAGGGACGCAGCAAGGCTTCATGCCCCATATTTCGGTTTCCTTCCCCACGCAGACCTCACGCTCAGGACCATGGACATCCTGTTTCCAGAAGCATCCGAGCTGGCCCACGGAGCCGCATCTTTCTTGAATTAAAATAACGAAGAAGCCGGCTTCTGATTAACAAGGAAATGACTCCCGTCCAAGAACACGTAGGAGGGCAGAAAAGCATATCGGATGACACCCGTGACCTCCACTCCCCGAGGTGAGATCCCAGAGCCAGAAGAGGGGCTCGGCCAGATCAGTCTCGCTGAGCTTGGCTGCACAGACCTGGTTCTCCCCGGGACGCAGCCTCAGAGGCTCCGTGGCTTCCAGGCGGTGCGTGAGTCCCGGGCTCGTTTGTCACCGAGCCCGTCACTTGGCAAATGAGGCGTCAGCACGCCAGCCACGGCGGCTGGAGGAGGGAGGCCTGTCGGGACCGGCCGTTTGGGCGTCCGAGGGAAAGCGGAGCGCCGGGGCCATGGGGGAGGCCGGGCGGGACTCTGGGTCCCGAGGGCGGCCGGGCGCCTCCCCAGCTGCTGCCCACGCCGAGGTCGCCCGCCGGCCCGGAACCGGGCGCCACCCCCTGGCCTGCCCACCGCACGGTCGCTTCCTGGAGCGTGCCCTCCTCGGGGAGCTGTCGGGGGCGTCCCCTGGGCCAAGACACAGCCCAAGGGCACGGCCCCGAGCCACCCCTCCGCCCCACGCAGGTGACCAGGCATCGCGGCTCCGCACCCCGCGTCTCGGGGAGGACGTGCCGGGCTCTCCCCTAACCCGCTCCGTTTGCCCGGCGGTTGGTGGCCGTCCATCCGGGTTCGGACACGGGGGGGGGGGGGGGGGGGAGGGACTCTGTCTCAGCAGGTGGCGCAAGGCTCCATCTTTGTGGCTTCAGAGCCACCGGGGGGGGGCTGCCAAGGAGGAGCCAGGACCAATCCCCGGATGGTGCTCGCTCCCGCCCTCGGGCTCTGAGCTCCCACCGCGCTGGCCGGTGCCCCGATCTGCCCCCACCCCACCCCCTTCCCGCCGCCACGGGAGCCTTGCGGTTCTCCGGACCCACGGCTGCGGCTCCTCCCGGGCTTTCCGTGTGGCTCCCCTGCCTCGGGCCCGGGGCCGCAGCCGCTCACTGGTAGGCCTTCCGGCCGCGTGTCTGTGCGTGGCGTCCGTCGCTCTGCGCGTGCGGGTGCGACCCCTCTGCGTCTGGGGGTCACAGGAGCGCGCTTCCAACACCCACCCTGCTTGTCCTCCCCGTCCTGGTCTCCCCCCCGCCCCCCCCACCCGTCCTGGTCTTTTCCCCTCCCTGTCCTCGTCTTTCCCCCATCCTGGTCTTCCCCCATCCCCCCTCCCCGTCCTGGTCTTCCCCCCTCCCCTTCCCTGTCCTTGTCTCCCTCCCTCATCTTGGTCTTTCCCCATCCCCCCCTCCCTGTCCTTGTCTCCCCCCCCTGTCCTTGTCTCCCCCCCCCTCCTGGTCTTCCCCCCTCCCCCCCACCCCCGTCCTGGTTTTCCCCCCTCCCCCCTCCCTGTCCTGGTCTTTTCCCCTCCCCCTCCCTGCCCTTGTCTCCCTGCCCCCCCCACCCGTCCTGGTCTTTTCCCCTCCCTGTCCTCGTCTTTCCCCCATCCTGGTCTCCCCCCCTCCCCCTCCCCATCCTGGTCTTCCCCCCTCCCCTTCCCTGTCCTTGTCTCCCCCCACCATCTTGGTCTTTCCCCCTCCCCCCTCCCTGTCCTGTCCTTTCCTAAGTCAAATAAGGAGACTGTGCTAGAGCCTGCTAAGGAAGCAGCCGAGGGACCTGGAGAGGAAGGAACGAAGGAAGGGAAGGAGAAGGTGGGTCTGTGGCTCCCATGGGAGAGGAGGGGGCGCGGGGGGGCGGTGGGGGGGGACAGAGAAGGTGGGAGAGCAGCTGGGTGGGGGACAAAGACCCTCCCCGACTCAGCCTGAGCCAACGGGTTCCTCTGCATCCTCCCTACGAGGAGGCCCTGCCTAGCGCTCTGTCCTTGTCCCTTGCATAGCCGTGTTTTAGCACGAGTCCCGCACGGTGTGAGGCAATCCCCACCCCTGATGTCTGACCAAAGCGCCCATCCCCACCCTGGACACCTGACAGGCAGGGCTTCTCTCAGCACAGGTCCTCAAGTTCATTTAGCAGAATCCCCCCTCCCCCGATGCTTCCTCTTAGGAATCTCCATCCACTGCCCCCACCTGCTCCCTGGTCCCTGCTGTGCCCCTAGCTGAGCTCAGTCCCTCTCCCCCATCGCTAAGCCCCACTGTAGCGGTCCCTCCGTCACTGAAGTCCCTTACCACCTCCAACAGGTGCCATGGATAACGTCTCTCTTAGGAGAGGCAGCCCGCCCCCCAGAGGCGTCCCTGGTGACCTCCCTCCCCTCCATAAACACACACCTGTGGCCCAGGGGTAGCGGAGAAGTTCCCAGCCCCCCAGGTGTGACATAGGGGCAGCACAGAAAGAATAAAGCATCTCAGCTTTGACCCGTGTGGACCCCTCCTCAAACCTTCACCCCAGGACCCGCCCAAGTGCAGGAGCCTTGGCAGGGCCCTTGACTGAGGTGAGTTTCTGCTGCTTTCCCGAAACGGGAGCCAGAATAGAAGCAGGTGGAAGCAGGGACACGCAGGTGCATTTCCCGCACACCTGAGTCTGCAAGATGAGACCTACTGCCTGTCTGTGCACCTTACCTGCGAGGCAGGGACGCTTTGCAGAGGGGGCTGTGTCTTCGAGTTTTCTAACGTTTATTCACTTCTTGAGAGACAGCGAGAGAGCGCGAGCGGGACAGGGGCAGAGAGCGGCCAGAGGGAGACACAGAATCCGAAGCAGGCTTCAGGCTTTGAGCTGTCAGCACAGAGCCCGATGTGGGGCTCGAACCCACGGACTGTGAGATCACGACCTGAGCCAAGGCCGGACGCTTAACCAACTGAGCCACCCAGACGTCCCTAATGTTTATTTATTTATTTTTGCGAGCAAGAGCAGGGGAGGGGCAGAGAGAGAGGGAGACACAGAATCCGAAGCAGGCTCCAGGCTCTGAGCTGTCAGCACAGAGCCCGACGCGGGGCTTGAACTCATGGACTGTGAGATCATGACCTGAGCTGAAGTCGGACGATTAACCAACTGAGCCACCCGGGGGCCCCTGGAGGGGTCTGTGTCGTACTGACTTTTGTATCTCTGCCGTGTCTTACGGAGTGAGGTGCCCATAACTGCTCAGTGAACGTGAACTGAATAAGTTTTAAATTTAAAAATTTAAATTATCTTAGCATATTGCTAAGCATATCTTAGCATATTGCCTTGACATTCTTGATTGCCGATCCAACTTCCCCACCAGACAGCAAAGTCCTCAAAGGCAAACACTGTTTTTGCCTCCGTTGTTCCCAGTGTGTAAGCTGAGGCTGGGACGTGGGAGACACTCAGAGAGGGCGGCTGGCGACAGGAACGGGTGAAGAAATGAAAAAGATGAAATGAAAAAGATGTGGTGTGCGGGCGTGCGAGAGAGACGTACTGGCTGCATGATGGAGGGAGTCACGTAACCTTGACTTCCTCTCCCGCAGAACGCAGATAATAGAAGCTATTGCACAGAAATGTTTTTGAAGATGCAGTCGGGAAGGCCCTTACCAGTCGGAACAGGCACACGGCATCTTAAAATTGCGGAAAACAAACACTCAACAAACCATACTCGCTGATTGCCTGCAAATACGCCATTTGAAATACTCGTCTTTCCCAGATTCAAAATACGAACAGCAGCCCCTGTCTCTGGAATGATGGCTGCTTGGAATCCCTGAGAGGTACGCACTGAAAACTGAAACCTGGGTTCAAAAAAAGAGAAAGAAAATGGGGCACCTGGGGGGCTCAGTCGGTTGACTGTCTGACTTTGGCTCAGGTCGTGGTCTCACAGTTCATGGGTTCGAGCCCCACGTCGGGCTCTGTGCTGACAGCTCGGAGCCTGGAACCTGCTTCAGATCCTGTGTCTCCCTCTCTGTCCCTCTCTCTGCCCCTCCCCTGCTCACGCTCTGTCTCTGTTTCTCAAAAATAAATAAACATTTAAACAATTTTAAAAAAAAGAAAGAAAAAAGGCAAGAACAAATTCCCTGGGGCACGACGCTATCTCCAAAGAAGACATCTAAATTGTTGATGTAACAATGGGAAGCGTGGCACCTTGTTGCAAAGACATTATTGTCAGCTCATCTGGCGTTAGGATTGATAGGATCTCACCAGGCTGCTCCCACACAGGACGACCACCTGGAGGACACCTGGCCGGGCAGCGGCATCTCCGCAGCCACCCCACAGGCAGGAGGGACGCCTGAGTCGGTGGCTGCTCTCCTCGGGAGCTGCGACTCACAGGGACGCACGGACGCAGAGACAGAGGCACAGCCAGGCTGCAGGACCGCAGGGCGGGGGCTCTGGAAGGCCCTGCACCTGCCGGGAAGGGCGCGGAGCACGGGGCGGCGGGTGCCGGCAGGCCAGCCAGGCCGAGGGGCCGCGCAGAGGGCTCCCGGCCCGTGTGCTTCCTTTCCCCACCGGAGCCTCCGGGAAGGGCTTGTTATTTTGCTTGGGAGGCGGAATCAGCAGATGATACGGACTCAGGCCTGCAGTGGTCGAGGCTTTTTTCCCCCCTAAGCCGAAGGAGTATTAGTGAAAGCGTTAGAAATAAGCCCACATCTCCCGTTTTACTACATTCAGCGTTGGGTCGTGCGCCAAGATCTGTTGTCCAGGATGTGCATTTGCCGGCCGCTGCCGCAAACAGCTACTCTTAAGGCTCCCCGGGCTCCAGACCTGCTGCCTGAGCCAGGACCCTGTCACCAGCGTCCCTGCTTCTGTCATCATCCGCCCTCCCTGCCCAGAGGAGACACGGCCCTGACTGCACACCTTCCCGGGCAGAGCAACGGACATTTGCCCCTTGTGTCTGTGACAGCCGGTGAGTCTGGGGGCAGGGACGCTGGACGCCGGTCGGGGACCGAGCCGATCTCAACAGACACGGGCCAGAAGCAGAACGTAAACCTGGTCCCTCTGAGTGCTCAGTTTCATGGTCCGGCCCACACGGGGCCCTCGGCTACCCCCAGGAAGCACAGCCCTACCCGGGAGAAGGATCTAGATTTCATCTCCTGTCCTGAGGTTTCGGAAAGCGCTGGGCTCGCCTGGGGCCCTAGCTCAGGGTCCTCCCCTGACCCTCCCCCTTCCTTTCTGTGCCCAACACCTGTGGTACCCTGGTTCCCTCTCCTGGATTTCTTGGCCAGCACCTGCTAGGCTGGGTGGGAGCAAGGGTGCTGAGCCCTGATGCTGGTACTTCCTCTGTCTGCCCCGTGCACCCACCCGAATAACACATCCGAGTCCCAGAGCACCATCTGCCTTCCACAGACCAGGGTGCCGGCTAGAGCCCAGGCTAACTCGGGCCCAAGCCACTGTCTGGTCTGCCTCCAAGGGTCCCCCCCGAGCTGGGACATGCTCCCAGCCTCCAAGGGATCCCCCCCGAGCTGGGACACGCTCCCAGCCTCTGAGGGTCCCCCTGAGCTGGGACACGCTCCCAGCCTCTGAGGGTCCCCCTGAGCTGGGACACACTCCCAGCCCCCACCCCAGGACACGCTCCCAGCCCCCTAGGACATGCTCCCAGCCTCCGAGGGTCCCCCTGAGCTGGGACATGCTCCCAGCCCCCCCAGGACACGCTCCCAACCTCCAAGGGTCCCCCGAACTGGGACATGCTCGCAGCCTCTGAGGGTCCCCCTGAGCTGGGACACGCTCCGAGCACCCCCAGGACACGTTCCCATCCCCCGAGGGTTCCCCCCTTAGCTGGGACACACTCCCAGCCTCCGAGGGTCCCCCCGAGCTGGAACAGACTCCCAGGCCCCGGGACATGCTCCCATCCCTCGAGGGTCCCCCCCCCCCCCCCGAGCTGGGACACACTCCCAGCCTCTGAGGGTCCCCCCGAGCTGGGACACTCTCCCAGCCCCACCCCCCCGGGACACACTCCTAGGCTCCAGTCCCGCACGGCCCCCACTCGTCTTCCTTTCCGCTGCCTTGGCAGCTGAGGTGTCCCCTGCGCCCACTCGACGACACCCCCACCCCCACCACGAGCCGGGACCTGCACCCAGCACCCGGCCTCTGGAAGGACCTGGGTCCCAGGCCTGGATGAGGGCCCCGTCTGGTCTGGGACCCGCAGGTGGGCTGGTGCGGAGAGGGGAGGGAGCGCTCCCTCTGTCGAGGGCCAGCACGAGGTGCTGAGGAAGCTCCACTCCAGCCCGCACGCTGGGACCTGCTCTCCCAAGATGCCCCTGGGCAGACGGAGGAAAACGTTTTTGGAAGAACATGGGCGTTTCCAAAAAGCAGCACCGAATTAGCAACACCGGGAAAGTCAGAATTTTCCGGACTTTCTTACACGGGTCTCACGGCTCAGTGGTGTCTCCTCCGAGTTCCAGACGGGACCGGGGTGTCAGCGGTTCTCTGTGCTGGAGCCTCTGCCGGGAGCACCCGCTTCTTCCTGGGGGTGCGGGAAAAGCTTGCCCGACCACCGCCTCCCGGAGTCGTTTAGAGGAAGCAGGGATTCCTTTTCCACTTTTACTACGTCTCATTTCTGTCTTGCTCAACAGAAAACTAAGCCCCCTGGGGGCGGGTCTGCACGTCTCGGGGTGCGGTCAGGGACAACAGGTAACACGTTGTCTTAGCAAACAGGTAACCCCACTTCACGCTGCCCCCGTGGCCGGCTCTGTGGCTGTGGGGGAACCTCATTCCAAGCACCACAGACACGATGCGTCGGCAGGAAACGGACACGCAGGAGGGGAAGCTCGTGTTCGCAGGCAGGGAAGCGTCCACGCAATGACGGCCGTGAGCCAGTCGTCGGACGCACCTCACACCCCGACGTCCCGAGGGGGCGCGGCCCTGGGGCGGGACGTTAACGGCCCCTCTCTCTGGCCTGCCCTCCCATCACCAGCTGTGCCCTGAGATGGGTTCCACGGGGGCTCCTGAACCCCTGACCCCCCCACGCGTTACCCCGCGCGACGCAGAACCTTCAGACGGGTTCCCCTTCCGTCCAGCGCCCCTGCTGGCTTGTCATTTCTGCGCCCTGTTAGATGGTGGGCGTCCGAGGGAGGGAGCCACGTCCCAGCCCTCTGTGGTCACCCAGCCCCCACCAAGGGTCAGCACACGGTGCAAAGGGGGCACCTGACAGAAGGTTTGTCGAACTGCACTGAGCGCCATAAATCACGATTCGGATCCCTGAGGATTCAGCTCCTGGGTTGAAACGCATCAGAATGGTTTCCTTCGCACGAACTCGATTTCACAGTGTCGCCAGCCCACGCCCGCCCCGGTGAACTCCTCCAGCAGAAGCAAGAGTCTGGCACGTGTCTGAGTAAATGGCGAGCGGCGACTCTCTTGGGCCGTTAAAGGGGGTTCGGCTGGGTCAGGTTGTGGCAAATACCCACATGCCCTAAGCTCAGCGGGAACGCCGTCCTTCCACGTGCAATTCAGGAGACGCGGTTTTGGAAGGTGAGAGTCGGCAGCGGCGGTCCACCCCGAGTTGTCGCACCTGCAGAGTGGTGACGGCGCCCCTGCCTGACTCCCTCACGGGCGCCAGCCTGCAGACGACAAAGGAAACCTGAGACGTGGCCCCTGATTTCCAGGGGCTCAAAGTCGAATGGAGACGAACACGAGTAATGCTGTGTGGTCGCTCCTGCCCGGGGTCAGTGCCAAGGGCGAGGACGGGGAGCGGCACCCACACCTGAGCCGGGCAGGATGCCAGCAGCAGAGCCTCCCCGGCCCCTGTGGCTGCATCTCGAGAGGCGGGTGAGTGAACGGGCAAGGGTGAAATCCCTCGTGCGGGAGGGAAGGGCACGGCGTTCAGAACGGCCGAGGCGCGAGTGAGGACCGCTTCAGGTGGCCAGGTTGCAGCCCGTGCCGGGGGACAGGTGAGGGTCACGGGCACAGGCATGAGCCCCGAGGCAGCGGCCTCTCCTGGAAGGGAAAGGTTTCGGGCAGATGAGGACTTGCTCCGCCTTCTAGAAGGGGCGTAATGATGCAGGGCTGGCAGACAGACTTGAGAAAGGGGAGTCTGGAAGCAGGGAGATCACTCAGAAGCCACCGGAATTGTCCAGGTGAGAGATGACAAACTGAGCTAACGTGTGAACCCAGGAGAGAGAGTCGGAAACGATTACTTAGATTGCGGGGCTGGATTAGACAGGGAGGAGGGGAGAGGGGGAGGGAGGGGTGCCGGCTCCAGGCTCCGTCATCGGACGCTGGAGGACAGGGACTCTGGTTTCCAACACGTCTACTTTGAGGTTTCTGGAGACCATTCTAGGGGGGGAGTCTACACAGTTAGACGTTTTAGAGCAAGTCCCAGAAGACCAGTCTGGGCTGGAATTCGTTTTCCACAAGACACGAATCCTTGTGCCTTAAAAAGAGAGACGCTCCGAGCAAACGAATCTGAGAACACGGTATTCTGTGTCAGAGAGCCTCCCACACCACCATGGTGCATCGACGGCTCCGAGAGGTCCCGCACCAGAGACCCGCCAAAGCTCTCGGTGCCCAGGCTTATTGGACCATGAGACTCTCCGTCCGACGAGCAAATGTCAACTGGATGTTGACGCTGGGGGCCACAGGCGATGGATGAAGCCACAAGGGTGTGGACTGGCCCAGGTGTGCTCCTGCAGGTGTGCCGGTGTGTGGACAAGGGGGAGGTCGAGGACAAAACCCCAGCCATAGTCACTCTGAACATCTTCAAGCCACCTGGGCCTCTCTTACGCCGATGGCCACCAAACGGGAGGCGTGGACATCTCTGCCTCATGCTGTTCATCACTGCGTACCTACCTTCCTTTCCCATTGATGCTGTTCAATGAGCAAGATGCGTTGATCAAACAGTCAGTGAACGGCACTGTGGCTGGATGGACAGAGGGATCACTGGACCGTGACCTTGGTGATGGACAGTTCCGGCACCTGCCCTCTGGACTCTGCTGAGGACCTCGAAGACGGAGGCTAACCTCACCCCACCCCGGGCTGGCCATCTTGTGGAGGCCGCCTTCTCCGGTTCGGAGCCCCAGGATCCAAGTTTACAGGCGGTGTCGCCTAGACTCTGGGGGACGTTCAGGGAGATCACAGAATGTACTGATGTTGAGAGCGGAGGAAGAGAAACCCTCAACTTGTAAAAGAAAACCAAACAAAGTACGCAGAGGTAAAGAAGGAAACCACGAGAGTTCCGTTCAAAGCAGAAAAGCATTTCAAGGAGACAGATCAGCACGATCCAGGCCGGTCCAGAAAGGCCGACACAGGGTTTGTAACCAGGGCACCAGCGGGGACTGCCGTGAGAAGCATTTCGAAGCAGTGGACACAAAAGCCGGGCTCGGGGGTTCAAGGTGAATGGGGTGGGGCAAGGCCCACACGTGCAGACCTCTCCTTCTGGAAGCACCATCCTGAGATGGGGTGAAGGGAGGTCTCTGAGAAGGGGCGGGAGCCGGGCCCAGAGCTCAGGTGAGATCCTGAGCCGGAAGCAGGGCCGGGAGGGAAGGAGGGAGAGGAGCGTGTTTGTTTACGATGAGGGGAATCTCTTGTCTCGCGGATCTGGAGGCCAGACACCTGAACTCAAGCTGCTCCCCGCTTTCCCTCGGGCTCTGGGGCCACCGGCAGCCCAGGTGAGCCCAGCTTCGTCTCCACATCTGTCACCCCGGGGCATCCCCCCTCGCGTGCCCTGGTGTCCAAATCTCCCCTTTCTGTGAGGACGTGAGTCAGTCCAGATTAAGGGCCAGCGCTGCCCTGGGTGACCACGTCCTACGCAAGTACATCCGCAATGACCCGATTTGCAAGGAAGCTCTCCTTCTGAGGCCCTGGGGCGTTAGGACTGCAGCGTCTCTTCGGGGTGACATAGTTCAACCCGTCACGGGTGGCACCCTTCCTTTCTGGGACAAGGGCTGATGCACAGGAAGCTTGACGAAAGGAGACCCTTCAAGTGCAGAATCCACATTTCCATCACCTCTGCCAGCCCCTGGCCAGCGGCTACGTGCTGGGGGCGATTTCATCATCCTCTGTCCCCCGGTGACGTCCCCTCCCCCCCCCCCGCCCATCCCGGGCAGCAGGTGGAGTCGTCTGGCCTCGCTACGTCCAGAAAAGCAGATCAAAGCTGAACCACAAAGAGGGAGAAAAGCCAGTTCTCGGCTTTTGACGTTCAGACTAGACTTTTGAAATTCCCCACAGAGGCCGCATTGGTGAGAAGGGCTGTGTGTGCGACAGCTTGGCTCAAGTTTAAGCCGTGGAACCGAGGACGAGAACGGGAAGCATGAGGGATGCCATAAGGGGGGGGGGGGGCACGCGCTGGGCTGAGGGTCCGCGGGTGGGCGGGAGGACCGTGCACCTGCTCCAGCACCCGGCAGTGTCCTGGCCGGAGCCCCCGCTGTCCCCTCGTGTACAGATGGGCCGCCGCGTCCCAGCAGAGAGGAAGCAACCTCTATTGCCAAAATTAATAGTAACAATAACTGAGGTTCTGCTGATCCAGGCCAACCTCCTCCCTCTTCCAAGAAGGGTTGTCTAAGGTCCAGGAGAGACACCAGCACCTATGCATGGAAAAGTCAGGGTGGCTCTCCTGATTTCAGGTCACCTTGACTGTCTACACAGCAGGGGCAGCAAGAACACGGAACGCTGGCCTCCGGTAGGGTCCAGTGCCACGGATTCCCATTGGCTCCTTCGTGCCTGAGTGACGGAGATCTGAAAATGCTCTAAGGGAGCCAAGGTCGCTGACAGAGTCTCCCCTTTCTTCTCGCCGCTCTACGGACAAAAGCCAGGGAATGGTACCACTGGGAAGACCTGGGCTTATTTTTAGTAGCAGGTCTTTATGTATTTGACGCTGTGTGTGCGGCAGGCATGTGCTGAACCCTTTGCATCAGTGTCCCTAACGCTCAAATAATCCCATTTCCCAGATGAAGCATCAGAGATCTTAAGCCACCTGCGCGAGGCCACCTAGGCAGTAAGCCATATGGTGGGATCGAAACCCAGGAATCTGCTGGAAACCGAAGCGATCCTCCTTCCCAACCACCGCGCTGTCCTGTCCCCGTCCAGAACACGTGTGCGCTTCCTCAGCCGCTTCCCGTAAAGACCAGAAGGAAGCGTTTGGGAATGCAATGCCATCAAGCACCTGCTACGTGCCTGGCACGGTGCATTTGCACGGCTCGCCTCAGCCCCGGTGTCAGAAATTCCCTCCGCCGTTAATGCCGACCTCCCTGGAAGCCAGCATCGCTGATGAGAAAAGCACCAGATTGGTCTACGGACCAGTGATTTCACTCAATTTACACCTAATGGGACTCATGTAACCAATTCTGCCACTCTGTTGCTCAGAAAATTGCACTGGTTCCTCCTTCAAGGCTCGAAGTTGAAGTGCAGGTCCCTAATCTGGTTCTCGAGGCTCCCAGGGCCTGCAGTGTCTCCCGCTGTGGCCTCCACGCACCCCCCACCAGAAGACGTAAGTCATGTTCCCGCCACGGCTCACACCATCATCACTGCCACCGCCCCCCCACCCCCCACGCTGCCTCCTCAGAGACCCAGTGCGCGTGCTAGCCTCTCCGGGGACCTTTGCCGGACCGCTTGCGACCAGAAGTAACGCCTCTCCTCTGACCTGCTCTATGGGAGCACGTTTATCCGTGTCCCCTGAGACGTGAGCACATTCGACCCTGCATACGGCGAGTTCTGTGCATGAGTCAGCGTGCCTCCAGCTGTGGGCGTCTTGAGGACTCAGCACTTGATGCCTGTTCTCCAAAGCCCCTCGCGGTATCTGACACATGGCAAGAGCTCGATGGGTGTTAGCCAAATGGATTAAAAAATAAAGACACTGTTCTTTTTTTTTTCCCCTACATTTATTTACCTTTGAGAGACAGAAAGAGACAGAGGACGAGTGGGGGAGGGGCAGAGAGAGAGAGGGAGACACAGGATCCGAAATAGGTTCCAGGCTCCGAGCTGTCAGCACAGACCCCGACGCGGGGCTCGAACTCACGGACCGCGAGATCGTGACCTGAGCCGAAGTCGGATGCTTAACCCACTGAGCCACCCAGGTGCCCGTAAAGGCACCGTTCTTGATTCATGGGGAGAGAACAAAATATAAAAAAAGCGCCTGACCTAGGGAAGGGTTTGCCGTAAGCAAGTCCAGACTGGAGAGACCCCGAAACCTCCCTGGGTCAAGGGCGAGCCGGCGCCGGGGGGACTGAGTGCGAAGGCAGTTCACGCCGGGCTCCACTCTCATGAGCAACGGAAACCGACTCGAGGGAACTTATCCGAAGGCCACCTGCACCGTTACTCACTGGCCCCGCAGGACAAGCACCTCTTGACTGTTCGGGGCCAGCCCCCCCGTCCGGAATGAACGAACCCCTCACTGTCCTCTGTTTCTCATGTCCCTCCATCCACGACGGTGGCCAAGACAGTTCTGAGACAGTACAACTAGCCTTCACGCGGGTCGCACGCTCCGGGCGGCTCCATCAGGGCTGGGAGACAAAGCACCCAGTGTGATCAATATTCTGAGTGTTCCGAGTATATGCTCAGAGCCACAGATGCCTCCGGGGTCCATAACGACAGCACCAACCGCCGGTGCCACTCAGGGCGCTGGAGGTTCTGAGGGCTTTGCACCCCCTCCGTCCACCCAGGGCTCCCTGCTGCAGCTGTCAGGGCCCCACTTCTGCCTTCACAGGGTCCCCAGGCCGCTGCCTTCCCCCGATGTCATGAAGCAGCCCACGGGCTCAAACCAGCTACTTCCGTCCCGAATTCACAAGACCTGGGGCGTCTTGGAGCTCTCCCAAAACATCCCGGGTTTCCTTCTCTTCCCTGCGGTTAGAATCTAGGAATCTGACCTCTTGGCTCTTGTGCCTGAATTGGTCAACTGGTGCTGGTGACACCCAGCTGTGCCTCCCTCGTCGGACGGGATTCCCGCTACAAACAGTGAGAACCACCTGGGACTCAATACACGTCTGAAGACGAGAGTGAGGAACTCACAGAATTTGCGGGAAGGTTGGACAACCTGGCTTTGAGAAAACCAGACTGGGGACCACTCAGCGGTCAGGAAGGGGCGGCTGAATCCACGTCCCGGTGCTGGGCGCCAGGCCCGCCCGCACCGCCCAGGTGCCGGGTGAGGCCACCTCCTGGCTGTCCTGGGTTGGGGGGGGGGGGGCGTGGGCACGGCAGGGCTCGTGTGCGGCAGGGCCCCTCTTGTGCGCGCTCTGGGCAGCAGGCTTGGAGGGGTAAATCTGGCTTCCTTCTTCCCAGGCCAGCGGGAAATGTGCAGGAGGTGTATTTCCTGGGGGCCCTTACCAACTCTTGGTGGGGCTGGCGGATGAACGCCCCACTGCCCTCACCTTGGTAGAGGTGCCCTGGCCGGGGTCCTTTGCTGTGTAGTCCTCCCTGGGGGCTTATACAGATCACCAAACACCAGCCTGCTGCCTTCTGGCCAGACAACTCCAGCTGAGGGGGAGGGGATGTGGAGAATTGACAGGTGCGTGCATTAAGAAAATTCCAGAAGGTGATAAGGGCTTGGAAGAAAATGAAAGCAGGGTCACGAGATAGGAAGTGAGAGAGCACGGTTGGCAGTTCAGAGAATGTGGGGGGGCCGAGTGAACCCTCTGCACCTCCCAAGGGGGTGCCCTTGGGAGGAAGCCAGCGGGGAGGTTTGGGGTAATGGGACAGCCTGAGTCAAAGGCGCAATCTGGACCAAACTCCGCGGGTCCAGGAGACAGATGGGGGGCAGAGGGGCCAGAGCGCCCGGAGAAGATGGGGAGGGTTCCGGGAGAGGCCAGAGCGGAAGGCGGGAGCCAGGTCGTGCAGAACCTTTCCAGCCTGCCAGGAACTCGCTCTGTAAGTGCGTTTATAAACCACGGGACATTTTAGGCTTGCGGCTGTCATAACCTGACTTGTGTTTCTTAAAAGATCATTGTTGCTGCCCTGTGAAGAGTGGAATGGCCAGACCGCGGCCTGATAAGCAACCACTAGAACAGCCCAGGGTGGGGCGGGGGGCCAGATGCGGGCGGTGACGGGGGACAAGGACAAGTGAGACCCAGATCCCTCCACAGCACTGACGAGACGGACAAAGGCAGAGCATCAGCTGGGCACGCGGACTGGGACCGCTCCACACGGTGGGGACACGCAGGAGGGACGGGTCTGGGCAAACAAGGGGACCCAGCTTTGGCTGGTGGGGACAGGGACATGGCGGTGGTGGGGGCAGTGGTGTGGCGATGGCGGGGACAGTAGAAGCAGAAACAAACACGAGCACACAGGACAGCCTCGTTGCTCCTGGGGAGCCTTTAGGAGAGAAATCACTCTGGAAGCTGTTTGGATTTACAGTGTGTGGATGGCATCCAAGGAACGTTGTTCCTGATCTCTAACAGAGTCGGTGGCCCGGAATCTAACTTCCTCGGGTGAGAGACGGGGCCCTGGCTTGTACACGGAGCAAGGCCATGAAGAGCCTCTGTCACCGTCAGATTAGCTTCCTAACTGGTTAGTTTTCAGACTCCCCCCCGGAACATCCC
Organism: Prionailurus viverrinus; assembly: GCF_022837055.1. NCBI lineage: Eukaryota > Metazoa > Chordata > Mammalia > Carnivora > Felidae > Prionailurus > Prionailurus viverrinus. Next base: position 3,403,040 of record NW_025927608.1, on the reverse strand, counting down.
ACTAATATTTTTCACATCGATTACACCTAACGTGGTAACGCCTTGGATGTATTGGGTTAAGTAAAATAAAATATTAAAATTAACTGCACCTGTTTACTTGTGCCTTCGAAACGTGGATACTGGTCCATTTAAAATTACATACGTGGCTTCCCGTATAGTTCCGTGAGACAGCGCTGCTGAAACACCAGTTAAAATTATTTAACGGAACAGTGTGCGGCTTTCAGACAACTTCTGTGTACTTCCATGGGGTTTATTAATAGTCTCTCACCTGGCAAGTTTTATTTTGGCTCAGAAAGTTCCAGGATAGGGAAGGCACACACAGCTGTAACAATTACGGATAATCTGCAGCTCAGGGAAAGAGGGACGACATCTCTGGGAGCCTCTGGGACTCGACTCATAGTCACTGGACACTGGCCGCAGCGTCACTGGTCGCGTCCGACATACGCAGGAGAGAAAAGCAACACAACGTCACCTGAGTTTGCCTCCCGTTGAAAGAGCCCCACCCAATGACTTCCTCATACGTCCCGTTGGCTCGGAGCTCTGCTGTCCGGAGACTCAGAACTGTCGGTCTCAGGCTGTGTGGACAGACATCCGTGCCACGCGGCTTGGGATCCCCATCATCCTATGTCTCACTGGGAAATGGTCATTGGCTCATTGTCACTATTCTCCACCGTTCCCTGTTAGTTTGTGTGCCAGGCTGAGCGGCTCAGGGAAAAGGAGTCAGGATCATAAGACACCTGGCTGATCGGCGTCCAACCACTGCCGGGTCGATGCCTCTGCATCTCTAAGATGAAACGCAGATTTCCTTCGCATCACATTGCTAGAGTCGGATGATTCATTCAAAGTGAAATTACGATGCATTCTTAGAGATACGCGATATACGTGCCCTGCCAGCTCACTGGGGGTGAGATGCTCAATGTAATTGTCAAGCCGCTTCCGCTCCAAAACGTCTGTCTGGTTACCGTGGCGGGTCTCTGTCGGGCACCGGAGATCCCAAATGCGAGAGTCCTGCTCACAGAGAGCTTGCAGGCTGGCGGGAGGCGGGGGGGGGGGGGGGGGGGGGGGCGGGGGGGGGGGGAGCGGGGCAGGAAGCAGACTTGTCACCTGCACAGATGCTGAATTAACATTTAGGATGCTTTTTGCAGTCAATGTTGAGCTTCTATCATTGTGTCGGTTTAGGGAACAGGAAGAGCTTACTGGACATGTAACCATATGTCACGGATGGTGATGAGCGACCCATGGCAGTGTGCACGGTGCTCTGTGGGTGTTGACTGCGCACCCACTGCCTCGTGTGCCCCCCCAGCCACCTCTGAGGCGAGGGTGGCCGTCATGCCCATCTTAACCAACGACAAGCCTAGACTCTAGGGCACCTCTACTGCTCCCTCACAGCCCTTATCACCATCGTGGTTAAATACATCACTGTCGTCATCTGCTGACCACCCACTCTTTCCCTGAGGGGCTCAGCTCCGTGAGGGCTGGAGCCACACCCGTGTCGGCCTCCACTGTCCCCCAGGGCCTGGCACAGAGGGGACCACATTTTCCTGTCTGGTGAATTCGTTAATAATTCCATCCAGGATAGCGAATGTGGTCCATCGGGCGTCCCCTTCACTTGACTGATAGTGTCCGCCTGGCAGAGCTGGGAGGTGGCTGGGGTGGATTAGGGAGTCCGTCTGGGGCGTGGGAGTGGGGGAGCGACAGCGCATGCGCGGGGAGGTCGCCAGCTCCGAGCTGGAGCTAACGGGTGTGCTCGAGAGCCCGTGGATCATGCGGCTTCTGTGTTCAGCATAGCGGCTGCTGGTAAGTAAACACTTGATTCATTGCCCGATCGTGTCTAGTTCGCTAAAGATCATCTTCCAGATGTGCTCATCCAAAGCTAAAAAGCAAGTCCTCTGCTAACGTTTCCTCCCCCGAGATTCCGGTCTGCAGCTCACAGGGAGGATGCGTGTGCCCCCGCGTCTCCGAGGAGAGCGGCACACTCCACGTCAACCCCGGCCAGGGGTTCGCCCGCTCTTCACACACTTCCTCACGTTCGAAGTGGGAACGAGGGTATTTCTCAGCTTCCTGGAGGAGGTGTCCTAGCACAGGGGAAGTGAGCCACGAGGCCGGCTGACCGCAGGCGGGTGAGCAATCATGAATACCGTTCGGTCACCCCGTCCGTCCGGGCTTCTCCCGTCCGTCTACTTACCACCCTTTACTGTGAATCGGGGAAAGAGTTATCTCAGCACCGGGGAGTTTTTTTTAACAGATCTCATAAAAATATGGCCAGAAGAGGTCAAGTGCGGCCTGTGCAAAATGCGCTTCCTGCCAGCAGACAGGGCATCGCATCGCTGGAGCGCGTGTGCCCTGCACTCAGCCTTGGCTCCTGCTCCCTGTGACCAGTCGGGGCGTCTGAGGGCAAATGGATGGTGAGCCTTCCCATCAAGGCCGTGCCCGTGGCTGCAGTCGGCCCCTCCAGCCGCGCAGGGGAACAGGACCAGACAAAGACATAAAGAAGAGAACAAGGACGTGGATGAAACGGAAGACAGAATGCACAAGCTTGGGTGCTCGGTGCTCACGTGTGCACAGACACGCGTGTCTTTGTGCACAGTTGTCACGGTTTTCTTCTCCCCTCTAGACGCTCCAGAGGATGGCGGGCGGGTTGGACGTGCCTGGGTGGGAGCCCGGTGCCGAGCAATCAGTCAGCAGTTGTCCACACGTGGAATCTGCTTCGAACGGAGAGGAGTTAAAGTGAGATCTTTTCTGGCACGGATGCGTTTCAAAGTCGTCGTGATTGTACCGGTCCTTGGCGTTGTGTTAGTTAAAACACGAGCGTCTGCGCGTGTCCGCCCCCCTGCCCCCCACCAACCTGCCTCAAGGCGTGTTAGCCCCCAAGCCGGTGCTGAGAAACTCCAAAGACGCAACTCAAAGGTACAGCTTTGAGTCCCGTGAGGGGCTCCAACCCTGCTCTGTCACTCCCAGGATCATCCACATACTTGAGTAGGAGGGTAAAGTGTTTGGGTTTGTGATAATCGGGAAGTTCACCCTCATGACCCAGAGCAGCACCGGCAGAGGGACTAGACCCGGGACAGCAGGTGGAGGGGGGGCTGGAGAAGCCGGTGCAGCCCAGGAGGCAGAGGTCGGTCGGCGGGGCTGAGAGAAGGGCAGGGGGGGTGAGCCTCACTACAGAGCACAACTGGGACAGGAGGAGTAGGGACGGGGAGGACGGGGCACAGCCGGGAGTGGGTGGAGGACGGGAGGACGGAGCAGGGGGGCGGGGGCGGGGTGGCAGTGGGGGAGACAGTCGCCAGCCCCCGTGTGTAAGAATAACCCAATCTCGGGGCGCCTGGGTGGCGCAGTCGGTTAGGCGTCCGACTTCAGCCAGGTCACGATCTCGCGGTCTGCGAGTTCGAGCCCCGCGTCAGGCTCTGGGCTGATGGCTCAGAGCCTGGAGCCTGTTTCCGATTCTGTGTCTCCCTCTCTCTCTGCCCCTCCCCCGTTCCTGCTCTGTCTCTCTCTGTCCCAAAAATAAATAAAAACGTTGAAAAAAAAATTAAAAAAAAAAGTTGACTTATTTATTTTTGAGAGAGAGAGAGAGAGAGACAGAGCACAGGAGCAGGGGGAGGGGCAGAGGGAGAGCAGGGGAGGGGCAGAGGGAGAGAGAGAGAATCCCAAGTAGGATCCACACTATCAACTCAGGGCCCCACAGCCCAGAGCTCGATCCCACGAACCGGGAGATCCCGGCCTGAGCCGAGATCAAGAGTCGGACGCTTAACCGCCTGAGCCCCCCAGGCCCCTGCCGTCAGTTTTATGAAGCAAATCTCGCAGCAAATCCTGGATGGCTGAGGAGGTAGTAAAAGTAGTAGTTTTGTCTTAAAACATTAATCCATGTATTTTCATCTAGTACATGGGGATTCTAATTTGATTTTTTCCCCTAAAATAGTTAACCATGTATATTAAAAGGTTTTCAATTTTTATCCTACCAATTTTAAATGCTATCTTTTTAGCATATGTGAAATTTCATATAATTAGTCCGTGTCCATACTTTTTCTCTATCATTAAGCTGATTTAGTTATTGCGGCCTTAAAAGTAATGTCTAAAAGTGAAATATAAGCCTCCCTTTGACTCAGAGAAATCTGAATTTCTCCCCTAAGTACAGTGACCAGCTTCTGAGTTGTAGGGTTCGTGCTGAAAATTTGAGGGTGAAAGGAGGGAAAATAGCCCTTTAAACGGAATATATATTTCTTTTAAAAAAAATTTTTTTTTCAACGTTTATTTATTTTTGGGACAGAGAGAGACAGAGCATGAACGGGCGAGGGGCAGAGAGAGAGGGAGACACAGAATCGGAAACAGGCTCCAGGCTCCGAGCCATCAGCCCAGAGCCTGACACGGGGCTCAAACTCACGGACCGCGAGATCGTGACCTGGCTGAAGTCGGACGCTTAACCGACTGCGCCACCCAGGCGCCCCCTGAATATATATTTCGACAACATCTTCAACAGGAGTCACTTTTCACTGACTCAGTAATGATGTCTTCTCAAAGAAAATATAAATACTTCTAGTTCCAATCGACTCAATATTTTGTGTTTCTGTGGCAATATTAAATTTCCGACTTAGTTGTTCCGAATGCTTTTGGAATAGTGTTCGGATAATTGCAGGCGTTCGATAGAACCACACAGATAGGGAAATAGTTGCGAATTCTGCAAGAGACGGAGTTGAAAGCGCCCTGTTCTAAGCCACATTCCACGGAGAACTCTTGGGCAGACATCAGTAGGTGAGGGCTCTGAAAAAAGGATCGTCTCATCACATACGCCTGGGAAAAGCGTGACTGCTTTAGAACTCACACGCGTGTGATCACATTCAGGTTCTGAGCAGTGCTCTGGGACAGAAATACGTTCACCTCTTGTAGCCTGTAATCTCCCCGCGTTACTTGGGCCTGGACGGGCACACGCTCTCAGAGGTGGCCGTCCTGGTGCCTCAGCGTCACCTTCCCACACCACGAGTGCCGGCACAGAGCGGAATCCCGGTCCTCCTCGGTAGGCCCTGCACCGTCTGTGGCCCAGCGCCAAACACGAACGGCCCGAAGCAAGCCCGATGCCTCTTGCTCGTCCGAAAACCTTTCCTATTTCCTGTCTGAATACACGTAACACTTGTGTCGGGGCGCCTGGGGGGCTCGGTCGGTTGGGCACCCGACTTGGGCTCAGGTGGTGATCTCGCGGTCCGTGAGTTCGAGCCCCGCGTCGGGCTCCGTGCCGACAGCTCGGAGCCTGCAGCCTGCTTCGGATTCTGGGTCTCCCTCTCTCTCTGCCCCTTCCCCGCTGGTGCTCTGTCTCTCTCTGTCTCTCAAAAATAAATAAACATCAGAAACAATTCTTTTGTCGTGATTGAAATGCAGGATTTCACCAGGATGTGACCACATATCGGCCTCTTGCTATCAATCCCGTCCAGGGTAGAGGGTTCTTTCCACATGTAGGTCCAGGCAAGTCTTCTTCCATGCCTTCTGGGCCCTCTTTGAGAAATCTCGAGCATCTCTCTGTTAAACGTCAGTCTGTGCCAAATCTCCCTCTCTCTGGACGCCCGTTGTCTGTGTCCCGTTTTCACCCTTTTCTCTCCGGTTGCCTCTAAGCACCCTCTCTCCCGCCTTCAGGAAAGGCGTCTCAGGCTTTTCCTCCACATCATGAACTGGGCGTCCTCCATTCTGCTCGCGGCGCCCCCCGACTTCCCGTTTACCAGAATGCCCTGTTTTGTACCCTCTTCTCTCCTTGGCCCGCTCTCCGACCATCGTCTTAGCCCTCAGCTTCCCAGCTTGGTTAGTAGACTCCCGCGGACCTTGAGGGGCGTGGACGTGCGGGATGCGCCGCGGCCACCCGGGAAGCACGCCCCCTTCTGGAGGTGCCGTCAACTGCAACCGCGAGCTGCCACGGGCGCCTGACCTTGCCGGAGGCGCCCAAACTGGATTTTCTGAAAGTAAAACCTGCTGATTTTTTTTAATAGGTGACCGCATTGCGCTTTTTAAGAAACACTACTTGGGCCGTTGTGAGCCAGATGCACACAGACTGCCCGCATGCAGGTTCCGATGCGGGGACGGTGAGGCTCGGAGGACTCCAGGCGAGGGGGGGGGGGGGGCAGCAGGAGAGGACAGTGTGAATTTCATTTGGGGGCATGTTAAGGTAGACACCAGAGCAGGAAACCCGCCCGTCAGCAGCTGGAAACAGGTGCCCAGAAGATGCCTGCGTTACTCTCAAAAGCAACACCCTCCCTGGGGGCTTCCAGAGACCACGTCCCTGCAGCCTCTGACGACCCTTCCCCCACGGCAGCGGCAGCGTGCTCTATGCTCCGGGCTCTGGCCCGAGAGGCCCACATCCATTACCTCGCGGAGCCTCGCACACCGCCTGGGACTAAGTGCCATCACTGCTAAGGGCAAGTCACATGGGCGAGACTGTAGCACGTTCAGGATCCAGTCGTATTTTAGAAACACGAGAAACTGAGAAATTGGGGTTATCCTGAAACACAGACCAGAAACACACTCCCACCCACTCACACACAATGTTGGCTTCTTCAGATCTAACGCTGGCTTCAGAAGCTGGCTTTCCATCCACGAGCTAACAGGATGTAGACCCCTGGCACTACTCTCGCGGTGGGGCACGACCGCGGAAGGACAGGGCAGGCCCCTAAGGGGGGTGTGTAGGATGTGACGGTCCCCCAACATTACAGGAGAGGAAAGTGGGGTGTGGAGCTCACCAACCCCGGGCAGCAGCTCCGGGACACCTCTCAGCAAAGCCCCTGGGGGAGCTGGAGGAGACAAAGTCAGGACTAACGAGGAGCCAGTTGAGGGGCGCCTGGGGGGCTCAATCGGTTGAGCGACCGACTTCGGCTCAGGTCATGATCTCGCCATTCGTGGGTTCGAGCCCCACATCGGGCTCTGTGCTGACAGGTCGGAGCCTGGAGCCTGCTTCCGATTCTGTGTTTCCCTCTCTCTGCCCCTTCCCCGCTCATGCTCTGTCTCTCTCTCTCTCAAGAATAAACATTAAAAAAAAAAAAAAAAAAGCAAGTTGTGTCCTTGCATACAGATGCCGACCCAGAGACACCCGGAACTTCTGGGTGCTGCAGATGCATTGTGGGTAACCGGTGGGCACACGGCCATGGCGTCCGCCTGTTTATCAGGCGGCAGGCATCATACCCAGAAACAGCCGAGGGGCAGAAGATAGCTGCACTGGGCCTCCGTCACACCCTGTGTGCCGGGTCTGGTCCAGAAGCCGTGTGCATGCTTGTTGCTAATTGTCTCCTGACCCTACAAGCACCCAGGCATTGGGGACCTATGATCCGGAAGAGAGAGTCGATACGGACAGAATTTCACACGGGGGCTCAGAGAGCTTGCACGAGGTACCTAAAGTCACACAGCTCATTGGCAGAGGGCTGGGACTTTAAGCCAGGAATGCCCAGCTTCTGCCCCTCAAATCCCCTGGCTTCCTGGGGCAGTGGCCTCTGGACCTGCTTGGCCACCCGACGAATGGCCCAGATGGCATTTTACAGATGCCGACAGAGTGGAGGGAGGTCTCGTCCCTGCAGTCTGCAGAGTCTGTCCCCTGGTTCCCACAGGGAAACGGAGCCAGACGGGCCGGGGACGGGCAGCGGTGGCTCTGAAAGACACAGGGAGGCGCGTCCCTTCCCATGTCGAGGGGGCTCCCGGGAGACTCCGAAGGCGAGGTTTAAAGGATGCAAGGCGGACGTTTCTCCTCTTGTCTCTCGTCAAACATCATTTGCCAAACTCTGACTTTTAGCACAAGCAGGTGTCTTACATGCAGAGTCTCTCTTCCCATTAAATATCCCCACGGTTCATATACTTCCAGCCCGGGATGAATTCGACATGGTATCGAGGTCGTCAAGGGAAATCCGTCCAGGAGACAATGGTAGAAACAGGCCGTCTGGCCGACAGCTTGCGGAAGCTGTTTTGAAACAGAACAGCGACAATGAGGAAGAGGTGGGCCGCCGTGTGCGGGGACAGCCGGACGGGGAGGGGACGCAGCGTTCCACAGCCGCACGGCGTCATAACTCTTGCTGCACCGTTACCTAATCGGCGGCGCTGGCCGTCTGTGTCGGTGGCCGCAGGTGAATGAGAAACGTCCTCCATACACATCTGGGCTGTGGTCTCCGCATCCGTCAACCCCGCACACGAGTCCGACCGTGAGACTGGGGATGACGCTGCGCACGCACTGACCCCCAGCCCGGCGTGCACCACAGCTCACGGCCACCTGTCACCTCCCCGCCATCGCCCGGCCGCTGCCGGCCTTTCTGCTTCAGCCTCGCGGACGCGGGAACCCTGTGCTGCCACTCCCTCTGAGACGGTCCGTCTTTTGAAAGCAAAGGGCAGGACGTTGGAGTCCCTGCCCTGGGAGGCTCTCTGTCAGCCCGAGGACAGCTCTCTGTCAGTCCAGGTACGTCCCCCTCCGGCCTCCCCCGCCATGCGTGCTCGTCCTGGCGTCCCGGAACCGGCGGGCGCACCCCTCCCTTCTGGTTGCTACATGTCTGCCCCCAGCCCGTGTGCGGCTGACGTAGCTTATTCACTGCCCGCAAGGTTGTGGACTGAGCAGGCGTCCAGCAAGAGATACTGGGTGAACGAAGGGCCTCTGGGACTGCCGAGATCCCCGCTGGCCGGCGGGCCCCAGTGTCTAGGCCCCAGACCCCAGAGGGTGTGGTTGTTGCCATCAGCTTTCCTCCCTCGCGGTGCAGCGTGGTTTCACGCCCGTGCCCACCTCTGCATCAGTCTGGTGCGGGGCTCCCCATCCATGCACGCTCAGTATTTCCCTTCCATGTAATTTATGGAACCCTCTGAAATGCACATGCCTGGGCCCCACCCCCAGTGAATCGGACTCGGGGGGGCCTGCCCGGGAATCTGAGTGTTATGACTTCTTTCTTTTTTGTTTTTTTAGTTTTTTTAGGTTTATTTACTTGTGAGAGAGAGAGAGAGAGCGAGCGAGCATGAGCGGGGGAGGGGCAGAGAGAGAGAGAGAGGGAGACACAGAATCCGAAGCAGACTCCAGGCTCCGAGCCGTCAGCACACAGCCCGACGCGGGGCTCGAACTCACGGACTGCGAGATCATGACGTGAGCCAAAGTTGGATGCTTAACCGACTGGGCCACCCGGGCACCCCCACCCCTTGTTTTAAGTTTAATTTGTTTTGAGAGAGGCAGAGGGATTGTGAGCAGGGGAGAGGCAGAGAGAGAGGGAGCGAGGGAGAGAGAGAATCCCAAGTAGGCTCTGCACCATCAATGCACAGCCGGATGGGGCTCGAACCCACCAGACCGCGAGATCGTGACCTGAGCCTAAACCGAGTTGGATGCTCCACGGACTGAGCCCCCCAGGCGCCCCTTGAGTGTTACGATTTCTGCCTGTGAGTCTGGTAAGGAATGTGTCAACCCCTTCGCCATTGTTCCTGGCTCAGGGTGACATCGGACCTCGGCGAGTCTACTCACGATGACGGGAGGCATGAACTCCCCACGGTCCAGGGAGAGCCTCTCCAAGTCCGCAGCCAGATGTGAACACTGCCAGCCTGAGCGGCCGCTGCCGTCTTGTTCCCACAAGGGGAATCGGCCTGGACACCAGGTCACCCATCGGGGCTGCTGGACACGGCCTGGGTCCGGCCCTCCGGCACCGGGACTCTGAGCCAACCCACCTACGATTCACTTCTCGTGAGGCGACAGAATCAACGTCCTCGCCGCGTGAGCCGCCACGGCTCAGGCTTCCCGCTACTGGCCGAGAGCATCCTGACGACCCCAGCCCCTGGCAGTCAGCAGCGGCAGCCCCAACCGGGCCGAGCAGAGCAGTTAACGCTTCTGAGGCGGGCTCCGCGGGTGCTGTGCCCACTGGTTGACAGTGGAGCCGTCGAGTGCTGCCCACCACCCTTCTCTCAGGACACGCCCGGGGTCCTCGCCAACAGATGGGGACACTGAGGAAGAGAACACTGGAAGAACTCAGAGCGAGCACCAGAGCCGGGATGTACATCCGAAGCATCGGACCCCCGAGCTCACGGTATCGGCCACCGAGGTGAACGGAGCCCGCTGGGCCCGTTCGTGTCCAAACGACCCTCCTCCCGCATCCGGACCATCAGGCACGATCTGTGGACTCCACCGGCCGAGGCACCAACCCATCCCGGGAGCATCACCCCAGGGCGAAAATGCCAGCTTCCCCCTGACACGGGACGGTGGGGCCGGGAGCCTTCGGCCGGGCTTCCCGCAGCCTCGGAGGCCGGTGCACGGAGGCTCTGGGGGGCCCTGAGGAAGCCAATTGCTGAAGGCGTCTATTCAGAGCCTCGTGCTGTGTGACCTGGCCGTCAGTAGCCCCAGCCACCGGCAGGGACCCGTGTGCGGATTTCAGACTCCCGGATGGATGAGCCGGGGGCTCAGTATGACTGAGGACGTTCCCGTCACTGTAAACAGAGGCTCACCTCGCTTTCCCTTGTTTCTTCAAGTGGATTAACTTTGAAGTGACTTTAGAGGAGACAGCATTTTTTAAATTGAACAGAGATGAAATGCCAGTCTCCAAATGCGTGCCAATATATCTAAATAAATTACATCCTCCAACTGCCAAAGTAGAAAGCTGATTCAATCGGCTACTGAAAAAATACAAAAATGGAGACTCAGCCACTTTTTGTTCTGTTTTTCATTATTATTTTTTTTTAATCCGTGTACTGGCTGTAGCAACCACTTTTCAGCTGGCTGTTGTAGCAGCCAAAATCACACGTCTATTTATTTTTAAAATGTAATGATCAGTAGTCACATCTGGTCCTGATGTGTTCGCAAACGTTCTACGGTTCTCCAAGTGTTTTTATATGTAATACTTGATTCCAGAACATCTGTGCTTTTGACAAGCACTGAAGGAGATGGGAGGTTAGGCCCTGAGGCTTTGCTACCAGGGTGGGGTCCCTGGGCTGGCGGCTCGGGGGTCACTCGGGAGCTCGTCAGAAACACAGCCCGTCTGCCCCAGCCCAGACGCACCGGCTCACACTCGGGTACTGACGGCCCCACTGTGCGGGACGCGAAAACAAGGCACGGTCCTGATCTCAAGGACTCAGAAACTAGCGGAAGACAGAAACACAAAGAAGGGTGACCGACCGCCAACACCCGGGCCCAGCGGCTGTGACAGCTCTGAGGGTCCGCGGGCCCAGACAAGGCCGCGCTGGGACGGCAGAGGCAGCCTGGAGCTGGCCATAGAGCGTGGCAAGGGCAGGAGACGTTCGCACGGGAGAGAAGCCCCTGCTGGGAAGCGAGCCTGTCCGGAATGTTCTCCACATGCAGGCCTGGTGAGACACCCCAGCAGTGATACTGTGTGGGCGCCCGCGGCCTTTGCAAGCCACAGTAAAGAGGCGGCTGCGTCCGCACCTCTGAATCCTGGAAGCATGCAGGGCGGCAACGGGCGACGAGGTCTGCGGTTAGCAGTGGCGCGGTGGCCCCTCTGATGGGCCGTGAGGTTTCTATTTTCATGTAATAACAGGTTTGCACGAGTTCCCTGAGTGATTCATCGTCCTGCCTTAAGAGGATGCAGGGACATCTGAATCCCCTGCAGGAGACCCAAGTGAAATAAAAACGCCTCTCTCTTGACCTGCTGCACGGAGGAGGTTACTGACCCCAAATAACGTCACTCTGGTTCCCTCCCCTGAGGCAGACCCTGCTGAGTGACGGCCAGCCCTGTTCCAGGCTCTGAGCGAGCCGATGGCTGCAGGTCATGATATGAGAGGTGGTTGGGGACAAGCAGGTCCCACGGGGAGGCTGTGTGCTGGGCGCTGTGCGGGCGCGTTTTCTTCTGTCCTCACTGTGGCCCTGGGCATGGGTGTCCCTGCCCCCGGGCACAAATAGCAAGGCAGGGGTGAGGGAGGCCGGGGCACAGATAGCAGGCAGGGGTGAGGGAGGCCGGGGCACAGATAGCAAGGCAGGGGTGAGGGAGGCCGGGGCACAGATAGCAAGGCAGGGGTGAGGGAGGCCGGGGCACAGATAGCAAGGCAGGGGTGAGGGAGGCCGGAGCACAGATAGCAAGGCAGGGGTGAGGGAGGCCGGGGCACAGATAGCAAGGCAGGGGTGAGGGAGACCGGGGCACAAATAGCAAGGCAGGGGTGAGGGAGGCCGGGGCACAGATAGCAAGGCAGGGGTGAGGGAGGCCGGGGCACAGACAGCAAGGCAGGGGTGAGGGAGGCCGGGGCACAGATAGCAAGGCAGGGGTGAGGGAGGCCGGGGCACAGATAGCAAGGCAGGGGTGAGGGAGGCCGGGGCACAGATAGCAAGGCAGGGGTGAGGGAGGCCGGGGCACAGATAGCAAGGCAGGGGTGAGGGAGACCGGGGCACACATAGCAAGGCAGGGGTGAGGGAGGCCGGGGCACAGTTAGCAAGGCAGGGGTGAGGGAGGCCGGGGCACAGATAGCAAGGCAGGGGTGAGGGAGGCCGGGGCACAGATAGCAAGGCGGTGGTGAGGGAGACCGGGGCTTGGGCACGTCAGACCCCAGACTCCACCGCTGCTTCCCAGACGCGTCACGTTTCGGAGCCAGCCTTCCACCCCCCCCCCAGCCTCCCGCCCTGAGCCCAGACTCTGTGTCTCGGGTGTGTCAGTAGCAGGCTGTCCGCGAGGGTGCCAGGGGCCCTGCTGACATCCCATTAGCGCTTGGAAATGCACGGACGCGCCTGTGCTCCTGGGGCTGTCCTGTCCCGCGGCAGCATCGATCACGGCCCCCCTGTGGCCCCCTTGTGTCTGACGATGTCTGTCGGCCCCCAGCGTTCAGGCTCCTGCTCCGGGACGCTGGGGCCCGGGGTGGGGGGCTGATACTGGGGGTGCGGGGGGAGCGCCGCTGCGGCAGGGCGGGGAGGGGTGGAATAGGCAGGGCCCGAACCGCGCGGCCTGGGCAAGAGAAGCCAGTGGACCCGGTGACGGCGGCAGCCAAGGGTGCCCGCATCCCCCGAGACCAGCGTCACCGACACAAAGCAAAATGGCAGAGCCCGAGTCCCGAGTGAGGGACGAGAGCCGTTGGAAGCCAGTCCTTCCAGAGCTGCCGTTGCTGGGCAACCTCGGGCCGATCGAGCCCTGTCCCCAGGGACCCGCGGCGGCTCGGCCTTCGTTGTGTTTGGTGGAGTGAGAAGACAGGCACCCAGACTTTACGGTTGACAGCGGGACGGCCGCTTTCCAGCTACAGACGGAGGAGAAGGAGCCTGTCCCTGCACGCACATGTGCACACACACGCACGTGCACGCACGGACACAGCACACACACGCGCACACACACCTGCACCGGCGATCGAACAGCTGCCGTCCGGTCTGCAGCAAGAGTGAGAGATGGTCTCCAGCAGGGTCTGCACACTTTCTGTGAGGGTCCGGCTAGTCAACACCTGAAGATTTGTGGGCCACACGGTCCCTGTCACAACCACCCGACCCTGCTCCTGTCCCTCGACGGCTGAGTCCCACATTGGAATTTCATGTGGCTCTCACATATCATGAAATATGATTCCTTTTTGCTTTTTTTCTTTCTAACCACTGCAAAATATAAGGGCCATCAAGTCAGGCAGCAGCCCACGGGCTGAGGTTGGACAACCCCCAGTTTAGAACGTTCCGGTACAAAACGTGATCCTGGAATTAAAATTAACCTACTTTCCAGAATATTAGACACTCTCATAGCAGCGATTCCTAATCCTGTAGGCAAAGCAGAATCGTCTGTGGATATTTTATTTTTTAAAAAAAGACAAGAGCCAAAGCTTTACAAAGCTACCAAATTAGAGCCTCTCAGAGCTGGGGGGTCACTCCCAGCCACAGAGGCGTGGCTGGGCCATAATTTACTGATGTGCCATAAATTGTTGAATCCCTTTTTGACGGCCATCTGAGATGCTTCCAGCTTTTCACTCTGATTACAAAATACCACACTGAACATCATGACACACACGTTATCCAACTGCGTCCTTAGGGTAAATTCCTAAACGTGAACTGCTCGGTCAGAGCGTGAAAATGTACAAGCTTCAGCTCTGTTTCACCTGGGGCTCCGAGTTCGCATTTTAAGACAAAAACACAACCCTCTGCTCCAAACCAAAGTGATGGCTTATCTTAAACTTAAGTCATATCCCAACGAGGACGGCATACACCTCAGCGAGCCACGGCGGTGGGCCTCTGGGCTCCGGGGCCGCGGCCGGACCGAGCGCCCGTGCTCACCTTCGGCGGGCACCCACCCCGGGCCGGCTTGTGCAGTGAGGGGCTCGAACGGAGCTGAGGCGGGCTCCCTCGCCTGCCAGCCGAGGCTCAGGGAGGCCGGCCCACCTCCTGGCTGCCTCCTCCGTTAAGCTGTGGCCCAAAGCAGCAGAAGGGATTAGGGATGTCTACACAGGCAGGGCCTGGGCCACACTACCCGCTGGCTCAGGATCTGGATCCGAAACGTTCCGGCGGACAAGAGCCTCAAGTTTCCAACTTAAGACCTGGTTTCGAACGGCGGAGCTGAGTGGGCCAGGTGGAGGTCGCCACGACCAGGCATAAAGAAGCAGCAGCGGAACGACGAGGACAGAAGGGACCAAGGATGGCCCTCCCTGTGAGTCACACACCAAATGTGCAAGGCAGATGAGGACAGCAGATGCTCTGAGAGACAGCACAACTTACAGAATAATTCAGCCCCCCCAAATTTAGGATAATAAAGCAATCTTCTAAAGAGAAAAGACATGGCACCTGGGTGGCCCGGTCGGTTGGGCGTCCGACTTCAGCTCTGGTCAGGATCTCCCGGTTCGTGGGTTCAAGTCCCGCGTCGGGCTCCGTGCTGACGGCTCGGAGCCTGGAGCCCGCTTCGGATCCTGTGTCTCCCTCTCTCTCTGCCCCTCCCCTGCTTGCACTCTGTCTCTTTCTCTATAAAAAAAAAACCAAAAACATTAAAAACATTTTTAACATTAAATAAAATATTTTTAAAAAGACTCTAAGGAAAGTATGGTCAATATCATCAAAAAGATAATGGAAAGTCTAAAGTCATATATTTTAAACTTTGAGAAAAATCAACTTTTGTATGTAAGTTAAAAGGTCAATGAAAAGAAAAAGAAATATAAGGCATAATTTGCACATTAGCAGAAGGGAGAGAAAGGAGATGGTAGACGAAGAAAGTTTACCAAGCCAAGAAAACATAAGAAAGGAGAACAAATAAATCATGGATCTGGGAAATAGAAAAATAAGAGAAGGAATAAGTACAATGTAATTTACCCAAAGTAAATGTAGAAGAATCAAACTCCTATATGTAAAAAATTTTTAATTTTTTTGAATGTTTACTTATTTTTGAGAAAGAGACAGAGCACGAGCAGGGGAAGGGCAGAGAGAGGGAGACACAGAATCCGAAGCAGGCTCCAGGCTCCGAGCCGTCAGCACGGAGCCCGACGCGGGGCTCGAACCCACGGACCACAAGATCGTGACCCGAGCCGAAGTCGGACGCCCAACCGACGGAGCCACCCAGGCGCCCCTAAACGCCTGTATTTAAATCAGAGACTGTCAAATGGGCTTTCTACACCAGCTACGTACTGATAAAAATAGACATATTCAAAACCTAATAGAGACAACATGAAAAATAAAATTTGAAAATAAAACTGGAAAGTATTCTAACGATCAAAGGACAGTCAACCAGGAAGAGACTTCTGACTAAACGTAGCAGAGAGAACACTCCACCAGCCTCAATTCTCTCAATCCCCCCAGAAGGGCAAGACACAAAAGGGCTCCAGCCTCAGTTTTCTTGGGCGTGAATCTGGAAACTGGCACACACACCCCTCGCCGCGTTCTACTGGTGGAGCAGGTTCGAACGAACGGAGAGGCACAGACCCCACCTCTCGGTGTCAAAGAGTTTTGGAGCTACTTCCTTAAAGCCACCACAGGCTCAGAGGATGACACA
Organism: Prionailurus viverrinus; assembly: GCF_022837055.1. NCBI lineage: Eukaryota > Metazoa > Chordata > Mammalia > Carnivora > Felidae > Prionailurus > Prionailurus viverrinus. The sequence goes on along the minus strand of NW_025927608.1, from coordinate 3,387,189 downwards.
AGTGTCGGCAATCCCGTAATAGCAACCTAAAGCGGGAGAGAGACGGAGCACGGGGCATATTTGAAAACGTAATGGCCAAAAATTTCCCAGAGTTCAAGAGCCAGGTAAATTCTCAATTTAAATGGCTCTTAGAGTGCCTAATGGCACCAATAAGAAGGGGAGACAACAGTGAGATGTAGTGTGGTAAAAATAAGGGACCCACCCACAGTGTGCGGGAGCTTCCAAAGGCCTTTCGGGAAGCCTCCCGAAAGGAAAAAAAAAAGCATCAGAATGACAAGAACCAATAGGTAACGTAGTCACGCCCCCCAAAAGTAAACCTAGGATTTTAACTCAAAATAAATAAATAAATAAATAAACTCTTACACTTACAAAATTTCAGAAAGTATTATCATACTAGGATCATCTTCAAAATCATCCTTGGAGGGGCGCCTGGGTGGCTCAGCCGGTTGAGCGTCCGACTTCAGCTCAGGTCACGATCTCACGGCTCGTGGGTTTGAGCCCCAAGTCGGGCTCTGTGCTGACAACTCAAAGCCTGGAGCCTGGTTTGGATTCTGGGTCTCCCTCTCTCTCTGCCCCTCCCCTGCTCGTGCTTTCTCTCTCTCTCCCTCGCTCTCTCTCTCTCAAAAATAAATAAACATTAAAAAAATGTTTTTTAATCATCCTTGGAGTTCCCCAACAGTTTTGTTGTTGTTGTTATTGTGGTTAATCCGAGAAAAACCAACTATATCCAGAAAGGAAATAACTTAGTAAAATTTAGTATTGACTACACAAGCAAAGGAAAACAAATGAAAAAAAAAAAGGTGTGCCCATTACAATGCAGAACTAAAACTTTAAACGGTACCGAAATATCGGGGTGGGGTGCGGGGGATAGAGGAAAGGAAGACTGGAAGCTTATGACCCACTGAAGCATCTGTCAAGTTTGGGTAGTGACCTAACTACAGATAAGTGTGAGAAAGTACTAGAGAAAAATAGATACTGGTATGGAAATTCATACTCTAGGGGTAGCCTGGAGAAGAATAAAAGGAGAACGTGCAACTTCGAAGTCAGTAGAATAAAATATTCAGTAGTATAGATAAATACATAAATAAATAGAAGAAAGAAGATCGCAGAAAAGTTTTACTGTTACATTAATTGCAATAAACGCAAATGCAGCGAACCGACCCAAAGAAGATGAGCTCATACTGAATTTCAGAAAGGCAAAGAGAAAGAAGACAAGTAAAAACTAACAACACTTGGCAATACATTGTCTCTAAGAGACATAATTTCAACAAAGTGATGCCAAAAGGAATGGAGAAAAAGACAGACCAAAGATGAGCCAAACCAAGAAAACAAGTTTGACATCAGACAAAATAGAATTTAGAGGGAAAGCATGATATGAAACAAAGCTTTATATGATACGCTGATAAAAGGAAAAACAGAAGAAGATACACGTACGTAAAAAGATATCCTAAAAATATGTAAAGCAATGCAACAATTGACAGAAATACAAGGAGAAATAAAAGAAAATCAACGAGTCTGAGAGGAGACTATGACATTTCTGTCTCAGAAACTGCTTGAGCCACAGATTTTAAAAAGTAAGCAAAGATACAGACTATTTGAATAACATAAGGAATATGTTTAACACTTTTAAAGTGGAGGAAGTTTATGTCCAATGGGAATGCAGCATTCTTTGGAACCCACATAGAATTTTGGAGATAATATATATACACTGCACAGGGAAGTCCAACAAATTCCAGAGAATTAACATCACATCAAGGAGGTTCTCTGACTACAATGTAATAAAAATGGGACTAAAGAACAAAAGTTTTATTTTTTTTAAAGCGTCCATATCTAAAAGTTTGGGAGCATACTATTTTGTTTTTGGAAGCCTACTATTAAGCCAAAGGAAGGCATAGGAGATATTGTGGAGTACTTATTGTTGAATGAACAAAATTGTGTCCAAATTGGTGAGCTACACCTAAAGCAAGGGGACATTTTCAGTTGTAAGTCTGTTTGTAAAACCATTTGAAATAACGGACAAATCATTCAACTCAAGAAGCTAGAAAAAGAACAAACAAAGGAAGCAGAAGGAAATAACAAAGATAAGTGCAGACAATTAAATGGAGAGCTAGAGAGCAATAGAGAGGATTAACTAACTGTCCTACCGGATGAAGCTCCCAGATAGAAAACCCGCTGATATGAATAATTACACACAAAACAAGATTTTAAAATACAATGAGAGATAAATAACTTTAAAACCAAGAGGAGACAAACACATTTCTATTAAAAACAATGTTTTAAGGGTGCCTGGGTGGTTTAGTCGGTTCAGCGTCCGACTTCGGCTCAGGTGGTGATCTCGCGGTTCGTGAGTTCGAGCCCCGCGTCAGGCTCCGTGCTGACGGCTCGGAGCCTGGAGCCTGCTTCGGATTCTGTGTCTCCCTCTCTCTCTGCCCCTCCCTGCTTGTGTTCTGTCTCTCTCTGTCTCTCAAAAATAAATAAACGTTAAAAAAAATTTTTTTAATGCCAAAGTTGACACAAGAAGAAATAGAAAGCTTAGCTACACCAATGGGCATGAAAGGATTTAAAGTGGTAACTGAAAATCTCTCTTGCAGAGAGCTGTGGTTTGGGTGTAGATTTTCCCTAATCCCTCTGCAAAAACAAAAGAAAAAACCTATAGACAAGATGTTAAACAAAACTACCTGACAAAATATTCCCCCAAACCTCTCAGACCATGGGCAGGCGTGAACCAACCACCAGCAACAGGTCTCACCAGAGCGGCAAGGGCATCCCAGGGGCAACACGAATGGACTAAGAAATAAGAAATCCGGAAACCACCTATCAGGACTCTCCCCCATAAAGGATGCAACTCCTTCAGACTTGAAGACTTGACTGGCCAGTATAGGAACAATAGTCCGAACTGGAGGAGGTTAGTGTGTGGGCAAGTTGTCCACGAATTATGACAGACTGTCTGGAGGGGCAGAGGCAGCAATCCCAGGAGGTGGACAGAGCCCCGCGCCCGTGGGACCAGCTGATCGCAACGGGACAGAAGTGCTTGGGCTAGAGGAGAGGACGTTTCGGATGTTACCAGGCAAGATGGAACTCAGGAAGGAGAGTTGAGTGCTAGGAAACCCACCAATGTAACTCATCACACTGACAGCCCAAGTGAGGAAAACCATGTCATTTTCATCGATTCTGAAAAGGACATTCCATACCCATCTCTAAAACCCTCAATAAAATGAAAATTGGTGGGTATTTCCCGAACACGAAAGAATACACAGACCTCAGCCTACAGCTGGCATCTCACTTACTGAGGAATCACTAGCAAGGATTTTTCATCATGTTTCTTAATCTACGTGTTAGATGCATAAAAAGATTACAGATTTATTTTCACTGACCTCCGACAGAAATGTAGCTTTTCCTCCAATTGGGAATGTTAAGTAGTAAACCGCAGGAAATTACCTATGATTTTGTTGCCAATAGAAATCACCAATATTTTTATATCATATCACAGTTGTCACAGTATCTCAGAATATTATTTATGCCTGTCATTGCTTCGAAACTATGGTATTTATCAGACCTGCCATGATATCTTGCTATTTAATACAGCAATAATATTTCAGTGACTACTTACGTACCTGGTCTCCTTTGCAATCTTATGTACTTTGTGCATTTAAAATCTTACTTCAGAAAAGAGGTCCGGGGCATGAACACAGGGTTATGAACTCCTGTATTTGTCCAAAAAAAAAAAAAATCAGGAACAAAACAAGGATGTCCACTACCTCCAACGACGCAAGGGATTTTACAGACGTAAATGTAGCAAGCCTACAAATGATAATCACGCCTATCGCCACCCGCTGTGAGCTCTTTCCCTTATGCCCATGCACATACCCTCAGCACTGGCTCCTTGCCGAGTGACAGTCACGTGCCGGAAGATGAAGACTGCACACCACACGAAGCATCACCTGTGTCCCCGACATCCACAGACCTCCAACCCTCTCGACGGAGGGCACAGCATCAGCCCTGCTGAGTTTCCAAGCCTATCGTGGCCAGGCCTCACAGGAGGCAGCGGGCCAGCTCCGACAGTGGCGGGACGTAGAAACGGGGGGTCCTGCCCCAGTCCAGTGCCCCGTGTGTCTCAGGGGCCAGTTGTGGGTCCGCCACAGAGGTGCCAACGTTTACTCTTATACTTCTGTTGCTCCTTCCGGCTGTTTGGGCCCCCTCGGACTTCCCGACATGCTCTGGTTCCCTTGTAGATGTTACCGCCCTGCCCTGAACCTCCCCCTCCACTTGTCTGGAGTCCGGACTCCTCGTCTGGCTTTAGCAAGCCCTCTCCCCCAGAATGGGGGGTTCGCCGGAACCGAAGAGGCTTTGGTGCTGTAACGGACCTAACAGAGACCACCACTGCTTAGCGAAGTGGGGCAGTGCCTGAATTATTAGGTCGGGCGGCGATGCCCAGCACATCAGGGAGGTGGGAGGGCAGGAGCTGGGCTGCAGCAAACATCTTCAACCAGAGACGTACAAATTATATCAAAAACGCACACACCCCACTACGTGAGCCAAACAAAGCAAGTCTTCAGGCTTTATCCGGCTCCACAGGCCACAGCCTGCTGCCTCTGCAGATTTCTTGCCGAGCCCTGCACGATTTGCACGTGCATGATGGTCTTTGCGCCCCGTACCCTGGCCCGTGTGCTCCCTCCGAGCCCTGTGGAGGCATGGGGGCTGCCCGCCACCGTAGCGGATTTCCTAGTTCGTACATTCGCCAGCTCAGCCGAGCGGACAGCGTGCCCGGAGCCCAGGTAATGACCCAGGTCCGCACGCCCTCCTGTGAGTCCTCAGAGCCTCTCTTTCTGGAAGCGTGCACAAAACTGCTGCTACAACCAAAGAGAATATTTGACCAAAGAAGGTGACACGGGGGTCTAAATATAGTTACCATTCAGCTGCAATTTCTCCACTGAATAGAGAAGGTATAAATCGGGATTTTCTTTAACTCTTGGAGCACAATATGTGACTGCGGGCTTCATTCATGAACCAATTCCTCTACATAATTCATGCTTATTTAAATACATCCTTGCCATTTGACAGTCTGCAGAAAGGCAGGCTGACTAGGACATTAGCATTAGCACTGCCTGCAAATTGTAGGTTTTAACAGCTCCAGTCCCGGAAATAACCAAAGAGGATAAAGCTAAGGAACTGGGGCAATCCTTAAGGCTCGAAGGAAAGGGAGGAACAGCAACCCTCGCCGTCTACACAGCAGTCCGCAGATTGCAAAGGGCTCCGTGCTCGTTACCCACCGCGAACTTGAGAGGCCGGGTACGGAGGGCACAGTGTCCCCCATCCACAGAAGAGGAAACTGAGGTCCGGAGTGGTGCCCTCCACACCGCAGCTAGAACGCTCCGGAGCCGGGATTTGAGGCCAGGCGTGCAAACTGTGCAATCATGTGGGTTCAGCAAACGTTCTGTGTAAAACGCCAGGGAGTTCAGGCTTTGAGGGCCATACGGTCGTTTTTACGACTACTCGACTCTGCCCGCGTAAGACAAAAGCAGCCACAGACAATCCGAAAACTCACGGGTGTGGCTGTGTTCCAGTGAAACTGTACTCTCAGGCAGGCGGAGCCGGGTTGGCCCCAGACTACAGCGGCCGCACCCCTGCCCTGCCACCCTCACGCGGCCACGCTTCCTCTGCCGTCTTACGAACCCGCCCACAGCTGAGCTGGTCCGGAAGAGGGGCCGGGCGGGAAAGATGAGGACGCAGAGAGGTTCGAGGAAGTGCCGTGACAGAAGAGTCCCCGGAAAGGCCATTACTTCCCAAGGAGTTGGGTCAGAGTCCTGGGGGCCGAGTGTCAGGGAAGAGGCAGGACAGACGCCCCGCCGGCTTCCCCCGCGGACTAGCGTGTACCGCCAGCCACCAGAACCTTCGTGTTTTCTGGAACAAAACAGAAGCTTGCAAGGGACAAATCTGATCGGCAGTGTGGCTGACAAGAGTTTCAGGATCAGAGCCGGACTAGAAACAGAACCCCGGGCTCCCTGGTCCCAGGCCACTGCCCGCTCGCATCCACAGACGCCCTGCAGACTCGGCACACGGCAGACGGCAGGACCCAGCCGGCCTTCGGAAGACTCAGAGAAGCCCTCGCTCTTGACCTGGACGTGCTTTGCCGGCCCTGTTTAGGCCGCCAACTGCTGCCTGGCGGGCTCGGCCCCCTTGCTCATCTGGTGCAAATACGAAGCTGGGTCTCTGCGTCTCCATCTCTGTGGATACGTCCTGCCCCATCCCTGTATGACCCTCACCCGCCCTGCTGATCCCAGCTGCTCCCCTTTGGCGGGTGTGTTCAGGGTCAGGCTGCGGCCCCGTCAGGGTGGCTGTGTCCTCGAGCAATAAACTCCCCTCTCCTCCTCCCGCTTTCCCCTTCCCTGGGGAAGACAGGCCACACGGGACATGCCGTCCCTCCCACAGCAATATGGGCTACCCGTTCTATTAAGGACCGAGGAAGAGCCGTTTACAAACACTTGTAACTGTGCATTAGCGGATCTCCCTGTGGCAGATACAGATCCCTTAATGGCCAGTGGAAAACCCAGAAAGAAAAGGCTGTGTTTTCATTATCACTCCTAAGAGAGCAGCCTGGGGGCTCCAGCTATGCAGAAGCGGGGGCCGAAGTAAAGTGGGGGGGGCCGTCAACATCCCAAGCAGTGCTGAGAAGGGACAAGCGCTGGGCTGTCTGCACAGCGGCGGGTTGGCGGTCCTGGGTGTGACGGTCTGTGGGTGACAGCCTCAGAATAAGAGTCTGCGGGGAAAGCCCACTGGGGGCTTTCAGCTCTAAGCTGGGGTGCGGGTGAGGCGGGGCTCTGCTCTCCCTGTCATGACAGGGAAGCAATCCTGTGCCCGGCTTGTCACTGGGGGACCAGGTGACCTTGGGCCGGAAACGGGAAACAGCCCCCAGACACCCAGCCAGTTGTCTGTCCTGATGGGGGAGACTGAGTTATAGCCCCCAGACCCAGTGGTGGCCGCTGCATAGACAGCTGCCCTGCAGGAGGCTCCAGGCGGGCAAAGTGGGCTGTGGGGGCCGAGAGGGCCCCCGAATCCAGAGCCGGAGACTTCCCTCTGGGGACAGTGCCAGGCAGGGAGCCCGCGGGGAGCAAGGCTGCTGACTTGCGTGCTCCTTTGTCCCTCCTTCTATTTCCCATCTAGTGATTTATATTAAAATCCAGTGCCACACTTTAAGATCCAAAATTTCACATAAAAATCTGGGCTCCCGACGTGTTGTTCAAGAAATGGGAAGAGTCACAACGTGAAGGCAGGTTTTTACGTGCTGCCGCCCAGGGGGAGCTGAGTAGCTCAGCGTGCACCCTCCCCCCCCCCCGCCGCCCTGTGTGCTGGTCCCCACACCCCCCGGCAGCGAGGCTGATGCCGGCTGAAGTCTGTGACTTAGATCCTGTCCACCTGACCCATCAGCTTTGCCGGCTGGCCTCTGGGAGGGTATTTTGTCTGTGACGCTGCATTACCCTGTGACCCCTCGCCTTCCCCTCCCGCCAAGTGCCCATTCTGCAGGGCACGTTCAGTGTCAGACGAACCCAACGGGAGGTTGCCACCTGCCCTGTCTTGCAGTGGAAACAGAGTGGCGGGGAGGTGGAGGAGAAAGCCCAGGATGCAAACCCGGGAGACGCCCAGTGGAGCCCATTCTCTGCCACAGCTGGTCTAGAACAGAAGCCCGCCTTGTCTGAGAGCTCTGAGTGGAGTAGATGGACTCCCGGGTCCCTCCCAGCTAGGAAATGTGCCCCTTTCAGAGCCTCCAATCAACGGTTTCCAGAGCTTCCCATTAACTTCAGACCTCCGTCCCAGTTCCAAGTTCTGGGACCTCGTGGCCTAGTCGCAGGCTGCCTCCCCAAACCGACTTCCTGTTGGTGTCACTCAGCCATTTTTAAAAATTTAACTCATTGGGGCGCCTGGGTGGCTCAGTCGGTTAAGCGTCCGACTTCGGCTCAGGTCATGATCTCACGGTTCGTGGGTCTGAGCCCCGCGTCAGGCTCCGTGCTGACGGCTCGGAGCCTGGAACCTGCTTCCGATTCTGTGCCTCCCTCTCTCTGTGCCCCTCCCCCATTCACGCTCTGTCTCTCAAAAGTGCATTTTTTCTTCAATTGTTGAGCACAGTGCTCTATAAAGATCAAGTAAGCCATCTATGTCTTTAGTGATATTTTTTCTAGATATTTTATCACATGCTTAGAGCGGGGCGTTAATATCACGTATTTCCTACTTTGTCGATTTTTGTTTCATATATTTTGAGGCCTTGTTAGTCAGCAAACCTATGTTTATGGTGGTTTTGTCTTCCCGATGAATTGATCCTTTTGTGATTACGTATTGGCCCCTTTATTGATGTAATACTTTTTGTCCTGGTGTCTAACTTATCTAATATTATTGTAGCCACTCTAGATTTCTTATTTACCATTTGATCCTTTAAAAATCCACTTACCTTTCTGTTGAGCTGTAACTGACATCTAACACTGTATCAGTTTCAGATGTGCAACATAATGATCTGGCCTTTGTACATATTGCAAAATGATCACCCCAGTAAGTTTAGCCAACACCTATCCCGATACGTGGTTATAATTCTTTTCTTGTGATGAAGAATTTTAGATCTACTCTGTTAGCGGCTTTGAAATGCGCATGACAATAGTTACGACTGCATGGCCCTACAGGTAACTATCGAAGTTACAGATATCTAAGCGCATCAGCACACTGTACAGCCCTATGACATATTATTTTATAATTGGCACTTTGTGCCCTTTGACTCCATTCACCCATTGTGCCCACCCGCCACCCCCTGCTCCTGGCAACCGCCCATCCGTTCTCAGGATCTATGAACTTGGTCTTTCTATTTGTCTGTTTGTTTTAAATTTTACATATAAGTGACATCACACGGCATTTGTCTTTATCCGTCTGGCTTGTTTCACGTAGGATGATGCCCTCAAGTCCATTAGATGCAAATGGCAAGATGTCTTTCTTTTTCATGGCTGAATAGCATTCCGTTATATACACACTATTACATATTATTTATCACATCTTCTTTATTCATTCATCGGTGGACACTTGAGTTCTTTCCATACCTTGGGTGTTGCAAAATGTTTTGATAAGCATGGGGGTGCATATATCTTTTAGAATTAGTGTTTCTGTTTTTCTCAGATAAATATCCAGCAGTGGCTCTTGGAAACCATGGTATTTCTATTTTTAATTTTTTGAGGAGCCTCTGTACCGTTCTCCAGAGTGGCTGCACGTCTATCTTCAGACTAACAGTGCATGAGGGTTCCTTTTTCTCCACATCCTCACCAATGCTTGTTACTCCTTGTCTTTTTTAAAATGTTTTAAAAATGTTTGTTTATTCTTGAGAGAGAGAGAGAGCAAGAGAGAGAGAGAGCAAGGGGGGAGGGACTGAGAGAGAGGGAGACAGAATCCCAAGCAGGCTGCACGCTGTCGGCACGGAGCTGAACACGGGGCTCAAACTCATGAACCACGAGATCATGACTTGAGCCAAAACCAAGAGTCGGACACTTAACCAACTGAGCCGCCCACCCAGGCGCCCCTTCCTTGTCTTTTTCATTCTAGCATTCTGACAGGTGTGAGGAGACGCCTCGTTGTGGTTTTAATTTTCACCTCCCTGAGAATAAGTGATGTTTAGTACCTTTTCAAGTACCTGTTAGCCATCTGTATGTCTTCTTTGGAAAAATGTCTCTTCACATCCTCTGAATCTAATTTAATCGCACTGTTTGCCTTTTGCTATTGACTTGTACGAGCTTTTTATATATTTTGGACATTAACCCCTTAGCAGATATATGATTGGTAAATATTTTGTCCCGTTCCGTAGGTGCCTTTTCATTTGGTACATTCTTTCCTTTGCTGTGCAGAAGCTCTTTAGTTTGATGTCGTCCCAAAAGCTTATCTTTGCTTTTGCTGCCTTTGCTTTTGGAGTCAGGTCCAAAAAGTCATCTCCAGGACCAGCATCAAGGAGCTCACCGCCCATGTTTTCTTCTAGGAGTTTTATGGGCTCAGGACTCACAGTTAGGTCTTTGATTCACTTTCACTTTATTTCTGTGTCTGGTGGAAGACAAGGGTCCAGTTTCATTCTTTTGCATGTGGTTGTCCCATTTGCACAGCACCATTTACGGAAGAGACTGTCTTTTCCCCGTTGCATATTCCCGCCTCCTTTGTCAAAGATGAATTAACTGTATGTGCATGGGCATATTTCTGGGCTCTCTAATCTATCACATGATCTAGTGTCTGTTTTTATGTCAAGGCCATACCGTTTTGATTACTTTAGCTTTGTCATATTGTTTGCAATCAGGGAGTGTGAGGCCCCCAGCTTTGTTCTTCTCAAGATTGCTTTGGCTATCTGGGGTCTTCTGCAGAATTTGTCAGGAATCTCATGACCTTTACCAAGTGGAGAGTATTACCTGTCAGAGCTATAAACAGACTAGATGCTCCTGCTGCCCAGTCAAATGTCACCAGGTCGACCCTACGAGGCCCCATCACCAAGGTCTGTGTGGGAGACGCAAAGGCACATGCCCACCGTGGGGCGGAACCTCCAGCCTCAAATATATAATTTAAGTGAAGGGGAAAAAAAAGAAAAAAACGAAGACCAAAGCCAGCCTTGCTGAATGTGTACCAGTGGAGGAGATAAGTGAGCTCTTCCCCCGGCCCCTTCTCTTCTCTTCCTCTCTCTTCTCAAAATGCCACAGGAGAGCCTGCCTTCCCGGACCTACTCCCCATCAGTGCTATTCACTCATCCCGTTTTCCTTCCTGCTAAACTAGCATCCCAGGCCTTCTGCAGGCACCGTGTGCTCCCCCAAAAGGCACGGGGCAGGCTGCTCTTCGTTGTCTGCACAACAGGCATCCACCCCATTTTCCAGGCTCCCTGACCCAGCACCCCTTCTGTTTGCAACAGCGGTGCCCCCGCCCTGGCGATGAGCAGTAGTTTGGTTGCATCCTGGCATTTCTCTCCTGTCACGTTTTGCCAAGCATGTGACTTCGCATCCATTCCCGGCGTCCGTAAAGGGAAGAGGTTGCCATGTCTCCCAGATCCAGACAATGCAATTCAAGGAAGGCTGCTAGAAGCCCTGGGGAAGCCTTGGTTTTCCTGATTAACTGGGTAGCTGCAGATGGTGCTGTGCCCCGTGCGCTCCCCACCTTGAACGTAGCTGGGATGCCTGGAGCTCTAAGAGCCATCTGGTAGCCGTACAGGGACACGCTATCATCCCACAGACAGCAGAGCAATCAAGCAACAAGAACAGAGTGGGGATAGAGCCTCGATGCATCACCAAGCCCTGAAACCATCCTGGGACAGCCTCTCTTTGGACTCCTTGTAATGGGAGAAAATTAATCACTTTTATCGCCTAAGGTACTGTTAGTGGATCTGTTATTTGTCCCTGAAAGAATGCCTCCTCCCTCCTCCCTCTTCTCTGGCTTTCCAAATTCATCTTGTTGCAGGGAAGCTGATTTATATACTGCATCTAAGGTAACGTCTGGCCCTCAGTAGACACGCTCGAAGTTGCTGCTATTCCCACTCTGCAATTCCTTGTCCTTGAGACTCCGATCCGGCTTCCCCTCCACCTCCACAGCTCCTGTGGTTGTGTCTGAGTCAGCACGTGAGTAATGGATCACATAAGGCTGCCTAAAACGTGTCCCAAATACCACCTCTTTGGGGTGTCTTCTCTCCTTTACTAGAGTATGAACTCTTGAGAGGAGAATCTCTCACAGCTTTCTCCCCACAGTACTGTGTTTCATCAAACTTAAGATACCAATTTTTAAATGCATCATTATTGGGGCTCCTGGGTGGCTCAGTCGGTTGAGCTATCGACTTCGGCTCAGGTCATGATCTCACAGTTTGTGAGTTCGAGCCCCGTGTCGGGCTCTGTGCTGACAGCTCGGAGCCTGGAGCCTGCTTCCCATTCTGTGTCTCCCTCTCTCTCTGCTCCTCCCCCACTCATGCTCTGTCTCTCTCTGTCTCAGAAATAATAAACATAAAAAAAATTTTTTTTAATGTGTCATTTTATGAACTACAAAGAAAGAAAGAAAAAGAAAGAAAGAAAGAAAGAAAGAAAGAAAGAAAGAAACTTTGCCAACTAACTGATGACGCGGTAGGGGAGGAAAACTTTTCCCTTCCTCCCTTGTTGGTTCTTTTCCTGGCCGAATAATTACATTGACATAAGACGGATTAACAGGAGAAAAACAAATTTAATTTTGTCTGTATGCGAGCTCCACAAGGACATGAGAGGCCCTACCACAGTCAGGCAACTGAGGCTCATCCTGAGCTGGGGAGGAGGAGTGGGGGGCCCAGGATTCAAGGGGAGGAGGACCACTCCCAGGAGGACACAAGAGCGGGTGTTCAGTAGACAGGAAGAGCGCCGTGTCGGGCGGATCTGTCTCTCTGACATGAAAGGGTTGGCGTCAGCCATAGCTCTTTCCCTGGTGGAGGCCCCCATCTATCCGTTTGGCAGCCAAGGGGGCGGGGAAAAGGCTCCTCTGGAGTCTGTGTGGCCTCGATTGTCTTCGGCCGGGGAGTGATCCACATGCCAAAGTGGCACCTTCCTGGGCCGCCTGCCCTGACCGTCCCCCCCCCCCCCCAACATGTTGTAGAACCTAAGACCTAATCTAATATCAGACATGTTAAAATATGTGCCTTTCGGAACTAAAGACTGAATATACAAACTGACGGTGGCCAGAGTCTGGAGTCTGTACTAACGCTCACCTACGGCCTGCAGCGGCCGGTCCGAGATATCCAACCACAGCCTCCGTCACAATGCACCCTAGGTGCCCCAAACTTGACCGAGAACTGACGACTTCCCTAACTTTTGTGCCTGCTTCCGACTCAGGACCGACTGGGGAGGGCCAATACGACCCCTACCAACCACCCGGGATGCCCACTTCCGGTTTCCTGGCACCGACAGCTCCCGATCGGGGGCACCTGCAGCCTCCCCTCTTGCCCGCTGTGAAGCTTTCCCCCTCTCCGTCAGCCTTCAGTCTTGGCCAAAAGCAAGTGACAGTAGCGGCCTCCCTTCCCGTGGCAAGTTCAGAGTAAACAGCCTCAGCCTGGTCCCACTCAGGCCCTCTTTGTGCTACAGAATCGGTGGTTTCCCGTGGCGGTACTTCTCACCGTAGCGCTGGTGTTCGGCCAGCATTTACCTTCCGGGTAGTGGGAGGAGTACGGACGTCTGGCCGGGGGACGTTCAGAGAGGGGCTTGATAAGGACACCAGACTGCAGCGGTCCAGTAGGGAACCGCTCAGGCCCGGGCTGAGGTGGAGGGACAGGCATAGGCACAGTCCAGAGAAGAGAAATACCAGATACGCGGTGGAATCAAAGGAGAGGGTGAGAGGCCACTGAGGCTGAGGGGGAGGGGTCCCAGGGGACACCACAAGATCAAGCCCCATTGGGCTGAGGAGACCAGACTGCGACCACGGGAGGGCAGGACGGACAGCGGGCTCTGGGAGGAAAGCTGAGTCACAGGTGTAAAAGAGCGACTCCTCACCACGGAAAGGGTGCGAGGGGCGAGCAGGGCCACACGGCGTTGGCTGCTGTGTCACGTCTGTGTTCTTTAAGGGACAAGGGCAAGGCCACCGACCGACGCAGCTGAATGTGACCTCCCTGGAAGGTGTTACCTGCCCGCGGGCTGCGTTTTGTCGCTCTCTGTCCCACGGACATCACTAACAAGATATAACTGAATTAAGTTTAATACCAATCATATAATAACCTCAATCTAAAGGCAGAAGCCACGGCAGGAAGGCGAGTCATTTGTTGGTCTTTGTCTCCTTAAAAGTCCCTTCTTCTGGCATTATTAATGCGTTGGAAATGGTTAGCTGTACCCCTTGGAGCAAAGCTGTTAATAACAGGTGAGCAGAAGACTTGGGAATTCACTCATTGCATCCCTCCACCGAATTCGCCCCTTTAAAAGCCTCAGGAGGCCAGGGATAATTAAACAACATTAATTAAAATTCTAAAGAACGAAAAAGGGCAACCCGCAGGAGGGACAATGGAACAGCATCAAAGAGATGGGACGTGACAAAAATAGGAGCGATCACCATGCGTTAAAGCCCCAGGAGGGTGCGAGCCCAGCTGGAGGCCTTCCAGAAAAGCTGTGGACTGCAGCCCCTCGGGGCAGCGAGGCACCGTGGGGCAGAAGGAAGGGTCCCCTGGGTGCTCACAGGTCTCCTCTCTGTCTCCACAGACATCTGGGAGGTCCATGGCCTCTGTAGATCATAATTAAACATTCCCCCAGGATTACCTTCAGAAATTTCTATGAATACGGAATGTACCACTGCCTCGCGGTTTTAATATGCTGCTGCGTAGTCTCCGTGTTTGGGCTTTTAGTTAAAAAGAAGGAAATCTAGCACCTTGCTAGCTAACGGAACGGTTCTCTCACGCAAATTTCTCCATCTCCCCCTCTATCAGATTGAGAAATAGGGCACTGAAGCCACTGTCAGTGGTGGCCTGTGCCAGTGCAAGGGGCTGTGGATGAAGGAACCCCGGGGTGGAGGTGTGCGGGCCACATGTGACCGAAGGGAGCCTGACACGAGTCCCCCTCCCAGAGACAACGAATGCTGCGGACTTGTTGCGTATCGCCCCAGAGATCATCCATGTGCGTTTAGGCAAGTACGTGCACAAATCTATATTTTTTATAGACAGTAATGTATATGCCATCCATACAACTTTTTGTTTTCACTTACAAGTATATCTTAGGAGGGGCGCCTGGGGGGCTCAGTCGGTTGAGTGTCCAACTTCAGCTCAGGACATGATGTCGCGGTTCGTGGGTTCGAGCCCCGCGTCAGGCTCTGTGCTGACAGCTCGGAGCCGGGAGCCTATTTCAGATTCTGTGTCTCCCTCTCTCTCTGCCCCTCCCCTGCTTGCACTCTGTCTCTCTCTCTCTCTCAAAAGTAAATAAAAATTAAAATCTATCTATCTATCTATCTATCTATCTATCTATCTATCTTAGAGACCTTCCACACCAGATGGTGCTGAGCTGCCCTCCCTGGGGATCTATGGGAGGATTCCCTTGTATGCACGTGCCCTCATTTGTTGAACGGGTCCTCAGTTAGGTGTCTACTCTTTGTTACGGTCCGTGCCGAATAAATAACCTCATACAAGGCTCAGTTTCACGTGCAAATACATTTAGAGGACAACTTGTTATAAACGGAGGTGCTGGGGGAGGAGTATTTAAAACGGAGATAAAAATAGCATCTACTTCCTCGAGTGGTTTTAGGATTACAGCTTTTGTGCCTAAATCGTACTAAAAGATTGACAAATCGCTGTTGTTTTGGAAGGCAGGCGCTGTGCTGGGCCCCGGAGGGAGCAGGAGCAGAAGTTCCCAAACAAAAGCGGATTCATAGCCCCTCCCTTAAATGCTTCAAGTCCAGCGGGGACCTATTCTCTTCAGCAGAGCACACGAGTAAATGCTATCTTGGGCATACACACGGAATTCTAATAAGCACAGAGGGGAGACGGGTAAATTCTAAATGGAGAAGTTTTTACAAGAAGTGCAGCTTACGAGCTGGGTTTTGAGCTTGAGGAGGGTCTAAACAGGCAGGAGAGGGCAGAGGCAACATTCCAGATGGAGAGGATTATGGAAAGACCAAGCACCCTGAAATGACTCTCTGAACACTAGAATTCTTGGACGTGAAGTTATTTAGGAACCACTGTCTGTCCGGATAAACCTCAAGCATGTGCTTCACTGGCAAACCTTTCATCACTTTGATTTAAAAAAAAAAAAATCAGGCAAGGACTGGCCAGACGGGACTTAAATAGGGTAAATGTCGGTGTGGAGCATGGGCTGGCTTCTTGCCATGGAAGGTGAGCTGGGGACGTAGGAGTCCGGGAGCTGGGACGTTCTTAAAGCTCCTGCATATGGAGGACTGACACCCCCTGCCACAGTCCCTGAGAAATCACAGCACAGCCTGACCCCTAGCATGTCCTTCTAGAATCAGAGAGAACAGTGACCACCAGGCGGCTTCCAGAAGACATCAATATTTCATCTAAGTATTGCAGCCACCTTATCCGTTTTTGCTGATAACGGTTTCTTCCTGGGGAATAGAGGCCGATGGCTTCACACCTTGACTTACAAACGTGCGGGCGCTGCGGGGTCTAGCCTGCTCTCGGTGCTGTCGCCAGGGAGGTTCACAAAGGACACCTGCCACTTGCAAGGTTCTTTGAAGGTCCCAGAGGCCTCTGTACTGACCGCTGCCCTCTGTGGATGTGTCCTGAACTGTCTCCTAGGAGGGGCTGAGTGAGACCAGCCCCTGAGAAAAGCCAACCAGGACCTCACGCTGGTTTCCTGCTGCTGCCGCAATGGTTTCCTCCAGTCCTGTTACATGAGGAGTGACAGGTCTCAAAAGATGTGAGACTTTTCGTGCAGTAAGAGAACATTTATGGATTTTATGAGCCGGAAACTCATTCCCTATAGAGTAACTGTTGGGGCCGTTTTATAAACGTCTGAGGTCGGCCCTGCTGACATATCATTCAAGCCGCACATCTCAGGGGGACCCTCTGATTCCTCCCTGTTTAATCTCCTGGTCCCTGCGTCCCTGCCGCGCGCGGTCGGTCACAAGCCTCAGTCATTGCTACCTCTGCAGCCTTGCACCTGTATCGTCTTCACTTTTCTCACTGCCGCCACCTGCTCTTGACCTCATCCCCCCTTCCCCGCACCGCTGCAGCAACCGCCTGGCCAGCCCGTCAGGCCTCATCCCTCCCCACGCGGTTGAAGGAGTCCAGGGACGGCACCCCAAAATACACAGCTTCGGCGTATTGATTATTTGGAGCTAAAGGCATTCGAGAAACAGCCAGATGCGGGAAGGGCCCTTGAGCCTCCTTTTTATTCCTGGAAGCAGGAGGTGACGTCCCCACGGGGAGGATGTCCCCCGTCCCCATACCTGAGGAGAGGAACGCTCTTCCTCAAGGCTGAGAAGCGACAAGAGAGTTCAGCACAAACAGACCGTGTTAAAACAATCCTGTTGTCCTTTCGCCTCCCTGCAGAGCTCAGCCACCTTCCCCCGGACGGCCTCTCTCTGGAAGAGGAAAGCCATTCTGTCTGCGGGCGCCCTTGCCAGGGGAGCTCGCAGCTCGGGGGCTTTTCTCCGGGCCCCCCAAGCCCCGGGAGCAGGGGGAAGGCTGCAGAGCCAGCCTCAGACGCAGACCCCACACCATTCTGTCCGGGGGACACGCTCGAGCCTCCGGGCGAGGACCCCAACTCTCCGGCCGGCCGGCGGTACCCCGCATGGTTTGGCCCCACCATCTGTGGCCTCGTCCCAGTTCCCCCTCCCCTGGCCGCTCCCCAGACACACCGATCACCCGGCCGCCCTGGAGTCCACGGCGAGCTGGACCACGTCGCTTCTTCACCCCCGCTGCCGACTCTGCCCAGGGTCCGCTTCCCCTCCCCCCGTCCCCACTCCAGCCCCAGCTCCCGCTGGCACTCCCTGGACACCCCCAGGCCGGCGTCAACCACAGCCACACCTGCACCCGGGCCTCGGGGGGCCTCTCCCTCCAGGCCCGGCCTATCTCCATGGGAATGGAGTTCCAGAAGGCAGAGTTTAAAGCCTCTTCAGAAATACGCGAAGTTTAATGCACAGAGTTCTGGGAAATTCTCCCACTTGCTGATGCCATAATTCATGTGCTCAACGGTCCCAGTTTGCCTGGCTGTGAAACGGCGATCTGAGTGAAGAAAGTGATGTCCCATTCTGCGTCGTATGGAATGAAACCATCCCAACTTCCTCCTTAGCACGGCAAGTGCACAAGCCAGCTCGCGTCCAGCACAAACCGTTCCGTTTTAGTCTGGGCAGCACAGTCACTGAGACCTTGTTTACAAAACACAGTGACATCATCGTACTGGAACGACATACCCGAAGTATAAATAGGTAATACCGAGGTCCTGAAAGTATGGGGAAAAAGAGCAAAAAAAACCATTCCCCTGAATCCAACCCCCCGCAAAAGTCACAATTCATGTCAGGTGTTTATGCAGAAGAGATTGTGCTTCTCGTGTTACTTAAATAAAAAAAAAAGATATTTAGGGGCGCCCAGGTGGCTCAGTGGGTTAAGCGTCCAACTTCGGCTCAGGTCATGATCTCGTGGTCTGTGAGTTCGAGCCCCACATCGGGCTCTGTGCTGACGGCTCGGAGCCTGGAGCCTGGAGCCTGCTTCGGATTCTGTGTCTCCCTCTCTCTCTGCCCCTCCCCCACTCATGCCCCCCCCAAAATAAATAAACATTAAAAAAGATATTTACTGTAATTTTACTTGTATTTAACAGAACAAAGAGGAATTGGCAAAAAACCGAAGAAATTCCTGAACTTCACGTGAATGTTTCTTCAGCACAAGAGATCTTCATTCCTAAAAGCTCCCACTGAAATTAGGGAAATTTTAGCTAAAAATGGAAGGTGTGGGAGTCACTGGTTTTTAACTCTACGTTTGAGTCTTGGCACAGCACGGGAACTCATTTGCTCATTCACTGAGCACTTAGCACCCACGAGACCGTCCAGGCACCGGCACTGCAACGCGGAAAAATCAAAATATTATGCCAGCGGGAGCCGGTGTCGGGCAGGGACATAAAGCAGGGTGACGTGTAGCCGGGGCCAACGAGGATGACACGCCCTGGAGAGCTTCTCTGGGGACGAGAGAGGGAGCCCGCACGGGGTGAGGGTGTGACCATGAGAACAGGGGTAGAGGGGTGTTCCGGGCGGAGGATGGCAGGGCGGATGCCCACGGCTGGGCCAGATCAGTGTAGCAGCAGCAGTGAGGACAGGGGGCCTGAGTGAGAGGTGGGGGGGGGGGGGGGCCTGAGCGAGCAGCGGGAGGGGTGAGGGGGGAAGCTGCAGGTCGGCAGAGCCTTCCAAGCCCGGGGAGGCAGTCAGACTGTAGTCACAGGAAAAGAGAAGCCCCTGGAAGGTCCTGAGCACAGCAGTGAGGCGATCTCTTGGAGGAGGCTGCTCTGACTGATAGGTGGCGATAGCCTGGGTCGGGCTCGGGCAGAGCGGAGGCAGGGAGGCCGGTCAGCCGGGTGTCGCGGTCGTCCGGAGGAGAGAGGACGGAGGTGTGGGCCAGGTGGGGCAGGTGGCGAGGTGCCAGAGCCGGTTCACCTTCTGAAGGTGGCGCCAGAACGCCCGCTGGCTGGTGAACGTGGGGCTCGTGTTAGCTCCCGAGGGCCTCGGGAGCAAGCAGGACCTGACAGGCTGGGTGGCTCCACAGCGGAATGTATTCCGGGAGGCCGGAAGTCCAACGTCGGCGGGGTCTCGGCCCGGCCACGCTCCCCTGAAACCTGCAGAGAGTCCTTCCTTGCCGTTCCCGGCTTCTGGTGCTTTGCCAGAAAGTTCCGACACCCCCTGACCTGCAGCCCCTGCCTTGGTGACCACATGGCACCTGCTGTGTCTGCCTTCACGCGGCGTCTTCTTAAGAGGGATGAGGGGCCTCTACTCCAACGGACTCCTACGTCTTCTGAGGTCCTGAAAGGTAGGACTTTAACAGGAGGGGCGGGAGGAAGGCACGATTCACTCACAGCAGGGTGTGAAAGAAAGGGGGGGAGTTGAGAGAGACGTCTTGGTTTTGACCCGAAGAGTAGAGTGAATGGTTGCGCTTTGAAGAAAGGTGGGGAGAATGGATGGGGAGCGACGCGACCAGATTTGGGGGAAGAAGTAAATAAAGACTGTCTGGCAAACGTTGTGTGTGAGGCATCTGTAGACTCTTGAGTTGGGGGCCCAGAGGGGACAGTTGTATTCTGAGAGTAGGAGATGGGAGCAGAATGGGCCGGGGATCGTTGGCACAGACAGGGCCTCAGAGCCACGGAGCCGGCGCGGTGGCTGAGGGAGTGGACGCAGGCGGAAGAGGGCAGAAACGTATGGGACGGCACTGGGGACACCGTGCCGCGTAGAGGGGGGGAAGAGGAGGACCCGCTAAGAGGACGGAGACAGAGCTGGCGGTGGGGGAAGAGGAAACCAGAGAGCACAGAGTCTGGAATCCAAGCAAGGACGCGTGTCGCGAGCGAGGGCGTCAACAACCACCGGGTGATCAAAGGGTCCAGTAAGGGGAGGATCTGGGCCGACCACTGGGTTTAACGCGTACGTCACCCCTGACCTTGACAACAGGAGTTCTGGTTGAGTGGCCATTAGATCTCAAGAGAACCATTACGATCTTAAGTGTAGAGACACCTTAAAGATGTTTTCGCCTGTAGATGAGCAGATAAACGAGGCTACAATCGGAGGGCGGCGTGGGGTCCAGGAAGAGTTATTTTTTACCTGGGAGACGCTGTGGTATGGATAAGTGGTGACGGGCATGGTTCAGCGGAGGGGAAAATTGTTCTGGAAGGAGAGAGGTGATAATTAAAGGAGCAAAGTTTGCACGTAGGACAGAGGGTTTGGAATCCAGGGTGCAAAGAAAAAAGCCGGCCGTGGGCGGAACTGGGAGAGTTTATCCTTTAGGAAAGAAGGGAAGAGAAGGTATTGTGGGCACGTGTTAGCAGATGCGCAGACCTGGGAGAGGAACGTGAGGAGGCTCTACCCTGATTACTTCTACTGTCTACTTTTTGAAAAGTAAGACCAGTCGCTTGGACTGACCAAGGCATGGGGTTGGGTTGGGAATGGGGTTTGGGAAGAAAGGTGATAGAGTCACCCAGGAGCATGGGCAGAGGAACCGACCAGAACAGTGGGGACGGCTGCCGGCCGGGCGGTCCTACATTTAGAACAAGACCCTGGAGCATACTCGGGCTTCTCCCTGGTCGCATTCAGCTGCTTAGCCCCGGTGGAAAGTGAGCCGATGACCGCCCGTAACCAGATTAGTCGAGTATGACGGAGGGAGTCAGGGGACAAGGCTGAGGTTGTCCCTTGTCAAGGGACAAGGTTAAATAAGTTAGCTGTTGTAAAGTTGAACCTTGGAATCCGTGGGACGTCCAGATGCAGGTAAACGAAAGAGGCAGAGCTGATGAGTAGAGGTCCTTCCAGGGTCAAAGATCTTTCTAGAAGTAGGGGAAGAGTCTAGGAAGACCAGAGGTGGTGGTAGACACTGAGTGAGGGTTTTGGAAGTGGTGCGGTTGCTGGCGACCGGCGGCAGTGTGTTCGAGGAAAAGACCCTGGGAGGAGAGGAGAGGAGAGGACAGGAGACAGAGGCTCCCGGACGAGAGGTCCGCACGGTGTGGACTGGAGGACGGCCCCTAAGCCACTGCTAACGTACCAATGACTGATGGTCAGAAGGGAATGACCACGAAGGCTGGTCCTCAGTGCTACAAGGAGGGCTAAGAGGTATTTGCGGAAGGAGCTGGAAGGTTTCAGGAGAGGGGAGAGCGACGGTCAGGTGGCCCCAACGGAAAGCCAAGGATGCCAGCTCCTTCGCCCGGTCCTAGGACGTAAGAGCGGCCGGCTCTGCTCCCTCCCTCCCAGCCCTTCTCCCACACCTGCTCAGCGGCCTCGTGGCCTGTCTACAGCCGAGCACAGGACAAAAGGGAATTAAAGTCCTCTGGCTGGTACTTTTGTGGCATGTGGAGACTCCTCCGGGTTTCTTGGAGTTTGGGAAACTGAGAAACTCCCACTGAAGATGTCTTTCCTCTGGAAATGACCCCAGCCCCTGAAACCTGGCATCCGGACGTGGACCTCGTACATTCTCCCTGTCCGAAACCACGCCCCCGCCCCTGCCGTCCACCTGATGACTCTCGCAGGCAAAGTCCCTGGGGCCAAGTCCACATTCCCTGTCGGTTCCCTCCCACGGGACCGCATCTGCCCTGCGGATGGTGACCCTGCCCCCAAGGCAGCCCTCCTAGGCGGGCTCGGCTTCCTGCAGCTCAGTCCCTTGCCTTCCAGTTCACCAACCAGAGCCCCCTGCCAGGCCCGGGGTCCCGCCAGCCTGCTCTAGACCGGGGGGAGGGGCGTCTCGGAGCATCGTCCCCTCCTCACGTCCGAGGCCCGAGGGGGCAAAAGCCACAGCACCGCAGCCACCTCCGCCCCCCACGCCCACGTGTACACCCCCCGGGGGGCTGGTGCGTGGAGGGCAGGAGCACCTGTTTGTGGGCACTCCCTCCAAAGCTCTGCAAAGGGCGTCGGCACGCAACCTCGAAGCGCGGCGAAACGGCTCTTGTGTCCTTGGCTTCGGGGACAGAGTCTGGTCAACCCTGGGCCACGTGAGATGAGCACACTGCCTGCTTCACAGCCAGCTGGCAAGCCAGGTCTGGTCGGCGACACTGGGGCTGCTTTTCCAAGGTCTGCACGTCCCGTGTTTGCTTCTGGGCTGTGATTCCCACAGTACAAGAACCATCGGTCCGTTCCTCTTTACACTCTTTTTCATTCCTCAGTGTTCTGGGGTCGTTCGAAAACGTCTCAGTCGGCTGGATTGCACCATCAGATGGGATTTTGCTCAGCCCACTCAGGCATGGCTCAGAAACCCCTGGTCAGGTGCGCAAGAGACCGCTTGACCGTTACGCAGCGGATCACGCTCCCGGATCACGTTTCCCATTTTTCACAGCTTCACAGACCGCGTTCCGTTGGCTCCCATCCCTTACCGTGGACCCTTCTGTTGTCAAAGGGCCGCCTTGACTTCACAGCTGGGCATTCACTGCCGTGTTTTCCCCAGAAAAGCCCGTGCGTGCTGCAGTCCTCCCCTGAGTACTTCCGTACGCGCTCCCCCTACCTGACGCTGGCGTGAAATCCCCGGGTCAGACACTTCCCCTGGACTTCGGACATTGTTCCACGCGATGCTGGCCTTGCACACGGCCGTGAGGATGTCTGGGGAGGGCCACATCCTTCCCTTACGGGCATCTGGCTGTCTCTGCTCAGGCTCCTGAGGGACGGTTCTGTCTTGTCCTATTTTAAACGTTTGTAGAGCGACAGCCCGCACTTAGCCAATGCTCACCGTCTACACCGACGTCCTGTCATTCGCCATCATTCTGTGCCCGTTTTCCCTGGAACGTGGCGGGTTCTTTCAAGCTGCCTGTGAGGGTTTTACTCATTCTGGGGAGATTTTTCTTCAGTTACATCTCTGGCCACCCTTCTGTGTGTCCTTGGCTTCTGTGTCCTTTCTTCCCCGTTTTCTGGCACACGGTTTACTTTATGGAGGTGCATCTTTACTGATTGTTGATAGCTGTCTGTCCTTCTTAAATTGTTTAGGTCTTGACCCTTCTCTTTATTCGCTCAGGCCCTTCTCCTGTGTTGGCAGTTTGCTTTCCAGCCTCGTCTATGCCAGTCCTCAATCATCCTGGCTTATTTAGTGATTAGTTGTTTTGGGTTCTCTGCACTGTACCCTTCCATCCCGATCTGTTTTTAAAATTCTGCTGGAGGGACGCCTGGGCGGCTCAGTCGGTTAAGCCTCCACTCCAGCTCAGGTCATGATCTCGCGGTTCGTGGGTTCAAGCCCCACGTCGGGCTCTGTGCTGACGGCTCAGAGCCTGGAGCCTGCTTCGGATTCTGTGTCTCCCTCCTTCTCTGCTCCTCCCCTGCTCACACTCTGTCTCTGTCTGTCTCTCAAAAATAAATACACATTAAACAAATTAAAAAAAAGAAGAAACATTGTGGGAAAAAGTGGGAGCGGGAAAGGAGTCAGGGTCAGTGCGTGTTCCCAACGGAGACAGACTCCGTGACGATGAACTACCTTGAACGGGATGTTGTATACTCTCACCCGGCCTCACAGATTTCCTGTTGGAAACGTTTTTCTCGGTTATTTGTTTCAGGAGGGCAATAAAGCTTGCCATTATGCGGAACCCTCCTCCAACAGTTTAAAGGGGGGGGGACACGGGGTTTGCACTGAGGCAGCCCCGGGGGGAGACCTTCAGTCCATAAACACAGCAGCCCCCCACCCAGACAACAGCACACGTTTGCACCCCCAGCCTGGCCCTGCAGCTCCATCACCGGGGCCCTCAGCATTTCCTGCCACGGGGACACGGCCTCCCCCCACGCCTGCACCTGTGACCTCTTCTCAGACACCTGCTTCCCCAGGGACAGGTCTCAGGCCTCAGGCCTCAGGACAAAGCTGACAGAGACGTCACGCGCTCAGCTCCCTGTCTAACTGCTTTCCCTCCAACTCTGTTTTTGAGAACCCGTCATATGCCAGACACAGTTCTAAGGACGGGGGGGGGGGTGGGGGGGTGGGGGCGGGTACACCAGGGAAGAAGTGCGCCCACTTGCATCAAGCCGGAATTCTTTGTGGGGAGAGAGGCCCTGAGGAGGTAAACAAAGAAATAGGAGAGCTCCGGACGGTGAGCTGGGCTGGGAAGGACATAAAACAGGGCGATGAGACACGGAGGGAGACGCGTCTCTGCAGAGATGACGACTGAGCTGTGACCCGAATGTTGGACACAAGCAGGTGCCCAGGGATCCGGAAGAAGAGTGCTCCGTGCGGAGGATACGGGAGCGCAAAGGCCCTGCGGCTGTCTGAGAACTAGAAAGCAGGCTGGCGTAAGTCCCGCAAGCTGATGAAAGGGAGGGCTGTGCACTTTAAGGGCAGAGAGGCGCACAAGGGCAAGGTCACGTCATCTCATAAAGGGCGGTGTTTCTCGATCTTTCCTTCCCCCCCCACCCCACCCCCAACTCTCTCATACTCACAGAGGCTGCTCACAGGAGGCGGATGGGGACAGGGCCACGCAGACACATAGATTTGCACCTGTGAGGGGCAGCGCCGGCTTGGGGAGGGGACGCCGTGGGGCGCTCACAGTGGGGCAGGAGAGGAGCCGACACGTGACCGTCGCTAACAAGCAGCACGATGTCCCAGCTCCCCACGCGGCTCAGAACCTCAGCCGCGGGTACAGCCCTCGCGGCAGCCGGTTTAAGACTCCAGTGTTGATCCGTGAACCCTGATCCCATGCTGACTAGGTGCCAGGCTAGCGAGGTCAGAGCCCCGCTAACCACCGCGTGAGGCTTTGCCAGCCACACATGGTCTCTCACGCTCTGGAAAAACACAAAATCCGTTCTCGGCTTGAGGGCCGCGTACAGACAGGCCGCAGGCTAGGTTTTGCCGACGGGCCATAGTGTGCCAACCCCGGGACGTAAGGTGGACAAGACACGTCCCTCCCTCGCATGTGCCCCTAAATCCAGCGGGAAGACAGGACGTCAGAGTTTGGGGCGCTGGGGACGTGTCACAGCAGCGCGAGAGGACTCAGGGAGCCACTCAACCCCCCCCCCCCGTCGGAGGACAGAGGAGCGCTTCCCGTGGTCACGCCTTCTGAGCCGTGCCTGGGGGCAGCCCGGTGAAGGGGGGATGAGAAAAACCACAGGAGAAATTCAGAACAGCACATCCCTGCATCACGTCTGGAACAAGGGCCCAGAGAGGCCGGCAGCTGAGACCGCAGAGGACGGGGGCTGTGGAAGGAGCCGCAGCCCAGCCCGCAGGACGCCCCTGGCCACCAGCAGCCGGGCCTCGGCCGGGAGCGCTGCGGGCCGTGTCTGGGCTAAGCTGGGCTTAGCTGGCCACCGCGGCCAGGGCCAGATGCAGGGCTGGTGGTGGGGGCAGCAGCCCCGGGTTAGAAAGGTCACAGAGATTCCCCCAGTGGCTGTGCGTCCAGATCGGTGGCGAGGAGAGGCTCCCCCGACAAGCCGGCCGTCTCCCACACCTGCTCTGTGGACTGTAGCCTTGGGCCTGGTCCCTGCACCTAGACTGTGGACCGGCCTGGGGTGTCACGTGCCTCAGGGAAGGTCCACCTCCGAGGGAACGTGGACACTTTCTAAGGGGTATCTGGACACGGACACGGGTGGATCTGAGGGGGCCACCCCCCACCTCTCCCATTCCCCCCCATTCCTCCCCTCCTCCCATTCCTCCCACCACCCCCCCCCACGACCCCCACCCTCCGTGCTAACCTCCGTGTGCTCGGTTCCAGGGCTGCTGGGCCTCTCAGCAGCCCCCCTCTGCTCCCACTATAGGCCCGCCCCCAACCCCACCCCAACCCCCAACCCCCAGGCCCCACCCTCGGGCTCCCTTTGGCCTCCACCCAGGCCTCACCCCAAAGCCCCATTCCTTGGTCCCCACCCTCCGTCCCTGGGCAGAGCCTCGCCCACCCTCACTCTCCGGAGTGTAAGGCCCCCCATCCCCCACAGGAGGAAAGCGCCCCCCGCCAGGGCTCATCCGAGCACCACTGAGCCTGGGGAGGGAGGCACACAATGGCTTCAGGAAGGTGGCCTCGGTCAGAAGCTCTGACTTGGGCACAGCGCGGAGAGCCGGCAGGGAGCCCCCGCTCCTCGGTCCCCAGGCTGACCCCACAGGTCCCATCCTTGGAGGGATACTCACGCGACGGGAAAGAGAGTGGATGTGAGAATCTGCCTTTTCCCACCTGTCTACATGGCAACCTCCCTACAGTCAGGTCTCTGCCCCTCGGCCTCTGGCCGCCCGCCCGTTCTGCAGGGACTGCGCACTGTCCCTGGTGCAGGTGAGGGATGCTCTCGTTTCCAGAGGAGAAACTCTCAAGGCCAAGGTCAGCAGGGAGGAGAGCGCCTGGGCACACGGCGGTCATGCGGAAGAATCTCCTGGCCTCTGGGTCACTCTGTCTGGGGTGCGAGCAGGCCAGCAGCCATCAGGGGAAGGGGGCCGCCGTCCCACATGCCTCTGCATGGGGTAACTTCCCCAGTCAAGCTCCGTGGCCCATGCCATTAGACATCCTGGAACTCACTGAGACCCCTGTGCAAAGAGAGGTGGTGGCCCCAAGGGACCCCATGGCCCTGGCAGGCTGCAGTTATGGCCTTTTGGAGACGCAGGTAGGGCCAACTGGACAGCCCTGGGGACGGGACTCAGGCCGCTTGGGAGGGAAGGGCTGTCGGCAGGAGGGCCAGGAACCGGGCAGGCTGGACCCCGGGGGTGGGCAGGAGAATCAGTGACCAGGGGGCTGCAGTGTCTGACAGGGGACGCGGCCGGTGGGGGGAGGGGTGTCACCCCCTCCTCCACGGGTCACAGGTCACTCGGAACCCCCTCAACGTCGCCAACAGGACTGCAACAGCCTCACACTTTACAAACCAGCAGGGGCTCGGGAGGTCTGCTGTGTAGGGACCTGACAGCCCCTGAATCCCTCACCCACACCACCGGGGGCGCCGTGCCAGAGGGGGGTGAGTGTTTGCATCAGTAGAGCCAGCAGCCCCCCCTTCCCCCCTGCCGGTTACTGCAGGGAGAGCTGACCCGGGGCCCCCCCAGCACACACGGTTGTGCTGACCCCGGGAGAGCTAGGGACAGGGACAAGTCCCTCTCTGAAACTAAGGAGCAGGTTCCAGGTCTGGGCCCAGTTCACTTGCGGGGGGCCGAGCACTGGGGCCACAGACCGACGGGCTAATCCCCCCTGGACGGAGGACATCCAGTAGGCGGTGACCAGGGAGGGACGAGGGTTGACTCACCAATTCGAGAGATTGGTGAGAAAACACTGAGAAGACCATCAGGAAGCCAGAGAGAAAATCCTGCAGAGAAAAAGGCTGCTGGGATTCGGGGGGGGGGGGGGTCCCCGTCCCGCGCGCACCGCCCCCCAGACTGTGGACACAGAGGCGCTGTCACCCACCCAGAGCGGCTCGGACACACTGCCCACGCGCCCGGCAACAGGCCCCTCAGCCCGCAGGGCACCAGAGCCGGGTCCACGGCCGTCACATCCCGGAGTAGGACGTGTTCAGAATTTTCCACCTCCGACCAGAACAGAAGACTGTATCCTAAGCTCCAGACTGACGGGCACTTAGTGCTGAATGTCTCCCTCTACCCCCGACGGCCAGGGCGAGTTTGATTGTGCTGTCTCGGAAAACTAATGGGGCAGTTTCTCATCGTCGTATTTGACGCTTGTTTAATTACTCCCCAAAGCAGAAAACCCACACCTGATACCCACGTCCACCCACCCTCACCAGATTTATTTTGTAAACGTCCTTTTGCGTGCACACAGTGTCGCCCTGTTACAGATCCAGTCAAGAGAAACTGCCTGTTGATTTACGACTTTGTTCTGATAACATTATAAAAATGGATAAATTAATTACATTAGTTCTCATCATTTTAATCCTGACTTGACGGCTTTTATTATCTTTCCTCCAAGACGGGGCCCTAATTTTTTTCCAGGGAAACTTATAATAGTCCCTGAGATGCTTATTAGCATCATGTTTGATTGAATTGAAAAAAAAAATCAGATGTTTATCTTCACAGAGAGTAACGATGATTTAGCCGACTGGTTTTATGGTGAGGACTGTGTTCACCGAAGAGATTGTAGAGCAGACGATTTACATGTACTTGATAAACAAAACATGGCTGCAAGGTTTCGATGAAAATACACCCAAAGCACATGATAATTACAAAGGATTATCTCAAAAAAGATGGTCTCAGCAAAAGTGGAAGGCTCATTAAGAGACACTCGAGGATCCTGCGAAAATACTGCTCAGTAAGACGAAAACTGAACGACTGTTTGCCTTTAACAAAACTGAAAATAAACTTGGTGATAAACCAGTGGGATTTCTGGCCTCTAACTCGAAAGGTTAGGAGGTTGGGACCCAGAGACAGTAACGGAGCGAGGTTCTCTTCCCGTGCACTTTGACGTGGGGGTTTTCTCGGCATTTACGTCTACGAAGGGCAGAGCAGGGACAAAACCGCGCTCCACTTTCCACGTTCACACAGAGACGGGAAATGACTGGGAAAGATTCCTGTGCGTCTCATTAATAAACACGGTTCCAATAAAATAATTTCTATTTAATAATTATCAGTAAAAATTCCATATATGTTCTCACTTTTGATCATGTACTACTCATGACTATAACTCGATACAGAGGACGTTTCAATACTGAAAACCTTATAGTCACAGGAAATAAAACAAACTTAAAGTTTTTAATTTCTAAGGCATAATCTTATCGTGGTTAATATGACAGAATGAACAATAAAAAACTTTCAGGTACGAAACAGAAGGAAAGAGACACATAAAAAAGCAGACTCTTCATTACAGAGACCACGCTGCTGGTCGGCAGAGGGCAGGTGGGAGGGGAGGGGGTGGCGGAAACCGGGGGTGGGGATTTAGGAGGGCACCTGTTGTGATGAGAACCCAGGGGTGTACAGGAGTGTCGGGGCACTCTGCTGTGCACCTGAAGCTAACATTACACTGTCTGTTAACTAACGGGAATTAAAATTAAAAAAAAAAAAAAAAAGAACTTCCAAGAATAAAACATGTGCATTAAGGTAAGATTTTGTGGGAGAACTGGACTGAAGGCGTGAATCCATGGGTAAAAGGAAAACACGATGGGGCGCCTGGGTGGCGCAGTCGGTTAAGCGTCCGACTTCAGCCAGGTCACGATCTCGCGAGATCTCGCGTGATCTCGCGTGAGTTCGAGCCCCGCGTCGGGCTCTGGGCTGATGGCTCGGAGCCTGGAGCCTGTTTCCGATTCTGTGTCTCCCTCTCTCTCTGCCCCTCCCCCGTTCGTGCTCTGTCTCTCTCTGTCCCAAAAATAAATAAATGTTGAAAAAAAAAAATTAAAAAAAAAAAAAAAAAGGAAAACACGACTTCGAACAGCTGGGGGGGGGGAGGAGTTGTCTATAGCAGTGGATGAAGGGGTCTCATGTCATTTAGATTCAATTAGACACAACTTTATTATTTTTTTTAATGTTGTTTTATTTCTGAGAGAGAGAGGGAGACAGAATGTGAGCTGCGGAGGGGCAGAGAGAGAGAGAGGGAGGCACAGAATCTGAATGAGGCTCCAGGCTCCGAGCTGTCAGCCCAGAGCCCGACGTGGGGCTCGAACTCATGAACCATGAGATCCTGACCTGAGCCGAAGTCAGACGCTTAACCGACTGAGCCACTCAGGGGCCCCGACGCAACTTTAAACACGTCAATTCTCTCCTTACAATTCTTACAGCATGTTGGAAATCATCGCCTTTGCAATTATTAAATAGAGGGTTCAAAACTTTAGATATCAATCATCGAATGTGCTACGTCATAGTTTTCCAGAAAGTTGTTGAGAAGTACATGAGCCAGAACGGGTGAAGACCCCTGTCCTACACCATCAGGGCTTGGCGACCTTGGGGATCAAGCAGTCCACCCCGCCACACCACCAGGACACCGCCACAGACGAGGAAACAGCCCAGAGAGAGAGAGGGAGGGAGAGAGCCTCTCCCACCCACCCGCCGACCCCTTTACTCCTGCCGCAGGCACTCGGTGAGCCAAGGCCACCGTGGGCGGAAGCTCCAGGCTGACTCCCCGCGTAGCGCTCGTCCCAACACTGTCAACAGCAGCGGGTGCTGAGTGGCCAGCATCTACAGTGGACGCCTCCCTCGCCAAGCTTCAGTGCCCCCGTCTCTCTGGGTTTCCTTGGCATTCTGTGCCTCTCCCTCTCCAACGAGTCACAGAGGGTTGACAGCCTTCTGCTGTTGCTAACTTATCAGAATCACGGAAGCCGCCGGAACCTGGGCAGACATCAGGGACGGGGGCGGGGGTGGGGCGGGGAAGCAGGACTCACGGGCAGGGCGCTGGGGCAGAAAGGAAGGCGCCAATCACACCTGCTCCAGGCCGGCCTCGGCCGAGCTACGTGACAGCTGTGGCCAGGCGTGTGGCCGGAGGGTTCCGGAGTCTCCCTCGTTACCCAGGCTCTGTCACACGTGGTATCAGGTCTCTGGGTTCAGGAACAGACTCAGAACCACGGCAGTGACATCACACCGGCATCAAAAGGTACAGCGGGGCAGACAGAAGATTTCCACCCGGAATAATGAAAGATTCACAGCTTCAAACCTGCAAAGGGGCGTAAGTCACATGCACTGAGAGCCAGGCTGCGATGCTGCAGCCACGGTGAAACTTGATTTTGCAATCTCAGGTATGAAAGCAATTGGATGTCATCACCACAGAGCGTGTTGCCCTCGGGTAATAACACTCGTAGCTTGACATTTTAAGGCTTGTGTCGTAAACCAAAAAAGGAAATGAAAACACTTGGAATTTGTAAGTCAGAAACAATGTTAACAGAACCCGCATTGGTTCCTAAGCCATTTAATTCAAGTTAAGCTGAGCATGGTATTTTGGAATAGTATTTTGCTATTATTTTATTTAAAACATCTATATTCACCAGAAGGGGGTATAAAGAATAAAACAAAAATGACACCACTCTAAATAATTTTGCTGACATTTTAGGAGCAAATTTTAAATATAGAGAATGCAAACACAAGCCATAGATGGGATGGAAAGATTTGCAGATCACTCTCTGACAAAGGATCTCTATCCAGAATATATACAGAATTGTCAGAACTTAACAATAAGAAACCTCAAAAAAGTCTGTCTGGAGCTCAGTTAATCCTAATGTACTAATGGCATCTTCCTAAGTTTTGACAAATACACCACCATGATGAGATATGGTAACAATAAAAGAAACTGGGTGAGACGGACAAGGCAGTGCTCTCTTCCATTTCTGCACCTTTTCTAAATCTGAAGTTTGAGAAAACTCAACAGGAAGGAAGGGAGGGAGAAAGGGAGGGAGAGAGAGAGAGAGAGGGAGAGAGAGAAAGAGAGAGAGGGAAGGAGGGAGGGAGGGAGGGAGGGAGGGAGGGAGGGAGGGAGAAAGAAAGAGAAAGAAAGAAAGAAAGAAAGAAAGAAAGAAAGAAAGAAAGAAAGAGAAAGAGGAAGGAAGGAAGAAAAGGAAGGCAGGGAAGGAGGAAGAAAAGGAAAAAGGAAAAGGGAAGGAGGGGAGGGAGAGAGGAAGGAAGGAAGAAAAGTGAGGGAGGGGAAAGAAAGAAAGGAAGGAGTGGGAGGAATGAAGGAAAGAAGGGAGGGAGTGAGGAAGGAAGGA
The DNA here is from genome assembly GCF_022837055.1 of Prionailurus viverrinus. Lineage (NCBI taxonomy): Eukaryota > Metazoa > Chordata > Mammalia > Carnivora > Felidae > Prionailurus > Prionailurus viverrinus. Next base: position 3,355,527 of record NW_025927608.1, on the reverse strand, counting down.
AGGAAGGAAGGAAGGAAGGAAGAAAATACCTGGAATAAAAGGTATCTGCAAGAGCCCCACAGGTAACATCACACTTAGAGGTGAAGGGCTGAGTGCTTTCCCCTGAAGACCGGGAGCAAGACAAGACTCGACATTGTACTGGAGGCTGTAGCCAGTGCAATTAAGCAAGAAAAGAAATAAAAGGCATCCATATTGGAAAGGAAGAAGTAAGACTATTTCTATTTGCATATGAAATAATGCCATATATAAGGAATCCTCCAAATCAAAAAACTTACTGGAACCAGTAAATGGGTTCAGCAAAGTTGCAGGATATAACAGCAATGTACAAAGATCAACCGTATTTCTGTATACTTGCAATGAGTGATTCAAAAATGAAGTTAAGGAAACAACTCTTGGGGCGCCTGGGTGGCTCAGTCGGTTAAGCGTCTGACTTCAGCTCAGGTCATGATCTCATGGCTCATGAGTTCGAGCCCCGTGTCGAGAGGGATTGTTTTGTGTTTGGTTTTGAAAATAAAATCCTACGGCAAATCTTGGAATTTTGGAAAGTAAAAGGGACCAAAGTCATCATATGGGAACTGACCTATCTCTGCACTTGACAGCTACAGAACTCAGCAATTTGCTCAAGGACACACAACCAACCACTGCCTTCAGGGAGAGCGGGGAGTCGGGTTTCCTGCCTCCTGACCCTGGTTCTATCCAAGCCACGAGTTTGCCCCTCTAAATTATGTCCCCTCCCTGGAGGTGCGAAGACAATGACAAACCAAGTCAACAGATCAGAGTGACTGAAAACACACACAGACACACACACACAGACACAGACAGACACAGACACACAGACCCTTGATTGTCCTCCTTCCACTAGCCTGGGAATTTATGAGAGAGCCCCTCTTCTTATTTAAAGCATGCACAAATCTGGAAAGAAGTTTTCAGAAGAACGCTAATGGTCTGATGGAGAAAAGAAAATTGGTCCTTTATTCAAAATGTAACTCGATGTTCCATTTGAATTAATGCCGGCTTTATGTAGCAGCTGCCTAAGATTTGACTTTTCCATCAATCATGAAGATCATCTGAACGACGGGCTTGCGCTACCGTTTCTGGTTCCTTCTCTCCTCCCTCTTCCAAGAACTGGGAGCCGTGCCAGAGGACAGGGCCCGCGTCCCCACACAGGTGTTCGGACTTTGACGCCATGAACTTTATTCCCAGGCTGACGGCGGCGAGCGTGACAGACATCGGCCCTGCCTCCCTGCTTCTTCCTTAACACAAAGTGTGTAACCTCGTTCTCCCGGGAAAGACTAAAGCCGTGCAGAGCACATGGTGTGGACTGTAAACACTGCTCTCCAATCCCGCCCTCCGCGCCCCCCAGACGTAACAGCCATTCGCAGGCTGGCGGTTGTCCTGTCTGCGGTCTTTTCTGCTCCTCGTGTCCATACACGCAGACGTTAATATGGACTCAGTTTTATTTGAATGGAACGCCCCTCTACACATCGTCCCCACTTTGTAATAACACGCCTGAGATCGCACTGACATCGGCCCGTACTGACGGACAGGTTGTTCCCTGGGCATACGGACAGACTCCCAGTACTTTACGTGACTAGCTCACTCAATCGCACAGCAACTGTAAGATAAATCAAATCATTCTGCTGAATTTAGAGACGAGGAAATTGAAGAGCTTGTTTTCCCAGAGACACACGGTTAAGTGATGGAGAGGTGATCCAGTCCCGGGCAGTCTGGCGTCGGAAGGCCACGCTTTTAACCGCAAGACAACGTGACCTCTCCGTGACGCACATGCTCAATACTGCATTTCAATAGTTCCTTTTACAGAATCTTTAGATTGCGCCTCATTTCGCACCATTATAAACAATGCTGTAATCACATTCTCATACGTGTAATCAAGTCTATCAATCTCTCCTTTCACAGCTTCTGAATTTGCATCTTGTGTGGGGAGCGTCTTCACCCCTAAGTTATAAATAATCCTTCCTTTTCTTCTACAACTTTTATGGTTCGACTTCATTCACTTAGCGCTCCAGTCCCTCTGAAATCTATTTTGATGTATGGTGTAAGCTAGAGGCTTAATTTGATTATTTTTCGTGAGGATAGCCAATTGTCCCAATATCATTTCTGAATAGTCTTTTTTTGGGGGGGGGGGGAGGTGAGGAAATATTTCCCAAGAAAATCTTTGAAGACTTAAGAAGACACTCTACATCAGACATTAAGATCCACCCACGCTTAATCAACTGTTGAGAAGTATAATCCTAAAATGGCTCCTTAAACAGACAGGAGAAGTCCCATTTACGGACTGGGGAAAACAAGAAGGGAAGCTGAGGATTTCCCCATGTCAAAGGCACCGAGTGGATACTTTCTGAACTTAAGATGTGGGACTCAGTTCAGGTCTTGGTTCTGCCTCTTGGTACAACCAAGTTGGTTCTGAATAACTCCCCTAACATCTGTGCCTCTGTGCCCTCACCTGTACAAGAGGTGACACCTGTCTCAGCGAGAAGGCGCCGTGGTTGGTACACCTGGCCCTCGTCAGGTGCAGCGTTCCCTGGGAGAGGTCTGAGCCCCACTTTATGTCGAGGGACTCAAGTGTCCCCCGGAGGCAGTCCCGCTCGCACACCCAAGAGCCTTTCTACAATACAGTGACCACTGTTGGAGAACTGCTGTTGGCTTCTAGGGGACATTGCACGACGAGCTCAGCTAGACCTTGGTGTCCAGGGACAGATGTCCAGAGGCGGGAGGAAGCGTGACTGTGGATCTCCACGTGTGCACTGTGCCCTCCCCGGCCACCCCCGCCCGTCTCTCCAGCCTCTCCTTCTCTGTGTGGGTCAAGTCCTCAGTGAGCCTGGTCTTCACCACCGAGACCACCACCCCGGTCCACAGATCCCTCCAGCCACTACCCACCCAACATCCTAAATGGGGTGCAGCCTTACTGTCCTCACCCCCTGTCCCCCCTGGCATTCTGCCTGCCGTACTCTGGCTGTCACCCCCCCCCCAGACCTGCCTCCCGGGGGACACCCGTAGGCCCAATCCCATGGACACACCTCATCCTTTTCCAGCTTGGCTTCTTGGCATCTGTAGACCCTTCTGACTACTTCCTCCCCCTTAAAATACCCTCTTAGTGAGGGTTCGGGGGATGCTAGAACTTCCTGCTGATGCTCCGACCTCCCTACCCCTCCTTCCTGGTCTTCCCCAGAGCGCCTCGCCCTCTGTCCATACCCTACATGCGGCATCTACGCAGTTCTGGGCTGTGCCCTCTTCCCTTTCCCCCACGTGCCCTTCCCTGAGACCTTCTACACCTCGTCACAGGCTGGTGACTTTCAAAGCCACAAATCTATCCCATATGCCCAACTTCCTAATAGTCCCATTCGGGCACCCACCTTAGTACAACATAACCCAGTTAAAGTCCACCAACACCCCTCCCTGCCCATCAGCTGTGAGGACGGCTGGATGCTCAAACCATCCCTCTCTCCACCTTGTCCCTCTTCCCAAATCCTGTCCATTCTACCACTAAACATCTCCCGAATCGGTCTACTCTCCAGCTCCACAGCTACCACCCTGATCAGGCTGCATCCCGTCACAACTGGATTTCTGGATTTCTCCTCCTAACTGGCACCCCCCTTCCCCTGTCCAGTCTGACCCTGCAGTCATTCCCAAATCTCAGATCTGATCTTATTATTCCCTGGGTGTAAGCCCATCAATAATTCCCGGGTGTGCTTAGAATAAACTTCAGAGTTTGTTACACGGCTCACAACCCCGCATGATCTCGATCCTGCAATCTCTCTCCAGTACTACCACCTGTACCCCATTTCTCCCATGCACGTGCACACACACACATGCACACACATGCACGCTTCGCTTACACTAAACGTTTTCTATTTCCCCAAATACCGCTTTTCACTGTTCCCTCTGCCTAGAATGTTCTCTATCCAGCCCCACCCCAACCTCAGCCACCTTCTATCCAACTCATGCTTCAGATTTCAGGATATAGCTCACCTCCTCCAGGAAGTCCTCCCTGAATCATCTGCTATGGGCACCTACGGTGACCTAGGCCATCTTTATGAGGATTGGGTCGACCACAGTCAGTTACAGGCACTGGTCAGCTGTCTGTCTCCCTCACTGGTCTGTGAGCACGGGGACCAGGCATTTGCTACTGTTTTCCACCACCTAGCACAATGCTGGATCAGAGTAGACACTCAACACACTGAAGGAAACCATCATATGTCACCCCAAAATATGCTTCTTTGACTTAAAAGTTATTCTGAGCCAAAGGCAATGAAGAAGCAGCAAACACATGGCAAGCTCCCTCTAGCCTCCTTTTCTGTCTGAGGGTAGGACATAAATTCTCCTCTTACTCAAGACACTCAGCTGCACCAGAGGCCTCTGCAAGCAGAATATTCTCAACAGTCCACAGCCCTCGTATGCCTGGGACCGCCTTCCTGCGCCTGTCCCTTCTCTGCAGATGCAGATGCCACGTAAGCCAGAGTTCTATGACAGCGTTTTGAGTTACCCTTCACTTGGGCTTCTCCCATGTGATGCAAACTGCATGAGTTAATCAGCTGTTGTTCTTCTGTTAATCTGTCTCTGTGTTAGGGTGTCTGGGCTGAAAGCCTGATACGGGCAGGGGTGAAGGTCTGTCTCCTCTCCAGCGTATTTCTGAATGAGTGAATGGGACCTGCTTTCTGGGTACTCACTAGTTTATCAGGATATACTACATCTACAACCATGGTCTTCTAACCAGATAGTTGGTTAAGATTAAAAGGAACGCATAATTAATATGGTATTTTTTATTTGAAAAAACATCACCATCAGCATTTACCAAAATAAATTCTATTTTTAAATTATCACAGATGAGATGCCATTTATAGCAAAAATTGTCTTTTGGAAGAACATTCCTGGGCACTTGGACAGTCTTCCACCCCCTATGGCTCCATAGATGACCATTTCCAGCTTGACCCACCCACGATCCTGTCCATGTCCTCAGGAGACCTGGGACATTTTGCCCCAATGACTGGACCGGAGGCATCAGGACTGAACAGAAAAGTGGCCTCTTGAGGCCTTGACTCCTGTTTTCCCAGCTGCAGTGCTCGACATCATGTTTCCTTATATCCCAGCTCTTTGCTCTGACACACTCACAAGCAGAATCGCCTTTTCCTGACGTGATGCTCTGAACTGAAGCTAACCCCACACGCTATGTGGCATCCCTTCCCACATCCACCAAGACAACTGAGAACTTGCCGTAGCAGCGCTCAGTGCTTTCTCCCAGCGAGGAGCAGCCTACAGAGCTACTTTACAAAATCACCAGAAATCTGCAATTTTCCCTGTTCACCTTGTCGATCAAGCCCTTAAAGAGGTAACGCTGTGTGGAGAACACAGAGTTGTAGTCGTATAGATCTGAGTTTGTTCTGGACGGTTGACCTAACCTGTCTGGGATTCAGCTTTCGCTCTCATCTGAAAGAACCGACTTCATGAGGTTGCTAGAAGGATCACATGAGATCACATACATAAAACAGCTCACAATAAACACTGGTACCTTCCTCCTCTTCCCCCATATCCTGGAGATTCAATAAAGTCAGTCCCAAGGAAAGGCACCCATGCTCAAGCACAGATTAGCAAACAATGCTTCCTAATGGTCAAGGCTCCAAGCCATGCTCTAAACAAACTCTGAGGAAATCCCGTCTCCCAGCAACTAAATGACTGAGCAGAGAAACCATAGCGGGTCTGCGTGTCCATCAGAGGGAGGGCCCCTAGATGAGCTCAGAAATCCAGGTGGCGTTGGCCAAGACATGAAGGCCACAAAGTCATGGCGGCCTCATTCCAACGCAGAGTATGGAGAGCACTTTGTGTTGAGCCACAAGTAGGGTGGCCATCCTAGGTCTCCTGAGACCCTCCTGTTTTCATCCGAAAAGTTCCGTGTCTTAGTCACTGTGCCCAAGACGGTGAAACCCCTGGTTGGTGAGCATCCAACAGTTTCTCGTTGTAGGAAAGTGTGGGCCCCACCTGGGTCCCCAGGGCTCTCTGACCTCCCCTCTGGCACCTCACCCTAGCCAGGTTTAGGGCTCTGTGACTCGCACGCGTGGCTGCACACATGTGAGTCACCTAGGCATCGCCCCCAGAGCCTGTGACTTACTTCTTGTGACATGGGACCTGGGCAGGTAGTTTCAAAGCACCTCAGGTGATTTTAAAGCAGAGCCAGGGTTGAGGACAGCTGCGTACATTCTTTGCAAAAGTATTATTTCCACGCGCATCCTTCAGAAACTTTAAAATGGCCTTTGAATATTAAAAGGGAGATTTAAGAATATAAAACACCCTCTTTTCACATGTGTAAGCAAAACTAGAATGTGCTTAGGAATGGAAAACGCTAACACTCACAGTGAGACTGCCCAGCGGCTGAGTTAAGAATGAATACACTAAAAAGGGCTTTTGAGGAAAGCTTTGTCTCCAACAAAGATCCTAGGGTTGTATATCTGAATTATTATGTCCCTTCAAAGTCGTTACTATATGAAGACAAGCCGTAAAACCTGTTTTAATGATGCTGCCGTTATGGAAACATAAATTTGTTAGAGAGAAATTGCCCTTGGAGACTGAGGTAGGTTTATTAAAATGTCTTGGTCTTGAATGTTGAAGAAATTTTGGTCTTTGGGTTGCAGATGTAACCCCTGGAATCAATAAAATACAGGAACGTTGGGAACCAAGTCCAGTGAGTTGGTAGTCAGTCGGACAGGGAGCTCTCATCATGGGTGTGAGGGCCGGTGTTTCCCAGGGGCTCTTGCTACTAAAGACTATGGCCCTTGGTGACTAGTGCTCTAACTGGCACAAGGCACAGGCTCAGTGGCTGGACGAAACGACATGCTGTGAGAGTGATCCCAAGTGGCCTTGAAGGTCATTCTCAGAGAGGAGAGGAGAAGTGGCTGGAGAAATACTGGCCTCCCTGGAAGAATTTTCCAGGTGGGTACTGCTGATGCCATATGTTTGTTACAAAGACCACTTCAGTTCTTCCCAAAGATGTTTGGATCATAGGGGAGTGGCCCATAGCAAAGTCATGGTAGCTCCAAGAGATGATGGTGGCCTCTTTGGAGCTTTCACTAAGGAACATTCTTCACGGTGAACAACCCAAAATGTCGGCCTGATCCATGGCTGTGCAGGCTCAACACCATAACTGCTAGCACATGGGGAACGGAGCTAGACTCCCATCAGCAGGGTGAGGAGAAGGATATACAATACCAGAATTTGTTATGTCAGTTGTGTCACAAAGAGAAGTACAACAGTTGTAGGGTCCAGGGGCCTCTGGTTATTGTGACCCGCACACTTTCCCCCCAAAAAGCAGACCTGGCTGGGAAGGTAAGGGGCCATCAAGAAAATGGCAGGGTGAGCGGGAACTCAAGAAGAGGTCATGATGAACCAGTGGCCACTTGTCGTGGTGGGGGAGCCCTTCAACAGGAACGCAACACTCGAATCCAGCGACCAGGATGCCTCCCCTGTGTCCTCAGAGGAAACGGCCCAAGTTCAGCCCTCCAACTACCTTTCCATTTGTACGTCCATCACTGTCCAACCTCTTTTTGGTCACATCCTTTACCTGCGTTAGTACATTCGGCCGAGTTACGTCACACCTCACGAACCTTAACGCACTTTGCCTCTTTGAGACGACTTTGCACCTTTGGGTCTGTTATGAACGAACCTTGTTTATTATGAATTTCACTCTTATTTCCCTGTTTCCCAAGTTTATGGAGGTCAGGACATACACCTGGCCACGATATTCTGACAACACTGGAAGTGACTGGAAGTGCCTCACGTGAAAAAACAACGCTTTTGTAAAGAAAAATCCATTCATTCATTCATGCAATGAATACTGATATTGCCAGGTACGTTTCTTAACGCTGGCAATTCCATGGTGAATAAAACAGATCAAGTCCAAAACCTCAAGGGGCTTACGCTCTAGTTGAAAAAAAACAAACACAAGAGAAAATGAATAGTTACATAAAGTAATTTCATATGGTGATAAAAAGAAAGTAAGTGAAATTAGAAACTCCTACTAAAATGTTTGTTTGTGTGTTTCTGGGGCACCCGGGGGGCTCAGTCGGTTGAGCATCTGACTGTTGATTTCAGCTCCAGTCATGATCTCAGGGTCGTGGGATCGAGCCCTGTGTTGGGCTCCGCTCTGAGCCTGAAGCCTGCTTGGGATTCTCTCTCTTACTCTAACGTAACGCAACGCAACGCAACGCAACGTAACGTAACGTAACTTAAAAAATAAAATAAAATAAAATAAAAAATAAAGTAAAAAGTAAAGTAAAATAAAATAAAATAAAACGAAATAAAAAATAAAAAAATAAAGTAAAAGTAATGTAAAATAAAATAAAATAAAAAATAAAAAAATAAAGTAAAAAGTAAAGTAAAATAAAATAAAATAAAAAATAAAGTAAAGTAAAATAAAATAAACAAAATAAAATAAAACAAAATAAAAAAATAAAGTAAAAAGTAATGTAAAATAAAATAAAATAAAATAAAAAATAAAAAAATAAAGGAAAGGAAAGGAAAAAGTAAAGTAAAATAAAATAAAATAAAAAATAAAGTAAAAAGTAAAGGAAAATAAAATAAAACGAAATAAAAAATAAAAAATAAAAGTAATGTAAAATAAAATAAAATAAAATAAAAAATAAAGTAAAAAGTAAAGTAAAATAAAATAAAATAAAATAAAAAATAAAGTAAAAAGTAAAGTAAAATAAAATAAACAAAAGAAAATAAAAGAAAATTAAAATAAAGTAAAAAGTAATGTAAAATAAAATAAAATAAAATAAAATAAAATAATAAAATAAAATAACAGTAAAGTAAAAAAGAAGTGTTCTTTTGTAAGTAAGGGACCCAGAACGGCTGGAACTGTCGCTGTCCAGGGAGGAGGATGAGGGGAGGGGCCCGCTCACGAGGACACAGAGCGCCTGAGATCGGGGGTCCCGGGTCGGAGGGGGCTCGTGCGCCTCTCCCGCCCCACAAGTCCGTGCCAGGGAGCTGCTCTCCCGCCGGGGCTGTTTCATTTTTGACAGTTTCCTCAGGATCTCCGGCCGTACGTGACGCGTGGAGAAGGGGCCGGGGTGCCTCCCCTGGGCCCCCCCGAACTGCGGGTCTCGAAGCCACGCCCCAGGAAGTAACCTCTCACCGCGAGGCGCGGACAAACAGGAAGCAGCAGCCGGGGGGGGGGGGGGGGGGGCAGGACGGCCGTCGGGGCGCGCACCCCCACTGGGCGCCCCTGTGTCCGCGGGCGGAAGAGGCGTCTGCACACGTCCCCCCGCTGAACCCACGCGGCCACACCCGCGGGACACGACGAGCAAGGGGCGGCCGCGTTGGAAAGACAAAGACCACATCCGTCAGGCCGGGAAAGGCCGCGGACGTCCCCTGTTAATACGGATGACACACGACCACGGGGACGGCCCCGGGGGCCCCCATTTCCAGGCCCTCTGCAGCAGGAGACACGGCTCCCGAAAGAGCGCTGAGGCGCCCCTGCTGGGACGTGCCCCTGCTGGGACGTGCCGGGCGGACGTCGAGGCTCCGCGCGCCCTCGGCGGCCCCGGCCGGGCCCCCTGATGACACAGCCGCCCGGCGGTTCCCCGGAGGTCATCCCCACACGCAGCGCTGGCTGCAATTCTTCCAGCAGCAGTCGGTTCTCTTCAGTCCAGAGAGGAGACAGCAAAGGTCTGCAAAGGTCAGGTCAAGGTCACGGAAGCGCCAAACGTAGATTGGTGCCCTGGTCTGTGGACTTCAGACCGCATCCGACACGGCCCGTGGCTCCGCCTCTGAAACCCACGAGTAGAGTCGACGGAGAGCCATTCCTTCTGTCTGCCCAGAACAGCCTCCTCCTGCCCGTCGACTACCTGCTGGCTCGTGCAGGACCCCCTGACGCGCGTCTGTCCTGCCGGGAACGCGCACCCTTGGTGTCCTGGCTCCTGTCTTGCTGGCACCATGTATTGTGGTCACGGGCGCAAAGGCATTTTAGCGGCCGTGCTCACCTCGTCATTTTTGTGCACTTCCTTATCCTGCTTCTTGGTGATAATAATCAACACCCACTGGGGCACCTCCAGCGCCCAGCCGGTTGAGCCTCCGACTCCGGCTCGGGTCGTGATCTCGCGGTTCGTGGGTTCGAGCCTCGTGTCGGGCTCTGTGCTGACGGCTCGGAGCCTGGCGCCTGCTTCGGATTCTGTGTCTCCCTCTCTCTCTGCTCCTCCCCTGCTCGTATGCACTCTCTCTCTCTCTCAAAAGTAAATAGACAGTAAAAAAAATTTTTTTTAAATAATCGACACCCCTTGTTGAGGGTTGACAAGGGGCAGACGCTCTGCTCAGCCCTGGACACGCATCGTTTCACGTAAGCCTCACGCCTGCCCTTGATGCTGCTGCTTGGATCCCTGTCTTGGCCATCGGGGAAACGGAGGCTCAGAGAGCCATCCAGCTGGTGCGTGCTGCTGTGGGGACGCACACCCAGGCCTCGTGACGGTGGAGTCTGCGCACTGAACCAGTGGATCCTACCCGGTGGTGTTCTGCTGAGTGCTGCATAGACTGTGCTGATTCCCACGGTGTAAATGCTCCCATCAACGTCAGGGTCAGGCTGGCAGAGCGAAGTCACTGAAGCCGGAGCTTGGAAAAGCAGGAAGAGCCCGCCCCCCACGCCACCCCGTAAGACGCGGACGCGGCCCGGGACATGGAACCTTCCGACCCCGGGCTGACCGCATAGTTGTCCCCCTCTCCTGTCTTGAAGTAGGAACCCGGACAAAGAGCCGAGCTGACACACGATGTCCCAAACACGCTTCCGTTTTCCCACGGTGCCCTGACTGGTCCGTGGCCGTGGTCCAGGACGCATTGCACAAATCACCCAGTCCGGAGCCGGGAGGGGCCGCCAAGGGCCTCCGGTGCCAGCTCCTGCTCTGGATAAACGCCTTGCCCCTCATGGCCAGTATCAGTGTCGTGGTTTAGGGGTCCAAACGAGCACGACCCAGGGTGTGGATGTCTGCCTGGGTCAGCACAGGGCACGGACACCCGGAAAGAGCAAGTCAGAGAAGAAAGCGTGGAAATGCGGCCCAGTGGCCAGGAGCGTGGACTCTGGCATCACAGACACCGGGCCAGGGTGGGGCCAGGGTTCCCGACCGCACCTGGCAGGGGTCTTGAGAGCTCGGGCGATTTACCTGGGCCTCCTACACCTCGTGTCCTCGTCTATAAAATGAAGATACTGATAATATCGTCCCCACAGAGTTATGAGAAATCCATACGTTAATGTATAAAGCTCTTAGCACAGCGCCTGACATACAAAAATGCTCCATGGAGAATAGCTCTTGTTGGCGAGGACGCGGAGAAAGGGGGACCCTCGTGCACTGTACGTGGGAATGCCAGCTGGTGCAGCCGCTCTGGAAAACAGTATGGAGGTTCCGCAAAAAACTAAAAATAGAACTACCCTACGACCCAGTGGTCGCACTACTAGGCATTTATCCACGGGATACAGGTGTGCTGTTTCGAAGGGACACATGCACCCCGACTATCGACAACAGCCAAAGTATGGAAAGAGCCCAAACGTCCACCGACGGATGAATGGATAAAGAAGATGTGGTATATATACAATAGAATGTTACCCGACAATCAAAAAGAATGAAATCCTGCCATTTGCAACTATGCGAATGGAACTGGAGGGGATTATGCTAAGTGAAATTAGTCAGAGAAAGACAAGTATCACAGGGCTTCGCTCATATGTGGACTTTAAGAAACAAATGAACAAAGAAAGAAAAGAGGCAAACTACAGAGCACACACGGCTGGTCACGGGGGGGGGGGGGGGTGGAGACATAGATGCTGGGGATGAAGGAGGGCCCGCGTGACGAAACAAAGAGCAGCTCTGTGCGTGATGAGCTCCCGCTCTAGGAAATGCTGAGGCTCAGGTACCAAGAGTGTGAGACACAGACACTGTGCAGTGACAGCAGGACGGGTGTCAGGGCAGCAAAATCAACGGTGGCATCTTGGGCAAACACCCTGATCTGAGCTCTGTGTTCTGGAAGGAAGGCCCTGGGACGCCAGAGGAGCGTATCAGACCAGAGGGGAGGAGATCCGCTACACGCAAACGAGTGACAGCGAAGGCGTGCACCAGGGGCGGACGGGGGCCTCCGGGGGGCGCGCGAGCCCGGCGGTGCTAACGGTGAGGGCGGTCAGTGGGGAGCGGGATTCCAGTCTCTGGCGTGGCAGCCAGCGTGGTGGGGAGGCCGGTGGGGGGCACACAAAGGCGGAGGAGAAAAGAACGTGGGAGGTGGGGCGGGCGGGGATGTGGGCCCGGAATTCTGGAAGCCCCCGGTTCCTATGTCCCGCGGCCGGCCTCCCGTGGCTTCCCCGCGGGAGTCAGGCTTTCACCAGAACTGATCTAAATCTCAACAGGGACCGAGTCCTGAAAAACTAGCAGAAGGATAGAAGGGTCTTTGTGTGAGTAGCTAAGGAGGTGACCGCGGCAGCTGCTGGCAAGATAGAAAACGGCCGCGGAGAAATTAAAAGGCAGGAGCGTTCCAGACGCGGGCAGAACCCTCACGACGGCGGCAGTCAACAGCGCGGGCAGGCAAAGGCATTCGGAGAGCGAGGTTCCATCCTGGGATGCGATTTTTCCCATAAAATAAACTAGTTTTCCATTACTGTGCATATGAGAAGATTGTGAGAATGGCCAGAACTGGAAAGATGGAGAAAACTGTAAAACCGCTTAACGTCTTAGAGTTTTTCTTGCCTCCCGGGCTGTTTCTACGACGGGTACTGCCTCACTGTGGCGACAGCCCTCTCTGTACGGCCGACTGTGTGCGCACGTGAGACCTTCACGCCTGCTTTTTCACGTGTAAACCGTGAAACTATGAGGAAAGCATTTTGCGACAGTCATCAGGATGATCCGTGTGACAGAAAACCAGCCTTAACATGGGCCATTTCAATACAGAAGAACTTATCAAACTACAAGAGGTAAGCATCAAAAACGCGATGGGTGAGGGGAAGCCGAGCGACAGTTTGAGACAAGCATCCCACCCCGTCCCTTACCCTCTCCCTTGTGCTAAGATTGCTGTTGGATTAAAATATGCTTTTAAATCCAATACAAAGACTAAAGCAAATATAACTGAGTATTCATCCAACCTCTGGAGGGAAGGGACTATTTCTGTCCTCAACTGAGACTCGGTAGAATAAATCAAATGTAAGCTACAAACGATTAATACCCTCCCTCCTTTGAGAACTCAACCAGATCAAGAGGAAAATCACTCAGCCCTTCACGAAAAAAATGGCAACAAGTATCAACAGTCAAAAGAGAAATACGGCCACTGAACAAATGGAAAATGGTGGGACTCCAGGGATAATCAAAGAAATGTAAATTAAACATAACGTAACCCTATTTTTTTTTTAGCCCGTGAGATTAACAAGCTTTAAAGACTGTGCTCAGTAAGCCATCGGGAGAGGCTGGTTAGGCTGTGGTAAGAACCAGTCACAAAAAGGCAGTGGCTGAAAACACGGCTGATAAACTCTCTATGTAAACAGCCAGATGGGAAATACGTGAGGCTTTGTGACCCACAGGGTCTCTGTTACAACTATTCAACTCTGTCATTGCAGCAAAACAGCAGCCACAGATAACCCATGAACGAGCGGGCAAGCTGTGACCCAGGCAAACCTCATTTATTATTATTATTATTTTTCAACGTTTATTTATTTTTGGAGACAGAGAGAGACAGAGCATGAACGGGGGAGGGGCAGAGAGAGAGGGAGACACAGAATCGGAAACAAGCTCCAGGCTCTGAGCCATCAGCCCAGAGCCCGACGCGGGGCTCGAACTCACGGACCGCGAGATCGTGACCTGGCTGAAGTCGGACACTTAACCGACTGCGCCACCCAGGTGCCTCTATTTAAGTGGAACTTAAGTGCAACTTGTCATACTTGGTTCTGACACCACTGTTGGGCATTTTATGGGCCCTGGCTGTGTCTAGAAAGGTTCTTCTGACAAATCCAAATTCCCCACCCCGAGATAAAGGTATCACAAGCTTCCTGGGAGTGAAGAGGAAACACGGCGGAGGGTAAGACTGGGCCCTGGACGGAGCCGGAGACAGATACTGATGGGGGGTCCCATTCAGGGGATGGAGTTCCCGGGTCTGTTCTTCATGTTGAAGAGATTCATGTTCTGAGCTTCATGTTGACACAAGGCCACATCTGAGGGAAACTATAACGCAAACCATCAAGGCCTGTGGCTCAGACGCAGAAATAAAAAAAGATGAAGCACAGATTCAGAGGAAACTTAGTATTTATTTAATGTTTTTCCTTATATAACAAGAAGGCTGGAGGTAGATGGTTTGGTGACACTGATCCAGCAGATTTAAGATCCGAGGGCTAAAAGTCTCAGATGTTCTTGGCCATTCCTCACGAACCCAAAATAACTGCCGCAACCCCAGCCATCACATCTGCATTCCAGGCCAAAAAAAAAAAAAAAGCACAGCAGCTGAATCTGTTCCTCGGTGGACAGGAGAGATCTTCACAGAGAACAAAATGAAGGGTGGCCAATATGATTGGTTGATGAACGACTCCACTGTCCGAGGAGGAAATTGCGTCTTCCTGTATGGCAGGACTAGCCATCACAGCCTGTTGTTTCCCATCTTTTCCTAGGGTGAGGTTTTATTGCGTTTACGCCCTACGGCAGGTATCATGTGCTCCCTGGAAGCAGTGACACAGACAGAGGCCGGGGCAGTGAAGGGCACGTCTGGAGGTCGTGAGACCCAGTTCTGGTGAGCAGGTCAAGGGCGTCATCAGGAACAGAGCTTTGTCGGCCGGTCTGCTGTGCTGCTCTCGCAGGCGGGCCCCTCACCCCAGGTACAGGGGATTAACATACGGCCTCGGGAGAGACGTTCTCTCGCCCCCGCGGGGTTCCCAGGTGGGAAGGTGGAGGGCCGAGGCCAGTAAGGAGGTGGCGGGGGGACAGGGGCTGGCCGTTTAATGGGGACCGAGCTTCAGGCTCGCAGGATGAAGCGGTCAGGAGACGAGGCTCGACAGTGAGGGCATGTTCCCGTTAAGTGAGATGTGAACGTACCTGATTCTTTTCACAGAACTGAGTGGGGTCCTGTCGTGGACAGCTGGGAGGGTCCTGAATCCAGAAGGAACGAGGGGGAAGGGGAGGAGGAGGCCTGCCGTAGAGACGGCAGGCGGGAAGAGGACGGGGCACCGAGGCCCCCGCTGCGGCTGCCTGGGCGGGCCCTCCCAGAGGCCAGCCCTGCGACACGAGGGATCGCGGAGCAGAGAGGGTCTCCGGCCGTGGGGGGCGGCGGGGGGGGCCTTCCCAAGGCCAAATAACATAAGTACTGCCGAGTGTCCATCGGCTTCCGTGATCCGCTTTCGCCCAGCTGACCCCGTGAACCCACACGAGAGGCCCCCGGCCGCCGTGGGTCCCGGAGGTGAAGCGTGGGGACCGGGCACCGACCGCGACTCGACCTTGCGAGGCTGTCATGGACACGGGCTCCGTGGGCACGGACCCCACGGGGTAACGGCGGAGGCAGCCCCGGGGCCACCTCCTCATCCCCCGGACCCGTGCCCCTCGCGTCCCGGGACGCAACAGGGGTTCTGCCTTGCTCCCTGTGGTTGTGGCAAACTCGCCTGTCCCCTCCTGCTGGTACTGGGGAGCCCTGCCCTGCGGCTTGACCCCCACGGCCACCACGAGGCCGACCTGCCACGAGGCCGACCCGCCACTGGGCAGGCCTGCCCAAGCCCCTCTGCAAGTGGCCTGCCGAATACTCACAAGGACCCAATAAGGGCTAGCCTGGTGTGAAAGTGGCACCCAGACAGGCTAAGTGCGGGATCGAGCCCCGAGGCGGGGTGGGGGTGGGGGGGCGTCACAGCCGGGGCGGGTGCCTGTGTCCTTCCGCGCCAGGCGGCCGGAGCCCCCACCTGCAGAACCCCGCCAGGGGGACCACAGCGGAAGGCCCCCACTCTCTGCCCCTGTCACTATCTGTCACTACCTGTGCAGACACACTCGTCACCCGTCTGCTCCCTGACGACTGCCCTTTGCCTCGATGTCCTCATTCCTGCTGTCACCCTCTGAGTCCCCCACTCGTGGTCCACGGACCGGCAGCTCCAGACGTCACCTGGAGCTGGTGACAAACACAGGACGTGGGGCCCAGACGCACGGAGTCGGGATCTGTGTGTTAGCAGGACCCCCGGTGCCGCTGCATCGTCCCTGCGAACCGGCTTCCTCACCGCCTGTGTCTACGCCCTCCTGTCCCCACCACCCGATGTGAGGAGAGGCTAAGCTGGCTCAGACCAAACAGAGCGGTGCGGGGATGCGAGCGGGTGCTTCCGTCCACACTCCTGGGCCGGTAGCCTCACCGGGGAAGATCGGACGTAGGTCACTCTACCAAGCGGACGTACCGCCAAGGTCACCAGCTACACGACACGGCCGGGAACCACACGGGGCGTGCTTAGCGCCATGAGCCGTGCGGTGCAAACCAGAGCGACAGGGGACAGCACCACCCACCCGTTAGACTGGCTACGATTCAGAAACTGACCACAGCAAGTGTTGGCGAGGGTGTGGGGGAAATGAACTCCCCTAACCTGCAGGGGCGGGGGTGGCGGGCGGGGGTGCACACTGACACAAGCACCGTGAGGGACCTCCACTCCCAGCTGCGCACCCAGGGTGAACACAGACCTGTGTCTCCGCAAACATCTGCATCCGCGGGTGCCTGGGGGGCTCGGTCAGTTAAGCCGCGGAGTCTTGACTTCCGCTCAGGTCGTGATCTCACGGTTCGTGAGTTCGAGCCCCACGTCGCGCTCTGTGCTGACGGCTGGGAGCCCGCTTGGGGTTCTCTCTCTTCCTCTCTCTCTGCCCCTCCCTGGCTCGAGCATGCTGTCTCTCTCTCTCTCTCTCTCTCTCTCTCCCTATCAAAATAAATAAATAAACTCAAACAATAACCTGCACCCACATGTTCTTACCGTCTTCGCCTGTAACAGTCCAAAGCTAGAAACAGCCCAATGTCCACAGCAGGTGAGTAAACAAATCCGGCCTATGTGAACGGGGGAGGGTGCCGGCAAGGACACAGAGTGGGCTAGAGATTCACACGGGGATGGGTGATTCCCGCAGACGGTGGTCTGCGTGAACGAGGCCCCCCGGAGAGGGGCACGCTACGACCTCCTTCAGAAAATACTCACGGCCGTGCGAGCCACAAGTGACAGAAGGCAGGGCAGGGGAGGGAGGCCCTGGGGAGCCGGTGGCACGAGACACGCGGGCCCCAAACGCATCGAGTTGGGCACTCGCAGTCCACCCAGGCCGTGACGCTCGGTCACTCCCACCCACCCCCACAGCGAACAAAAGCCGCCCAGCGCAAACACGCGGCACCCCAGTGCGCAACTCACGCGTTCCCTTTTCCCTCCCCCCACGGCGGCTGACCGCAGGTGGCCGTGAAGCCCCCGCCGGCCTCCGTTCCTGGATGACGCTCGGGGAAGGTGTGGAGCCTCCGGGCGGGACAAGCACCCCGCGCGAGCCCTGCGGCCGCAAGCAGCTGAGATCTAGGGCCCACTTATCTCCGCAGCGAACCCGGACCCCCCGACAGGTGACAACGCCCAGACCCAGCATGCTGTCCGAAGTGTCACGGAAACAGGCCGCTGACCGTCCACAGTGCGCTCCGTGACACAGGGTGGAGCCCTGCGGTGTGGAGGTCCGTCCACGGCATCCACGGAGCAGACACGGAGCCGCCAAAGACCCCGTCGAACCCATCACGACGTCCGTGGTGACGAGGAGAGCGGGAACGTTAGCGGGAGGTGGGGG
Source organism: Prionailurus viverrinus (assembly GCF_022837055.1). Classification (NCBI taxonomy): domain Eukaryota; kingdom Metazoa; phylum Chordata; class Mammalia; order Carnivora; family Felidae; genus Prionailurus; species Prionailurus viverrinus. The sequence goes on along the minus strand of NW_025927608.1, from coordinate 3,337,756 downwards.
TTCCCCGCGTGCCGCAGCCACTCCTGCCTGACACCGTCACAACCACGGGGTCCTCTCCGTTCTCAGAGTGGTCACAGACCCTCTGAGGTCACACGCACACCCTTCGATGGCACCATCCTGCCTTCCAGATGCTTCAGACCAGACTTTCTCCGCTAACACGGGGGTTCCCGGGAACAAGCATCAAGGTGGGTGGTTCGAGAGAAGCGGGGCCGAGGCAGTGCTTCCGACGGACGGACGTCCCCGACAGGAGACCAGCCTGGGAAGAAGGGAAGCTTGGTTTGAAAGGGCATTTCAGGAAGGCACCGGATGCTGTCATCACTCAGCAAGGGAGGCCAGAACGCGGGTCCAGGCCAGGGCCTAGCTCAGGAGGAGTCAGAGCCACCTCCTCGTCCCAGAGCCCTCGGAGGCAGGAGCCTCAACGTCCCCTCCAGAGCAGGCAGCAGTCACCGTACACGGTGATGGGACGAGAAGGTGCTGTTGGCACACAGCATCCCACCCGCAGCCCGTCAGCAGACCCCCAGCTCCTCCCGCAATCGGCCCTTGGCGCAGGCTGCGTATAGGACGTTTCTGTGCTCGAGTGTTCGTCTGTAAACTTTAAAACATGGTCATTCTTGGGGCGCCTGGGTGGCTTCGTCGCGTTAAGTGACCGACTCCTGATTTGGGCTCAGGCCATGGTCTCGTGAGTTCGTGAGTTCGAGCCCTGCATCGGGCTCTGTGCTGACAACAGGGTCTCCTTGGGATTTTACCAATAAATAAATAAACTAACTGTAAATGTTTTTTATTCTCAAGGTAGTTAGCATACAGTGTCGTCCTGGCTTCAAGAGCAGAATCGGTGACTCATCACTTCCATGTAACACCCGGTGCTCATCCCAACAGGTACCCTCCTCAGTGCCCATCACCTGACTAGCCCATCCCCCTTCCCAGCACCCCTTCAGTAACCCTCAGTTTGTTCTCCGTATTTATGAGTCTCTTCTGTTTTGTCCCCCTCCCTGTTTTTATTTTTGTTTCCCTTCCCTTATGTTCATCTTTTTTGTCTCTCAAAGTCCTCATATGAGTGAAGTCGTATGATTTTTGTCTTTCTCTGACTAATTTCGCTTAGCATAATCCCCTCCAGTTCCATCCACATAGTTGCAAATGGCAAGATTTCATTCTTTTTGATTGCCGAGTAATACTCCATCGTATATATATACCACATCTTCTTTAGCCGTTCATCCATCAATGGACATTTGGGCTCTTTTCGTACTTTGGCTATTGTGGAAAGTGCTGCTATAAACACTGGGGTGCACGTGTCCCTTTGAAAGAGCACACCTGGATCCCATGGATAAATGCCTAGTAGTGCAATTGCTGGGTCGTAGGGTAGTTCTATTTTTAGTTATTTGAGGAACCTCCATACTGTTTTCCAGAGTGGCTGCACCAGCTTGCATTCCCACCAGCAGTGCAAAAGAGATCTTCTTTCTCCGCATCCTCGCCAACATCTGTTGTTGCCTGAGTTGTTCATGTTAGCCATTCTGACAGTATTATCTCATGGTGGTTTTGACTTGTATTTCCCTGCTGATGAGTGAAGTTGAGCATTTTTTCATGGGTCGGTTGGCCATCCGGATGTCTTCCTTGGAGAAGTGTCTATTCATGTCTTTCGCCCATTTCTTCACTGGATTATTTGGTTGTTTTAGATGTTGAGTTTGATGAGTTCTTTATCGATGTTGGATACTAACCCTTTACCCGATATGTTGTTTGCAAATATCTTCTCTCGTTCCATTGAAAAAAATAAAATAAAACATGATCATGCTTGCAAGCAAGCTTCATCTGTCCTTCACTGTGACGACGACGACAAGGACGGCCCAGACATCCTCATGGCTGGGTGGCCACAGACAGCCCACACACACACCTCGGCCCCACCCGTAGGACCGGAGCGTGCCTCGGCCTGCTCGGGGCCACGGCGGTTCTGGGCAGCAGTGATGTGCTGTGAGGAGGGCCGCAGCCCTGAGACGGGGGAGCCCTGCTGTGGGGGCTGCGGGAACGACAGGAACAGGAGCCCTTAGGAAGGTCTCATTCACACGGAGGAGGCCGCGGGTCCCACCGTGTTCAAGGTGACGAGCTGTTGGTGTCAGTTCCCCAGGGCTGTGCTGCCCTCGGTCCCTCCCGGGACATCCCACAGGTGAGTCGGCTCACACCTGCTGGAATTCACATCTTCCCCCAGGTCTCCCCAGGGCTTGGCCTCTGGGAGCCTCCGGCAGCTGGGCCGTGGAGGGAAGTCACAACACGCTCCCCTGCAGGCTCCCTGCACTTCTGCCCCCGACCCGGACACAGCACGTGGACCGCAGCTGCTGCTGGCCGCTCACGGCCCGAGGACCACAGCCCCGAGTCTCCGTCTGAGCTCAGGGTGAAGGAACGTGAGGACACAGGACCCGCGTCCTCCCGGGAGGGAGGACAAGGCCGGGCCACGGGGCCACGGTGACCCCGTGCTGCCCGGGGCTTACCTCCGCACCCTGGGTCTGCGCTGCCCTATTTTAAGACAAAGCTCTAATGAGGCTTCACTCTGCCTCGGTCTCCAGACCGCACAATTCCCAGGCTCTCAGATAAGAGAGTCAGGAAAATGTTTGGACAATGAAAGCAGCGAGATCATTAAGGGGAACAAATTCTGCAGAAGAAGGCGGCCTTCCCTGGAGACGCACAATTCCTGCTGCGTCCCGACAGCCTGCCTGCCTTCGCCTAACGGCGGCAACCCCTTACCCAAAAACAAAGCAGGAGCAGGGGAAACTTGACCTCAAATCAATTCCAGATCTGGGTGGGGGAGGGGAGAGCGAGGGCAGAAAGCCCAAAGCCACTGGGGGCGCCTGGGTGGCTCAGCTGGGTAAGCGTCCCACTCTTGATTTCGGCTCAGGTCATGATCTCGGGGTTCGTGGGTTCGAGCACCGGGCTGGGCTCTGTGCTGACGGCGTGGAGCCTGCTTGGGATTCTCTCTCCTCTTTCTGCCCCTCCCCTGCTCGCTGTCTCCCTCTCAAAATAATACACTTAAAAAGAAAGAAACCCGACAGCCCTTAAAAAGCACAATAGAGGGGCACCGGGGGGCTCAGTCGGTTAAGTGTCCGACTTCAGCTCAGGTCATGATCTCACAGTCCGTGAGCTCGAGCCCCGCATCGGGCTCTGTGCTGACTGCTCAGAGCCTGGAGCCTGTTTCAGATTCTGTGTCTCCCTCTCTCTGACCCTCCCCCGTTCATGCTCTCTCTCTGTCTCAAAAATAAATAAACATTAAAAAAAAAGCACAATAGACAGGGAATACAGTCACAGTGTGCCAATACCATAAGGACAGTCCTGCGACTGGATTCTGTGTGCACACAGACAACAGCTCGGACAAAACGTCAACAACCAAGAACAGCTGATTCGTTATATGGTTGGAGCATGGCTTAACTTTTTTTCAGTCTGGTTGCCATCAACGTTGCTCGCACCACAAATAATTTCTAAAATGCCACTAAGGTGCCTTGGTGACAAGGGGATGCCAATTATGAATTCCTGCACCTCCCGAACGAGGCTGAGCCAGGGGCGCCGAGCCCCAGCCTGCAGAACGGAGCCTTGCACTCGATTTGTTTATTTTGCCTGGAAAAAAGGGAAGGTTTGATTTAAAGAGACATGACATTTTTTTTTTCCAACGTTTATTTTTTTGGGGACAGAGAGAGACAGAGCATGAATGGGGGAGGGGCAGAGAGAGAGGGAGACACAGAATCGGAAACAGGCTCCAGGCTCTGAGCCATCAGCCCAGAGCCCGACGCGGGGCTCGAACTCACGGACCGCGAGATTGTGACCTGGCTGAAGTCGGACGCTTAACCGACTGCGCCACCCAGGCACCCCGAGACATGACATTTTTAAGTGAGCGTCACATACCTATGTTTTATTCCAAGGGCACAGCCCGTTTATACAGGATTCGCTCACGTGGCCTCTGAGCTGCATGTACTCACTGCTGGGCGGCTTTCAGACACTGACCGACGGCCTCGATGTCCCTAGTGTCACCATCATCACTGCCCTGGGCTGACCTGTGCCTCTGCAGGGCCCTCCCACACGCCCCACTCTGCTACCCAGACAGCCACGCAACAGTGACTGTCACCAGTGCCCCAGCAAAGCGGGCTTGACCGCTGCTCCCCAGGCCCAGTGCCCTGTGTCCCGAGGGGAGGGGCCAGGAGTCCTCACCACTCCCCCGTGTGTAGACCAGTCTCAGTCAGTCCTGGCGCTCTGTGCTCTTACCGACGAATGCGTGGGGACCCCGGGGTGACGCCCCGTACACAGGGTCCTCCCCCACCCTCCGGCTGACCCACCCTGGGGGCCCATGACTCTGAGAAAGAAGGCACAGGGTTTCCCTCTCTGGATGTTGCTGCACATGTGACGTCTGGAGCTCCGAGCTGGAGGGAGGAGAGCGGAGCCCTCAGGGTTTCGGGAAGAATACGTGCGCCCCTGGATCAGGAGCACGGAAGTCCTCGTCACGCGGCCTTGTTGCCCACGCCAGCTCGAATTCCGTCTGCGTTGGGCCCTGCTTGGGGTCTAGATCTCATCTCTGGCCTCCCTCTGGGCGGGGCAGAGGAACCCAGGTGACAGTGAAAGCAGGCGGGCAAGACACGGCCCTAGAGACGCTCCTACCCCGTTATCCCCAGCCGTCCGCACGACCATCCCGCCCACTCACACGCACGCTCCCAGCACCTCAAGTTCCAACGGCCAGAGACGTGAGACAGGCTGTCTCGCAACACTGACGAGGAAGCGAGATTCTCGGAGGAAAAGGAACTTGCCAAGTAGTATTCGGACGGGCAGAAGCCCATCAGCTGGTATCCAGCCAGAAACCCAAATTCTCGGCAAACTTCTCCCCCGGAGTCACCTCCCCACCACTGCCCCAAGCAGAATCGGTCATCCTTGTTCACTGCCACCCTTACACGCTGTGCCCACCTTTACTGCAAACAGTCCCTATGACGTGGCACGGACACTGGTCCCCAGTAGAATGCACCCTTTTCTGCTGACGTGTGACTGACACAGGACGCCATGTTAGTTTCAGGCGTACAACCTAACCATCCGGTACTTTGTATATACTGTGGAACGATCACCAAGGTGTTTGGTCAACACCCATCACCATACGTAGCCACGGAACTTGTTCCCTGCGATGAGAACTTTTTTAAGATCCGCTCTCTCACCAAGTTTCAAACACGCAATATAGTATCGTTAGCTACGGTCACCATGCTGTATGCTACGTCCCGGGACTTAGTTATCTCATAACTACAAGCTTGTACCTTCCGACCACCTTCACCCATTTCGCCCGTGCCCGCCCCCTGCCTCTGGCCACCACCAGTCTGTTCTCCGTATCTGTGAGCTTGTATCTACGGTTTGTTTGTTTGTTTGCTTGTTTTAAATTCCACATTTAGGGTCGGCTTTAGCTCAAGCGGTTACTTCGCGTGTGGTTCCTAAATTCCACATCGATTCCACTCGTATTTGGGTTTGGTTTTTTTGTTTTTGTGTGGCGTTTTTAGATTCCACCCATGAGTGAGACCATATGGCATCTGTCTCACGTCGTCTTCATCCGTTCAGCTGTCAGTGGGTGTTCAGGTTCTTTCCATGTCTTGTGTATCGTAAATAATGCTTCTGTGAACACTGGGGGGGGGGGCAGATATTTTTTTGAGTTACTGTTTTTGCCTTCTTCAGATAAGTACACAACAGGGCAATTGCTGGGTCGTAGGGTAGTCCTATTTCACTTTCTGAGGAGCCTCCACGCTGTCTTCCAGAGCGGCTGCACCAGTGTGCATGCCCAGCAACAGTGCAAGAGGGGTCCCTTCTCTCCACATTCTTGCCAACACGTGTTTCTTGTGTTTTTGATTCTAGCCGTTCTGACAAATGGGAGGTGATAACTCTTTGTAGTTCTGACGTGTATTTCTCTGATGATGAGTGGTGTTGGGCGTCTTCTCACGTGCCGGTTGGCCTCTGGATGTCTGCTTTGGAGAAGTGTCTGTTCCAGGCCTCCGTCCATTTTTTAGTTGGATTGTTTGGGGTTTCGTTTTGCTATCGAGTTGTACGAGCTCTTTATGTATTTTGGAGACTAACCCCTTATCAGGTACGTGATTTGCAAATATCCTCTCTTATTCCATAAACCGCCTTTTCGTTTTGTTGATGCAGAAGCTGCTTGGTTTGAGGTGGTCCCACACAGTTATCTTTACTTTTGTTGTCAAATCAAGTCAAATCCTCACCAAGACCAATGTCACGGAGCTCTGCCACTGATGTTCTCTCCGGAGAGTTTTACGGCTTCAGGTCTCACACCCAAGTCTTTGATCCATTTTTACTTTATTTTTGCGCAGGGTACATGTATGGTGTTTTCCTTCCTTGTGGCATCCTTGTCTGGTTTGGGGATAAAGACAAGGCTGGCCTGGGAAATTACTTTGGAAGAGTTTTCTCTCCTCTTCTATTTTTTGGAAGAGTCTGAGAAGAGTTGGTATTAACTCTTCTGGATAGAGGGGAAAGTTCAAGAGGTCTGGAGCACGAGAAGGATTTGTGGCATCGCTGCAGCCTTTATAGACAAAGGGGCCACAAGTCGGGGGACAGGGGAAGCTTCTAGAAGCTGAGAACTCCAGCGAACAGTCAGCGGGCAAGCAGGACCTCAGTCATACAACCACTCAGGACTGAACTCTGCCAGCAACCCCAAGAGCCTGGGAGTGGACTTGCGTCCAGAACCTCCAGGTCAGAGCGCAGGCCGCAGGCACTGAGATTTCCGCCAGACGAGCGGCTGACCTTGCCTGGGCTTCAAACTATGAGCCCGTCAGATGACGAACAGGGAGGAGGCGTTGCTTTAAGCTGCTAAGTTCGTGCTGATTTGTTACCCAGCCAGGGAAGGCGAATGCAGGGGGCTCGTGGCTGAATTTCGCGGCTGGAGGCGGACGGGGAGGGGGTTTGCTCAGCAAATGATCAGAGCAAACGGATTTCAATTCTGATGTCAACCTACTCAGAAACAACTGGCTTCCAGGCAGTTAGCAGAAGGGACTTGGGGACATTTGATCCTGGGGGGACAGGAATCCAACCTCAGCTGGCGTGGCTATCAGGTATATGTGCTGTCGTGAGGCCAAGTTCAGGGTAAAGTAAATGTGTTGTTGAGCAGGGACACCCGCGAGGAGCCACCAACATGGCAGGGACAGATAGCTCCTGTTCCTTCTGGATCTTAACCCTCCGGCCGCAGGAGGAGGGAAAGGACCAGATCACACAGTCAGTGAGGAGAACGAGGAACTCGACCCCCGCCCCACCCCACCCTGCAGACCGTGCAGCCTAGTAACCTCTGAGCAGCTGCAAAACCCATGCTGTTCTAATTCACACGTCAAGACGCCGCAGACTGGCACGGCCAGCGGCTCGGGCCATGGGCACCGACGTCCATCCAGGGCCACAGCCCACCCCAGGCACCTCCGGTCCTGCAGCACCGCCCCCCCCACCGTCTGCGGTCAGAGCTGACCAGCGAAGGAGGCCACCTTTCCGTCTCCTCTCGCTCACTTCTCGGGGAAGGTGAGAACACAGCACGACCCTGGCCTGAAGTGAGAAGGTTGAGGACGGAGACTTCCGTCCGTTGGGGACACCGGAGAAACCTCAGACACGCAGGGTGAAAGTTCGCGGAGAAGCAGAGAGGAACCAAGCGGCTCGTGGCCACGGGGACCCCCGCCTGTGCCGCTGTGTCTAGTGCTCCACTCACATGACGGGCCCACCCAGGCAACCGGAAGGCTCTCCTGGGCTCTTCTCAGGGCCCGGACAATGGCCTTCTGACTCGGGGAGGTGGCTGGTGTCTGGGTTCTTCCGGAAAGCCTGTTACTCTGACGAGCAGACTCAAAAGCAGCTCTTGCGAAGAGCCGTCCAAATTCCATCTCCCCCCAAAGACTCGTTTCCGGGGTGCGCTCGACTGCAGACCCGTCCATGGGCTCCGGCAGCCTGCGCCCTCTTCCTGGCTTCTCTGGGCTCTGCCCAATGACTCCTGAGGGCGGCGGCCCCGGGGCGAGCCCAGCGCGCACTAGAGGAGAGGAAGTCAGCAGGGAACGCTCACCTTGTGACGCACGGATCGCGAGCCCCTCGCTGGAAGTGCACACTTTGAGGGATGAGACTCTCACCCCTGGCCACGTACTGGTCCCTAATTAGCTCACAGGTAATTAGAGCAATTACAGGGGCCGCACCCCGTAAAGCCCGTGTGCCTGGGTTTTCTTTCCCTTGGAGACATGCACCCAAATGGCAAACATCCCTTTCGGCAAAGCCCACGCGTCCCCATCCGTTAACACCGCAGCGGCTCCGGTTGTAGAAACGTCGTGGCCACACGCGTTCCTGTCTGCAGCCTTCTCCGTACTCACTGCCGGCAGGGCCTTGGCTCCACTCCTGGCTCCGTGATGAGGAAGGACAGTCTGACTCAGAGACATGGAGACACTCCTCCATGGTGTCAGCCGAGGGCCGGGGGTGGGCTGATTCGCAGTCTGTGATAAAGTTCTCAAAGCTGTGAGCATACTTCTATGTTCCGACTCAGGACTCTCACCGCGGGGACGTTTTTAGACAAAGGAAATCATCCCAAATAGTGGAATAGCGTCACGCACGGTCTCAGCCTGGGCCGCGCGGAAAGCCGACCTGAAATTATAAACATTTATGTGCTAACACTTGGTGATCGAGGAAGACGGCGTGGGGAAACGGAGGAATGAGGCAGAGAGGAAAGGGCCGCCACGGCCTGTGGGGGTCTTTGCCGAGCTGGCCACTGCCCGGTATGAAGGAAGACTGACTGCTGGACCTCACGAGACCGCCTCCCACAAAGCCGTCCGGCGACCGAGAGTCTGGACCTCCGCCTGCAGGGAGGAAGTGTGCAGGAGGTGGCCGGGGGCTGCGGCCTCCGCTGGCTGGGGGGGTCTGCCCCGGGAGGCGTCCACTCCTCCCACTTCCCGGCTGCACGTGTGTGCCCAGAGGGTCCCTGGACGTCACGCCTCGGCTTCACCAGGGGACCCCAGGAGGTGCCCACGTAAGGCTGGTAGGAGTCCATCCAGGGGCAGCTGCCACAGAGCCAGGGGAGGCTAGACTCTGAGCCCGGAGGCCGTGGGGACGGGGACGGGACCCCCGGAGGCCCTGAACAGGCTGGCCTTCACACAGAGGCATCCATCTGGGTGTGGGTCCCCACCAGACGCACAGGCTCTGCGGTCACATCACCTTCCGTGTGTGCGGCCTCGCTCTACCGCTCGCCAGGGCACACTCACTCTGTGCCCTGCACTCACACGCGTGTTAGGTGACGGAAGCGTTCCGAGGTTTGGACGCGACCCTCTGAGCAGCGCGCGTGGCCACCACGTGAGCCCGGCAGAACCGGGGGGCCCCCCGCCTGGAATAATGACAAACTGAAGACAACAGAGGTAGGCAGAGGGGCGGTTTAGTCCCGGGGCGGCCAGTTCGTGGGTCTCTGCGTGTCCTTGAGGAGTTACACCGAGGTTGAAGAAAGAACACAACACGAGACAAAGCTGGCGGGACGGTGCTGAGCCCTCACGACTCACCACCTGCAAACGCTCGGGGCATTCGTTCACACGCGGCAGCGATTCGGGGGGAAAAGGTCTCCCGACACCGCTCGGTCACTCCAGGCAACGCTGGCCTCTTCTCCTCCGTCGGCGGACCTCCAGATGCGTTCGGAGTACAGCGAGCCCAGCCCCGATCGCCACTTGTTTCAACCTTCTCCGAGTCCCCGACCGCCCTGGCGCCTGGAGAAGGCCGCGTGATCCGCTCTCAGACCAGATGACCTAATGGGAATTCTGCCGTGTGCAGTCCAGGCAAGCGGTGCCTTCCTGATGGAAACAGGAGGGACCCGGCAGGCACCGCTCCTCTCCCTTTCTCTCCACCTGGGATGTAGATGCGAAGTCTGGGACCACCGCAGCCACCCTCTGAGCATGAGGTGACCAGCACGAGGGAAAGGTCGAGAAATTCAGTCCTGTCTCTTTGAGCCACTGAAGCCACATCAAAAACTACGTTCAGTCTGTAAACATTTACTTGTTTAAAACTCTGGGGTCAGGTTCTCTGTTGCTTGTGACCAAACACACACCAGCTCATCTAGGATGTGGTGCTAATCAGCTTACGTTTCTACGTCAGTGGCTTTTTACGCTAGAGGTTAAGGCCCGTTTGTATTTCCTACTTACAAGTAAGTTAACTGAGCCTAAGTGACCTGTCCAAACCAGAGTTCATAGCCAGTCTCGATCCTGGAGCCCTTTTCAGCACTTCAAGAGCAAAGCGTGTGCAGAGTGCGAGGAGACTGCCACGCAGAGAAAGGGGCTCCCAGCCATGAGGCTGGGGAGACGGGTCGAGTCCGGGGGGTGGGCGGTGTTGTCGCGCCACGCTTGGGGTTCCGCTTTCTTGTGTCGGTGGGAGAGAGCGGCCGTGTGGGGAGACCGACGCTTTGGTGGAATTCGCTGCCACACGCCCAAGGCCCCATGAGTGGTGCAGCTCAGTAGGTGTCGAATGAAGGAAGGAGCCAATGAGCAAACAGAGCTAGAGGCAAAATGACCATTTCGGAGATTTTCCTGCAATATCTATTCCACGAGAGAGACAGGAGGGTATGAACTATGGGGATGCCTCTAGGACTGGGGAGGAGGGAGCTAATTCAAGAGCGATTTGGAAAACACGGGCCGCAATCGTCACATGGCCACCAGCCGGTCCTCTCAAAAGGATGCTTTTCCCGGGCCATTCGGCTGAGCACGGTCCCCGGCCTACAGAAAACATGCTCCCGGCTCATCGCCTCGTGTTCACTGCCCTTCATTACCTCCTAGCTCAACGTCTTGTCCAGAGCAAGTATCCATCCAGCACCACGGAAGGGAAGTGCAGGTTAATTAATGGGCTAACACGCACAGCATCTAGTCTCTTACAAGTGCCTCCGTCTACACTACTTACTCGTCTGGATCTCCCCTCGTCTGCTGATTATTGTTCCCCAACAACCACGTGAACCACGTCTCGCAGACAAAGAAGCCAAGGTTCACAGAGACCAGTCATTACGCTGACCCTTTGGTCAGACCCGCCCCACCTGCTGTCCCTGCTGCTCAAGACCCCTCAAGCGCTGCAACTCGGCCAGCTCGTTCCCGGCCCCAAGGTCATGGTCAGCTCACTGCGCTCAGGGCCCCTGGACGGAGCACGCCCAGTACCCACCGGGCTCTGTCCAGACCTCAGATAACTCACGATCAAACCCCACACCCAGACGAGTCTCCCAGCAAGAAAGCTGAAGTCATCACTCTTCACCCAGAACTGGGTTTATAGGTTTTCGTCCCACACAGACGGATCATAACACTCTGGTCAAATATGAAACTTCTGGAAGCTCTTCAACAGACAAAGATGATTCTAAATCTCTCACAAATCTCCTCACGATTATTGTCACAAATAGCTCCCTCCGGCTGGAATGCAGGTCAGTATCCGGAGTTTCTAACTCCAATTCATCCTTCAAAACTCTGCGCTAAGCCTACCTCCTCCAGGAAGCCCTCTGGAGTACAGTGCGATTCCTGCCCTTCAAACACTCACGCCTTCTTTCTGTAGGTTTCGGCCGTGTTTGGAGAAAGTCGGCCTGGCCAGCAACTGCGTTCACGACCCTCTAGGGCCTAGATGGGGCCACGGGACTGGTCCCAACCAGTGAAACACAAGGGAAAGAAATGAGTCCCACCCCACATCTCCCTATTCCCCCATCGGCTGCGGAGATGTGAGAAGGCACAATGTGTTGAAGATGCAGGGCCTTTATTGCTCTCCAAACGTGGAGCAAAACTTGTCCATCTCCTCACTGCCTCATGCCAACTCCTTTTCCCACAGCCAGGGGCACCTGCGATTGGCTATTAAATGAGTAAGAAGTCTTTCGTAACGTCAAGTCCTTGAGAGCTTGGATTTCGTCATCGTCACTGCTGCGGTTACAGCCCACGGCATCGTAACGAATATACCCTTCAAACCCCTTTGCAGCGTCTAACGCCCTCTTCTAGAAGCTTCACCACAAGGAGATCCAGGCCTGCTCTTGTCACGTTGTAAGTGACACAGTTATTCACGTGTCCGTCTTTCCTCCCAGCTTACACCTGGGGTCTCCCCTGACTCTATCTCCAGCTACTGGCCCAGAGTGGTTAGTCACGAGTGTTTGCGGAATTAACTCTTGGATTAATAGGTTGAGTTCCATAACGTTTACCAGTTTCCGAAGTGCCTCCCCCTTATTCGATTTCAGTTTTTGCCCCCACTTATTCAACATACATTTGTACAGAATTATTTCGCCCTCTGAGCAGGGAGACGCGGTAATGCAATTCTTAGCATCCTGCTTTTACCAAAAGAAAAACCAAAACCAAACACGTTGGAGGCTCCAAGAGGCTAAGCTGTCAGCGTGGCCTGCGGGGTGCGGGCCGGGTGTCTGGTAGTCAGTAGCGACGGTCTCCAGCTTATCTCCACGTGGGCGTGCGCGGTCAAGGCGCCCTAGTTAATGACCCGCCTTCTGAGGGAGCGATGCTTTCTGCTTTCCGCTCTTGGAGACATTATTAGGAGATTTCACTGCCTGCCGGGCACGGACGCGCACCCCTGACCGGACAGTGAAGGGTGCAGGGTGGAGACGCGCACCTGACCTGACCCGAGGACGAAGGCGCCGGGCACAGAGACGCGGAGCCAAGACCCATGGAGACGGACAGCTGGCGCTCTGGAGCGCCACACTTCAAGTCTGTCCTATCAGGGGGCTCCTTATTATGTAAGATAAAAATTCGCTGGTCCCTCCGATACAATTACATCCTTACTCCCTCGATTTCCCTCACTCTAGTGGCTCTCTTACTGTTACTCTCTGGACCACAACTAATCAATACATTGGTATCTTTTGTCGCCTCCAGGCTACAGGCCATCAATTTCCATCTGGTCCTCAACCAAGGATATCAACCATCAGATGCCTACGGCTCTTTCCGTTTCGGTCCTCAACCAAGGATATCAACCATCAGATGCCTACAGCTCTTTCCATCTGGTCCTCAACCAAGGATATCAACCATCAGATGCCTACGGCTCTTTCCGTTTCGGTCCTCAACCAAGGATATCAACCATCAGATGCCTACAGCTCTTTCCATCTGGTCCTCAACCAAGGATATCAACCATCAGATGCCTATGGCTCTTTCCCTTTCGGTCCACAACCAAGGATATCAACCATCAGATGCCTACGGCTCTTTCCCTTTTGGTCCTCAACCAAGGATATCAACCATCAGATGCCTACAGCTCTTTCCATCTGGTCCTCAACCAAGGATATCAACCATCAGATGCCTACGGCTCTTTCCCTTTCGGTCCTCAACCAAGGATATCAACCATCAGATGCCTACAGCTCTTTCCATCTGGTCCTCAACCAAGGATATCAACCATCAGATGCCTACGGCTCTTTCCCTTTTGGTCCTCAACCAAGGATATCAACCATCAGATGCCAACAGCTCTTTCCCTTTCGGTCCTCAACCAAGGATATCAACCTTCAGATGCCAACAGCTCTTTCCCTTTCGGTCCTCAACCAAGGATATCAACCATCAGATGCCTACGGCTCTTTCCGTTTTGGTCCTCAACCAAGGATATCAACCATCAGATGCCAACAGCTCTTTCCCTTTCGGTCCTCAACCAAGGATATCAACCATCAGATGCCAACAGCTCTTTCCCTTTCGGTCCTCAACCAAGGATATCAACCATCAGATGCCTACGGCTCTTTCCCTTTCGGTCCACAACCAAGGATATCAACCATCAGATGCCAACGGCTCTTTCCCTTTCAGTCCTCAACCAAGGATATCAACCATCAGATGCCTACGGCTCTTTCCCTTTTGGTCCTCAACCAAGGATATCAACCATCAGATGCCAACAGCTCTTTCCCTTTCGGTCCTCAACCAAGGATATCAACCATCAGATGCCTACGGCTCTTTCCGTTTCGGTCCTCAACCAAGGATATCAACCATCAGATGTCAACAGCTCTTTCCCTTTCGGTCCTCAACCAAGGATATCAACCATCAGATGCCTACAGCTCTTTCCCTTTCGGAAGCCCCTGAACGGACACGGCCAGCCACCACTGCCTTATCTCCTCGATAGTCGGGAAGTGATGGGCGCCCCAAATCCCCACAACACCCCCTGACAGCATGAAGAAGCCAGAGTGGTCATTGCCCCGATTCCTGATGATTTGGGGTCCAATCACTTGGCGGGGGTGGGGGAATGTTAGGCAGTTAGGCGTGAGCGGGGAGGTGAGCAGGTGCCGGCCACCCCCGAGGGTTAACAGCCACACCTTCAGAGCCACCTCTATGGCTGGCAGAACAGCAAAGGCTTAGCCACAGAGCGGGCTCAAGAGCCACAAGGGGACTTGTGAGAGCTGAGAATGTGCACAAAGGTGCACCTTGCCCTCAAGGTCACAGCAAAGGGTCGTTAGAAACTCACAAATATGCAACACATAAATAAATACAATTATAACAGAAGGCTTCACAGGTAGGCACATGCTTAGAAGCCAAAATGTTATATAACCACTAGCTGTCAATCTAACATGCCCCTCAAAGCCAAGTTTACACGTGCAGAAAGCAGCCTAAAAGGATGCGGCAGGACCTTCACAGGGCCATCGCCTCTCTTGCTTCAGCAGTGACCCGCTTTCCCTCTTGAAAGTGCCCTGTACTTACCTACTCAGTCAACTCTCCCTCCCCTTCTGGGCTCCGGTCTCAAATTCTTTGGTGCATCTGGGACAGAACTGAGTGGACGTCATGTTTCCTTGCATCCGAACACATCCCAAACAATGCACTGCCAGGGTCCATCAGCAAGCGAGTCTGGTTGAATATAACAGAAAACTAAAGTAAGAGAAGCATAAACAAGAGGTGAGTTCATTTCTCTTCTGTAACAGCAAGTCTAGAGCTAGGTGATCTCTGACGCTGGTTTGGTGGCTCAAGGACATCAGGACCAGGGGCTCTGAAACGACCTTCGTTTTTCCCTCACATTTGCAAGATGAATGCTTCAGCTCCAGCCATCACATCCGAGTTCTGAGAATTAGGAAGGGCCAGAAGGAGGAAGGCATGGTATCTATATCAGGAAAGTAAAACCCTCTCAATAAGCCTCAGCAAGTTTTTCTTGGACAAGTATTGGCTTCAAGAATGGTACAAAATAATAATCTTTGATCTAGGCACAATGCCATTCTCAACAACACTGGGGTTCCGTTAGTAAGAGAAAGAGAAAGGATGGCTACAGCGTAGAAACAACAGCAGTTTCCACCCTGTCACCCTGTAGTGCTCAGACTAGATTCCTGCTGAAACAACGGCCATCCGAATCCTTAACTGGGACACCCAGAACACACGCAAAGTTAGCAAGTGGGGGTCAAAAGGTACCGCACACCATAAACAGTCTAACAAAGAAGAAATTCTGACAAAGGAGACAAGAACGAGGAATCGGGACCATAAAGATCAGAGTTTACACAGTGACCCGACCATGGACCACAAGGAGATTCTGACCAGGGGACGGCGCTTTGCCCCAGCCCAGGAGCTGTTCGGGCACAAGCCAGCTGCAAGCACGATTAGTCCCAGGTTTTCTGAGACAGCAGCAGAGGACTTGGGCACGGTGCAGGAAGGAGGCTCCAAAAGGGCCATTTAAATAACGTTACTGTTCTGGTCAAGAGCTTTGCTGGCCTGGTTCCAGATGGAAACTGGAGCTCAAACACGCACCGTCCCATTCTCCTGATTTTCGAATACGCTACTACATAAAGACACGAGAAAGATAGGAAATCTATCAGTGGATGGCAGGTGCCACCAAATACTAGGTTTACGTGAGTTACGTAGAACGCACCTGGTTTAGGGGAAATTTCCAATCGTCCCCTAATTGGCAGGTGGATCCGAAGAGAAGGTTCACCTGGGAGCAGGTGCGAAGTGTCCCCAGCGGAGTGCAAACACCTCACCGGCAACAGCAGGTTTAAAGACAAGAGGGGTTGGGAGAGACGTGCACTTGCTCCCACAGATTGCTCACGGGCGTGCCCCTGCGCTGGGCACACAGCCGGCGTCTGTATGTCTCGTCTCCAGCCTTTCCGCGGAACTAACCGGGTATTAGGGAGAGCCGAGCTGTGGCTGCAGCGGGCTCTGATGCCTGAACCAAGGGAGGGTCGTCTGCCGCTCAATGAGCCGCCCCAACCAACACAGAGAAGAAACCACTTTGCCCAAGTGTTCCCTGCAGCATGACTGTGCTCGCCTCTCCACCACCAACTAGAAGTCCATGGACTGACGAACGGATGAAGAAGATGTGGTTTATATACACAACGGAATACTACTTGGCAACGAGGAAGAATGAAATCCTGCCATTTACAGCAACGTGGATGGAACTGGAGGGTATTATGCTGAGTGAGATAAGTCAGGCAGAGAAAGACACATACCATATGTTTTCACTCGTATGTGGAACTGGAGAAACTTAACAGAAGACCACGGGGGAGGGAAAGGGGAAAAATAGTTACAGAGAGGGAAGGAGGGAGGCAAACCATAAGAGACTCTTAAATAAAGAGAACAAACTGAGGGCTGATGGAGGCGGGGAGAGGGGAAGATGGGTGATGGGCATGGAGGAGGGCACCTGCCGGGATGAGCACTGGGTGTTGTATGTTAGTGATGAATCAGGGGGACCTACCCCCAAAGCCAAGAGCACACTGTATACACTGTATGTTAGCTAAGTTGACGATAAGTCACATTAAAAAAATAGAACTTGGGGCGCCTGGGTGGCTCAGTCGGTTAAGCGTCCGACTTCAGCTCAGGTCATGATCTCACAGTTCGTGAGTGTGAGCCCCGCGTCGGGCTCTGTGCCGACAGCTCAGAGCCTGGAGCCTGTTTCAGATTCTGTGTCTCCCTCTCTCTCTCTGACCCTCCCCCATTCATGCTCTGTCTCTCTCTGTCTCAAAAAGTAAATAAACGTTAAAAAAAAATTTTTAAAAAAACAGAACTCCAGAGTGAAAAACACCACCTCTCAACCTGCAGCAGCAAGGCCGGAGTGGATAGTCAGAAGGGAGAGGTCCCCACACTCCTAAGAAGGAGAGAGGTCTCAGAGCTCAGAACACATTTCGGAGCCTGCACTCGGTGGGTGAGGTGGGGGTGGGGGTGGGTGAGCTAGGGCATCACCAGCTAACACCCACCACGCACGCGGCCGTGGTGCCTAGCTGGTGCTGAGACCCTACCAGGGGCAGGGAAAAGCCATCATTCAGCCCACCGGGGTGGATCGTACTGAAAATCTGCCTGTGGCTGTAAGTCCCTTCCCCCCACCCCTCCCCGGTAAACAGCCATCTAATCTAACAAGACAAACTGCTATAAAAAAATTAGTTTTTGTCCTCTTTTTCTGAAGGTAAACGATTTGAAAAGGATCCACATAGTTTTTAACGGCTTAAAACTCAATAATGGCAAGCCAGTTACCTCTCTCTGCTCACCTGAGAAAGCAAAGAGTCTCTGAACATTTGGAAAGATCAAGGCATCAAGACAAAAGGAATATATTAATATTCATCACTTTGAATGTCCACGGCCTAAGTGCCCCAAGTAAAAAAAGATTGTCAGAGTGGATCAAAAAACAAGACCCAGCTCTGTGTTCCCTACAAGAAACCCCCTTCATGGAGAGAGACACGCATCAATTTAAGGTAAATGGATGGGGGAAACACACTACGTTAACACTAATGAAAAGAAAACAAGGGTAGCTATATCAATAAAGCAGAGCAGACTCCAAAGTCAGGAAAGTTACCAGCGATCTCGAAAGGCAGTACTTAAGGCTAAAGGAGCCAACTGTCCAAGAAGATATAACAATCCTTAAACTGCGTGTGCCTAACAACAAATCATCCGGTTTTTCCTGAGGCGGAACTGAGAGAGTATCAAGGGGAGACATCTGAATCCACTGTGACGGCTGGAGACTCCACCAACCCTCCGCCCGAAACGGACAAAGCCAGGAGGTAGGAAGGCAGTAGGACACAGTGGACCTTCACCGCCACCAACTGAATGGACGTATTTGACCTCCGTAGACACCTTCATGCGACAACAGCAGAATGCACGTTTGTTTTCTCAGGTTCACAGGGAACATTCCCCAAACACATTCTGGACCGGAAAGCACACGTGAAATTCCACATACGAGCGACATCATATGGTATTTGTCTTTCTCTAACTGACTTATCTCACTTTAGCATAACACACTCTGGGTCCATCTGCCTTGTAACGAGTGTCACAGTGTGATGCATAAACTTGTCGAATCACTGTGTTGTGCACCTCAAACTAATGGAACACGGTGTGCCGTCTACGCTCAAAGAAAAAAAAAATTAAACGCACCTTAACAAACCTGAAAGAATATAAATCACGCAATCCTGCTCTCAGACCATGGTGAAACTGAGCTAGAAATCAACGTTTTGGAAAATCCCAAGATACATGCAGAATAAACAACATGCTTCTAAGTAACACACGGGTCAAAGAAGAAATCTCAAGGGAAATTTTAAAATATTTTTGAACTAAATAAAAATTAAACACGGTTTATCACAAATCGTGGGATGCAGTGAAAGCAGTGATTAAAGAGAAATTTATAACATCAAATGCATATACTGGAAAGGAAGAAAGATCTAAATTCAATTATCTATCAACAACACGACAGACAACAGATGTTGGCAAGGATGCAGAGAAAGGGGAACCCATTCTGTTGGCGGGAATGCAGACTGGTTATAGCCTCTCTGGAATACACTTCGGAGGAGCCTCAAAAAAGTTAAAAATAAAATCAATGATCTAACTTTCCACCTTAGGAAACTAGAAAAAGGAGAGCAAATCCAGAGAAAACAGAAGAAAAGAAGGAAGAATTAGAGCAGAAGCCAGTGAAATTAAAAACAAGAAATCAACAGACAAAATAAAGGAACCCAAAGGTGGTGCTTTGAAAAGATCAATGACGTCAGTAAGACTATAGCCAGGCTATCTAAGAAAACAAGAGAGAGCCTGCAGGGTACTAATATCAGAAATGAAAGAAGGCAGATCACTATCGATCCCACAGAAATGAAAGACACACTACATGACGACATACTACAAATGGATCTGTGCCCATAAATGTGACAACCTAGATGAAATAGACCAGTTCCTTGAAGGACACAAACTGATAAAACTCACATAAGAAGAAACAGATGACCTGAAGAGGTCTAGATCTATTAACGGAATGGAATCAATAAAATCATCTTCCAAAATAGAAGACACCAGCTCCAGATGGGTTCCCTGGTGAAGTCTACCAGACATTTAAGTAAGAAATTATGCTAATTCTCTACAATCTCTCTCAGAGTGTAGAAGCAGAGGAAATACTTCCTAACTCAATCTATGAAGCCAGCATTCCCCTAATACCAAAGCCAGAAAAAAGACATTACAAGAAAACTATAGACCAATATCTCTCATGAACATAGACGCAAAAACCTCAACAAAATATTAGCAAATTGAATTTAAAAAATTATAAAAAGAAATACATGCCACAACCAAGTGGGATGTATCCCACTTGGGATACGTGAGGCTGGTTCAACACTTGAAAATCGATTGATACGGGGCGCCTGGGTGGCGCAGTCAGTTAAGCGTCCGACTTCAGCCAGGTCACGATCTCGCGGTCCGTGAGTTCGAGCCCCGCGTCAGGCTCTGGGCTGATGGCTCGGAGCCTGGAGCCTGTTTCTGATTCTGTGTCTCCCTCTCTCTCTGCCCCTCCCCCGTTCATGCTCTGTGTCTCTCTCTGTCCCAAAAATAAATAAACGTGAAAAACAAAAAAAAGAAAAGAAAATCGATTGATACGACCCATATGTTAATCAGACTAAAAAAGGAAAATCACATGATCATATCAATAGACGCAGGAAAAGCATCTGACAAAATCCAATAGTCATTTATGATTAAAAAAAAAACACCTCTCAATAAACTAGGAATAGAGAGGAACTTACTCAACTTGATAAAAGCTATCTCCAAAAACCCTACAGCGAACATCACATTTAATGAGGAGAAACTCTGAGCTTTCCCACTAAGACCAGGGACAAGGCAGGGATGTCCTCCCTCACCGCTCCTCTTCAGTATCACACTGAGAGTCCTCAATAATTCCACAAGACGAGAAAAGGGAATACACTTGGGGAAGAAAGACATAAAACTGTCTTTGTTTGCAGATGACACGATCATCTATGTAAAAAATCCAGAAGAATAAAAGAAAAAATCTTCTGGAACTAGCAGTCAAATACAGCATGATGGCAGGATATGGATTTAATATGCGAGAAAGTCAACTGCTTTCTAAATATCAATCACGACCAAATAGAAGTGTACATTAAAAACACAACACCATTTACATCAATACCCCTTCCCCAAATACTTAGGCATAAATCTAACAAAAGATGCATGAAAGATTTATATGAGGAAAACTACAAAACTCTGATGAATGAAATCAAAGAACTAAATAAATGGAGAGATAGTCCATGTTCATGGGCAGGAAGACTCAGTATTGTCCAGATGTCAGTTCTTCCAAAATTGATCTGTAGATGCAGTGAAATCCCAACCAAAATCCCAGCAAGTTATTTTGTGGCTAACAACAAACTGATTCTCAAGTTTATATGTAGAGACAAAAGACCCAGAATAGCCAACAAAATACTGGATGAGTAGAACAAAGTTGAAGGACTCAATGCTGCCTGACACTGAGACTTACTACAAACCAGAACTAACAAAAATAGTGTGGTATTGGCAAAAGAATAGACACATAGATCAACAGAACAAAGAGCACAGAAGAAAACCCTATTGATACAGTCACCTGATCTTTGACAAAGGGGCAAAGACAGTCTCTCCAACAAATGGTGCCGGAACAGCTGGCTGTCCACGTGTAGATTAACGAATTTAGATGCGGACCTTACGCCCTTCGCAAAAATCCACTCAAAATGGGCCAGAGACCAAAATGTAAAATGCAAAACTAGAAAACTCCCGGACGATCACAGAAGAGAAAACCCCGAAGACCTTGGGTGTGGTGATGCCGTTTTAGATACAACACCAAAGACACAACCCGTGAAAGAAATAACGTTTCACTGGACTTCACTAAAATTAAAACCGTGTGCTCTGTGAAAGACACGGTCAAGAAATTAGAAGACAAGCCACAGACCGGGAGAAAACGTTTGCACGAGACACATCTGACAAAGGACTGTTATGCAAAACACACAAAGAACTCTTAAAACTCAACGATAAGAAAACGGACAATCCATTACAAGTGGGCCAAACACCTTAACAGACGCCCCACCGCGGAAGATATACGATGCCACGTAAGCATACAGAGCGATGTTCCACGTCACGGGTCACCAGGGAAACGCAAACGAAAACATGAGGGAGCCACCACCACGCATCTGGAAGAATGGCCAAAATCTGGAACCACGACAACACCAGATGCCGACGGGGACGTGCAGCGACAGGAACCCCCATTCTCCGTTGGCGGGAACGTGGGGCGGCCCCTTGGGAAGACAGTCGGCAATTTCTGACAAAAGCGCACACACTCTTACACACAATCCGGCAATCACGCTCCGTGGCGTTTACCCAAAGGAGCTGAAAACTCACGTCCACACGAAAACCTGCACACGGATGTCTACGGCAGCTTTGTTCATAATCGCCGAAACTTGGGAGCAACGAAGATGTCCTTCAGTGGGTGAGTGGATTAATAAACCGTCTCCTTCTAGACAACGGAATATGACTCAGCACTAAAAACAAATGAGCCATCGGGCTCAAAAGACACGGAGGAAATTTAAATGCGTATTACTCGGCACAAGAAGTCAATCTGAAAAGACCAATCCCCTATGATTCCAACAAAATCGACATTCCAGACAAAGCAAGAGCACAGAGACAACGAATGGGTCAGTCACTGCCAGTGGTGGCAGTCAAGGCAGAACACAGAGGCGTTTTAGGGTGGCACAAATACTCTCCGTAACACTATAGTGATGGATAAATGTCATTATACGTTTGTCTCAACCCACAGAACGTACACGAAGAGCAAACCCTAAGGTAAGCTGCAGACCTTGGGCGATTAGCATGTGAGCGTCTAACTGTCCCAGAGCCAGCCGTCCAGCAGACTATCCCTTCCCCAGACACCCACTTTCACACTTTTGTAAAACACTGAATCTACTGTGGACGTAAGGATTAAGTTCTAGACTCCTAATCCTGGTCAGTTGATCGACATGTGTGTCCTGATTCTAGTTCGACACTATCTTGATAACAAGATCTGTAAAGGGCGTTTTGAGGT
Organism: Prionailurus viverrinus; assembly: GCF_022837055.1. Lineage (NCBI taxonomy): Eukaryota > Metazoa > Chordata > Mammalia > Carnivora > Felidae > Prionailurus > Prionailurus viverrinus. The sequence goes on along the minus strand of NW_025927608.1, from coordinate 3,315,571 downwards.
CGGGAAATAAAAACTCTCCAACTTTTGTTTTTTGTTTTTTGGTTTTTTTTTTCAAAATTGTCTTGACTATTCAAAATGTTTGTGCATTTCCATATAAGTTTCAGGATCTTATCAACTTCTGGAAAAAAAAGATCCAATGGAATTTTGATGTGGATTATACTGATGGGGAGAGTCCAACATGTTGAGTTCCAGCCCACGGACACAAATGTCTCTTCACTGATGGAGACCTTCATTTGTCCCTAAGCAGTATTTTGTCATCCCAGCACACAAATATTGCCTTTCTTTTATTAACATAATGATTATATTAATATTAAATAATAATTAATATAACATATAATGATGTTATGTACATATTACTTAATACATGTTATTATATAATTGTATAAATTATACAATCCTAAATCATGAATGTGTCTCTTTTTTTAAATTGTTTTTAACGTTTGTTCATTTTTGAGAGAGAGAGAGTGTGGGAGCAGGGGAGGAGTAGAGAGAGAGAGACACAGTAGAGAGGGAGCGGTCAGCACAGAGCCTGGCACGGGGCTCGAACTCACGAACCATGAGATCATGACCTGAGCCGATCTTAACCTACTGAGTCAGCCAGGGGTTCCATGAATGTGTTTCTAAATTTATTCTTTTTATGCTATTGTCAATGGAACTGTATACTTAATTTCATTTTTTATTTTTTTATGATTCTGTCCTATCTCCACTATTGTCTTATTACTTGTATCTATTTTTTAATGTTTAATTTAAACAAACTTAAGGTTTCTAGTGATTCCGCTAGGATTTACAATATACATCTGAGTTCAAGTCTAACTGTGAATAACATAATATGGCTTCACGCGTAATGTGAGCCTTTTACAATGTCAAACTCTCAGTTTCTCCTTCTCATGTTTTGTGCCATTGTTGTATACATTTTACTTTTACATATATCAGAAACACACAATACATTTCTACAATTTTTGCTTTAGATATCAATTATCTTTTAGGGAAAAATTAATTTTCCACTTTCTCTCATTTTTCTCCATTTCGAATGATCTTTATTTCTCTGGATAGATTCAAGTTTCCATCTGGTACTGATACCATATTCCTTCCAGAAGAATTTCCTTGGCATTTCTTGTAGTTCAAGTATTCTGAAAATTAATCCTCTTGGGTTTTTTCTATGAGAAAGTCTTTATTTCCCTTGCGTTTTTGTAATTTTTTTTTTCAACGTTTATTTATTTTTGGGACAGAGAGAGAGCATGAACAGGGGAGGGGCAGAGAGAGAGGGAGACACAGAATCGGAAACAGGCTCCAGGCTCTGAGCCATCAGCCCAGAGCCCGACGCGGGGCTCGAACTCACGGACCGCGAGATCGTGACCTGGCTGAAGTCGGACGCTTAACCGACTGCGCCACCCAGGCGCCCCTCCCTTGAGTTTTTGAAAGACATGTTGCTGTGTGCAGCATTCTGCACTGACGATATTATTTTTTTCTTTCAGTGCCAGGAGATGCTGCTTCATCGTCCCCTGATGCACATATTTTCTGATAAGAAATCGGCTGTAATGATTATCTTTGTACAATTATCTTCTTTATGTAATGCGCCTTTTTTCTCTGGCTGCCTTTGAGATTTTGTCTTAGTCTTCGGTTTTCAGTAGTTTGGAGATAGTACACCTAGATGGTTTTGTTTTCTTTTACTTGGTGGTCTCTGAACTTCCCAGACCAGGTATTTGTTCCCAGACCTGTTTGTCATTAAGTTTGAAATTTCTTGTCACCGTTTTTTATGCCCCCTGGCCTCCCCCTTGCCAGTCTGGGAATCTAAGTGCGTGTGTCCAGTGGTGTGCTGGTCAGTGTGTGACAGCAGCTGTCCAGGGGAGAAAAAGCCCTGATTGGTGGCATTTATACCATTTGTGGCATTAGTATAAACAACTGCGTCCTTGTGGATTTCAACGAGGTTCTTTGCCACTGAACAAAGAGCAGGAAAGAGGTGCGTAACTGGCTTCCATAAGCCAACGCCAGCCAGCTGCGGTATGCCACCGATGCTGCTGTATGGGGGTCTAGCATGATCTGGTCTGCCCCTCGCCCCACTCTTTACCCTTTCTATTCACTCAGGTAATTCTTATTACCCTACCTCCACACTCAGTGATTATTTCCCTTGGCTGTGTTGAGTCTACGAGTGAGCCCAAAGAAGGCGTTCTTTATCCTTGTTACTATGCTTTTCAGTTCTCCCATTTTCACTTGGTTACTCTCACCGGTCGGCTTCTCAGGTTAAATCACTGTCTGTTCATGCACGTTGCCCATCTTTTCCATTAACCCTTTAACACAGGAAGCATTGTTATTTTAAGTCTCCTGTGTGACAGCACCACCTTCTGCGTCACGTGCCTTACCTGTTCTCTGATTCTATTTCCACCCGTGGTGAGTGTGACCTTGAAACTATAGGGGTTGCGGCCAGGTTCCTTCACTTGCCAGGGGACCACCCTCCAGGCCAGCCTTTGCTGTGTGAGACGTTCAGCAGCCTGCCCGGCCTCCCCGCTGGACGCCAGCAGCACGTCCTGGATGTAGTGACAAAAAGCTGACTCTGGAAATGGCCAGATCGTCCCTGGGGACACAATGAGCCCCAGCCATTTTCAAGTTTCGGGATGTGACCCCACGCCCCCTGCAGACCTTGCCTGCAAACGGCTGCTACCGATTCTGGTTAAGTTAAGGGGGAAGGGGACGAATGGGAACATGTGGGCAGTGGCAGATTCCGGAGGTCGGGGTTCGGAAGAAAGCAGAGGGAGGCCCGGCCGCCTCCACCCCATCCTGGGAGGACCTCATTCCTTCCTGCCACCAACATGTCACTTAACAAGTACGGACTGAGTGCCTACACGGGCCATGTACTTGGGACACGTACTTGGGACACGTGGGCACACAAAACAGACAGAAGTGCTCATCCCGTGGACTTCACTCTGGACACATATTAGCAGTAAATATGAAAAATACGTAAATAACACAGTGTGTCAAAAGATGGCAAACGCAGCCTTTTAAAAATGCAGAGAAAGGTACGGGGGCGAGAGGTGCTGGGAGCGAGTTTGCGGGAAGGGCCTCAGTACATTAGGGCTCCAGCCCGGAGCCATCACCGCCCCACCCGTGTCACCGCCGCTGGCCCCTGCTGCCCGCTGGGACCGTTCATGTCACGGTCTCGCGGAGACACTGGGCGTCACTGTCAGCGGGTGAGCCTACGCCCCCTACTTCCCTGCCTCGCTGGCCCCAGCCTCACAGTCTCCGGCATGAACAGGTGCTTGGACAGGCCCGGGCCACATGACGGAGGGCGCCCCGGCTCCCAGGACGCAGGACAGCAAACGTCTAGCGGGTTTGGCCTCTGTAGTAGGAAGGAGGTACCCTGTCCCACTAAGACACGGCACGAGATGCCAGGCAGAAAAAGGACAAGGGTGTCCAGTGTGTGGACTCAACCAGAAATTAGGGCAGCGGCAGGAAAACAGGAGGAACGAGGAAACGTGTCACCGCGCATTAGCGGGGCACTGATGAGACGAGACCCGAGAGACGATTCGGGCTTCTGAGGCCGGCTCATTTGGGCCCATTAAGTGCCTTCGTGTAAGCAGAGCCTTTTTTAAAAAACCAACAAACTGTACGTAATTCTGTACAAATAGACTTCCACCTCAATGAGTCCGTGTTAAGTAAACTCTGGTGAAGAAAAATCGGGCCATTTCAACTGCCGTGTCGTGACCGGAGCTCAGCATCCTACCGAGCGTGCAGGAGCCACGGTTGGGGCACCGGGTCACCGTTCCAAAAGCGACGCCCTTGTCCTGTGTCGTATGCGGCACCCCTCCTGGCTGTGTGCCTGGACACAGAGCCCTGGTTCTTTCTCTGATTACTTTCAAGATGCAGCTCAGCCGTGAAGTTAAAAACACCCAACGTCTCCATCAGCGGAGAAGTGAGCATTTGTGCCCATCCCCCTCCAGCGCGCCTAGGTCAGGGCCATGAGTCACGTACGGGACGTTCACACTGGCCGCTGGAGTCCCGCTCACCCTCACCCAGCCACAGCGTCACGGCCGTGCGCACACTCAGGCCGATTCCTGCTGGCGGGACTCGGGGGCCAGGTCCCTTCCTCCACCCAGTCATGAGACTCACAGAGTGTGGCAGTGACATACGCAGCGTGGAGCCCACGCTAACAGGAGTGACGCAAGGGCAGAGAACGGTGAGGACATGGTGCAAACCAGTGCCGTCCTGGTCCCCGGAAACGGCCCACGATGGGGAGACACCTGGAGTGTTAAGACGGGCAGCACCCTGGACGGCCCCGTCTGATGGCCACACATCATTTACAATTTTCCAGCAGCCGCATTTTGTTAAAAAGGTAAAAACAACAACAACAACAACAACAACAACAACAACAACAACACAAGGGCGCCCAGTGGCTCAGTCAGTTGAGTGTCCGACTCTTGATTTCCGCTCAGGTCATGATCTCACAGTCATGGGATCGAGCCCCACGTCAGGCTCTGTGCTGACAGCCCAGAGCCTGCTTAGGATTCCCTCTCTCGCTTTCTCTCTCTCTCTCTCTCTGCACCTCCCCTGCACACGTGCTCTGTCTAAAAACAAAAAAACAAAAAAAGAAAGAAAAGGAGAAAAGAAACAGGTGAAACAGGAAACAAGTACTGATACGCATTTTATTTAACACGATGAACCCGAATATCACCGTGTCGGCGTGCGACCCACAGAGAAAGCACAAGGATGCTTCACGCCCCGTCCCTCCCCGGAGCCGAGTCCCAGGGCCCAGGCGGGAATAGGGCCAGGGTGGCGGCTCCTTCACTTCTGCATCTGGAAAGTTCCTTCTCGGATTAACCAATGAGTTCTCAAACCATGGGTAAGAGCCGGCAGAATGGGAAAAATCGATCAAACATTCACAAATTTCAGGTTGGGCACGTGGAGGAGTCTCACTGTTTTGTAAGATGTCTCCAGCACAGACACATGCGGTCCCCCCCTCCAAAGCCACGTGCGGCCCCCCTTCCAAAGCCACGTGCGGCCCCCCCTCCAAAGCCACGTGCGGCCCCCCCTCCAAAGCCACGTGCAGCCCCCCCCTCCAAAGACACATGCGGTCCCCCTTCCAAAGACACGTGCGGCCCCCCCTCCAAAGACACGTGCGGCCCCCCCTCCAAAGCCACGTGCGGCCCCCCCCTCCAAAGACACGTGCGGCCCCCCCTCCAAAGACACGTGCGGCCCCCCCTCCAAAGCCACGTGCAGCCCCCCCCTCCAAAGACACGTGCGGCCCCCCCTCCAAAGACACGTGCGGCCCCCCCTCCAAAGACACGTGCGGTCCCCCCTCCAAAGACACGTGCGGCCCCCCCCTCCAAAGACACGTGCGGCCCCCCCTCCAAAGACACGTGCGGCCCCCCCCTCCAAAGACACGTGCGGTCCCCCCTCCAAAGACACGTGCAGTCCCCCCTCCAAAGCCACGTGTGGCCCCCCCTCTCTGGAATTTTAGGGAACAGTGGCTCCGTAATTGGTCTTTGAGTGCCAACCGCGGACCAGGCACCAACCAAGCTGGCCTCCAGGAGGCCCATCCACACGCCCTCACAGCTCGTGCCCCTCGGCACAGGAGTGGCCTATGCAGGGCACCTGGCAAGGCTGTGTGCAGGCCACACCACACGTGGCCCCGTGGCTGGAGCACTGCCCGTGAGGCCGGGGCCACATGGAAGGGAGAGCGAGTGTGGGACTGAGAGAGCTCGTTAACTCTCCCTCTTCCAGCCGGGAGACCCACGGAACTCGGCTGGGGATCAGCGTGCCAGCCTGATGGCGGCGGGCTCTCCTTCCCCGTGAGTTAGACGCCCTCCTAGCCACAGGTGTCCACGGCTGGACGCCTCCCGGTGGACTTATGACACAGAGGAGGCCACGGCAGCAATTCCGGTAGCCGGCCAGGAGCACCCCTTCCAGGCCGGGGAATCCAGCCCCGTGAGTCACCTCCCCCCCCCCCAGGTCCCCAACCCTCCACAACGCGAGGTTCCCAGGGGACAGACTGGCCCCTATTACACGCCTCACGCTCTGCCCTCTGGGCTCAGCACGGAAGCCTGCGGTCAAGCAGGCGTGCGAGGGCCCCTGTGCAGAGGCACAGGCCTGCCCCCCTCCCTGAGGACACCAAGCTCTCCTTTGGGACCAGGGATGGGTGGTTCACCTTCTGCCCCTCGAAAGACCCTGAGGTGGCCCCACACGACACGTTAACCAAAGGCCACTGTGACCTGCAGGCCAGAAGGCACACGCTGTTCCCGCTGTGATGCTGAATTACACGGAGCCACACGGTGCAGACGGGCCCCTGGAGGCGACGAGAAAATGGCTCCAGGAGCTACAAAGCCTGTCACCTACATGGAGCCCCGGACCCCTTCCCATCTCACTTCCCAGAAAAGCCCGACGCACAAAAACAAGCCCCCTTCTCTCATACCCGAGTGTCGGTGCGAACCCTGACAACTGTTTCTCTCCCCAGTCCGTCCGTCTGGCCATCGGAGGTTGGGCACGGAGGGGCGTCCGTCAGCAGCTGGCAGTCCCTGCGGTCTCTCTCTCCCAGCCCCACACCCTAGAGCCCACGAGCAGGCGGGACACGGAACACAATCGCTGGCCCTCGGCCGCCGTCACCCCCCCCCCCCCGACTCTGGAGCAGGCAGCCCGGGAACGTTAGGTTTGCAGAAAGCTGCACTCAGGGGTCCCCGTACCCACATTCCTGCATGAGCAAGCCCTCTAGTAGAGACTCAGGGGCGTCTCAAGGCCACAGAGGAATCATGGGAGGGAAGAGAAACCCTTCCGTCTCAATCCCGCTGGGATGCCCGCCATGTGCAAGGCTTGCCTGCAGTTCCCACCCGTGAGCGTTCGCTGGGGGATTCAGGGGATGAAATAGGCCTCGAGGGTGCACTGGTGCTCCCGGGTCCTCCTCCCCGACCGGGCACGGTGCTCCCGGGTCCTCCTCCCCAGCCAGGCACACAGCCAACAGTCCCTCGGCCCCAGGGGGGCTCCCTCGGAACCCCGAGGATAGGCCACACCTTCTGCCATGCGCTCGCCTTTCGGCTTTGACTCTCCCCTGCCCTGCTCCAGCTTCTCCGCTCTGACGGGAGGGGGAATGTTCCTGCCAGACACCAGTCCCTTAACCAGGTCGGAGAGGATGAAGGAGGAAGGAACCACAACACGCACTTACCTGCCACCCCCCAGCGCTCAGCAGAGCGAGCCCGTGAACACTGGGGTCCAGTGAGCGCACTTGAGCCCAAGGCCCCATCACCCGCCTCCCCCGCAGTCCAGGAGGAAGGACTGACTGCCCTCCCCGCGTGGGACGCTGAAGGTCCCAAGGAGTGAAGCCGCTTCTTCAGAGGCCCTTCCCTCAGACGGGCCTCCCGCCCAGAGAGGGGCCCCCCTCAGCCGGCACGCTCAGGGGGTCCCCGGCTCGCCCCAAGATGGGCACGAGGCAGAGCCTTGCTTGGGCAGCTGCCTGGCCCACAGGCCCATCCGTGCAGCCCGTGCGGCCAGCATCCACCGAACCCACGGCTCGCCTACAAACACCAGTCGGGACACACGGTCCCGGGCCACACACCCCAGGCAGGGTCACGAACACTTCCGCCGGCTGTGCCCGTCAGGCCTTGCCAGGCAGGATTCTGGTCACTGTCCTTGGGGCCGCGAAGAGCGTTCCCCAGTCAGCCCAGCGTGCGCTGGAGACTGAGGGTGACACCTGTCCACACCCCTCTCTGTTCCACGTTGTGAGAAGTAGACACGGGAATCTCCAGGAACCGAAGTACCTGCCTCAGTGCTGGCGGGGTCGGCACGGTCGGGCAGGACGGGAACGTCCCACGTGGGCCCGCAGGAGAGCATTCCCCCCACCCGGCTGCGCAGGACCACTGGTAACTGCGGGCTGCCTCGTCCCGCCCCACCCCACCCTGCCCTGTGGGGGCCACCCCCGCCCCACCTGCACCCTACCTTCTAGGGGCCACCCCCCCACCTCCACCCTGCCCTGCCCCCCCCCCCCAGTGGCGGTGCCACACCCACCCTACCTCCACCCTGCCCTGCATGACAGGGCGGGGAGGGGGGCACACCAGCCCCACCCCCGCCCTGCCCTGTGGGGGCCACCCCACCCCACCCCCACCCTGCCCTATGGGGGCCACACCCGTCCCGGGTGCCTTATCACGCATGGGAGGCAGAGAGAAGGCAGGAGGTCACAAGGCTCCAGGACAGACGGAGACGCAGAACACAGGTCCTAGCCCGGGGACAGCCACCTCTGTCCCCAAGTGCTGAGCAAAAAAGAGTGAGAGACGGGCAGAAACCACGTCCCAGGGCTCAGGGGCTCCGGCAGTGACATGGGGAGAGGAGAGGGACCATTCTACCTACAGAAACCCACGAAGACTAGCTCAGATACAACCGTTCGGCCAGTAGGTGCGAGAAAGTCGGCCCAGAAGCGCTCTCCGGACCCAGAGGAGAGAACCGACTTGTCGCGGCCACACGACACAGCTGACCTGAGAGCCCAGACCCCTCTGTGCCCCGGCCTGCACCTGAACCCTGGGAGCACTGCTTACGCTCAAGCTCACGGCGACCGAGGGCTCACCATGCGCCCACACGTGGCATCACACCCCATCTACACGTGGATCCTGCGAGGTGGGCACTGTTTCATGACCGTACGATGGGCACAGAAACCTGAGCAGGGAAAGGCACACAACCGGTGAGCCGATGAAGTCAGCTCCAAACACAGATCGTCTGGCTCCTGGGCGTGCACACTAGGCATACGGCCGACAGTCCTGCTCCCGAATCTGGACCCGCTCCCCACCCCTGCCTCGTGGGAGACCCCCGCCCGCGTGCGGCATGGCCTGGTAGGACCGCCTGGGACTCTCTCCCACCTCCCCGGGGCACTGTCCGCCTCATCTCCTGCATTCGCAAAGACACCCCCAGACAGTTTCTTGGCCCCGAGGCAGAGTGGTGAGCGAGACGTTGTCCCTGTCCCCCGGGAGTTCACAGCTCTCTCAGGAACACCAGCACGGAATCGGGTCCTACGAGACGGCGCGGTGCGTGCGGAAGCAGGGGTGGGCACAAGACGCCGTGAGGGTGTAGAGAGAACGTGATTAACTCCGGCACCAGGCAGAGCCCCGGCCGGACGCACAGGACACACCAGGACCGGGTCATCTGAAGACGGACTGATAAAGGGACTGTCCGCAGAGGCGCAGGCAGGGATCAGCCATGACACCTGGGACTTGCTGCAGCCAGACGCGGTCACCCTCCCCGTGTCTGCCGGGTAGCCTCTAGACGCGCCTCCCCAGCCCAGATCCCAGTACCCACGCGTGATCTCCAGGAAAGAACTGTTTCTGTGGACGGCTCACCGGGTTCCCATCAACGTCCACAGACAGGAGCACAATGGCAAGTTTTTAAAAATTGCTCTTGGCTGGGGACACCTGGGTGGCTCATTCGGTTGAGTGTCCGACTTCGGCTCAGGTCGTGATCTCACGGTCTGTGAGTTCGAGCCCCGCGTCGGGCTCTGTGCTGACGGCTCAGAGCCTGGAGCCTGCTTCAGATTCTGTGTCTCCCTCTCTCTCGGCCCCTCCTCTGCTCGCGCTCTGTCTCTCTGTCCCTCAAAAATAAATAAACATTAAAAAATTTAAAAAAACTAAAATTGCTCTTGGCTGCTGGCTGTTTTGCTGAGTACAATCTCAGCTTGTCCTGAGCTACTTGGAGCTTCACCTCTCGTGTGGGCGACATGTTTCCATAAATCACACAATCCACAGGTAGCTTGGTGGACGCAGAAGACAGAGGACGCATCTGTGGACGCTGGCTTCGGGAACGCAGAGAAAGCGCTGGACGAGGGGGCGGGGAGGGGAGAAGAGGCAGGTCCTCAGCTGGGGGGAGAGGAAGCAGCTTCAAGGACCCTGGCAGCTACGTGCACGGACCGAGGGCTACGAAGCTGTGGCCCAGGGAGGGCTGCGAGGCCGACCTGAAGGGGTGTGCGTCGAAGCGCTTTGCTGGGCTTAATTCTGGAAAGGCAGAGCCCCCAGCTGGCACGAGACCCCGCCCCCCACACTCTCAGGTGAGGACACCTCGCCATTCTGGCCAAGTTGGGGCCCGACAACAGAACAGGCTCGCCTGGGTCTGGCTCAGAGACCATGTTTATGTTTCAAGAGACCTGTTTCCAGCACAGAGCAGGAAAGGCAGCCACACCGGCGACAGCAGCCGGGGTCCTGGTCTTGGTCTTTCCCTGCAGACAGCAGAAAGGGGGTCATCAAACGTCCAATGAAAGGGGGTCATCAAACGCCCAATGAAAGGGGGTCATCAAATGCCCAATGAAAGGGGGTCATCAAACGCCCAATGAAAGGGGGTCATCAAACGCCCAATGAAAGGGGGTCATTAAATGCCCAATGAAAGGGGGTCATCAAACGCCCAATGGTGACCAAGCCAATGGGCGAGGGACGTCTCAGGAGGATCCCGGGGGAGAAGGTGGGCCTGGCCTATGGGTTCTTCACCCCAAGCCCTTGGCACTCACGCATCCAGATGCCCGTGCAAAGGCTCTGGGGAATGTGGGGACCTGCCCCTGGCTGGATGGGCATTTGGGACCAGATGCCGACATCCCCTTGCTCCTTGCCACGGGTAATTGCCAAATTAGGGTCCCGGCCAGAGTCTTGAAGGGAAAGCCAAATATAAGCGTTTGAAGCTGCACACGTTTATGTTTAATTAAACCAAGTAGCCGAGTAGATGAGTCATCGGAAAGGTAGTTCTGTTAAGCCGATGCTTTGGTTATTCAGCCAGAATTTAATGAGCCCCCGTCTGAAATGACATCGCTGAGAATGCCGGCCAATCACGTTTGCTGAGAGTAAACAGAATTTCCAATATGCCACACTTAGAAATTAGCATAGTGCCTGGAGAGTAATTAAGCATCATTCTTCAGAACCAAAGTGTCCCACACAGTGCGAAACACGTCTGCAGACACCATTGTCTAGACGGCCTTTTAAACAAGGGAAGTCCTAGTTTGCCAGGGGGGTGGGTGACGACGCTGGGGGGCCTACCATGTTGGTTTTGTTCTTTGTGGACTTGCCTGGAAGCCCCAAGGTGGCGGTTTTCAGTTTCGCTAGTTTGTTTTCCACTAGGAATAGAAAGTTCTTCCACGTTGACCAGAGAGGTTGATATTCCCTCTTTAATATCTTCATCTGTCTTACTGCAAAGTCGGTGTTTGCTTGTATCCCTGTTTCCTCACATCCAAGCCCTAAAATCCCAGCCAGTCAAGACCCCTGATGTCGGTCACTTGTGAGCAGACACACACACACACACACACACACACACACCCCAAGGCTTGGAGTTCTCAGCCCCGTGCACTATGGGACTTCTAGCAGCATTCCTGGCCTCTACCCACCAGACACCAGAACCCCTTCTCGAGCTCTGGCATTCCCACATGTCTGCAGACGTCGACAGTGCTCCCCGGAGGCACCACTGCCCCCATTGACCACCTCTGGTGCAGACAAAGTCCACACGGGAGCCCTGCCTCTTTTCCAGGGTAAATGTGGAGTCAGGGGCCTGACTCATCTGAAGGGCTTGCAAACGTCCGCTCTGTCCCCGGAAACGGCCCCGGCAAGGACACGGAACAGCCTACAGAAACGGTACAAGGAACGGCCGAACCAGCGGCAAGCCTCCCTGGGTCACCCCGTCGTGACTGATGTGTCCGGGAGAAGCGCAGCCCCGTCCAGAAGCGTCCGACAGGAAGCCAGACGTGAAGTGACCACAGTAACGAAGATTCGTACAGCATAAAGGGTCACGGGTTGTTGTCAAAGGGAGAAGACAAGATACCCAAGGGTCCGGGAGGCTGGCTGACTCCCAAACTCTTTTTTAGTTTTTTTTAAGAGAGAGAGGGTGGGGAGGGGCAGAGAGAGAGGGAGACAGAGAATCCGAAGCAGGCTCCAGGCTCCATGCTGTCAGCACAGAGCCCGACGCGGGGCTCGAACTCACGAACCGTGAGATCATGACCTGAGCCGAGATCAAGAGGCAGACGCTCAACCTACTGAGCCGCCCAGATGCCCCCAAACATTTTTGAAGCTGCAGATGAGGTTCTTTAGAGACAGGTCCTGGTTGGGCAGGAACCGTGGCAAGATTTTGTCCAGACGGAGCGTCAGCCACTATGTTCTCTGAGCTTCTGGTGGGGACAGAAGGAGGGGTGGAGAGCAGGGGCCACGCTGCTGCAGCGGAAGCCCTCCCCCCCCCCCCAGGGGAGACCCAGCGGAAAGGGCACCTGTTCACAGCCTGCTCTGGACTAAGAACTTCACCAGCACGTGAACCCCATCTTAGGGTCACCTTGTCTCAAAATTTAGGCAAGCCTGATGCAAACTCCCTCTTTCCGGCCCTGAGAGGGATCACAGTGTCTGTGGATCCTGGCGGCCGTGGGTTCTCAGGGCCACCTCTGCTCCAGGACCCCGGCCCTCTACTCTCTCAGCCTCACTGACACCTCTCTCCACTCACTTCCTCCCCAAAACAGAACCAGTCCCAGGGAGCCAAGCCGCCCGGACGCAAGGATCAGGACACCCTCAGGACCTCCTAAACGCCCAACTCCTGAAATCTCAGCTCTGGGTCTCACCAGCTTTGAACGCACACCTGCTCCTTCTCCATCCTTGGTCCCTTCCCAGCAGCCAGTGACAGGCCTCCCCTGAGGGTGGCCCTGCATGCGACCCTCAGATAAAGACGCCTCCCCGCAAAGGAGTCACAGGGGCGGCTTTCAAGTCACAGCTTAGGAACGTTACAAACTTACTTAACGGGATTTGGTGCCACCGACAGCCACCCTTATTTCTGAAAGGAGGGAAGACCCGGGGAAGGAGAGACAAGGGCCCTTTACCTTTGCACCCTGTTTTAACAGTGTCATTGAGAAATAATCCACATACCATACAATCCACCAATTTAAATTGTACAACTCGGTGGGTTTTAGTATATCCAGAGTTGTGCAACCAACAGCACAGGAAATTTCAGAACATTTTAACGCCTCTGCAAATACCCACGATACCCCAGCCCCAGCCTCCCCAGCTGCTGCTACACCTTCTGTGTCTACAGAGGTCCCCGCCTGAGGACTTCTTATAAACGGGATCATACAACAGTCAGCCTTCTGCGTCTGGATTCTCTCACTTAGGGTAATGTTTTAGGGCTCATCCACGTTGGAGCGTGTATCAACTGTCCCTCATACTACTGAATAACGTTCTACTGTACGGACAGATTACGTTGTGTTTGCCCGTTCGCCAACTGATTCGTATCGGGACTGCTTCTACACTGTGGCCGTTTACACACTACACGTGACCTACGTACATTCACGTTACAGCGTTTGTGCGGGTCTGTCCTGTCTCCTACCTGCGGGTCAAGTAACGACTCTATAGTTAACGTTCTGAGCCGTGTTCGTATCCCTGTGGGCAGCGAATGGGGGCGCCAATTTCGGCACAGCCTCGCCAACACGTGTAACTACCTGAGTGTTCTACTTTAGAAGCACTAATGGCTGTGAAATAGTCACTCATTGTGGTCTTGACTTGGATTTCTCTAATAGTCAGCGAGGTGAACACCTGTGCTCACTGGCCATTTACACATCTTATCTGGAGAAATGTCTCTTCAGATCCTTTGCCCTTTTTTGTCTTTTTGTTACGCGGGCCTAAGAGTTCCGAAAACCAGTCCCGTCACGCCTGACTGGCAAATATTTTCCTCCATCCTTCACTCTCTTGATAGTGCCCTCCAGAGCACTAAAAATCTCTGCGAGTCCAAAATACCCGTATTTTCTTTGGTCACATTTGCTTTTGGCTTCGTCTCTGTAAAACCATTTCCCGATCCAACATCAGGAAGATTTATTCCTATGTTTTCTTCTAAGAGTTTTATAATTGAAGTGCTTACGTCTATTCCTTTCGAGTTAATTTTTGCCTGGGCTTTGAGGCAGGGGTCCAACCTCATTCTTCAGCGTGAGGCTGTCCAGCTGTCCCCGCGGCATTTGTCGAAAAGACTCTCCTTCCCCCATTGAGTTGTCTTAGCATCCTTGTCACATCTCAGTTGACCATAAACGTGAGGCTTTATTTCTGGAATGTCGACTATATCCCATTAATTTGTATACTTACCCTTGTGTTAGCGTCACACTCTTTTGATTTGTGTCATTTTGTAGTAAGTGTGAGCCTGGGAAGTGTGAGTTCTTCGATAAATTCTCTGTGCCTATTTTGGGTTCTTTGCATTTCTGTCTGGATTTTAGGACCAGCTTGTCCTAGTCCCAAACGGCAGCTGGAATTTGGTAAGGATTGTCCTGTCGTACGTCCTATGCGCCCCGGTGTTACTTCTTTTGGTCTGAATGACGGGACTTTGGTTCGTGGACACGTTGATCAAAGTGGAGTCTACCGACCAGGAGACGTGGTGAGCTCTCTGCCCCCGTGATGTCGGCAGGCGCCCTGGAGTCTACAAAGTGTCCCTAACAGCCACCTGTCCTCCCCTGTGTCACCCGTGAGCCCACGGGCCACAGCTGAGGGGCAGGAGGCCTGAGAGAGGAGACAAAAAGTACCCCCCGAGGCCCTTCGAACACTTTTCCAAACCAGAAAGGCTCTCCCATTATCCTAATTAGCGTTCTCAAGGCAGGAGGGAACATAAATCAGCCTTTCCACTAAACGGTGTCATTTTGAATTCATGCCCGTCACACACACGCATACACACTCACTCACACACACTCTCACACTCGCACACACCCATACCCATCACACACGCACACACTCAGCCTCCAACTCGCCCCGCTAAGACTGCACTTGCACAGAAGCTGGATGACGTGTGGCCAAGTCTCTTCCCTGGCTCAGGAACAGGCCTGGCTGGCAAGGACGCTCACTGTGGGGCTGCCGACCGCAGAAGCGACGACGGACGAGGGATTCGTATTTACACAGTATGGTGATCGGATTTGCATATGCAAATCAGGCTGCCTTCCCCGGCCTCTTTCCTGGCAAAAACATGGTAGGGGACGCCTTAGTCTGAGTAAACTTGAACACTCGCCTAGACCTCAGCCGTCTTTCGGTGGCTTAATAGCCAGTGTATCGAATTGCGCCAGGCAGAAACCCACTCTCACACGTGTGTCCCAACAGAGGGCCAACTCTGCTTTCGGTAAATGCACCGCTGACTCGTAAAGAACGTGACGTGGAGGCTGGGGCGCTACGAGCAAGCACGCGGGGTTGAAATCCCAGCTGGGCCACGGAAGACGCACCCTTTGGAGATTACCCTTGGGGACCACACCTAGGCTTTCCGGATTCTGCACACGGTGATCAGGTGAAATTGGTAGCACGTTGCTGACCCCGAGGACGGTCGTCTCCGCAGGGTCACGTGTGGTTCTGGAGCGCAGAGAACCTGCAAGCAGGAGAGAAAGTAAATGCAGTAAGTCAGTTTGCACAAATGGCGCTTTGTAAGCGGTTATATGGTTTTTAAAGTGTTAGTTGTTACTATCACCACATTCCTATAGTGACAGCTATTATTACCAGAGCAGAAGTCAGGGGGCCTCGAGTTTACTCTCGGGTCCCCGGTACAGCTGTTTCTGAAGCTTTGGGGCATCCTTGGCCAAATACAACAGAAACTGACCCTTTCCGCCCTGGTACCTGATGGGCAGAGCAGGACTTGCACGCCGCAAGGAAGGGATGAGAGGGGCTCTCTCCGTTCTTTTCTTTTTTTTTAAATTTTTTTAATGTTTATTTTTGAGAGAGAGAGAGAGAGAGAGCACAAGCAGGGGAGGGGCAGAGGGAGAGAAAGACCCAGAATCCGAAGCAGGCTCCGGGCTCCCAGCTGTCAGCACAGAGCCCGAGGCGGGGCTCGAACCCACAAACCATGAGATCATGACCTGAGCCGAAGTCGGACGCTCAACCAGCCGGGGCACCCAGGCGCCCCTCTTTTAGCTTTTTTAAGTCTTGGTCTCTTCATCTGTAAAATGGAAACCTGACAAGGTTCTGGTGAGGGTCCAACGGGACAACGGGTGGGAGAACCCTTTGAACCAAATGTACCGTGCCCACGGAGACACTCCGGGCCCCCCGCAGTGGGAGCCGAGGGGCACCTCAGGGCCAGCAGCAGCCAAAATCATAGGAAGCAGGGCTTTTGCACAGAGAGCAGACTGCCTGGGAGGAGAGCTAGCGAACAAGGTGAAGGGAACCCTAGACCCAAACATGTGCATGTCTGCGGTCACCAACAGCCCTCTCCAGGAGGAACAAGGCCACCTTTTCATTCTGAGGCAGACACAGAGGAGACCGTGGCACACTGACCACCACGACGCGCCTCACGGATCTCCAACTACAGAGAGAGTAATTCCCTGACAACTCCAGCTGCCTCTGAAATCCAGCCTCACGTCTGTGCCAAGGTGACGGGGTCCCTCCCTCCGGTGATGGGGTCCAGGAGGACCACTGAGGCAGGCCAGGTCCCGGAGGACGCAGAGCTCCCCGACGGCCGGCTTCCTCTCCGGGACCCGCCGTGGCTCTGCCAGGCCTTCCTTAGCCTGGATGGCAGCCGGGGAGGCTCCTACCTGCCTCTCCCGCCCAGGGCCCCTCCCGCAGGGCAGACATCTCATCTCAGAGACCAGAGACGCCACAGGGTCTGCTCCCCAGAAACATGCAGTGTGGACTGAGGTCCCTGAGCTGACAACCAAAATATTCTGTAGCTCTGTTTCCATTAGCCTACACAAGGATGGGCCAACGAGAGGCAACAGGGAGGAAAGGATACGCAGGGGCGAAGAAAGGCTTTTTTCAATGTGAAGGGAGATCTATTTTGAGAAGAAAGGAGACCTTTACAAAAACGCGGTTGAGAGCTGTCCCGGGATGGCATCGGCTGCCTCAGGAAGCAGGAGCTCCTGTCCCTGGAGGTGTCAGGTCACAGGACCGCAGCTACCTTGCTGGCATTTGGCCACGTGACACGCGTGGCTGCTGAACCCGGTGGTCTGGAGGGTCTGAGGGCCACAAGTCATTCAATTCCACGCACAGGCCAGTCTGCACACTCCCGGCACCTTAGCACTGGGACGTCGCCGCGTCCCGGCCTCGGCGCCCAGTTTGATTCTTCCACGGAAAAGACCCGTGTCCGTCAAGCTTACCTCCTGCTCTAGACCTTGAAGAAGGCCCGTGGCTCCAGTCCCGCCATCCCCGGGGGCGCTCTCGGTGGGACGGGACACCAGCCACCCGGACGGCTAGCCACTGTGCTGAAGGACGCACCAGGGCAGCGCGGAGGCTCCAGGCACACACGGCCCTGGGGAGGCCACAAAAGGCCGGCCTCCCTGCCACCCCCAGGACTCCAGCGGGCCCGGTGGCTTACCGGCATGCGCTGGAGGGGGCACGGCGGGCATGTCTGCAGTGGAACCAGGCTTTAGAGAGGAGGGGTCGGGCTCCCCCCGCCCCCCGCCTCGGGCCCCCCCCTTCTAGGAGGGGCCACGTCCACTCCTTCTCCAGTTGCCCGCCACGCCGTCCCGCCACGCCGTGGCCCAGCCTCCAGCCTCCGTCACTGCAAGACCTTGACCGCCAGGACCTCCACTCACCAGACCCAAAGGGTACGTTCCCCGTCCTCGACACGCCGGCCTTTCCGGAGCACCCGCCAGCATTGGCCCCGCGATCTGTCCCCTGCGTCACTTTCTCTCAAGCTGTCCTTTGTTGGCAGCCCCTTCCACAAATGCTCCTTCCTTCCACCAGCACGGGCCAGGCACCGGTCCAGGCGCCGGGAATACGGCGGTGACCAGTTCCCATCCTTATGGACGCTACACGCTAACGGGAAAGACGCACAACAAACACCTACACACACAGATGTCAGATTGCAACCGTAACAACCCATTCATCGGCGGGGGATGCTGCATGGGGGGGGGGGGGGGCGCCACATGGTGGGGGGAACACTGCAAGGGGGCGCACCGCATGGCGGGGGGACACCACACGGTGGGGGGGGACACTGTACAGTGAGAGGGGACACTACACGGTGGGGGGGATCTCGTACCAGGGACGCTGACTCGGTCGGGGAAGCCAGGAAAACCTTCCCGGAGGAGGTGACGTCTGCTGAGAGCTGGGGGCAGACGAGGGCTAACTAGACGAACAGCAGCAGGAACAACATCCGAGGCAGAGGGAAGAGCTCACAGAAAGGCCACCTGGTGGGAGGGAGCACGGTGGGCACGTCTCAACGGTGGGCACGTCTGAACAGTGGGAGGGAGCACCGTGGGAGGGAGCACGATAGGCACGTCTGAACCATGGAAGGGAGCACAGTGGGCAGTCTCAACAGCGGGAGGGAGCACAGTAGGCACGTCTGAACAGTGGGATGGAGCACCACGGGCAAGTCTGAATGGCAGGAGGGAGCACGGTGGGCACGTCTGAACCGCGGGAGGGAGCACGGTGGGCACGTCTGAACCGCGGGAGGGAGCACGCTGGGCACGTCTCAATGGTGGGCATGTCTGAATGGCAGGAGGGAGCACAGTGGGCATGTCTCAACGGTGGGAGGGAGCACGGTGGGCACGTCTGAACTGCAGGAGGGAGCACAGTAGACACGTCTGAACTGCGGGAGGGAGCACGGTGGGCACGTCTCAATGGTGGGCATGTCTGAACGGCAGGAGGGAGCACAGTGGGAACATCTGAACGGTGGGAGGAGCACGGTGGGCTTGTCTCAACGGTGGGCACGTCTCAACAGCGGGAGGGAGCACGGTGGGCACGTCTGAACTGCAGGAGGGAGCACGGTGGGCAGTCTGACAGGTATCTTTGTAACACTTTGCAGAGTCTGCAGCCAGGATGTGGGTGCAGGAGACTTACTGAGGGGAAAGTCTCAGGAGCAGGGGCTGGAAGAAGCAGAGAAGAAGCTAAGCCAGGACGGGGATCACACCAGGCCTGGTGCCCCGGGAGGCAGGGCCTCCTGAACGTGTGCGGGCCCGGGCATGGCTGCGGGCTGCACAGGGGAGGTGGGAGGGGACACACAACCTGCAGGGAAGCAGCCGCCGCCGACCGAAGGCGGTGCTGCAGAGACGGGGCAGCGCACACGCACAGCGGCTGGAGCCGGAGCCCTGGCCCGCGGGGGCTTCTGGGCGAGGCCCCCCCAGGATCCCCCGCGGGCGCCATGTGGCCGGAGTCCTGGGCAAGCTCTCCCGAATCCCCGGCCCGCCAAGCCCTCTCCCCTCTCCTGCCCAAGGTCCTCCCTCCTGCAAAACCTCGAGTGCCTCTCTGGCCCATTCATAAAACGTGGCTGTTCCCCCACCTCGGCTCCCAGGGAGAGCTCATTTCGGGATACAGCCCGGCCCAGCACACGCGCGGCCCCAGCGGCCCGGAGCACCAGCCTCCAACGAGAGGACGGCAGGAGGGGTCACGTTCACGGCCTGACGGTTGCTGCCGAGAGCACGGAAGGCCGGCGTCCGAGGAAGTCTGGCTGCCCAGTGAGATACGAGTTAGGAGCCCATGTGTGGGTAGACAGGCGTCACAGCTGAAGTGAACGGAAGGCCCAGGGACGGGGCGCTGAGCGCGGCTGAGACAGGGGCGGGCATGGAGGGGCACACATCCTCACAAGGCTGGGGGCTCCGAGCTGGGTGCTGGGGACTGGGTGCTGCGGGCTGCGGGCTGCAGGCTGCGGGCTGGGGACTGGGACCTGGGGGCTGGGGGCTAGGTGCTAGGGCTTGGGTGCTGGGGGCTGGGACCTGGGGGCTGCGGGCTGGGTGCTGGGGGCTAGGTGCTAGGGCCTGGGTGCTGGGGACTGGGACCTGGGGGCTGGGTGCTGGGGGCTAGGTGCTAGGGTCTGGGGGCTGGGACCTGGGGGCTGCGGGCTGGGTGCTGGGGGCTAGGTGCTAGGGCCTGGGTGCTGGGGGCTGGGACCTGGGGGCTGCGGGCTGGGTGCTGGGGGATAGGTGCTAGGACCTGGGTGCTGGGGACTGGGACCTGGGGGCTGGGTGCTGGGGGCTAGGTGCTAGGGCCTGGGGGCTGGGGGCTGGGACCTGGGGGCTGCGGGCTGGGTGCTGGGGGCTAGGTGCTAGGGCCTGGGGGCTGGGGGCTGGGACCTGGGGGCTGCAGGCTGGGTGCTGGGGGCTAGGTGCTAGGGCCTGGGGGCTGGGGGCTGGGACCTGGGGGCTGAGGGCTGGGTGCTGCAGGCTGGGTGCTAGGGCCTGGGAGCTGTGGGCTCAGTGCTGGGGGCTACGACCTGGGGGCTGGGTACTGGGACCTGGGGGCTGGGGGCTGGGGGCTGAAGATCCCTCCTCCCTCAAGGGGGACAAGTGGAAGGTTTTCTTCTCCCTTTTCGGCTTTCACAGTAATTTCCACTGAGCTAACACTCATACTCTGTGTAACAGGCTAAACACAAACTCAGCAGAGAACTCAGCAGGTGTAAGAGGAAGCCAGAAGAGGGGGAAAAAAAAAACAAGCATGTTAGGATTTCCAGCTTTTAAAGCCATGGCCCCACGCATAGACACGTGGCACAGACAAACGTGAACAGCCCGCTCCTGGGACCCCAGGCTCTAAAGCCAAAAGCAGTGACCCCTGCCCTGCACTCGCGCCTGCTGTGACATCCACGAGCCTGGTCCACGTGACTGCACCCACAGCGAGACCAACACAGCAGCCCCCCAGCCGACGCCCACACTGAGCAGCGTGTGCGCCGTTCAAATAGCGCCCGGATTCACACGCGCATGTCTAATCCCTTCCACACGGTCTACGGCATCCAACTCACAGACGAGGGCACGGAGCCACGGACGGGGCAGCGAGCGGGCTGAGACGTTCACAACAACACCTGGACGCAAGCTCAGATCCTCATTCTGAGCACAGAGACGTTCCCAACGGAAACAGCAGATCCTACGTTTCCCAGTGAAGCTTGCTCCTTCCCAACATGCCCCCTAAAGACACAGCCGTCCCCAGAACCGAATCGAGAGCTGGTCACTTAACCGACTGAGCCCCCCAGGCGCCCTCACTGAAACGGACTTTAAAAAAATGCTCTCCTCTCCCGGAGCGAAGGACATCCGGCGTCCGGAAGGCCGGGGCGGCGTCTTGGTAGCCCTTTGAGAGGAGGATGGGGAACACACCTAATTTCTCCTGGCTTATAAACCATCTCCCTTGGCCTCACGGTTTCCACTGATGTCTTGAACTTGCAACCGGAAGAGTCCCAACTAAGAGATTTCTTGATGGAAAAAAAAACAAAAACAAAAACCAAACCAAGTTTCTTAAGGAACGCAGAAGTCCAAAGTTCTAGAGACAGGGCAGCACAGGACGTCCCAGAGCCGTATCCTGCTGGCTGAGCCCCTTCGGCGGTGCTGATGTTCAGCTCGCGCCCTCCCAGTACCGCTCGGGGCACAATCACCGTCATTCAGCACCCACCTTGCGCTGAGTCCGTGTGAGAGCCGGACTCATCAGACTCTGACGACTCCAGAATTTAAGACGTCCCGGGCAGAATGACCTCAACGTCCATTCTTCCTGCACACCGCACAATTTAGAGTTCAATTCCCTGTGATTCCTCCGTGGCAGGAACGGCGCTAACTCACGGAGATGAAGCCACGCAGGGCTGTTCCTGTGTGGACGTGGCATCCGGGAAGCTCTGTGCTTCCGGAGGGGAAACGGTGGAGACTGAACACCCACCTAAGCCCCCAGGCTCCAGCCTCCTCGTCCTGGGCCTCCGTGACAGTCCCATGGAGCCCAGGGCCCTCCTCCTGGATTCTGGCCCACGCGCACCTGCTCAGCACAACAGCTGAGCACAGGGACTGTCACGAGCCACGGCGTGACGCCTGCCACCGTATTACAATTCTGCCGGACTCTCAGAGCTTCGACCGAGGGGACCAGCAGCCAAACATTGGAGTGGTTGTATCACGACACACATAATCATGAGACAGAAAGGGGCCTATCGGTTCTACTGTGCACTTTTCAACCTCTGTCAAAAAGAAAACTCGACCTTCCAATTTTGAGAAGCCTGTCATTACCCCAGGGTCCCCAGCGCTCACTCGATGGCTGGGGGGCGTGCCCTTTCCGAGCAGACAAGGCCTCGTTCCGTGCTGGTTTGGGTGTCTGAACAGTTCAGGAGCAGGAGGCTGGGCCAGACAACCTGAGGAAGCTTCCAGGTCCTCTGAGCTCGCGTGTGCGAACGTGTCCCGCTGTTTGGTTTTCGTCGAGAACCGTGGTCACTGCTAACAGGTGTGCACGTTCCTGCCCGTGGGGTCTAAGTGTGCACACAATGGCATTCGTGGGTCTGCAGGAGTCTCTGGGGACTTGTGTGTGGGCATCTACGCCTGACCGTCTGACCTCTAAGGGCCGGTGGTGTTGGGTGTGAGTTCACCCTTCACAGCCTGGGCCTCGCACACAGCCGGTCTCCACACAGTCACCCGCGTGGTGCGGACCCGTCACCCACAGCCTCGGGGGCCCAGTGACAGAAAGAACAGAGCCCTGAGCAGCAGGTGGGGCTACAGCTGGCCAGCTGTTCAGCATTGGGCAAATCACTTTACCTCTCTGATGTGTCTCCACGTCCCCATCTATAAAATGAACACAAAAGTTCCTAATTCCTAGGGGCACCTGGGTGGCTCAGTCAGTCAAGCAAGCGTCCGACTTCAGCTCAGGTCATGATCTCACAGTCTGTGAGTTCGAGCCCCACTTTAGGCTCTGTGCTGACAGCTCGGAGCCTGGAACCTGCTTCAGATTGCGTCTCCCTCTCTCTCTCTGCCCCTCCCCTGCTTGTGCTCTCTCTGTCTCTTTCAAAAAAAAAATTAAGCATTAAAAAAATAGTAGTGAGGGTGTCTGGGTGGCTCAGTTCATTAAACATCTGACTTTGGCTCAGGTCATGATTTTACGGTTCGTGGGTTTGAGCCCCGCGTCGGGCTCTGTGCCGACGGCTCGGAGCCCGGAGCCTGCTTCAGATTCTGTGTCTCCCCCTCTCTCTGCCCCTCCCCCACTTGCTCTCTCTCAAAAATAAGTAAAACATTTTTAAAAAGTATCAAATTCTTTTTTTTTTTAATTTTTTAATGTTTACTTAGTCAACATGGCTAATAAGTCAATAAGTCAAGTGGCTTATTTGGGGGCCGAGGGGGAGCGGGGAGGAAAGGGCACATCACCAAATGACCCAGTGCTGTGGGGACAGAGCTTAACCCCACGGGGCCACCCTCCCCGGGCTTGAGCCCACCGCGTGGACAGGTGCTGAGGGTCACAGACCAACTCAGGCGCTCGCGGGTGACAAGCTGCCGGCCAGAAGCGGCGCGTAGGGACCGGGTGGCATCTGCTTCCGTCCCAGGCAAAGCGGCAAAGCTGGTTTCACGACAAAGACCCGCCTTCTGGGCGGGAAGTGCACACAGGGCCTTCTGGGGGAAGTGAGCCAGAAAGCGAGCTTGGTCAGGCCTACGAGCGTCTGCCCCGGCCTTTCACGGAGTCGCAGAAACAACTACTTCTGAGCACCGGCTCTGTGCAGACCCGTGCCGAGTGCTGCAGACGCGGCCACGAGCAAGACAGACCCCACTCTGCCCTCCGGGAGGCCTCGTGGGGATGCCCAACCCGAACCATCGCAAAGTCAGGCACGCGGTTACCTGCGGTGGGAAATGAGCACACGCGATCTGTGTGGAGGCTGAGGAGGGGACAGAAACTCCAAGCAGACGGCCTAGCATGTGCAAGGGCCCTGAGGCAGTGAGAGCCTGGCACTGTGTGCTGGGAAGCGAGTTTGTGGCCTGCTGCCAGGGAGCACGACCAGAAACGGCGACTGGAGATGTGGGAGGGTCACACCAGGCGCCATGAGGAAGACTGTAGACCAGTGGCGGCACGGGACAGCCCTGCAGGTGAAAGGCAAAGCAGGAGAGACGCTGCGGCTCTCCACCCCGTTCCATCGCCGGCCTCGCGTCCAGCCTGACCGTAAAGTGGGGGCGCTGATGAGCGTGGGAATCGGGGTGCGCGTGGGGCTGCTGGCGCCCCCTCTGTGCTGCCCGAGCAGCCCCGGCCCCCCTCTGCGGGTCCGCAGGGTGGCCCGGCCCCTTCTTCCCTGGGGGGACCCGGGAGCCCGTGGAGCCCGCCCCCACACCGCCACCACAGGGCACCGGGACCACGGCCATCGTCACCAGCCACCTTCCCCGTCTGTGCCGGAAAACGTGCCTCCTGCAGCGGAGCGAGCCTGCCGGGCCCCCACCCCCCTGCATCTATCTCAGAGTCAGCGGAGGCCCCTGCACCCCGCCCCCCTGCCCCTCCCTGACCACACACACTCCGCTCCATGGCCTGGGACGCGGGTCCTCTCTCTGCCCCCACTCGGCACCCGTGCGTCCTCCTGGCCGCGGCCTGGGCGCCTCAGCAAGTCTGCTCGGAATGCCTTCGCCCCCTCCCGTCCTGCTTCTTCGGGGCGTCCCGGCAGCAAAGTTCACACCTGTCGGTGGATGGTGGGTCCCGTCTCCAGTGCGTCTGCCTGCGGGACCAGACTTCCCGGGCGGTGGGGCCCGGGACCCCCAGCTTAGTGCTGGGCCTGGGGCACGAGATGCCGGGACCCTCAGGGACACGAGTCTGTAAAGAGGGGTTTGAGATAACAGTGCAGGAGGGGCGGAGGGAGGGAGACCAGATGCTCGGGCTGGCTGTCCACCCTCCCTCCGGGCCCCTCCGCCGCATGCCTTCCTCCCCAGCCAGGACGCGCGGCAGGCTGGTGGCCTCGGGGCCCATCTGGCTGCAGGCCGCTCGCTCTGCCCAGGGCTCTCAGGAGGCACCTGGCACATCTCGGTGTGGGAATAGTACCCAGCCCCGCGTCCAAGCCTGCTCTCTCCTCCCCTGCCCTGGAGGGGAGCCCCACCACATCCCAGCACCATCTGCTTCCGCACAGCCTGCCAGGCTCCCCCTGGCTGAGCGGGTCCCTGGGCCACCACGGGACCAGTACCCACGGCGGGTGGGCAGACACATGGTCTGGGGTCGGGGACCCAGTCCCAGCTGCGGAATCGCATGGAGGGCATGGGGGTGGGATGGACGTCCCCACGGAAGGCCGGAGTGTGGAAGGGGCCAGCTCTGGGGTGAAAATGGCCTAAATTCACAAGGGCCACATAGCACATCCTGCTAACACGGGATGCGTCCTGAATTCGGAGGATAAAAGTGAGGGAAGAATCAGGCTGGACGAGGCGGGGAGTCCGGCTCGGCATCCCAAAGGCCAGCCTGGTCAAACACAGGGGTGCTGGACTTCAAGTGCGGGCGGGGTGTCTGCTGGGGAGGCACGGCTCAGGGACCACCAGGGAAAGTGAAGCAGGGACTCACAGGTCTGGAGGAAGCACCCCGCCTGGAGGGGCCCCACGGGGAGTCAGGACGGGGTGCGGACCGGGCAGGAGCAGCCCGGCCCGGGCACACGCCCTGATTAGGGTCCACGGACAGGGTGCTTCTGGGACTCCCGGCAGGCGCATGGCTGGGTGGCTTGCGCTGAAAAGAGCAGGGTTTGGCTGCGCCCTGAGGGGTTTTCTCTAAGGGGCCACACAAGGGGAGGGAGCTGGGGGGCAGGAGAGGCTGTGCCCCACCAGGAGTGCGGGGGGGGGGGGGGGGGGGGGCGGGGAACCACCTCAGGAACCCACACCCACTCGGGGCCCTGTGGGCTATTAGAGTGCGCACCTGCGGGAGCAGCTGGTGCGAGGTCAAGGCCCCCGGGCCGTTATTAGGGTGTGCACCTGTTGGGACCTGTGGGAGGGAGGGGGGGACGTGCGAGATCAAGGCCCCGCGGGCTGCTCGGCCACACGGAATGGATGCCAAGGCAGGCTCCTACGGAGTGATTTAAACTCTCAACAGGGGGCTAAGGGTGCGACCTCATGTACCAACTGGAGTGAGGGTCTCGGGCCCGAATGGGCCCAGACAAGCAGAGAGGCCACGACGGCAAATCCCGGGACGGGAGGCCAGTCGGTTGGAGCAGGACCAGGGCCGCCCTCTCCGTCCGCTCTGAAGCGGGCTTGCTGGGTGGTGCCCACCCCCGTGCGGCAGCTGCCGCGGACCCGGGTGCCGGCCATGTGACCTCCAGCAGGTCACCGGACTTCTCTGAGCCGCTCACCTGTAACACGGGGACTGTAAGGTGCCTCGCGTGGCTGGAGGGGGGGGGGGGGTGTCTGAGGAGCTGACCACGGGCCGGCCCCGCCCCAGGACTCCCAGCCTCCAGGGACGCTCGCGGGATGAGCCGCTGGCCTCCCGGCCGAGTGTGTCATCACGAAGTCCGGCAGCCTCAGTAACGCTCCACACGCGAACCTCTGGGAAACGCACATCAAAACCACCAGAGACGCCACCCGGCAGCCACCGGGGCGGGCCCCGTCCCAAAGCGGCAAACAACACGCACCGCCGGGCCGTGGCGGAACCGGAAGCCGTGTCCGCTGTGGGCGGGAACGTACAACGGTGGCTGCGGAACGCGCCGCGGCGGTTCCGGCTCCAGCGGCGGCGGAAAGGACCGTGTGGCCCACGCCCGGGCGTGTCGCCGAGCCTCGGGGACGGGGAGACGCTGCACCCGGGGCAGCACCGAGGACCCCTGAGCAAGGGAAGTCCGCGTCAGAGACCGCGGCGCGTGGCCCCGCCAATGGGATGGACCTGGCCTCGGCAAGGTCACGGCAAGGTCATGGTTGTCGCGGGAGCCCAGAGTGGGGGTCGCCCAGAGTGGGGGTCGGAGCTCCAGTCCAGCAAGACGAGTGAGCTCTGGGGCGCCTGGGCGGCTCAGTCGGTTCGGCGTCGGACTTCGGCTCAGGTCGTGATCTCGCGGTTCGTGAGTTCGAGCCCCGCGTCGGACTGTGTGCCGACAGCTGGAGCCTGGAGCCTGCTTCGGATTCTGTGTCTCCCTCTCTCTCTGACCCTCCCCTGCTCACACTCTGTCTCTCTCCCAAAAATAAATAAAGATTTAAAAAAAAAAAGAAAAATATATATATTGGAGGGGCGCCTGGGGGCTCAGTCAGTTGAGCGTCTGACTTTGGCTCAGGTCATGATCTCAAGGTCTGTGAGTTCGAGCCCCGCATTGGGTTCTGTGCCGACAGCTCGGAGCCTGGAGCCTGTTTCGGATTCTGGGTCTCCCTCTCTCTCTGCCCCTCCCCTGTTCATGCTCTCTCTCTCTCTCTGTCTCAAAAATAAATAAATGTTAAAAAAAAAAAAAAAGACAAGCCGCACTCTGCAGGTGGCTGGGGCAGACAGTCACACAGCAACGTGCTCACACAGCAGCCACTGCACCCCTACACCTACCAGTGGTTAGGATGCTGCTTTATGTCGTCCGTGAATCAACACGTAACGTGTTAAAGGCTGAGAACGCGGTATCAGAAGCTTGAGACTGGGTGCCAGGAGGCCTCAGTCCAGGGCAGGGAACGGAGGGCGGGTCCTCCTGGAGGGAGCGGCAACCTCGGAGCTCTCACGGCTGAACAGGGACCTCCGACAACGCCCAAGGGGCAACGGGGTCGGCCCGGGGGAAGGTCACAGAGGGCGAGGCAGAGGGCACTGCCAGTCCGGACAGCAAGTTGTGACAAGCTCACTAGGGCCGCTCTGGGCTCGGTCAGCAGTGCGCACCTTCCCGGCGGGCTCTCATTTCGTAGACGCCCCTCCCCCCCAAACATAGGCGGCATCGATCTGCCCTCTTCCTCTCGAAATCTTGATCCCTTTGCACCCCAGCAGGATCTGAGTCCCAAGAGGCTTCTCTGCTATTTCTTTTGGGCAGCCCAGCAAATCCTCAGGACAGCGGGGCTGCAGGTGCCTGGCTAAGGTCCTGGGGTCTCAGGAGCGTGTGAGGGAAGCTCGCGGCCACCGGCCGGGCACCCAGCCTGCTCACTCGGCAGGACAGACCTGGCGTTCTCGTCCCAGCCGGGTCCTCAGCACTCACCCTTTCGGCCCCTCTGCCAAGCCCCCTTTCTTGGAACCCGGGCCCGCGGCCCCACAGCTATACAGCTTTACACAAAGGGGGTACCACACGGCAGTTTCCAAACCCCCGGCTCCTTCAAATCTCTCTCTCTCTCTCTCTCTCTCTCTGCTTCACCTCTTCCGGGTAATTAAACGGAAAGAGCCTAGAAACCCCCTTCTAATCAATAATTCAAAATGTTGGTCTCCAGTGACATTTTTTCTCATTACAGTTCTCCGGGTCAGGCATTCATGAATTCTCCAGGATGGAGGTCCCTGCTGGGGTCTGGAAGTACAATTAACGCCGTCTTTGGGTAATTATGTATTTTTAACTTATCCTGCTTCTTTTTTTTTTTTTTTTTTTTTTTTTCCCTAAGCAGCCAGAAAGGATTATTTATAAGTAAAGGGAAATGTTACGGTCTCACGAGTTGGGCATTTGTAAAGAAAGAGACGTTTGAAATATTTGCTGAGTCGAGAAGGAGGTGAAAACGGTTCAAGCCCCGCTTAAAAATTCCTGACGTGACATTTTGGCTTTGTAATGAGCACCCCGGGTGTCCCTTCTCTGCTGGCCCCGCCTGCCACCTCCTTCTCCCTCGGGAGACCGTGCTGGTGGCTCAACCAGCACCCGTTCTTTCCTTCCCTCAGAATTCCATGTCAGTAACAGAACGCTGATTTTGTCCAGCACGGCAAGGTGTCCAACTTAAAATCCCTCCCAACTCCACTGCAGCTAGAAGTGACCAGGTGAACATGTCGGCCGGTGAGATGCAAACAGAAGTCTACTGTGTGAGGCCTCAGGGAAAACGAAGCCCACTCAGCCGGCCTATGCCTGTGCCCAGCCTGGAATGTGAAAGTGATGGCTGGAAGAGGAGCAGCCATTTTGCAACCATGAGGATAAAACTCACACATTAAGAATGACACAGCAGAGAGCCAAAAAACGAACAACACCCCAGACACAGCTGCGCTGGTCCTGAAGAGACTTCTTCAGGATTCCTGTGATTTGTGAAAAATGAATTCCGTTGTAGTTAAGCCACTGGTAGATCTGTTTCCTCTTACGTGTGGCCGGTGCGAGCCCTGAATGACGTACCCTTCTAGATAACTGGACACTCGCAGAGCCAGCTAAACCAGCATCAGAAGAGACACGGGCAGTGTCTGAGGCCATCCTCCACTGAAAACGGTGTGTTTTCAGGCTCCCCTGCCCCGCAGGTTAGGAATGCGGGGTTGAGTCACCGTCTCTGAGGACAAGAACCTCAGCGGCCACAGTGAACACCTGCCGTTATGTCTCAAGCCCCCGGCACCCCCGCTGGGGCCCCAGGCGGCTGAGGCCCTCTTTTTACAGGGAACCACCCTTCTCCGTGCAGCTCCCCCTTCTCCTCGTGCCCCTGGCTCTTCCTCCCCAGGGATCACTGTTTGTCCCCAGCCTCACTGCAGGACCGATCGGCTCTCCTTCCTCCCGGTAACCGCCCCCTCCCCGGGCGGGGCAGACTGTCACCCAGGAAGTGTTGCCTCTTCGCTCCTCTCTTCCGTGCTCCAGACTGACACATACTGTGTGCCTGACCCCCTGGGACGCCCAGGCCTAGTATCCAGGCCGAACCGGTCTTCTCTCGTTAGTCGAAGCCACCGCGAGCATCTCTTCACACCCACTAAAAGGCTATTATTTATTTATTTTTTCTTTTTTTTTAATGTTTATTTGAGAGAGAAAGAGAGAGAGAGTGCGAGTGGGGGTGGGGGACAGAGAGAGAGAATCCCAAGCAGGCTCTACACTCAGCACAGAGCCCCGCTCGGCCCCCAACTCACCAACCTTGTGATCCAGACCTGAGCAGAAATCAAGAGTCAGACCCACGGAGCCACCCAGGGGCCCCTGTTATTTTTATAAAAAACAAACAAAATAACAAGTGTTGGCAAGGACGTGAAGGAATTACTGGCGGAAATGTGAAACGGTGGGGCCCCTGTGGAAACCGGCAGGGCGACTCTTCCAAAACATTGGAACTACAATCAGTGTCTGATCCAGTCATCCGCTTGCAGGATGCCACCCGCCTCCCTGGAAGATCACGAGACCGGGTCAGGCGCGGGATCCCCCCCCCAAGACCATCAGACCGTGTCAGGCACGGGGAGCCCCCCGAAGACCAGGAGACCGTGTCAGGCACGGGGAGCCCCCCCAAGACTGCAAGACCGGGTCAGGCACGGGGATGCCCCCCCAAAGACCATCAGACCGTGTCAGGCACGGGGATCCCCCCCCAAAGATCATCAAACCGTGTCAGGCACGGGGATCTCCCCCCCCAAAGATCATCAAACCGTGTCAGGCACGAGGATCCCCCCCCCAAAGATCATCAAACCGTGTCAGGCACGGGGATCTCCCCCCCAAAAGATCATCAAACCGTGTCAGGCACGGGGATCCCCCCCAAGACCAGGAGACTGTGTCAGGCACGGGGATGCCTCCCCCAAGACTGCAAGACCGTGTCAGGCACGGGGAGCCCCCCCAAGACTGCAAGACCGGGTCAGGCACGGGGATGCCCCCCCAAAGACCATCAGACCGTGTCAGGCACGGGGAGCCCCCCCAAGACCATCAGACCGTGTCAAGCACGGGGATCCCCCCAAGACCAGGAGACCGTGTCAGGCACGGGGATCCCCCCCAAGACCAGGAGACCGTGTCAGGCATGGGGAGCCCCCCCAAGACCAGGAGACCGTGTCAGGCACGGGGATCCCCCCCAAGACCAGGAGACCGTGTCAGGCACGGGGATCCCCCCCCAAGACCAGGAGACCGTGTCAGGCATGGGGAGCCCCCCCAAGACCAGGAGACCGTGTCAGGCATGGGGAGCCCCTACCCACCCCCAGAAGACCCCTGAGACCCTCTCAGGCACGGGGATGCCCCCCCAAGACTGCAAGACCGGGTCAGGCACGGGGATCCCCCCACCCACCCCCAGAAGACCGGGAGACCCCTCTCAGGCAGGTCCTTGCACACCCACGTTCGGGCAACAGTGCTCACAACAGTGAAAACCTGGCTGCGAGCCAGGGTTGGGGGCAGGTGACCAGAGAAGCACTGGGGCCACACCCAGGAAGGAGCCTTGGTGCCACGGCGCCACGTGGGCCACGGCCATCACAGAACAAGCGTGTGGTCCCTGTGACAGGCACGGTCACGGTGACGGACGCAGGAGTGGGTGCAGTGCATGGGAGGAACACAGTAGTCAGCGTCGGGGAGGCGGGGGGGGGACACGGGTGGGCGCGAAAGGGGAGGACGGGGGAGGGGGGACACAGGTGGGCGTGGGGGCAGGAGTGGACGCAGTGGGGGGTGCGGGCGGGAGGGGCGCAGTGGTAGGAGGGGGGGAAGGGGGGCAAGGGGGGACGCAGGGGTGGGCACGGAGGAGGGGTGTGGGGGGCAGGGGGGGAGGGAGATTGGGGGTCCTGCTGGACAGGGACCGAGCTCCCGAGTGGGAAGATGAGACGGTTCCGGAGCCGGGCAGTGGCCGTGACCACACAGCACTGTCAACCGGGTTCCTGCCGCTGAAATGTACACAGACCCGCGTGATGAGAACACGTTCCTACAACCTGTTAAATGTCTGCTCACCCTCCCTCCCGTTTGCCAATCTTGTGCACGTGCGCGTGTGCGCGCCCCCTTCCCAAAACCCGGGGTCACCCTTCACCCCCTTCTGGCCTCTCTCTGTCCATCAGCAGGCGCCAGCCCCGGGTCACCCCCTTTCGGCCTCCCTCGGACCGCCCACCAGCAGGCACTGTCCAAGCCACCTTCTGGATGCGCCCCCGGGTCACCCCGCCTCTTCCATGACCACTACTCTGATCCGTGCACCCATGTCTGACGGAAGGGCCCGGCCTGACCTCCCGGTCCCTTCCTGCCGCCTGTCTGTCCACCGTCCCCCGGTACCAGTGTGGCCGCCTCCCCACCTACGACCTGTGCACGCTGCCCAGCGCCCCTAGAACAAGGTCCAGGCCGCCAGCACTCAGCCTGCATACTCTGTTCCCCACCCACTGTTCCCTGCGGGGCTCGGTACTCTGGCCAAACAGCCAGAACAGACCAGCCTTTCTCCAGGCCCTCCCTCGCTGCGACGCCCTTAGCAAGAGCCCGTCTTTCTTACCTTTCAGGCATCCACCCTAAAGCCACCTCCTCAGAGAGGCTCCCCCTCGCCCCCCGACTTCGGGGCCCCCTCTGTTCTCTGTCACCAAATCCATTTGCAATCATGTGTCCACTGACTGGTGAGACGCGTCTCCCCTACCAGACCGGGAGCTCCAGAAACGGCGTGATGGCCTCTGCCTGCCTGACACACAGTAGGTGTTCAGTAAGTGCTCACTGACCGAATGAAGGCATGGGCCTGCTAAGCTCTCCTGACCTGGTCAGGAGCCGGCAGCTCCCTCCGGGGAAAGCGGCTTCTCCCGCCCTCTCCTGTAGTTACCCACTAGGCTCTGGGTTTAGAGGCACTCGGTCCAGAGGGAAGAACGTGTCTGCCAGGGGACGCGGCGGTGGCTCTGCTGACCCAGAAGGTGACACTGTGAAACGGGAGGAGCGTGTGTGCAATGCAGGACGTCCCCTGGGTGCCTCTCGGGTCTCCTATGTCTTATGATCGAATTGGAAAATGAGAATCCAATTCCAATGGCCGAGGCCCGCTGTCACAAACCAGAGGCCACAGGCCAAGACTGGCCCCCTACCTGTGTTTGTAAATAAAGTTTTATTGTAACACAGCGGCAGCCATTTGACTGCCGCGCAGAGCTGAGCGGCCGAGACAGACGCTGCATGGCCCTCGGAGGCCACGTGTGTGCTGCCTGAGCCTACAAAAGAGGTTCGCCAGTTCCCCGGCCTCGGCCCCCCACCTGGGTGCCTGCCGAAAGCAGAGGGAGCATCGAAGGAGTAACGGGTTCGGCGGAAGGTTACAATGACCAGCCGCGACCGCGGACCAGCTGTGGAAAGCAGACTCGTGTTTATGGGTGTTTCCTTCCTGTTTTGATGTACACGTTTGTGTGTAGTAACCAAGTATACTTGTGTTCTCCCCTCCGTCAACCCTCGTGTGATGTGGCGCGTGCACGGCAGTTCACCTTCTCCCTCGCGTGTGTGCGTGCGTCGTATGTACATCAGAGCGAGAGTTTTAATCAGCGGAGAGAAGACTGAACACTTTACCCCGAGACAAAAAGGGGGCCGGATATCCTCCTCTGGGGGTGGGATCTGTGTCTTTTTGGTGGCACGTGGGCTTGGCTGTCCCAGACACGTGACCTTTTACCGTCTGTATGTGGAGGCTAAGCGAGATGCGTGCGGTGTGGAGGCGCCAGGGTGGACGGACCACGGTGACGCTCTCGAGCGGCACCGTGGTGGGGCTGGACTGCATTCTCCGGAGGCCCCCTGCTACAGGTGTGTGGCCAGGCCGGCCGGGGCGGGCGACCTCGCGCTTCGAGGCCCGGGCGCCCCCAGGGAAGCAGCAGCCGTGGTGCTCGGATGCACGGTCACTGGGCCGCAGACCAGCTCTTTGCTGCAACGACCAGCTGGCGACCAGGCTGGCGACCAGCGCACCCTCCCCGAATCCTTCTTCAGCTTCCCCAGCCACGGGGCGCGGAGAGTTCGCTCCAGACGCAGGGCGCTCGCTGGCTTCTGCAGAGCCCCCGCGCCTTAGGTCAGAGGAGAAGAACGGACCCAGACTCCAGCCCGTCCTCATGGTCTCCAGCTTGCACTTGCGTTGCCGGAGGGGGCCCTCGCCCTCCCCCCCACCCCCCGCACCGCACACGAGGGGGCCCTCCGTGTCCTCCCCCGCGGCCGCACCAGAGAAGAACCATCACGCTCCTGTTAACTGACCCTGTCACAGAAGCAAGCGCACGCGCGTCCAGCCTCCCGGGACGGTGCCCGGCTCACACGCGGAGTACCCGCCCAGGTGCAAGGTGCACCTGGAGAGGCAGAGAGGAGCGGGCACAGAGCTGCACCCGGAGCTCCCGCACGGACAGAAGGAAAACGGGCTCGAGTTGCTCCAATTCAAGGGAAAGGGGTCACA
The DNA here is from genome assembly GCF_022837055.1 of Prionailurus viverrinus. Classification (NCBI taxonomy): domain Eukaryota; kingdom Metazoa; phylum Chordata; class Mammalia; order Carnivora; family Felidae; genus Prionailurus; species Prionailurus viverrinus. Next base: position 3,281,916 of record NW_025927608.1, on the reverse strand, counting down.
CAACGTGTCCCAGGGCGTGGAAACGCAGAGGCTTTGCAGACAGCCAGCCCCGGATCGTGATCCTGGCGCCACCCGGTGGGTGCCTCCGTGCCTTCCCCTTTTCCTCTCTCTCTGGAGCGGAACCTCGGGGGACGGTGTCTCTGATGGTGGGGACCCTGTTGGGGAAGCCGTCACAGCGAAGGGTGCGGTGTTGCACGTGGGCCTGGCGGGAGAGCGGCCCGCATAGCGTCTTCCCGTCTTGTGCGGAAGGAGTTAATGCATCTTGGTGAGAGAGAGAGTGGGAAAAGGTCATTCTGCAAATATTCCAAAGCAATTTCATGAAACGGTGGGCTCTCATCCATCTGCGGTAACAAACTGGCAGGAGCCTGGAGCCTTCAGCAGCCTACGGTCGGTGAAGTTATGGCTCCCGGCGGGGAGATGTCGTATTTTCTTCCAAGGCCGAAGCGGAAAGATACACAGTGGGCCGCACTCACAGGCCCGTTACGCCGGGAGCCGCTCGCGCCCCCGTTGCTGTGCGCGGACCACGGGTGATAAATCAACCTGCGCGATTTGCACCTGACCGGTTCGCGTGTTCCCGAATGTTCCTCTGATCTTTCGGAAATGAAGGAATTTCACCTAGAACGAGTAGTCGCCTGAACTTTAATCTTGCCCACAATTGGCTAATAAGATCTGGGCGTGCTGTCGCGAAAACGTCTGTGATGAAACGGCCCGCCCGCAGGCCACGCCCACAGGCCACGCCCACAGGCCACGCGCAGCCTCTGCCGCAAACCCAGCCCTTCGGTTCCGGAGGCCGGAAGCCTGCGCCCTTTCGTGCTTGTTCGTGAGAGGAAAATGTACGCATGAAAACGAGCCATCGGTGATGGCTGCGGTGGCCCGGGTGCCCTGCGGGGGGGCCACCGGTTTGGAAGGTCAGGATCCGGGCAGGGGGCAGGAGCAGACTGCCCGGTTTTCACTGCAGCGCGCTCATTGCTGCTCGTCGTCGTCTCCACGCTGGTCCGTCTGTCACCGGTTCTGCACAGCCGCCCGCTCTGCAGAGATGCAGCCTTGCGGCCCTCACGCGGGCACGCGTCCCATCTCTGTTTCTGGGCTCCCCAGGAATGCCTGCCCTGCCTGCTCCCAGCCCGCCCCCCGGGGCCCTCTGCTGTAACAGAGCCTCCCAGTCCCAGCATGCGGCCACCAGGACCCGGTCCTGGACCTCCAGCGAGGCCACCGCTCCCGGGACCGCCCCTGAACGCAGGCACCTCGCCCTGGTAACGACCCAACCCACCGTGTGGACCCTCTGCCCCCAGATCCCACCAGCTTCACCTCGGCTGGGCCATCTGCCTCCCTCAACCCCCTGCCCTCTGGGGCCCTAGGGAAGCTTCCCTTTGCAGGGCAGCGCCGGGAATGGTGACAAAATCCATCCTACGGGCTGATCTCCTGACCGGGGCCGTGGGGCTGCGATGCGCTCGCTGAGGACAAAATAGAACCGTGGATTTAAAAGGCCCCGAGCAGAGATGCAGCCGTGTTCACAGCGGCGTGTATCCGCTTCCATTGATTTGTTTTCCTACAAAGTGCAAATGCTAGCGTTTTTTCCCCGTAAAATGTAATTATATTTTGACATCCTACTTTGTCATCTTTTGTTTTCAATTTCCTTCTTCTTTTTTAATGTTTGTTTATTTTGAGAGAGAGAACACGGGCAGGAGAGGGGCAGAGAGGGAGAGAGAGAATTGCAAGGAGGCTCCGAGCTGTCAGCGCAGAGCCAGGCACGGGACTCAAACCCGCAAACGTGAGATCGTGACCTGGGCCGACATCGAGAGTCAGATGCTTGACTGAGCCGCCCAGGTGTCCCATAACCTATGTTCCTTAGAACTCTGGAACTTGAACATTCCTCCTCTTTGAAAGTATCTGCCAACAAGCTTTTACTGCCACCCAGCGAGCACTGGTATGTGACCGCCCGCTTTTGCCGCGTGGCCATACTCCGCGGACTCGCCCCCTCACCGCGGTGCCAACAGCCCCAGGCTGGACATCCTTGCAAAGGACTCTGCAAACACCTTCTGTTATTTCGTGGAAAGTGAAAACGCAGGGTCAAAAGTCACGGCAAATCATCCTATTGCTGTTAGATTTTGCCCAAATGCTTTCCAGAAGGTCTGAAAAACTCACGCTCACCCAGTACTACGGGTGAGCGTCCACCCCTCTGCGTCGCAGCTACAACCCAACCCCCTCTGGTTAGTTTTTGCCACTCACAAGGTCCGATTGGCACTTCTTTGGTGGTACACGCAGCTGGACGTTTTTCGTCTATTTATGGCTATTTCTGCCTCTTCTTTTATGAATACCTTTGCACGTCCTTTCTCTGTTTCCACTGGGCACAACTCTTTTCCCTCCTGATTTGGGCACTTGCTGGGCAGCCTGCGGAGCGGGACAACAAGAGATCTCCAGTCAGACTCGCGCTCCCCAGCCTGCTAGGTGGGCTAGAGAGAGGGGGGGTGACAGCTCGGGGCCCGTGGCTGAGCTCCACGTGGCCACATGGCTGTGAGGGAGTTCTGGAGAGAACAGGTGGGGAGTGTGACACAGGGAGGGCAGGGCAGAGGGTACCACAACCCCTGTCCCAATTCTGGGGCGGGCAGAAGTGAGTGGGGAGGAGCAGGGGGGAGGAGAGAGGGCAGGGAGAGAAAAGAAGGTAAGGAAGTCCGTTCAGGAAAGAGACAGAGGACCCAACAGGACCGCAGGGCGTCCACAGGACAGCAGAGGAGCCAGCAGGGTTAGGGGGCCACGGAGAGGTTCAGAGCTGCACTCCAGTCCTGTGACTGGTCATGTGCAGGAGGTCGAGCGGGCAAAGGGACAGGAGGCGCTGAGGGACTCCCAACCACCCTGGGCCACCACGTACACCGGCACAACCCTGGTCTCCGGGATCTGGGTCCCTTGCTGCCACATCACTGCCTTCTGCACTAAAGCTGCTGAAATTAATGCCCCTCTAAGAAGCACGTCACTTCCTCTCAGATCGAAATGCTGGCAAAAGACCAATCATTCTCCATCGCTGATTAAAACGTCTCAGGAAGAAACTGGAAATCACAGAGGACGCCACCGCTCTTGCAGGTGCAGCAGGGACAGGAACCAGAGCAGGTCCCAGGGACGGCCAGGCTGCCCCCTGCCACACGTGAGGGTTATGGCAGGGGGGAGGCTCCCGGGGTCACAGAAAGATGCTTAGGCAACCAGAGGACAATGCTCCCGCTTAGGACCCTCAAGAATCACTTGTTCCACTTTTCCCAACAACGCCTTGCTGGATGAACTTGTCAGAACCACGAACCGCCGGGTGTCTTCTGGGAGAGTCCCATCCAGTATGGCTGGGGCAGGACCAGGAAATCAGAATTTTTAACCATTTCTTACGATCGGGCCAAGGGCTGATTTTGTCCAGCATTTCTCACATTACAATTTCAATAAAAGGAGGTTAAAAAACCAATTCCTACGAGTTCCGTTCTTGCCTACGATAGACTAAATTATACAGATCAGCTCTTCTACCAAAGAACAAATAGGAACTATGGACAAAAATTGTTTTTTAATTTTGTTTAAAAATATCCTAGGGGCGCCTGGGTGGCTCAGTCGGTTGAGCGTCCAACTCTTGATTTCAGCTCAGGTCATGATCCCAGGGTCGTGGGATTGAGTCCCGAGTTGGGTCCTGTGCTGACAGCACAGAGCCTGCTTGAGGTTCTCTCTCCCTCTGTCTGCCCTCCCCAGCTTTCTCTGTCATTGTCTCTCTCTCTCTCGTAAAAAAATAAATAAATCGAATCTAAGAATATCCTAGAGCAATATGCTGCAGTGAGGTCTTAAGGCAGCTCAGCGAACTCAGAAGGAAACCACAAGGTGACCTGATGGCATCGCTATTTGCCTTGAAGTATTTGCTGATTCTCAAGAAAATCCTAAAAGCCAGTCGACTTGTGTGTTGTACAAGCCGGTCAGTGAGGAAGCCAAGAGAAGGAGAGACAAATCAGAAGCAGCAGCCGCGAGGCTGTGAGACCAAGCACAGCCCTGTCGTCTGACCCCCGGGAGAGCGGGAGTGGGGGACAGGGCAAGCCCCGGGAGACGGGCATGTGCCCCAACTCTGGGAGGGACCCGAAGGCTGGCAGCAACACACGGGCTTGCACAAGGACCAAAGCCTGGCTTCCAGTGTGCTCAGTCCCAGCCTGGGTTACGATGGTCTGCCCGTCCCCTCACTTCCAAAGGCAAAAGTGGAACCTCTCGGGAAGAAGGAAGAGGCATCGTCTGGACCCCTGAGTCACCTCACCATTTTCACATCGTTACCTGACATTCAGCAAACAAATGACACAGCATCCGTGGACATGTGGGAGGCTCAGAACCAAGGGAAAAACAGACACAGAAATAGGCCCAAGGAGACTCCACAATTTTGGTAATCATTGAACCAAGACTTTCAAAGTAACTGTGACTTTGGAGAAAATGAAAAACCAGATGGAGGGTTTTGGTAAAGAATTACCATGTATTTTAAAAGATCAAGTAAATTCTTTATGGATTTTGGATACTAACCCTTTATCCGATGTTATTTGCAATTATCTTCTCCCATTCCGGTGGCTGCCTTTTAGTTTTGCTGATTGTTTCCTTCACTGTGCAGAAGCTTTTTACCTTGATGAGGTCCCAATGGTTCATTTTTGCTTTTGTTTCCCTTGCCTCTGCAGATTGTCTAGTAAGAAGCTGCTGCGGCCAAGGTCAAAGAGATTGTTGCCTGTGTTCTCCTCTAGATCCAAAGGGGCACATGCACCCCAATGTTTATAGCAGTGTTATCAACAATAGCCAAAGTATGGAGACAGCCCAAGTGCCCATTGACGAATGAATGGATTCAGAAGATGTGCTGCGCGCACACACACACACACACACACACACACACACACACGCTGAAATATTACTCAGCGATCGAAAACAACGAAATCTTGCCATTTGCAACAACGTGGATGGAACCAGAGTGTGTTATACTAAGTGAAATAAGTCAGAGGAAGACAGATATATGATTTCACTCAGATGTGGAATTTAAGAAACAAAACAGATGAACATAGGGGAAGGGAAGGAAAAATAAGATAAAAACGGAGAAGGAAGGAAACCACAAAAGACTCTTAAATACAGAGAACAAACTAGGGGTCACTGGAGGGGGGAGAGGAGAGATGGGACAGACAGGTGATGGGCACTAAGGAGGGCACCTGTTGGGATGAGCACTGGGTGTCGTGTGTAACAGATGAATCACTTCTGCTCCTGCAACCAATACCACGTGGCACGTTAACTAAGTGGAATTTAAATAAGCTGATTGAAAAAGTAAATAAGATAAATAAAAGATCAAATAAAAACCCTGGAACTGAAGGAAAAAACAACTAAAACTAAGACCTCTGTGCGTAGGTTTGGTCGCACATTAGGCACAGCCGAAGAAAGGATCAGTGACTCCGAAGACAGGTCAGAGGAGAAGGTCCAGGTTGCGAGAAGAGAGACAACGCAAACAACACACGGCAAATTCTGGAGGGAGGGGAGCGTGCAGGACGGGGCTGGTTAGGGGAGGCACGCGTGCATCGGCGTCCTTCAGAGGAGGGAACAGACGGGGCACAGGTACTCTGTCCAGAGAGAACGCCGCAATTTCCCCCGCTGACAGAAGACGTCAAACCACAGGGTAAGAAGCGCCGTGGACCCCGAACAGGGAACGTGCTGAGGGCCTCACGGAGGCATCGCTCATAAGACTGCTCACACCAAAAACAAACACGGCAACCTTTCTTAGAAAAATCTAAAAATTAAACTTTATGAATTTATTATTTACTTGCATCATTTACTAATGACCGATGACATCAGAACCTCTGAGACCTGGGCCAGGACACGGGGTGGGGGGGGGGGGTGTTGCTCCCCACACATTCAGGTGCCAGGGCCCCTCCGCCGGACACTCCCATCTGGTCGGCTGGGGCGAGGCCTGTGAATCAGCATTTTCAGCAAGCCGCAGAGGTCTGACTCTGCTGTAGAGGACCCCCTCTGCAAACGCAGCTTGTCCTCGCCCCTCTGGTGACAGCAGAGGAAAGAGGCCCCGGCCAGCTCCGGGCACACTGAGCAGGTGGCCCAGTCACGGTCAGTGCCTTCTGCAGCCAGGGGTGGTCCGGGAAGCAGCTCTTCGGAGCGGGGACCCAGGGCGCCCGGGGGCCTGCAGGGACCAGAGGAGATACGGCAGGAAGGGACGGGGGTTCCTGGTCCCGCCTAGAGACTCCCACAGACTTGCTCTGATTCGAGCGGGCCCACAGCTCCGCCGTCTGTCCACTTCCCGTGTGCCAGGCACCCGGGGAGCACTTCTCCACGGCGTCCCTCACCTTCTCGCGGCAAACCCACGAGGGGAAATTATCACCCCCGTTTACAGACTCAGGGAAGTTCAGTAACTCACACAAGGTCACCACGGCCAGGACGTGGGGTTTGAACCCACAGAGCTTGGTTTCCAAGGCTGCCCTTACGGCTCCTGGTTCTAGGGCCTCCCTAAATCCCTGTCCGCCGTTCACACGCACTCACCCCACAGGCCGACATGGCTCTTTCCATATCCCCCCTGCAGAGCGTGTTTGGTGGGGGGGACAGCCTGACGGAGCACAGGGAGCAGCGGGCCGGGACCGGAAGACCCACTTGCCGCCCACGCCGTGGTTCTAGGAAGGCTCCCTCCTTCCGGCGGTTTCCCCGTCGGGAAAGCAGGGGGACATAATACCGCCTCGGGACTGTGCCGGGGTGACCTGCCTTTGAAGGTTGGGGTCACTGCTCCAAAAGGCGAGCGCCACGGGGCACGCACCCAGCGCGGCTGACATGGGGTCCGCGTACCGGACAAGCACCTGGGGTGGGACACGGGGTCCCACGCGCTGGACACACACCTGGGGCGGGACTCGGGGCTCCACCTACCGAGCAGTCGGAATGCCTTGTCCACACCGTGACTGCACCGGGGCGGCTCCCGAGAAGCCGGGGGTCTGGGCCTGCAGAGTGGCCCGGGGCCGCCAGCCCTCATTCCTGCCGCTGTGAGCTCATCCCCTCCCCTCACCACTGACAGGCTCGCCCGGCCACACTTGCGATCTGAAACAGTGGTGTCTAGAGGGTCTCAATAAGCTCGGAAATCTGATCATATCATTCTCTGAAATTTCCTTTCTGGTGCCTGATGTCAATGGGTTTTTTGGTAGCTTTTACGTAAGTTTTAATAAAAGACTGATGAATTCGATGGTAGAAATAAACGCCTCTACGGGTGACGACACTACAGGCAGCACCAGTTCTGGGCAAACTTTCAAGAGAAGAAAATGAGGCATGGAGTCTTGTCCCTCCTCTCCTCACCCTGCCCTCATTCGGGGCTACCCACCCGCACCCCTGTGGCGGGCACCCAGCACCCCCGGGGACTTCCCCGACTGCCTGGGACTCCCGCGTGGCCCTCGGCCCGAGCAGAACATTCGCACCGCACCGCTTTCTCCTGGGGACCACGGGGGCCCCCATCCGTGGGACAGAGACCCTTCCTGTGCAGACCGGCCTGTCATCCGGGGTTCACGGTGGAGGCGTGGGGAAAACAGGAGGGAGAGGGGGCCGGAGGGCAGAAGGAAAGAAGGACAGGAGGGAAGGAAGGTGAGAGGACGGGAGGGAAAAGGGGAGGTAGAGGTGAGGGCAGAGAGGGGAGGGGATGGCTGTGCAGTGGCCGGCCGGCCCACGCAGAGACGGAAAAGCAAACATCCAGAAATAGGTGGGGACCGCTGCTGGACCTTCCATTTCCCCGGCCTCACGGGCTCCTGGGGAAGGCTGCGGCCCCCTCCCCTGCTCGGGTTACAGGAGGACTGAGCGGCCGGCCTCAGCCCTGCCCTGCTCCTCTCTGGATCTGCCGTCCCCCACAGCAGAACGTGCTTCCCACCGCGTGCCGGGCTCCCGCCCAGCCGAAGGCCTGCAGGTGCGTGCCCGGTGGTGTTCACTCCCGGCTGGGGGACGAGCGTGTCTAATGTGGGAGCCAAGCACGGGAAGGCCCACCTGTAGGCCACAACCTCCCCCGACTACGGACAGGGCTGTCGCTTCCCCTGCCCTCCATCTGAGCCCAGGCTCTCAGTGGGTCTGAGCTGAGAGGGAACAAGAGTGACGTTTGGTGATTCTGCTGCCGAGAAGGCATCGCTTGGGGCGCCTGGGGGCTCAGTCGGTCGAGCGTCTGACTCTTGATTTCGGCTCAGGTCACGATCTCACGGTTCGTGGATTCGATGCCTGCGTCGGGCCCCAGTGGACAGCGCAGAACCTGCTTGGGATTCGCCGTCTCCCTCTCTCTGCCCCTCCCCCACTCGCGCTGGCTCTCTTTCTAAAAATAAAATAAATCTTAAAGAGAAAAAAAAGAGGAATCACTCCTCAAAAGCCTGCCGCCTACACAGCCCCCAGGTCAGGGTCCTTCCACCAAATTTGGCTGCTGAGTTAGGCACCCTGATGGGCCTCAGGGAGGATGCCCAGGGTTTCGTTTCCACTCGCCTCCACCCCAGAGCCTTGAGCTATGGCATCCTCTACTCGGCCTCAGCCAGCACAATCTCTGCCCCCAAGCCCGTGGCAGACCGCCGTGGTCCAGAAGACGCCTGCAGGCCTTCCCAGCGGGGGGGGGAGCACTTAGACTTTTCTACGGGGGCGTCAGATCCAAAGTGAGGGAGTCAGCCTTCGTGCCCCGCAGTAACCAGGCGCTGGGCACAGGCTGCCACCAGGAAAGGGCTGTGACTTTGGGAAAGATGACTCTCTTCAGCCACGGGCGATGCAGGGGAGGGTCTCAGCTGTGAGCTGGTGGCAGCAGGCACCCTGGCAGCTACCCGGGGGCTCAAAGGGGGCGGGTAGCACGTCACCGCACCCACGGCTGCTTCCATGTTGCCTTTACTCAGTTCGGTTTTTGTTTGGAGCAAGAGACCACAAGTGTCACATCAGACACAAAGTAATCTCAGACAGTAGAGTCTAATTTACTTTCTGCTTTTGGAGAACGCTCTCCAAGAGCATCTAAACCGAGGCTTATCTGTCCTCCATCCATCGCTCCCCGTTCAGAACCAAAGAACGAAGTCGAGTCCACGGGAGCTTCGTGCGGCCGCTGGGCCCCGTGGAGCTCTGCTCCAGGATCGGTCCGCGCCGGTCAGCTTCCCACTTGCAGCAACCCTGTGCAAAGGGTGTCAGATGGGACTTCTTCTGTCTGGAGTCTCTACAGGCTCCACCACAGGGACACGGGATGACACACGCCCGCACACTCTAAGGGACAGAACTGCTGCCTTAGCCTGGGTCCCCGGGATGAGGAATTGCACGTAGGACACGCGAAAGTGGGTGACGTGGGTCGTGTGAAGTAAACCGAGAAGCGGGAGGGGAGGGCTCAGAGGGGGGAAGGCTGATCCAAGCATGAGCTGTCGAGCTGCTCGCAACCGCGGGCCTGGCGGTGGGCCTGGTGATCCCCCAGGAGCAAGCAGAACTGGCCCCCCAGCAGAACTGGTTGGGAGGGCAGAGAAGTTATCCACTCCTACCCTGTGGGGGGTACAGGAGGGGGAGGGAAGGAGGGGGGAGGGGGGAGGAGGGGGAGGGGAATAGGGAGAGGAGGGGATGAGGGGGAGAGGAGGAGGAAGGCAGGGGAGGAGGGGAAGGAGGGGGGGAGGGGGAGGGGAGGAGGGGAGAGGGGGAGGGGAGGGGAGGGGGGAGGAGGGAGGAGGGGGAGGAAGGAGAGGTAGAGCAGAAGGAGAAGGAGGGAAAGGGGGGAGGGGGAAGGAGGGAGAGGAAGAGGAGAGAGAGGAGGGGAAGAGGGGGAGAGGAGGAGGGGGAAGAGGGGAGTAGGGGGAGGGGAATAGGGAGAGGAGGGGATGAGGGGATGAGGGGGAGAGGAGGAGGAAGGCAGGGGAGGAGGGGAGGAGGGGGAGAGGGAGAGGGGAGGGGAGGAGGGAGGAGGGGAGGGAGAGGGAGGGGGAGGGGAGGGAGAGGGAGGGGAGGGGAGGAGGGGGAGGAAGGGGGAGAGGGGAATGTGAGGGGAGGGGGGAGGAGGGAGGAGGGAGGAGGGGAGGAGGGGGAGGAAGGGGAGGGGAGGAAGGAGGAGGGGAAGAGGGCGAGGAGGGGGGAGGGAGAAGGGGAGGGGAGGAGGAAGGCAGGGGAGGAGAGGAAGGAGGGGGTGACGGGGAGGGGAGGGGAAGAGGGAGGAGGGGAGAAGGGGGAGAAGGGGAGGAGGGGAGGAGGGGGGAGGGAGAAGGGGAGGGAGGAGGGGGAGGGGGAGGGGGAGGACAACGACCCAGAAGAGCCTTTTCCTGGTCACACATGCCAGCCTGAGGTCATCCCTGCGTCCCCTGCAGCCTGTGGTCCCCAGCAGACGCCAGCACCTGCTAGAGCAGGAGGACACCCGAACCTGGGGCCAGCGGCACGCCTGAGAATACCGCTGGGGCGAACACCCTACGTGGCTCTGAGGTCAGAGGTCGGCTCTACCAGGCCGCCTCATGTCTCTCTCTCTATTTGCCTGTTCCCAGCTCCCGCTCGCCTCGGGACATCGGAGTTTAGATCCTGGGTCCCCCGGCTTGGGAGAATGGGAGCCCCCTGCAGGGCCTGTTTTAACGCGAATTCCCAGTCCCAGCTCTGACTTGGCGGGCGGCCTACTCTGGGAGGAGCCTAAGCGGTGGAGTGCGCTACAGGGACCCTTCCGCGGAGGTGGAGAGGTTTCTTCGCGGTGCCGTGCAGTGCGGCAGGCACATGAAACGCGGCTAGCGTGACTCGGGCGGGGAGTCTCAAAGTTCACTTCGTTGTCATCAGTGTCACTTTCGAAAGCCACGACGGAGCGCGCAGCTCAGAGCCCTGCTCCTCGAAGAGCCCGGCAGACCAGCGGCAGCGGCGGCTGGAAGGCCGCCAGGAATGCAGAACTTCAGGTCCCGCTCGAGAGCTACTAGGGAGTCAGAGTCTGCGCGGTGGTAACAAGATCCCCAGGCAAGGTGTTGGTCGGTACAGACGGACGCTTTCTGGAACGGACTACAGCCTGAGGCCTCCCGCCTCTCTTGTTCCAGACCGACCCCAGCATCCGCTTGTGTGACGCAGCTCTCACCCGCAACACTGGGTCCCGATGTGACAAGCGTAAAAGAGATGTGTGCGTGTGTGTCTGTGACGGGAGGGGGAGGGACGCAGGGAAGTCGTGGCCGAGGTGGAAAGGGGACCGCACGCGAGCCTTTGCACCTCACTCGCTGAGCGACAGAGAACCAGCCAACGTCGACAAGCGGGCAGGTGACGCGGGTGAGGTTTCACGACAGTGACGTGTGGAAACGCGGCGCACGGGCCAGAGGAGAGGACCACGCTGGCCTCCACGTCCGCTGGCTCTTGTAGCCGGTGTATCAGGGAGTGACTCTGGCTATCGTAGCTCACCCTTCGATCGGAGACGCAGGAAACATTTAGGGCTTAGGCAGTGTATCTCTCCCACAGCACCCACATCCACACGTACCCCAACCCAGATCTCCAGAACACCACAGCATCCTCTGCCTCCAGGCGCGGGCAGAAATAAACACTCCGCATTTCAATCCTGAACAGGTTACTTCTCCGTGATAAACCAAAAATGTTCACCGCTTATAGTAAAGTGAACTCTCTGGGATCCGATTCACCGTTGAGAAAATTGTCTGCTTTGAAAGCACACTTTTTAAACAAAATATTAAAAGCATAAGGAAGATATTCACAGGACATACAATAATCAAAACCAGGAAACACAATGGATCTCCTTCAGACGTCTTGTCCGAGTGTTGAGGTGGAAAACAGCCACAGCGGGCAGCAGAGACAGGGATAAAATGAAAAGAGATGTGGAGGGGGAAAAAAGTGTCACGACCTTTTTTTTTTTCAACGTTTATTTATTTTTGAGAAAGAGAGAGACAGAGCATGAACGGGGGAGGGGCAGAGAGAGAGGGAGACACAGAATCTGAAACAGGCTCCAGGCTCCGAGCCATCGGCCCAGAGCCCGACGCGGGGCTCGAACTCACGGACCGTGAGATTGTGACCTGAGCCGAAGTCGGATGCCCAACCGACTGAGCCACCCAGGTGCCCCACGACCTTTTTTCATCTAGACCCAGAATCAGCTGACGTGCCGAGCGGTGGATCCTGGGCAGGGGCAGAGCCAAGACAGGGGTTTCCTGGGTGAAAGGGTCTGCGAGGTGCTCTGTTCTTAAAGAACAAACTACAGAAGCCATGCCCTCGACTCAAACACCGTGAGCTAGACGACAGCCCCAAGCAGGGCACCCGGATGGAGAAGGGGAGACTGGCGTTGGCACACGGGGGCCAGAGATGAGGAATCACGGAGGGGCCGGTTCCAGCGAGAAGCAAGACACGTGCCCGAGGTCAGGGGAGCCTGGGGCCCCCATGAGGACCTGCACAGCCCCCTCCTGGGGTGACCGGACAAGCCAGGCCTCAACCCCCTAGCTAGGTGGACAGTCCCCACAGCAGTTGTCTCCTCACGGGGAACACACCCCGCGAGCGGGCAAGGGGACCCCGGGGGCGTAGGGAAGAAGAAACTAGGATCTCTGTCCGTATTTACTTTTCATCTCTACGAGACAAGAAGTTAGGTTTTGCTAAAGGTTCAAATACAAAATATAAAAGTTCAAACACATGGCCTTCCCCCACTGCCGTCAGAGTCCCACGTCGGGCCGCATGCGAGCTGGGGGGCGGGGGGGGGGACCAGAAGGGAGACATGGGGCATGGGGGGGTGGTATTTGCTTTCAGTGGGGTGACACACAGTGCTTTCTCTTTGTTCCCACGCACGTGGGTGTACCGCTTACGTGGTTCTCGCTGAGCAAACCCTCTTAAGATGGCAAGTGGCTTCAAAAGACTCTTGAAAAGGAACAGCGACCGAAGAGCAGTCTCAGGAGGCGAGTGCGGTGAGCCATGATAGCGGACATTTCTACTCCCAGAAAAGCTCTCTGTCAGCCACACAAGGAAAAACAGTAACATCTGCTGAGAGGTGAGCCCCAAACTCGAGATGTTTCACAAAGATACTTCACATAGGAAATGTCCGCTCTTCACGGTGCGTGACTGTCCCTTCCTGTATAATGACGACTGTCAAGCCACCATGGTCACAGAGGCTGCAGATCCGGAAGATGAAGACAAACCTCCATGATGTTTTCAGTGAGATTTAAGCCCATAAAACGCGAACTCTATACGCCTCAAGCAGCGTTCGCTAAATAGCGTCGTAAACGCTTAGGACTCTTTTAAGAGCAAAAAACAAGTAGCATACCATCTAGAAAACACTGTTCTTCCTGCCGTGGAAACATGGTGAAATGTTGAAATATTCAAAGTGAGTATTGAAATACTCGTGAAACGGTTGAGGGGGGAAAAAAACAGAAAAAAAAAATCTTATTTTGCCAGGAAGTACTACCAGGTAACAGGGAAAAAACACTGCAGAAGAAGTAACAAGAAGTAAGTTCAGGAATACACTTTTCAGTGGGGGGCGGGGGGGGGAGCTGCGTAAGAGGACAGATGTTTCCGGCACGTCCCAGCTTATGGCGTCGCCCCGAGAACGGAAGAGTCCGGATATTAACGAAATTAAGTAGTGAGGAGGATAGAGGTCTCAAGATTAGTACGTGTTTTGACAAAGGCCATGTTTTAGGACAAACTACGCAGGTCAAGCCGTGGAGGGGATCACCTCGGCCGGAACCTGTGTGCAAGGAGAGCCGGGTGGGCCCCGCGGTAAAGGCGTCAGCGGCGGCATCCCCGGAACGCACGGACAAGGAATGCGCCCCGCCACGACGACATCGCCAGTTTTATCAAATGGACACCTTGAAGACGGAACAGAATGTTCACGGTATGTTATGACAGGAAATACCCATGAAAAACATTTTGGTTCCCCTACATTTCTCTCTCTCGGGGTAAAATACTTTCGGAGGAACCGTTCACAGGCGCCTGGGCGGCTCAGCCAGTTAAGCATCGGACTTCGGCTCAGGTCACGGCCTCCTAGTTCATGAGTTTGAGCCCCGCATCGGGCTCTGCGCTCACAGCACGGAGCCCGCTTTGGATCCTCTGTCTCCTGCCTCTGCCCCTCCCCGACTCACGCTCTCTCAAAAATAAATTAAAAAAAATTAAAAAGTTTTACTTGGAAATAACAGAGGAAGCCACCACTCTCGCGGGTGCAGGACGGACAGGAACCACAGCGTGTGGCCGACAGCAGCATGCGCTGTCTCTGCCCAATACAGTGATGAAAATACTTCCAGATTCCCGTGTCCAGTGTATGCCGTGTGTATCACAAGAAGTTCCTTGCAGAACTGGAAAACGACCAGAGCCCTGAAAACCAAACGCTAGAATAAACTGAGATTAGAAGCAGACATTTCAATCAGTCAGAAGGGATTCAAACAAGGTTTTCAAAAACAAAAAATTTCCATCACACCTCTTTCCCTTTTAGAAGTTAAGTACTTCAGGGGCTCCTGGGGGGCTCAGTCGGTTGAGCGTCCAACTTCGGCTCAGGTCACGATCTCACGGTTCGTGAATTCGAGCCCCGCGTCGGGCTCTGTGCTGACAGCTCGGAGCCTGCTTTGGATTCTGTGTGTCCCTCTTTCTGCCCGTCCCCTGCTCACTCTCTCTCTGTCTCTCTCAAAAATAAACAAACATTAAAAAATAAGAGAAATTAAGTGTTGCACAATTTACAGACAACAGACTGTTTCAATCTCTCCTCTTTCACTAGTGCACGTCTGCTAAAACGCATAAGGTAGTATCTGGAAGGGAATCTGTTACTTATTTCCAAGCGTATCAACCAGTGTTTGGGGTGGGGGCTCCCAGGGATGAGAGATGGCCCTTCAACGGGCAGGCGGTGGGGAGGGAGAAAGACCACGAGGTGCGTGGAGGGCACGCGTAAGGCCAAGGGCGCAGACCTCGTGACCCACACGTGGAGGGGTCCAGGAAGGCCGTGAAACCACAGCAACAGAGACCGCGTTCTAGAAGAATCCGACCCGGGGACAACGCTGAAGGGGCAGAATCTCGGCAGCAGATCGGGACCAGCGTAAAAAGCAGCAAGGGCACAAGACAGGGAGCCTGCACGCCAGTTCCTCCGTCAGGAGCTTACTGGAGTTTATCCTGCGCTGGGGACTGCGGCGAACCCCACACGCCACAGAGAAACCGCCCGCGAGGAGCTCATCGGCTCACGAGGAAGCAAGCGTGCAAACGCGTGATCTGATTAAAGTGCAGCATAACTGAATTCGTGATCTCTGCGGGAAACACGGAGAACAGGGGCCAGGAACCGAGTTGCGTACCAGGCTGTCCACACCTAGACCCGCCCACGCTCATCACTGTCCTGGCTGCGCGTGCACTGTTCTTACTGACGTCTGCTGGGCGGACTAGAGCCGGACAGAGGAGACCTAGTTAAATGACACACGCTTCTAGAGAACAGGCAGCCGTCGGAGACAGACGCCGGGGCTCCGATGTGTCTCCAGTTCCCCAAGGCTAAGAACCGTCTCTGCTCAGATCTAGCAGCCACTCCTCCCACACCGGGGCTGCCCCTCACCACGCCCCTTATCGTGCTGGCTCGTCCCCGGGTTTGAGGCCTGTCCTCAGCGTCTGAGTCTGTCCTGAAGGGAGCCACCTGCATCCTCGGGGTGCTCCCTTCCCAATACCCTCTGCACGATGACCCCTGCCCGTTCCCGGTCACCAGGGCCACCCTTCCGAGGCGGGAGACCCTTTCCCAAATCTCACCAATCTCACATTTTAAAGTATTTTTACTTTTGTGCATAAAACACCAAGTCATATGCTATTGTCCAAAGAACATGGATCCATGTTTTAAATGAAACCTTTCTGGATGTTTAATTAACTCATTCAAAAAAATCCTCAAACACAGACTATACGTGCAGGTGTCCGCTAAGTATGAGTGACGGTATCACCCTCCCCTCCAGAGCCGTCTGAAGGGACAGACATGTCAACATGACAAGGAGGACAGTGACCAGGGGGTTTACACAAGTGCAGGAGGTGTTAACTCCATCCGGGGCCTGGGGGGAGGCCTCATGGGACAGGGGGCCTTGGGGCGGGAAGGCCTCACGGGAGAAAGGGCCTGGCGGAGGGGAAGGCCTCACGGGAGAGGGGGCCTGGGGCGGGGGGGGGAGACATCACGGGAGAGGGGGCCTGGGGAGGGGAGGCCTCATGGAGAGGGGGCCTGGGGGTGGGGGAGGCCTCACGGGAGAGGGGGCCTGGGGGGTCCTGAATGATAGGCAGGAGTTCCGGGTTGGACAAAAGAAGAAAGGCCAGAGGAGAGAGCACACTCACCAGGTGTAAGGGGCAGGAGAGGCCCGTGTTGCTCGGGGACGTGCACAGACGTTTGTGCCGGCCGGCCGGGGGCTTCGCACGGAGAAGCCACCTGGCCGTTACCCCGTGGGCCCCAAACAGCCACCAAAAGGCTCCAAGCAGGGCCACCTCCCGATCACATCCGTGTTCTGTGAGGTCACGTGGACCGTGGTTAGAGACATAAAGTGGAGTGTTAAGAGCCCGGACAGAAGGGACGACGGGACAACGGAGGGGAGGGGACGGACACACGCTCCACAGGACCCCGCACGTGCTGGGCGCCGGGTGTGAGAGTGGCGTCTAGGAAGCCGCCCAAATCTTCCCTCGCTGTGATGCCATCTGCCAGCTCCCAGCCCGCAGCAAACTTCATTTCCAGAGCAGACACCGCAAGCAAACACACAATTTCTGACTGACAGGATATCAGATCTTAGACTCGGAAGGGACCGACGCACGGCACAGCAGAGACGGAACTAAAGTATTTAAATCATAAAAGGTCTCGGTCCACGAACCATCGAAAGCTACAAAGTGTCAGACGTAAAATCTCAGGGCGAGCAAATGCAGTCATGATGAAGTGCTAGAATATTCTTGGGGAACTCTGTACGCAGAGCAAACCCCAACAAAGCACTTAGCAGCTGCCTAGTCTCCCGCGCCCGCCCACCAAAGACTGACCAGTCCAGACAGGGCTCGCTGAAACCGGGTGTGGGCTGGGGGTTGGGGGGGGGGGGGGTCTACTTTCCGGGCGCCCCGAGCCGGACACAGGTCCTCACACACACCTAGCTTAAGCTGCAGAGCAGAAAGATCAGCCCGCCACGCTGACGGCAGGAAGTTACGCGGAACATCACACGTGACAGCCTCCACTTTAAGTAACGTTCCACTATTGGTTTTGGAAGATGCTTTAATGTGAGGCGTTTGCAATTCCACTAGAAACAATGCAGTCCATATTCGCCATGAGTGGGCAAAACGCACGCTACCTCGTGACGAGGGGCAACACGTATTCTGCTTTTCCCCGGGCCGCAGGCATCGGGATCTACGTGGAGTCTTCGTAAAGGACTTCATCCACCCTCACGTCGTGTTCGTCCACGGGGACCCGGAGGCACATCTGTTCTCGGAACGCCAAGGCCACGGTGTAGGGCTTCGAGTCCTGCTGCTGCAGACAGCGCGTCAGGTAGGAGTCGTAGTAGCCCTTGCCCCTCCCCAGCCGGTTGCCATGCTTGTCAAACCCAAGACCCGGCACAAAGATGAGATCGAGTCCCCCTGTGGAAGAGACGAGCACACAGAAGAGCGTTAACGGTTTCCGAAAGCGACGGACCACTCGCGGATCTGGTTCCTGCTTTCGGATGGCGTCTAGCCTCTCTCCGATTTCTAAATGTTATTTATTTTTTTTATGTTTATTTCTGAGACAGAGAGACAGATCGTGAGCGGGGGAGGGGCAGAGAGAGGGGGAGACACAGAATCGGAAGCGGGCTCCAGGCTCTGAGCTGTCAGCACAGAGCCCGACGCGGGGCTCGAACTCACGGACCGCGAGACCGTGACCTGAGCCGAAGTCGGACGCGCAACTGACTGAGCCGCCCAGGAGCCCCACTTCCTTACGGTTTCTTAATTATGACTTAATGACTTCCTTATGACTTTCTCTTCTCTGGCTTATTTTACTGTACAGAAACAGTACATAATGCATACAGAACATGCGATAACTGTGTCATCACAAGGCTTCTGGTCAACAGCATGCTGTGAGAAGGTAAGTTTTGGAAGAGTCAAAAGTTGTATGTGTTTTCAACTGTGTGTAGAGGTCAGCGCCCCTAACCCTCGAGTAGTTCAAGGGTCAACTGTAAGTACAAAAATGCAGATTCCCAGACCTCATCCTCACCTAAAGAGAATTCCATGGATGGGGCCTAAGAACTTTTTTCCTTTCTTCTTTTAAGTGTCCATACGATCCTACGTGCCTCCCAGGCTTGATCTTGGTGAATAATCCACTTAATGTGTTGTTGAATATGGCTTACTAATATTTTGTTGAGGGATTTTGCTTCTATGTTCATCGAGGACATTAGTCTGTAATTTTCTACTTTTGTAGTATCTTTGTCTGGTTTTATTATCTGGGTGATGCTGACCTCTCGGTAGAATGAATTCGGAAGGTTTCCTCCCTCTTTTTCTTTGTGGAATGGTTTCAGGAGAACTCTTTAAATGCTTGGTAGAATTGGCCTGTGATCCACCTGGCCTTGGCCTTTGTGTTTGGTGGGAGTTTTTTGATCAGTGATGTAATTTTGTTACCAGTAACTAACTGTGCACATTTCCTATGTGTCCTGATTCCGTTTTGGAGCCAACGGGCACAGAGTAAGATGCTCAACCTCACTCATCGTCAGGGAAACGCAAATCCACACCGCCACGAGACACCACCTCACACCTGCTAGGATGTCCGTTAAAAAAAGAGAAACAGCAGAATATGTAAGTGTTGGTGAGGACGTGGGAGACACTGGAACCCTCGTATACTGCTGCTGGGAATAGAAAAAGGTACAGCTGCAATGGAAAACAGTACAGAGTTTCCTTAAAACATTAGAAGAACATCTAGCCGCCCACTTCTGGGGTATTTAGCCAAAGGAAAAAACCCTGAAATCGGGGTCTTGAAGAGGTGCTTGCACCCCCGTGTCCAGAGCAGCACCACTGACAACAGTTAAGAGCTAGAAACCCCTACTGCTGGCTGACGGACGAAAGGATAAACAAACTGCGGCCCAGCGCTAGAATACTACTCGGCCATGAAAAAGGAAGACCCGCCACCTGCCGCAACCTGGAAGAAGCCGGAAGACATCGGGTCCAGAGAGATACACCAGGCGCAGAGGGACAAATGCTACAAGATTCTGCTCACAGGAGGCGTCTGAAGGAGCCAGGCTCACGGCAGTGGGGCGCACAAGGGTGCTGCCGGAGGCTGGAAGGAGAAACGGGGCCGCCGTGCGGTGCGTGGAAGTTCCGGCCGCGCAGGGTGAGAGACGCAGCAGAGGCCACAGTTAACGCGGACCGCACGCTTACACTTCTGTTAAGGGGGGGGATCTCGTGTTATGTGTTATTTACCACATTAAAAAAAAAAAAAAAAGGCAAACAGGGCGCCTGGGCAGCTCAGTCGGTTAAGCACCCGACTCTTGATTTCAGCTCAGGTCATGATCTCACGGTTTCGTGAGTTCGAGTCCCGTGTCGGGCTCTGTGCTGACAGTGTGGAGCCTGCCTGGCGTTCCCTCCCCGTCTCTCTGCCTCTTTCTCTCTCTCTTTCTAAAATAAAATCTTATAAAAATGTTATTAAGAAAAGGCAAAGCTACAAAGGGAAAACCAAGAGAAGATGGGTGTTTCCACCAAGTGAACACGGAAGAGAGACAGAGGGAGAGAAGGCAGAATTCCAGCGCGTCGCCTCCAGGCGGCTGCAGGAGGAGAAGGCAGAGGGGGACAGAAAGGCAGGAAAACAACTTCCTGGAGTCAGCCGAGGCTCAGCTGGTCTCACTCGCTCTCGCCAGGTGGGGGGAGCTTCTTCACTTGGAATGACTTTGAGCCAGCGCTTCCCTTAGAGCCGGCTCTCACACGCTCTCTCGGCTCCGGGTGCGGAAGGAAACCGGGGCCGGGGGATGTCAGAGCACGGGGTCAGCAAACTCCCCGTGAAGGGCCAGAGACAAAGTAGTTCAGGCTTCACGGGCCACAGGGTCTCTGTCACAACGACTCGGCTCTGCCAGGTGCCACGAGAGCAGCCACGGAAGATGCGAACCCGGGCGGGCGTGGCTGTGCCCCCGTAACTTTCTACCCGCAGAGACAGGCGGCGGGCCGGGTCTGGCGGCAGGCTGCGGGGTGCTGCCGCGTCGGAGAGCACGAGGAAAGATATCCAGGAGGAAGGGAGCAGAGCGCTGGCAGGAAGGGCGAGGAGGGCCGGGAAGACGTCTATCAGATGGGCACAGGAGGAAATCGCGGGGGCGAGGGCGCTCAGCGGGGAGTGAGGACGGACACTGAGCTGCAGCATCTTCCTCGACAAAGAAGCGGAACCAGGCCCTGAAGGAAAACGCCGGAGGGGGACTCCGCCGGTGCCAGCACCTGCTCTCAGCCCCGAACGCATGAAGCCAGCACCGAGGATTCGGGCCACCTTCACAAAATGTCGTTTTGAGCTCTGGCCAAGGGGGCAGCAGCTAAGCCCCAGCCCCCCTCGGGCACCCTGAACTCAGACCCGTGTCCCCGGCTGCTCAGAGCATCCTGTCGGCCCGCCCAGCTCCCTCTGCCCCGACCCTGCTGCAGGTGCTGAGCGTCCAAACAAGCTGTGCAGATCGAACTCCAGCCTCATGGGCGCCTATCCCCCCCACCCACTTCCTGCAGGTCCGGGACTGCGGATCCCCCCCCAGGGGCCCCCACGCGGCTGGCAGGGCGCTCGCCTCCACCTGTCGCTCTGTGGGTGCCGGTGCCCCCGCACATCCAGCCGGGCGCCCGCCGCCTGGTCCCGCTGACCCCAACCCAGCCTCAGATGCGGGCCCCCTCCTCACTCTTCCCTCTCGGAGACCTTTAGTCCACCACAGTGACTTAAAGACAACGCCCAAACTCCCCGACCGGGTGGGTACCCCCGCCTTCACCACCCCCCCCCCACCGCTCCCACGGCCGCACGGCCTCCCAGCCTCCCGCCTGCAGGGGCCACCGGTCTTTGTATCTACCTGTCTGGTCCCCACATCATCACGTCAACGAGCCTCAGCTAGACGCCAGGCGGCCCTCCCTGCACGTGAGATGTGGTGCGACCAGCTCTTGTCCTACACGGTGACACGGCCCCGGTCCGTTAAGGAGGAAGGATCTGGGGCACCCGGGGGGCTCAGTCGCTTGACCCTCTGACTTCGGCTCAGGTCACGATCTCACGGTTCGTGGGTTCGGGCCCCGCGTAGGACTCACTCCCGTGAGCACGGAGTCCACTTTGGATCTTTTGTTCCCCCCTCTGCTCCTCCCCCGCTTGTGCCCTCTGAAGAATAAGTAAAACATTAAAAACTTTAAAAGATTAATGATAATAAAAAAAGAGGAGGAGGAATCCTTTCCCCAGAGGGACGCTAGTTCGGTTCTGTTTACTGGGAAAGAAAGAACAGTAACAGGGAGAGCGAGGAGTCGCTGCCGTCCCGTATGCAACACCTAACCCTTATCCAGAGTCCAGCTGCTGGAAGAGAAGACAGAGCACAGAAACGGACGCGGCGGGCACCATGCGGCGCCCCGGGGAGAGAAGAGGGACCGCAATCAGCTGGTCGGCACGCCCGCCCGGTGAGGCAGGAGTGCAGGGCCACCGTCCCCATCTGATGGATGAAGAGCTGGAGCTCTGTGCCCAGAGAGGTCACATTCCTCCCCGAGGGCGGCCAGCTCCTAAGAGACCCAGCGGAGGGCTTGCTGTCCAGGTGGATGGTGACTCGGCACACACCATTCCTGCTGCTAAAGGTTTGAGTGGGGTCCGGCAAAGGGACGGAGGGACAAGGGAAAGGCACGGGTCGAGGGGCCGAGCGTGCAGGCTGCCGGACAGGGTGCCCGGGCCGTGTCCCGGCACCGGTACCCGGCAGCGACGAAGCGTCACTCAGAGCCACCCTGACCTGCCGTCGAAGACAGACGGGCGTATGCGAACGTCGAGTCCCCCAGCTGTCATAACCAGCTGCCGCATGCACCCCCCCGAGGCCCCGCAGCCCATCACGGAGACACGCGCACTGGCATCCGACACGCTTCTGGAACACGAGGCAGCTGGGACCGTCAGACACGGTCAAGACAGCGCACGCAGCACAACTCTCAGAAATCAGTCCCACACGCCCTGAGCTCACGTCGGGTGGCCTCAGAAACCACAGACGGGGGCACGGCCGCTTGACTCCCTTGTCGTGGTACGAACGTAGAGCAGGAGAACAAACCACTTTCGTGATCACAGGCATCACAAATACTCAACTTCCGATTACACTTAAAAGTTGGGTTTTTTGAACGTTTCTTTCCCTACAATTGCGTACCACTCTGAAAGGGTATTTGACTAAACCAGCTGAGGCAGACAGCCATTTCTTTAATTCCACTGCAAATGCATCTTCGTTGCTTCTGCTGTGTTTGGTCACAATGGGTTTCGGCCGTTTGGGAATCCCCTTGTGGAGGCAAACGTGTAAAACACAGAATCAAAAGATGTAAAAATCATCTTGGAAAGACACAAACTGTCGTGTGACTGGTCGTTTCTGTGTTGTTCCTCTAAGAGCCTTTCTTTGAACACAGGACCTGACGTTTGTGTCAAAACACAGAGACTACAAGTGTCGTGACAGTACCAGGTACAGAAGGAAGCCACGTGCAGGGTTGTGCCTAGGCATGACCGGTCACCACTAGTCCGCTAACTAGGCATTCGCATCGTAAGACAATGTCGGCAAGCCTTATATTTACACCTAGGTGTTTCTGAGTTCAAGGCTTTCAGCTAGCCCTGTGAAATGCACTCTGTGTTGAAATGGAGAAGGTAGGGATGGCAGGAATTTAGACCCTTCCAGAAAAGGCTAGAGATGCAGGAATAGTATATGGGGACTTAGCTGCTGGGAGCCTCAGCAATGGCGTCCTCCCCCCACCCAACCCGGAGAGCCCCCCTCCCCACCCCCCCAACCCGGAGAGCCCCCTTCCTCCCCACCCACCCAACCCGGAGAGCCCCACTCCCCACCCCCCAACCCGGAGAGCCCCCTTCCTCCCCACCCACCCAATCCAGAGAGCCTCCCTCCCTCCCCCACCCAAACTGGAGAGCCCCCCTCCCTGCACCCCCCGCCCGGAGAGTCCCCCTCCCCGCCCCCCCCCAACCCGGAGAGTCCCCCTCCCTGCCCCTCCCAACCTGGAGAGTCCCCCTCCCCACCCCCCCAACCCGGAGAGCCCCTTTCCTCCCCACCCACCCAACCCGGAGAGCCCCACTCCCCACCCCCCCCAACCCAGAGAGCCCCCTTCCTCCCCACCCACCCAATCCAGAGAGCCTCCCTCCCTCCCCCACCCAACCTGGAGAGTCCCCCTCCCCGCCCCCCCCTAACCCGGAGAGTCCCCCTCCCTGCCCCCCCCCAACCTGGAGAGTCCCCCTTCCCGCCTCCCCTACCTGGAGAGTCCCCCTCCCCGCCCCCCCAACCTGGAGAGTCCCCCTCCCCGCCCCCCCAACCCGGAGAGCCCCCTTCCTCCCCACCCACCCAACCCGGAGAGCCCCACTCCCCACCCCCTCAACCCAGAGAGCCCCCTTCCTCCCCACCCACCCAATCCGGAGAGCCTCCCTCCCTCCCCCACCCAACCTGGAGAGCCCCCCTCCCCGCCCCCCCGGCCCAGAGAGTCCCCCTCCCCGCCCCCCCCAACCTGGAGAGTCCCCCTCCCCACCCACCCAACCCGGAGAGTCCCCCTCCCCACCCCCCCAGACCCAGAGAGCCCCCTTCTTCCCCACCCACCCAACCCGGAGAGTCCCCCTCCCCACCCCCCCAGACCCAGAGAGCCCCCTTCTTCCCCACCCACCCAACCCAGAGAGCCTCCCTCCCCCCACCCCCACCACCAAACCCAGAAAGCCCTCCTCCCCGCCCCCCCAACCCAGAAAGCCCTCCTCTGCCCACCCAACCCGGAGAGCCTAGGAAACACTGAGCACAACTGGACAGAAGTCAGGCTAAGATGTGCCTTAAAGACCAATCACCCTTCTTCCCAGGATGCTGGTAAATAAACCCCTATTAGGGTATGTCAGGAAGGATCCAAAGAAAGCCGGCAACAGAGATTGGCTCCGGAGAAAGAAACCAGCCACAGGAGGCCTTGGATGAGAAGGACGCTTCACGCTTTCGCCCCATCCTTTTGCGCTGTTGGACTTTTTCACCACATTCGTATATAACCCCAATTTTTATCACAACCCTTTTTTTTTTAAAATTTTTTTTTCAACGTTTTTTATTTATTTTTGGGACAGAGAGAGACAGAGCATGAGCGGGGGAGGGGCAGAGAGAGAGGGAGACACAGAGTCGGAAACAGGCTCCAGGCTCCGAGCCATCAGCCCAGAGCCTGACGCGGGGCTCGAACTCACGGACCGCGAGATCGTGACCTGGCTGAAGTCGGACGCTCAACCGACTGCGCCACCCAGGCGCCCCTCAGAACCCTTTTAAAGCATCCACTTTCTCGGACCAGAGCCTTGGAGGTGGAGTGACACGGCAGCGGAGTGTGCTTCTAGAGAGGACACTTGCGTGTGAATCCCCGGACTACCAGTCACTAGCCGAGAAAAATGCCCAACTACTTACCTCCTAAAAGTCTGTTTCTTCTCCCTAAGATGGAAATACTAGCATCTGTAGTACAAGTCACAGAAGAGATAAACGTCCGCATGAAGAAACTAGCACGTGCCCAGTGATTGCTACCTTCGCTAAACTCCGGGTGTGCATAACACCTCTTCTCTTCATTCTGACTCTGGAAGTCGTTTCTTTTCAAGTAATCCAAACAACTGCAACACGAACCCACATGCTGAGTTACTACGCGGATCTCCTATAGGCCAAACCACCTGCAACTGTGACTCTCTACAGCCACCTGCTGTCCCGGCTGGGAATGGGCCCACCAGAGACACCCACAGGAGCCGGTCCTGAGCGCAGCGGGGAGCCGGCTGCCTCTCTAGTACACACACAGCCCCTGAGCCGGGGGGGGGGGGGGGGGGGGGTCACAGAAGGAGTTCCCCTGTTCCCCGTGGCCTTCCCCTTCACAGAGGATCCTTGGAGGAGAGTCTGTTGGCAAACGAAGGAAAACGGAAGTGCCTTCTGCCGCTTAGAAAGCATGTGTGTGCCAGACCCTGTGCTATGGCACTTCACGGGCACGACCTCACTGAATGTCCCCAGCGGTCCCGAGAGGGAGACACGATCATCCCCTCTCTCCAACGGGAAAGCCAAGGCTCAACAAGACCACGTAGCCCGCCAGGAGGCACAGAGCTGGGACTGAACTCTGGCTTCCTGGCTCTCACTACAGGTGCAAGCCCGTTGCCTCCTGCCTGGGCACTGAGCCTGCTACCTGCCTGCCTTAGGGTTGGGGGGACCGGTCAGGTGGACGCAACACCGCATCGGTCGGGTGAGGGCCGCAGGGAGCGGCAGGCGGCACACGGAACCGGACACACGGAAGAGAGCAGTAGAGACGGGTGGCCCCCAGAGTGGTGCCGCCCGGGAAGCCTGGACCACCTCCAGGCCCGGAGGTCAAGGGGTGGGAGTGGGAGGGGCAGGACTGTAGGCCCCAAAGAGCTGCAGTTGGAGGGGCCACCTGACCGGAGCGCGGCTCTCGGCAGTCGATGCGCTGCGGCCAGGGGCGGGAGGGAGGACACGCCCCACTCACTCTCCGCCACCCTGGTCCCCGCGGCGCCGTCCCCTGGCTGCAGAACCGGAGACCAGGACAAGGACTTGTCGTCCATACAGGTGGACCTCCCCAGGCACCAAGCAAGTGGACGTGACAGACAGCGGGTGGGTCCCGAGGTGCCGAGCAAAGGGACCCAGCAAAGGTTTGCCTGCAGCTGTGACTGGCGGTTCCCTCCAGATTTGCGAGTTGGGTTTATTTCCTTATATTTATACAAGGAAATATACACACAATTTTCCTTTAGAATATGTAAACAGATTTTCCTTTAGAAATATATAATTTTCCTTTAGAAAAAGAAATACCTCTATGAATACTCAGAAAAATTTTGAGTCTTCTTTCAAAGATGTACTTTAGACACGTCGGCTATTTTCTTAGGCATACTTTTTATTATATCGTAAAGCTATCTAGTATGGTATGTAGGGAGTAACTCCCAAACTTATTAAATTATTAAAAGTCAGTAGGAAGTGACTATTTGATCACAAATGTAAAAAATTACATTTTTAAAATCATCATCACCATCCCCATGAACAACCACCACAAGTGTCTCCTATATGAGAGCCAGCCCGCAAGGTGCTAAGGCCAAAACACGCAGAAGCAACGCCCGGCCACCTGGCTATGGGGTGGGTGAAGCACAGCCTGGGGGTCAAATCTGGCCACTGCCTGTTTTGTAAATAAAGTTTTATGGAAGACAGTCACGCTGTGCGTTCACGTTACAGCAGCAGCATTGAATCGTTACAACAGATACCGTGGGGCACACACAGCCCCCAAATGTTAACTATCTGGCCCTTTACGGGAGAAGTTTGCTACATCCAGCTTTGTGACATCTCCCAGTTTAAAAAGGAAAAAGATAAACAAATAAAACTATCCTTCAGCTTATCCTATCTTGGTAGATATCGACCAGAGTAAACGTTGTTGGAAAAAAAGAATTAAACTGCTTTACTGTCGATACGCGACGATGCTTGGCAGAAAATAGGACCAGCGGCAACAGCTTTATCCAAGTGTCATTTTCTAAATGTGACATTTACTCTGGCTCTGATCTTGGGATACTCACACTGCTGTTGACAACCAGTCGGACCTTAAAACGTCCTAGAAAACTGAAAAGATGTTACAGGACTTCATGTGGTTTTCTGCTAACTTTAGGCAACCTCTGGTCGCCCGCTTTTCCTCCTCCATCGACTGTCAAGTGAGCGGACAGAGCTCTTCAGTTTCTCAGATCTGTTGACAACCAAAGCCCAGTGATTCTGAGGATTCTGAGGACAGTTCCTTGTGTGTGCGTCTGGTACAATCAAAAAATAAATGCAGCCAGTCACAGAAAAACGAACACTGCGTGATTCCATTTACGCGAAGTCTCTAAAGTAGTCAAATTCAGGGGCGCCCGGGGGGCTCGGTCGGTTGAGCGGCCAGCTCTCGATTTCGGCCCAGCTCACGATCCCAGGGTGATGGGATCGAGCCCCCACGACAGGCTCTGTGCTGCCAACGCGGAGCCTGCCTGGGAATCTCTCTCCCTCTCCCTGCCTCTCCCCTACTTGTGCTTTCTCTCAAAGTAAATGAACATTTTCTAAAAACTAAAGAAGTCACATTCGGAGACACAAAGCAGATGGCGGCCATGGTCGCCAGGGCTGGGGCAGCGGGCAGGGTGAGCTGTTGAAGGGGCGCCCTTTCGGTTTTGCCAGAGGAAAAGTTTCGGGTGTCCGTCTTACAACACTACGTGTACCTCACACGACTGAGCCGGGCACCTGAAGACGGCTGAGTGTGTGCGTTTTTACCACAGCGGGAAAACCGAGTAAGAACGTGGGTGCCGGGCCGCGTCGGGGGACTGTGGCAGGCAGCCCAGGGTCGTGAGAGGCCGGGCTCGGGAACAGCAAAGAATGAGTGTTTCAGATACGGAAACGTCTGGGTGCTCCTGGAGCCATTTCTATTGTCCTCGCTTTTTAGGGGCTGAGCGCTCAAAGTCGTCATTCTAAATAATTACAGCTCTGCGTGACCCCCGAGCCGTAAGAGCTCGTTAGCAAGATGGAAACTTCTC
Source organism: Prionailurus viverrinus (assembly GCF_022837055.1). Classification (NCBI taxonomy): domain Eukaryota; kingdom Metazoa; phylum Chordata; class Mammalia; order Carnivora; family Felidae; genus Prionailurus; species Prionailurus viverrinus. The sequence goes on along the minus strand of NW_025927608.1, from coordinate 3,254,372 downwards.
CCTGGCTTCCGCCGTTTGTTTTACCAAGACGTCAGGCAAGCACTTCAGGGTCCCGCAAACTTTGCGGCGCAGCGCACTTAACTAAGATAAAGTTGCAGGGACACCGTATTTCTTCCGCTGGCCGTCTTCCTGTGCCCGCGGAGGGCCTGCCTCCTGGCTGACACCAGCCTGCGCCACAGGCTGCGGAGCAAGCCTGACAGAAAGTAACCCGTGACTTCCAAATAACAGTGTTTACAGTTATCTGGTGTTTACGGAACGTCCTTTCCTGGTGGCTTCCGAGTGCGTTTCTCACTCCAGATGCCCCTGTCATCTGCTCTGATACGTCTTCTTCTGGCGCGGGAGAAACGTTCCCGAAGCCCCGAATGTTCCCCCAAACCTGCCAGGGCAGCGTGGCAGGAAGGACAGCAAGGATTCCGAGGACGGCAGCTCTCGAGATCCGGTGCAGCCAAGTGAATCGGTGACACTTGGGAACAGCTCGCCGTGAGGACAGCCTGTCTGCGGGGCCCAGAGGACCCAGGACGGCACCCTGGACAGCTACAGGTCCGCCCAGTAAATCGTGTGAACACAAGTAACCGTACTAGGGTGACCTAGTGACAAGGTAGGAAGGGAAGTGGGGAACGAAGGATGCTGGGGTCCACAGAGGAGGGGGCGCGCCCGGGGAAACCTCACCGAGGGGGTGGCCTGCGGTACCGGCCGGGGGAGGGAGAGGAGGAGGCTGAGGGTCAGGGTGGAGAGGCAGGAGCGGGAACAGGCAGAGGCACAGAGCTGGAAGAGCACGAGTGTGTGCGGGGCCGGGGACTGGCTCCCCGTGGAAGGGCCCACCCGGGGAACAGGAGCAAGGTGGCCGGAAGGAGGCACACAGAGCACGCTAGAGGGGCCTCCGGCACCAGGGCAAGAACTCCTCCGAATTCTGCAGGTTGAGCCAGGGAGCCCCGCGCTCAGCCTCCAAGGGGGAAGTGAAGGAAAGAGCAGGGCTCCACGCGCGCAGGCTGTGGGACAAGGCGATGGGGCCATGCGTGAGGAAGTCACAGAACAAGTGGACGGCATCTTCGGGATGGCGGGAAAAAATGGAAACAGGCCTTTTTCTGCCATTTTAAAAAGCTCTCTGGAGAATATTCCTTGGTAAGCGATTTCATTGCTCGTAAGGTTTGTCACAAAACCGCTGGCTCTTCCCGCACTCCGCCAACACGGATGAGCGCTGCTGAGAGCGCCAGGCCTCCGGGCTGCCCCCCGGGCTCCGGACACCAGGGGCGGGTCCCCACTCACCCGAACACGCTGAACAGCACCCTTCCGCTCCACCAAAACACAGCTTCGATATGTTGGGGTGACACCTTCTTCTCCTCCGTGACTTTGGGGACTGACGCTCACCGTCATGTCTGTCTCACCCCACGGGACCGTGTGACCTTGGACGGGTCGCCCCCTACCCAGGCCAGCTCCCAGACGGAAGGGCTGACTTGGATGATCTCCAATATCCCTTCCGCCTCGACAATCCCCAGTGTTGCGGGAATAAGGATGTGTAAACGCGGGATCCCGCAGCTAAAACCGCCACCTCGGACCAACACTGACACCTGCTGGAGATCAGGGAAACCACTCGGCACATCTCAACCTCTAGAATCGGGGAGCCTTTAAAAATGGGTGATGGGCATTGAGGAGGGCACCTGCTGGGATGAGCGCTGGGTGTCCTATGTAAGTGATGAATCAGGGGAATCTACCCCCAAAACCAAGACTACACTGTATACACTGTATGTTCACTAACTTGACAATAAATTAAAAAAAAAAAAGTCTTGGACACCTCACCTTGAAAACATGTCATCAATGATGCAAGTATCTTACGAAATTAAGTTTTCTAAGATTTGATTTTCTAGAACTTAAGAAAATGTTGACAAAAATAACTTAAAAAAATGTTTAACGTTTATTTATATTTGAGAGAAAGAGACAGAGACAGAGACAGAGACAGAATCCGAAGCAGGTTCCAGGCTCTGAGCCGTCAGCATCGAGCCCAATGCAGGGGCTTGAACCCACAAATCATGAGATCATGAGCTGAGCTGCAGTCAGACGCTCAACCAACTGAGCCACCCAGGAGCCCCAACAAAAACAACTTTAAAATTACTTCAGAGACTTCCAGTTCCATCTGGAAATCTGAGCCATGTTCCTATGCTTTCCTATATAATAAAAATAACCAGCTTGAAAACATAATGGAAAGATCCTATTCACAATAACAACAAATATCAATTGATTAGGAATACACTCAACAAGCAATGTGCAGAAACAACGTGACTCAAATCAAAAACATCTACAAAGGAATACAGAATAAAAGCCTTGAACAACTGAGGAGGTGGCCATATTCCTGAAGACGGCTGAATGTTGTAAATAAATTTATTTCCCACAGGGGCGCCTGGGGAGCTCAGTCGGTTGAGCGTCCGACTTCGGCTCAGGTCATGATCTCGCGGTTCGTGGGTTCGAGCCCCACGTCGGGCTCTGTGCTGACAGCTCGGAGCCCGGAGCCTACTTCGGACTCTGTGTCTCCCTCTCTCTGCCTGTCCCCTGCTCACGCTCTGTCTCTCTCAAATGTAAATAGTAAACATCCCAAAAAAATTTTTTTCAATATACAGCTTGTTACATAATTTGACATTTTCCATAGCGAACGCACGTTAACCACTGCAATTCTTTAAAGCAGGAAAAAGGAAATTAAAACAAAACTGAGGAACTCCTCTTTCGATAACTTCTTCAAAATGAAACCAGAAACACGGACAGGTCAACACTAAGTTACTTCTAAGGCTGAGAATTCAAGCAGCATAAATGCATTTCTCCCGAGACCATTAACCAACTTTTCCGACGTGTGAGTGGGGTTTCGGTTTCCTGCGCCAGCACGCTCGTCTCGAGAAACTCACCGTATCTCCCCCGACACAACCTCACGGCGAACTACGACTCACGCTTACAGACGGCTCTGCTCCGCCTTCCGGAACGCATGAAAGAGCACCCTCCACCCTGGGCCCCAGGGCGTTGTGGGCACACCGCCGTGGCGGGCGCTGTCGCCGGGCCCGGGGCCACCATGCTACATGCGAGGGTCATCACCGCCATCGACGAGCACCTGCTATGTGCTGGGCAGTGGAAAAGCCCTACACAAACTCTCTTCGGCCTTCTCGGCATTTCCGTGAGCCGGGCAGCACGATCCATCCTCAGGTGAGGGGTCGAGACTCAGAGAGAGGGCGAGGCTGCGGGTACCCACTAGCCAGTCCGTGACAGAACCAGTCCCCAGAGGCCAACGCTCCCGTCACGACCTCCCCATTCCCTCCTCCACGCGGCTCCGTGATCAACAGACCGCGTCTCTTCCTTGCCAGGACACCACCTGTTGTACACAACAGGCGCTCATGAGTGCGTGTGCATTCATTATTGTATCCATCCATCCGTCCATCCATCCATCCATCCAGGGAAAGGAAAAAACGCTCTTCTGTGATGGTGGGGGGTGTGCGAGGTGGCCTAGCCTTTTTTGAAACCAGTGTGGAAACTCCACTGCTAGTAACTGACCCCATGGAGGCATTCGTGTAAGCTGAAATATATCTGGATGTTCCTTGTGCCGTTGTAGTATTTTTAAAAATGGGGTGGGCGCCTGGATGGCTCAGTCGGTTGAGCGTCTAGCTCTCGATTGAGGCTCAGGTCATGATCCCAGGGTCATGGGATCAAGCCCCATGTCAGGGTTTGCACTGAGCATGGAGCCTGCTTGAGATTCATTCCCTCCCTCCCCCCCCTACCCTCTCTCCCCCTCTCTGCTCCTCTCTCTCTCCCCCCTCTCCCTGTCTCCCCCTCTCCCTCCCCTCTCCCTCTCTCTCTCCCCCCTCTCCCTGTCTCCCCCTCTCCCTCCCCTCTCCCTCTCTCTCTCCCCCCTCTCCCCCTTCCTCTCTCTCCCCCTCCCTCTCTCTCTCCCTCTCTCTCTCTCTGCCCTCCCCCCGCCCCCCACTCACTCTCTCTCTCACTAAAATGAAAAATTAAAAAATTTGAAAAAATGCAAGCAATCTAAATGTCCATTAACAGAGCATTGGTTAAAAAAATTAGAGACATCAATGCTACACGACCATCTGAAACACTAAGGCAGATCACCCTGTGCAGCTATGAAAATAATTCTAAGGTTCATTAACAAGTGAAAAAGCAACACATAAAACAGAACGTAGAGTATGATCCCATCTGCATAAGATGTTTACAAATGAGCACACGCAGACGGAGAAGGGTAGCAGCCATGTTCATGGCACTCACATCTGGGGAATGGGTCAGCTGGACGTAACTTTTCATCGTGTCCCTGACTAAGCCACTGAAGTGGTTTACCCTGAGCGCGTAGTTATTACTTCATGAACGACAGAGGAACCTGGCTCCCTGTCTGGGTTGTCCTTGTGTGTTCGTGAGCACCAGCAGCGTGGGAGCACTGGCAGCAGGGACACACGGGACGGTGAATGGACTGGCCTTGCCTCCCCCGCGGCTGCTCTTTCGTCCAAAGACCACGTCCTCGCTGTGAGGACTGGGCTGCTTGTGCATGGACACGCCTCCTTCCCACCGGCAGAAATCAAATAGTAAAATCATCGCTTCCTTCAGGATCTTTCACTCTCCTTGTTAAACCCACAGAGGGTCCCTGAGAGAGGCGTGTCCTGCCCGGGGACAGCTGGTTAAGTCTGCGTTTCCTTTCGATTTTATCACGAACTCAACCGAGGACACAAAGTTCACGATTACTCCTGAAAGGGGCGGCCGCCACGGCTGGTGGGCGAGGGGCTGGGCAGCTCTCGCTCGTCCATCGTAGGAGCCCTGACAAAAGCCCACCTTCCCCAAAGACACAGTCCCTTGCCGTCGCACCCCGCCTTTCTTGTCGCCAAAGCAGAGGCGCAAGGAACTCTGCGGTCCCTGACGTCTAGCACGTTGTCAACACCCACCTCCACGTACTCAGAGATTCTGCTGTCTCCCTTAGCTGACGGTTGCCAAATGTATGTTTACGACTTCTCTCTACTTTTACACCCTATGCTGATCTAAGAAATCATTTCAAAAACACGTGACCCAAAAAAACCCACCTCATCTAGAGAGGGAAGTGCACTCAGTCTGGCCCGTGTAGATCAGACACATCGTCCACGGGCCAGCCTCTGTTCAGAGCCGCGAGCTCGCCCCACAACCGCACTCCAGCCAGTCCTATCTCCCGACCTCCCGATCTGGGCCTCCCACGAGCTACCTAGCAGAGGCCCCAGGACCACCTCCAACGGGGCTCAGCACCTACTCCCCAACTCCTCCCTCCTGCACTCCCTGACTGGGTGAATAGCACCCACCCTGGTGGCAAAGCCGGGCTGGGCCTCAGTGGCCCTGAGTGGGCAGTCACCGAGGCCTACAGACCACACGCCGTGTGTGTCAGAGCTCATGTGTCCTCTCCATTCTTCAAGTGACGGTCACTCCTCCTCCCTGTCCTATCACATTCCCGGGGGATGCCCCACCCCCAGTCTCCTTGGTCCTGTCCTCCTCACGGCTGGCAGAACAATCTTCCCAAAACACAGACTGTCCGTGTCGCGCCCCCCACCCCCGGCTAAAGTATCTCAGAACTCCCCAGCACCTACAGAATACAGTTCACCTCCGTGTGCAGGATGTGCACGCTTCTTCAGGAAAGGGGCCTGCGGCGTCCGACACGGAGTCGGCCACGGCCCCGACTCATACTTGGGCTGAGTACGGCAGGGGCCTCTTGTCCGTCTGAACATCCGCTCTCCTCTGGCGTCCGTCCTACCCTTCCCCTTGGTGGAGCCAGGACCGCCTTCACCAGCCCAGAAGCCCCACCGCCTGACCCCTGCATAGCCTCTAACGTTCACGCCACGGCACCTGATGGAAAATGTTGGCCGATCCCTGGTCTAGAATCACGAGTGGGAAACCCAGGGTGACCCAACAATTCAATCCCCATTCTAGAATCCACTGACATGTACAGAGACAATATCAATAAAATAATAAGAAGAAGAAGAAGCAGCAGCAGCAGCAACATTCTGAAAATACCACACTGAAAAAAAATTAAAGGAATTCTCCATCTGGTGAAAATTAATAAAAACATAGAAATCAATAATAAGGAAGGCACAGCTTAAAAGCAGAAGCAGGGAATGACGAACCCGTGCAACTTTAGAGTTAAGTTTAAATGACTGTCCTTTGCTAATGCAGTAAGTAAATAATCAAATGTGAAAAACACAATGCCTTAACGAATAGACACACATCTTTGAATTATGACTATTACTGATTTTAAAATCCCAGGTTATGTTGATAAAAACCAGGAAGAATAAGCACGTTCACTTTCTTATCTTTTACAGGAAGTAAAGTCGATACAGGTGACGTGGACGACGCCAGTGAGAATTTAAGGCTCAAGAATGATTTCACGGTGACAGACGGGAACGCGCAACCAACGGGACCAGAGGCAGAAGGACGCAGAGGAAAGGAGATGGCAAAAACAACCCGTTTTCCCCAAACAGAATACAAGATGGCAGAGGTTCCACCTGTGGGGAGTCTGTCACCTGGGCTCGTCCTTTAGTGACAGAAAGTGTTGGGTGGCTCCTTGGACCCCTGTGCCGGGACACAGCGGGTGGCGGGCTAGCCCAGCTGGGCGAGAACAACGGGCCGAGGCCCCCGAGGAAGCTGCCGTCTTACTGGGCTGGGCGCTCACCAGGAGGCAATGAGCGACGTGTGGGATGACAGCATGTTCTGTCCTGCAGGAGACAGACCGTCGGTTCCGGAACAGCCCCAAGAAGCCCGTCCCCAGCGCACTGGGTGCCCGGATGAAGGCCCCGCCGTTCTTCCTGCGTGTGTACTTGATGAGGTGCCGGAAGGAAAAGCTTCTCAGCCCCAAGACCAGCGTACTTTCAGACACAGCAACTTGACGCAAGCTCTTCCCCGGGAGGGCGGGAGTCCTCCCGGGATCACTCACTCCACGAGCAACGGTGCCCACCCAGCAGATGCCAGGAGAAGAGGGGACGGCCGGGTCGCGGCGCACTCTGGGCGAATGGGGCACCCAGAAGGAAAGGGCACCTGGACGGGCGCTGGAGTGGAAACCAGAGCAAGTGACGTGGCTGCGTCATTACCTGCCCACGTGCCCTGGAGGCAGCCACGCGACCTCCCACCCGAGAACCAGCAAGGTAGCGCGAGGACCGCAGGGCCAACCGTCCGTGCGGACGTCACCCCAGCCCCACAGGGGCACACATGACATGCAGGAACTCGCCCAAAATCACAGCTGCTTTATTTTTAGTCGTGATAATTTACACGAACGGAGGCCCAGACCCAAGGCAGCCCACTCAGGGCTCCCAACCTGGGTACGGAAGCAACAGCAGACGAGGCAGGGATAACATTCCACCTGGACCTTCACTCCGCAGCCTCCCCAAAGCAGTGCTGGGACGAGATCCACTCCAACGCGATTCCGGCCCAGGACCCGCATTAACCCTTTACTCACAAGCACCAAAGAGCAATGTCACAGCACCTTATAAAACAACTATTTCTGACGTACTTTTTTTTTTTTTTTTCAACGTTTATTTATTTTTTTGGGGGGACAGAGAGAGACAGAGCATGAACGGGGGAGGGGCAGAGAGAGAGGGAGACACAGAATGGGAAACAGGCTCCAGGCTCCGAGCCATCAGCCCAGAGCCCGACGCGGGGCTCGAACTCACGGACCGCGAGATCGTGACCTGGCTGAAGTCGGACGCTTAACTGACTGCGTCACCCAGGCGCCCCTCTGACATACTTCTTTAAGTGCCCCTAGGTACATGCTTCTAATCATTTTTAAAATCCAGCCTTTCTTTACTGGATATAAAATACTGACCATCCGTGAACTTACATAAGCATTCTCTGGATTTATAATAACAGCGCTGGCCCCATCGCACGAACCTGTACTCGGAGTCCACTGTGAGAACCAGGTGACACCAGGCACCAGCAGCTCGCGACTCAGAAGGTCTGCTCTTCCCGAATCAAGTGCCAGTGTGTGTTCTTTCCACCAAGCAACTCACTGACCCCAGACAGACGTCCTTCGATGCACGTCGGTTCCGACTCTATCTACCTGGAGACAGCGTCAGTTGCCACAGGTAAAGGACCCAGGCCCCTACGACTGTCCCTGCTTCAGATGCCACCGCAAGTCCCAGCTGTCACCTGCACCTCTCACACATGGGCTGCACATCGGAGGTTCCCACGGCCTCTTCTTGGGTTTGGTTAATTTCCTAGAGCAGCTCACAGAATTCAGAGAAACATTTGACCTACTAGGTTACTGGCTTACGGACCTCATCAAGATAAAAAGCTTCTGCACAGGGAAGGAAACAATCAACAAAACTAAAGGCAACCAACGAAATGGGAGAAGATATTTGCAAATGACATATCGGGTAAGTTAGTGTCCAAAATCTATAAAGAACTTAACAAACTCGACACCCAAAAAACAAGTCATCCAGTGAGGAAATGGGCAGAGGACATGAATAGACACTTCTCCAAAGAAGACATCCAGACCACCAACAGACACATGAAAAGATGCCCGTCATCACTCATCACCGGGGAAATTCAAATCAAAACCACAAGGAGATACTACCTCGCACCTGTCAGAATGGCTAAAATGAACAATTCAGGAAACAGCGGGTGTTGGCGAGGATGCAGAGAAAGGGGAACCCTCTTGCACTGTTGGTGGGAATGCACGCTGGTGCAGCCGCTCTGGAAAACAGTGTGGAGGTAGAGGGGAAGGGAAGCAAAACTAGGATAAAAACAGAGAGGGAGGCAAACCACAAGAGACTCTTAAAGGCAGAGAGCAAACCGAGGGCCGCTGGAGGGGTGTTGGGTGGGGGGATGGGCTGGATGGGGGATGGGCATTAAGGAGGCCACCTGTTGGGATGGGCCCCGGGTGTTGTATGTGAGTGAAGAATCACTGGGGTCTATTCCTGAGACCAATACTATACTGTATGTTAACTAACTTGAATTTAAGTTAAAAAACAATTTTTTTTTAATTTTTGAAAAAGTATGTTATAACTCAGGAGCAGCCAGGCGGAAGAGGTGCAGAGGGCTGGGTGTGGGGATGGGCACAAGACTTCCCTGCCCTCTCCAGGTGCACCCCTCTCCCAAACCTCCCTCCGTTCACCAACCCAGAAACTCTCTGAACCCGTCCTCTTGGGTTCTTATGGGAGCTTCAAGACATAGGTGCGATTAAATCACTGGCCACTGGCCTCCCTGGCCTGAAAGTACCAGCCCTCCAGAGACGGCTGGTTCCCCGGTGACCAGCCCCCATCCCTAGGTGCATTGGAACGTGATGTCATTAACACACACTGGGGCAGGGCTGAATACTGATGAATACTGAGACACCTTTATCACTCTTACCCCTTAGGACACTCCAAGGGTTTTAGGAGCTCTGTGCCAGAAACCAGGGCCAAAGAGCAAGTATACGTATTTCTTATTATCAATCACAAGTTCACAAAGTCCATCAGCAATAAAAAAAAATGTACCCCAAGGAGAATTAACAAAACAGGGAGCGTGTGTTAGAAGCCAGGTGAGTGGGAATTAGAGAAGGGGACTGCGGTATCGGGGGGGGGGGGGGGGGGGGTGGGGGGGGGGTAGCCGGGGAAGGTGTGGAAAGGTAGCTGAGCTCCGGAATCTTACCTGCCACGTCTGGGGACCCCCTCGCGAGGGGCTGCACGAGGCACTTCCTGCACATCGTCACATCCCCCCTCCCGCAATTGTCGCATGAAAAAAACATGTGCTTTGAGAGGCAGGTAACTTCCCAGATGGTCAAGCCTAGATTCCAACTCGGATCAGTCTGCCTCCAAAGGCAGGGAGCTTAAGCACTAGACTAAAAGACACGGCCTTGAAGGAACCAACACGGAAGACATTCCAGCCCGGAAACACAGCGGACGCGGGTGTCACGGTGATGCGCGCGGCGTGCCTGTGGACGACGGGTCACCGGCAGCGAGATCAGCGGCACCGACTGACGCCATCTCGCGGAAGCGGCTCCGCGACATCCGTCTGTGGAGAAGACTGGAGCTCAAAGGACGCGAGCCATCTTTCCAGTCACAGCAAGCAGCCAGATTAGAACGCACACCCGGTTTATCGGACTCCAACCTACGGTCTGACTGCTGGGAAAGGCTGGCTTCCAGCAGACGCTCTGGCCAAAGCAGAGGAGTGGCAGAGAGAAGCCGGGGTCAAGGTGTGAGGGCAGGTAAGGCCCAGCGGGTGGCCTGAATATTCAAATTCTACCCGATGTCCCTTCCTCTGGCCAGAACTAGCTGGCAGGAACCATGGTCTACTCGGAGCTCAGGCCCGTCCAGCATCCGGGGAAGAGGCGTGAACAGGGCGGGTGACCTATCCCCAAAGGTATTTTAGGAAAATTAATATGTCCAGGAACCAATTCGAAATTTATTCCAAAGGAACTGAAGACTCAAAACGGTGGACAGAAGATTCCCCTAAACTAGAATCAGAAACAGGTGATGAAAAACTGCACAGGAAACTCTGGCGCTATCTGAACACCTGGGAGGGTGCAAAACAGACCAGGAGCATCCTACGTCCACAAACCGGCTTCTCCCAGAAATGCGAAAAGCACAGCGGGAATGATCAGAAGGAACTTACGCAAATGCTCAAGTTCGGGGACAGTGGGCGAGAGCTGAGAGGGACAGAGAGCCCGGTGAGAGGCCAGCACGACCCCGCTGCGGCGAGGACAGCTGCCGGCTCCCCAGCGGTGGGGACAGGTCCGCCCCGTTCCCTGCTGTGCCCCCATCACACCCGCACAGACCAGGCGCTCAATACGTGTTTTCTGAATAAAGTATTATCATCCGTCTGAATTTAGCCAGCTTGTCCTCAAGGACATCACGACTCAGTCAGACGCCTCGATGAAATTCAAACCCACTCTCCTTACCACATTCTTTCAGAGGCCGTGCAACCCTATTAAAGAAAGAAACGGGGTCGGTTTCACGGGCGTTACTTTCAGCAAAGCAGCCATAGCCCGCCCGGAAGCACAGAGCACGAACAACCCAGCTGGAAGCCGCAGGCCACACGCTCAAGACCGTGTCCCCGGCAGGGTCCCACGCCACTACCGTGGAGGGTTTGGGTTGGGATGGAAAGTCTTCTTTGTGATCGTTCCGTGAGGACTCGGCACCCACACACAGAGCCTCTGGAAAGATCGGAAATAAAACACGAAGGCCGACAGTGAGGACACGGCAGCATGCTGTCCTCTGCAGATTTCAGGAAGGACAGCAGTGCCTGTGACAGTGAACGTGGATGCTCCGGCCCCTGCTCCCCTTGCTCTCAAACCGCACTACTCTTCCCCGTAGGGGGTCACCCACCCAACTGTCCCGTCAGCTCAGTGGTTAGCACAGCACCCCCTACCGGGCAGCACGTCCTTCTCCCAGGTCGCAGGAAATGGCACCGGGAGGGCATGAGGGAGCTGGCCCAGTCCACGTCCCCGGCCACGGTGACCGGTTTGGGAAAGGCCATCTGACCCAACTTGGGTCAGCGAGCATAAGACCAGGATTTTACTGGCAAACTTGCTCCTTTCTTCCGTGAGTGCTAACAGCAAGTGTGCTGTGGAACCCAAAGCTGCCACGGGCCACCATAGGCCACCACGGGCCACCGCGGGCCACCACGGCCACCACGGAGCAACTGGAACACACGGATGACAGCGGAGTCACAACAGCAGAGCCAGAGTTGACCCTAATCACTCGGTCTCGTGTATCAAAAGCTCGCCCTTCTGTGGATTTCTCAGTCTCTGAGCCAATAAAATCCCCTTTTCCGTTAAGCCAGGTTGACTCAGATCACGTACTCTCCGTGGAAAGACTCCTGGCTAATCTAGTTGCCTGAGCAGCCCTCACTCTGAGGAGAAGTTCAGCGGAGAGGCGGCCCCTCTACTCCACTTAGCAATCTGCTATTTTGTTAGGTAGCAAACCCCAGGTGGACCTTTGCTCAGGTCACTCCTTTCTAAGCGGCGACGACTCGAGCAAACCCGAAAGATAAACCGGCTACGGGAGCTACGGCGGGACGGCGGTCTGAGCTCTAATCAGCTCGTCCCACACACTGTGAAACGAGATTTGTACTTCCCCCAAAGCTGGCCCGTTGTTAGCGGCTGATACCGGGGACACCCGCGTCCAGAGTGCGACGCGGGCAGATAACAAAAGGCGGAGGCTGCCTGCTCAAACACCTCTCCCGACAGCAGCGAAGAGCCTCCCCTCCCAGGCGGCAGTTCCAAGAAACCAGACGTCATCCGCTATCCCCTTGCAACCCAGACTGCAAGTACCTGCCAAGAACCCACAGAGGGGAGCAGCTGGTCCCACAACCACGGCGTGGAAAAGCCACGGAGGAGGAAAAAGTGAAGTGTCTTGGGTAGGCTTCCTTCTACTCAGAGCCAAGCCCTGAATGTCTGCGTTCGTAACGTTCCGTACCTTTGCATTTGACGCTTGTATCCGACATACACTGCAGGCCGGGGTATTTTTCTATGTACATACACTTGCTGTCTCCCCAGTTAGAGTGTGAGCCCCCTGAAGTCCAGGACCTCGTCTCTGCAGACCTAACAGCGTCTCCCACAGCGCAGATGCTCACGAAACATTTGCCAGAAATTACCAAAATGCTATATGCTTGGCTAGCAATGAGTTGATACTAAAACGAGTAACTCTGCCCACGTGCCAAATCATGTGAGCCACGTGCTAAAAACCATACATAATGAGTTAGCTCACTTGCTTGGCCTGAGTTTATCTAACCAGGAAGTGCAACTAAATTAGGAGGAAAGATCACGCTTCGTCCTTACTTTTCCAGCTGCTGTACTTACGTAGAAATAGAACAAAAGCATGGAAGTTCAGGCTGATGCATTTTAGCTCAGCCTAAGGAACGCACTGCAGAATGGACAGAGCAAAGACAGCGGGCTCGGCCTCCGGAATTTCAGCAGGGGCGTTACAGAGGTGATGTGAGCACTGGAGGAGCAGTTAACAGAGAGTCAGACAGAAGTGGACCATCCCGGGTCCCACCCTCAAGCCTGCGAGTCTGGAGACGTGGCTGCATTAAGTCTGAGCGACGTCAGGGCCTCATCTTATATGCCTGGGCCGCCCCCAAGATATACCACACCCCTTCATCGTCTCACTGTCTTAAAATGCTTGCAATCTTTCCCCTTAAAAATACGAGAGTCTGATAATGTTGGCATTCATCTGCTCTACTGTGCAGGGCCAGCAGGGAGGTGGTCTGAGTGTACCCTTGGTGCCTAAATGTCTGGCAAAGGGCAGGACTGGACAACAGGGGGAGGTTAAGGAAGCAGAGTAGGTAACCCCCCCGAAAACCACGAGCCCTGACTCAATCCCCTCCCGCCCCATCTTATTGATTTTGTAGGTTACGGGGTTACATTGGAAGAGAACAGAAATTGAGAGGCAAGGGCATAACGCTGCTCTGGGTTTCCTTCCAACCACTGAAGTCTTAAAAATATACCTTGAAGAAAGGTTTGAGCCTCGGTGTTACAAACTAGGACTCTTAGCTCGTTTTGTCTTTAGCTCTTTGGCTGCTTCCTAATGATTAAATCTCCCGAGTGGCTGCGGGAAGGGAAGAGCGTGTGTAAAGGTCCTGTGGTAGAGAAGGCAGAGTGGGGGCGGGAGGCAGAGACACTCAGAGGGGCCGGAACGTGGCTTATGCAGGCGGGAGGAGAAAGAGGTGAAAGCGACGGCAGCACAGGGCACATTGGGAAGAGCCTCGTTGAGGGGCGTTCCCTTCCACGAAAGGGCGGGCAGCAGAAGTCACCGAGAGACTTTACCCAGGGGACAGAAGCGGTCAGATCTGCGTTTCGGGAGTCTTGCTTCACTTACTGTGCAGAGAGTGGACCGACAGGGGAGGAGGGGATACACTGCGCGGCGAGAAAGAGCAGCGAGGAGGCCGTCGCGACAAGCCGGTGGCCGGGACGTCCTGGCGGCGGGGCGCGGGGGGTGCGTGTTCGATACAGCAGGTACGATCGTGGGGACTCGGCGCCAGACCACGTGACAGGCGTGAGAGGGAGAGAGCAAGCAAGGCTGACCTTGAGACCCCTGCGCGGTCAGCTGGGCGGCTGACGGCAGCGCGGCCGGTGCCACGCCCAGAGAGACACACGGCGCAAGGGGTTGAGGGAACGTGACTGCGTCTGGAAGAGGCTGTGTTTGAGAGGCCCACGGGACTTCCAAGAGGCGATGTCCACAAGGCAGCTGCCTGGAGAGGTAAAGGCTTCTAGCGTTAATGGAAATGCGCCCATTAATTCACAGCCCGTCAGGGAAATCACGGGAAACGATCGCCTTACTCGGGGACAATGTCTAATTCAACCCACAAGGGCAAGAGTCTGAGAAGAGGCATCCGCACTCCCCTCACGGCTGGCACCTGACGGCTTAGAGAGCATCTCACCCTAAGCCAGCTAACAGGGGTGTCTTGGAATGTAAGCACCACGGGGCTCATCCCGGTAAGAAACTCGGCCCCCAGTGACCCGCACGTGACCAGTGGGCCACAGTCCCACAGCACCCTCACGTGCCAGTCCCAATACCATTAACACTCGCCTGTGGACAAGGCTTCCTCCCGGACCTCATCCTCTCCAGGCTGAAGGATGTTCCAGGACGTCCTGGGAAGTAACGCAATTTCGTCGGGGGACGTCAGTCTCAGCATCTCCATGTGGTTGTTCTGGAACCGGTACCGTGGGACGAAGCAGGTCTTCCCTTGCCGGAAAATGTCCCTGATGATCTCTCCTGTCTCGACTTCGTCTTGCATGCTCAGAAAGATGGAGATTCTTTTCGACTTCTGATACTGACTGTGAGCTATCACCTAAATGGGAAATGATGACAATCACCCTTTTTCTCCAAGATTACACTTGTAAAACCCAGCGGCTCCCCCGATACATTTTGCACGTGCCCCCTTCTCTCTGAGCTTGCCCTTCCCCAGCTTCTTCAACTACCCAAACCCAAGGCCGCAAAAGAACGCAGAGAGGCGGAGGGGGGTCAGACGGTGCTGCGTCCTGAAGCCTAGCGCTTGGTTCTGAGACGGCAACCACCTCTCCGACGGCTCTGGCCTCTCTGGCCCGCCTCCTCTAGGACTGAAAACTCATTACAAAGTCGCCGTGGGCCCTGCTGTCTGTGCGGAGAATTCCAGGCTTGGCCTCCAGCCACCTGCTGCGGCCACCTCCGGTCATCCCAAGCTCTGCCTGGGGTTAACTCTGAACCTCGGCTCCCACGACTGCCTGGACAGCCAGGCTTCTCCCCTCCAAAATTCTGCCCATTTAAGCCAACTCAAGCCCTCGCTTCTCCTGACTTCTGCAGAGCACTTACGACACTTAAAAGTTCACGTACAACCTCACAGTTATGTAGGATCAGATCGGTTACTAATCGGTGGTACTCTAACCAGTCGGCAGGCTCCTGGGAGCAGAGAACACGCCCTGTAATTCTCTCGGCTCTGTCCACCTCCGTCCCGTCGCCTACAACTCTTCTGCTCACATGGGTATTAAAGTGGCACAGAGATGGGGGGCAGATCCTGGAGAGGTGAAGTCCTTCCAGAAACAAGTGCCAAGTTGTGCGAAGGCGGCCCCGAGTCGGAGAACGCCTTCCTGCTCCTTCCTGCTCAGTTTAATGGTGCATCGGGCAGAGAGGGCAGAGCTGTGCCAGCCACACAACAGTTACAATCTCAGAACTGCCCCAGACTCGGAAGTTAGCTCCTGGCTCCCTTTTGCTCTTGTTCCCTTCCTTTTCTGTTCCTCCGAGCTCAGAAGAAAAAGATACTGCCCCCGAAGCTTATCAACATGACTGGCAGAAACAGACAGGTACAGAAAGTCAAGTTATTCCTAACAGAAAGGAGCACATAGAAATTCAATAGATGGAGCACAGCAGACCGGTGTCAAGGAAGGAAGTTCACTCCATCTCCGAGAAGTCACAAAGCTGTCATGAGGCTAAAATAAGGCAAAACAAAACAAAACAGAACAAACGTGAAACCCGGATCATGGGCAGACCTGAGGCATCTGGCACGCAAGTCGTTTCTGAGAAAGTCAAGGTCTATCGTGTTCTCTTTATTTTTCTTTTAATGTTTATTTATTTTTGAGACAGAGAGAGGCCGAGCATGAACGGGGCAGGGTCACAGAGAGAGGGAGACACAGAATGGGAAGCAGGCTCCAGGCTCTGAGCCGTCAGCACAGAGCCCGACGCGGGGCTTGAACGCATGGACCATGAGATCATGACCTGAGCTGAAGTCAGACGCTTAACCGACTGAGCCACCCAGGCACCCCTCATGTTCTCTTTAAAGAGAATATAAAACATCACGAGCTGATTAAGCAGAAATAAACATCGGTTAAAATTCAGTGTGAGACTGTGCATACACATTTATCTTTCTTGATTTTAAAAATCTCATTTATCGGACGGTAAAAAAGCACAAAAAGAGAAAGCCATTATAACACTGAGAACAAGAGAACGGAGACTGGACTAATTTCTGTGAGACGGTGCAGATGGCCACTATTTACACAAACAGCAACAGACACAGCACTCAGAGGACGTGGCCGTAGGTCAGGCAGGACCGACTCCCCCCAAAGTGACCACAAAAGGCAAAGGAGAGACCCAGGAGCTGTCATGCCCTCACTCATAAACACGCACCCACAGTAAAGGTTCATCAAACATCCTAGGAAGCTAAAACACAAAATAGAAGGACTAAGGAGGCGGAGATGATCCAGCAAGAAACTGAGATAATTCAGAGAATGGGGAATTTTTTAATTCTAATTAGTTACCTCAGACAAATTCAAGAAGATAGTTGCATCTATAAAATAACAACAGACAGCTATGGAAAGAAAGCAATCAGAGATTAAGAAATAATACTTGAAAATTAAAATTAAGGGGCGCCTGGGTGGCTTGGTCGGTTAAGCGTCCGACTTCGGCTCAGGTCATGATCTCACGGTCCGTGACTTCGAGCCCCGCGTCAGGCTCTGTGCTGACGGCTCAGAGCCTGGGGCCTGTTTCAGATTCTGTGTCTCCCTCTCTCTCTGCTCCTCCCCTGTTCAGGCTCTGTCTCTCTGTGTCTCAAAAATAAATAAACGTTAAAAAAAAAAAAAGAAGAAAATTAAAATTAAGAACACCAAAATTTAAAAATTCAAGAGAGGGGCGCCTGGGTGGCTTAGTAGGTTAAGTGTCCAACTCTTGGTTTCAACTTAAGTCATGACCCCACGGTTCATGAGTTAGAGCCCCACATCAGCACAGAGCCTGCTTGGGTTTCTCTCTCCCTCTCTCTCTGCCGCTCCCCCACTCTTCATTCACACTCTGTCTCTGAAAATAAATAAGCATTTTTTTTTAAATCAGGAGAAAGCCTTAAAGTGGGAGAAAAAGGCAAAGAAATGAGGAAAGTAAAAGAAAAATCTGTTTAAAAAACACAGAAAGCTGACATATGACTTTTACTATTTGATTAACAGTAATTGTAGAAAGGCACAAAGAAAAAGAAATAATCTAAGATACAAAAGATAAAGATACCAGTCTTCAGAATGAATGGAGGTCATGGGTGCTGAGCAGAACAAGGAAAAATATTTTTAAACTTGAAATTCAAACCATCAATCAAATATGAGGGTAAAGACATTTTCTAATGTATAAAGTCTTTAAAAGTTTACACCCTTAGATATTTTCTAAAATAAACAAAAAAATTACTTGAGAATATACTCTAATAAGATGGGAAGGAAGGAAGGAAGGAAGGAAGGAAGGAAGGAAGGAAGGAATCCAACAAGAAAACAATGGGTTCAAGCAACAGCTCTAACTCAGAAGTAGGGTAAGAGAAACCCCAGGACAATGGCTATGCAATGGGCTAGACCAGAGGGAACAGGGGGCTATAGAGTGCTTTCAAGAAAATGGATTTCTTTTAACAGACAAAATGAAAAAGAATCTACTAACAAGATAAAGGCATATTCTTGTTTTGCCAAAAAGGAAAATTAAAGGCAATCAAAAACTCCTTGAAAAAAAGAGGTAAATTAGAAATGTATACTCCAAATAGGAACAGACTAAAGCATGTCATGATTTTGAGCAATTTCAGAGCATAACAAGAGAAAGGATTTGGTAATGACACTTGAAACATTCTCCACCTAGCCACACATATCTCATGACAGAATTATATATCCTTTTCGTACAACCATACAACTCGGTTCTACAGTGAATACCACATATATAACCGAAATATCGTAAATACTATTTACTTAAAATCCAAATTTGGCAGTCAGCCACAGAAAATGCTCAGTAGACTCACTGTAATTATAAAAGAGAATACAAATATTATGAAACTTGACAATTTAAGAAAAATGATACAGGAGTCAGAAATTAGCAGATACGGGGCTCCTGGGTGGCTCAGTTGGCTGAGCATCCAACTCTTGACTTCAGCTCAGGTCATGATCCCAGGGACATGGGATTGAGCCCCACATTATACTCTGCACCAAGTGTGGAGCCTGCTTGGGATTCTCTCTCCCTCTCCCCTCTGCCCCTCTCCCCTATTTGTGCTCTCTTGCTCTTTTTCTCGGAGAAGAGAAGAGAAGAGAAGAGAAGAGAAGAGAAGAGAAGAGAAAGAAAGAAAGAAAGAAAGAAAGAAAGAAAGAAAGAAAGGCAGATGGACAAGACAAAGTGAGTACAGGGCACTAATTTCCTCATCTTACTTGGTTGGGAAGTCAAGCTATAGCGTAAGGTTGAAATTCTTTACCATACATTGCTTTTCCGATAAATTTCTAAATTATAAAAAAGGTGCTGTGTCATTAAGAATAAATATGCCTTGTAAAAGAAAATCATTGAGAGAAAGGCATCATTTAATACCTTTCTTGAACATGCACTATAACAAACACAGTTCTAATCACAGCACATTGATGTTTTCGGCCATGATCCATTGGTTGGTCACAGAATCAATAGCAGGTTACTTACAATCAGCACTTTTAAATAAAATAGGGTATATTAAAGTTCACAGTATATAGTAACAATTGTGAAACACTGGGCTGTGAAACATTTCATATATGTGTGTATTTGTAGGCGGTAAAATGTATTTATTACTGAGGGTCGTGGTCTGCTTTTCAACTTTTCTTTCTTCTGAGGCCAGTTCTCAGTTGTCACCCTATTCTGTCACTGGCTCTACGTCTGTAGAGCTACTCTTCCCACCTGAAATTTATGAACTCTAATCTACAGGCAGACAGAATGAACTTAACTTTATTTTCCCCATGCCACTCCAAATTCTGCACCAACTCCTGCGTGCCTCGTGCTTAGTGACGTTAAACCCCCATCTCTGAATTCTGAAACCACAGGCGACCACCCTCCTTTTCCAGTGCTACCCTTTATCCGACCAGTTCCCAGGTCCTGCTGATTCTCACTGCACTGACTCCGGTCTCCCAAATGCTGCCAATGTGCTTTTCCTCAAGGATCTATCAAACACGTGTTGGGGAGCCTGGCTGGCTCAGTTGGTGGAGCTCGGGGCTGTGGGTTCCAGACCCACCTTGGGTGTAGGGATTACTCAAAAATAAAATCTTTAGGGGCGCCTGGGTGGCGTAGTTGGTTAAGCATCCGACTTCAGCCAGGTCACGATCTCGCGGTCCGTGAGTTCGAGCCCCGCGTCGGGCTCTGGGCTGATGGCTCAGAGCCTGGAGCCTGTTTCCGATTCTGTGTCTCCCTCTGTCTCTCTGCCCCTCCCCCGTTCATGCTCTGTCTCTCTCTGTCCCCAAAATAAATAAACGTTGAAAAAAAAAATTTTTTTTTTTAAATAAATAAATAAATAATAAAATCTTTAGGGGCGCTTGGGTGGCTCGGTTGGGCGGCTGACCCTTGATTTCAGTTCAGGCCATGATCTTGTTGTGGTTGTGGGATCAAGCCCCGCGAGGAGCCTGCTTGAGATTCTTCCTCTCCTCAAAGAAATAAAATAAGGTCTTTCAAAAACAAAACAAACAAACAAACATGTGAAGCACTGAATGTACCCTTTACACACCTGTTTAAACATTTACAATAGGCCTACAAGGATGACATCATCCCTTTAATGGGTAAGGAACCAGACCCTGGGAAAGACTAGGAGACTTGGCCACGGCCCCATACGGCTAAAATACAGTGGGGCCAGATTAAATCCAGATCTGTGGCGCTCCAAAGGCCGGGTCCAATTGTGCCCTTCCCTCTCTTGCCAAAATATTCCTGCACGTGCCATCTTCCCTTCCCCTGACAAAAGTCATCTTAGACTAACAAGTGCATCTCAAACATCTTCCTACAGCACAGCCCCTCCCCCGAGTTTCGACACCATCCATCTGGGAGCACTGCGAGTCTTTATTCACGAGTCTGTTGCCTCTTGCAGACTCTCCTTCAGAGCAACGACCAGATGGTTTTCATCCCTGCAACCCCGCACGCTGGAAAGGGTGGACCACAGAGTGCGTTCCCACGCGCAAGCTAACCCGCTAAGATCGGGCACCTGCGAGCGAGGCTGGGCTCCTGTACCCGTCTGCGCGCACAGGGCACCCGCCAGCGCCTCTCGTAGGTAGCAGCTCGGACACCTCGGTGCGCCAGGACACCCCAGCCCCGCACACCTACGTGCAAGGAGATGGCGAGGGGGGGCTTGCTTTGCTCCACTAACCCAAGGGGACCTTGCACGTAAGGAATAGGTGGCTGACAGAGCGGGCAGGGCGATGAAGGAACTCTGGCGGCGCAGCTCGCTGCAGGCACCTCCAGGAGGGACCGCCTGCCGCTCGCAGGGAGCTCGGGCGCCCGTCAGAACCGGGGGGGAGGCGGGGGGCGGACCCGTCTGGACGCGCGGACCCGCCCCGCCTCCCCGACCCCGGGGCAGCGCGCGGGGACAGGGCACCGGACGCCCGTCGGAAGCGGCCACGCGCTTCTCCGCCCGCGTCCCTGGGGACCCCCTTGCTCCGCGCCCACCGCTCAGCCCGCCAGAACTTCCTGCTTCCACCCTGCTCTCACCTCGGCGGGCCGCCATCCACCTCCACCCTGGCCCTCCTCAGCCCGGGACCCCCTCTTCGTGGGGGCCCGGTCGGAGGGTCGTGCGCGCCCCCGGAGAAACGTGCGCGCGCCCGGGATCTTCCTGGCTTGGGGGGGCGTGCGCGCGCCCGGGATAGTCCTGACGGCACGTGAGGGGGACGTGCGCGCGCCCGGGGGATGGCCCCGGCACCCGCGGAGGGGACGTGCATGCGCCTGGGGGGGGGGTGGGGGGGAAGGGTCCTTATGGCACCTGCGGGGGCGTACGCGCGCCCGTGCCGACGTGCGCGCGCCGGGGCCTGCGCCTGCGCAGAGCCGCCAGCCCAGAGGTGCAGGGCCTTTCCGTGAGTGGAGCGGCCCGCTGTGCTGGCGGTCCCCGCGGTCTCGCACCTTCTGGGCCAAGAGGTGGGACTGACGCAGCCGCTCCTCGGCGCTCATCGCCCGCAGACGCTGCTTCAGCTCGGCCCGCAGGCTCCGCTTGGCGTTGCTCACGGCCGTCGCCGCCGCCATCTCTCGGACCAGCCCCGCCCCTGTGCTCGTCCCCGCTTCCGGGGCGTCGGAGCCCCGCCCCCAGCCCGCCTCCAGCCTCCCGCCCGTAACGGGCCTCTGCGCGGCCAAGGGGAGGGTCCGGGCTCGGCGGGGACCCGGGGGGTGGGGGTGGGGGTGGGGTCCGAAGTCTGCGGGGCACCGGGGTGAGGCTCCGAGCACGACGCAGTCCAAGGGAGGGTCCGGGCTCGGTGCAGCCCCCGGGACGGATCGGTGCAGCCCGGGGCGGGGGGCGGGGGGGGTCTGGGCTCGCTGCGGGCTCCGGAGCAGGGTCGCTGGAGCGCGGCTGTTGTCCGGGCTCAGCGCGGCTCTGGGGAGGCGGCTCCTCCGCCCTCCTTGGCCGAGAGCGAGTGGCCGCGTGGCCCCGGCTGCCCGCGCGGCCCTGGCCCATCGTGGGCTCGGGGAGAGGCACAGTCAGACCCTAGCGCCAGCCTAGATTCCGGTGAGTGAACCTTGCGTCGCGAGGGGCTGTGTGGGGCCCGAAAAGAGCGCCGAGGCGGGCCGGTGAGAAGTACGGAGGATACGAAGTCCTGCTGGTTAAAGGGACAATTATTTGTTTGTTGGCAAAAGCATTTTACACCGTTTTCGTTTCCAGTTGGTCGGAGGAAGGCGGTTTATTACCGAAGGGTAGGACGGGCCGTTGATGCGTCGGCTGGCTTTCCCACACCAGATCAGCGTGTTCACCTCTGGAGAACTCAGGGCCCAGAGTAAGTTACCCTATTCGAGACACGTTCAAGGTCCAGCAGTATTTTCACTGTGGGACGCCTGGTGCCCGCTCCTCCTGTGAAAGCGCTGTTCCTACAGGAGCAAACACGGAGGAGACGGAGACACCCGAGTTCTCTTTGCTGGCAGAGCGTTTCCCAGCAGTGGGAAGCGAGAAGAGGGTAATTCAAGGGAGTAAGTAGGTGTGGAGAGAGACTCTTGCCCTCACACGTTGACATCGGGGGCCCTTGAAAAGGTGACAGGGCTAATTTAACGGACAGAGATTGAACTGTAAAATAATTGGAAGTGTAGAGAAATTTTAGTAAATTTTGTGTTAATCAACTTTACTAAAGTTCATCCAGAAAAACAGGCATTCAAGAACAGCCAGAAAGGGGCCCCTGGGTGACTCAGTGAGTTAAGCATCTGGCTCTAGATCTCAGCTCAGGTCTTGATCTCAGGGTTGTGAGTTCAAGCCCCACACTGGGCTCTGTGCTAGGCATGAAGCCTACTTTTAAAAAATGAATAGAATAGAATAGAATAGAATAGAATAGAATAGAATAGAATAGCTAGGAAAACACTGAAAATGAAAGGCCCTTGGGGAACTGGATCTTCCAAACCTTGAAACATACTATAAAGCCTCTATAATTAAAACAGGAGGGTACTGCTGCTTAAACCCACAGTAGACCACACAACAGAAATGACCTGAAACCATATGGAAGTTTAGAGTATGGCAAAGATGATATCTCAAATCACTGGGGCAAGCATGATCTTAGTAAATGGTGCTAGAATAGCTGAACAGCCATTTTTTGCAAGATAAAATCATGTCCGTACCTCACACCATACATAAGAAGAACCACATGGATTAAGGACCAAGTGTGGAAACTGGGACTATACCAGTAGTAGAAGAAAAGGACAATTCGTCTTCAACCTCCGTTTAGGGAATGGCATCCTCGCTGTGACTCAGAATCCAAAGGCAATAAAAGAGAAGATTGAGACATAACTATATGACAGTTTCTTATAATTTTTCAAAGCATAAAAAGCCATACACAAAATTAAAAGACAACTGACAAACTGAGAGAAGATCCTTGCAACATAAACCACAAAGGGTTAATTACTCTTAATTAAAAAAAAAAAAGTTTGGGTTACAGGGCAGTTAAACCAGAAAAACAAATAACAGGCACCCAGACTGGAAAGAAGGAAGTAAAACTGTCTCTGCATATGCCATGACCTCATATACCGACGTCCTAAGGGATCTAACTCGTTCGTTAGGACGAGTAAAGTGGAGCCCAGCAAAGTTGCAGGATACAAGACCAATATACAAGCACACCTCTTCCAGCCTGACACCCTTCATACTAGACGTATTGCTGGTTCTTCCAGTTCTACAGCAGCTCCTGGCCTTTGGATTCAGATTGGGACCGTGGCTCTGGAGATTTTGGACTTGCTGACCTCCATAATCACACGAGTCAATTGTTTATCATAAATCTTGTTATCAGTAGATATCCCCTGAGGGACCTGGGTGGCTTAGTCAGTTGAACGTCTGATTCTTGATTTCAGCTCAGCTCACGATCTCACAGTTCATGAGTTTGAGCCCCACATTGGGCTCTGTGCTGACAGCATGGAACCTGCTTGAGATTCTTTTTTTCCCCCATCTCTCTGTCCCTCCCTGCTTGTGTTCTCTCTCTCTCAAAATAAATAAATAAACTAAAAACATTTTTTAAATAGATACCTTCTTTTGGTTCCATTGTGGTACATATACAGCTGGACCTCAAACAACATGGGGATTAGGGGCACTGATCGCCACACAGTTGACTGTCTGAAAACTTAACTACTAATAGCCTACCATTGATGAAAGCTTTACGGATCATATGCACAGTTACGAACACCTAGTGTGTATGTTACATGTATTACATACTGAATTCTTACAATAAAGTAAGAGAAAAGAATTATTAAAATCATAAGAGAAAATACATTTATTGTACTGGACTGTATCAAAAAAATCCATGTGTAAGTGGACCCACACAGCTCATGCCTGTATTGTTTAATGGTCAACTATGTATTCATATATACAACGGGAGATAATATAAAGAGATGCATATGTATATTTCATGATGCATTTATTGTCAAGTATATATAATAGATTAGGTATATATAACAAGATATAAGGTATACATAATAAAAATATCTCTCCCATTGATTCACTTTAGAGAACCCTAAGATTTTTATAATAACATAAATAGTCTGCAATATAAAAAACAATTTCATTTGCAATAGCATCAAAAAAAAATTTAGGAATAAATTTAACAAGTGTCAGTTTTGAAAACCACGTGACATTGTTGAAAGAAAACAAGTATAAGTTAAAGGACATCCCACATTCATGGATTGGAAGGCTTAAGATAGCACTGCTCCCCAAATTGATCTATAGAGTCAATGCAATATCCATCAGACTTGGTTTTTTTGCAGAAATCAATAAGCTGATTCTAAAATTCTTGTGAAAATGCAAGGAGTCCAGAATAATCAAAACAGTCTTGAAAAAAGTGAACATAGTTGGAAAACTCACACTACCCAACTTGAAAAGTTACTACAAAGCTACGGTAATCAAGACATTGTGGTCCTGGCATAAGGAAAGAAAGATAGGTAAATGACAGAATTCAGAGCCCAGAAATACATGTCCACATTTATGGTGAATTGATTGTCCTGAAAAAGAATGCCAAGATGATTCAACAGAGAAAGAATAGTCTATTCCCAGAAACATGGTGCTGGAATGTGGAAAACAAGGAAGTTGGGCTTTTACCTAACGCCATAATCAAAGTTTAACTCAAAGTAGATCAAAGGCCTAAAAGTAAGTGCTGAAACAAAACTCTTAGAAGAAAACAGGGGCACAAACCTTTATCACTGTGGATTAGGCAGTGGTTTCTTAGTTTTGACACCAAACACACAAGCAAGAAAAGAGAAGTAAATTGGACTTCATCAAAATTGAAAACATCAGTACGTCAAAGCACATCATCAAGAAAATGAAAAAAATATAGATTGGGAGGACTAACAAATCATGTATACGATAAGGGAGTTGAATCCAGAATACATGAAGAACTCTTAACAGCTCATCAATGAAGATAATCTAATGTAAAAATGGGCAAAGACTTAGACATTTCTCCACATAAGATTAATGTCTGATAAGCGCATGCAAAGATTTCAGCAGCATTAGTCATTAGAGAAACGCAAACAAAACCGAGAAGAGATACTATTTCACACCCACTAGGGGGGCTATAACCGAGAACGGAAGTGTTGGTGAGGGTACGAAGAAAGGAACCCTCACAGTAACGGGAATATGAGACACGACAACACGGATGGACCTCAGTAAAAGGCCAGACACAAAAGGCCACACACTGTGTGATCCCATTTACCTGAAATATCCAGAACAGTCAAATCTACGGAGACAGTGCGTAGATGAGTGTCTGCCTGGGGCTGTGAGGGAAGGAGGGCAGGGTTTCTTTTGGGGGTGATGACAGTGTTCTAACATTAGATGGAGGTCACAGTTGCAAAACACTGTGAATGTGCTAAAACCAAATAGACTGGACGTTTTAAAAGGGTGAATTTAATGTCAATTACATGTCCTTAAAATAAAAAACAATATAAAAAAAGTATGTACACGTAATCTCATTTCTGAAAGACAAAAAATGAAATAAACATAAACCAGAAACCAAGCTTGGGTACCTGTAGGGAATGGGTGAGGATGGGGGGGAGGGGGGAGGGGATGTTCCTTTGATGACACCTGTCTATGTAGCTCTGACCCTCCGAACCATGCCGACCACGTCTGCATACACACGCGCCCGTTCGTACAGCAGGAACAGTGCAAGCCGGCACATGGAAACTGAAGTGCATTGTACACGATTAACAATTACAACGAATGCTGGAGAAGAAAAGAACTAACTTAAGTAACTGTGGAAAACAGCATTTTGATTTTCTGTAAGACTAATGACAAAAATAGCTTCACACAAATATGGCCACTCTAGTTAAGACATTTGTTTTTCAAAGGGTTATAAATTAGTAATTGTGAAACTGCTTTATCTGTGTTCTAGAATTGAACAAAATAAGTAAACACATTGTAGATGATGAGAGTCCCAGTTTCTCCCTATCCCGAAAAATAAGTAACAAATAAGGAAGGAGGGAAGGTTGGAATGAACCTTGTTGTGTTGGGTTGGAATTGGAAGTGTCCATGTAAATTTGCAATTTTAAGTATATACAGAAATGCATAAACACAGAAATAGAGATGTGGGTTAGATACATATGCTTATGTTTCCTAGTCCTGTTCCTGAGCAGACCTGGAAGCAATGACCCTCCATAGCAATGAATTCTAGCATCCAGATCCTGGCTTCCAAATGCTATTGTCCAACAACAAAAAATAGGGCTTCCAGAGCTGAGGCAGGACCAAGGTGGACCTAGAAGATTTAGTGGTGCCACAGAGTAAGGGGGTGACCACAATGGAAGGGAGCAGTCAGGAGGGGAGCCGGGACCCAAACGGGGGTTCCCAGTGGGCAAAGCTGGGACAGTTCGAGAACAAAAAAATAGTCTTACTTACTTTATAACCCATGGAATAACATAAATATCCGTAAGTGCCTCGTGATTGATAAATGAATACGGATCCATAACAACAACAAAACAAAAAGGCATAACCAGAACATCTCTGTGGTCTTGAACCATCTCCCCACAAGACAGTACAGGTTAACATGTGACAAGAACATGTGGCCCCTCTGGGGACACACTGGAAGGACACAACTCCGTTCACGTGGTATTTCCTCCCAACAGGAAAATCAGGAAAACCTCAATCATGAGAAAGACATCACACCCAAATTGAGAGACATTCTACCACACACCTGCCTGGTGGTCTTCACGAGTCTCAAGGTCATGAAAGACCAAGAAAGACGGGATTGGAGGAGAGTGAGGAGACACAACAGGACAGTTCAATACAGTTGGCTCTCCTGGGTCAGCTTCGGGACCAGAGAATGGACGTTAGTGGGAAAACTGGTGGATTCAGGTAAGGTTTGTACATTAGTTAATGGTGGGGTATCGGTGTGCGTTTCTCTCTTTGGATAATTGCCCATTACATTGACGATGTTGTTATTGGAAGTTGGACGCAGAGTGTATGAGAAGTCTATTTTTATGAATTTCTGTAAGATTAAAATTCAAAAGAAAAGGTAAAAAAAAAAACAAAAAAAACACCTGTTAAATAAGTACACTTTGTGCAAGCCTGCGATGGGAGAGATAATCCTGTGAAAACAGTGGAAATTTTATTTGACCCAAGTGTAAGTCAACAAACATTACTAACCGCCTGTTGCATCGGGCCCTAACTGATCTCCCAGCGATCAAACTCTCCTCCCGCCTGGTCACAGCACTGCCAAACGCCGCTTCCTCGGAAGGAAAACCTTCTCACCCCATCGCTGTCCCTCTTGAAAATTCCTTCGGTGGGGGCGCCTGGGTGGCTCAGTCGGTTAAGCGGCCGACTTCAGCTCCGGTCATGATTTCGCGGTCTGCGGGTTTGAGCCCCGCATCGGGATGTGTGCTGACAGCTCAGAGCCTGGAGCCTGTTTCAGATTCTGTGTCTCCCTCTCTCTGACCCTCCCCCGTTCGTGCTCTGTCTCTCTCTGTCTCAAAAATAAATAAACGTTAAAAAAAATTAAAAAAAAAAAAAGAAAATTCCTTCGGTGCACACCTGTCATGGGAACACAGCTCCTCTCAGCTACCTGGTCCGCACCTGCACAGCCCTGAAGCTTCCCACTCCCTGACTCAGCCTCCCTGGCTCAGCGGTTCATGCTTCTGGAGCCCCCCGGGGGCAGCTGAGTGCACAGTGGTCCTTTTTATTCACCAGAACTCACCACTCGTCCTAGGAAAGCACCATATGACTTTAGTGTTTTTAAGAAGAAATACTTTGAGAAGCCACTTGGGTGATAGAGTGAAAGCCAAAATAATAAAAAGACGGCTCCTTCCTCACCTGTCTGTGTCAGATGGCCAGAGGACTTTATGTCGCTTCCCAGCGGGAAGGGGGGGTGGTCAGTAAGTCACGTGGAAAGACAGGGTTGGGGAGTCACACGGTTAGTTCCCCTCCCTGCATCTGAGGGGAGAGAGAGGGAGGAAAGTCCCTGGAAGCCACGGTGGGGGGCAGGGAGGACTTCGGAAAACGAGTGTCTGAGAAGGGTTTTCTGGGTTGTGTGCTCTTGGACGGTTGGCGTAAACCCTCCCTCCCTGTCTCCCTGCCGGGTTATTCAGTGGTCCCTGTGGCACGGCCATGCGGGTAGATTCTCAGGGTTAATCCAGGACTGCTTGGTCTGGGAGATGGCAGAACTGCCGTCGTAGCTGGAAGAATACCACTAACCACGGCCAGCGCCTCCCACGCCGCCTCTGGAACCGACCGTGCGAGGGCTCGACCTACAGAGTGTGACGGGGGTATTACTGTGATGTTGCTACAGAACAGGAAACAGGTTTGGAGATCATACGTGTCCTGCCCCAGCTCATGGACGTGGCAGAAACCAGTGCTACCCCCTCCTGTCCCAGCGGTGTCTGTCCCAGCGGTGTTCTGTCAGCCTGGGGCCGCGTGGACACTTGCCTGCATCCTCAGGGTCCAGCCCCAGACCCAGCACGGAGCGGGCGCTGGGTGGGCGTGTGTTGGCAGAGGCTGGGTCAGGAGCCAACTCAGTGGGAAGGCATTTGGTTGGTTCTGGTAAAATCCCAGCTGCTTACGGACATCCAGGTCAGGAGAAAAGACCCCTCGTGTTCTTCAAACCATAGCTAGAGTACCAAACCGTAGTTCAATAATTTCACAGGGGCGCCTGGGGGCTCAGTCGGTCGAGCGGCCGACTTCGGCTCAGGTCACGATCTCGCGAGATCTCGCGTGATCTCGCGTGAGTTCGAGCCCCGCGTCGGGCTCTGTGCTGACAGCTCAGAGCCTGGAACCCGCTTCGGATTCTGTGTCTCCCTCGCTCTCTGCCCCTCCCCCGCACACTCTCTGTCTCTCTCTCTCTCTCTCAAAAATAAACATTAAAAAGAGACTTAAAAAAAGAATAATTTTACAAACTAGGGAATATCCAGAAAAGGCCAGCTCCCTCCGCCCTAGGTAGTAGGTAGCCATTCTGGAAATTAAAAAAGAAAAGTCACATCAGCGGGGAAAACCCACTGACTCACCTCTGTGATGCCAAAGTGGTTACGTACCTTCAGTTCAAGGAGTCGTGTGGAAACTGAGCAGGTGGGTGGGCAGGGGCAGGTGGAGGAAAGAATGGCAGAAACGAGCAGAGTTTCCATCCTCTAAGGTGAGACAGGCATGGATTTACTGAAGCGCGTGGTCCCATTGCTGCATTTACAGACCCAACGCTTAATTCTCGTCAGCACCCCGGGTGCCATCCGCCTACCAAAACTTGCTGCTCTGAGCCGACCGCATCGGCACCACCTGGGACCTTGTCAGGCGGGCAGGGTCTCAGGCCGTCCCCAGCATCTGTATTTGTATTTTAACATGATCCCCAAGTGATTTGTATTCGTGCAAACGTTCAGGAAACGCGACCACGGATTGGCGTATAAAGCAAATGTCAACTCGCAAGGACGCGAACGATCCCGCACACTCTAACGTGGTCAGCCTGCACAGATCAATCATCCCCTCCGACTAGACAGGTCAGGAGGGGCTGGTGATCCCCACATCCTCCCCCAGCACCCCGCCCCCGTCACAAGGAAGTGACCAAGTACCAAGGCTGAGTAAGCACTAACCAGGCGAGAGGGCGAGTGAGAACGGAGGTGGGGAAGGTAAGAGGGTCTTCTAGGAAGAGACAACCATGTGTGCACGGGCCCGAAAGGGAAAAACCCCGTGACGTTTAGAGGAACTGAAAGATGGCCGGAAATTCTCCCCAGCAAAGAGCCGGGAGGAGAGAGGGGTGACATAAGGCTAGACGACACGGGGTTCTTTTGATTTGCCTCTGTGTGTTTCAGCGAACCTCTTGAAAGGTTAAGTTGACATAAAGGTTACAGTGGCAATAGAGAGAGCTCCCGTAAACTCTCCCGCGCCCCCCCAGAGGTAACTCCGGACACCCCGCGGGACCTTTGTCGAGACTGAGAAGCCAGCATGGGCATGTTGCTGCTAACCAAACTCCACACTTCATCTGGGTCAGTTTTTCCACTGATGCCCGTGCTCTGTGCCAGGGTCCCGTCCGGGACCCTGTGTTTGGCGACCGTGTCTTCACAGCTCACCTCGTCTGCCCCCACCCCTCACGCTTCCCTCGTTTTTTGATGACTTAGTCAGTTCTGGGGAGTCACTGGCCAGGGACTCCGTACACTGTCCCTCGAGGTGCGATTGACGTTTTCCCGGGGCCGTGGGCTTGGGGAAGAATGCCACGGAGATTTCGTGCCCTTGTTATCAAGATACCAAAGGTTCGTGCTATCAACACGGCTGGTCACTGGTGACGTCACCGGCGATCACCTGGCCAGGCTCCTCCCTGGTACCTTTGTTTCTCCTTCCTACGCTCTGTTCTTGAGCGTGAGTCCAGCCCACGCTCAAGTGAAGAGAAAGAATGACCCCGGGTTTGGTGGCAGAATCTGAGTTCCTAGGAGCCATGAGAAGCCACCGGGCGATTTTAAGCAGAGGGGTGACGCTGCATCCACATTTCAGACGAGTATGCCAGCTGCCCTGAACCCACCAGAGGGGGCCCGCGATGGATTAGGGTCACATCCACTGGAGCAGCGGTCTGCGTGGAGGTGAGGGTGGCTTGCATTAGTGTAGGAGGGAAGGGGCTAGAAGGACAGGCAGGCGTGGCTCGAGAGACATTTAAGAGGTAGAGTGGCCAGGACTCGGTTACTCTTTGGTTGCAGAACAGGAATGGAGGGCAAGGAAGGTTCAAGGATGACTCCCAGAAACCAGGTTCACGGTTTCAGCAGCTGCTTGAACATCGACGAGGCTGAAGACAAAAGGACACAGTCACCAGGCAGGCAGATCTCCGAGGGCTCCCTAGCGGAGGCAGCCCCAGGGCTCTGGGGGGCAGGGGTATGCTGTTGTTCAAATGCCCCTGCTGAACTCCGGAGGCATTGTTCTCCTGCGTGTCCGTGGCTACTCTGGCGGGCTCCGTACGCTGGGTAGCACCCGTTGACCATAAGAGAGCCTCGTCTACCTAAGTAAAGCTTTGACCGTCTTCCTCGTTTACTCCACATCTCTGAGAATACGACAATTCAGCAGCCATACGCAGCATCCCCATCAAGGACTCTGTGAACGTATATGTACACGCAACACGAGGGACGGTGTTGGTTGGATCTCCGAATCTCCAGAGCTCTCTGTGGGCTTGTGGGGGAGCCCCGTGATACAGCCCTCGGCATCTGTGTGTCCCCAAGTCCCACCCTCGGGAGCCACATGGCATCCAAGGCAGAAATCAGTAGACTGAGAAGGGCATGTCAGACTCCACCACGGGCAAGAGGGTGCCTGGCACAGCAGGGATGAACTCAGGCGGTTCGCGGGGCAGGCGGGCTGTGGAAGGCCATGGGCGCCATCGTAAGAATGTTCTAAGGATTTCGGCTTTTCCTCGGAGCAAGGTGGAAACCACTGGAGAGTTTCGAGTGGAGAGGAACCATATATCATCTTACATTTTTCTCTTTTTCTTTTTATTGAAGTACAGTTAACACACAGTGTCACGTTAGTTTCAGGTGCACAACAGACTGATTCAACTTCTCCATCCGTTACAGGGCGTATCTACCATCTGTCACCGTGCAACACTGTTACAATGCCACTGACTATACTCTGCGTGCTGTACCTTTCGTCCTCATGGCTTATCCACTCAAGTTATCTTACATTGTTTTTTTAAACGTTTATTTAGGGGCGCCTGGGTGGCTCAGTCGGTTGAGCGTCCGACTTCAGCTCAGGGCGTGATCTCGCAGTCTGTGAGTTCGAGCCCTGCGTCGGGCTCTGTGCTGACAGCTCAGAGCCTGGAGCCTGTTTCGGATTCTGTGTCTCCCTCTCTCTGACCCTCCCCCGTTCGTGCTCTGTCTCTCTCTGTCTCAAAAATATAAATAAAGGTTAAAAAAATTTTTTAAGAAATAAATGTTCATTTATTTTTAACGAGGGGGACAGGGGCAGAGAGAGGGAGACACAGAATCCGAAGCAGGCTCTGGGCTGAGTTGTCAGCACAGAGCCCGACACGGGGCTCAAACCCAAGAACCATGAGATCACGACCGGAGCTGAAGTCAGACGCTTAATCGACCAGGCATCCCTTTTTAAAAAATTTTTTAATGTTTATTTATTTTGAGACGGGATGGGCTGAATGGGTGAGGGGCATTGAGGAGGGCACCCGTTGGGATGAGCGCTGGGTTCTAGTCCTGAATTCATTACTGCGCCGTATGCTGAGTAACTTGGATGCGAACTGTAAAAAATTAAGTAAATAAGTAGGTAAATAGCCACACGTGGCTACCAGCCGTCCAGAAAGGGTTTATTGTCAGGTCCCACGGAGTCACGGAGATCTGCAAAAAGTTTCCGGATCCGAACCAGCCATGACCAGTTCGAGCTGGGGCAGGTCTCCAGGGAGGCCGCGCATAGACGGGTGAGGGGCGCAGACCAGGGAGATCAGGACACCCGCCTGGCTGTCGAAGACTGACGTCACCGTCGGTGGGGAAGCCGGCCCCACCCCGCTGGCATTTGCACACAGTTCGCGCCTGTGAGCTTGTGAGCTTGGGAGCCTGTGAGCGGGATGGGGAAGGAAGCAGGCATCCGGGTGGGGCCGCGGGGTCAGGGGGAAGTGGTGCAGAACGCCGCCGCCCCAGGGCGGTAAGGGACCCGCCCAGCCCCCCCTGACTCCGTGCACCCAGGGACCTGCCCAGCCCCCACCCCGTGACCCCATGCACCGAGGGACCCGGGACCCGGCCACCCACCCCCATGACCCCGTGCACCCAGGGACCAGCCCAGCCCCCCGTGACCCCAAGGGACCCTTCGCCCCCGCGACCCCCTGCAAGGCGCAAGTTTCTTCCCGCTTCCCAGCCTGTTTCTAAGTGGGGATAGATAGTATCTAGTTCGGGGACCGCCTGACAATCAAAGGCCATCACTTCTCTGAAGTCCCTCGTGCGCCGGGAGCAAACAAGAGGCGGCCGTGGCCCCGGGGCCGCGGGGAACACGGTGCCTGGCCTCATGGGCGGCCCGTTCGGGAACCGATGCGCGTCCATCCGTGCGTTTTGTGAACAGTAGTCCCTGAGCCTTCAGGGGGCTGTGAGCCGGACTCTGAGACGCGAAGGCGCGGTTCCTGCCCTCCCGGAGCTGGCTGTCCGGTGGGAAACACCGAACTGAAACTCGCACAGATGTGAGGCTCTAATGGAGACAGTGGTGTTTTCAGAGGCTGTAGGGGGAGCCCGGTGGGGAGGGCGTCCCTAAAGCGGCCACCTCCCAGCGGAAGTCTGCAGGCCGGGTTAGCCTGGGCGGGACGAGGCAGAGGAGTGTCCTAAGCAGAGTCTGTGGCAGCAGGTGCCGGAAACAGGCCAGCGGAGCCACGGGAGCCACGGGCCACCACGCGGGGGGGGGGGGGGGGGGTGGTAAGGCAGATGAAGGGAGGGCCCCACGCTCGCAGGCCTGGTGGTGTCCACGGGCTGTCATGCACACCGACAGATCCTTCTAAGTGACCGAGGCAAAAATAATAGTGCTTCGTGATTGTATTGGGACTTAAACTGGTACCTGGGGTCATGCTTGTGTCTCTCCTTTTATTCTCCTGCGTGTGCACTGTTCACAATGAGCGTTCACCTTTTTCGGTTTTTTTCTTTTTTTCTTTTGCAAAAACCGGAGCTTTTTAACAATCAGCTACGTTATCATCTGCAGTAAAATGCACCTGTTTTAAGGGAGTGCCTCTGTGAATCCGGGACACGCTTCTCCCACCACAGCCAAGAGGCGGGACATCCTCATCACCCCAGACAGAGCTTTCCCGGCCGGCTCCCCCCGCCCCGCCCCGGCCACAGGCCACCTCTCACCTGCTTTCTGCCACCGGACACATCACATTTGTCTTTTCCGGTCTCGCGTGGACGACACTGGACCCCACGTACACTTTCGTGACTGGCTTCTCTGGCTCAACGCGTGCTGAGGGTGGTTCATCCCGTGGCGCCAGCCCACACCTGATCGTCGCTGGGGCTCGTCCCTTGCGCGGGCGTGCTGCAATTTGTGGAACACGTGGGTTGTGTCCGGGTCTCTCTGCCCTCGTGAATACAGCTGCCGTGAATCGTGGGGACATGTTCGGGGGCTTTTGAGCGGAGACCCAGGAGCCCAGCTGCCGCGCCCCGGGTCAGCGTGCGTTTCGCTTTACAAGAACCTGCCACGCGGTTCAAGAACCGCCAGCAGCGCGTGAGGGCATTCCCAAAGCCCGGTACCGGTGGTGGCCTTCGTGCGAGCCGTTCTGGAGGGTGTGCCGAGGTCTCCCGTGGTTTCACCTCGCCCTTCCCTGGTGGCCAGTGGTGTCTCACACCTTCTCCACGTGAACTGCCCGCCTGCCGTCTTCTGCCCATTTTTAAATTCAGTCGATGGTTGCGTTGTTCCTGAATTGTGTTTCGCACGTTCTGGACACGAGTCCTTTGTCAGTTACCAGTGTGACACGTGTTACCTCCCACTCTGTGGCTTGCTGTTTTGAAGATTGGGTTTTGTTTTTTTCTTCTTTGACAGCTTTGAGATAGAATTCTAAATCGTGTCTCTAGAGTATAATTTTTAGGTCCTTTTTTCTTTTCTGGCGCAGGCTTTTGTTGTTGTAGCTAAGAAATCTTGACCCCCTCCGAGGCTGTGATGACTTTCTCCGATGTCTCTTCCGGGATTTTTATGGTTTTAGCTTACTTTTCGGTCTACGACCTGTTCCACCTCCGTCTCTATGTGCGGTGTTCGCGAAGGGTAAGCCCTCCCCCTGTTATCTTAGTAATAAAACACACAGAGCTGCACTTTGAAAGACCAGGTCACAAACCAAGCCCGAAATGTCACTGATTCCCCGATGTTGCTCTGTTAACGAGATCGCTGTGGTATAAAGGTCAGGGTCTGTGGTCTCTTGTGCAAATGTATATTCCAGCTGGCAGGACTTGGACACACACTTCCTGTTATGTCCACTCGTGATGCCTCCTCCCTACACTTAGCTCTGATTCATGCCAACACACAGTAGGACCTCACGCACTGAGCAGGGGGCGGGGAGGCACCGAGGTGAGACGGGGTAGAAATGTTCCCATTCAGGGCAGACGCAAGGCCCAGGTACTTGGCTCTCAGATGGGCTTGGCTGAATACACCAAAGTCACTTCTGCAAGAAACGTTTCCCTGCTGACCTGCCCCAGTGTCGTATCCCCAGTGTTAAGAATCACAGGGGACTCGGGGCGCCTGGGGGGCTCAGTCGGTTGAGCATCTGAGTTCAGCTCAGGTCATGATCTCACGGTTCGTGGGTTCGAGTCCCACGTCAGGCTCTGTGCTGACAGCTTGGAGCCTGGAGCCCGCTTCTGATTCTGTGTCTCCCACTCTCTCTGCCCCTCCCCCGCTGGTGCTCTGTCTCTCTCCCTCTCTCTCTCTCTCTGTCTCTCTCTCAAAAACAAATAAACATAAAAGAATTAAAAAATTAAAACAAACATAAAAAAATTAAATGAAACATAAAAAATTAAACATAAAAAATTAAATGAAAAATTAAACATAAAAATTAAAATAAACATTAAAAAATTAAAATAAACATAAACAATTTAAATATAAAAAACATAAAAAAATTAAACACAAAAAAATAAAAATAAACATAAAAAAATTTTTAAAAAAAGAACCACAGGAGACTATTAACTACAGAAAACCAATGGACGGTCACCGGAGGAGAGGTGGGTGAGGGATAGGGGACAAGGGGGAGGAGATCAGGGAGAGCACTTACCAGGATGGGATGAGCTGATAGAAAGGCCAAGTCTACAGGTGTCTTGTTCTCTGTACAATGCATCAGCCATAGGAAGCAGTAAGACTGGGGCGGTGAGAGTGTGCGTGCGTGTGAAATCTGTGTGCAGGTGTGCAGAGTAGACCCCTACTTTAAGAGTGATTTCTGGGGCGCCTGGGTGGCTCGGTCGGCTGAGAGTCCGACTTCGGCTCAGGTCATGATCTCGCAGTTCGTGGGTTCGAGCCCTGCGTTGGGCTCTGTGCCTGCAGCCTGTTGGGATTCTGTGTCTCCCTCTCTCTCTGCCCCTCCCCTGCTCACACTCTGTCTCTCTCTTTCTCTCAAAAATAAATAAACATAAAAAAATTTTTGAAGGGTGATTTCTAAAGGGGTTTCTTCAAATCAGCCTTAAAAAAAAAAAAAAAAAAAAAAGAATCACAGAGGAAGCAAAGTGTGAATTAAGTGAAATCCCCTGTGGAAATGCACAGGGCCTGGGAGGGAGGCCCTGGTTTCTTGTCAGATCCGTCAGCTACTTCCTCGGAAACTCGAGCCCCGAGGGCCAGAGGACACGGAGGAAGACTGGAAGACTGGGAGGTTCTAGAACAGAGCCTGACGCTCCTGAACTGCAGTCAAATTTACTGACCTCGGAATTGGAATTCAGGGTCTAAGAAAAGACACAGTTGTGTGATTTATGACATTTGTTAAGAGGAAAGTTTGACAATGACTCAGCATGAGTCAGACCTAACTGTCTGCGTTCAGACTGCCCCGGAGCATCCTGGGTACCTCCCGCCGTGTCTGTCAACTCCGAGTGGCGGGCCAGGGAGCAGAGTCTGTGGGGAGGGCATCTGCGGAATCCCCTAAGTACCCAGGGTCACGGGGGCCACTGGGAGGCAGGATGTAGACCTCACCCCCACGCAGTCGGAGGAGCCACTTGGCGAATGACTTCTGGGTAACGGGCACCCCTTAAGAAAATCTGCCCCAGGGCAGAGGAGGCGCCCCCTTCCTGGCCCCCCACCCGCTTCCTTCAATCCCCGTCCCCTGCCTCCAGCTTTGCCCTTCTGCTCGACTCCCAGGCAGGACACAAATTACGTACTGAGACAAATACGGTTTATTTATCAAAATGAGAACAAAATCCCCGTAACTCTGCAAGATCGAGTTACATCACCAAAGTCGTCTGTCCAGTGGAGTAAGTGCCGGCAACACTTAGTGCAAGAGTCAAGACAGCCAGGCAGGTTTCACAATCCAGAGTGTTCTGTCCTTCTGGCCGCTCAGTAGTAGTTCTTCAGGAGAGACAATACCTTACAGATCTTTCCTGTAACTTCCAGAAAGGTCAGCCAGCCAGACTTGGGTTCGAACTTCCTTACAAAGCCGTTTTCCTGTTGGAGAATAAATTTCACATTTTAAAAACCAGGGGCGACAGTTTACTGGGATGGAGAGCAAAGGACCCCACTTAACAGGCAGCTCCTTGGTCACCTCTGCGCCCGCACTGGCGTCGCTCCGTCCACCGCATCACCGCCCCGCAGCCCTGCTCCGGGCCTCTCCGGGGCAGCGCTGACCAACAGAGGTACGGTGAGAGCCACAGAGGGAAGTTTAAGGTTCCACCGGCCACATTTTTTAATTTTTAATTTTTTATTTTCTGTTCAAGTTTACTTCTTTATTTTAAGAGACAGAGAGAGAGAGAGTGAGCAGGGGAAGGGCAGAGAGAGGGAAAGAGAGAATCTCAAGCAGGTTCCGCACTGTCGGCACAGAGTCCGATGTGGGGCTCGAACCCACAGATAGCAAGATGGTGACCTGAGCCAAAATCAAGAGTGGGGCACTCAACGGACTGAGCCACCCAGGTGCCCCTAGCCACACTTTTTACTTTTTTAGTTAAAATGTTGATTCATTTCAAATGTTTATTTATTTTTAAGAGAGAGACACAGACACAGAGCATGAGCATGGGAGGGGCAGAGAGAGAGGGAGACACAGACTCCGAAGCAGGCTCCAGGCTCCGAGCTGTCAGCACAGAGCCCGACGTGGGGCTCGGACCCATGAACAGTGAGATCATGACTTGAGCCCAAGTCGGACGCTCAACTGACTGAGCCCCCCAGAGGCCCCACCCCTCCCCCGCCACATCTTTTAAAGTAAGAGAAAATACGTAAAATTAATTTTAAAAATAGATTAAATTTATCTAAAATACTATGATTTCAGTATGTAATCAGTATGAAAATTCTTGAGATATTTTATATCTTTTGTACCAAAACTTTGCAATTTGACATGCGTTTTGTACTCACAACCCATCTGCACCGAGACCAGCCACGTTGTGAGTGTTCACGGCCATAGGTGCCTCGTGGCTACCATACTGGACGCACAGCTCTGGAGGAAGGTCTCATTTTTTCCCCTCTTTTTCAACTGTCTGGTGTTGCGATGTGCATGTATGTTTGTAAGCGGTACTGTGCAGAGTCAGGAGGACCCACAATAAAGCCAGTGTCAGTCGGTGCCTCTGAGCCTGTGACAAGGTGGTTTCCCGAGCACGGCCAGCGCACGGACGGCGGTCAAGGGGATTTTCCATCCGAAGGATTGCCCAAGAAAACCAGGATTCATTCTCTTTTTGATCGTGGTTTTAAAACAATAGATTGTGAAGTGCCCACTGTAATTTATGACCTATCATTACAGGGCATCCTTGCGGCAAAACACCTCTGAGATCGCCCAGCCTGACGCCCTCTGTTATCCTGACAAATGCGAAAAAAGTAAGCTACCTAAAGTTACTGACTTCCTAGCGCCTGGGCCCGTACGGGAACGCCGACGCTGTTCTTTCGTTCTGCAAGTGTCCAAACAATCACCCAAAGGATTAGAGAATTGCCGGAATGATTGTTTTAAATGCTCGTCTAGTGAACATTCGCTCTGCCTCCGGCAGGTTCCAGGTTCTGGAGTGACAACCGCCTGCTAGCAGCTCGGAGCCCAGGTGACTCCACTTTGGGGCTGGAAGAGACCTGTTATCCGGCGCCCGGGGCCTTTTCCCGAGCACGGCCAGCGCACAGACGGCGGTCAAGGGGATTTTCCCTCCGAAGGGTTGCCCAAGAAAGCCGGCTTCTGTCCCCATAGTGTCAAGTACAGAGTTGCAGAGTCATGCCCAGCACACGCTGTCACGGCCTAACGGAGGGAACAGGCTGCTCCTTCTCTCCCCTTCCTCCCCCTCCGCCTTTGCACACACACACGTTTCCCACGCGCCCTCACCGCCTCCCTTCCCAGGATCTTCGTAACCCTCAGCAACGAGGCACTCTCCAACGACCGCTTTTGCTAGGACAGTGGTCACTGTTTGGCACGTAGCATATCATCTGACATACACTCAACTTCTCAGCTAAAGAGCGTGAAAAGAAGGAATAACTGACAAATCCAGCTAGAAGATTAGAGGTTGGGGCGCTTGGGTGGCTCTGTCGGTCGAATGTCTGACTTGGGCTCAGGTCATGATCTCACGGTTCGTGGGTTCGAGCCCCGCGTCGGGCTCTGTGCTGACAGCTCAGAGCCTGGAACCTGCCTCAGATTCTGTGTCTTCCTCTCTCTCTGCCCCTCCTCTACTCGTGCTCTGTCTCTCTATCAACAATAAATAAGCATTAAAAAAAAAAAAGATTAGAGGTTTTTTAGCCATAAAAAGCTAAAATTAAAAGGAGGAGAAAATTCACAGTAGCTAAAACATGGAAGCAACACCAGCACCCCTCAGCTGAGGAATGGGTCACCGAAACGTGGTCTATACATACACCAGGATACTACTCAGCCTTAAAAAGGAAGGACGTTCTGACACCTGCCACAACGTGGATGAACCTTCAGGACACGAGGCTCAGTGAGCTAAGCAAGTCACGAGAAGACAAATACTGTTTAACCCCATCTACACAAAGTGGTCACAATAGTCAAACCCATAAAGACAGAAAGTAGGGTACTGGTTACCACGATCCGGGGTCGGGGGGTGCAGAGTCCTGGGGGTTGATCCTGGTGACGTCCCACAACAGTGCGACTATTTAATACTGTTGATGTGCACGCTTAGAAATGGTTAAGCCCGTACCTTTTACGTTACGTGTATTTTAACAGAATAATAATAATAAAAAAAAAACAGAAAAGAACTGACCAGGAAAATATTTACATTTATCATGAAAGGGCTCATTCAAGGGTAAGAGACTCATCATCGAGCCCCTAAGAGTTGAGAAGACAAGGGCTGTTGAAAGCAGAAACACGAATCACGCACAAGGGTGTGGGGGGAAATTCAACGTTACCGTCAGTTAAAGAATTCACATTGTAATACGGTCTTACTGATTTTTGGACCTGTTGAGTTGACCTTGTTATTTTGAGTCTTGTGAAATCCCCCAAATTATTTTTACTGGTCCTGCCCCCTGGCTGGTGGGGTTGTTGGGTCATCCCTCCATTGATAGAGCGCTTTCGGGAGGCAGTATCCATTCTGGGAGCAGTGCGATGGGCCATCCGTCATTAGACACCGATCAAGAGGCGGCCTGCTCAGCGATGGGGAGGAAAACCCACCCGGGGCCAGTCTTGAAGCATTGTTTCCAAGAAGGAAGACAACCCAAATGTCTAACAATTCGGAACTGGTAAAGTAATTGTGACGCATAGAATTGGGATATTCTGTAGACGTTACAAGTGTTGGTGTGCAATACATTAGGCAGGTGATCTCAAAGGAGAAAACTCACGTTCCTCAATCGTCATTGCACAGGACACGCGCACGCAGATGGTTACAGTGGCAGGAGAGAGGTTTCCTCTTTCAAAAACTTATTTCCAGTGACACTATTTGCATCTTAAAACCATTATATGAAACTAGAGAAACAGGGATTCGATATCTTGTCCGTAACGTGGGAATAAAGAAGGAGCGCACAGATCTGGTTCTTTCCAGGAATAGTTCATTAGATTCAGGTACCGTGGCTTCAGAAAAGCCTAAGCCATAAAATGACGTTCTGCATCAGTAATGCAAAGAACCCCAGATCCTCAGAATGTTTGACATCTAGGAAGACACCAACGTTATCCCCGCGTTTCCCTGGCGATTATTCACTACGTGTACTCATCCGACAAACGTTTACTGAGCTTCGGCCACATGCCAGGTGCTGTTTGAAGCACTGGAAACAAACTGGTGAACTAAACACGCAGGACCCCTGGCCTCACGAAGCTTGAGTTCTGGTCACAGAGAAAGACAAGGAACGGATAAGCAGTTACGAGGGAGTCAAGCCGGGTACAGGACAGAGCGGCGGTGGTGCCGTCAGAGACGGGACGGCTAGGGAAGACTCCCCGAGGAGGGCAACCGTGGCACGGACCCCTGGGAAGGGCAGCGGGGCCGATGCAGACCCCTGGTGATTCCAGGCAGCGGCCACAGCAAGTGCAAAGGCCCCGAGGGCGGAGTGTGATTGGCTTATCCAGGGAGGCTGGAGCTATGAAGCAAAGCAAAGACTCACAGGAAACGGGGTTGGTTGGGGACTTAGGGCCAGACCAGGTAGGGCTCTGACTACAGCAGTCAGAACGTTTATTTTATTTTTGCTCCCGGGCGAAGGCGCGTTTGGGAGGGTTCCGGTCAGGCCAGGACACGAGAGAATTCACGTCGTGGCTGCTGTGTGGGGAACAGACTAGCAGGGCAAGGATGCAAAACCGGTAAGAGGTTACGGCCGGCGTCAGAGGAAGGAGGACGCGTCCCGGATGGGCTGGGTGCATGACCGACCGACAGGACTGGCTTGTGCCCCGGACGTAGGGTGTGAGGGAGAGGGGTGGAGAGGGACGCCCCAGTTAGAGTGCGTTCCCGAAGGGCCCAAGGTGTGGGGGAGGGGGGCTAGAATTCCGTCTTTCTTTTCATTCAGTGGCTTTCAATCTCAAGTCAAAATTGGAGAGAAACATCAGGAGAACTTGGCCCCCAAATCTAACGAAGCAGAGGATGCGAGAGACCCATGGAGGTTCTGTCCCCTCGCTGCTTGTGCTTCACACCTCGGAAACGCCTCCGCCAGCCGGGCACCCAGCCACGCGGGCACAAGTCTCCGTGTGTCCTTCTGTTTGGCGCAAAAAGACCATCCTTCAGAGCGGGAAGATCAAAACCAACCGTAACCAAGCAAACAAAAACGGCTCGTCTCGCCCCTTCTGACTCTTGCGGTTGCTTGGGAAGTGCCAGTGCTGACTGTGCGTCCCCGTCTTGAAAGGGGCTTTCTTTCCGTGTTAGGGTGGTTTTCCGAATTACATAGTGAAGCCTCTTGAAATCTCCCGTGTGCCCTTCATAGCTGGTCCTAGCGATACGCTGGTCTTACCTTTTCCCTTCAGGGCATCTGGTTTCGATGGCGACTAATATCTAACCCTGGCTGGTATAACTTGGGAGGACTGAACCTGGTCAATCGGGGACGTTTGACGATACTACCGCTAACAATAACCCTAAACTTGTACTGAGTGCTTAAGCCAGGTGCTTCGTGTGTCACAGTAACTGATTTAATCGTCACGCCGGGTCCTGGGAGGAGGAAGCATTATTCTCCCCGTTCAGCAGACGAGGAAACAAGGTTCCGAGTAGTAGCCTGTGGACGTCCCACGGGCACTGAATGACCCCAGAAGCCAGCCCAGAACCGTGTGACCCACAGTCGGTGCTCACACTATCCAAGCGGCCGACATACTGCCTTCCTGACCCAAAGGTTTTCATAACGTGTCTAATCGTACTTGCGAAGTACTTAGATCATAGTAGTTCTCTGGTTGTGCGCTAACTGACCTTCTCATCTTTCGTGATGCACGCGCATTTCTCATTTGGAGCCGGTGACAAGCTTTCCGGACGGTCACGTCTGACCGATTTTCACGGATCGGGAAATCTCGACTGTAGCGCAGCCATCTGCCCCGAGATGAACCCTCACGAGTACGTTTACTCGTGTCAGCCCGCCGTGCTAACGTGTTCGGACTCAAATCCTGATTCCTCCACGCAACCCGTGTCTCGTGTGGGCCGAAAAGGAGCACGCTTTCAGGAGCGCGTCTGTCACGTCTACGAGTCAAGCTGTCCAGGAGTGAAAGTCCGGTGCTTCAAGCCTACCTACACCCAAGGACCCTGTGAAGGCTGAGTGTGTGCGTGGGCACGCGTGTGTATGTGTACGTCCACTCGGGAAGGCTTCATCCTGCCGCACGCACAATTACACCCAGGCCACCCCCTGAAAGATGAGTCCGCTTCCGGAGACTCTCAGAGACCATCCCATCGCCCGGCCAAGGGCTCCACGAGCTCACAAAACACTGCTAACTCGTTAGATTTCGAGTAACGTTCATCACAACGTATATGCTGCAGATACCGTGTGGGGTGCCCGGACACAGAGCCCGCAGAGAGCTGCGAACTGAATTCCTCTGCACCAGAGGAGTTTTGCTTTCGCTGGAAACCTCCGTGGCACGGTGGGAATTTCCACCCATCACCCACAGCTGAGAGGAAGAGAGCAAGACACACCCCGCCCCCACCCCCGCCATGCTTCCTCCAGCCCCGAGTCAGTCTGAGTCAGGGGGGGACCAAGTGCGGGATGCCCCATCATGACACCGGAAAGCCTTAAACAAGATGCAGGGGACATCCCGTAAAATGTGACTGCATCAAAATTTAGAACATTTGTAATAACCAGGGGCACCTGGCCGGCTTAGTCGGTGGAGCGTGCGACTCTTGATCTCAGGGTTGTGAGTTCGAGCCCCACGTTGGGTGTAGAGATTACTTAAAAATAAAATTGTTAAATAAATAAATAAATAAATAAATAAAACATAATAACCAAAGACAGCAATAATTTTCTTTAGAAAGAGAGAGAGAGAGAGAGAGGGCACAAGTGAGGGGCAGAGAAGAAAGAGAGAATCCCAGGAGGGGCAGAGAAAGAGAGAGAGAGAGAGAAAGAGAGAGAGAGAGAGAGAGAGAGAGAATGAGTGGGGGTGGGGCAGAGAGAGAGGGAGACACAGAATCCAAAGCAGGCTCCGGGCTCTAAACTGTCAGCACAGAGCTGGACGCGGGGCTCGAACTCACGAACAGCGAGGCCATGCCCAGAGCTGAAGTCGGTTGCTCAACCAACTGAGCCACCCAGGTGTCCCTGATTACATTTTCTTAACCCAGTGGATTGGGGAGATTAGGACAGGCTGCCGCGACCGAACACGGGTCAGCTGGTTGGGGGGGGGGGCTTAGCGGAGCCCCCCTGGAGGGCATGGATCAAGTACG
The DNA here is from genome assembly GCF_022837055.1 of Prionailurus viverrinus. Classification (NCBI taxonomy): domain Eukaryota; kingdom Metazoa; phylum Chordata; class Mammalia; order Carnivora; family Felidae; genus Prionailurus; species Prionailurus viverrinus. The sequence goes on along the minus strand of NW_025927608.1, from coordinate 3,210,231 downwards.
TCAAAAAAATGCACATGTACCAGGACCCGGCAATTCGATATTCCACAAGGGAGTGCATGGATACAGATTCTGTGATGTATTGTTGCGATCGCAAACTGGAAATAACTGAAATATCCATCAGCCAGAGACGGCCAGACGTTCAACAGCATTTACATACAACAGCATAGGTGTAGGGCTCTTTTTTTTTTTTTTCTGTAGTATTCTTTAAAATAATATTTTAAAGGCCCTTGGGTGAAAAATAAACCCGGAATAAGTACCACGTAGTATTTATATGTATAAAAATTTTTTACAAAAAAGTAGTGTGTGTATTTTCTGTAGAGTTATTCAATAGGCAAGATTTGCGTGTAAAATAATTGCTAATAATGCATATCTCCCCTCTGGGGAGAGGAGAGGGCTAGGCCGGGGGGTTGGAAAGAGGATCCGTGGAGCCTAAGTAGTTTCAGAAAGTCAGTTGTTAAGGAGCACCCGGGTGGCTCCGTCGGTTGGGCGTCCGACTTCGGCTCAGGTCGTGATCTCGCGGCTCATGAGTTCGAGCCCCGCGTCGGGCTCTGTGCCGACAGCCCCGAGCCTGGAACCTGCTTCGGATTCTGTGTCTCCCTCTCTCTGTGCCCCTCCTCTGCTTGTTCCCTCTCTCTGTCTCTCTTTCCCTCTCTCAAAAATAAATAAAAATTAAAAAAATAAAGTTTAAAAAATAAGTCAGTGTTAAGGGTACTGGGGTAAAAAGACAAGCATGAACATCCAGCCATGGAAAGCCCCTTATCAGTGCCTTCTAACAGAGCCCCTCCACCCCCCAGTCTGGGCTTTCCGAGGCTTTGATAATAAAGTGAATTGTTATGTGGAAATTCTTCTATGAAGCTTCTTGCTGGTGGTATGGCACGTTATTATTATTATTTTTAGTCAACAGGCTTTAACAGCCAGAATTTGTTATGTTGGAAAGTTGAAAAAAAAAGAAGAAAAGAAAATCAGTTTGTGAACAATGAACTTGCAAAAACGTACCCGTCTTTTGCAAAATAGTAAACACCCAAGTACAACAGCATCTGATTCCACCTCCTTCTGTGCTGATTGTGCGTTGTCATGACAGCCTGGCCATAGCCAAGTCCTCCGCCGGGCACTGCGCCTCTGACAGGTGCCCTGGGGAGACGCTCTCGCGCTCCCAAATCTTACCCCCACTCGTAAGGCCTTTAGGAGTCAAAGCTGGAACCGCATGTGTTCTCCAGCTAGAAAGTTCTAGGATTCACTGGAAAGGAGCCAGAAATGTCTTCTTATTATAAAATGAGAAGCTTCAGGGGCACCTGGGCGGCCCGGTCAGTTAGGCGTCCACCTTTCATGAGATCGAGCCCCGAGCGGGGCTCTGACTGACAGCACAGAGCCTGCTTGGGATTCTGTCTCCTCTTCTCTCTCTGCCCCCCCCCACCAAAATAAATAAATAAGCTTTTTAATGAAAACAAGAACCTTTAAAAAGAAACCACCTGAAGAAAACAGTAGTTTTTTTTTAACCGGGGAGAAACTGTCAATTCCTAGTTCAAAGGTAAGAACAACGAGAAATATCCCACGGCACATACCCAGCCTCCGTTTTGCCGGATCCATTCTCCCGTGTGTTTCGTGATGAACTCGGCGACAAAGTAGGAAACCTTAAACGCATCTGCGTCTGGGACGATCCGCTCCTGGAGAAGCTTCTTGATGAGGATGCCCTCAAACGCAAATATAGTCACAATCCTGCCCCAGTTAATGATGCCGTCTTCAAATTCCTTTTCCATCACTTGGTGGAATATCGTCCTGGCCGTGTCTACCGACACCACGTGGAACTTGTCCAGGCACGGCTTCAACTTCTTCTCGACCTCCCCCTGGACCGAGAAGGCCACGTCTTGTAGCACTTGGGATACTCTGCTTGGGTGGGACCCGGGCTGGGGCCCCTGCAGAACGTGCTCCGTATAGTCCCGGGCCAGCGTGAGAACGTACCCAAACTCGCCGTCGGCCATCCTCTGCCCGCTGCGCAGCCCCGTCTGGAGCCTGCTCTCGGGGAGGCGGCGAGGTGACGGCAGGTGAAGGCTCGCGGCCCCCGGCGGGGTGTGACGCACGGCGACGCGTGGAGGCTGGGGAAATTTCCTTTTGCATCACCGGGCGGTATCCTTCCTCCCCGTCACTCGGCCTGGGCCGGGTGTGAAAGAGAAAGTTGACAGTGCGAAGCAGGAAAACGGTTCAGCGAGAGCCCACTTCCTCAAACCGTGAGCGGTGGATGCAGGCGCTCAAATGTCTCCTGTGGGAGGATGCGGAGAAGCCGGAGCGCTCCCACGCGGCTGGTGGGCAGGCGGGGCCTGGGCCGTTCCTCGGAGGGTTGCGCGTGGGATTGCCAGACGGCTCAGCAGCTCCACTGCGGAGCTCGGCCCTGGTCTGAAAACGGGAGCCCACACCCCCGCACGCCACCTTCACCGCAGCGCCGGGGACGGCGACCGGCTCGATTCCACAGTGCGAACGGTCACCGCCGGATAAACGGGTAAGCGGCGGAACGTCACTCAGCCACGAGAGGAACGAGGTAGCGAGCTGGGCTGCGACAGGGACGGGGCTCCGACACACCACGGGGCCAAGGCAAGCAAGCCAGGTAGGCGCCGTGCCGTGATTCCATTCGGTATGGGCCGCCCGGGACAAGCGGACCCGTGGGGACGGCGGACCGGGGGCCGCCAGGGGCCAAGGCGGGGGCTACTCCTTTCTGGGAACAGGGTGGGATTTGTGACAAGACGTTGGGGAGCCACAAGGTGGTCGCACGGCACCGTCAGTATACTGCGCACGGCCTCCCTGTCCGCTGGTAAACGGGTCGTTTCACACGAAGTGAATGCCACCCACAGAGAAGTGTCCCACACAGCCACCCAGCGGCTGCCGCGGGTTCGTGAAGATCTGGGAGGGAACTTCCGTCCGAAGCAGACAAAACAGGGGCCTCTGGAGCGAGGCTCTGGCGGCTCGCCCTCGCCCCCTGGGACTTGAGCACGGGTGACATGGGCGGGCGGCACCCCCTCGGTCTTCCCCCCGGCCAGACACACAGCAGAGTCCTGCTCGCACCGCGTTCTGAAATCAGGTAAATTATCCCACGTCTGAATCAGAAACCGCGGGACCAGACGGGGCTCTAGACTTATGCGCACACCGGTCCCCGGCTCCGGCCTCGCCCCGCCGCCTCCCTCCTTGCCCACCGCGGGCCCTGCATCCCTATGATGGGACGGGAAGGGACGGGGAGGGCAGGCTGGCATCGGGGCGGAGGTGGGACAAGGCGGGAAGCCCGGTCGGCCGGCGCTGTGCGAACACGGCCCCTTCCCTCTCCCCGCACCTGCCCCTGCACCGAGGAGACGCAGCTTCCCCGCAAGGACGAAGCTGGGCAAGTGCGCAGCGGGACGTGAAGGGCACCCCTATCACCGTCTGGAGCTCGGGCAGCGGCCTGGGGACCTGGGGCCGGGCTTGGCCAAGTGTCTGGCTGAAAGGAGTGTCGGGGACCGAGGGCGGATTTCAAGTCTCCTCAGCAGAGCGCACGGTGGTTCAGGTGTTTGGGGGTCACCCCGTCCCCGGCCGGCCGTGCTGCCAGCAGGCAGGAGCCGTGGGGGTTGAAAGAGAGAGCGCAGGCAACACGGGGTCCCTGGAGAAGCAGAGTTCACTTTCCATCCACTTGTGGAGTGACCGCGTGCCTTTCCGTCAGTTTCCATGAACCACTACAAACCGGGGAAAATTCATGCTGACTTGTATTTCACGCGGGGACTGAAGGGGATGGTGACGGGGCTCGAGGTGGCCGTGAAGGGGCACCTGTCGGGCCTCCTCCTTCAGGAACGTGATGGCATCGGCCCCGCGGCTGCGTCCCGAGTCCCCCCGGCAGCAGGTACATCTGCCCCATAGGCCCCTCTGTCAATGCTCTCAGACTGCACTGCGGGCGAGGGTCTCCCGGCCAACCTCCCTCCTCCTCCCGGCCTCTCCAGCCTCCCCGCTCCTGCCTCCTGCACAGGGTGTCCCCGCAAATCTGAACGTCACACGCCCTGATCCTGGAGTCCTGGGGTGACAGGGGACCCGCACGGAACGGAGGAGCGTGTCCCCGGGAAGGTCCTCCCCTGCCCTCACCACTGCGTCCACTCACCCACGGAGCAGAAGCCAGGAGCAGCAGCCTTCTCCCCTCCGGACGCCGCTGGGCGTCATGAGAACCTCCGAAGGGATGGGGCGTGTTAGGGACCTGAGACTGCCCCTCATACTCCCACGGTCGCGAGTATTTCCGGAAAAGCAGTGTAAGCGTGTGCTGTAAGAACCCCAGTTAGGCATTGCAAGGCCAGGGCTCACTTTCTCTCTCGCGCCAGTGCCCCAGCCGCACCCGGGAGGCGCGCAGTCGGTCTTCGGCGAATAAATGAAGGGCATTTATATCGCCCCGGGGGCCAGCCGAATTTAGGGCTCCATCTGCCCGATCTGCATCCACAAAGGTGTTGCCGTAAAGGCTCTTAAAAATTGCAGCGTGTTTACTTTATTTCAGAGTTTCCAGGCAAGAACAGGTGGGAGAGAGAAAGACAGAATCCCTACCAAAGAGAATGACTTCTTGTTTTGGAAAGTGCAGGGGGACCGAGGTGGGTGGGCTGGCAGGGTCAGGGACGAGCAGCTGGCCCCGGACTAGGTGCAGACACAGAGGACGGTGACCTCTCTCAATGCCACCCCAGTCCGGGTCTGCACTTACCGGGGGCCAGCGCACAGTCCCCTGAGGCGCTCTGTCCGCACGCAGAATCTTGTATGAAATTGGGGGTCTGCTCGGAGCACGCTGAGGGAGTCGGCCAGAATGAGTGGGGCCCAGTTATTCCACAAGCATCCACGCACCGTGTTAGGTGCTACAGACCAAGACTTCTGCCCGGAGGGAGTTTTTGGTGCAGGACAAAGTAGGCGAGGGTGGAGGCCGCGAAAGGCGCAGCGGGAGGAAATAGTCAGAGGAAGCCCCTTCCTGGAGCCCACCCTAAGGCAGGAGGCAGGTTTGTGGACACACAACGAGGACAAGGTTCTGGAAACGCACCTGTGTCCCACTGATCTGCTGTGGGCCCAGGGGCGGATGGCCGGAGGGAAATGACAGGTGGCTTCCTACATCTGTCCGCACCGCACAAGCGTCCGTGGCCTGACCAAGGCCTTCTCTGTACACGTCTTGTCCGGAAGCTTCCACCGGAGAAGCATGGCACCTTGGCTCCGGCCGAGGGAAGTATTAGTGTTTGAGAACAGCAATCGGAAGAGCGTGAGCCACCTTAACAACCAACCACCTCTTCCGTTTGCAAAGCACATTGGGCTGTGGGAGTGCAATTGTTGCCACATCCCTGCACGGGAACTGCCTCTATCTCTCTGCTGTGTTTACCTACGTGGCCGTATCTCCACAAGCGGGTTCCAGCCCATCCGCTGCTTCCCAGGCCAGACCCCAGATCTTGGGGGCCTGAACGAGTGTGAAAGCCGGGCTGGCTGCAGCCTCAGGGTCTGTCCGTGCGGTCTCTCCAGCATGGCGACCTCAGAGGGCTCACACGTGTCTCGAGGCGGCTCAGGGGCTCCAGTGACAGGTGCGGGATGTGACGGGCCGTTCGTCACCCAGCCGAGAGCTCAGAGGCACCATTTCTGTCCTACGGGATGGGTAGTCACGAGCCCACACCGATTCAAGGAGAGGAAACGCAGGCCACTTTTACTGCTAAGAGGAGTGTCAGAGGACGGGCACGATGTGGGCCGCACGTGCAAGATCACGGACACACATGGTCCCACACGGACGTACACGGTGGCACAGTGTAGTCGGCGTGGCCCTCACAGCAGCCTGGCAGAGAGGAAACTGACCTGGGAGGGATCCAGGAGGCAGTCCGGAGCCACCCTGCCCAGCCCCGCTCCCACCAGGCCACCGCAGGGCTGCGAACCCCCTGGGTCCCAACCCCCTGGAGACAAGGCGGCCTGGATCTCATGCCTCCCACCGTGTCATCAGCCCCCTCCTGTTCCGGCGGGGTTCGATGGGGGGCAGGAGGGAAGAGCCCTGAGGTGATCCTGGCTGGCGAGTGGCCCGGAGAACCAAGCTCCAGGACAGGGCCCCAGTGCGTGACCTCAGGCACAGGCTGCTGAGGTCGACTTCTCTTTTCCCCAAAGGCGGAACCTGTGGGGGAAACTGCTGGGGTTTTGGCTGCTCCAGGAGGTGGCTCGGGGGAGCCCCCAGCCCTGGCTTACTCTTAGCGCCGGAGTGAGTCAAGCTGTGTCCCTTTCCTGAGGCCATGGCTGGAGCTGACTCTCCAGAGACCACTGGTCTTCAACACAAGGGCAGGGGCATGTGCACCGTAGGACATCTATCTGCCTCCGTCCGTCTGCTGGGGCCACGCCTCAACCATCAGAAAACAACAAAGGCCAGTCTGCTCCCAGTCAAGAAAAGCCACTGTCCTCGGGCGCCTGGGGGCTCCGTCAGTTGAGCGTCTGCCTTCGGCTCAGGTCATGATCTCGTGGTCTGTGAGTTCGAACCCTGCGTCGGGCTCTGTGCTCGGAGCCTGGAGCCTGTTTTGGATTCTGTGTCTCCTCTTTCTGCCCCTAACCCACTCACATTCTGTCTCTGTCTCTCTCAAAAATAAATAAATATTAAAAAAAAATTTTTTTTTAAATTAAAAAAAAGAAAAAAAAAAAAAAAAAAAAAGAAAAGCCACTGTCCCAATGTGACGAGGCTCCTGGTGGGAGCTTGTTTTCCATCCAGGGAGACAAATTTCCAGGAAGTTCTGTGAGCGAAATAAGCAGGTAGGACCCCCTCCAAGTCTCCTGCTGTGTTTGGGAGAAAGGCCTAGGTGGGTGCTGGAGAAAACACGGAGCTGGGAAGGAAGGGAGCTGGGAGGCACGGAGGGCTGGAGAGAGGCGTCCACAGACGTGGCTCCTGGGGTTGGATTTTCAACTACGGTTGTAGAGGCCACAAAGGGGATGGAAGGGGGGGGGAAGGCCAGGGGGAGGTTAAAATTACGAATGGTCCCACGTAAGACAGAATGCCTGTGTGCCGCCTGGAACACTGTGCTAGTCTGTCCTTCGCACCTGTGCGCTCAGGTGCGCGCCCGGACCAGCCTCTCCTTCCCCATCTGCGTCTTACTCGGATACCCGTTGCCCTGCTCACGGCGCTGTCACTACCACGGCCGGCCACGCTGAGGATTTTCCCGACGCTGATGTCACGGCTGAAGCTACGTCGGTTCTGGCACCAAGTTCCGCCCAGCAAAGTGGAAGCAGTCTTCTTCTCTCCCCGGATGTCATCGTGGGGGAAGGTACGCAGGAGAAGAGCCCGTTTGAATGGGACCGTCGAGTGAGTGTGGCAGAAGGCCTCGGACTTTCCCTGCTCGGGATGGAACAGCTGATCTAAAACAGAAAGGGAGGAAGCAGAAGTGTGTTCGGTGACAGCAGGTGAGACCGGGCCGCCCGAGGGCAGCGCTCTGTGCGGAGCAAGAACTCAGAACACCCCGAAGCCGCTGCCTCGGCCGACGCTCCCCGAGCTCGCTGAGCACCTGCCACGGGCGGGGCCCCGCGCGGCATCCAGGGGTGGTGCTGTTAGCAGGTGCTCACGGTGCAAGAGTCTCCCAAACCCCCAGATGTCTCTGCCACAGAGCGTTAGGGACACTGGCACAGCACAACAGGACCTGAAGTTCAGCGGGGGGCCAGGGGCGTCCCCGAGAGAAGGCCAGCTTCAAGCTGGCTCCTGGGGACGAATACAGGACCGTCGGGCCGAGCCTGAGCACAGCCAGGGGGGAGTACAGATGTGCATCCCGACCCAGCTGGCCCAGCTCTCAGCCACGCCAAGAGCACATGCGGATCCGAGGCCACGGCAGCTTGGGGGGCTTGGAATGGGCCAAAAAGGAAGAGGAACCTTGGGAGGTTTTTAAAAAATTTTTTTAAATGTTTTTTATTTATTTTTAGGGGAAAGAGTGTGAGCGGGGGAGGGGCAGAGAGAGAGGGAGACACAGAATCCGAAGCAGGCTCCAGGCTCCGAGCCGTCAGCACAGAGCCCGACGTGGGGCTTGAACTCATAAACTGTGAGATCGTGACCTGAGCCAAAGTCGGACATTCAACCGACTGAGCCACCCGGGTGCCCCTGAACCTCAGGAGCTTTACACAAGGGAGAGACATGTGATCTAGGAGGTACTATCTCTGCAGGACTGATTACTGAGGAAGACGGGAAAACAGGCTGTTCATCAGTGCTATTGAGGGAGGATTTCCAGACGTAAAAATTCATCCACTTGAAGTGGGCCCTTCGGTGAGTTCTCACCGGTGTCAACATCCCCATCAGCACACGAAGCGTTTCGACCAACCCAAGACATCTCTTCGTGCCCCTTTGTGGCCGGTCCCCTACGCCCCCCTCTGGCCACGGGCCACCACTGGTCTGCTGGATGTCACGGGGGGCTCCTTTTCCCTGGCCTGAAATCCCACAAACGGGACATCAGTCAGCGCACACGCCTGACTTCTGGCGCTCAGCTGAATGGCTTCAGTTGTGCACGCAGTTGAGAAAATCAAGTTTGTTCCTTTTTATTACTGAGCGATACGTTCCGTCGTGTGGATCTACCTCGAGGGGTTTATCCGTTCTCTACCCGGTGGTTTGGGAGGTCACGAATAAAGCTGCTAAAAACCGCTGCACGCAAAGTCTTCCTAGCGGACTGAGTTTTCGTCTCTCCCAGGGAAACATCTAGCGGTGGGATTGCGGGGGCCGTGCGGTAAGCGGCTCATTCTGGCTGCGGCGTTCTGTACGGATAAGCTCAAACTCATTGCAAACCTCTGCAGCATGTGCTGAAGTGACCGTGCCACCGTGCCCCAGCCCCGCCACACATGGGGCCCCGGGCGCCCCGCCTCCCGCCAACACTCGTGTGGTCCGTCCTTGTAATGTTATCCTTCTGGTGGGTCTGGAGTGACACCTCATTGTGGTTTTAACACCTCTGTGTGTTCACTGGCCGTTTCTGTACCTTCTTTTCGCGAAGCATCCGTTCAAAGCACGCGTCCGTCTCCTAAGAACTCAAATTGTTCTCTTTACCGAGTTGAACAGTTCTTTACAAGTTCTGGAACCTAACCGCGGCCGCTGAGGTCACGTCGGGCACAGACGATGAGGCCCGAGCCAGGACCACACAGTGACCGACGAGGAGCAGTCAGGAGACCCCGAGCGGCAGACGTGTGGGGTTTGGAGGAGGACACGGGCCGCGTCCGTGGCTCCGAAGGGGCATCGGGGAAAGAGAAGAGGGTGAACTTGAGCCCCAGAGAGCCTGTGGGGCTGAGGCTGGGACTGGAAGGCGCGGCAGCCGTGTCAGCTGGCTCCCCTGCAGTAATGCTGTTGCGTCAGGAGCCCCCCGGCCCCGTGCAGCGCTCCGATGGGGGCTCCGCGTGCCCGCGGGTGTGGGCGCAGCAGGGCAGACGGGGGAGCCGACCCCGGTGCCAGATGTGCACGCGGCTGGGACGGCCCCGCTCTGCCGTCTCCCGTCCCTGAGGGACGAGTGGCCTGTGTGCCACTGCTGGAGAAGACCGACGCACAAGGGCGTGAGCCCCACACGGAAACGGGCTTCGAGCCCCCACCGCCCCGGACGCTGCGGATCACACGGCCCCTCCTGCAGCGGGAGGGGAGTGAGTATTTGCCAAATAATCGAGGCGTTATGTCCACTGTGAAGGAGGTCCCTCCCGGCTCAAGAAAAGACGGGTCTTTATTGGCCTGGTTTTGTAGGAACATGTATCGTTTTGTCCAGCGGCACTTCCCTTTTATTCTGAGGGGTCGTCTGCTCCACAGCCCCCATCACACAGTCCTGGCTGGAGGTACGTGCTCGGCCGCAAACCCTCCAAACCCTGAGTACAGTTGACGGATGGGGCAGGCACCCGACCTCCGCACAACCGGAACCCTCCCTCGAGGCTTTAAGCGCTGAAACGCGGTGCGGCCAACACCGCCCTCCCCGGCGCCCAGGCTCCGGCGACGGGGCCGCACAGGCTGTGTCACCCGGGAGAGGAAGTCGGTGAGCACGAACGGAACCCACACGCAGGGAGGAGGGGTGACAGGGATGGAGTGTCCTCATCGCCCTCAAGTCCTTGGTTCCAGGGGTTTCTCGATCAATTCTTCTTTTTGTCAAAATCAAAATTGTGTTTTTTTATGAACAGGTTTCAAACAAACGTGTCTCCCCATCACGACGCCATCAGGAGAACTCAGGCTGTGGTGTCGCCGAGAACATTCCTGAAAGAAGTCAGGACACAGGTTTTCCGAGATGCAGCGAGGCTCGGTCTGCTCTTCCGGGTCACGGGACCACACTTCCCAGGGTGGGTCCCATCCTCGTGGTGTGGGTGGAACCATCTGGCAGCCCCCGCCCGTAAGCTCTGCCCCAACAGCAAAGCCACTGGGCGCCCTCCCCACTCCCCGCTCCCCGCTCCGGGCCTGATCTAGGACGCGCGGAGCTCTGGGCCATCTTCCCCCTCAGTGTGCCTCTCCCACGTGCTTCCCGTGAACCCGGACCCCCAGGCCCACCTGCCTGCCTGGCCTCTCCACCCACATGGTGAGCGGGCATCCCAGATTTCACGTGTCCAGACCAAACTTCTGATTTCCCGCGTGCCCCCAGCCCAGCCCACTCCTCCCTCGTGTCCCCATCTCAGGAAATGGCGTCGCCATCCACCGAGCACAGAGCCCGGGACCGTGCCCGTCCGCTCTGTTTAACGCGCGCGCCACGTCCACCTGACGGCACGTCCCGACGTGTCACCTGGCGGCGTGTCCTGACAGCGCTGCCTCCGAGACTTGTCCCAACCCGAGGAGGCCGAGTCTCGTCCCGCCCCCGTCACATCCTGCCTAGACCTGCAACGGTCCCCCGACGGGGCTCCGCCGGCACCCTCCTGGCCACGGTCACCCAACCACACGGTGCGGGCCGCCCCACCTCACTGCCTCGCAGGCGCTCGGCCAGGCAGACAAGGAGCGCGAGCAAGAGCAGGGGGTGGGGGTCCCCCGAGGGAGTTCCGAGTCCAGTACGACCTCAGTAGCTGCCACAGCCTGGGCCAGGCGCCTCTCCCGCGCGCAAACCTCGGCCGTGGCGCCTCGTCCTGCCGGGCGCCACGCCGTCGGGCACGGGCCCGGAAAGCCGAGGCCCCCTTGGGACGACGAGGCCGAGCTCTCAGGGACGGTCGGCACCGGACGTCTTCAGAAGATCGCGGACCGGCCTTGCGGCCTCAGAGGGGCTCCCTTCGGCGCTTCCTGCCACGGCACGAGGCCCGTGAGTCACCGGGCACAGGTGAGGGTCACGCTGCGGCCACGTGCCAAACCCTTGTCTTACCAACCTTCAGAGCCAGGAGCCGAAAGTCAACGGTGCCTTGCCTTGGGGTTTGCCGGAACGAACCGCGCTTCGGCGAGGTTTTGGTGCACACGGCCCATTTGACTTATGTGTGTGTGTGTGTGTGTGTGTGTGTGTGTGTACGTGTGCTCACGCACACGTCACGCAGAATGTCCCACAGTGACTGCTCCCGATCGTATGTTCACTGGCAGTGACCACATCCACGCTCTCGCGCCACCATCCCCGCCGCCCGCCCCCCGAACGCTTTCATCGTCCCGTGCGACGATCACCGTGAGCCGCTAAATGATAGCTCCCCGCCCCCACCCGGGCCCCGGCAGCCACCACGCCCCCCCCCTCCGTCCCCGTGAGTGAGCGGCGCTGGCCCGCCTCGTGTACGTGAACTGCGGCTCACGTCCCCGAGCGCGGCGTCCTCGAGGTTCATCCGGGCCGCCTCCTGTGTCACAACCTCCTTCCCTTTCAAGGCTACGCGGTATCTCATCCCGTGTGTAAACCACACTCTGTGGCTCCCCTGGCTTGTCGGTGCACGGCACCTCGCGTGCGCCTCTGGCCGTAGCGGGAACCGCTGGTGTGCACGTGGGTGTGCAAGTATCTGCCGAGTCCCTGCTGGCGTTCTTTCGGCCCCACGCCCGTCAGCGGAGCTGCGGGCTCACGTCCATCTGAGGCCGTGAAGGACGTACTGGTTGCGAGGGGAGGAGAACGGGGGGACGGGAACGAGGTCTTGTCACCGAGAGTCGCTGAGGCAGGCCCTGGTTTCGGGATTGCTCCCCCTCTGCTCACACACGCCTCGGGGCACACACTCACGTGCTCCCACACATGCACACACACGCGCACCTACACATCACGCACGCTCAATACTCGCACATACACGCGCACACACGTGCACACGATGCACCCACACCACACACGTACACGTGCTTACGCGTCACGCTTACACTCGCTCACATGCACGTATACACGCACACGCTCGTGCTCACACATACATGCACTTACACGTCACACTGACACACACACACACACCCCTGTGAACGTGCTGGAGCCTGACTGTGAACCGACCGACTGTAAGAGGACGATGCCCGTGACCAGAACGTCGGCAACAACCTCACAAACAGTCACGGGCGACCCCTGCTGGTGCTGCCGCCTGGGACCCGAGGGGACCTGAGGCACAAGCCAGGCTGTGAGGACACTGGGATGGAGGGATTGACGGTGTCTGGACTTTGCCAACTTCTCCGTGACTGCGCCGTCCTCGATCCCTGTGACCCCACTCCGTGATCCTTGTGACCTCTATGTCCACGATCCCTGTGACCTCACCGCCCCGATCTTGGCCGTAGGAGGGGAGCCCCACGAACTGCTGTGGTTGATCCTCAAACTAAGGATGAAATGCTGAGGGCCGTTGGACACATGGACGCCCTCACCAGGCCCAGGCTCCTGCCTGCCCCTCCGTTCACGCCCGGGCTCCCCTCCCCCCACCCCCGTTCACACCCTCACCAGGCTGGCACATTCCGGCACTGCCTCCCCCCTCCCCCGCCCTCAGGACGCTGCTCCAGCAGCAAGAAAGGCCAAAAATCACTCCCATCAGGCCCTTCATGCCCAAAGGCTTCTGGAACACTGTGTCCCTCACTCCCCACGTGGTGGGGACTCCCTGCATCCTGGCCTGAGTCAGAAGCCACCATCGTGTCACCAGTGACCGGATCCGTAAAGGAGACTGGATGTCCCCCCTTCACAGAGGCACCTGCCGCCTCCAGCAGGGACACGACCCGGCAGAGAGAGGGGCCCGGGCTGCAGTGACGTCCCGCCTGCTTGGAAACATGACCCCAGTCTCTCAGGGAAGCACAGGTGATTCTCAGCAGGAGGACCCCCTGTCGATGCGAGGTGCTCCCCCACGCTCTAAGGACTGGGGGTGCCCCCGAGTTCCCCCGACACCTTCCTCCCTCCCAGCGGCAGCTCAGGGTCCTGACCGCCCGGAGGGAACGCTCGGACCCGGACGTAGGCCCGGCGCAAGCTCGGGCTTCCTGGGCCCGTTTTCCTCTCTGGACCTGTCTTTCCGCCTGTAACCCCTCCCCACGTGGACCAGAAAAACATTTCCAGATTTTCTCCCAGCTCCCCAAAGACACGGAGAGCCAGCAGGGGAAGGACAGAGAGGGAAGGGGAGAGAGAGAATCTCAAGCAGGTTCCTCGGGGTCAGCGCAGAGCCCGACGCGGGGCTCAGTCCCACGAACCTTGAGATGGTGACCGGAGCCAGACGCTTAACTGACTGAGCCCCCCGGGCGCCCCTCCCCTCAGGACTGCTTCCACTTCAGCAAAGGAACGCGAGGTGCGGAGCAAGACGGAACGAGAGGGGCAACGGGTCAGACGCTAGTGACGAGTCGGGGGCGCCCGGCGGCCGTCCACGCTGCCCCATCTTGCAGGCGCGAAAATTCCTCCCGGGCACGAGTGTTTTGCTGACAACAGAAGCTCGGTTGCACTGGAGCATCTCTGTGACCTCGTTCGAATCGTTCTAATGAAGGTGACTTCCAAAGGAAACCCCCCTCCTCTGTCACCCCCGGAGCCCCTGCCTCCGCGCCTGCCACAGACAGCTTCTGACGCCGCGCTGGCATTAGAAAAGCTCGGGGGAGGGGGGTTTCCAGAACCTTCTCTTCCCACTTCCCATTTCTCGAGTCATTTGAACTATCACGTATGTAAAGAAAAATGTCACAGGCGGGGAAAACACAAGCTCTCGGGGCCTGGAGGAGGGAAAGCCCAGTCCCCGGAGTTGAGCCCCCCTCTTGGCACTTGGTCCTGGGATGGAGGGGCTGGTGGTCAGAGCTACGTCCCCGTGTCATTATGGGGACCGTGCCCGGTGGCCCCGAGGAAGCACCAGGGCTCCGGAAAGTGGTCTGGAGGCCACGTGGCCTGTGCTGCCTCCTCACTGCTTGAGAGCTGCTCGCCAGTACAGGGCCACCTGCTCAGGGGTCCCCCCACCACAGGGAGCTTGGGGCCACTGGCGTGGACCCTCTAGGGGAGATGCCCGCACCCCTTTTCCCACAAGTAGAGGAGCCGGCAGGATACAGGGACTCAGAACCCCAGACAGAGGGGCCCGGTCCCAGCCCCCGCCCTCTCTGGCCCCGTCCCCTCCCTGCCAGCCTGCTGGCTCCTGCCCACACCAGTGAGGGCTTGTACCCCGAGGGCTTGTGCTGGTGCACACGGCCGGCCTGTGGGTCCCCAGCACAGGACCGCAGGCCGCCTGCCCGGGGCCCCTCCAGGCTCCGAACGGCACGTGCAGGTGGGAAAGCCGCTGGGGTCACCGGCAGCGAAAGCGCCAGCTCCGGCTTTGTCGTGTTTCCCTGGTCGTGAGTTTGAAGCAACAAAAGCCAAGCACGCAGACCTGGGCCATGGGGGGTTTTAACGGGCCCAGAAGGAGGCCCTCCCGAGTAGGACTGTGGGCCTCGCAGGAGCGGGTGCCAGGGCAGAGGAGAGTCAGGTGCCGGCACCAGGGACGTTCCAGGCTGGGATGTGGGCGAGACAGAGAGAGAAGCCACCGGAAAACAAAACAGACAACGGGGACTGTCAAGGACTCTGAGGGGATACAGGCATGTTTGAGGGAAACGGTATTCGCTGCAGCCCCGCGTGGCCGGCAGTAAGAGGTACACCTCCTGTCACCTCCTGTCACCTCGGTGTCACGGTGTCCCCTGGTGTCCGACACCTAGGACTCGACAGGCCTCACAGCCGACGCAGCAGTCGGAATTAAAATCCAGGACCGTCTGACTCCAAATCACACAGGTGAGATGCTGTTTAGACTCTTTTTCAATTCACACGTGGACACGAGTCATGCAAACATTTGTCAGCTCTGTTCACCACGACCCACGGGCAGGGTTTCGGTGTCACCGCTGACCGTGGTCACCGGGGCTCCCAGAGGGCACCCGTCGCCCAGGACGACATGCCTCGGGGCCCCCAGTGGGACGCAGCAGAGGCAGGAAGCCCTCCGTCTGGCACCTGCTGTCGGGCCAAGAGGCTGACGCTCAGACAGGCTGCTGGGCTGGGCGAGGCCGCTGGTGGGTGGCAGAGGCGTCCCCTACCTCTGCGGCCGCCGTGCACCCCGCCAACGCCCCTCGTGGGTGAGGGACCCCCTCACCTGCGACGCCTCCTGTGAAGCTCGGAAGTTCCCACGGGGAAGACCCACCTTCGAGTCGCTCACGGCAGTGACAGTGACGGGACGGTGTGCCGTGTGCGGACAGACGGGGACACGGGCTGGGCTGGAAAGCCTCCCAGATGAGACGGTGACAGAGCTGACACTCCAGGCTGTGTGGAATTTGCCCAGAGAGACGGCCAGGCGGAGAGCTGGGCCCGGGGATGGGCAAGGTGCGGGGGCTGCGAGCAGCTCGGCA
This sequence comes from Prionailurus viverrinus, assembly GCF_022837055.1. NCBI lineage: Eukaryota > Metazoa > Chordata > Mammalia > Carnivora > Felidae > Prionailurus > Prionailurus viverrinus. The sequence goes on along the minus strand of NW_025927608.1, from coordinate 3,194,597 downwards.
GAAACCAGCGTCCCGCAGCCGGGGACCGAGGCAAGACCTTATCCTGTTTGCGGGGGGCTTGAAGCAAGGCACCCGCACAGTCACATCTGCATTCTGGAAAGAACATTCCGGAAGCAGGGGCGAGTCCGGGCGGGAGAAGACCAGTGTGATGGAGGTGGGGTAGGATGTGCCCGCAGCCGGTGACACACGCTCGGGACCCAGACATGGCAGAGACCACTGGGTGGAGAGGAGCAGGCGGTGGACGAGAGGACTCAGGGAGCAGAGGCACAGTGGCCAGTGGCAAGGGCATCGGGACACTGGAGGGTCACGTGGGTCAGGGACACTCGTGCTGCAGTGACACCCAAGAAAGGAGGGCACGTTTGGTGGGGAGGAGCAGGTCTGCCTGGGGCACGGCGCGGGTGACGCGTGGACGGGACACTCACGGGGGGCAAGCCGGTGGGTCCGCGGCTCAGGAGAGACGTTGCGGCTGGACATCGGGATGCAAGGATTTGGGGGTCATTAACGCACTTCCAGTTCCAGGGTCCTGGGAGCCGCTGAAGTCACCCAGGGAGAAGGGGGCTAGAGAAGCGGTGGGGGCGGTGCCCACGGGAGCCTGACACCGTCTGTGAGCTTGCGGAGCCCACGCAAGACCGAGAAGGCGCAGAAACCAGGGGCGACTCACGGACTCTCCAGGGTACCTGAGGGCTTCCCAAGGGCAGCCGGGCACCGAGCTCCAGGGGGGACCCTGCTTCATGTGCGCTCTTCCCCGAGGTCTCCTTCCCCTCCGGCCCCGCACCCCCGACCTCCCTCGGTGGCGCGGCCCCCAGGGGGTGCAAACCTCCAGCAGAGCGACAGCTCACAGGGTTGATGTCTCTGCGGAGAAGGTGCTAAGAAGAAACCAGCCGAAAAACTTCACCTTAAAGACAATCCGAGGACGGATCACTATGTGCTTTCGGCGGATTACCGACCGGATGGCATTTATACAACAAAACCCCTTTCGCTCCTGCCTCCTTAAACAGTAACAAAATGGTTCTCGGTGCTGACGGCCGTAAAGGACATAAAATAAAAAGGCAGTTGGGGAGGAACCCTCGCAAAAAGGATAGTCATCCACGGATGTACAGCGAAGATGAAATGATTTTTAAGGCCCTATTTGATTAAGAGATTTCCAATGGAAGGGCACACTTTTATATAAAGATTTATAGTATGTTTATGTTATTTTGGGTGCTAGTAATTGTAATAAGGAACACAAAAGAGGTTTTCAACACTTCGGATCCCAGAGTTGCAAGAAATGCAAGAAGTCAAGTGTTTCAGTGGTTTTGTTGCTGACCTCTCCGTCAGAGGGTCTCAGACCAAAGTAGAGGAAGGAAGCCAGGCCAGAACAGGGCGCAGGGCACACGGGTGGGTGGTGCCGGGTGTGGGCAAGCAGGCGGGCCGGGCACAGGGTGCGGGGGGGCGGGGGGGCTGGCGGAAGGTGCAGGGCCCCGGGCAGGAGCAGTTCAAGAGGAGCAGCCTGCTGAACGTTCAGAGTTCGGACGGAGCGCAGGAAACGGGGTCAACATTTGACGCCCCCACAGGAGAAACGTCACCCGGGAGCTGAACGGGACACACGGGTGTTCACAACGGCACAAGTGGGGACCATCGTGGGATGCTGGGTGGACCAGCTGCCAGCCGCTGTGCCCATTTCATAGACGGGGCAGCTGAGGCCCCGAGAGGTGTCCCGCCTGAGCTCAGCACTCCTCTCCCTGTGCCGCCCACTCCTCACAAGCACAACCACTAACTCACAGGGCTGCAGCCTCGCGCCTGGCTTGAAACCGGCCAGACCGACAAGGGGGACGAAATGCGGGTCAGCGGGTGGTCATCAAGGGCCGTGGGGTGTCGGAGAGGCGCCACCGGCTGGTTCGCTCCAGCTGAGCCCGTGGCTCAGCGTGACCCGGGGCTGGGCCTTCCTCCCGTCCGGCCTCTGGACTTGCTCTGGGAGAGGTGGTGAGCTGGGGACCCCCTTGAGGTCCGGGGAGCTGAGGGATGGGGCTCTCTGCTCCCAGCACCCCCACCTCCGTCAGAGCGCCTCTTCTTGTCTGTGCCTGCTGGGCTGGGTGCCGTGAAAGGGTTCCTTCGAAAAAAGTGTTTTGTCACTTAAAAAAAAAAGCCGATAGAGAACGTAGTGACCCCTCGGCTTTTCCTGTTCTGCTGCTATTTGTTCTGCCCGAAGGATTCACTAATGCAGTTCACTGAACACTTAGTGAACACACACTACATAATGACAGTCTCTATAAGCACAGAGATAAGCACGATGTGTCCGTCTCCTCGGTGGGCTTAAAATCTGGCAGGGGAACTGCAGGTGGGAATGCAAGCTGGTGCAGCCGCTCTGGAAAACAGTATGGAGGTTCCTCGAAAGCTAAAAATAGAACTACCCTATGACCCAGCAGTCGCACTACTAGGCATTTATCCATGGGATACAGGTGTGCTGTTTCGAAGCGACACATGCACCCCCGTGTTTACAGCAGCGCTATCGACAACAGCCAAAGTATGGAAAGAGCCCAAATGTCCACTGATGGATGAATGGATAAAGATGTGGTATATATATACAATGGAGTATTACTCGGCAGTCAAAAAGAATGAAATCTTGCCATTTGCAACCACATGGATGGAATTGGAGGGTATTATGCTAAGTGAAATTAGTCACAGAAACGGGGCGCCTGGGTGGCGCAGTCGGTTAAGCGTCCGACTTCAGCCAGGTCACGATCTCGCGGTCCGGGAGTTCGAGCCCCGCGTCGGGCTCTGGGCTGATGGCTCAGAGCCTGGAGCCTGTTTCCGATTCTGTGTCTCCCTCTCTCTCTGCCCCTCCCCCGTTCATGCTCTGTCTCTCTCTGTCCCAAAAATAAATAAAAAAACGTTGAAAAAAAAAAAAGAAATTAGTCACAGAAAGACAACAGTCATATGACTTCACTCATATGAGGACTTTATGAGACAAAACAGATGAACATAAGGGAAGGGAAAAAAATAATCTAAAAACAGGGAGAGGGACAAAACAGAAGAGACTCTGAAATACGGAGAACAAACAGAGGGTTGCTGGAGGGGGTGTGGGAGGGGGGATGGGCTAAACGGGGGAGGGGCATTAAGTAGGACACTGGTTGGGATGAGCACGGGGTGTTATACGTAGGAGAAAAATCAGTGGCATCTACTCCTGAAATCATTATTGTGCCACGTGCTAGCTAACTTGGATGTAAGTTAAAAACTGAATCTAGCCAGGGACACAGTATGAGAAGGGATGATTATGCAGATCATGACGTAGGGAAGGACTTTAAAGAGGAGGTGACATTTGAGCTGGGCTTTGCAGACTACATAGGAGTTGGAGCTCCATGCCCAGCGACGGTGCACTGAACGACCCACCAAAGCCGACTGAACAGTGGCTCTGTGGGGGCAGGGAGGTGAGGAGGCAGGAACCACGACTGGGCCCAGATACAAGATGGGGACAAAACCGGGGAGTCTAAGCATTTGGGGCCGTTTCTCGCAGGGCAGCCATTTACCCTTCTGTCCTGTCTCAGGACAGCGGAGAGGCTAAGAGTCACTGTGATATCCACACGCGGCGTGAAGCTGGGCTCACCCCGGGAGTTCAGAGTCGGTTTAATGTTTTTAAAATCATTCAGAATATTTTCCCAAACGGACGTAATAAAAGGAGTTGTGCGATCAAGTCAGTCAATGCAGGAGAACCTGTGATAAAATGCAGTGTCCATTCTGGATGTTCTGAAAAGTAAGCTAATAATAGAAGGGAAGCTCCTTGCTCTGATGCAGAGCGTCGACACAAATAGCCCCGGCGGACGCGGGATGATGCCAGGACCCGCACTTCCGCCCCACGTATACACTCAAAACAAGTGGGACGGGTGTCCAGACAAAACCGTGGTGCGCCCAGCAGACGAAAGGTGGAGTCACGGCAAACGTCCGTCAGCTGAGGCGCGAGCAGGAGAAACGCGGTCTCTCCAAACGGTGGGGCATCACTCGGCCATCTGAAGGAAGGGGGCACGACATACCCACAAGGCGACCCTGGGAAACACGGAGCCTTCCGGGCGGAGAGCAAGAAAGCAGGTGGGGTGGGCCACGTAGCACGTGACTGCCGGGCGTCGGGGGAGAGAGCATAGTGGCGGCCGCCTGTTGGGGAGGAGTCTCCACGACGGGTGGTGAGGTGTCTGGTGGTGAGTCCTGGTGACGGGCGCAGGGCACCGTGGGAGCACGGAGCGCGCTGAGGTAAGTTTTGTTAGGTGCATTTTACCGCACAAAAGTTAGCGTGACCAAATGTGGGCGAGAAGGGGTAACGGCTGGGGTTGTGTGTCGCTGGCCAGACTGTAACACGGCGTAGCCACTCTGGAAAGCAAGCTGGGCGCTTTCCTTCGACGGAAAAGTGCACACGACTCGCGTTCCCGCTCCGCCGTGTGCACTCAAGAGGAACGACGGCGCGTTTCCGCGAAGTTTCGTAAAGAACATTCACAGCGGCTTTTTTCATGACGGCCCCAAACCAGACACGGTGCAGGGGTCCTACTGAATAAACTAACTGGAGTCCACAGACCCATGGAGTACCGTTCAGGGATAAAAAAGGATGGTCGGCCGATCTAGTTAACAGCGTGGATGGATGGCAAAAACATTAAGTGAACAAAGCCTTCCAGGAAAGGGAAATGCCATATCATCCAATGCACGGTTTTCACTGTAAAAAACAACAACAGAAAAATTGTCTCAGAAGAGCAGAAATACGGAGTGATGGTAACACTGGGGTGACAGCAGTGGGATCTGGGTTACTACGCATTGGTCGAAATTGAGCACAGCTGCACAGGTCAGGAGGAATCTCGTGTGCACTTGACCGTCTGTAAGTTCTACGTCGAAAGGAAAAACTCTAAGCAAACACTGAGTTCTAGTTCATAACATGCAAGCTGCACCACAGGGAAGGAGTGTACTGGGGTCTCCAGTCTACTGGAAATAAAACGGGTTCGTCGTAGCCGGAGGGACAAGACGGACAGCTGCGTGACAAAGTTAACAACAGCACGCACACGCTTGCTCCCGTTTCCCTTAAGATGCTCTCGATTCTGTGTACGCTTGGGATTTTTCATAATAAAATGTTAGGAGGGAAAATCCTCTGACCCAGGAATTCCACCCAAAGTATTTACGAAGGAAAAGTGAAAACGTGTATCCACAAAAAGGCCATCCGCAAGGCCATTCGTAACAGCTCTATTCGTTTCAGCCCAACGTGGCAAACATCCCAGATGTCCACCAACAGAGAAATGCACGGAGCTATATCTGTATGACATAAGCCAGTCAGCAATAAGAGCGATCGACGGCTGGTACACGCAGAGGAACTTCACAGACATTCGCCGAGAGAGAGAAGCAGGACATATGGGAGTTCAGAGGGCGCCTGGGTGGCTCAGTCGGTCGAGTGTCCGACTCTTGATTTCAGCTCGGGTTATGACCTCACGGTTCGTGAGTTCAAGCCCTGCATTGGGCTCCGCGCTGATAGCACAGAGCCTGCTTGGGATTCTCTCTCTCTCCCTCTCTCTCTGCCCCACCCCCACTCGCACTGTCTCTCTCTCAAGATGAAGAAATAAACTTGGGGCGCCTGGGTGGCGCAGTCAGTTAAGCATCCGACTTCAGCCAGGTCACGATCTCGCGGTCCGTGGGTTTGAGCCCCGCGTCGGGCTCTGGGCTGATGGCTCAGAGCCTGGAGCCTGTTTCTGATTCTGTGTCTCCCTCTCTCTCTGCCCCTCCCCCGTTCATGCTCTGTCTTTCTCTGTCCCAAAAATAAATAAACGTTGAAAAAAAAATAAAAAATAAATAAATAAATAAAAAGATGAAGAAATAAACTTGAAAACAAACAAAAAAAGAGTCTGACAATTCCAAGTGCTGGTGGGGACGTGGTCTTTGGGGTGTAAACTGGTACAGTCACCGTGGGAAAGGTCTGGTGCTGTCCACCATCAACACCACGACCCAGCCGTCCCGCTCCTAGGATGCGGCAAACACCCACGAGAGACCCGTGCTCTGTTCACCAGAACACACATGCAAGAATGTTCGCAACAACGCGTCCGTAGAGCCCGAGACCGGAGTCTGAGGCTCAGAAGTCCAGCCACAAGACAGAAGAGAAACAAGCAGAACGGTGTTTGTCTTGGGGGAGGGGGCCGTACCTGACTGGACACGGAAGCCGTCTGGTTCGCCAGAAATACCTATCTGGAGCCGAGTGTGCTGACCGGAGCATATACCTGTGTGAAAACTCACCGGGCTGCACAGTTAAGTTCGCACGCTTCATACACTTTACATGTGATACACCTCGATTTAAAACAGTTTTCAGGGGGGTGCCTGGGTGGCTCGGTCAGGTGAGCATCCGACTCTCAATTTCAGTTCAGGTCATGATCCCAGGGGTGTGGGATCGAGCCCCGTGTTGGGCTCCACACCGAGCGTGGAGCCTGCCTGGGACTGTCTCTCTCTCCTTCTCTCTCTGCTGCTCCCTCACTCGTGCACAATCTCTCCCTCTCTTTCTCTCTCTCTCTCTCCAAATTAAAAAAAAAAAAAAAGATCTGATAGAATGTCTCTAAAAATATAATGCAGAAGACTATATCATAAAAAATAAAAGTTTTTAAAAGCTCCTACTAGATACTATCAATAACGTATTCATGGCAAATACTTTTTTTTTAATTAAAAAAAATTTTTTTATGTTTATTTATTTCTGAGACAGAGAAACAGAGCACGAATGGGGGAGGGGCAGAGAGAGGGGGAGACACAGAATCCGAAGCAGGCTCCAGGCTCCGAGCTGTCAGCCCAGAGCCCGACACGGGGCTCAAACTCACAAACCGCGAGATAATGACCTGAGCCGAAGTTGGTCGCTCAACCAACTGAGCCACCCAGGCGCCCCATGACAAATGCTTCTTAAACAGGACATCAAGGCACTACCAATAAGGAAAAGACTGATACATTTGACTACATAATAATTAAGCACGACTCTTCATCAAAGGATCTGTTAAGGGAATGACGGGCCTGAGTGGTGATGTTCGCAATACTGGTAACGCAGAGCATCATATCCGTGTTACACAGAGAACCGATTACACGCGTATATGCACACCTTACACACGTATGTATAATAAAAGGCTTACATATATAGATGTATGTGTATACACGTAAATATAGAAGTGTGTATAATATATACACATAAAATAGAAGTATATTTTATTATACGCGCCTTATACATACATATATGTATAAAATACGTGTACGTTTTCCGTACGTACGTGTATACGTATACATGTGCAGAATATGGAATGAAAAGGACAGCACGCACAGCAAAAAACGAGCAAGAGCCTAACCGTCAGGGAAACGCTGGGTGAGGCCACTCACACCCCCCAGAGTGGCTAATACGTAAAAGGCCCACAGCGCCAAGTGTTGGTAGGTGCAGACAGCGGTGGCTGACTGGTTTGTGGACGTGTCAGACCCCAAACCCGAGAATCCCACCCCGAGGCCCACACCCGGCTGGACGCCCGTGCGCGCCGAGCGGGAGACAGGCTCCGGGCTGACAGCGGCAGCATTCCTAACTGCCGGAAACTAGAAACAATTCCATGTCAAGCATCGTAGAATAGGTCAGAAACAGGGGGTCTGTCTATGCAGCCGGAATCTACACAGCGGTCTACGCGAACCGCCACAGCCACGCACAGCGACCCAGATGAGTCTCACAAACGCAAAACTGAGCCAAAGACACAAAACACAAGGGTGCACGCTGTGCGAGTCCATTTACAAACGGTTCAAAACAGGCGACGGTAAGCCGTAGAACTCAGGCTGGCAATCCTGTGCGGTGAAAGGAAAAATCCAGGAAGAAATTTCCCTAGAAGTCGGCATGATGGAGACAACTGTAGTCAGAGAAGGCTCTGGGGGAAGGGAAGCGGAGGGGGGAGAAGGCCCGGAACGTTCCATCTCCTGCGCTGATTGCTGGTTGCTTGGATATCCGCTTCATAAAAATTTACAGAACTGGGAATATATGTTTTCTATGCTTTTCTGAGGGAGTGTTACGTTTCACAGTATTTTTTAGTATTTTTTTATTTGAAAACATTTTTTTAATGTTTATTTTGGAGAGAGACAGAGCATGAGCAGGGGAGGGGCAGAGAGAGAGAGGGAGACACAGAATCCGAAGCAGGTTCCAGGCTCCCAGCTGTCAGCACAGAGCCCGACGCGGGGCTTGAACTCACCGGCCGTGAGATCATGACCTGAGCTGAAGTCGGACGCTCAACCGGCCGGGGCACCCAGGCGCCCCTCACAATATATTTTTTAGAAGAGGCTTAAAAATTACCGGGTCGGGGTGCGGGGCAGAAAATATGTCGGTCCTCCCGGGCAGCGCGGGGGAAGCAGGAGAGTCACAGCCGAGAGAAGGGCATCAGAGGCCGAGGATCCGGGCCCGGTGGGGGCGGGACGGCCGGCTGCTGGCCCCGCAGCAAAGAGGGGGGTGACACCAGGAGGAGAATTCCGGGCCAGCTGTGAAGGCCCGTGAGCCACCACGCGAGGCCCTGAGCTGTGCCCACACGCGGGCACCCAGCCCAGAGGGCAAAGGTGTTCACCCCCGCGCGTGCCGCCTCTGCGGGAGGAAGGGACGCCCCTTCTATTCTGCACAAAGCTCCACCTCCTGGAGGGGACAGCATTTCCCAAATCACTTTTTCCTGTAACTTTCAAGTTTAAAAATATAAATATACTTACTGTAGGGACCCGGGACTTTATCCCGGAGACGTGCACGCCGGCAACGTCAGACTCGAGCAAGGCTTCCTTCCGCCTCGATAGGAGGGCCCCTAGGGGGCGCCACTATCAGGTCTCTGGCTTCTCCGCCCCGCCCCCAACCGTCCCGCCCCGCACCCCCACCTGGTGCCGGGCAGCCCGGAGAGCGCGCTCTGCCTGGTGAGGGTCCCTCACGCGTCTCCGGGGGACTGGCTCCACGCCCCCACCGCAGTCGGCACGGAGTCCGCGCCAAGGCTGGCAAAGGCTTGAAGACATTTAGGGCCGTTGGCAACAGGACCAGGTGATGTCGTGGGTGGGGCAGGTCCCCGCGGCTGCCAAGCGTGAAAAGGCCAGACCGTTCAGGGCTTCTGCCAGGTGGGCCCGGGGACGGTGGCCCCAAGAGGGACAGCAGAGGGACACGCCCGTGTGCCAGAGGCCTGGGGCGGTCGGTGCCTTCCCCTCCTCCCCTGCACCTCGGCCCCTCACCACGGACTTCCCGGACTGGCTGAACCCCTCGGAAGGCTTCGTCTCTCCGTCTCCCGTCATTAGATGAGCAAGGAGTGTAAGCAAAGTGGCTGGAAGGTGAGCACACACCTGGGGGCAGGAGCCAGTGGTGTTCACCATTGTCTAGAGCGCGTCAGTCAGCACCCGCCAGGCTCCCTGCTGCCTTCCTTCCCGGACCGGGAAGGTTTGGGGGCCCCAGGGGCCTTGAGGGGCTTCAGAACAAGGCGGTCTGGCTGCTGATCCCATATTCCAGAGTCCCTGTGTCACAGGGACCTGACTCTGCCTGGGCCCCAGCTCTCCTAGAACCCGTGTCCTGCCTGGGCCTCAGGTAGTGCCGGGTCCCACCTTCCTCCCTGTGCTAAAGCCGCCGTGAGGACTTGGGTGGTTTCTTGTGGGCTCTCCTGGGCCAGAGATGACGCCCTGGCTTTGTCTTTGCTTTTGGCCTTCATCCCGACTGAATAAAAGCAAAACGTAGAACAGCAGACAGTCGAATCCAGACGCACAGCCAACATGGCCCATGGCGCATGACGTCCACTTCCGTCCCTGCCAGTGCCTCCCGCCCCTGCTCTCGGGGCGTGGATATTGGTGTGACGTGAGTACATGAAGTTGTGATGTTGGCAGGGAGGCACGTGAGGACATGTAGGGAGACGTGTCCCCAGTCCACACTGTGCCACCGTTCCCAGGGCCGGCCCCTCCTCCCGGCAACGCCGTCTCCGGTCTCCACGGCAGGTGCCCCGTGGGCGCATCCGGCTGCAGGCTCTGGACGCTTTCCACCTGCTACATCCACTCGGACATCACTGTGCCACACTCAGTCGTGTTTCGGGGAAACCCGGTTCAAAACTGATAACTCTCGTTCAAGAGCTGGGCCTCCCTAACTTGACGCCCTGAAACGTTTTGCATGACATTGAAGAAAATGAGGCATAAGTGGCTCAAAATGGAATTCGGTCACTTATAATTACTGTGTAATAAAAAGATCATTTGAAATGATTAAGTAAAAAAAAAAAAAATTGCCCACTTTGAGAGTTAGAGATCATCCATTAAGGATGAATCTTCGTGAAGCATATGGGTTATGATGGCCTGGGGTCTCGCATCAACCTCACCAAAGGTGAGTCAAATTAAAAGTTCACCTTTAGCTTCAAACTTTAGCAAACCCTTGAATTCATGAGTTTTCATTAGCTCACGTCTCTCGTTTCGAGCCTTCGAGCACCATTACCACTAATTGCCTGCTGACTTTGAACCTCTTGAAAGCTTTCTTTAAAAAACCTTTCGATCCTTGGAGAGAACGGTATTTTAATTATACTTAATAATTTTTCAGTTCCCGTTTTCCAGTCTTTTCTCTGTTACATCGACTATTTACTAGCAAACGTGTAGACACAGCTGTTCTACCTCTGATGAATCAGCGAGGTACTATTCTGGCACTGTGATAATAGTCTCAACACGTACAGGTTTTCCTCGTGACTTAAAAAAGCGAAGTGGGAAAAAAATTTTGTCCCTTTGAGCAATCTCTGGAAACACGTTCAGTCTGGACAGTGTTCGCGCATCATGACAGAGCGTGGCCCGCGGCTGCGCCTTCCAGAATGGAGGCACAGAGCCCCCCATCCCTCCCCGCCGTCAGCCTGCGGGCCTGAGCAGGCAGGTGGTGGGGTTCCGAAGGACGTCCTCCCCCCCCCCCCCCCGAGCTGGGGGACAGGAGGGGCCAATGGACAGATGGCATAAAAAGGCTGGAGGTGGAGGAAGGGACAGGGCGTGCTGACAGGAGGGGCTGCCCGGGACTGAGGGAGGCCCCGAGCAGGGACGGAAATGGACTTCAGATCGTGGGAGGCAGGAGGCCGGACCCCAAAAGAATGTTCTAGGAGCAGTTCAAGAAGCAAGATCAGAGGTCTCGGGCCTCCCTACTCTATCTGTGGTATGCGTTCTGCATTTTTGTGTGCCACGGAATGCTGCCGCAAACTGGTGGAACCAGAAGTGTAGGTGGGTTCCCTCCAGGGGGTGGTGGAACAGCTCACTGGGGCAGAAGCCTCAGTGATTCTCCAGTGAGGGTGCCATCCTGACACTGGAACCTCCCTCCTAATTGTTTCTCCCTCCCCAGGCCCCCCCAAATTCCTACCCACATTTCTTTGCCCCATAGGAACCAAAGACCTTATTCTCTCATTTTTTTCTCACAATAACCCTGCAGTTCCTATCAGGAAAAGCATGATCACAAAGAAGCCAGAAGGTCTCATAAACCATTAAAAAAAAAAACCCTGATAAACTGGGCCCCATTGAAATTAAAATGTGCAAATGACGCCGTTAAGAGAGTAAGACGACAAGTCACAGATGGAGAGGGGGGAAAATTGCAATACATCACATACCTGACAACAGACTTGTACCCAGAATATATAAAGAGCTCTTACCATTCAATAACAACAAGTCGACCAGCCCACCCCTCAACACCCACTAGAACACCTGCAACACAAGAGACCGAGCAGACTGAGCACAGGTATGGTGAGGACGTGGGACAACCGCATTCACAGGGCCGGCGGGAAGGAGAGAACAAAGTAGGGCAGGGTGAACCTGCAACCTCAAAATTCCACGGTTGTATTTTGCTCAAGAGAAACAAAAATATATCCACCCCAGGAAGTGTGCTCAAATGCTCATGGCAGCTTCATTCATAACTGCCACAAGCCGGACACAACCTAACGCCCCCATCAGGGGGCTGGATACACAGAATGGCGCATCTGTGCCAAGGAATGCGTTACTAATACGCGCAACCCCGGGGGACGTTTTAAAACATTATGCTAAGTGTAAGAAGCCAGACACCAAAAAATTACCTGCTATATGATTCTACTCACAGAACATTCTTGAATAGGCAAAGCCGATCTCGTAACCGGAAAGCACGCACATGGGTGGTTTCCCGGGGCCCGGAACCGACTGCAAAGGGCACGGGGAACTTTCTGAGGCGATGGAAACATTCTATATCCTGATCGAGTTGGCTGGCAGTTACATGGTGTTGACACTGTAAAAACCCACTGAACTGGAAAAAAAAAAAACCCACAGCAAATTATACACTTTAAATGGGTGCATTTTATTGTATGTAAATTTCACCTCCGTAAATGTGCTTTTTAAAAAAACAGCCAGCTTCATTTCTCGGGCACCAGAAAAATTAGTTCATCGTGCAAGGGCTGGCCGGGGGGACGGTAGCTTTTGGGGGGGGGGGGTCTGTGTTTTAAAAACAGGATTACCAGGGGGCGTCTGAGTGGCTCAGTCGGTTGAGCGACCAACTTGGGCTCAGGTCGTGATCTCACGGTTTGTGAGTTCGAGCCCCGCGTCGGGCTCTGTGCTGACAGCTCGGAGCCTGGAGCTGCTTTGGAGTCTGTGTCTCCCTCTCTCCCTGACCCTCCCCCGCTTGCACTCTGTCGGGCTCCCGAAAATAAATAAAAACATTAAAGAAAATTTAAAATAAATCAATCAATCATAAATGACCGATGACTGATTTGTACTCCCTGGAGAGAAGATGTCGTATTAGTCCTGGAAATAGTTCTACCCTGCCTCCCCACTCCCCAAAGAGGGGACAGGACTCTTTCAAGGAGCGTTAAGGAGGGGGAAAGGAGAAAATTCCTATCTTGTTACCCTTCTGCGGGAGTCAGGGCAGCTGAGGGCGGCTCCGGGCGAGGTCTCAGGTCGAGGGCAGGGAGAGGCGCTGGGCCAGAGATGCCTTCACAATGTCCACTGGCAGTGCTCACGCCCCCGGGAGGGAAGCCGGGGCAGGGGCTGGGCCTGGGGCTCGTCCGGGCAGGGCCGGTTACGGTTACGAGGAGAGACCCGGGCCGTCTGGACCACAAGCCCTACCGAGGTCTAGACGGGAGCTGCACGGCGGCCCCCACCCCTCCCTCTCCGCCACCCCTACGCCCAGCCAAGGCCGCAAACTTCAGACACAGCTCAGACTCACCCCTTTCCCTGACCTCTTGCGCCCCCGTTCCCCAGCGCCCTGCACTCTGCCCCCTGGTGCCCGTGGCTTTTTTTTGTTTGTTTGTTTTTTGAGAGAAAGGACGCAAATGAGGGAGAGGCAGAGAGAGAGAAGCAGGACTCCAATATGGGACTCAGACTCAGGAACCATGAGATCATGATCTGAGCCCAAGTCAGATGCTTAACGAGCAGAGCCCCAGGCGCCCCCAAGTGGTCTTTTAAAAAGTAAACTAGACATCTCTCTACAGACCCTTCAAAGGTGTGGGGCTACTTTTAGGAAGAATTCCAAAGTCCTTAAGATGCCCTTTGAGGCTTCCTGCCAGCCTCACAGGAGGTCTGAGGCCTGCGCCTTCTCATGCAGGGTGCGCTGGCCACCCCATGCCTTCTCCTGCCCCAGGGCCTTAGTACATGCTGCTCTGGCTCCTTAGATGTTCTCTCCACTCTTCACCCAGGCCCCCCTTCAGGTTTCAGTTTAGAAGCCACATCCTGCCCCCTTGTGCTCACACGGCACCCTGTCATCTTTTCCTGTTTTTGTCTAACTTGTATTGTATAATCATACACTTGTCCGTGTGATGATTTGTTTCACGTCTGCTGCCCCAACCGTACTTCACAAGGGCAGCAAAGGTGTCTGATTTGCGCATCACTGGGTTCTCGAGGCCTAGAATCGTTCCTGACGCTTGAGAGGCCTAAGGAGATATCCTTTCAATGGATGGATGAATGAACAGAGGAGTGTTTTAAAACACAGGCTTAATTATTTGTTAGGTATGGCGAGGCCACAGATCCGGAGTCAACTGCCATTGAAAACAGTTTGTTATACTCATAGAAGCACCAGGGACGGTCAGGAGACAGAGGGGATGGGGGGGAAATTGGGGAAGGAACAGGTGAGGCAGGGTGAGAAGGCTGAAGATGGGCTAGTTTGAGTAATCTCAGCCACTTCTGGGGGGACCTGGGGGGCTCAGGCGGTTCAGACTACAGCTCAGGTCATGATCTCACGGTTCGTGAGTTCGGGCCCCGCATCGGGCTCTGTGCTGCCAGCTCGGAGCCTGGAGCCTGCGTCGGATTCTGTGTCTCCCTCTCTCTCTGCCCCTCCCCTGCTCACTCTCTGTCTCTGTCTCTCTCAAAAGTAAATGAACATTAAAAAAAACTTTTTTAAAAAGGTCAGTCCTCTCTGGGCATAATAGGGGCTGTCCTTAGTTGTGTGGTACCTGGTCCTACAGGACAGGTGGACGGTGGCCTGCACGGTGAGAGCACCACAGAGGAGGGAGATGGGAATGTGGATTCTGAATGTGGTTTGCACTGGAAAGGAGCTCTCCAGGTGCCTTGTTTACTGTCCCCAGGAACAGGCCAACCCTGCAAAGGGCAGTCCCCCCGGCACCTCAAGACGGCAAGGCATCAGAATTCAGCAAACAGATGCCGTGATCAACACAAGGGTCAGGCAAGTGCCTGTGGACACACACACACACACGCGCACACACACACACACTCTACACCCAACCAGGGCATAGTAAGATCGCAGCCAGCAGCCCCTGGGTCGGGGTTATTGAAAGACGTGCTCAATGTATAGCTCACTAACTTCCTTCTAGAAGCAGAATGGACCCTTCCTCCTTCTCGTCTCCTTTCTACCAGGACTATCAGTGACGGGAACTGGAAGCTGGTATGACTCCCAGAGGGCATGGGCTTCTAGTTTAGAAAAAGACACTCGCTCAGCTGGAGCCAGGGCAGGGGCGCGACCCCGGTCCCCGGGGGAGGGCAGTGGACCTGCCCCAGGCTCAGCGCGCCTCTGAGTGACCAGCACGCATTCCTCCCAGGCGTGGGGCATCGGTCAGATTCTAGGCTGCAGACCACAGGATCCACCCCAGAAAGGTATTTATTAAGGGTTAAAGACAGATCACAGAGTCATTGGAGGGACTAAAGAAACAGACACAGGAATGCGCCTCCAGGAAGGACTCCCAAAACCACAACACAGAGCCGGGCGGCCACGGGACATGCGTGTGTGCGTGGGGAAGGAGCTCCTGAGGCAGGAAGCCAGCCGTCCAGCCGTCTCCAAGGAGCCACCCTGACCTCGGGGAGTCACCGGCAGCCACCAGCTCCGCAGTGCCTCTGCCGCAGTCCCTGCCACATTCTTCTCTCTACACAATTCGCCGTCACACGCAGTCCATGTGGTTGGTAGAGAGTAACCCGCATCTTGTACTTTAGGGGAAAGGGAGTCTGGAAATGCCCTTTTTAGCTCCAGCCTCTCCTCGTGGGCTGCTGCCTTCGCTGGGCCTGCCGTCCATCCCTGAAGGACGAGACATGGCTGCTTTTTTAAAACCACGTGAATTGTTGGGGCGCCTGGGTGGCTCAGTCGGTTGAGCCTCGGACTTCGGCTCAGGTCATGATCTCGCGGTCTGTGAGTTCGAGCCCCGCGTCGGGCTCTGTGCTGACGGCTCGGAGCCTGGAGCCTGGTTCACATTCTGTGTTTCCCTCTCTCTCTGACCCTCCCCCGTTCATGCTCTGTCTCTCTCTGTCTCAAAAATAAACAAACATTAAAAAGAAATTTGGGGCGCCTGGGTGGCGCAGTTGGTTGGGCGTCCGACTTCAGCCAGGTCACGATCTCGCGGTTTGTGAGTTCGAGCCCCGCGTCGGGCTCTGGGCTGATGGCTCAGAGCCTGGAGCCTGTTTCCGATTCTGTGTCTCCCTCTCTCTCTGCCCCTCCCCCGTTCATGCTCTGTCTCTCTCTGTCCCAAAAATAAAAATAAAAAACGTTGAAAAAAAAAATTAAAAAAAAAAAGAAATTAAAAAAAAACCCAAAACACATGAATCGTTGGACAAAATTCTATCCTTAACTCTGAGTGGCCGTGGCTCTACCCCCTATGACCCAACCTTCCAGATGCTGAAGGTCTATCTTTCTGGACATTTAAGTTCACTGACCTCTACCCCCTGTGGGCAGATACATAGAACCAACCATGGGCACAAACTCCATGCAGAGACTGGAAGTCTGCAGCTGCTTGTCTGGCCCATAATCCCATTTCCCAGCTGTTAATGAGCCAGTGCGACCTGCTGGGCCATCCCTAGAGGCCCAGCGGCTGGTCCTGGCTTTCTCTGTCCCTTGAGATGCATTAGAAAGAGGTCTTTGTCACCTAGAAGACACACAGATAAGGAACACCTTGTTTACATCAAGATCCCCACTTTCAGGGCGCCTGGAGGCTCAGTCGGTTGGGCATTTGACTCTTGATTCCGGTTTAGGTCATGACCCCAGGGGCAGGGGATTGGGCCCCATGTTGCTCCGCACTGACCTTGGAGCCTGCTTGGGATTGTCTCTCTCTCTCTCTCTCTGTCTGCTCCTCTCCTCTGCTCACGCGTGCTCTCTCTCTCTCTTCTCTCTCAACTAAAAAAATAAATAAAAATAAAAATAAATAAAAAGATCCCTGCGTTCAAATCCTGACTCTCCTGTGACATACATGTGCAAACTGGGGCAAGTCGTTTAACCTCTCGAGTTACCAATTTTCTCATCTATAAAACACCGTGTGAACCGGCAAGCAGCAGGCCGCATCTCGGGAGCGAGCACCCGTGAACGTGAGAGCGTGCTGAGGCCGTGTCTGGGTTCCGTGGGCCAGAGTGCCGTGGGGACGCAGGATGCTGCACTTGGAGGGCGTCACCGATGTCACCCATTTGGTGCCATCGCTCTAGGTAAGTGCATGTTGTAACTGTCATCATAATGACAGGAGTCTTCTGGGGTGGCCTTGAGACCGCGGAGCTCTGGGGGCGCCCCGGGGGATCAGTCGGTTGAGCGTCCCGACTCTTGATTTCGGCTCAGGTCGTGATCTCACAGTTTGTGAGTTCGAGCCCATGTCCGGCTCTGTACTGACAGCGTGGAGCCCTGCTTGGGATTCTCTCTCTACCCCCCCTTCCCCTCCCCCATGCTCTCTTGCTCTCTCTCAAAAATGAATAAACTTAAAAAAAAAAAGACTACAGAACTCTGTCGTTAAAGAAGAATGAGAAAGTTACCACGAAAGACACCACGGCCTGAAGAAAAGACGGATTTATCTTCTTGGACTAGGAGTTGATTTCCCAAAGGGGAAACCCCCAGGCAGGGCCTTTGGGTGGGGAGGGGTGGGGGGAGGAGACCAGGAACAGAGCTGCACAGGCAGCTCCTTCCCTGCCTTGTGAGCTCCTAGTCCCTACTCATGTGCGGAGGCTCCAGACCACGCTGTCTTCCAGCATGGTGACACAGACTCCCAGAGCCACCCTGTCCCCTCCCATGGCTGCAAACACCTCCAGGGGAGGCTCTGGCCCAAGTCTCCCAAGCTCAGGGCCTCCAGCTGCTACCGTATACTTACTCTTGGTCTGTCTGCTCACAAGCAACAGAAAACACCGCTGGCAAATGTACGCAGAAAAACTTTATTTACAAAGGTATTAAGTAGGGGTGCCTGGGTGGCTCAGTCGGTTGAGCGTCTGACTTTGGCTCAGGCCATGATCTCACGGTTCGTGAGTTTGAGCCCCGCGTCGGGCTCTGTGCTGACAGCTCGGAGCCTGGAGCCTGCTTTGGATTCTGTGTCTCCCTCTCTCTGCCCCTCTCCTGCTCATGCTCTGTCTCTATCAAAAAAATAAACGTTTTAAAAAATAAATAAAAAGAAATAAAATAAAATGGAAGTTTCTTGGGGGGCTTGGGGGGCTCAGTCAGTTAAGCGTCCGACTTCGGCTCAGGTCATGATCTCACGGTCCGTGAGTTTGAGCCCCGCGTCGGGCTCTGTGCTGACAGCTCAGAGCCTGGAGCCTGTTTCAGATTCTGTGCCTCCCTCTCTCTCTGTCCCTCCCCCGCTCATTCTCTGTCCCCCCCCCCCTCTTAAAAATAAACATTAAAAAATAAAAAGATATTAAGTAGGGGCACCTGGGTGGCTCAGTCGGTTAAGCATCCACCTTTGGCTCACGTCACGATCTCGCGGTTCGTGGGTTTGAGTCCCGCGTCAGGTCTCTGCTGTCCAGGCAGAACCTGCCTTGGGATTCTGTGTCTCCCCCTCTCTCTCTCAAAAATAAACAAACATTAATAATAATAAAAACAAAAAAATAAACTTCTTAGAAAAAAAAAAGGCGGTAAGTAGCTCTCAGAGACTCCAGAAGGACAAGCAGACCACACAGCAGAGAACGGTGTCCAAGATCACAGCACAGAACCACCACCAGGGGACCCAGGCACGGTCTCAGGGCCACTGGATAGCGGGTGGGTGGACGCTGCAGCCAGGAGAGCCGCCACCACGGCCTCGGGCGCAGGCTCCCTCACTGGATGGGCTCCGCTGGGCTGCTGGTCAGGGTCCCCGTCGAAGTGTGGGGGTGGCACGCCTGAGTGTCAGAGCCTTGGTCCGGTGTCTGTGCTCCGGACTCCAGGAAGCCTGAGAAAGCAAGTCTGGACCTCTGGCTGTACGGTGTGAGGTAGGCTCTCCTCACGGGTGGTCCTCTGGGGCCGAGGTGGCTGAGAAGCCGGTGAGTGCTCTCCTGTCTCTTCCCCTCAGCTCTGAGGCCCAAGGAGATGGTGGAACCACAAGATGCAAGGACCCTGGGTCCCTAAACCTCTGTGTCAGCACGTCATCAGGCTGAACAGGAATACGTGTACCGGACTATCACGGGGACCAAAGAGAATGTTTTAAATAAAAGCTCGTATTACGTTAGGCCGCTGGTCTGGTGGAGTTTCTCTCTCAGGGAAGCTGGTATTATCCTAACTTTCGCAGTGGCCAAAAAGAATTTAAAATGCCCACTTTGTCGCCTCAGCAGGTACCTCAGATTTGGCAGGACATCTTTGTCCCACACCTCCAAACCTGTTCTCTTTTATTTTTTTCATTTTTATTTTTTTACTGTTTATTTATTTTATTTTTGAGACAGGGAGAGAGCACGTGAGCGGGGAGGGGCAGAGAGACAGGGAGGCAGAGACTCCCAAGCAGGCTCTGCACTGTCAGCAGAGAGCACAACGCGGGGCTCAACCCACAGACTGTGAGGTCAGGACCTGAGCCAAAACCAAGAGTTGGACACTTAACTGGCTGAGCCGCCCAGGCACCTCTCTTTCTTACTTTCAGTCTCCCTAGCCTTCAGTCAGAATCCTGGTTGTCACCTTGTGTTCCTCCCTCTGCACTGCTCCTGACATTCAACCAGAGGCCAAATCCTGCAGATTCCTTCCTGTCAATCCTCTCCTCAACTTTCCCACTTCTACTACTCTGGCTTATACATTGATCCTCACCTCCTTCCTTCCCTGACTCCTGGATCAGTCCCCTAATTGGTCCCTGCCTTCACTATGCCTCAGTTCCAGTTCATCCAACTAACCATCCATCCATCCACCTTCAATCCATCCATCCATTCAACTGACTGACCATCCATTCAACAATCCATCCGTCCATCCATCCATCCATCCATCCATCCATCCATCCACCCACCCACCCACCTGTCCATCCATCCACCCAACTATCCTTCCATTCACCCACTTATCCATCCATCCACCCATCCATCCATCCTTTCATCTACTCACTTATCCATCCTTCCTTCCACTCATCTATCCATCCATCCTTCCATCCACCCACTTATGCATCCGTCCATCCATCCATCCATCCATCCATCCATCCATCCATCCATCCGTCCATCCCTGTCATCTACCCACCTATCCATCCTTCCTTCCATCTACCCACCCACCTATCCATCCTTCCACCCACTCATCCATCCATCCATCCATCCATCCATCCATCCATCCATCCTCCATCCATCCAATTTGTATTTATTAAACCATTGCCATGTGCTAAACAGTGTAAAAACTACAAAAAATGAGTTTCTACACAGGTGATTGGGAGGACCAACATTAGTGAAATAGTCCCACTAAGAAATACATAATTACAGGTGCTATGAAAGGAAAATGACAGGTTTTTATGAGAGCATCATAATGGGACCTTAAACTGGTCAAGGGGGCAGGGAATCCTCCGCCGAGGAGGTGACCTTTGAACTGAGGTCTAAAGGGTGGAGGCAGTGAGCCAGGAAAGGGGTGGAGGGTGGGACCGCGATCTTCCAGGCAGAGGGAGCAGTGAAGCAGGGAGGAGGGGCACGCGTGGGAACCTAAAAGTCCAGTGTCGCACAGGACAAATCTTTTTCATCGTGTATTCCCAGGACTAGCACAGCATCCGGCACATAACAGGTGTTCGGATGGCCTGTGAATGAGCCAATGAATAAACGACTAAGGGAAAGGGTGGGCGAGGGGACAGGCGGACAAGGCATGAAGCTGCAATGCCTGGCAGGGTCTACACGCCAGAAATAGGGCTGCAGCCTCCCTGACGCCCTCCCTGACTCCAGGCTTGCCGCGTCCAGCCCCGCTCCAGCCCCGGGGCCACAGTGCTTACGCCCAGCACAGCGCGCGGCACACTGTGTATGACCGACCGCTTATTGTCCCACCCCTCGCCACGATGAGGTCCACAGGAACTTGTCTTGTTTGCCAAGGTGGCCCGCGGAGGAAGCACAGCATATAAATAATTCATGAGCTGGCAGGCACAGAAGGCAAACGGCAAGCATCAAAGTCAGCGGGGCAGGAGAGGGCGGAGTTGGGAGGAGTGAGACGGCTGCCAGCGTCGGTGGGCGCGGAAGGGCTGAGAGCCAAGTGGAGCGCACACACGCCCGCGGCGCTGGTGAGTCATGATGGCAGCCGAGCCCGGAGCCCGCAGAGGTGAGCAAGGACACAGGGGCACAGGACCCAAGCAGGAGGAGCCACAGGGCGGCTCCACGTCACGGCCACGGCATGCCGCCTGCTCAGGCTTCCGGCTCACACCTGTCCGGTCACGCCACGGCCCCCCCCCCCCCCCCCCCCCCGCCCCGGCACTTCACCGACACCGACTGTCCCCTGCATCATGGCTCTGCACGTCTGTGTGTGTCTCTCTGTGCCGAGTGCCCCCGGGGCACAGGCACCCCTGCGGTGGGGGACTCCCCGTTCTAGAGCCTCTGCGCCCTTCCCAGTGCCGTGGGGAGCCCGGCGCTCCCTCAGTGGGGTGCAGCACGTGGGTGTTGGAGGGACGAACGGCCAGCAAGAAAGGGAAAGGGCACAGGACCCGGCGGGCAGGCCAGCTGGCGGGGGGGGGGGGGGGGGGGGGGTTGCTAAACAAACAGAACCTTTGCCGGGAACTCTAGCAACACCACGGATGACCGTGAGGCCGCTTCCTTGCCTGAAACCAGGCTTCCTGTGGTGTCTGTTCCGGTCCCCTGGTCCTGCCTTTTGCAGAATGACCAGCTGCACCGTCTCCGTCTGCCCTTCGGCCCCTGGTCCCTGCAATAGCGAGCCTGCATCTGTGTGCTCGCTCCGTACACATTTACTGAGCGCCTCGGGTGTGCAAGATGCAAAGACACCAGACGGGAGATTCTGCAGGAGAATCCGGTGGTACAGTCACCGTGATAAGACGGCACCCAGGGGATTCTGGGAGCCCACACCCAAACCAAAACCGTGGAACAGTTGACCCTCAATGCCCTTCTGACTCCACTTCCTCGTGTGTAAGAGTGACCAATGAACCACCACTGGAGGAACTGGGGTCAGAGATGCTACGAACTCTGCGTCCCCCAGGCAGCCAGCTGTGTGGTCCTTCAGGGCGGCTGGGAACAAACAGTATCCCTGCAGCATTTGGACTCCAGGGATCCCGCCTGGGGGCTTTGCCTTGGGGCCAGCAATTACTCCCTGGGGACACGGCCTCACTCAGTCCCTGGCCTCTCTGCATTCCCAGCTGCCCGAGGTCCTCAATCCTAGGGCCTCACCACTCTGTGCTGAGTGACCGCCTGTGCCCGTTTGCTGGGAGCGGCTCAGTCGTGGGTAACCCGGGACAGCTGGTCACCTACGGCCTGAGCCCTCTGCTGTACTGGCTGGGTCCACACCCACACGCTTTCCTGGGCAGCTGGGCTGGCACGGGAGGAGCTCTGCGACTGGCAGCCTGCCGGCCCCAGCTGCCAGGATCCAGGCCATCAGACCTGCCACCTGCTGACTCAGCCGCCCCTGGCCCGCCGAGGCTGTGCTCACGAAGGCAGAGGGACAGTTCTGAGCTCGCAGGCGAGGCGCACATCCCGCTGCTCCCGGGCATCGTTCCACCCTCAGCAGCTAGCAGGGCGCTTCGTGAGGAAGGGGCTCCGTCATGAGGGAGCTGGCAGAGGTCCTAGGGTATAGTGTGAGCATGACACAGGCCATGTACCTCCTGTCTCTGGTCTCCTCTGCAGCCATTTGCACACAGGACTCCCAGGTTCCAACCGAGAACACCGTGTTGCCTGGAACCCGGTCCTCTCTCAATTTCCCACCCCATGGGGACTCTGGACGCTGCCCAGGCCCCTCGGCCAGCATCTGACAGCAGGCCGCCCCTGCCACCCCTTTGCTTCGTTCCTGCCGGGTTCCCCCGGCCCAGTGCTGTGTCCCCACCTCCCTGGCAGACCTCAGACGTTCTGACCGCCCTGTCGCCAGGGTCTGAAGTCCTGCAGCGGGGGATCCTGCGTTACCCCACGCCTCCTCCGGGAAATCTGACGCTGACCTTGCTGACCCTCTGAGCCAGCAGCCCTGTGGTTTTGCCCCCACCCGCACACTGTAGCTTTGGGGTCAGTCCCAGCAGCCAGCTGATGAGGCAGGAGAAACGCCGATCTCTCCTTTCCTCCTTCCCGATCAGCACACTTGCCATCAGCGTGTCCCGGGGACCCAGAGGGCCTGACGAGGGGGTCAGAGGAGCGGGGGCCATTTGCAGACTTGCAACCTCACAGCTGGAAGGAACCGTCTGGGTCACTGAGCCCAGCCTCCCGTGGCCAGAAAAGGACTCTTGCCGCGCTCTGCACAGACACGAGCCCCTAGCCTTTGCTGAAATCTGGGATTTCACTCCCTTTCTGGCGTCTGGTTCCTGGCCGGGTCATGCCTGCTGGTGGGAAGGTCATCTCTTGGAAGGGAGCCCCTTGTCGTGTGTGCCACACTCCAAGATTGGGACGCCCCGATGCTGGCGAGCTTAGCGGGCATCGCTGGGGCTGGGGCGACAGCTCTCCGGAAGGAAGCGACCCTTCCCAGCTCCATCTGGCAGGCTCCCAACAGGGGGCTCGCTCAAATCAGGACAATGTGAGGAAGATCTGTTTAGGACTGTGGACCAAGTTGTGGGCGGGGTATGGGGGAACCACAGGGACACAGCAGTGACCAGCATAAGGAGTGGTGGAGATCTTACAGGGCAGCCCTGGAGGACGCCGGTGGGGAACTGGAAAGAGGAGCACGGCCGAGGGGCTTTCATAGACACTCTCCACCCCCAGACTCCCAATGCCAGGCTGCGGTTGGGCGGGGGTGGGGTCTTCGGGGGTCGCTTCCTGGGGCCACCGCCGGTGAGTGTGGCCGGACACCAGGACTCGCAAAACTGAGAAGCTGGATTGGGTCATCGGATCTGAAGGTTGAGCTTAGGTCTAAGACAGAGCAAAGGCGGAGGACGCAGGGTTTGGGCAGCTGCTGGCCTGGACCAGGAAGGCTAGGCCAAGCGCACAGATGCCCGGGAGGGTCCCGGCAAACGGGATCCGTGCCTGGCGTCTGCCGCAACGGTCCCGGCCTTCGACGTTTCCCCAGATGTCTTTGCGGCCCCGGACCCAGGGAGTGGGCCCCTCCTTCCTCTCCCCGCCAGGGAGCTCATTCTGTCTGACTGGACTCTACCATCTCCCTGTCGGTTCAGAAGGGTGACCCTGCCCCAAGCTGGTCCTGGTGGCCGGCGCTGCTCAGCTAAGGCTTCTTGGGGCCCGAGCCTTGTTCTCGGGGCCCACCCACATCCACGCTGCGAGTTTACAATCCAGGCTAGCACTTCCTCAAGTGCAGGTCACGTAAAGAGATCTCGGGGTCTTGCTAACGTGGCAATACAGAGCCGGTAGGGCCTGGAGGGTCGGAGGGGAGGCTTTAACCCAGGGTTCTCAAACGCTGGCCAAGCCAGACCACCCAGGCCCTCTCCTCCCTCGCGGGCCTGGGCCTCGGTGGGTCCCGTGAAGTCTCCAGTGACTGTGGCACGCGGTCGCGGGCGCGGGGCCTGCCCACAGGTGCTCTGCTCCAGAGCTGTCCCAGGTGCTGCAGGCAGCCGCCCGACCACATTCGCTGCTTACCCCCTGCATTTGAGGCTCCTGGAGGGCTGGGCTTCCCTAAGGGCGGCTGTATGCTGTCAGACATAGCTGGAGTGGGGCTAGGTCAACCCCGAGCGTGACCAGGAAGTCCTCGGCTGGGACACAAATGACCACGGGGCTCATACTGGGCCAAGCTTTGAGGGAGTGATCCGTGCCCAGCGTGCGGAGCACAAGGCCAGGTCACGGCTCATGAGCCCGTCCTGTGTAGCCTCGGTGACCCCGCCCTCCGCCCGGGGGTCTGCAGGTGCCTGCCTTGTCCATCCGTCCGCACACCGGGCCAGAGAAAGTCGCCAATGAGCCCCAGACGCTGCTCCCACCTGAAGTGGGCTGGTAAACCTCCTGCCACCTGGAAACCGTTATTACGGTTCTCGCCCGAGGGGAGACCCTGGGGTCGTTGAGGAGGAGACGGTGCCGAGGGTGGCCCAGGGGATCGTGGCCACGCACCCAACACCCCGTCTTCCCCAGCCCTCCGACCTCACTGGGACACACAGAAGAGCACTGGGCTGCTCTGGGACCTGCCCTCATCAGAGCAACGGCACCTTCAGGACCGGGCGGCAGACCTGGGATGTGGCCGGGCTCCGTGTGACCTCACAGGGCTCCTGCCGCGTCCCCACACTCCCAACCACGGGGCCCCTGCTGCAAAGCTCCAAGACCACACTGCCCAGAGCGGGGTCGGCAGACTCCAGTCCCCAGGCCACTAGAACGCAGTCAGGCTCACTCATGTACTTCAACGGTGCTCAGTGAGGGTGAGGGGTATGTCTCCTCTCTGCCCCCCGCCCAGGGGACATCCTGGATTGTCACGACCGACAGCTGCCATGGGCATCTGGAAGCTAGAGGCACCCTACAGTGCACAGGATGGCCCCACAACAAGGAGTATCCAGCCCAAAATGTCACCAGTGCCCAGATTGAGATGTGTTTACGTATTATCTGTGGCAGAGGAATGGGGAGGGACGGAGGCTGTACGACCCGCAAAGCCTAAAACATTTTCTATTTGGGCTTCATATTAGTCAGGGTTCTTCAGAGAAAGAGAGCCAATAGGGTGTATCTGGGTAGAGAGAGAGTGTGTGTGCAAGAAAGGTATTTTTTAAGAAATTGGCCTGTATGATCCTGGAGGCTGGTAAATCCAAAATCTGCAGGTGGGCTGGCAGGTCGTAGAGCCAGGGAAGAGCCTACGGTGCAGTTCAAGTCCCAAGGCCATCGGCTGAAGAATATTCCTTCCTGCCTGGAGGAGGTCAGTCTTTGTTCTACCTAGGCCTTCAACTGATTGGACGGGGCCCACCCACATTACTAAGGGCAATCTGCTCTACTCAAAGCATTTAAATGCTTAAATCCAAATATTCAAAGCAAGGAGCCCTGGGACCCAGCTGGGGGCCGGCCCCTGGTGGCACCCAAGCCACTGCTGGGCTGTTAGTGTCTTCATCTTGAAAATGACCACCTTTGAGCACATCTAACTGTGCTATTAAGAAAACTTAAAAGATTATGCTTCCTTTTAGCACCAGAGTAATACTCATTCTTAACTGTAAACGTGGAAAATTCAGAAGAGGAAGAAAGATATTTAACATCCAATTTCCACTCAATTCTCGTTTTTCCCAGATTTTTCTCCATACACAAAGTTTTGCTTACTTTTACCAACCAGTGATCATACCATACAGTTTTGCTAGGTTTTTCTTTGTTCAACTTTTTGGTTTTCAGGAAATTCCCTTTCAGATTATAAAATACAAGGTCGGGGCACCTGGGTGGCTCAGTCGGTTAAGCACCCGACTTAGGCTCAGGTCATGATCTCACTGTTTGTGGGTTCGAGCCCCGCGTCGGGCTCTGTGCCGACAGCTCAGAGCCTGGAGCCTGCTTCGGATTCTGCATC
The DNA here is from genome assembly GCF_022837055.1 of Prionailurus viverrinus. Taxonomy (NCBI): domain Eukaryota; kingdom Metazoa; phylum Chordata; class Mammalia; order Carnivora; family Felidae; genus Prionailurus; species Prionailurus viverrinus. Next base: position 3,168,493 of record NW_025927608.1, on the reverse strand, counting down.
TCCCTCTCTCTCTGCCCCTCCCCTGTTCACACTCTGCGTCTCTGTCTCAAAAATAAACATTTTTTAAAAAAATTTGAAACTATTGCATTCTGGTATTTTTGAGCCCCACACTGAATGGCTGAGTGTCCCTGTGTCCTTTCCAGCTTTAAGTATCACTACAGCGATGTGCTCACTTTAGAGGCAAGACACGGTGTCTCACTGTTGTTTGACTCTGTGTTTGTTGGCTTACTCGCTGGGTGGGACGTGTTTACAACTTTACTTGCCAATTACGTTTGTGTGTTAATTGTCCTCCCTCATTACCTATTGCACAAGGCCGTGTGATTTTAGCCATGCCTGGGTTAGATCACAGGTATGACTACTGTTTACAGAGCATTTATCTTTGTGCCACGCTCTGCGTGAATTGTTTCTCATTTAATCAACTCAGTGAAGACAACAGTACGGTCCCCACTTGAAAGAGAAGGAATCGAGCCCGGCCAGCTTCAACAACCTGCCCCAGATCCCTGGCCTGGTCCCCCCAGAGGAGCCATCAGCTGTGCCCAGCACCAACCGCACAGTCTTCTAACCACCGGCGGTGTGGCCACAAGTCACAAGGCTCTCGTGTGACTGCACCACTCCGTGATTCAGTGCCCGGCCCGTTCGTCTGACAAACATTTATCGGGGGCCAGCATGTACGTGTCTGCTACCCAGGCATTGGTGGGGTCGCCAGGTGCCACCGATAAGCCCCACGCCCGTGGTGCCGAGGGCAGGCTGTGCTCCGGGCTGATAAGGGCAGGAGGGGAAGGCTGTTACCAGAACCGAGATGGGGAGAGCTGAACGCAAGAGGCCACGATGACAGGCCTTCCATAGACGCTCTCACCTCTGTGACCCAGCAGGGCTGATCTCAGGAACAAGTCACCAGGCCTCAGGGTCCTTCTCGCTCCCGTCTCCTGCCAGTGCCTCCCACAACTGGATGCTCCTGGGGGTGGTCCCTGTGGGACAAACAGGAAACACTCAGCACCTGCCTCCATTAGTATCGGCTTCTGGAGATGGCTGGGCAGCCCCCGTCTTACTCACTAAGTGGCCCTAATGAGGTCTCTTGGCCCCAGGCCCAGGCAAGACAGGTCACTGACGCCTGTGAGCCCTTTGGGAGGAAACAGGTTCTGGGCGCCTGGGGGGCTCAGTCGGTTCAGCTTCCAACTCTTGATTTTGGCTCAGGTCATGATCCCAGGGTCATGGGATCGAGCCCTGCATTGGGCTCTGCACTGACAGTGCAGAGCCTGCTTGAAATGCTCTCTCTCTCCCTCTCTCTCTCTGTCCCTCCCCTGTTCACAGGCACGCACGCTCTCTCAAAATAAATAAATAAACATTAAAAAAAAAAAACAGGTTCTGATGAGCGTCTGAGGGGTTACAGAGAGGTTTTCTTTTTCAATACAATTTTAAGTTTAGAGTACTTTTAGATTGATAGAGAAGACATGAAAACAGTGCAGAGAGATCCTATCTACTCCACGCCCACCCTCCCCTGTTGGTAACATCTCACGGAACATGCGTCACGATCCATGAATCAATACGGACACAGACATTGTTACTAACTGCACTTCATACCTGATCCAGATTTCCTTGGTTCTGACCCACCGTCCCTTATCTGTTCCAGAAGCCCGGCCTGGACACCTCGTTGTCTGTGTCCCCCAGACACTTTCTCAGACTGAAATGGGGTAAAAGAAGGGATGCTCTGAAAATACAAATGAGAGGAGCTCTTGGGGGAGACACAGAGCCGGCGTGGAAATCAGTGCGGGACGTGCGCACCACAAGGCACTGCTGGCCTTGGAGGGAAGTTTCTTCTGTAACTTCTGTATCAGAGAGAGAACACGAGGACACGCCCACTGGGCGGATTCAGGAGAAGGGGGAAATGTCCTAAGGACACCACTAGGAAGTAGAGAATTAAGGTCAAGTATTTAAATCAATTAGCTATAAAAAAGAGTAGAACTGGGGCGCCTGGGTGGCGCAGTCGGTTAAGCGTCCGACTTCAGCCAGGTCACGATCTCACGGTCCGTGAGTTCGAGCCCCGTGTCAGGCTCTGGGCTGATGGCTCAGAGCCTGGAGCCTGTTTCTGATTCTGTGTCTCCCTCTCTCTCTGCCCCTCCCCCGTTCATGCTCTGTCTCTCTCTGTCCCAAAAATAAAAAAATAAAAATAAAAAAAATAAAAAAAGAGTAGAACTGATAAATAGAAGATGTATATTTTTACTTTTTTCTACTTCCTAGTGTTTCGCAGTATAGACTTTTTTTTAAGTTTATTTACTTACTCTGGGGGAGAGAGAGAGAGACAGAGAGGGAGGGAGAGACAGAATGAGTGGGGGAGGGGCAGAGAGAGAGAGAGAGAGAGAGAGAGGGGGAGAGGGAGAGATAGACTTCCAAGCCAGCTCTGCACCATCAGCACAGAGCCCGATGCGGGGCCGGAACCCACGAACTGTGAGATCGTGACCTGAGCTGAAATTAAGAATCAGACGCTTAACCAATGGAGCCATCCAGGTTGCCCCAAGATGGTGCATTTTTAAAATGAAAATGAAACCAGACAATCGTTTGAACTCTGGGGCCGTAGCCTGGTAATTACCATTAGAATAAAGGCAAGGGTACACAGGTGGGTTAGGAGAGTTCTAGGTGCAGAGAATGGCCCTCGTCCGCTGTCACAGTGCTTGTTGGGACGCGGACCGGATGGGGCAAGTGGGACGTCCCCTGAGAGGCTGCCTGAGGCAGCATTCCTGCCCTGATGTGGTTATCACATTAGGCCCGCCTTGCATCTCAGAAGGCTGCTTTGGTCACGAGATTCATTTCTCAAGGCAGACTCACATTAGCCAAGGACACAAGCCTGATGTATAAATCCAAGTACCCAGTTTATAAATAAAAAATGAGAAATACAGCTGAGGCCAGAAAACAGTCCAATCATATTAACTCGTGACAAAGAAATTTTGTTATGCTCAATAAATGGAGCGTTGAATAATCAAAGTAGCCTTGTAAAGAATATAAACTAGATGTGATCTAACATAAATATAAACACTGTCTTTTATTTTTTATTTTAGAGAGAGAGAGCATGCAAGCAGGGGAAGGGCAGAGGGAGGGAGAGAGGGAGGGAGGGAGAGAGAGAATTCCAAGCAGGCTCCACGTGGTCGGCACGGAGCTGGAGGTGTGGCTCGATCCCATGACCCTGGAATCATGACCTGGGCTGAAACCAAGAATAGGACGCTCCACTGACCGAGCCACCAGGTGCCCCACACTCTCATCTCACAGTCAGAACGGCCTTGCCAGCTGGACCCGCGAGGACGAAACCTAGCCGCTGACAACTGCCTGTCCCCTGGGACTCCTAGCTGTGGAGTTCAGGGGCACAGGCCTGTGGCCCACAGACGGGGCGTGGGAGGTGCGGGAATTTTCTACCCCAGACGGAAAAGCCTCGCGTACGGTCAACGCAGTTTTCTAGGGAGAGAATCTACAGCTGCCCTCAGGCCCTCAAAGAGGCCCATCGACTAGAGTCAGTGACCCCAAGCTGAGCACGGCTCCACCGGGGTCCTCAGGAGTGAGGTCTGCGATTCTCAGTGACCTTACCCCCTAGCTCAGGAGGCGGCGGGACTCACGGTGCAGACGTATACGCACACATTTGAAAATCTCAATGGAACAGGCCATTTTTTAATTTAAAAAGTTATCAAAACTGATGAAACATGGAGCGAGAAGCCTGACCAGTGAGCCAGGGAGAGACGGAGAAAGTTCCCACGAACACCGTTGGAAAGTCCAAATATGAAGACTGCGCATCCTGGAGAAGGAAGGACGCTACGAGCACACTCGCCATCCAGGTGGCCGTCGGGCATGGGCGAGGTGATGGGTGCTCCTGCCCCATCAGTTCCCAGCAGGTGGACCTTGGGCCCCAGGGGTGGTGGGGGGAGAGGTGGGACCTGCTGCCTCAGTTTCCCCGAGGGCATCCTCCCTGCTGCTGCTGGGAGGGGAGTGTCTGAACGCCAGCCCATCACCGGGCAGACTGGCCCCTTCCTGTCTGCAGAGGGGAGAGAAGAGAGCCAACGTGGGTAAGACAGGACCACGGTGGGCACGGCCGGCCAAGACTCCTCTGCCCGTGCTCTCTCTCGGGGGGGGGGGGGGGGGGTAAGCATCCTCTGGCCCAAGAGAGCCGCCCGGCTCAGCACAGAAGGGAGCGTGTGCCCCGGCCATACGGCGTTTACAATCATTTAATGCAAGCCAACTCGACACTGATGATGAACTGGGCTAGATCGGGTAGATAAAGGTGAAAAGAAAAAGGCAGTGTCAGTAAGCCTACTCATGTGCTATTGTATGACTACAGATCAGATGAAGGGGGTCTTAGTGGGGTCTTGACAGATGCGGAGAACACAGACGTACAATCGACAGCCGTTTCTCATGAACGCTAGGTAGACACATAAAAGTTGTTTCCTTGGCATCATTGTTTTAAAAAAGTGTCTGTTCCCAAGAAATCAGCATTTGTCAGAAATTAGTCCAGTGTCAGATATGGTCAATATTATTTAATTTGGCTTGGACAAATCTGGCTACAAGTTGTAAGACATAAAAAGGATACAAATTAGAAAGGAAGAGGGAAAGCAACCAACTGAAAAATTATTAGAGTATTGCAAAAAAAATGTTAATGTTTATTTGAGAGAGAGAGAGATGTGTGAGCAAGCGGGGGAGGGGCAGAGAGAGAGAGGGAGACACAGAATCTGAAACAGGCTCCAGGCTCTGAGCTGTCAGCACAGAGTCCCACACGGGGCTCGAACTCACAAACTGTGAGATCATGACCTGAGCACCCCCCCCAGGCACCCCTATTAAAGAGAATTTTAAAAAGATCAGTTAAGTGCTTAGATATAAAATAAGATATATAGAATTAAGTACCAATTATATCATCAATGACCTGTTTGAAAATATAAGAAAAAAACTGACAATTTATCCCCAGTATCAACAAAGCATTATATAAATGAGTGAATCATTAAGGAGAAATACGACGATTGTGTGCATTTCTCTTTAATATTTCACTCACTAATATAAAATTAAGGAAACAAAATATGTTGGGAGCCTTTTTTTAAGCCAAATAAATGAAAAAAGAAACCCCTTCAGACCTCTCGATGGGCCGTCCAAACTCTATGAAGATACACATTCCTCTCCCTGCTCCCCCAAACCCTTATAGGCATATGTAATCCCAGTTAAAATCCCGGCAGGATTGTTTCTTTAAAAAAAAAAAAAAAAAGTTTATTTGTATTTATCTTGAGAGAGAGAGAAACAGAGAGAGACCGAGGAAGGGAGGGAGGAGGAGGGGCAGAGAGAGAGAATCCCAAGCAGACTCCATGCTGTCAGCACAGAGCCTGACTCGAGGCTTGAACCCACACGGTGAGATCATGACCTGAGCTGAAATCAAGAGTCAGATGCTTAACTGACCGAGCCAGCCAGGCACCCCTGGCAGGATTATTTCTTGGAAATTGGCAAAATGATTCCAAAGTTAACCCGAAGACATGAACAGATCAGAACTTCTAGGAAAATTCAGAAGAAAAAGAGCCATAGTGGATGGAAAGACAGATTCCGCCGGACAATGAACCTTGTTCTGAGCCGATGTGGGTAACCTATCGCGGGGCTTCGATAAAGCCGGAACCGGTGCTGGGGCAGAATGACAGACCTGACATCTGTTATGCACAAAAAGTTAATACATGATAAAGGAGGCCTCAAGCAGAACCCGGAGGAAGGGGAGGATTGGACAGCTGTCAGGGTCCTTCGTTAGCGATCTGCACATGGGTCAATTTACAACCTTCAATTCATTCCGATATGAAACAAAAAAACCCCAAACTTCAGAAAAATACCTTTCTGGCTTCACAAGAAGGCAAACATACAGACTGATGAATTTCAACTTAAGGAGGGTAAGTGTTACTGCAGACGGAGGGATAGAAGGTGTGAAAACATGTAAGGGAGGAGTCCTGATTTTGCCTAAAGGTGTCAAGAAGGCCTTCAGCATGTAACGTGCCTTTACAGTGGGTTTTGAGGGATGAGTAGGAGTTTGGTAGGGATAAGCCGAGAGTACCTACACAAGAGTAAGGTCATAAAAGGGCTGGAAAATGGATGTAATGAACGTTCATGGATGGGCAGAAGCACGTCCGAGTCAGGGAGTTGCGGCCTGGGCAAGTTGGAACAGCCTGGGTGGTTCTCCAAGTGTGATCCATGGACCCCTAGGGGTCCCTGAAACAGTCTGAGGGGGTCTGTGACATCAAAACTGTTTTTACTATAATACTAAGTCATGATTTGCCTTTTTCTTATGAGCGTACAATAGAGTTTTCCAGAGGCTACGTGATGTGTGGTATTGCATCAGAGAGAATGCAGAAACAAATGAGAATCAGTTTGCCTTTTGTTAAGCCAAATGTTAGAGATGTTCACAGTGGCGCCTGGGTGGCTCAGTCCCTTAAGCATCTGACTTCGGCTCAGGTCAGGATCTCACAGTTCGTGAGTTGAAGCCCCATGTCGGGCTCTGTGCTGACAGCGTGGGACCTGGGGCCTGCTTCGGATTCTGTGTCTCCCTCTCTCTCTCTGACCCTCTCCTGCTCATACGCTCTCTCTCTCAAAAATAAATAAACATTAAAAAACATTTGAAGAGATATGCACAAATGTAACACGGTGTCACTCTTTTTACTGACTCGTATTCTGGAAAACATAGCTAATTTCCATCTGAAATTTATTTTTATTTTTACGTTTTTAGAGACAGAGAGAGAAAGTGTGTGAGCGAGAAAGAAGCAGAGGGAGAGAGAGAGAATCTCAAGCACTCTCCATGCCCAGCGTGGGGCCCAATGTGGGGCTCAATCCCATGACCCTGGGGCATGACCTGAGCCGAAATCAGGAGTCAGATGCTCAAGGGACTGTGCTACCCAGGCAACGCCAACGTGAATAACATCTAAACGAGTTGTTATTACTATTTTTTAAATAAACCAATATTTATTTTTTAAAGTGTCTTATTTTTAATTTCTAATACAACAAACATTTGTAGGTATAACCAACATAAAAGTTTTTTGGGGTCCTCAATAATTTTTTTTAAGTTTATTCATTTTTTGAGAGAGAAAGAGAGGGGTGGGGCAGAGGGAAAGAGTCCCCAGCAGGCTCCACGCTCAATGCCGAGCCTGACTCGGGGCTCGATCCCATGACCCTGAGGCCATGACCGGAGCTGAAATCAAGAGTTGGACACTCAACCGACTGAGCCACCCAGTGGTCCTCAATAATTTTTGAGTGTGAGAGGGTCCTGAGCCTAAAACGTTTCAGAACCTTTGGTTTAGACTCTGATGAAAAGTCACGAGAAGAGACATCCTGCTAACACAAGTCTCTGAGAAGTTTTCCTGGGGGTACTTGCTCCCCACTGCCCGGAGCCTCCGATTCTCATCTGGCCCTGGTGCGTCCCCCACTGAGGTGACAAGGAGGCAGGCCCTTGGAGACAGCATTGAAAAGGTAGGCTGCTGGTGGATTAACACGGCCACAAAGTCTTTGCGAGTTCCTTGCTTTAAAAAGTAGGGTCTCTTTCCCTACTCCTTGAATCTGAGTCTTGTGACCCTCTGTGATCAGCAGAATACGGCAGAAGTGGCATTCAAGCTCACACCCTTTGTATCTCCAAAACCTCCACACTATGAAACGCCCGAGAAACCAGAGACCCAACGGGACAGGTGCACAGCTCAGCGGTCTCCAGCAAGAGCCCAGGGCGGGGGACAGCAGGACTGCCCGGTCCAGCCACAGAATCATGAGAAAGAGTCAATTGTTGTTTCAAGCCACTAAGTTGGGGATGGTTCTTACAGAGCCATAGACCTCTGATGGAGTTGGGAACCAAGAAGTTAGACTCAAACGCGGGTTTGTATTTTATCTCCTACAAACACAGCCAGGGCTCTCAATTCACCACGATTGACATTCGGGGCTGACGGTTCTCTGCAGGGAGTCACTGGGTGACAGCCACACCCCCTCCCCCAGGTGTAACCACCAAAAATGTCTCCAGACATCGTCAAATGTCCCCTGGGGAACAAAACCACCCCTGGCTTAGAACCACTGTTGTAGGCATAACTGTTCTGAGAATAAACCCCCCCGGGGGCTTATTAGACCCAGATGCACAGGTTCATCCCCTAGAGATTCCGATTCACGGTGTCTGGGTCACGGCTCTGCAACCCCAATGTTTTAAATGCTGCGGGTACTCTTACTGGAAGAGTTCGAGACCTGTGCCAGGAGGAATGCGGAACCCGTAGAGGTCTGACCTGCTCAATTTGTGTTTCAGGGAGAGCCTTCTGGAAACAGCTGGAGGGCCATCAGGGTGGGGCCTAGAAGAGAGAATAGGATTGGAGGCTACTGCTTAAGTTCAGGGCAGAAATAATAAGGGGGTGTACAGGGCAGTGGGTAGGGGGGTACATTTCAGAGATATCTCTAAGGCCAAATCCGTGAAATTTGTGACTAATTTGATGTTGTGGAGAGAAGGACTCAAGAAAAGGATAAGGCAAAATGAAAAGGTTCGACGCTTCAAATGATATCATCAAGCAACTGAAAAGACAAACCACAAATGAGAGAAAATATTTGCGAATTATGTATCGGATAAGGCACTTGTGTTCGGAATACGTGAAGAACCCTCACAACCCCAAATAAAAGACGAATAGCCCGATTTCAAAATGAACAAAGGATCTGAATAGACATGTCTCCAAAGAGGATCCACACGTGGCCAATAAGCACATGGAAAGACACTCAACATCGTCAGCAATCAGACAAATGCAAATCACGACCACCAGACACTCGTCCTCACTGGGGTGGGCTATATATAACCCAGACGGGCAGCAGTGTGGCCAAGGGTGTGCAGGCACTGAACCCTCACTCCTTGCCCCTGCAGACGTGACACAGCGCATCCCTTCTGGACACAGTGTTACCAATTCCTCAAGGGATTAAAACAGAAGCACCACAACGGCCCAGTAATTCCAGTGCTAGGTACGTACCCAAGAGAAGTGGAAACCTGTGTGCCCACAAACACCTGTAGACAAGTGTTCACAGCAGCAGTATCCTACCCGGGTCACCTGCCTCGAGGCCCGTGTGCCCAACCGTTCTCAGTCTGGAATGCTCTTCCCCTAGGTTATTTTCATAGGTCACCCCCCTTACCGCTAACAATTCTGTTCAGACCCCACCTCCTCAGTGACGCCTATGCTGACGGCGTGTTTAATACAACCTGCCTCTCCATCCTCAACCCCGCTCTGTTTTCTTGTCTCTACCTCTTACCATCTTTAAAAAAAAATTTTTTTTACATTTTTATTTAGTTTTGATAGACAGAGAGAGAGAGCACACGGGGGAGAAGGGCAGAGAGAGAAGGAGACACAGAATCCGAGGCAGGCTCCAGGCTCCGAGCTGTCAGCACAGAGCCCGACGCGGGGCTTGAACTCACCGACCGTGAGATCATGACCTGAGCTGAAGTCAGACGCGTAACTGACCGAGCCACCCAGGTGCCCCACCATCATTTTTTTTTTAATGCTTTAATTATTTAAGAAAAATTTTTTAACGTTTTTATTCATTTTTGAGACAGAGAGAGACAGAGCATGAACAGGAGAGGAGCAGAGAGAGAGGGAGACACAGAATCTGAAACAGGCTCCAGGCTCTGCGCTGTCATCACAGAGCCCGACGCAGGGCTCGAACCCATGAACCGCGAGATCATGACCTGAGCCGAAGTCAGACGCTTAACTGACCGAGCTACCCAGGTGCCCTACCATCATTTTTTAAAAATGTTTTAATTATTTGAGAGAGAGAGAGAGAGACAGAACATAAAAGGGGGAGGTGCAGACGGAAAGGGAGACCCAGAATCCGAAGCAGGCTCCAGGCTCTGAGCTGTCAGCCCAGAGCCCGACGCGGGGCTCGAACTCACGGACCGCGAGATCGTGACCTGAGCCGAAATTGCACGCTCCCAGGTGCTCCTCTTACCACCTTCTAACAACACAAAACGTACGACTGTTTTGCTTGTATCCCCTCCGTTAGAAAGAAAAATCTTTGTTTTGTTCACTGATGTTCCCCAAACTAATAGAAAATTGAGACCCAGGGAGTTATGGGTATGGCTCAACATCACCGAGTCAAAAATGTGTCTGAGCGGGGATGGGAACCGTGGCCAAGATCCTAAATTCTTTCCACACAGTCCTCCAACGACAGGAGGGCAGTGAAGAAGCTGAAAGAAAACCAGGCTGCAAAATCATTCCTGGTTCCAGCAGAACCCACCGAATGCTTACAATCCACCATTTCCCTCTCTGTAGTTCTTTTCCCATTTCCCACCAAGTAAAGCGAAATACTCAATTTGGCTTCTGGGACTTTCTCCGATATAACCTGGTCTCCGTTATCAGAGACGACACTCTTGGCCAAAATCCCCTTCTCATGGGTTAAGCTAAGGTTTGTGCTTTTAAAATTGAACGTGAATGCCCACCCGACGAATACCTTTAGGCCCCGGGCGAGCTCCCTGCAGGTTACCGCCGTGCCCATTCAACCGCTGACACCAGCCTCCACTTGACATGGGACAGACATTCCCTACTTCGCCCTGAAGCGTCCGTCACCTCACAACACGTCACCCTGTTCTTCAACTCCCGATTGTATCTTCCGGCCTCTTTAGGAGAGCAGGAAAACGCTGCTTTGGGATCCCAGCATGGCCAAGCCCCACGCACTCTGCAGTGCGCAAAGCCAATGCAGGCCACCTCCTCCTTGAAGCCTTTCTGGCCTGCATCTTCTCAACGGTTAACCACTTCTTATCCCCAAGTCCTGCTGCAGGAGACCTAACCTTTACACGGCCAGCCCCGCGAAGATCTGACTCCCCAAAGAGAGACCCCACTGGGGCGAAGACAGCGAGGTACTCACTTCAAGCTTTACATCGTAAACAGCACCAAAAAGCTCAGCAACCCAGATACCTAGGATTCTGATACTGTAGTTTTGAGCATCAACAGTAATGCCAAAAACTCGCGGAGAATAAAACATCAGATCTGAAAACGGAACCCTCCGGCCTCCGCCGGTCGGCCCCACCCTCCCTCAAGGTGGGGCTGAATGCCCTGGAGCTGTGATCTTGGGCCTCCCGCGGGGCTGCCCGGGAGCCTGGGGTCCGGGACACTGCGGGGACGGCTTGCACCGCTCCGCTGGGCGGGGTCTCGGGAGGGCGCGTGTGTCCCCGAGTGCACGTACTTGGGCCTTCGTGGGCAAGCGCGTCGAGTCTCGCTCCCCTCAGCGCGCCGGCGCCCCCAGACTTCGGACCCTGCGCTCGCGGGGCTGAGGGCACGCGGTTGCACGCGGGGCCGGCTCCGCGTCCCCTCGGGCCCAACTGGCAGGTGGAGCACACACTTCCCAGCGCCGCGGGCGGGGGCAGAACGGACCTCCCCCAGGCAGAGGGGGCCGCCGCCGGCCCCCGGCCCCCTCACTCTCCAACCCCGCCGGCGCGCCGGCAGCCGCCGGAGCCGAGTTCAGGAAGCGCCCGCCGGGCGGTAAGGGCGGGGGAGCGACTCCGCGCGGGGCGCCGGCCAATCGCCTGGCGCCGCGGGCCCCAGCCCCGCCTCCGGCGCGCCAGGCCCCGCCCCCCGCGCGCTCGCCCCGCGGCCCCTCCCGGCCGGTAATAATTAGGCGGCGGGCGGGGCGCCGCGTCAGCGCCGGGCGCCGGCCAATCGCGGAGCTCGGGCCCGCGGCCGCGTCACAGGCCGAACAACCAAACAGAAAAGTTTAATAAACAGCGGACGGAGGGCCGGCGGCGGCGGCGGCGGCGGGGCCGGAGCGAGCAGGAGTTCGGCGGCCTCACCTGTCCCCACTCTCCGGCGGCGACCGGCGACCGGCGGCGGCGGGCAGCGCGGCAGGCGGGGAAGGCCGCCGCCAGGTGAGCGGCGCGGCGGGGCCCGGGGGGCCGGGGGGCCGGGGGGCCGGGGGGCCGGGGCCGCTCCCTTCCCCCACCGGCTGAGGCGCGGCCGCGGCGCTCCCGGTCGGGCGGAAGCGAGGGCGGGGGGCGGGCCGGGGGCTGCGCTCGCGGACCCCCGGCCCGGTAGCGAGCAGTTGGCGAGCGGGGGTCCTGGGGTCCCGGGGACGCGGGCCTCCACCTGCTGCGGCCCCGGGGCGGGGGTCCCGCCTGTCACGGCGCGGGCGGGGGGCGGGGGTCCCGAGCGCCCCTCCCCCGCAGCGGCGTGTCGGGGCGTGCGGGGGGGCCGGGCAGGGGCGCCGTGTGACACCCCGGGGGCGCCGGGGTCGGTGGGGTGGGGAGGGGTGGGGCGGGGAGAGGCGGTTAGTGACCGTAGGGCCGCCGTCCGCAGCTTCCGGGGGGAAGCGCTCCGTTCCTGCAAAATGGGCACATCTGACTTTGCCCAGCCGGCTGCCTCCACTTTTTTCCGTAGGCGTTTTACGGTGGAAGGAAGGGAGCGGGCGGGGGGCGGGGTGCCGGCGGCCAGCGTGGGACTGGAGGGGCTATTGTCTGGGCTTCGGTGACCATTTCCTGGGCGTGCGGGTCTGCCCCAGCTGCTCGCAGGCTCCCCGTCGCGCGTGGACGCCTCTCCGCACAGCAGTTAATGCTCAGGAAAGCCGTCTTCCGAAAAGCAAAGGGGGAAAAAAAAAGTATCGAGAGACATAGTTGCTGTCGCAGAAGAACGCACAGCCCCGCAGCGTATAAAGAGAAAAACAGAGTGAAAATCCTGGACTTGTCGCTCCCAAACCAGCAACTGGAATAAAACTTGGATCTGCCCCTGGGTTTCTTATCTGCTCTGTTCCCCCTCCCCCTTACGTAGGTCATCAATCCAGTCCAGTCAACTGGGTGTTTATCATTCCCCTGTTTTTTCCACCACCTACAGGTGTGTGTTCAAGCAGTGGGTTGTCCAGATTGCTTCTTTTTTTTAAAAAAAGATTGTTTTAATGTTTATTTTTGAGAGGGAGACAGAGCGTGAGCGGGGGAGGGGCAGAGAGAGGGAGACACAGACTCCGAAGCAGGGTCCAGACTCCGAGCTGTCAGCACAGAGCCCAACGCGGGGCTCGAACCCATGAACCAGGAGATCACGACCTGAGCCAAAGTCAGACGCTTAACTGACTGAGCCCCAGGCGCCCCTCCAAAAGATATTTCTTTTTTAAAAAAATTTTTTTTTAATCTTTATTTATTTTTGGGAGAGAGAGTGTGAGCAGGGGAGGAGCAGAGAGAGAGGGAGACACAGACTCCGAAGCAGGTTCCAGGCTCCGAGCTGTCAGCACAGAGCCCGACGCTGGGCTGGAGCTCACAAACTGCGGGATCATGACCTGAGCCAAAGCTACACGCTTAATCGACTGAGCCCCCCAGGCGCCCCCAGATTGCTTTTCTTTTAAGTGTTGTGAAAAGAGCGGGTGGCCATCTATCACTTCTTCGCTGGATGATACTGTGTTCATCTCGAGTAGGGTTAGGCACTTGGAAATATTTTGCACCGTGCTTTGCTATCAGCAGCCGTGTTCTTGGGAGCTTTTCTTGTTTTCTGGCTCCTGGCGCACGAGCGCCAGACATTCTCTGGAGTGAACGATGCAGGTAGCTTGCGTTAGGGAGTCTTAGGTGGTCAGGAGGAAAATAGGTGTATTTTAACGGGAGATTCGCAGCCGTAGCGATTGGCCAATAGGTTTTGAGCAGGTGCAGGAGAAACGAAGATTCCCGTCCAGGTGCGTGTAAGGACGCTTTTTCCTTTGAAACTACACTGCGAAGTCGGGCACCATTTATTTGCTCGCTACTTTCTCAACGCAGAAGTAAATACGGTAGAAAAAACCCACTTGATTGCATGTGAAATGAAGCACTCTGTGCCACCCCGCTTTGTGTAATCTCTGGCAAATTCCTTAAACCTTCTCTTTTTCCGTAGCATACTCCTGGAAGAGAAGCCTGTCCTCAGTTTATCCTCCTAGCTTTGCAGACTTCGGGTAAGGGAAGCACCTGTCAGATGGCAGAGCCTGGCTCTACGGGACAGGATTGGGACCCGGGTGCTCTTCTGTGGGCTCACACCGTGTGTGTCCTGTGGAACGTTTTTGGAGAAGGATGTGTGCTCGCTGTTAGGATAAGTTCACCACACATTTGAGTACCTTTGAGTCCCTTATCCCCGGCCCCGCGGGCACCCCAAGGTGTGCCCTCCAGAGCTGTGTGCCGCGCATCAGGCCCCCGGCAGTGCGCTCAGGGGTAGGGGGCTATTCGGTTCTGGAAAATGGCGAGTGTGAGTAATAGGCGTTCATACGTAGCTCCGAGTAACTTGTCAAGGACCCAGTAGAGGGGGTGTGTGGTAGCTTGCCAGCATGTGTAGTTTGCAGAGAGCAGGGTGTGCTTTTTTGGTAGGGCTGTTACACCCTACCAAAAACGCATGTATCCTTCAAATCTCTAAAAAGGCCTCCTTTTTGTGTTAAGGGCAATGTGTGTTTTCCCCCCAAACGTTCAGAAGAAATAGAAAGTTACAAAGAATAGATAACTGTTGTTAACGTTTTGGCCAGTGTACCCCCAGCCTTTTCGGTCGTGGACGTTCTGGACGGTTGAAAGTGGAATCGTAAACCACACTAGACTGCCTCTCCCTTCACGACTTTCCCCAAAGACGATCTGTCTCCGCACTTCTGTTGTACACAGGATGGCACCAGTAGTCATCCGCGTGGTACCCTTGCCCCAGTGTCCGCTCTCCTGTAGTCTGGGCGCTACTCCTGTGGACGGCAGTAATTTAAATGTGTACATCGGAGGCTCAGCACCCTCTGATGACTTTCAATGCACAAAATAAAGTTGAAACTTTTTACTGTGGCACCTAGACCCTAGAGCAGTGATGTCCAATGGGAATATAACGGGAGCCACATAAGTAATTTAAAGTTTCCTGATAGCCGTGTTAAAAAAAGAAACAGGTGAGATATAATTTGCTAAACGCAAAATATTAGGATTTCTGTAAGTAATTGGCATAAGAAGTTATCGAGATGTTTTACTTAACTTTTTTTAGACTGGCCTCAAAATCCGATATGTGTTTTCCACATGACATGCAGCTGGGACTCGTGTCAGGCTCTGTCGGGACAGCGTTGCCCTGGGAGGCCGGCCCTGCCTTGTCCCGAGCCCCGCACCGCTGTTGTCCTGGTCTGTTTGGGCTTCCTGAGCATGCCGAGCTGCTGGCGTCAAAGTTGTCGGGTTTTCCTGCCTGGCACACTCCACCGTATTTCTGCTTGGATGGCACTCCTTCAGGGATGCGCTCACAGGCCACAGTCCCTGCCCACTGGGTCACTCTGCCGCGCTTCTCCTAGAACCTGTCCTCTGACGCGGTTTGCTTGGTTCTTGTCTTCGACCTGAGGGCAGAAGTTAGAGCCACAGGTAGTGGCAGGGTTCTGCCAGGGCACGTGCCATTTCCATCCTCCTGTGGTTCCTCACCTGCTGGGTGTGACTTGTTGCTTTATCTTTTTGTCACCGTCACCCTGTGGTGAAGACGCTCTTAAGAGCTACATCTTTCTTTAGGATTCGATCTGTCTTACAGAGTCAAAGCAAGTGAACATTTTTTGTCTTTTTAGAAATATTGCCAAATCTTACTTTAAAAATTTAACTAGCATTGTAATACACAGTTGGCCAAACCAGTATAAAGTTTACCAAAAAATGTGAGACAATACACGTCTTCTCCATATCCTTACCAACACTTGATTTTCTTTCGTGCCTTCCCTTTTCATAAGATTCATGATGTACTTCTTAGATTAATTATGATGGTGAATGGAGTGGTGGGTATTGTTTCGTCTAATTTGTCTTTTACTCATTTGGGGTGGTGTTCTATCCTTGCGATGCCTTTTTATTCTTTTATAGATTTAGGATAGCAGCGTTTTGTCACACGCTGAACTTCTTTTCCCTGGTTCTTCATTTCCCTTCTATTTGCTTACGGTGTTTTGTGTTTTTTTTTAAACTTGAGTTTTTACCTTTTAAGAAATTTTATGGCTTCTCCTTTACTTTTGTACTTAATGGATTCTCTTGTCCAGATAACTGTTTTCTTCTAGTTCTTTTGTGGTTTCATTTTCACATCTACCTCTCTCTATTCACCCGGGGCTTGTTTTGACGTAATATGTGAAGTGAAATAACCTCCCTTATTTTTCCTCGATAATTAGTTGTTTTAGCCCCATTAACAAAAATCTTTTTCTTGTTGCCTTGAAATAAAGCTTTTATCGTATACTGAAAGCATATATATATATATATATATATATATACTTGCTTCTTTTTAGCTTCTGTTTAATATGAAGGACTTGATACTGGCACGCATTGTTTTAGTAATTGGGCATAATAATGTATTTTTATTTTGTTGCTGTAAGTCTCCCTCCCTTTTCCTCCCCCAGTTTTTGGCTGTTGCTTTGTCCTTGGGATTTTTAGTTGATTCCTCAGGGTCTTCACTTTTTGAGGGGGGGTTGAATTTTTACGTTAAAAACGTAAAATCTATTTCTACGCTTAATGGTTTGTGTTGTGTAATAATAAAAAAGTTTAATGCTGTTAAATTCTCCTTTGAGCAGGGCTTTAGCTGTGATCCTTACATCCTGACACGTGACAGATAGAAGTATTTACTTACCAGTCTTCCTGGCAGGTGCTCCGTGCTGGGGGTGGGGTGGGGTGGGGTGGGGTGGGGTGGGGTGGGGTGGGGGGTGCGTGGTACTGAGGCTGCCGCCGTGAACTGTCCGGGGCCTCTGCTTTCAGAGTTCACGGTCTTTGGGAAAGCGAGGCTGTCGACAAACCAATGAATAAAGAATTTTTGGACTTTGGCAAGTACTAGGAAGGAAAGAAATTGGGTGTGCTGATAGAGATTGGAAGGTGCTAATTGGATGTCCTGAGAACGTGTTTGTGAGGATGTCACATTTAAGCCCGATGTGGTACCAAGGTTTGTTTGGGGAGTTTTCTTTAGCTTCCCCAATCTTCCAGAACATGAAAATAATAATATAATAACAATAACGGCGGCACACTGAATGTCTCTGGCAAAATTGTCTGGTAAGAGTGGCCTTGTAAATAAATAGTTTTGAGCCCAAAGCTTGTGCCGTGGAGAATTCGGAACTGTGACGCAGAGTTCTAAGATCCAGAAAGAGCTGGGGGAGGCTTCCAAGCACAGAGAGCCGCTGGCCCAAGGAGGGCCGCAGAGCTTGACCTGATTAGGGTTTGACGGAAGGTTGGCATGACTGCAGTTTGCTGAGCGGGCAGTGGGGCTGCCGGGGGCTACTTAGGGGGACTCACATTGTGTCCTAGACAGGGCTGCTTCCGCTCCCCGCCTTCCTGTCCTGTCTGCTTTCTGGGACCCGAGTCAGCCTCCTCCTACAAGTTAGATTATCTCACCCCTTGCTTCTCTCCTTCATGATTTCTACCGTGTTTTCAGTTTTCCTCCACTCAAGACCTTTGCATAGGCTGTGCCTTTTTGCTTAATTGTGAGTTCCTTGAAGCTCCTTCCTTAAAGGTGCCAAAAGAGGTGTAGTCCTTCCGCTGGCTGTATTTACTCATTTCATATCGGACATTTCCTCTGCAAACATTTGTAATAATTGGCAATTCATTAAGTGTGTGTGATTTGTCTTATTTCGTGTCTGTTTCTCCCGCTGGAGCTGTTGTTTCCAATCTGGTACATAGCCACTTGTGGCTATTTAAATTAAGTACAATTAAGTAATAGTAAACATTCAGTTCCTCAGTCTACTAGTAACATACCAGTTGCCTCGCAGGCACACGTGGCTAGTGTGGACAGCAGAGACAGAAATTTAAGTAGCTACTGGTTGTTGAAATATGGCAAGTCCGAGTTGGTCTGTAAGTATGAAATGTGAACTTGATTTGCAGTACAAAAAAAGAAAAAGGCAACCTCAGTTTTAAAAATGATTACTTATCGAAGTAATGCCATTTCATGTGGTTTGTGTTAAGTAAAATACATGACGACAGTTAATTGAACTATTTTAACGTCTTAACGTGACTCCCGGAAAGCCGAAAATTGCTGTGGCTCCTGTCACATCCCTGTTGGACAACAGAGCTGACTCTGGACCCTGAGCCTCTCCAGGGGCGGGACAGTTTGTGGTGGCGTCCACAGCAGCTCGTGGTGCCCAGTGTGTAGTAGGGGTTCAGAATGTTTGATGAGTTAATAACCTTCGTATTGACTTTGAACATTACTTTATAGTCACCCGAGGATGTTACCTGTTCACCTTGTGCATTTCAAAATTGTTAGCTGTCTGTGAGTATAATTTTAAAAATTTTGGGGGCGCCTGGGTGGCGCAGTCGGTTAAGCGTCCGGCTTCAGCCAGGTCCCGATCTCGCGGTCCGTGAGTTCGAGCCCCGCGTCGGGCTCTGGGGCTGATGGCTCGGAGCCTGGAGCCTGTTTCCGATTCTGTGTCTCCCTCTCTCTCTGCCCCTCCCCCGTTCATGCTCTGTCTCTCTCTGTCCCCCAAAAAATAAATAAACGTTAAAAAAAAAAAAAAAATTAAAAAAAAAAATTTTTTTTCCATGCCTGTTGTAAAAAAACAGCTTTTTTTTTGACAACTATATAAAAATTAATCTCATTAAATAATTAGTGTGGATCATTTATCTTTTTATCTTTTATTTTTTTCTAGCTTAGGCTGCTAAGGAGAGAGGGAACCTACAAGTCGGCCAGTCTGTTTTCCATCATTTTTCTGTGTCTAGCAGTTTCCTTCGATCGTCTGTGGCATGTTATTTGGCACACGAAACGTTACAGTTATTCCGTCTTAAGAGTTGAGTAGTGTGATTGCTTCTTCCTTTATTTATACTTAGGTCCTGATACTGTGATCCCTGTTCCTTTTTCGTTTACATTTATTGGTGACCTTGTTTATCCCATTAGATTTAAAGCAAGGCAATTTATTGTCTTCTAGAAAGACACCTCAGCTTGTTTTGTGCTTTTCTACCCTTAATGTTCCCTTTGAGATTAGTAGTTTGCTGAAGGGGCCTTCACCACTCCCTTGCTGCCAGGGCTCACCTTTTGTCGTTTTCCTCTAATGGACGGAAGACACACATCAGGAGTTGGAAACTCAAATACGGGCCTCACCTTTGCAAGCAGTGCATATTTGTCAGGGAAATACTTCTTTAAGTATACGTGTATATATTTTTCCCCCATTCGATAGTGGTTTTCCGACCATATCTTTAGTGACCCGGTCATGCTCTGAGAATGTCAAGCTGGCCCTTTTATCAACTACTGCATAAACCCACCTGTTGGTGTCCAGGGATCATGCCGAGGATTAATTTCTGTTGTAAGAGGAATAGTTTGAGCTATTCGAAGCCCTTTAAGATACTAAGAAAGCTTTCACCCTATCCTGCCCTGTACCAGACCAAAAGTTAATGTGGGCCCTTCCTCTTTAGGGAGGGTGTTTTTAAAGCGAGATGGGACCAGGTTGTTCTGGCTTGTTATCTTCTACACTCTGGTCGGTTAATAGGTTTGGGGAAGCTTCTGAGCTCCTCCCCCACCAAGAATATACTGTGTATCCTTTGAACACTCAGTGTTCAGAACGTGGTATTGTCACATGCAATCAGGGAGCCTTGGAGCTTTCGCTGGCCTCTTGTTCCTATGAAGCGATACTGTTTTCAAATAATCTCGGTCGTGGTACTGCTTTCCTTTTACCTAGTTTTGCTGTTTTCTTCTACTGATTGAGAAATGGAACAAAATCCTCGTATTTTTAAACTGTGAGCCACCTAAAGTGGTATTTGTCACCATGAAGTTCTTCCAAGTGGGTCCTAGAGATCTTCGAACAATCCGGCATAACTAAGTCCGTATCTCTTTATTGGTTACAGATCGAGAGGGGTCCCGGTATTATTTTAGTGTATGTGATAGGTGCCTATTTTATACAAATAATTAACTCTGAAGTGAAAAATTGATGTCAGAGCAAAGGTTTTTTGGTTCCTGTAACTGTGTACTAATTTTATGCTTGCCACATTTTAAGATTTAAATGTTTGCCATCTTTTTCTATAACCCTATCAAACTGTGGCCATCTAAAACGTTTTCTTTTCCAGGTTTTATGCTGTAACTCAATTTATGTACCCTTTCCGTACCTGCTCCTGTACCTCTTCTGCTTCCAGTGTTCTTTTGCAAGAGTGTCCACACAGTGGGAAGAAAACCTGAACTTGACTCGTGAAGTACTGAGCATTCACAGCAGTGAATCCTTGCAAAGGATCTTGGGACTAGGCCTCTGTGAATTGGCTCTTTCAATTTGTCCACTTAAAAGGCATAATAGATGATGCAGCTGTTTGGGCTTCTGCAGGGTATTATTCCATATTCATGTCTAGTTGCAATTATGTGCATTTTCAGTTTCATACAGACTTCTCTTTGTATTCAAAACAAGTTTGTTGGCTTTGTGTTGTAGTATATGGGTTTTGTGTGAGGAATGACGCTTGCAAGATTCTGAGCTTTGTAAACCGTACGTTTAACTTAAAAAATTGTTGTGGAAACTTACTGAAAGTATTTTTAAGAAGAACCACTTGAATTTGCCTTACTCTTTTGGTTTTTCTCATAAATCAGCTAAAATTTTTGGTAGAGGTGAAAATTACACTTCACTGAACAAGTTGAATGATGCTATTCGGTCAGGTAAGGATTAGTGACAGTAATGGTTGATGGGCCAAGGAACTAAAACATAAGCAGTTCTAACTTAAGTAAAGATAGTAAAATATAGCACACTTAGTAATGTATAGAGTCACGGTCGGTCTTTTTGTTTGTTGAAAAATCCGAGTGCTTATGTAGAGACTGTAGAGTCTCTGGAGGTAACACTAATGTGACTTCGCATTTTCCGGGGCGAATATACCCTACCTTTGGCTGCACCTCGGCGCGCCCTTGCCCCCTTAAGTGAACGAATGCTCCAGTGGGCTGCAAAGTTTGGTCTACCTTTTTTAAAAAGGCAACCGTAATTTTAAGTATAAGGCAACTTCAGTCTTCCTGAACTTTGTATGTGGACATGTCTTTGGAGCAGGTTGCCTTTCCCTTTTGTGGATGTCGGCTTGCAGTGGCTCCGTGTTGGCCCTGGCAGAGTGCTCAGGTCAGACCGCTAACCCTGCTAATACGGAAATAGTGTTTCTGCCTCCGTGTTTCCCTTCCCTTTTAAGTAGAGATGTCAGGGTTTGATGTCACCAAAATTTTTACTTTGTTGTGATGCTGAGAACATAGTATCAGTGAATTTGGTAACTTAGAAATA
Organism: Prionailurus viverrinus; assembly: GCF_022837055.1. NCBI lineage: Eukaryota > Metazoa > Chordata > Mammalia > Carnivora > Felidae > Prionailurus > Prionailurus viverrinus. Next base: position 3,147,400 of record NW_025927608.1, on the reverse strand, counting down.
TTTTGCAGCTAGGATTTTAGTGCTGTATATTTTCCATGCCTGAAATCGTCGCATTTTTAAGTCCCAGAGGAAACACTGTTTTGTTCCTTTTAGCAAAATTTTGCAGTGGATTTTCTGTTGCCACTTTAAACAATTCAGGCAAAATGCGAACTCTATTGAAAAAGGAGTCTGTCTTGTAAAGTGTAACTTTACCTTCGTGGCTCTGTAGAAATACAACATGATTTAGGCTAAAAGCATTGCATTTTAAACAGTTGGTCACTGAACTGCAAATTAAAGCTGCTTCTGTCAGGTTTTCGTTGCCGTTACGTAGAGTATTTATTTTTTTGCCCAGACAAAAGAGTAAGCAAACAGGATGTGATGGGAAAACTGAAACACGACCTCCTGTTCCTTTAAGAAACCAGCTTATCAGGGGGTCTTAGTGTGTGCGGCCGAACCTGCTAGCAAGGAAAAGTTCTTTAAGATGACGGATGTGCGCCGCCTCCAATCACAGCGACGGGCCTGGCCAGCGGGGCGGGGCGTCCCGCCCTCGGCCAGTAGCCGCGCAGGAGGAGGAGCTTGCGGCTCAGGCTTGGTTGCGGCGGAGCACAGCTTCAAGTGAAGTTAATCTGAGGGGAAGCAAACAGAAAATTGTGCAGGTTTTGTGGGTAGGATTTCTGTTCCGATCTTTTAATAACCCTTTATTTTACGCTCTTGCTCCTGTGTGCTGCTGTGTATGCTAGGTTTTGTCACTGTGGCTGTTTTCTGACGCAAACCGAACATTAAAATCAAGCAGGGAAGCAGAACAAAAGGGCTGTTTGCACAGGAAATAGGTGTTGAGAGAATCAAACTTGACTTTGTTTTATCGTGATCTTCAGTTCAGAAATCGAGTGTCACTGAGATCGTGGGGATCGAAGTCCTCTCCGGCGACAGGCTTTCTCTGGGGCTGGACGTGGGAGCAGTCGCTTGTCGGCTTTATAAATGACATCTTGAGGTGTGTGGTGGGTCGTTTTCCGTAAACTTGGGGTGCTGAGTGCCGGGAGAGGCTCCTGCGGTGCGCGCACGTTTCTGGTGTCCAAGGGACTGAAGTGCCAGCCCTTTGCGTTCCTTCTTTGCCCCCGGGGCGCCCTCTCCCCCGCCGCCTTCAGGGTAGCGTAAGTTTGGAGATTTAGTGGGCTCGTGATTTTGCTTTTCAAAAGCTCCTCGAGTGCATTCCGTGTAGAACGAGGTAAAACTGCCTTCTCCTTCATTCAAACTTCCTTTCTTTGAAGGGTAGAGGTAAGAAACGCCCTTTCGAAACAGGAAATGGATGCATTGATAGTTTCGAAGGCCACAGTAGGCGATCAAAACTTTGTAAAAAGTACCTGCGAGTCTGTCGACGCTTTTTTACTGGTAAATAACTACAGCGGTTTGGGTACCGGAGTGTTTTCTTTACCTTGCTGCCCTTTGATCTAGAAATCGGGGAGTAAAAGTGAACTTGAATAATCGCCGGCCGAGTGCCCGAGCGGAGCCCAGCCGAGCCGGCTCAGCGTCGCTCAGCGTTGCGGCCAGCGTAATTAACTGCGTTTGCAGGACCTCGCTGCACCTTCGGTCCCGCAAAGCTTTTTGAATCAGTGCTTGCCTGTTCTGGCATCGCTTCAGCCGTCCCAGAACAAGGATGGCAAAATCGGAAGAAGTCGCCCACAACGCCCGTCGGAGCCTTGTGTGGCGCTGTTACTGTTTCCCTCTTGTGTGCTTCACCGGGTTCTTGGGCTTTCCCCACCATGGTCAGTTAGTGCGGCTTTACATTCTCTTTCACGAAGCTGTACCATGCGGTAAAGCTATTTTAATTTTATCGTTCTGTGGGCTTAGTGGGACCTTAATTTACCCAGTCCTTTGCCTGTACTGCATGCAGACCGTTCCCACTTTTTCACCGTTTGGAACAGTGCTGCCTTAAACAGACTTCTGTTGGTACGTTTCAAAAGGTGTCCTCTTTCCCCGTCCCACCCCAAGATTATCTTTCCTTTGGAAGAATCCCCGGCGGGTTTACCTAGGTGGAAGGACACGACGAACACTTCAGTGGCCGCGTTGCTTTCTACACGCAGGTGGTGCCAGTTCATGCCGCCACCGGCGGGATGTGCCTCACGATGTCTCCAGTGGGAAATGCCCCTTAAACGCTCTGCTAGGGTGCCCCTCTGAAGCTCTCTGGTTCGGTGATTAGCTTTTGCCTAAGCTGATAACCTACTTTAAGTCCCATTTTCCAAGTTGTAGATGACTCTAAATCCACTGTCTGGACGTTGAAATGAGCTGAAGAAAACTGGGCACGTTTTTTCCTGCGTAAGTGAACAGTCACATCGTCGTGGGGTATCGTGCGTGTCGCTGCCAGTGAGTACCAGGCTGCCGTTGACACAGGTCTTGCAGTGGGCGCTCTGTCCCCTAAGCGCACGCAGAAGAGGTGCTCTCCCCCCGGGAGCTGTACGCAGACATTGCGGAGGGGCTGCTGGGGGGCCGCCCACACCCCTGCCTCTGCACAGGTGCGGACAGCCTTTGTCGCTGCCTGTGCACCTCCGGGTTGCCGGGAGGCTAGAGAAACGGAGCTGGCGCGTGTCGGTGTGCAGCCTGAGATGGCATGCGAGCGCCTTTCCGGTGTCTCGTAGCTTTTCAGTTCGATGCCAGGACTGTGCGCACGCAGCCGTTCTCGACCCCGGTCCCGTCTGTCTTCGAGAGCCCTCTTTGTTGGGCACCAACTGCTGATCTTGTGCCCTGGGCAGCCCGTGTGTATGCAGCGGGGAGGCCGCGACTGTTGGGGTTATGAACTTGCTAACCGATGTTCTGGGTTAAAGTGGAAAAGTTGTTTGACAGCAAAACTCAAGACAACTAAAAACACTGAGTTAATTGATAAATGGGAGGCAGGCTGTCACTCCCTGACGCGACAGTAGTTGACCACGTATATAATCTTAGTCTAGTTCAGCTGCAGTTTAAATAATTTAACTCATTTTCTGTGAGTTTCTGTCTCAGCTGCCAATAACATCGCCTCTCCAACTTCCAGAGCTAGTCTGATGTCGCTGTGTTGGTCATCGTGTTTGTTTCGGGGGGAAAACTTTTTTTAATGTGTCATTTTGTTTGTTACGGGTAAAGAGTTTTCAGTTTTCCAGACACTTGGGTTTCCCTAACAGTTGAGTAAAAGAAAAAAACTTCAGTCATCGGTTTTAATTAGTGAAAGAATTACCACGAAATGCATTTTTCTACGCATTTAGATTTTGTGGACGTGTCAGAGTTTACACAGATAAATACCTCATGAGCAGAACCACTGTTTGGGCTTCCCTTGAATATTTAAAGTTTGTGTTAGTGCTTAAATACTTAGATCACGGATATTTTTTATTCTTGGTCTGAAACCAATATACTAAAAGTCTGCTCCTCCCTGGTTGTGTCAGGCCGAGGCCAGTACGGTAGATGCGTGGCAGAGAGGCAGATGATCATCGGTATATTGGTTTCATTCACAGGTAGAAGCCAGTTTCCTGGAGGGAGAAGAAAACTTTAAAGGATCTAATGTTGAGGCAAGATAAGAATAGTGATAGCTCCATTTTATTCCTTAACAGTTGGGGAAGAAAGTGATCTAGAGGGGTTAATAACTGCATTCAGAGTTTCTATTGTTAGTCTCCATTCAGGGGGAATGCAGCATTTTTTTTTTTCCCTCTGCTGACGCAAGGAAACAATGTTAATAGGCAGTAAGTTGGTAAAACTTGAAAGAACCTAGAACCAGTGGCTTATATCCATCTACAAGGCCTCCCTGTTCTGTGTGATGGGGGACGTGGCAGTTTTGCAGCGTTTTCCTCTATGGCTTTTTTATAAAAAATGGGTCAATGTTTTAGGAAGTAATTGTTTCTTGATAACTTTGCAGCAAGTGCTTATTAACTGATGTATCTGTGAACCTGTTGGACTAAATCTGAATTTTTGTGTTTGGATGTCATTAGAAAAAATGAACTTGAAACTTTTTGGCAAAAAGGAGCAGATCTATCTTTCTTTATACCTTTTATATTTTGTCCCTGATATAAGCACCTTCCTCCCCCACCAGTGGATTTTTGTGGAGTGTGTATTTAATTACTCAATAAAATTTAGCACCATTAACAACTTTTTCCTTCTTGAAACTCTTCCCATGAGTGTAGTGATATTATTGCCTTAGCTTCTGTTTGCGATCTCTGCCTTTTGCAAATGTTTCTTCTTTATAGCCATTAAATACTAAAATTTAATAGGATTCTGACCTTAACATTCTTCCCAGGCTATACTTCTTGGGTGACCTCCAGGACCATAGCTTCAGTTAACCGCCTGTACTGTATATAGTAACGGTCCCAAGATCTGTATCTCAAATCCAGATTTTTTGGTTGCACTTGAAACCCGTATTCATCCGGCTCACAAATGTGTCTTCCAAAACTAGATGAAACTCGGCAAGCCTACATTTTAGCTGCTTTCTGCTTTTTGTAGCTCTCCCAGCAGTATCTTACAACCCTCCCTTCCCCCCTGTCCCAGAGGGTGGATGGTATGCAAAAAAGCTGGGTTTTGTTTTGATTCTTCCTTCTCCTTCACCCCCAGTGAGCCCTGACTTCCTATCAGTTTTATACATTTATTTATTCTTAAAGATTTTTTTTTTTTAAGTAATCTCTACGCCCGTCATGGGGCTTGAACTCAGGACTCAGAGATCTAGAGAGGCTGGCTCCGCAGGGGAGCCAGCCGGGTGCCCCTCCTATCAGTTTGAAATCCGTTGTATTTCAGTCCGCCCACGGTTTCTCTTCACTGTCTTTGCTCAGGCCACGCGGAGGCTTCTCATTTACATCGCTAAAGCCGGCTCTTCCCTAATCTTCATCCAGTTCCGGCTCTGCTGTACGTTCTTCCCCGTTTTCTCCTCTCAGAATTCTTTAGTGGTCCTCCTAGCTCTTTGAACTTCGTGAACTGCCTCCGGTGAATAATAATATCGGTTGATTCTGCGCTCAGCATTCTCTGAGGTAGTCCCCAAACGACTCGGAGACGTGGCGTTACCTTCATTCAACACGTGAGACAGTTTGCAAAGGCTAACTTGTGTTTGTCCGAGGTTGACTCTGCTGGTGGGCGGCTGGCACACTTTGAACTCCGGTTTGCCAGACCAGAGTCCTTTCTCTCGACCGCCAAGCCTTCCCAAGCCGGCCCCTGCTTCTCCATCCCCTTCTTTCCCAGCCGCTTCATTTTGTGCTCTCACCAACGACTTGGAGTTCCCCCTTCCAGGGCATCTCAAAACCAGTTGCCTGAGTCTAAAAGTGCTTTAAGGGTTTTCAAAAAAACATTTTTGACAATTTTTTTGAACGCTCCAAAAAAGATATGACACTTTAGCATCCCCAGGATAGAAGAAGATAAAAGAACGAGGCATACGAAAGATACAGGTAGTTTTCCAAAAGCAGCTGGTTTTGAATTTCAAAGCCATTGAAATCCTCACATGTAATAAAAGCTTGGGACCAAGCTGTGTCAGAGGAAGATGAGGCCAAGTGCAACAGCACCTTATCCGAGCTGTTGGGAACGCTAACGACCTCCTTAAATCGCTGTCGATGTAGACCTTGTTCATTTCCGCAACCCGGTGAAGGAAGCATCCACTTGTGAACACAGGTCCAGTAAGCCACCGACTAGTAGGTGTCACATCCGATGTTACGGCCTCAAAACAGTTAAATACTGCAGCTAATTTGACCTAGAAAGAGAATTGAGGTAAACTGAGACCTAGTTGATTTCGAATCATTTTCATTTCAAATATTTTCCTTCATTCTATTTATCTCTACCACCCCCTCCAACATGTTTTAAGGCAAGAGGACTTTTATTCAATTAAAAAAAAAAGTGCCTTTTCATCTGTAGCTTTGAAAGCAACCTGGTGTTGAAAGAAAAAGGTCAAATGGGTAGGACTTTAGAAATGTAGGTAAATACTCCGTTTCTGAACGGATCGAATCTCTAACTGTAGTTGGGGCTTGATGTAATTATAAACTTTTAATTAAAATTCATAGTTGTCCATTATAAAAGCAGAAGTTTTTGTGGGTTGTTTTGTGTTGTGTTGTTTCTGCCATTAAGATATTTTAGAGGCAGGAAATTCCATACCACTCTCAGAAGTTTTAATTTGCCATATTTTAATATCCAAAATAATCTTTTGCTGTTTTCTTAAATAATAAACATGCAAGCTAATAGTTTACTTAATAGATTTTAAGTGTTACCTATTGTAACGATTAAATAATAACATAATTTGAAAACGTAGAACTTAGTTTTGCTGAATAGAATACATAACAATTTTTCTTAATTTTTTAGGTAATGGCTTAAAATGTATAATATGTATCTCTTTTGTGAATTTTTTTAACCTTTTGTTTTTGAGAGAGAGAGAGAGAGAACACAGTGCGAATGGGGGAGGGGCAGAGAGAGAGGGAGACAGAATCCAAAGCAGGCTCCAGGCTCCAAACTGTCAGCACAGAGCCTGATGCGGGGCTCGAAATCACAAACTGCAAGGTCGTGACCTGAGCCGAAGTTAGATGCTTAACCGACTGAGCCACACAGGCGCCCTTGATGTATCTCTTTTCTCAATGAATATCAAATCTCAGTCGCTATGCAACTTTATGAAATAGAATCATTTTGAGTGGGAAAAATTATTCTTGACAGATTATTTAATCGCCTAAAATAATAGCTTCACTAAGCAAATTCTTGCCAAGCTGTGTATACTGAGGCTAGTGTCTGAGAGGGACAGAGAGAGGGAGAGAGAGAATACCAAGCAGGCTGTCAGTGCAGAGTCGGATGTGGGGCTCGAACTAAGGAACAGTGAGATCACAGCCCGAACCTAAACCAAGAGTCCAGTGCTTAACCGACTGAGCCCCCTCCCCCACCTTTTTATTTATTTATTTGTTCGTTTATTTACTTATTTTATTTTGAATGTAGAGCAAAAGCTTTCTTCTCTAATCTGAAAAGGAACAACGCTGAACTGGTAAAGCAGAGAGGAACAGAGACTCTTAGACGACTTCCACCAAAGGTTTCCTGGTTCAGCGGGTATAATTTCCTGCTTGTCCAGTGAGCTCCACCTTCCTGGGTTCTTGGGGTAGTGCAGAGGTGTGGACAGCACTCTGGTTGTGGGGTTGGTGCAGCTGAGCCGCGGTGAGGTAGTGAAGGCTTCTGTGCAGAGAAGTGGTGACAGCAGTGTCGGGTGGGGGGGAGGGGTCGGAAAAATCACATCTCCTTTCCAACAGGTTATCAGACACATCAGCTTTTTCTTTTAAAGAGGTAATTTTTTAAATGTTTGTTTATTTTGAGAGAAAGAGAGCAGGGGAGGGGCAGGGGTGGAGAAAGGAGGAGAGAGAATCCCAAGCAGGCTCCACGCTGTCAGCACAGAGCCTGACTTGGGGTGCCATCTCACGAACCGAGAGATCATGACCTGAGCCAATATCAAGAGTCAGATGCTTAACTGACTGAGCCACCCAGGCGCCCTGAAGATTTAATGTTTTTAGAGGAATTTTCAGTTCCCAGCCAAATTAAGGTACAGATACTTCTCATATACCTGCTGTGTCCTCACATAGGCATGTCCTCCGCGTCCCCCCCCTCCCCCCCCCCCCCGCCACCCTACCAATATCTCCCCAGAGTGGTACATTTGTTACAGTTGATGAATCCAGGGGCGCCTGGGTGGCTCAGTTGGTTGAGCGTCTGCCTTTGGCTTAGGTCGTGATCTCACACCTCGTGAGTTCGAGCCCCACGTCGGGCTCTGTGCTGACAGCTCAGAGCCTGGAGCCCGTTTGAGATTCTGTGTCTCCCTCTCTCTGCCCCTAACCCCCTCACATTCTGTCTCTGTCTCCCTCAAAACTAAATAAACATTAAAAAAAAGATTTAAGCAGTTGATGAATCTACATTGATGCGTCATAACCACCCAAAGCCCATCAGGCTTCAGTCTTGGTAGTGTACATTCTGCAGGTTTGGGCAAACATGATGAGATGTGTGTGTGTTAGTATACAGAGTATTTCACTGCCTTAAATATCTTCTGTAGTCCTTCTGTTCATCCGTATCCTCTCCTCCTCAGCCCCTGACAACCACTGATCTTTTTATGATCTCCACAGATTTGCCTTTTTTAAGATGTCATATAGTTGAAATCACACAGTATGTAGTATTTTCAGATTGTTTTTTTTCACTCAGTCATAGGCATTTCGGTTTACCCCACGTCTTTGCATGGCTTGATAGCTCATTTCTTTTTAGCCCTGAATAATATTCCATCGTGTGGATGGACCGCAGTTTATTAACCCATTTACCTACATCTTAGTTGCTTCAGAGTTTTAACAGCTGGAATAAAGCTGCCGTAAAACTCCCATGTTCACCTTTGGTTAAATACAAAGACTGTTGTTGCTGGATTGTAAAGGAAGTAGTTAGTATTGTAAGAAACCACCGTCCTATCTTCCAAAGCGGCTGTATCATTTTGCATTGCCATCAGTGAGGGTTGAGAGTTCCGGTTGCTCCACATCCTTGCCGGCATTTTGTGTTGTCAGTGTTCCAGATTTTTGCCATTCTCATGGGTGGGTAGGGCTGTCTCATTGTATTTGTATTTCCCTGATGTATGACGTGAAATGTCTTTTTATACGCTTTCTTGCCGTGTCTTTGGTGAGCTGTCTGTTAAGGTCTTTGGCCCACTTTTTAGAGTTTTGTATAATTAAAAAAAAAAAATTTTTAAATGCTTATGTATTTTTGACAGAGAGAGAGAGAGAGAGAGAGAGAGAGACAGAGCACGAGCAGGGGAGGGGCAGAGAGAGAGGGAGACGCAGAATCGGAAGCAGGCTCCAGGCTCCGAGCTGTCAGCACAGAGCCGGATGTGGGGCTCGAACCCACGGACTGTGAGATCATGACCTGAGCCAAAGTCAGACGCTCAGCTGACTGAGCCACCCAGGTGCCCCAAGTTTTGTATATTTTGAATCAGTTCTTTATCAGATGTGTCTTTTGTAAATATTTTCCTACAGTCTGTGGCTTGTCTACTCATTCTCTGGACATTGTCTTTCTCGGAGTAGGAGTTTTTAATTTTAATGATGTCCATCTTACCGATTCTCTCTTCCAAGGATCATGGCCTTGGTGTTGCATCTAAACAGTAATTGCCATTCCCAAGGTCAACTTGATTTTCTCCTTTGTTATCTTCTAGGAGTTTTATAGTTTTGGGTTTTACGTGTAGATCTGTGATGCATTTTGTATTTGTTTTATGGAAGGGTTGTAAAGCGTGTGTCTAGATTCATTTTTTTTTTGCATGTGGAAGTCTAGTTATTCCAGGATCATCTGTTGAAAAGACCGTCTTTGCTTCATCGTGTTGCCTTCACTCCTTTGTAAAAAGATCAGTTGGCCATATTTATATGCACCTTTGCTGGGTTCTCTGTTCTGTTCTAGTGATCTATTTATTTGTTCTTTCACTAATACGACATGTCTTGATTACTGTAACTTCATACTAAATCTTGAAGTTGAGCAGTATCAGCCCTTCAACTCTGTTCTCCTTCAGCATTGTATTGGCTATTTTTTTTAATGACTTTATTTTATTTATTTATTCAGAGAGAGGGGCGCCTGGGTGGCTCAGTCGGTTGAGGGTCCGACTTCAGCTCAGGTCATGATCTTATGGTTCGTGAGTTTGCGGCCTGCATCCAGCTCTGTGCTGACAGCTTGGAGCTTGGAATCTGCTTTGGATTCTGGGTCTCCCTCCCTCTCTTTCAAAAATAAATAAACATTAAAAAAAGAGAGTGTGCACAAGTGGGGGAGAGTCAGAGAGGGGGAGAGAGAGAATCCCAGGCAGGCTTTGCGCCGTCAGCTCGGAGCCCGACACAGGGCTAGATCCGATGAACCGTATGATCGTGACCTGAGCCAGAATCAAAGAGTCAAGGCTCAACTGACTGAGCCACTCAGGCACCCCTGTATTGGCTGTTATAAGTCTTTTGCCTCCGTATATAAACTTGAGAATCGGTTTGTTGATAGCCACAGAGTAACTAGCTGGGATTTTGGTTGGGATTTCATTGCATCTATAGATCAATTTTCGGAAGAACTGACCTCTGGACAATACTGAGTCTTCCTGCCCATGAACGTGGACTATCTCTCCATTTATTTAGTTCTTCTTTGATTTTGTTATCAGAGTTTTGCAGTTTCTCTCCCATAGATTTTATACGTATTTTGTCTTATTCTATCCAAGTATGCCACTTTTTGGATGCTAATGTAAATGGTATTATATTTTTAATTTCAAATTCCGCTTTGGTGGTGTATAGGAAAGCAGTTGGCTTTTTATATTAACCTTACTCTTGCAGCTTTGCTGTAATCACTTACTAGTTTCAGAAGTTTTTTGTTGTTGATTCAGAGTTTCTGCAAAGGCAATCACGCTATCTGTGAACAAAGGCAATTTTATTTCCTCCTTTGTAATCTGCATACCTTCTATTTCCTTCTCTTGTCTTATTGCATTAGCTAGCACCTTCAGCACCATGTTGAAAAGGAGTGGCGAGAGGGGACACAACTTGCCTTGTTTCTGGTCTTTGTGGGATCACATCAAGTGTGGTGTTACCTGTACGATTTTTATAGAGATTCTTCATCAGCTTAAGGAAGTTTCCCTTTGTTCCCACAGGAACTTTTCAAGTCTTCACAACAGAATCATGAACTGAGTGTTGTTATTGTCCGTTTCACAGATGATGATACAGAGGTGTAAAGAGTGCAGGCCACTTAAAAAGTCAAACAGCTGATTAAGTGGCAGAGCCTACGTTCAATTTGGGAAGTCTGACACCAGCGCGTGATCTCGCCATTCAGATCTACTTGGAGAGGAAAAGATAGTCGAGGTGGGGAGACTGCCAGGATGGTTTTGAGTTAATTATCTGAGTCACTTTTTACTAATCTTTGTGAGCCTTGGGTTTGTGATCTCAGGGTCACTTTCAGATGACTGCCTGGGAGAGGTGAAAGGGAGTGCTCCTTCCTGTCCCAGTGAGTGTCAGATGGTGGCGTTGGTCGGGTCCCAGCTCTCAAGGGTCTTTGTAAGAACGGGACCATGCCTTCTCCCTGCCTTCTGAGGAGTTCACGTCTTCTGGTTCTTTGGTTTCCTGTGAGCTAAAAATCAGAATTTTTTTGTACAAACTTATTAATGAGTCACTCTACCTTCCTTAATCTTCCTTTACAAAAACTTCTGACGTGGATCTGGTGCAGATAAAAATGGTGGTGTACTGAGCACCGTGTTTTCTTCTTTACATAGTTAGTCATTTGTAAATTTCTAGCCCTGTGAGCTGTTGGTGGTGGTACCCACATTGACAAATATTTGATCAGTATCCCCCAGATTTCTTTAGCGCCTACTGGGTGCTATGCCAGGAACTTATGATCTCTTGGGGAAACACACACAAAGGATTAAAATGTTTAGTGATATGAAGAGAAACGACATCAGGTTTTAATAGGAGCAGAGAATGACAGACCTTACACGGGAAAAAGTGCTTGTACTAAGGTTAAGAAGATACTAAAAGTTAACCAGAGTGCGTGCAAGGGATGGGATAGGGTAGGCCTTGTAGCTGGGGAGCAAAGCGTGTGCAAGAGGGTAATTAACAGCAGAGAAGCTGAGAGCTTCAAGACCCCCATGAAGCAGAGATGGGTGCGAAAGAGCCCAGCAGAGCCTGTTCTGTTGGTGATGGGGAGCCATGGATTATCGAGCTGGAGAGTGGTCTGGTCACGTGCCTTCGCCTTAGGGCTTGCTTCGGCAGTAAAGTGGTGGCAGTAAGGGGTTCAAGGTTACACAGCTAGCAGGAATCCACTGCGGTTTGAACTGAGGTCACCCTGCCCCTCTTTAATAAAGTCTGTTCAAGTCTCCGTCATTTAAGGTACCCAGAGGTCAGGTTCACTGGTTAGTAACACGGGCAGCAGAAGCGAGAATGGCACACGCGTAGCTACTGGAAGAAGACAGGAGATGCAGTGAGACTTATCATGATGATCGAGGCATAACTGGCAGAGGAGCGGGAAGGACGAGGGCTTCAACCAGGTGTCATTGCATAAAAGGTCGGGGTGTGAAATAGTAAGGACCTGACTGGTTTGCGTTTGAAAGAGAGGTCAGAAGTCACTAAGGTGTTAGTTAAAAAGCCATGTTGGCAAAGCCGAGGATCAAGTTCCCTTGAAAGAAATTACGAAGTCAGGCAGAGGTATTTTTTTTGGAACAAGTTACTGAGCTGCGTTGAGTTTTGAAGTTTAAGGGTGCTCTCTGCAAATCATTGAGGGTTTTTGATTGTATTAGCCCACAGACGTGGCTCTCTTTTAGACTCTGGGGACACAGAGATAAATGAGACATACTGGCCCAGCACCTGAGGACCACGTCACGGTTCCTCTTGCATCGTTGACCTTCAGAATACCTCCTCAGCCAAAGACCGCCTAAACTTGGTGAAGAACTTTGAGGTCAGTCAGTTCCTGCCATGCCGTCTTACTCCCATGCCAAGTGCCGTGTCCTCCGCCCCGTGCCCCACGGCTCTCTTCTGGGGGACAGGATCTTTAACTCCTCACGAGTGTTTTGTTCTCGCCTGCCCTCGCTGCAGATTGGCTCTCCCCAGAGGCCACCGGTTCTCGCAGTTGGTGGCTGCTGGCGCTGTCCTCCACGCCGAGCAGCTCAAAGGGGCGCGAGGTCTGTGTTCACTCGCTCCCTTTGCTGTTGGCGGATTGTTACTCTTCCAGGCAAAAACCCGGTGAGCTTGCGGGTCCGTCGTCTTGCGGGCATCACCCTCGTGTTTACGGGGGGTCCTGGCACCGGGGTTCAGCTCTACTTGGTCTCGTTCAAGCATCCAGGTGACCTTCCACCACTTCTGTGAATGCGGGGATTTGGGTTTGTTTTATTTATTCCTATATCTCGGGTCCCCAAACAGTGGCTGGCACATAGGAAGTGCTTAATTTTTGTTGAATAAATACATAAAAATTTTAAAACACTCTTGACTTGTCTCCATAAACCTTTAGCAACCCACTGCATAGACCAAGCCTTACACCTTATTGCCTGAGATGGCGCCACCTCTGAAGTTGTTTTCCAGTTGAGCAATGTGATACATGTTAATTGGTAAAAATTTAGAAAACGGATAGGCTAAAAAATTTTTCTCTCCTAATCTCGCTACCTAGAGATGAAGGTTGATATTTTGCTTTTATATCTTTCTAGGCTTTTTTTCCTGTGCACGTGCAAATGTTTTTTTAATTTTTTGAGGAATCACAATTTCATATTGTGAACTCTTTCCTTGTAATCTTCAGTCACATGAAACACGAACGTCTGCTGCGTGCTTAGGTAGCGTGTCGGTTGCTAAAGGTGTAACGTGAAAGGAGACAGCCCGGGCGGTAACCTGCGTGCAGAAGTCTAGTGACGGCATCACGGTTCACGGCTGTCCTGTGCCCTGTTAAATGAAGCACCGAGGTTTTTGAGCCAGCCCCCTATTCTTTTCCCGTTGCGATTAGTACTTTTCCTGTTAGAAACAGTGCTGCCTGATTATGTCCCTAGGATGAATCCAAAGAAGTGGAATTTTGGGTCAGACTGGAAGCATTTTTAACCTGTTGTTCTGGAGAAAAGCTGCACTGCTGTATAGTCTCGCCAGAAAGCTGAGTTAGTTTGTATCAAATCTAGTTTATCTGCACCCACGCCAGAAGGCGTGTGCGTTTTTTTAAGTTCTAATTCGGTAAATAAAGTTTTTATTTATTGAGGTATAATTTACGTGCCATAAAATTCACCCATTTAATAAGTGTTCAATTCAGAAATTTTAGATAAATGCACACAGTTGTGTGATTACTACCACACTCCACTTAGAACATGTCTGTCACTCCAGAAAGATCCCTCAAGCCTGTCTGTAAACGGGTCCTGTTCCCAATCCCGATCCTGGGTAACCAGTATACCTGCTGTCTGTTTCCGTAGATTTGCTCTTTCCCAACGTGTACGTGGAATCCCATAATTTAATGTGGACTTTTGAGTTCGACTGCTGCCATTAGCTTGGTCCTTTTTTCTTTTCTTATTTTTTATTGTGGTAAAATACGCATAAAATGTATGCATTAAATCACTTGTAAGTGAATGCACGCACGCTGGTATGCAGCCATCACTGTTGTGCGTCTCCAGAACTTTTTCCATCTTGAAACTCTGTGCCCATTTAACAGCAGCTCACCGTCTGCTCCCCAAAACTGCTATTTTCTTTGTGTCTCTGAGAATTTGTGAAGTTCTTTCTTTTCTTCTCTCTCTCTCTCTCTCTCTCTCTCTCTCTCTCTCTCTCTCTCTCTCTTTCTTCTCGGTGCCCAAGGTGGGGCTTGAACTCACGATTCCAAGATTAAGAGTTGGATGCTCCACCAACTGAGCCAACCAGGCACCCTGAAGTCCTTTGTATAAGCGGAATCATACAGAATTTGTCCTTTTTGTATCTGGCTTATTTCACTTAGCATGCAATCTGCAAGGTTCATTCATCTTGTAGCACATACGAAAATTTCACTGCTGTTAAAGACAGAATAATATTTCACGGTGAGTGTATAGATCACACTTTGTCTCACCATGTCTGTCCGCAGACATTTGGGTTGTTTCTGTAATGCTGCCGTAAACGTTGGTGATCAAATAATTTCCGGGTTTTGCTTTCACAGCTTTTGCTTCTATGCTAGAAGCGGGATGGCTGGGTCATGTAGTAATTCTGGATTTAACTTGCTGAGGAACCGCCACACTCTTTGACAGAGGCTGTACCTTTTTACATTCCCACCACCGGCGCACAAGGGTTCTGATTTCTCCACATCCTCACCAAAACTTTTCTCTTTTTGAAAATAGCCATCCAGACGGCGTGAAGTGGTATCTCAGTGTGGTTTTGATTTGCGTTTCCTAATCATCAGTGATGCTGGGCATCTTTCCACGTGCGTATTGGCCTAGATGAGTATGTCATCTTTGGGGAGGTGTCTATTCAAGTTCTTTTAGGAGTTCCTTATATATTCTGGATATTTATCCCTTATCCAGTAATCACATTTGTACATATTTTGTCCCATTCTGTGGGGTGCCTTTTTATTTTTACTCTGTTGATTGTGTCCTTTGGACAAAAGTTTTTAACTTTGATGATACTCAGATTATCTGTTGTTACCTTTGTTTTCGGTGTCAAATCCAAGAAATCATTGCCACATCCAGTGTCCACTCTTGTGCCCTGTGTTTTCTTGTAGGAGTTTTATAGTTTATGCGTTTAGGTGTTTGACTCATTTCAGTTAATCTTTGTACATGGTGTAAGTGTCAAACCTCATTCCTTTGCTTGTGGATATCCAGCTTTCCCACCACCTTTTTTGAGAAGACTGCCCTTTCCCCCATTGAATGCTCTTGGCTTGTCCTTTTTTATTGCTGGTTAGTTTTCATTGTGTAGCTACCGGCCACGTTGTATTTATTTATCTGTGTCCTGGTTCGTGGACATTTGGATCGTTGCCAACGATCCAACGTGGACATTTGGATCGATGATGAGTTTTTGGCTCGTCTTGCCGCTGTGAACATTTCTGTACAACTTTTTGGATGGCAGACATTTTTGTTTCTCTTGGGCAGAAACCTGGAAGGGGAATTGCAGGTCATAAGAGAACTGCAAGTTTAACTTTGTAAGAAACGACAGTTTTTACAGTCCCAGCAGCAGTGCGTGTGAGGGTTCGTTTTGTCTTCCCTGTCACCAGCACTTGTGCGGGTGGCTCTTCCGGTTCCGAGGGAGGAGTGGCTGCGCCTTGTGGGGTGACTTTGCATCTCTTAAACAGCTGATGAGGTCTCTATCTGGGCGCGGGGTCTTGTGGCTGCAGCCCCACCCCTCCCGCCCTCCTCTCCCCGCCACTGGGTCTTCAGCTTGGTCAGCCCCAGTCTTAACACTCTTGTTTCTTCTTTCTCCCGCTGCCCGCCCCTCTTTGTTTGTTTATTTCATTTATTTAAAAAATTTTTAATGTTTATTTTTTGAGAGAGAGGGAGAGAGGGAGGGAGAATGCAAGCAGGGGAAGGGCAGAGAGAGAGGGAGACACAGGATCCGAAGCAGGCGCCAGGCTCCGAGCTGTCAGCGCAGAGCCCGACGTGGGGCTCGAACTCACGAACTGAACTGTGAGATCAGGACCTGAGCCGAAGTCGGAGGCTTAACCAACTGAGCCACCCGGTGCCCCGGCAGACCCCTCTTTGATCACTTTCTTAGTTTCTAATCTCGGACTACCGTTCACATACCCTGTTTCTAAACCTAAGCAGCTAATGTTACCAAGCAGGTCATGTGATTTTGTTTCGCCACCATTGTGAGTTTTTCTGTAACTTTTTATTTTGATTTGATTTTAAACTTAGCATAGAAATTGCATGAATAGTACAAGGAACTCCTACTCCCTTTTTTCTCAGATTCTCAGTTGTTATGCTTTGTCCTATTTGCTTATCAATATTCTTTTGTTTCTTTTTCAGACTGTATGTGTGTGTAGAAATATATGCGTATTTTCTTCTGAGTCATTCGTGTAAGCTGGAACCTTGCTCGGGTTGCATAGCTATGTAGTGGTAAAGCAGAGACTGGGATCCAGACGTGTGTGTGTGTGTGTGTGTGTGTGTGTGTGTGTGTGTCCCCATCCGTCCGTCCGTCCCGTCAGTAGCTGGCACATAACTTGCTGCTTAGGAAAGGCCTCTTGAATGGACCGGTGACCACGGCTCACCTGTCAGAATCTGTACGTGCTCTCTTGGGCTGTCCACACGGCTCGGTGCTTGGGTTTCACAGACTCCGGCTTGGGACGTGTGCTTTGCCACTCCTGGCTGTTTGCCCGGCAGCTTCCGTCATGTCACTAAGGCTGTTTCCTCGTCGCTGGAGCGGAGGAGAAGAGAGTTCCTCCTTGTGAGGGACGTTGTGAAGGTTAGAGGGGACCGCACAGGTGAAACGTTTGTCACCGACCCTCGCCCTTCCTTTCATAATTCGTCCCGTTCTGCTGACGTAGCCACTGGCTTGTCTTCGTTCCCCGCCCCCCCCCCCCCCCCCACCGTTTTTTCACCCCAGGATCTTGATCCTGGCAGACTTGGTACTGGTCCCCAGTTAGGACACAGCTCCAGCGAAAGGTCTGTGGTGACAGCTGTCGGGAGACCCTGATCTGAGTCCCAGTCAGAGCTGTGAGGCCGAAGCTTTGATCACAAAAAGTCCAATTCCAGGTGCGGGGATTTCGAGAGCTGGTTCCAGGAGCCGCGCTGCCTTTGGCATCCCAGTTTTTGAGTATTTTTTATTTGCCCTTGTAAACTTGTGGAGTGTTTCAGAAATACCAACTTCGGGGCGCCTGGGTGGCTCAGTCGGTTGGTTAAGAGTCAAACTTCGGTTCAGGTGATGATCTCACAGTTTGCGAGTTCGAGCCCTGCGTCGGGCTCTGTGCTGACAGCTCGGAGCCTGCTCCTGCTTCTGTGTCTCCCTCTCTCTCTCTGCTCCTCCCCTGCTCACACACTGTCTCTCTCTCAAAAATAAAGATTAAAGAAAAAAAATTTAAAAAACAAAAAAGAAATACCAACTTTGTAGGGTCCATCAAATACGGGGTCACACCCTTGGAAGCAGTGCAGAAATTTGAGGTGGCCCGACACGTCTGCCCCTGGCCGGCACCCCTCTCAGAGGTACGTGTTTTTCCAGGAAACCGTGCCGTTTCGTTGCTGCATCACACGTTCTAGGTTTTTCTTTAGAAGATCAGGGCTCCGTATGCGTGACCCCATCTGGCAAGTAGGGGGAAGAGAAAGTCATCAAACCAAATACTTCCAAAGTAAAAATTCTTGGGGATTGTCTTCTCAGTTGATAAAGTGTGTATAGCAACCTATTCGGCGATCGGGGTTTTCAACAGAGACCCAGGGAAGGGCGCACGTGGCACTGGAGAGGCTCTGCAGGGCAAGGGACAGCGTCCCGCCACGGGGTCTCTGAGGAGCCTGGGCGTGTATTGCTGGTTCACGTGTGACTGGACTCCAAGCCGGATTTTGTTCTCCTAATTTGGACGGTTTTCTCAGAATAATTAAACATCTCTTTGGAGGAAATGGTTCCCCGCAAGGCACCTCTTGCGTAACTGCCTTCACCAGATGAGTCTCGCGTAGATAACAATTTTAATGTTGTCTTTTATAATGCTGTCTTAATGTCTTCTGAAAATCAAGAGTGAGATATTTCAGAGGAGAACAGCACCGGGGTTGCTGGTTTGTCCTCGCCACCCTGGGTTTGTCCTTCAGTGTCTCCGCGAGGAAACAGACCCCTTTTCCGTACAGCGTTTAATACCTCAGCGTGACCACCGAGGTTAACAGGTGATAAAATTCTTGAATGTAAAATTGTGCAAAAAGCTTATTTCTCAAGACCAAATCCTTTACGGTGTTAATTCAGTGGACAGATGGGACTAGAAGCCGTTAAATATTTTTCCTCCACCCCGAGAAAGCGGCATGGTCCCCTGTGTTCATCAGCGGCACGAGAGCAGTGTTCTCTGGCTGCCTGTGGTCATTTGGTTTCAAGTTTATGATACCTTTAAGAGAAAACAGAAACTACACAGGAATTCCTTTAGGAAGACCGACTTATGTCACCCTAACCAGAACTCTTGTGTGTTACACGAGTGAGTAACTGTTGGGTTTTTTTTTTAGCAGAGGGAAGGAAAGGAGCCGCACTTAGGTGGGAAGAGGTGGAACGTTTTGGACTGCCGGAAAGGTGTCTTGTCTGTCGCCTGTCATTTGCTAGCTCCAGCTTCTTGCACAGCTCAAAGAGAAGAGATGGAAACGTATTTAGTGACGCGCAAGGTACAGAGAGTGCAGGCAGCAAAAGGGAACTGCCCCGGAGCCCCGTCCCTCCGCCCGCTGTCAGCTGTCAGCCCCTTGTGGGCGGCCACCAGTGATCCCGGCTCCTCTCTCGGCGCGTCATGTTCATTTGCCTAATCAGAATATCTGCTCTGAATGGCTTTCCATCTATTTGGTGGAAACCTTCATCGCATTGTAGTGGGTCTTAGAAGTTTAGGAAAAAATAGGAAAAGAGTCCGCATTAACCATAGATGTTCTTATTCTGTGCAAAATGTGAGCATCTTGGAATAATGGAGGCACAGTCGATATATTGTAGCTTTGTTTTGTGAAGTCAGGCATTTGTGTATGTGTTGCATGTGTTACCTATTTTGTGAAAAAAGGAGGAAACCAGGGAAAATCTTACGAAATGCTCAGTTCTCTATGAAAAATAGCCCTCTTGGTCAAAAAGGGCCTGTTTGGTCTCTCGTATTCGCATAGGAGGGTCCTGTTGGCCATGTTCTTGAGTTCACTGGTCCTCACCTTCAAAATAGTTGAGGCACAGAGAGCAAAGCCGGGGGTTTCTTTCTCTCCAGAGTCCTCCCCCACCCCTCCCCAACTGTCATGGCTTTTCCACTGAGTGTCACAGGTCTGAAAGAACCTTCGTTTGCAATCACATCTGTCCCTATGTAACCACTTCATCTATAGCTGGAGCCAGGTCAGTGAGGACTGGTTTTGTCCTTCAGATTTTACGGTAGAAATTTTCCGTAACTTAGATGAACTAAATGTGTATCTCCAAGATTTTGATAAGTGTATAGCACATCTATGCTTTAAGTGTGAGATGTGCCGAAAATCATAATTCCTTAAACTTAACAATCTTGAGATGGTAAATGCTTATTCAGTGCTTATTACAAAGAGGCTTTTAAAAAATAGTGGTTTTTTGATCCTTCTGTTTACATGTGCTGTTTTGGCTGGGAAACTTCTGTTTGCAATTTGAGCTCTTGTGTAGGGGTGGGGTTGGTGAGCAGAGGGGAAATAGAAATTTTCTTTTCCTTCTTTTTTTTTGTTTTTGTTTTTGTTTTTTTGAGAGGAGAGAAAGAGAGAGAGTCCCACGCAGGCTCCGCGCTCAGCACAGAGCCCAACGCTAGGCTCAGTCCCACAACTTTGAGATCATGACCTGAACCAAAACCAAGAGTCTGACGCTCAACCGACTGAGCCACCAGGCGCCCCCGTATTTCCATTTTTCTGATGACTTCCGGGTTTCCTGGCGGAGCAGATGGCCGTTATTACATGGAGCCCTTTCTCGTCAGCCCTTTAGGCTCTTCCTCCCTTTGCTAAGACCTCTGCCTCCCCCTCTCGACATGGTCGCAGACGAGTTGTGTGATCCAGGGTTACAGTCGGCTCGTGTTTTGCTGAAGACGAAGTTTGTGTCCCTGTCTCTCGTTCTCCTCGTTACTGCTTGGGTTTTGAGAGACACTTGCTTATTCTGTGATCGCGAAGTCGGAGGTCCCTCTGCTCATCTCCTCTCCTATCATGGTGCCTTTTCAGCAATTGAGAGGAGAGTGTATGCAACCATCAACCTCGGGGTAGAGGACTATATTAGTTCGGGACAGACCGTCTGGAAAAATTGTTCCTGCGTGCTTTAACCCTCTTCTCCCCAAAGTGTCACTGAAATCTTTTGCGCCAAATTCTGAGTAGCCAATCTCCATTAATACCATTCTTATTTGAGTTATCAAGCTGACTTCCAAATGGCAAAAAGCTGAACCCCTTGTTCCATACCAGGTACTGTAGTTAGTTGTAAACCATTGTTTTCTTAACGTCCATCCAACAAAAAGCACTTCCTCAAATTTTAAATAGTGGCTCTCCAAAGTTTATAGCGGGAAACCATTGTGTTTCGACAGACTACTTTTGAGATGCATCCTTTGACCTAATTTTAGTTGACCTAAATTATTCTCCAGTTACCATCTTTACAGTAATTTGAAACCGTTTTCTTTTCAGCTACGAACATGTATTTACTGTGTTCTGTGCTAAAATAATATTTCCCCATATGTATCTACAGTAGTGGTTCTCACACTCGAATCTAAGAATCCCTTGGAAGGTTAGTCTCAGTCTTGGTCTGCGTCTCCAGAAACTGATGCGGCAGGTGTGGAGTAGGACCTGGGAATTTGTAATTTTCTGAAGTTGTTAATCCATGTTTAGTGATCAGTTCAGGAACACTCCTTTTAAATCTCCTTATCTCTTGACATTTTGAATCGTATTCTCGTTGGTCTTTGCTTTTGGCTGCCATAAAGCCGGGTCATTGGAACTTTGATTTCACTATGTTGAGGCCAGTGCTGGAGCCACTTGGACTTTTTAACATTTAAAAGGAGCTATTATAGGACCCGTTGTTGATGATGAACAGTTTTCGGCTGAACGCTATATGGCTTCGAAGACTATGGTGCCTAGCAATTTATTTGATGTTTTTTAACCACACCTGGAAACAGAAGAGAAAAAACTGATCTTGGAGTTACTGATTCAGGCCTGCCTGACAATTTATATAAATCAGGTATCACGAACATAGGAATTTAAAGTTATCAAGATCTCTGTGTAATGTGGAAAACCAGATCAGTGCACATTCAGGGGTTGACTCCTCCTAAATAGTTTTCGAGCTAATACGCTTCTATTTTTGTCCCCCGTGAAGGGAGAATTGAAAATTAGTCCCGTTACTGGTGCTTTCTTCAGCAGAAGTAGTGAAAGTAAACATGTGGGTATTTTAACGACGTGAGAAAGAGATGACTGCTTCGATGACGTCTGTACACAGTGCTTATGTCTGCAGTGATCTATGGGTGCCATTAAATTCCTGAAGGGAACGTAGTATAAATTAGAAAATCTTAAACACACAGGCTTGTCATCTGGCCTACTATTTTCAGATTGCTACAGATTAATGTGACCATTTACTGGCCTGGAAGGAGGAAAGTCGCTGATTTAAACCAGATTGGTATGTTCTATGCTGTTAAAGCATTCCTTGATCCTAAAAAGTAAAGATGAAAAGGACTGGTAATTTGATGTTTACATGGGAGGGTTAGTTTCCTGTGGTTGCTGTCTAGAGGCTCCGGGTTTGTGTCCGTGGTATATGGATAAATGCAGGCCAGATGCCAGTCCGCTGTCTAAGCGTGGGGCTCCTGGGGGTGCCAGTCCGCTGTCTAAGCGTGGGGCTCCTGGGGGTGCCAGTCCGCTGTCTAAGTGTGGGGCTCCTGGGACACCTGTTGTGTGTAGGTGTGTCAGGTATTGGACATACGGTGGTGAGCGACACAGATGGCTTCTAGTATTTAGTGTTAATCAGATCGTAACAGGCAGAAGGATGTGGTTTAACTTTGACCAGGAAAGTGACTCGTGTGCATGTGCTGTTTCTTAGCAGGGGTATTTTTGTGTTCATTTTTCTCCGTGTATTTATCCCATTTGCAACATAATATTTATATGCAACATATATAACTGTTAACTGGGATTAATCAAAAAGGATTTATAGAAAAAAAGTTTAATGGTTGTTGGAAACTTTGTGAAAAGTCAACTCTAGGGGCACCTGGGGGGCTCAGTCGGTTGAGCATCCGACTTCAGCTCAGGTCATGATCTCACGGTTTGTGGGTTTGAGCCCCGCATCGGACTATGTGCTGACAGCTCGGAGCCTGGAGCCTGCTTCAGATTCTGTTTCCCTCTGTCTCTCTGCCCTTCTCCTGCCTGCGCTCTGTTTTGTCTCAAAAATAAATAAGCATTAAAAAAGATTTTAAAAACATCAACTCCAGGGCCCCTGGGTAGCTCAGTTGGTTAAGCGTCCAACTTGGGCTCCGGTCACAACCTTACGGTTGGTGAGTTCGGGCCCCGCACCAGGCCCGCAGCTGTCAGCACAGAGCCTGCTTCAGATCCTCTGTTCCCCTCTCTCTGCCTCTCCCTTGCTCTCTCTGTCTCAAAAATAAATAAACATTAACAAAAATTTTTTTAAATCAACTCTGTATTCTCAGTGAACAGAATATAATAAACTGAAAATGGCATTTGGAACCCTAGTGGTTCTTCAGTATTAATGTTTTTATTGGATAGGTAGTAACAATATATTCAGACTTCTAATTGTTAAGAGTTATGGGGGAAAGGACCCCACCTAACTTCTTGAGGCTGGATTTGTGTCTTCTGTCGTGTCCCTTCCGGCTCTGCAGAGAAGTCAGCAAGCGAGAGAGCGGGTTCACTGAAGGTGTATGCGTCTGAGCATTTTATCTTGGTAATACTGACATGACCATTATACTAATAGAATGGAGAAGAATTTTTTAAATTGAAAGGCTATTCTTAAATTGCTATTATTTTGAGCACTTGAACTTAGTGGTAAACAAGTTAAAAATGTTTGAAATGTGAGTTTTCTTAAAAATACTTTGAAGTTCTGGCGCCTGGGTGGCTCAGTCAGTTAAGCTTCTGACTTCACTCAGGTCGTGATCTCACAGTTTGTGGGTTTGAGCCCCATCCCATGTCAGGCTCTCTGCTGACAGCTCAGAGCCTGGAGCCTGCTTGGGATTCTGTGTATCCCCCTCTCAGCCCCTCCCCTACTCATTCATATTCATTCATTCATTCTCTCTCTCTCTCAAAAATAAATAAACATTAAAAAACTGAAAAAACTTTTTAAGTTCTTCTTAAGTTCCCTGAAGAAGTCTCTTGGATTCAAATTACCCGGTTTACTATGAGTTTATCTTTAGGTCTTATATTTGAATGATGGTTATTGATCTTTTCAAGAGAAGGATCTTTTTTAAAAATGGGAGCTTTCATTTGAGAATTGAAAACTCTTTAGAACATGGGTTATTTTGTAACGTAACTTTAATGATTAAGAAAGTGTGAGGAAATTGCTTTCCCTGCATTTTCTGAAGAGTTAGGAAACATTCAGAAGGATGAATTCCTGAAAGGAATAAGCTAGGCTGCCTTTATTTGGGAGGTGTCTTCTGTTGAAATGCAATAAATTCATGTCAGTTACACTTTTTTAAAATATTTAGGACTAGGAAATCATACTCAGTAGAGTTTGTTAGAATTATAAGCCCCCTTTTCCCAACTTTAAAAACTGACGATAAGTATGTTCAAGCTCTAATTCACATTTCATGCTTGTTGTAAAGCAACACATTAATTATATGGCGGTCTGAGGGGCACCTGGCTGGCTCAGCCACCAGAGCGTGCGACTCTTGATCTTGGAGTCATGGATTTGAGCCCCACGTTGGGTGTAGAGATTACTTGAAAATAAAAATAAATGAAAAGCAATCCAAGCTGACCTTGTTCAAGGTACCAAGTCATTTTCAAGGCACTGTGGTGATAAAAAAAAAAAGTAGATATAGAGAGAAGGTAAGAAAGGGAAAAGTTTCTCTGCTTCTATCTAAATGAGGGTAATTGTTTAGAACGTTATTTTAAGATACGAAAAATAAAATGATTGCTTAGTAGAACACCGGTACTTGGAGAAACTCCTAATCCTCTTACGTGCCACCTCCTGCTGTAACTCACACTTGAAATAGTAAGATCCTCTGCCTGGCATCGCTATGACCCCATCATGTTTCGAATCAGAACGGCTGTTTCTTTTGTCCTATTTTAGTATTTTTAAAAATTCAGCTTTATTGAAGTAAATTTGCATACAACAAAATTAGCTAATTTTAAGTGTGCAGTTGTAGTTACGACGAATGTGGTTATAACCGTGATGTGGAACATTTCCGTTACCCCAGAAGGTTTCCTGGTGTCGCTCAGGAGTTCATTCCTCTGCCACCCTTGGTCCCTGGACCTGCATTCTGCCTGGTGGCTCTCTGTAGCATTTCGTATAAATTGGATCACATATTATGTAGTCCTTTGTGTCTGTCTTCTTTTACTTGGCACGGTAATTTAGAGACTCCTCCGTGTTGTTCATCGGTGGTTGGTTGCTTTTTATTGCTAAATAGTGTTCCACTGTGTGCACGCGTCCCGATCTGTGTATCCACTCACCGTCTGTTGGCGACTCCGGCTGACTTGGTCCTTGGCCGTCACGAGTCACGAATGAGGCCGCTGCGAGCACGCCAGCACAAGCCTCTGTGTGGACGTGCGTGTGAGTACCTGGGAGTGGACCTTTGCTGTGGTACAAATGGAGCCTTTGTCTCGTAGTCTGGGCAGAGGAGGAAACCCACGTTGAACCAAGAGGATGAAACCTGTCCTAGGGAGAAAGCTGGATTGCCGACCGGCCGTTAATTCTCTTCTTTGTTCTTGTGTTTTATGTTTTGTCTTCCCCCTTTCCCCCCAACAAGCGCCTGCCTTTAATTTTAACTGTAAAACCTCTTCAAAAATGATATTCCTTATTTAAAACTCAAATTTGTAAGAAAAGCCTAAATTTCGAATGGGCTTGTTGAACCGTGGCTGGTTTGTAATAGTTCCGGTCCCCTTCCCCCTAGTATTTCTGCCTTCTACTAAGTTTTATTTTTTTGGAGCCTTTTTTTGTTTCTTTCTATATCACCTTTCTCCTCAGAGTTGGGACCTGCATAGTATGATCTGAGTTAAGGGAAATACATAAGTAGCTACAGATAAAGGTTTATGATTTGTAGTGTCATAGTTTGGGATTTGCTGGAAACTCGGCTGCAGACTGTGTTGGTCTGACTTAATGATTCATGAAGCCTCTGAAGGGAGCTTAATTTGCTGACTCATGCATGTTATAATCTCCTCGGCAGTATAGGTAAGACTTGATTTAGAAGCAAGGGATGCCTGAAAACTTGCTTCCTGCCCTCCTAAATAGATTATGTATGTATACTAATCATACATATTAGGGACTTTCGGTTCAAAATTGACTTAATTTTACATTGGAGTTCATCAGCTTTCTTTCACAGTGTGGATTATTCTGATTCTTGTATTAAAAGAGCATCAACCCGGGCACCCGGTTGGCTCAGGTGGCTGAACGTCCAGCTTCCCCTTAGGTCATGATCTCAAGGTTCGAGAGTTCAAACCCCCATCGGGCTCTGTGCTGACAGCTCACAGCCTGGAGCCTGCTTCGGATCCTCTCTCTCTCCCTCTCTGTCTGCCCCTGCCCACCCCCCTGCCTTTGCCCCACTCTCACTCTCAAAAAGAAACACTTAAAAAAGAGGAGCATGAACCGGCAGCAATCAGAGATTGGCATTTGAATTAAGATCAGAGGAAAATTTGGAAAGCTAGGATTTGATAACGTGCTGCCTGAGAAAATGGGAGAGAACACAGGAATTTTGGTTGGGATAAGATATCTTTGCCCGTTTTGCAGTTAGACATTCTGCGATGGCCTGGTAAAGTGCCTCCGTTAAACAAGGTCTGCCATCTCGTTAAAGAGATTAAGCTGATAGAGAGCAGGTCAAAGAAGGCCGTGGCTCGGTAACGGAGCGGACCTGGAATGAGCTAAAGTACAGTGAATGTTGTGCCCCCGGTGCTCATACCTGATGCAGAAGATACTGCATATAGGAGACTAAAATTCATCGCTTCTTCCTGGGTCGTCCTTGTTCAGCCTTGACTTTCTGATTCTGCTGGGTATCTACCCCTCCGATTCCTGTCTTTGTTAGACTGTGAGCCAGGTGATGCGTGCTATCATTCCACTCCTTTCCGAAGGGAATTGTTTGTGCGCTTTTCCCAGTAGAGAGACTACTGTTCTGTGCCTCTTGACAGGCAAAAAGAGTGTGGGTGTAAGATGCAAATAACTGCACAGCGGTCAGAGCTGTCCTCTACAGCTGTTAGTCTTGTAAAACCCCTTCCGCTAGTTGAGAAGAGGATGGCGGAAGATTGCACGGAAGTTACAATGCGCGGGGAAGATACGTGGGGCCGCTGGGGAGGAAGGGGAGCTGGGCATTAGTGGTGTGGCGGTGTGTGGCCATCAGGGTGGTCTCCTTTCCCACGCCTCCTCTCGTTCATAGTCCCCTCTCTGTTTTCTTTCTTTTTCCCTCCAGCTTTATCTCATGGTTCCGTGCCACGGACACGTTTGTGTATCAGCCGCTTGTGGGCCAGCTTCTCAGTGATGACGTTGTTACCTTGTCTTTTCCAGGTGTTCTCTAGTAAATGGGTGCTTCATCAGCTCTTTATTGGCATTTGGAGTTTATTTGTTTGGGGAAGGGCGTTTTAGTATTTTCCTTGCGTGTTGTTGATCACACGCCTCTTACTTTGGTTCTGCTTTGCTGCCTGGCATGAGCAGAAATTAACCTCATTTGGAAGGGACACTCACCTGCAGCTGCACCCCCAGTTGGAAGATGGCAGGGGCTCGGGGGGTCGGGGGAGGACTGTCTGTCCTGTGACCGCGGCGTGGTTTGGGGAAGGTTGGGAGGAGGTGACGTGCCCTTGACTCCGATCCACTGAGCCACACCTTGTCATCAGCGTGGAATGGCATGTGTCATTTAGCACTCCGCTGGATGTTTGACGTGAGAGCACTATAATAATTCACCAAATCGGAAATCAGGGATTACTGTAATTGCCGTCGGATTGGAGTTTGAGTGGACGGACATCAGATTGGAAAAATGATACTCTTTCTTGTTAGGTATTCAGAATCCTTAGAACATCAGCCTCGAATATTTATCTTTCTCAGGTTTTATTTTGAAATAATTTCAGGGCTGCCTGGGCAGCTCAATCGGTGAAGCGTCCGACGTCGGCTCAGGTCGTGATCACACAGTTTGTGGGTTTGGACCCTGTGTCGGGCTCTGTGCTGACAGCTCAGACCTTGGAGCCTCCGGATTCTGTATCCGCCTCTCTCTCTGCCTTTCCCCAGCTTGCCCTCTGTCTCTTTCTTTCTCTCTCTCTCTCAAAGTAAACATTTAAAAATGGTTGGAAGTAATTTCAAGTTTATGGAAAGTTACATTGATAATACAAAGAATTCCCATGTACCCTTTGGCAAGGTTCACCCACTGTTAACTCTTTGCACATTCTCTCTGTCATTCTCTTATTTTTTCCTGGATGGTTTGACGGTAAGTTGCACGCATCATGTCCTTTTCCCATGTAAGGCTTATGCAGATATTCTGACAAGGCCATTGTATTTTCAAAGACAGTTCAGTTATCGAATAAGGGAGATTTAACACTGATTAATAATAGAATTCTCTAATACATGGTCCACTTCCGAATTTCTCTATTTCTCCCAGAAATGCTCTTCATTAATTTTTCTCCCGGTCCAGGATCCAGCCTAGAATCATTTGTGGCATTTGGTCACTTTGTCTCTTTATTGTCCCTTCATCAGGAACGCTTTAGCTTTTACCTCCTCGACGTTGGTATTTTGTGAAGAGTGACCGTTTATTTACAGACTCTCTCAATTTGAGTTTGTCTGATGTGTCCTTTTGAATACCTTTGGGAAACGCAGAGTCAGCGGGGACACCACGTTAGTGATGTGTGCTTCTCGGTGCATCGTGTCAGGGGGCACGTGTCCGTCTGTCCCCTCATCGGGGAAACTAACTTGTGGTCTTTGGATCAGTGTGGTATCTTCCAGGTTCTTCCACTTAAAGGTTTATTATTTTTCATTTTGTAGTAAGTCATCTGTGGGGAGCTAACTTTGAGGCTGCTCTGTTCCGTATCAGACTTTCCCTATAGACAGTGTTCCCTATCAGACTTTCATCCACAAAGAGTTTCAGCATGCTTTGGTCATTTGGGCGGAGTCATTTATTACTGTGGTGGTTGAGGTTCAAATACCGAATTGCACACACTCAGTGCTACAGGAGGGAGCGTGTTCTAGCTGTTGGCTTCTTCAGCATTTGATGTAATTTTTTTAAATCTTTTTTTAATGTTTGTTTATTTTTGAGACGGAGACAGAGCGCAAGTGGGGGGGGGGGGGTGCGGGCAGAGAGAGAGGGAGACAGGGAATCTGAAGCAGGCTCCAGACTCTGATCTGGTGGCACAGAGCCCGATGCGGGGCTTGAACTCACGGACCGTAAGATCATGACCCAAGCCAAAGTCGGACGCTCAACCCACTGAGCCACCCAGGCTTGGCCCCAAGCATTTGAACGTGTCTTATGTTGAACTGGAACGGGTCTTCTGAGACGTCCACACGGTGCTTCACACCTGAACTCTCGTACCACCCAAGATAAGCCTGCTCCTGTTTTCTCTTTAGCAGCCCTTCAGAATGCATCCCTTTTTGATTTTTCTCTCGGCTCCTTCCATTTCTAACGGTCGTTTCTTGTTAAGAGATGGCTCTCTTGAGTTTGGGACCACCCTGTTGGTTTCATGATCACACTCATTGACTAGTGTCCACACTTCACATAGGAAACCCCATCCGCAAACAGTTCTAGGTATGTTTTTACCAGGACAGTGGATTGCCATTGCCTGTAATCTGGCTCGATGCTTAAGAGCGGTAGGCCTGGGAGACAAATCTGGGTTCGAGTCCTGTCTCTGTCACTGATTAGCTCTGTGATCTTAAACAAGTTTCTAGCATCTCCAGACTTCAGTTCCATGATCTAGGAAGAGTTGGCAATAATTGCACCTACCTTTTTGAGGGTGGAATGAGGATTAGTGTGCGTGTAAAATTTGGGGACCAGGGCCAGTGACACCATAATCACTCATTAAATGTTGATTGCTGTTCGTAGACAGAAAACATATTTCTGTTTTACAGCCCGAGATGGGTACAACTTATTTTTTAGCTGTTGTGTCCTACAGTAGGCTCATTTAAACCTAAGGTGATAATCAGCAAGTTGAAAAGAGTTCTGAAGCGCGGTTAGGTTCTCGGACAAGTACTTTTAACTTGTGTGAAAGTTACTCCATTGGGTTCCGTCAACTTTTATGAGGTGTGAATTATTCCTTAAACGGTTTGCATGTACATATAAGTAGATTATAAACAAACATTTGTCTTTTGTAGCAAAGCAAACGTGCGGTAACTTATTTCAGCATTAAGTAATACTTTAAAAAGTAGCCAGTGAAATTGAGTATTTGGACGTTACTTCTCATGGTGTTTCTAACCATGTTGCTAATATAAATAGTAAGTTTACGCCGTGAAATGCTGAAGTATTAACTAAAATTCTCTGTAGAAATTTGAGGCCCATGTCTTATATCCAGGTATTCTAGGACATTTTCATTGAATGCAGTTTTATTTTCCAGACAAGCCTTCTAACGCTTGGTAAACCTGTAGCAGAAATGCTGCTATAGAGATGTGAATTGGTCGGTAAATGTGCTGCAAACTTTCATAGCACATGTTAGAAATACGGCTCTTACTTCAGTCGAAACAGGACCCAGAATCTCATTCTTCCCACCCAGGAGGGTCCCAGGGGATATCCTTGGGGCACTGAAGTCATCCCCATTGACTGTCTGTTTGCAAAAGTTGTTCTTCTGTTGCTGGACGTTTATGCTAAATAAATTAAACTTTAGAGACACAAAAATACCTAGTTTTGCTTATTTGGGGGTATAAATGATCGTATAAAAAGTAATCCTTGCCCACCTAACCTGTGGCCAGGTGAAGAAAAATCTGTATGGTAAAGTTGTATATTGCTGTATTGCACGTTGGTGTCAAATACCAAGTGAAGTGTTTTCATTAATGTTCCCTCAACACCCCTTTTTATGTAGCTATAAGAGTGAAAGCACTTCTTAAAATTTCAGACAATTAAAATGTACACAATTTTAACTGTCTCAACTCTGTTTCATGTTAAATGTGTTACAGGAATGAATCTGAAGTCTGCTGCAGTAAAATACTGAAGGCTTTAAAATGTTTTCTTGCATAAAACTCAAACTTTAAGTAGCTGCTTATGAGGATAGGGAAGGCAGGAAGCTAATGTCTGTCTCAAGATACAGGACAGCTGTTTGCCCATCAGCTTCAACTGTGTGAGTAGACTCAAGCCCATGACCCTGTGTGACCCTGTGTGACCCTGTGTGATGGGGGTAGTCGCTTAAAATGTTTAAATCTGAAGTGTTTGGAGAGACACCGAAGGCAGCATGATGAGACGTTTTTTAGGGTCTGTTTTTTTCTGGTGGGTAAGATACTAACGGTGGGGCGGGTGGGAGATTTTTATTTATAAAATATTTTTGAGAGTAACACTTAATAAGTAAGTATTATTAGTGACCATGCAGCTTTTTTTCAGAATTATTTTAAGCATTGGAATCTGCATTACTTAATCGTATTATGGTGAAGCAAAAGGTCAGAATTCTTCAGATTGCTGTTTATTTTGCAATTGATTTCAGCTTTTTAATATTAATGTTTTTAACAGACAACCATAGAAATGTATTTTGGAAATACAGCGTTACATATTAATGTAGGAAATTGCTCTTGGGAATAATTTCATAACGTAAATTACAATTAGTAATTTTTGAATAGCTCTGTTTAACTAGAAAGAGCATGTATTTAAAACTAAAGGAACTCTTGGTCCCTAAATGCAGTTGGAAGTCTTTTAGACTTGCCAACTTTGTGTTTTAAAAGTGCTCTGATAATAATGTAGGCACCTGTTGAAGAAAAAAATTCTTAATCAGTTGGAGGCCAGCAGGGACGGGGCTGATTTTTTTTTTTTTTTTCCTACTTTCCCCTAGTTTTGTTTGTGTTTTGTATTGGCCTTTTTCCTATGCGGATTTAGGAGTAGGACTCTCAACGGGATGACCTCCCCGCTTAGGGGAATGCGTGGTGCGGATGGAAGAGGTGATTAAAATATAAGACGTTGCTGGAAGCCGAGTGATGAGCGTGTAGATAAAAACGTGTCACGTCTTATTAGCTGTTCAGGGAGGCTTCAGGGGAAGGGATGGCATTTGCAGTAAGGCGAATTTACTTTGCCTCTCACCTCACGGATGTTTTGGCTGAAGGAAAGTCAAAATCGAGAGTCTCTGGAACCGGTGAGGTGATTGCGAAGGCGTTAGAGAGCCCGCAGAGTGTACCCCGGATGTGGGCACTCGAATGAACGTGGCTGGAGGGTCCGGGGCAGGGAGGAAGGGTGTGTGGTCCTTTCAGAAGTGCGGAACACGCCACGTCACGGTGTGTCCTTCCCCCTGGCTTGGCCAGTGGATGCGCAGCCGTGGGGGACCCTCCGCGGGTCGTCTGATTCCTGATCTTCCAGAAGCCCTGAAAACTTACAGCCTCCCTGTTCTTAGTGCTGACATGCGCTAAGGTTCAAGTCTGCAGGCCGAGCCCAGTGCTGCCTCGCGTCTCTTCCCTCCCATCTTCTGAGATGAATGTCAGAAATAGAGAAAATTCAAGGTGAAGGAGGCCTTTAGAACATCCTCATGAAACTTGGATGTTGAAGACGAGGTTAGGCAGAAAGGACACACGTGGGCAAGAGAAGCTTCTGGAGCTTTCTATGTGTCCTGTCCTTGTGCCCGGGGCAGGTGGAGGACAGGGCTGAGGGAGGAGTGCTGTGCGGGGGCCAGGGAGTACCACCCGACAGGCCCCCCCCCCACCCCCCCGCCTCTGCCTCACGCACCCTCTACCTTGCCTTGTCGCCGATCCCACGCCCACTTCCGGAACAGTCCCACCCAGAATGTACACGCAGGTTTCACTTCTTCGGTTGTTGCGTTTTGCAGTAAGCGCAAGCACAGAGCTCCAGGGTTGCGGAGGGCCGCATAACACGAGTCAGTTAACGCGGTTCGGTACTCTGGCCGAGAGTCTGGCTGCATGGGGTCACATCCTAGCTGTGCCTTCTCACAGCATGTTTTATTGAGCATGTGATTTGGTCCGTGCCTCAGCGCCTGTCCTCTGTAAACAGACGTTATGATTTGATACACGATCTCGTGCGGCCAGGTGTCAGCGATGCTTGCAGGATATTGTACTGTTAAACTTCGGCCGCTGCTGTAGCGAGGAGGGAGCACCAGGTGGTGTGTTCCAGATCCTCAGTAATAGATTTTAAGGCTTTAGGATTAAGAATTTGGAATCACAGGGCTCCTGGGGGGCTCAGTCGGTTAAGCATCTGACTTGATTTCAGCTCAGGTCATGATATGGTTCTTGACATCGGGCCCGCCTTGGGCTCTGCGCCGACAGCGTGCATGTGGCCTGCTTGCGATTCTGTCTCCCTCTCTCTCTGCCCCTCCCCTGCTCGAGCACACACACACACACACACACACACACACACACACACTCTCTCTCTCTCTCTCTCTCTCTCTCTCTCTCTCTCAAAATAAATAAAAAGAAAAGAAACAAACATGGAATTTGGAAATCACAAAGTAAGGTATTTTCAGGTGGGTATTGTGGGCAACATTTCTCTAGTAGGAGAATGGGAATCCCTAACTCTCCTGACCTCCTGTGCTGGTCAGCTATAGACACTAGCCCCATTTCAGATTTTCTGTAGCCTGATGTGGCTAGTGTATTTTCTAGATTTCTAGATTTGAATCAGTTAATGCATTTACATCAAACGTTACCTGCCTGATGACACACACCTCTTACTGTCTAAGCACAAAAGATTGGCTCTTGCAGCAAATGTGACTCCACAAGGGAAGAGGGAAGGAAACAAAAATATTTCTTGCAAAATCGTGGTGCAGGTGAGGTGTGTTTTCCCTGGGTTTTAGACCATTTACAAGTCCTCACAACTTCTCAAAAATAAAGGTGGGGACGAAAAGCACATCAGACGGTGTTGCACGTCTTGAGTTCTGTCAGGAGTGACAGCTTCTGGGAGGAAAGTGAGCGTTCTGTACGTTCAGACGCTGGCGGGGTGCTCTGATCCAGAAGCCCCTTGGACAGCGGTGCCGTTCCGGGGGGCACGCTAATCTAAGCTCCGGGGGACCGGGTATCAGTCGGTAGTTCTTGTGTACCGGAGTCCTCTCTGTGCGGGACGAGCCTACTAAAGGCCAAAAGTTGTGTGGATTTCAGCTGGATGGTCACTCTTACTGTGTTTAGAGACAGTGCAGGAGCCAGGGTACCAAGAAGTAGAAACGTGACTTTATGTTCCACGAGAAGTTACCAGCCACCACATTCTACTCAAGGAACAGAACACATTTGGACAGACACCTGTCCTCACTAAAGAAAGAACACGAGAATGGAAACTCTTACAGAATTGCAAGAAGATTACCGCTTGGTATCTTTTTACGTGTGTGGTGTTGTACCTCTTCCCCACCCTGCCCCCGAGTTTAGATTGGGTCACCGGGTCGGGCGATCGCCCGGGTCCAGCAGGCTCGCCTGGAGGGGTCACCCGTGGTGCCGGCCGAACAGCAGGAGCTGAGGCCTGTGGGTACTATGGAGTGTATCAGAGGGGTGTGGACAGGGAGGCAGTGACGGGCGGTATGATACCGAGCCCCCCTCACATCCGTGGGGGGGAGCCTCGTGTGGCATTTTCACGGAGTGCCCACGAAGGCCTAAGTGTGAGGTTTTCTGATGTGATTTGTAATTTAGGGAAGAAGTTTGGAGAACTTCAGATGGAACGATGACCTGTGCGCACTTGGGGCATCTCCTGCCAGAGGCGGAGAGGCCGCCTGATGGGGCTGGCGGCCTGGTTGTGCTCTAGGGCGTCGGTGCCGGTGTCTCGGCCTTATCCCAGATTGGCTTGCTGTTGGGCATCGTACGCTCTTAATCGGGAACTCAGACTGGATTTTCCATATCTGTTTTAGCCATTTAAACCCCTTACTTCAAATGAAGTCTTTCCCAGAAACCTGATCTGTAAGTCCTAAAAGGACCTGTTCTTGAAACGGAGAGGTTTCAGTCTTCCGCCTCCACTTTCTCCCCACCCTCGCCCTCTGCCTCCACCGTCGTCATTTAGAATTCAGCTCCGAGAAGGATTGTCTGAATGGTTAGCGCGACAGGAAGATGCTTACCACGCACCCCCTTAGGTGCTTTCCGATTTTAGCTTTGACTGGCTCCTCGTAGACTGGCTGTTCACTGAAGCTGGCCACGATACCGCTGCTTATATTGAAAGGCGGTACCGGTAAACGACCCCAGAAACTAGCATTTTACTTTACAGATCTTGTCGGTCCTTTCGCATCGTGCTCTGCTCCTGAAACTATGGGAACAGCTCTTCCGTCATCCGAGTCCAGATGATCTGTACTTATGGGTAATTGAGTTTGTTTTTTTTCTGGGTACGTTACCTCTTTACCAGTCCTGCCCTTCTGTGCATTATTAGCTACTAGGAGGAATAGAGCCAAGCGATGCCTTCTTGTTTGCAAATAAGCCCTTATGGACATGTGTTCTGTTTGTCGACAGCATACCAGACCTCTCCTCGTTTTTCTGCCGTTTCTTCTTCTAATGTTGTCACGCAGCCGCACTGGTAAAGTCCCCTGCAGTCCCTTTGAGAACAACAGGAGGTATGTAACGGGGTGGTTAGGGAGGTGTCCGCGAACCGCACCTGCTAAGCCTTCCTTCCCGTCCCTGTTGCCTGCGGACTGCCACTCGGGCTCCTCAGCCTGGCCGCGGAGGCGCTGCGGGTGAGGGTCCTGGTGGGAGTCTGCTCCCACCTTCCTGTATCCCAGGCGCACGGGGTTCGCCGCCCTGGTGAGACCACATACTGGCCTTTAACCTGCCCTCCCACCCCTCCCTCCCCCGGTCAGTATGAAGTACAAGCGCTTAGCAGGTTCTTTATTGGCAGTTATCTGGAATAAGCAGTGTGTCGTGTCGTGAACTTTTGAGAGGAGCATTTGCAAACCGTCCCCTCACACTTCTAGTCCAGAAGGTCTTATGGCCCCCGTCGGAAGTGACACGTATTCAGAGACGTGCTCGCGGGCAGGCACGGTCTGTGGCCAGGGGGCCTCCCAGGTGTCCGGCCTCTGCTGCCGCGGCAGGGACAGAGTCAGGTTTAGGACTGCGGCCTCTGCGCCTTCGGTGGGGTTCCGGCCGCCCCGTGGCGCTCCCTCTCCGTGTGAACTGCGGGTGTTTGACCTGAAAAAGCCACTGGGGCGGAGATTTCTGTGCCTTTATGGGTCAGGAAGTGCTTGGCAGTCGTCTCGCTTGATCCTCCCGAGTCCTGTAAATTAGAAAAGACGGATTATCGCTGAATTTTAATGCGAGGAACCAGAGGCTGACCTTGTACCTTAAGTTGGAGGTGGCAGAATCAGAACCAACTTGAAGATCAAGTCCGACGTCTGCTGTTCCCACTGCGCCCCGTGTCCCTGCGGCTCTGCTGGGGCTCGCGGCCGTGCCCCTTTCCACGACAGCACTTGTTACCCTTCTCCCCAGGGTGTTACGCTTTCGCCGAAAAAGAAGTCAACTTCCGGAATACCTGGCAGTTATCTTGGCCGTCTGTTTTTTTCATGCCCCTGTGAAAGTCGAGTTCCCAAACTGCGTTTTTGGTGCCGCTTATTAGCGTTTTGTGTTCTTGTGCCGAGAGGACTGTGTAGTGTTGGGGTTAGATGTGCTGTCTTTGCAGATAGGTGGAAGTCACGCATTGATATTCCTGTCCTACGTCTGTTGATCCTTGAGAGCAGAGCTGTGTCGTAACTTCTGTCTTTTACACTGTGTAGGTGATCACTCAGCACCATAATCAGTGTATCAAACAAGGCACCCTTGCCGGGAGAGCTGGGACAAAAGAAAGGAAAACTGACTCTGTTGAATAATTTTGCTGTATCTTTCCTGATAATATTTCAGCTACAGCATTCTGGAAATCATTCATTTGCTCCCCCAACATCTATTTCAGTACTTGTTGCTATGTGCCTGGCCTTGGATCCAGAACTGGGATTGGCAAGTCGTGGCCCACTGGCCAGACAAACCCACTTTGGCCACCTCTTTTTGTAAATACAAGTTTTATTAGAACGCGGCTCTGCCCATCCATTTTTTTTCCCCAGGATTAGACAATCTAACTTCAATAATAAAGATATATTTGGGGTACATTGGTGCTTAAGAAAACAACACGTTCATTTTTGACATCGTTTACCGTGAAAGAATTAAAAAAGCATTGGACCTTTTAGAAATAACTGGATTCTTCTTTTAGTTCTTCCACGTCATCCATCCATCCATCCATCCATCCATCCATTCGTTCGCAACTGCCTTCTGTTTGCTGGGCCCTGTGTCAGTCACTGTGGGATCGTGACTCTGCCTTTGCAGAACAAGCGTAAAGGACAAGCCATTAGACAGACCACCGAGGATAGTACAGAGGGCGAAGTACCGTGAAAAGTGTACGTACGGGGTGGTGCAGCAGTACCCAGGAGAGGGGTCAAAATCCGCTGTACAGAGTTTCAGCGGAAAAGAAGAGATTTGAATTTGGAGGTGGACCATATTAAACAGAAGAAATCAGGGAGAGATTCATTTACAAATGCTGGATGTTAAGTTGGAGATTTGCCTTGGGAAGAGTGTCCTTAAAAGGGGTTGAGACAGAGGACGAAGCAGGGTCCGCATGATTGAATCATAAGCTTCTGGGTCAAAGAATTAAAAAAAAAAACTGGCCACGCAGGTGGATCTTGCATATCTAGATCTTAGTTTTGAGAAGAAAAGTGAATGAAAAGCCATGAATGTGGGACCAGTGGGAAAATATGAATGCCCCCCCCCCCCCCCCCCCCCCGCCTTTTGCAGCAAAGAGTGTTGAGTTGCTTCGTGCAGACAACTCTGTCTTGATTCTTTAAGGTGTGCGACACAGAGCTAGGCCAGTTTGAAAACATAAAATTGACTGCAGCAGAAGTTTAATTGTAAAGTTACTTCGTTTGGTATGTAGACGTAAGTGCGAAGCCCTCTCTGAGCGAACTGAATTGGAAGACACATCCACGAGCTGAGAGCCCGAGGCCAGCCATCTTTGGAGCACCAACTGCATAACCCTGTGTCGTGCCCCCTGCTGGCGGACCTAGGTCTCTTCTCAAACAGCAAATTCATTTTTTTTAAAAAGTCCATTCTAGTCTCTTGCCTTGGGGTGAGCACCTGAGCACTGCAGGTTGTGTGCTGGCAAGGTGGCAGGGCCGTGCCTCTCTTGCGGGCATCCGACAAATACTGAATGCCTGCCGTGTGCCGAGGGCATTTTCACAGCAGTGAACAGAATAGACGAAACCCCTGCCATGACTGAGATGTCATTTTAGTAGAGGGAATACAGACAAAATAAGTGTAATTCGGCAGTAGATTGAGATTGAAATTAAGAGCGTTGAAGAAAAAACTGGAAAGGATGATAAAGGATGCCGGGGACAGTTTTACATAGGACGGTAATGGGCGTCCTCCCTGCAGGGATGCCACCGGGACAGACCTGAGGGAGCTGAGGCAGCCTGGTCCTCAGGCTGTCCGGGGTGGGGGGCGTTGCAAGCATGGAGTCCTGGAGAAGGAACAGACCTGGCCAGAGAGGAGATCGGATCACGGGGCACCAGATTGTGAAGAGCCGTTGTCATGGTGAGGAGTTAGGCTCTTACTCTTGGTGAGTGGAAAGCTATTGGAGGATTTCGAGGAGGCAGCCAAGGCAGCGGGATTTGCTTCAGACCTGACGTGGTCACAGGCCGCTCTGTTGGAAATAGACCGTCGGAGGACAAGAACCGAAGGGGCTTCTGTATGAGGAACTCTACTAGCCGCCAATTTCCGCCTAACAGATTACCTCGAATCTCAAGGCTTGAAACAACAGACGCATTATTCCACACCATTTCTGTCAGGGTACGTGAGCAGCGGAGCCGAGTGGTCCTGGGTCCGTGTCTCGTGAGGTTGCGGTCTGCGTGTCTGCCAAGGCCACAGTCATCTGAAGACTTGAGCGGGGCTGAAGGATTGGCTTCCCAGTCCATTCACACAGCTCTTGGCCAGAAGCGTCAGTTACTCAGCCCCGGGCCCCTCCTCATCGCATGGTGGCCGGCTTGCCCGGCGAGTGACCGAGGAGGAGGGAGCATCTTTTAGGAGCAGGTCGGAGGGGTGTAGCATCGCGTCCACGTCCAGGTCGGCGCTGACCAGTGTGGGAGGGAGCCGCAGAGGGCCTGACTTCAGGAGGCCTGGGCATCGCGGGGGCCGCCTTGGGGGCTGCTGGCAAGCAAGTAGAAGATGGGAGGTTTTTTTTTTTTA
Source organism: Prionailurus viverrinus (assembly GCF_022837055.1). Lineage (NCBI taxonomy): Eukaryota > Metazoa > Chordata > Mammalia > Carnivora > Felidae > Prionailurus > Prionailurus viverrinus. The sequence goes on along the minus strand of NW_025927608.1, from coordinate 3,108,998 downwards.
ATGTTTTTCTTTATTTTTGAAGGAGCGAGAGAGACAGAGCATGAGTGGGGGAGGAACAGAGAGAGAGGGAGACACAGAATTTGAGGCAGGCTCCAGGCTCTAACCTGTCAGCACAGAGCTGGATGTGGGGCTCGAACCCACGAACCGTGACATCGTGACCTGAGCCGAAGTCGGACGCTTAACCGACAGGGCCGCCCAGGCGCCCCTAGAAAATCGGAGTTTTAGAGGATGCCACTCGGGGTCGCTTTTCACAAGTCACATGTGCAGGAGTGTCTGACGAGGTGTGCAAGCGCTTCACGAACGCAACACACACTGGAAACTTGAAGGAGACCTAAGTTAATTTTTTTTTTTAATTTTTTTTTTCAATGTCTATTTATTTTTGGGACAGAGAGAGACAGAGCATGAACGGGGGAGGGGCAGAGAGAGAGGGAGACACAGAATCGGAAACAGGCTCCAGGCTCTGAGCCATCAGCCCAGAGCCCGACGCGGGGCTCGAACTCACGGACCGCGAGATCGTGACCTGGCTGAAGTCGGATGCTTAACCGACTGTGCCACCCAGGCGCCCCGAGACCTAAGTTAATTGAGGCACGTGCTGTGCTTGTACGTCCGTAGGTTCAATATGATCCTCTTGGGTCGTCTTTTTGTTTAATAGAAATTGGCAAACTGAATCTAAAATTTGTATGGAAACGCAAAGAAGCCACGAATAAGCAGCATAGTCTTGAGGGGAAATAAACTGACACCGGACACCCGAACCCGAGCTGACCCCAGATTCCCGAGGTCCGCAGTCCTTTCCAACAGGATAGGCAAATGGCCGAGTGGGCGAGGAATGAGGGTCCAGGAGAGGGACTTCTGCACCTGGTGTCCAGCGCGTGGACAGAGGTGAGGCCGCGGTGCAATAACAGTCTCTTTAGCAGATGATTCTGGACTAATTGCATATCCACCTGCGGAAGAACACGAACGTGAATCCCTACCTCCTTCCATGCAAGCACCCCGACTCCAGGTGAATCCCAGCTCCCCGTGTGAGCAGTGAGGTTACAATGTGGACAAGAGACACAGAAGACATCCCCATGACCGAGGTTCAGGCAAAGATTTATCGAATAACTAAACAGAAACGACAGGAAAAGTTTATCAGATTAGTTAACGATCAGCCCAGTAGCAAGGATGCACGAAAACCTTTTCTAGACCCTTCACACGAGAGGACACCCAGATGGCCGGGAAGCACATGCACGTGAGCTCAGCTGCCGTAGTCTTCACGGCCGTAGAGATGACAAGACGGCAGGGACACGTCACCGCACACCCGTGGGAGCACTTACACTAGAAAGGCAGATGTATGGATTCTTAGGAGGCTTAGAAACGCTGAGAGTTTATTCTCGAGGTTCTGCAGGCCCGGAGTCCGATATCCAGGGGTTGGCAGCGCCCTGTCGGGAAGCCCCGGGAGAGGCCGTTTTCCTCGTGTCCAGATTCTGGTGGCTGCCTGTGTTCCGTGGCTTAGGGCCACGTGGCTCCAATCTCTGCCTGTCTTTCCATCCCCTTCTCCTCTGCATGCTTCTCTCTTGTAAGATGTGACTGCATTTTAGGTCCACCAAGGTAAGCCAGGATAAGGCCCTCGTGTCATCAGGTAGTATTAACAGGTTCCAGGGATCAGGACAGAGACGTGTCTTCGGGGCCACCGTTGAGCCCGGTACAGCAGACAGTGCTACCTGGTGGTCAGATAAGGAGTAACCGAATGCTCGTCTGTTGCCAGGAGAGCGTAAATCTGTACGGCCGCTCTGGGAAGCTGGTAGTAACCCGCTAAACATGAACGCGCGTGCAGGTTGCCCCGCGATCCAAGAGTGAGCGTTCCTGTGAAACCTTCTGGAAGCTGAAATAGGCTAAGAAAGAAGCAGTTACCGTTAATTTACATGGAAGACTTTCTGAACGTTCCCAGACCCAGGAAGTGAGGTCGCTTAGGCTGACTGCTGACACGTGCACAAACTAAACCAAGACGAAGCACAGATGTGTACCGACGCAGATCAAAGCCGGGACGGCTCGATGCCCGGGTACCGAGTGTGGTCCCGGGGGAGGGGGTGGGTGCCGCTCCGGCCGTGGGATGCGCGCCGCCTCTGAAACAGCTTGCTGCAAAGTAAGCACTCAGCACTATTTCCACTTTTTGCCTTTTTCCATAAAAGCCAAAAGTCGTCTTCGGATTTCTCAGAGCAGGTACTAATGTAGATCTTTGGTGAAATCCAGGGACCGAACACAGCCCTGCGGAAAGCCGGGGATCTGTGCCTGTGACCCAGCCCTGCCACTCCTCGTTTGGCGCTCGGCAGAAATGCGTATGCTTGTTAATCGGAAGACACATCCAGTAATGTTCAAAGCCGCAATATTCGTCCTACTCAAACTGGAAAGTTCCCAAATCCCGTCAGCATTAGAATGAATAGCGAGCGGTTTGTTCGTACAGATGTTCTAGAGAGAGCCGTGAGAGTGAAGGGACTGCGGTCCGGCATGTTGGCCTGGTTGCATTTCAAAACCAGTTTGAGAGAAACCAGACACCGGGCGTGTGCACTGTGCGAGTGCGTCCGTGAAAGCCGGAGGGCGGGGAGGCATGCCGGGGTCTTAGAAGAAGTCCGCACGGGGACTTGGGAGAAAGGGTGATAACGGGAGAGGGGTGTGAGGCAGCTCTGGGGGCTACTGCCGATGTTCTGTTTCTAAACGGGGTGCTGGTTACACGGTGTTCAGTCTGTGAAAATTTAGGCTTTACACTTGGGAAGTGTGTATTTTTATAATAAAGAATGGGAACTGTTGGCTTTTTTCTGTAGGTTTCTTTATAGGACATCGCGATTGAACTAAGGGAATACTTTTCATTTTGATAGACATTGACTCTTCCCTTTAATTTGAGAGTTTTATTAGTAGGACAACATTTCGTACTGGATTCCAACATCCCTAAGAACTTTGCGTTGCCAGTGACAGAAACCCAGATCAAACCACAGCAAAACCAGAGTCTGTCTCACGTAACTGGGGGGTCTGAGAGGTGGAGTGGTCCTCAGCAAGATGGATCCAGGAGTTCTTGGCTCCCCCCTCCCCCTTCCCTGTTGTGCCTTTGTTTACCATTTTAATTGTCACGTGGACACTCACTGGGGCGAAGGTGGCCCCCAGTAGCGCCCTGGTGTACCCTGAACGGTCTCCCACGGCTGGTCATCCCGGAGCAAAGTCTGCCTCTTTCCCAGCAGCACCTGTAAAACCCTGGGACGACGGCCGGCCCTGCTGGAGTCGCGTGCCCCCCTCTGAGACCCGTCTGGCCCCGGGGAGGAGCCCTTAGGTCTCCCCAAAGCAAATTCAGTGTTCCTTCCACGTGGAGGAAGGTTCTGTGGTCTGAGGAGCGAGGAAAGAAATGTGCTAGGCGGACCTGAGGACCTGAACCTTCCGTGTCAAGAGTACGGTCATCTCCCCAGTTACCAGCTTCTAGGTGTCCCCGTACCGGGGATTTATTTAGCCGTGGTGAGTAGAAGGCACCGTGCTGAATAGAGGCGGGTTCGCAGCAAGAACACTCCTGTCATTTTTCACGGCATCGCTGCACTTCTCCGCATAAACACACCTGAGCATGCAGGTGTGGATGAGGGCCTGCCTTTTCCAGTCCTTTCTCCTTCCTGGGTGGTGAGCGTGGGTTTCATTAAGAGATGAGGCTTTGGCTAGAGCATGTAGTACTTAAAGTTTGCACGAGTGTGGATCAGAGAGTGCCACGGTTCGTGGAGTACCTCTGCTGGAGTCCCAGGCCTGCCTCGCTCCCCCCCCCCCGCCCCGCCCCCCAGCATCATCTGTAGTGTTGACCGCACGAGAGTCATTTGTTCATCTAATCGAGCAGTTGACAGATGTGCTTGTCACCTGCTTTTGTTTGGCCCGCGAGCTGTGAATGGTTTTTGTAGTGTAAGTGGTTGGGGGAAAAGAATCAAAAGAGTAACACTTTGTGATGTGGAAATTCTATGAGATTCAAATTTTTGTGGACCTAAGGACAGTTTTTTTGAAACCCAGGCATGCTCGCGGGCTTACGTATTGTCCTGACGGCGGCACAGGTGAATGGTTGTGTGGGGACAGTGTGTCTGTGGAGCCTGTCTGGTCACGGACAGGGAGTTTGGCAGCCCTTGACGTAGGGAACAGGGGACTGCTGTCCAGACAGCTCCAGAGTGTCCTCAGTCCAGTAGGAGCCCCAGTCCAAAGCCCCTGTACTTGGTCAGAGCGAGTGGCATTCGTCCCAGGGATTTTGTATCAGGTCATGCTTTCTGATCTCCTTGCTTTATGAACCTTCCCGCGTTTTGTTTTTTTCGTCTCTGCAAAGGTTCTTGACCCCCCCACCCAGAGCACAGATAAATTGCCCGTGATCACATGGGCAGCTGGTAGGTGTGCGTGCTCACAACTGGGAAAGTACCGCATGCCTCAAGAAGTACTGACCTCGAGCACCCATGCCAGGATACGTGTTCTTGTGTTGATCAGTTGTGACTAAAACGGAAAAACAAAAAATACGTAATCTAGCATAAATGTACTCTGCCCCTTTCTGGAATCTTTGTTTGATAAAATCGCAAAGACAGCCAATTCTGAGTGGTATTCCAGTGGTTCAGAAGGCAGAGGGTAGGGGGAAACCTTGTCTTAGTGCTTTGTGCCTGTAGCACGGCTCAAAGTTTAGTGTGCATTCTTACGTAATCCCACATACTCTGTAGTAATTTTCTTCTAAAGGTAATAGTAACGATGCCCAGTTGAAAAGGTCAAAGTGCTTACCTAGGAATTAAAAACTCTCATGCTCGTAAGGCTCATCAGGTAACGGCATGGTCTCGCATTGAGAGCGCAGGCTCTGGGGGGGCTCCTGGCCGCTGGGTTTTAATTTGGGGGACACGAGTCCACTGTTGTCAGGTCTTGCTCTTTTTTGAGAGAAGTCAGAAGTCTGGAATTTTTATGTGACAACCCCAATTTTTTATTTTAAGTAGGCTCCCCCCGCCCAACGTGGGGCTTGAACTCACGACACTGAGATTAAGAGTCACATGCTCTACTGACTGAGCCAGCCAGGCGCCCCACATCCCCTAATTTTCTAATACATGTAACTGTAAGAAAATTAATATGTGCTAGCAAACCAAACATGGCCGTGGGTCAGATTTAACGCATTTACCAGTTCACAGCTTCTGTGAACAAACTCCTCATTATGAGTTACGTCTCCAACCTATTTCTTTCAGGCGGAGGGTGAAAACAATGAATTGAGGAAATGTACCTGTGTTGTATCACTGGCTTGGACCACGACTGGTCATTCTTGCTGAATGACTCTTTCAGTATATAAATCAGGAGGACTCCGGTGTCAAACATTTTTCGTCTCTGTTTTCTCCCCCTTTCAATGGAAAATAACCATTTTTCGCCTGATGTGAATACTTCTAACAATCATGGAATGTCTTGATTGGACAAAATATTTTGTGGGATTCATATTCGGCATGAAGGGGGTTTGAAGAAGAAACTGCAGCTTAGCGGGGAGGTGGTGTGTGGGCCGTAAGGCACAAGCGCCCCCAAAGGGTGGACGCTGCCGCAGAGAGGGGCAGAGGAGGATTGGGGTGGGCAGAGGCGGACCCAGAAGAAGTAGGATTAGAGCCGGTTCCGGAGACCAGTAGAGGTTGATGGAGGCAGAGGGCAGAAGCAGGCGGCGCTCACCAGGAAAGCAGCAGTGTGGCCAGAGTGACGGGGCTGGGCTCCCGGGGTCAGAGCCTGGGTGGAACTTGGGTGCCCGGCGCCACGGGCGCTGCCTGTCTTCCCGCGCACTCGCGCGTCCTTAACCTGCTCGCCCACTGTGCACACCTGCTGGGCAGTCAGACTCGGAGGAGTTCAGTGACACAAGGCCCTTGTTCGAGGGAGACCGGGCTGCGGGGGGCCAGTCACACCAAGCTCGCACGCCGGGTCTAGTGCCCCTCTCCGGACACTTCTACGGTCACGAAGTCAGAAGGAATGTGATGGGAACTGGGTGCTGCAGGAGAATTGAAGTAAATGGGCTGGGCAGAGGGGCAGCAAAACGGAAAGAAAAAACTGTTCAAGGAGCCCGACTGTGAAGTAATCAGAATCAGAATTTAGAACGGGAAAGAAAAGTGCACGGGTCATTGCAAAATGAAAATTATCTGAACCCGACTCAAAGTCTGGGGCGCGAAGCAGAGGGAAGGAAGTTCAGTCGACACATTTGCAGTTAAGATGGAGACTGTGTTGCATCCGTTCACTGCAGTTCTTTTGTCAGAATTGTAATAATCGGTCATGAATTTTCTGGCAGTCTTAAAACACTTGATCTTGAATTTTTATGCCAGTCAAAATTTCCTAGGTAAAAAGAAACGGAGAACAAATTTTCTCAAGAGCTTGGTCGGTTAAGCTAATTAAAGCTGCATAGCATCTTAAGGTTGAATAATGACTAAAAATTTAAATTACCTTTCAATGAAAAGAATTCACGAACACTCACAGAGCTAAGGTTTGGTAGGGACTTGATGGACTTTGAAAGTCCTTCTCTTTGTTTTCAGGAGATAAAGACACTGACCCGGCTTCCTAGATACGTGGCCTTTGGCCAGTTGTTAAATCTCTTTGAGTAGCAGTTTAAAACGGCACCAGCAGCACCGGGTTCTGGGGAGGATCAAATGAGAGAAATAAAACAGTGGGAACAGTCCTCGGCCCTCAGTGAGCTCTGAATAACTGCGCTGCCGTCGGAGGGGGCGAAAGTGGTTTGTTTAATTATGCCGTGCTGATCAGCTTTTCGTTTCTGTCTGGTGACCTTCTTTACCTCCTCGGGTTTGTAGCTTTGTAATCCGACTGCGCGGCAGGCAGCTGAGGGGTTGTTCTGCCTTCTCGTTGCCTCCCTCTTCTCCCTCCTACGCGCCAGAGGAGTGGGCCCGCAGCGTCCTCCCCTGCAAGAGGGTGCAGCCGCGGACAGGCAGGACTTCCAGTGTCCGTAGCTTCTCTCATCTTTGCCACATCGGGGTAAACTAAGGCAACCTGTTATGGTGGTGGTGCATTTTGTGAGTCTTCACGGAAAGGTACATTCTGTGGCCGACTATGTGTGCTGCTGAAGCGAGCACACATTCTGTGGCTTAAAGATGAATAAGTAACGTTGAGTCTTTCTTTTTCTTCTTTATTTTCATGGGTTTTTACCTTTATTTATTTTTGAGAGACAGTGCATGAGTGGGGGAGGGGCAGAGACACCGAGAGAGGGGGAGAGAGAGAGAAAGAGAGAGAGGGAGATGCAGAATCCGAAGCAGGCTCCAGGCTCTGAGCTGTCAGCACAGAGCCTGACGCGGGGGCTCGAACCCACAAACCATGAGATCATGACCTGAGCTGGAGTCGGACGCTTAACCCACTGAGCCACCCAGGCGCCCCTCCTTTTCTTCTTTTTAAACAGCCTGTGAAATCTTTTGTGCTTTTTATCTGCCAAGATAATAGGTTCTTTTTTTGTTTTTTAAATAAGAAAGCTCAGCTTGGGAAAATCATTGTTAACTGGCTGCTGTGTGGGCATTTTGGGGAAATTGCTGGTGTTCCATGTTTTTGGTATTTATTGTTCAGAGGCAATTGTGAATAAAAACTTGATGGTCATATTCTAATCTGTGACTATTCACTTAAGTTTTTAATTTTTTTATGCTTTTTTGTTTTTTAATTTTTGAGACAGAGAGAGACTGAGCATGAGCAGGGGAGGGGCAGAGAGAGAGGGAGACACAGAATCGGAAACAGGTTCCAGGCTCTGAGCCATCAGCCCAGAGCCCGACGCGGGGCTCGAACTCCCGATCCGCGAGATCGTGACCTGGCTGAAGTCGGACGCCTAACCGACTGCGCCACCCAGGCGCCCCTATTCACTTAAGTTTTTAAAGAAATGGAATGCATATTTTCCCTTTTCTGCGTGCTTGTGGTTGCCACCCAGATGCTGAAAGGTTGGTGTGTGCCCTTGGGGAAAGTCCTTTTAATCCCCACCTTATAAATAGCGTTTTAATGTCCTCAATAGGCAACACAGGGTAGTTGTGATATAGAACAGCGTTGCTCAATGTCTTTTTGCTTCCTCGCCCACAAAAGCCTTTTTATTTATTTATTTTTTAATTCATTCACTCATTTGAGAGAGACAGATTGGGAGCAGGGGGAAGGAGAGAGAGAATCCTAAACAGGCTCTGTGCTGTCTGTGCAGAGCCCAATGGCGGCACTTGATCTCACAAAACCGTGAGATGATGACCTGAGCCAAAATCAGGAGTCAGACATTTAACCGACTGAGCCCAGGCAACCCCACAAAAGCCTTTTTTAAATAGTTTTTTCCTAATTGACCTCCTATTCCATAAAATTTTAATTCCATAGGTACACTGTATCTCTGTTTATGGGCACGTGCATATCTGTGTTTCCTACATAAAGAGTAAGGTTTTTTTTGTCTACTTCTTTCCCCCAAAGAATCAATGTTTGTCCCCTTGAGGTGATAGTGCCTACAGCAGGAATGCTTGGTTGACAGCAGTGAATTCTTGAAATTTTTGGTTCTAGGGCTTTTATATTCTCTAAAAGTACTGAGTACCCGGAAGAACTTCTGTTTATGTGTGTTCTGTCTGGCGGTATTTATCATGTTACAAATCAAAGCTGAGAAAAGTTGCAAAGTAATTAATTTAAAAAAATATTTTGTTAAAAACATCCATCCATTCCCTCCCCCGCCATCACCACCAGAAAGGTTTAGTGAGAAGAGTGGCCTCGCTAGACATTTTTGCAAATTCTCTCTAAGGTCAGGCCTAATAGCAAACAGCAAGATTCTCCTAGCTGCCTCTGTTACAGTGTTGGAAAGAAAAACTGGGATCCTACAGGTAAGTCGTTGGAGAAGGAAGGAGTGTTTTAATAACCTTTTCAGATAATAGAGCTTGCTTTCTTTTTTGATATTATACCCAAACTTGATAAGTTGTAGTTTCTTAAAGGGTTAATTGCGTTGTAAAATCTCCCAACTGTGTATAAACTCTTCCTGTCCCGTTATTTGAACGTTCCTTGGTCTCTCCCTTGGAATGGGCGATGGGTGTTCGCCCTTGAAGTGACAGGCGCAGATGCACGTTGTCCATTTTGGGGAAAATGTCTGCCGTGAACTCAGGTCGGAATAACCAGATTTTGTCGGCCGGGCCTTGAAGTAAAACCCTCCCCCAGGAGCAGGGACTGGGCGGCCTTGGTGCTTCTGCGGTCGCTTTCCACGTGCTTCCCCGCTCGGCCCACGAAGTCCCAATGAGACACGTGTTCAGGCTCTAGACGTGCCCGTCGATCGTGGGGCTGTGAGAGCCGTTGTGGGAGCGTGTGTCCCCAGTGACCGGAGGAAAGGGCACGTAACTCCCTATCGTTGGCGTGGAAATGGTTTTGACCTCCCTAGGGCTCCGTGGAAGCATGCTTTGAGAACCACTGACTTGGAGCAAGGACTCCGAGCCGGACACGTGTATTGAGCCTCAGCTCCATCGCTTACGAGCCACATAAGTGATCCTGAGCGGTTACCCTGATACCGAAACCGGACAAACACACTGTCCCTCGGGAACACAGGCCAAAAATCTCAACAAAGTGTTTGACCTAGCCCATCTTCGGCCTATCTTTCTATCCCGTCTTTGCTATGTATTTTTAAATTTGATATGTGTACTTATAGAAGTACCCAGAGTAGGCTATACAGAGAGCAGAATGGCCAGGATTGGATTCTGAAGTGAGTCAGAAGGGTGTTTGCCAGAATCCCAAGTTGTATTCCCAGGCTCACCTTCTAAATGGCCTCAGTGGTTTTGCGGCAGTTCTTTTTAAAGACAAAACGCTAAACCTGCTGCTTTGTTCTGTACTCCTGTCATATGCCTTACTGCTCTTGGCTGTGAAGTTTGCATTAAGTGCGCCCACCCCTCGCTCCCCACCTCCCGCCCCAACAGTCTTTTCAAACAATTTAGGGGAAGAAAAAATCTGTTAATGGTAAACATTGAATGTGTGGAGGAGGAATCAGTCAAGGTTAGTGACAGAGCCTTGTCCTCCTCTGGTAGTTCTTATCCCTCAGGGTCTTTGCACAGACTCGTCTTTAAACACATCCACTTTGGAGTAACCTTCGGTCGTTTGGGAGAGTTTTTTCTTTTTTTTAATAGCCCGTTACTACCTTCTGTCATGCTCTTCGTGCCAGGAATCCCCTATTCCTGCCGTCTGGGAGAAGGGCGCCTGGGGCCTTGCGTCTGCGGTGATTGATGACTCCTTCTCGTGTGCTCCAGACAGGCCCTCTGTCCTGGTAGTTTTTCATCTAAAATACTTAAAAAACGTGTGCGTATTTTGCCCCAGTTAGGCAAGTTGTACCTTCATTTAAAAGGATTTTAAAAGTTCAAAAAGTGTACAAATCCGAAAACACCGTTAGCCTTGCCGTCCTTGGATGCATTCTTTCCTGTCCTTCTCGGTGATTAATGGATTTGTTCCCAGCATTCTCCTCCATCAAAAAGTATTCTAAAATGTCTTAACGACACAGAACTTTTGAAAAAAACTCATTCTGATATTGGGCATTTATTTCAAGTTCATCAACATTACAGATGTGCTGCGAAGCGCATCCCTCATATGTTATTCCTTGGTCTTTTTTCTGATCGTGCCCCGGTTATTCTGTCAAAGACCCTGTAGGAGAGTGACTGTTCCGGAGGGCACGGTTTAAGCTCCTGCACATGAATCGCTCAGTTGTTTGCCAGAAGGATTGAGCGGGCTCCGCCCACCAGCAGCACTCTGCCCGTTTCTTCCTACCTTCACCAGCATTGGCATTCTGTAAAGTGCTTTTCAGACAGAATAAATTATACGAGTTAAAACATAAACTCTGAGCAAAGGTGTAAATGCTTAGAAATTAATAGTATAACATGAGGCAAAACGTACAATGTGTATTTCTTATTAGGAGTCTAACTGAACTAGTCCTCAAGGGTTTTCATTAACGTTCCGATGGTGTGGAGTCTTCAGAACAGATACCGTGCCCAAGAGTTCTTTACTCTTTCTGAGCCAGTACAGACCTTCTTGTGTAGAGGGTTGGAGAGAAAAGTTGTTCGTATCGTTCTTGTCTTTATTTTTTTTCCTAACTTAGCCCTAGGTCTTGGGACAGGTGTACGGAAAGATTTAGGGGGGAGTATATGTGGGTTGTTTTTTTTTTTTTTTTTTTTATCATATAAAGCAGATTTGGATAATATACGACTGCAGTGTGCGTCTGCGTTCCTTACGAATTCTGTGTACGTTTCAGGTGTGCAACAGAGAAACATGGCTCAAGAAACTAATCACAGCCAAGTGCCTATGCTTTGTTCTACTGGCTGCGGATTTTATGGAAACCCTCGCACAAATGGCATGTGTTCGGTGTGCTATAAAGAACATCTCCAAAGACAGAATAGTAGTAATGGTAGAATCAGCCCACCTGGTAAGTAATCCTGTTCACACGCAGCAGTGTTCATAATTGAGATACGTTGGGAGAGCACGACGTACGTGATAGCGTTTCTGCTCTCACACTGTACCCCCGTCCCTGCGTCCGTACCAGCAAAATTCCTCTTTCTGTGTTGTCGTCATCACTGGTGTCCTCACCCATCGAAAGTAACTAGTAAAAATCCGTTCAGCCTTACTTGCCGGCTTACTCTTACTTACTTGCTCTGTTATCTTAGCTAGAATGCAGGCATCCTTCTTCGCGTACACGTATGTGTCCAGGTAAGTAAGGCATAAGGGAGTGAGGGTTAGGAGGACCCGGGTTATTTTATCTGGGATGACCGTTGAAGCCGAGATGGCTGTAGAAGGAGAGAGTGGGTTCGAGGTGGCCACGGCTGACTTGAGAGAGCCCGCCACCGTCAGGAAGCGGAGGGGCGGCCGCGGGGCCGGGACCCAGGGCGCTCGGCACTGGCTCACTGTGCTTGTGCGTCACCCTCTGTGCCGCGGACTCTCCCGGGGTGTGGGGGTGGGTGTGTGTGTCCGTAGTTACCAGAAGGGTGGGGAGGACTCTGAGTATGAGCTTTGTGGAGGTGGAGCGTTGATAGTGTCATCCGGGGTGGCTGTTGTACGGATCGATGCCCGAGTGTGGGGTTTTGTGGTTAATGGAGGTGCAGGCAGTTACTTCGTTCACAGTTTTGTAGGGGGTCTTTCTCATCATGGTTTCGTGTTCAAGCCAAGAGCTGGAAGCATGTAAATGAAATTTCTCTAAATTTTCTCAAGGCTAAGATCAAATGAATATAGATTGTTGGGGTTTTTTTTGTTTTTGTTAGAGAGAGAGAGAGTCTGAAGCAGGCTCTGCACTGTCAGCGCACAGCTGGACACAGGGCTCAACCTCACGATGCATGAGATCACGGCCCGAGCCGACCGAGATTGAGTCAGACGGTCAACCCACTGAGCCATCCTGGTGCCCCAGAAATTGTTTTTAACATGAAATTGTCATCTACATTTCTGCTTTATGAAGAACCGTGGGAGGGGCGCCTGGGTGGCTCAGTCGGTTAGGCGGCCGACTTCGGCTCAGGTCATGACCTCGCGGTTTGTGAGTTCGAGCCCTGCGTCGGGCTCTGTGCTGATGGCTCGGAGCCTGGAGCCTGCTTCGGCTTTTGTGTCTCCCTCTCTCTCTGCCCCTCCCCCACTTGTGCTTTTTCTCTCTCTCTCTCTCTCTCGAAAATAAGTAAACATTAAAATTAAAAAAAAAAAAAGAACGGGTGAAAAACGTAGCCTCATGTGCTGAGCACAGATTTTAGTTCTGGACTTCTATCCGCTTTAACTGCTACAGCTTTGGTTCTAAATCCCTCTACGTATACAGCAGTGCTTGGAAGAGTTTGTGGATTAAAGGATCCAAGTGACACGGAGTCCTGAGAAACGCGAGTGTAGTTTATTAACATATACAGTTTGTATATGGTTTTTTTCTTGGTTGAAATTAACTTTTTTCCAATTGGAATATTACTGAAACATTTTTAACGGAAAGCAACGAACCAGCATACTCTATATTCAGTAAAACAAGATTTCTAGCTGTTTTGCGGAAGGTGGGTGGTGGTTTCTCAGGGAAGGTGTGGGGACGCCCAGAGCGCAGGGTCACTGACACCAAGCGCGGTTCTGTTGCAGCGGCTTCTGTCGGCACCCTGTCCGAGTCTTTCCCGGTCCAGTGCGCGGACGGCAGCGTCCCCGATGCACAGTCACCCCTAGACTCCACATCTGCATCCGTGCAGCCCAGGTAAGACGCTGTGTCTGCACGGTGCTGGGAAAGCTGCCGAGGAGCAAAGCGTATCCTCTCTACGTGCTTGGGTCTCTGTGGGAGGACTGGGTCAGGACTTTGGGGTTAGCTGGCCTGAGAACAGCAGTTAGAAAGTCACGTTTACCTTGGGAAGCAGTGGGGAAGGTGTCTTCTCAGTTTGCATTTCTTTTTCAGACGGCTTTTCCTTCGCTTCTGCTCATCCCATGTCCCGCCCCCGACATCCTTGTGAATTCAGGCGCCCAGTCCTGCCCCCCGCGGCCCCACTGTGCGCAGGGCGGCTTTCCCTTCTCACTCTGGGAGCACAGACCTACTGGCTTCGTCCTCACTCTGCTGTTAGGAAGCGGGGACCGGGTTTCCACCCTCTAGTTCTTTCTCCGCTTCGTGATCGGAGACGCCCAGTGCCCTTCCCACCGCGGCATCAGGGCCCCCGGAGCCGGTCGTGACCACCGCGCTGGTTTTCGTGGGGTGCCTTCGTGCGCGGAGGGCGCTTGCTGCTGCTCTGAGTTCTGAAGCCGTGAACTCCAGGCCAGACCGGTCTCCAGTTTCATGGCTGTCTGTGCTAAATGCACAAGTTATAAAGAAGGATCTCTGTGTTTGTTCTTGCTGTGATGACTGCTTAGATATGTTGGACGCATACTTACTACATCATTTTAGGTACCGTTCATGCCGGGAAATCACTTTTAAAATCTCGATATTTTTGCTTTTCTAGCCCTGTATCAAATCAGTCGCTTTTATCCGAATCTGTAGCATCTTCCCAAGTGGACAGTACGTCTGTGGACAAAGCAATCCCTGACACGGAAGACCTGCAAGGTTTGCACGTGGGCTCGCGCGGGTTCGGTCCTTTACCCGACAGCTGGCTGTTACAGGCCGGGCCTGTCCGAGGTGCCGCTATCTTTTAAATTGCCAGCCTCAAATACAGTTTGCTGTTTGTTTTCTTTATGAGCAGAACGTTTTAGGTCTTCGGGTATTTAATTGACTGAACTGTTGGGAGCCATTTCCCACTTCTGTGTAATTATGTCATCAGTATAAAGTCGAAAGCCGTAAATGTGTTTAATTGAGAGTTGTGAGTGAGTGAGCAGTGGGATTATATTCTCCTGTTCTCTCTTACTCTTATTCTTACCAGTTTAACCCAAATACTAGTTCCCCTCCAAGTACCTGGGGCTGCTGGTTTACGAGGAATCTCTTGTTTCTGACCTGGGCCGTCGAAGAGACCATTGAATTTGACCGGCAGTAGACCCTCTCCCGTCGGTAACCCACTGTGGCATCTTGCTCAGTGCCTCGTGTCCTTGCCCACGCTCTACACGCCCCCCTTGTGTGGGTCACGGTGATCTGGGAGGGCTTTGTCGGAAGGCAGCGATCCTAGGGGAGACGCTTAGGAGGCTGGGAGGCAGACTGCGCTGGATGGGTTCTGTTCCACCAGCACGGGGACGATGGCTTTACAGAAGGAGGACACTCGGGAAAGGTGAGCCCAGGGTGACCATTGTGTCCCTTTGCCTCTGGCACGGTTCAGAGAGACAGGCTGCCCTGACAGTGACCCCCTCCACGGGACATCGTGCTCACATGACAGCGAGAGAAACTTCTGGCGATGTTAGTTTAAGCTCTCTAGTTCAGATGTAGTTGAGCTGGCTAATTTCTCTTGCTCTGAGTTTATGCCCAATAAATGTTGGCATAATTGTGCCCGTCGTGGATTTTGCCATAGCAAGGATATGTACTATTTGGCCAACATAAGCATTATAAGTATAAATAATTTTTATTTCTTGGTTAAATAGAAAAACTTAAGGAAGGGGCGCCTGGGTGGCGCAGTCGGTTAAGCGTCCGACTTCAGCCAGGTCACGATCTCGCAGTCCGTGAGTTCAAGCCCCGCGTCAGGCTCTGGGCTGATGGCTTGGAGCCTGTTTCCGATTCTGTGTCTCTCTCTTTCTCTGCCCCTCCCCCGTTCATGCTGTCTCTCTCTGTCCCAAAAATAAATAAAAAACGTTGAAAAAAAAAATTTAAAAAAAAAAAAAGAAAAACTTAAGGAAGGGCACAGATGAGGGATGATTTCAAAGCAGAAAGAGAAGAATCCCTGAGATTTAGTTACGCATGAGACGCGGGGAATAGGAGCAGGGAGGTAAAGCTTTCGGTTTTGCGACGGTAGCGGTGGTGGTGGCGGGCTGCTTCAGACCGGGCGCTGGGAGAGGTGGCACGGCCAGACCAGGTGTGCGCGGGGCGGGATCCCATTTCAGAACCGAAGAGCTCGGCTGGAGGTTGTAGGTCGAGCGTTGGTCTTTAAATGTGTGATCGGTGTCACGTCTGAGACTTGGAAGTCCTTGGCACACTTTGAAAAGTGAGAGGCTGAGATTAGGGGAGCAAGTCGGATAACAACTCAGCAGAAGGAGAAGTCATCTGGGCCCTGGGTTATTGCAGCCCCCAGGTGCCGACCACTAGAGAGTTCGGAGAAGCAAGGGTTGCTGAGAGCGCAGGAAGGAAAAATGAACACAGGCTGCTGACCTCGCTTATGTTCTGTCTCGCAGTGGCACGTATTGTAGACTGTGAGCGAAATGGGTGCTGCGGGCAGACGTGGCAGCAGTTGGTGTCCACGGCCACCGAGGATGAAGACAGGGTGGTGAACGTACACCATGCGTGTGTGGAGGACGGCGTGGCTTTCTGCACTGAGTGGCCCTGGCAACAAGAGTACCAAAGGTGGCCTTGAAGCCACATTAGGAGAAATCGTAAGGCGTGTTGAAAATCCGTAGACTCCTTTTTTCACGTACGATTTCAGTGACCTTGGAGGTTAAGCCAGTAGCAGCTTCTAAGTACCTTTTAAAAACTCAGCATTCGTTATCTTAGCGTTGCAGGATCTCCGAGGAACCAGGTGTAAGTTTTCATTTGAGTTTAAGAGGATTCGTTTTCAGTATTTTAAAAACGTCTTGCCCACCCCGTTGAATTAAGACTGTCTTCTTTTATGAGAAACGTGTACCCGAGTGGAGGTGTCCCCCAGTGTCCAAAAGTAGAGCGTTTCTGTCAAGCCTTTTGTAAACCAAAACGGGATAAAGAAGCAATTGCCATTTCATAAACACGGAAATTCTCTTTGGGTATCTACTGGTTAGCAAAAACAGGTCCTAACGTAGGTTTTTTGTAAAAGTGAAGGGGCATGAAGCAGACTCGCGGAGAGCGGGGCCAGGCGTGCGTGCGCGTGCATGCGTGCCTGCGTGTGTACACGCACACTCCTAACGCCGATGTACTTGTGCTTTCCCTGGTGGTAGGAGTAAATGCAGAGAACGCTTTTCTCCGTCTATTTAGTGGTTGGACGAAAACTCACAGAGAAGAAGTCTTGGACTCCGGCCCTACGGTGTCTGAGCTGGACTCCAGGCCAGAGTTGTGCCCACGGCCGTGGTGCTTCCTAGATTAGGAGGTGAACGTGGCTTCCTGTCACCAGGGGCAGCCCTCCGTTGCCAGGGCGGGCTCCTCTGCTTTGGTGACCTGCCAAGTGTCTACTCCCTCTGTGTCCCTCAGGGAAATTTATCTAGATGGGAAGAAAATCCCAGATGGAAGAGGGTACGTGAGTAGCAGCTGTGTACCCAAGCCAGACTTTCCTGATGTTTTTTTGTTTATTTTTGAGAGAGAGACCGAGTGCGAGAGAGGGAGGGGCAGAGAGAGAGGGAGACACAGAATCTGAAGCAGGCTCTGAGCCGTCAGCACAGAGCCCGACGCGGGGCTCGAACCCACGTACCGTGAGATCATGACCTGAGCCTAAGTCGGACGCTCGACCGACTGAGCCCCCCAGGCGCCCCTCCTAACATTCTTCATTGGAGTTTTCAGATTAGGATTCTTGAGACAGCTTTGTTCTCTGTAGCTATTCTGCTGATAATTAAGATTTGTTGGCCACCCGGTGGGCGGTACTGCTTTCATTTTGTCCCCGTGGCTCTGAAGAATTTTTCTCGCGTTTAAATGAGTATTTAGCGTATTACAGCACGTTTCTCATTTCATTATTCTTTTTACTTTAACGATTGGCGATACCTCACTCGCGTGGTCTCTAACTTAGGAATGTCGGATTTTCAGTTCACAAAAGGTAGCTTCAAAACTTCTTTTAAGCGTTTTGGTGCACTTGAAACCATCCTACTTGATTGTCTGATGGCACAGCATTGCCTCCCCCCTTCAGTTCACCTGAGTCTCTCAGATGCTGGATCTTCCCCAAAAGAAGCGGCATTGGGGTCCGAGGTTCTACTACAGCGTGTGGACCCGACACCCCACTTCTCTGAGCCATATTTGTGTCGTAAAGGAGAGGTGCCCCAAGCCCACGGGATAACGGGCTGACCGCACAGTCTTACTCTGTGTGACACCGCTTAAAACTCAAAGATTTCTTCGGACTGGAGAGGGTGGGCGAGAATAGCCGAGCGGTCCTGGAAAACGTAGAGCAGCGTTCAAAGCATACCACCTGCTGCAGTCCCCAAGACCGCGGGAACAGGCGAGAGGACACTACCGTCGGGCCCTGGAGTGACACTGGGCGTCCGGAGATACACCTCGCGGTTCGCGGGCAGCTGATTTCCGCAGGGGGCCGAGACCATCCAGTAGGCGAAGCCTGGGCTTCAGCAGGTGATGCTGGGACACTTGAAAGAATGAGACCTCTCCTTCACCTTTTACAGACGTTTGCCCCAAAACACATCAAAGACCCAAATGGTAGGAGCTGAAACTGGAAAACAGGCATAACTCCTCATGGCCTTGGGTGAGGCAGTGCCTCCTTGGACGGGACGCCTAGAGCAAGCACAAGGGACCGGAGGAAAACGGGCGCATTGACCTACGGCAGAGTCAGGACCCGGGTGCTTCATGGAGCGCCATCAGGAGCGCGAAAAGGCAGTCCAGAGAATGGTTAAGAATATTTGTGAATCCTGTGTCTGATAGGAATGTGTAAAGAGGTGTCATCGTTCAACAGTAGAAAGACCAGTCTTTTAAAGGGCAAAGGAGAGGATTTGAATAGATGTTTCTCCAGAGAAGATACACAGACGGTCCACGTGTTGAGGATATGGAGGAATTAGAACCGTAATACATGTTTGTTGGGGATATAAAAGGACACGGCCTCTTCGAGAAACAGTTTGGCAGTCACAGATTTAATTCAGAAAGTTAGAGAGTTAACTGTATGGCCCAGAGACTCCTTTCCTAAATCCCAGTAGATGGAAAGCCCACGTCCACACACACAAACTTGTGTAAGGGTGTTCACAGCTGCACTGCTTACAGCGACCAACTAGATGGCCGTCAGCAGACGGGCTCTGAGTGGACACAGAGAGGCGGGCTCTGTACTCCCTGGAGTGCTGCTTGGCCTGGAAGGGAGACTGGTTCCGGGGCCCCCCCATGTGGGTGGGCTTTGGAAACAGGGCAAGCAGAAGAAGCCGGGTACACAGGCCACGGGTTGAATGGTTCATTGGGACAGCAGGTGGGCGCCGTGAGGAGGTTTCTCTGCTGGAGAAGGAGCCCTGAGCGGGGAGGTGCTCGGGGACCAGCCAAGGGGCCGCAGCCGCTGGACGCCCGTTGGGGCCTGACGCCAAGAACCTGTCAAAACCAAGTCAAGGAAGATTCCTGAGGTGCTGGGTTCTGACCGGTGGGTAGGGGAGACCGCCTCGTGAAGTTCGGTTCCTTTTTCGTTTTTTTTAAAGATAGCCCAAAGTCGTATTTCAAGAAGATTGATGTGACGCTTCTTTGCCCCCAGACAGCTGCTAACAGAAACTGGTCTCGTGCACAGAGCTGCTCTGTCCGGAACGGCGGCCACTGGTCTCCAGTAGCGTGGGCACCCGAAGCGTGGCTGGGCCGGAGCTATGTAGTTCAGTACGTGCTCGTTTGCGGATATGCTGGGTTTTGAAGACTGAGTATCAAAAATATGAGAAATATCTCGTTAATACTTTCATAGCAATCACATTTTTAAATGATAATATGTATTAACTTACCCTTCTTAAACTTCCTAACACGATGGCTGGAAGATATAAAATTAAATCTGTGGCTCGGCATATTTTTTTGGACCCTGCTACTATACGGGCTCACTTTTCTCACAAATATTTACAGTGTTCTCATTTTGTAAAGAGTTCTTGAGCTAGGAGTAACTCAGAGATGATTCGGTCCACCTCCTCACTTCGCGTGAAACGAAGTACAGAGGAGGACAGGGAGTGTTACCGCAGGGGGTCATCGGAAAAGTGTGCACGCGCAGTCAGTGTCTGCCGTGCGGCCACTCTGTTTCCGCCCTGGGCGGAGGTGATGAGTGGGACCCTCGTCCTCCTGGGTCAGCAAGGCCCGGGGGTCACGTCACAGGGGTGCCGTGTCCACCGTCAGCTTTGTCGGGGTGCCTGTTAATGTCCTCCTGTGTGTCACTTTTCACAATGCGTATTAAAATGCTCCCAAACACAGGGAATGCTGAAGAGTTTTATACACTCACTGTTATGTTTGGGTACTTTTATCCTTAACAGGACCCAGAGTAGAGGGCCTTGTTTCTTTTGAATGTGATCATCCATGTGGGTAGTTGAACTATAATTTTATCTGCCCTGTGCTTTTGAAAATGTTTTTTAAGTTTATTTATGTTGAGAGTGAGAAAATGAGTGTGAATGAGGGGGGAGGAGCAGAGACAGGGAGAGAGGGCGAGAGAGGGAACCCCGAGCAGGCTCCGTGCTGTCAGCACAGAGCCTGACGCCGGGCTCACTGCCACAAACCGCGAGGTCGTGACTTGAGCCGAAATCAGGAGTTGGACGCGTAACCCACTGAGCCCCCCGGGCGCCCCTGCCCTGTGGTTTTGAAGCATCTTGAAGTCACTGGCCAATCGACTTTGTCTAGTTGAGATTCCCGTTAAAAATGAAGTTGATCCCGCAGCCTTAATGCCATCGCACAGGCGGCCCGAGTAGACCTTCGGTCGTGCAGATACGATGCAGGCAGCCGCCGGTCGCTAACCCTTAACGAGCAGGTGCCCTCTTGTCTTCGGTGCTCATTTCAGATTGCGAAAAACTGCCCAGTTCCGAGCAGACTTCCTATTTTGGCTTCAGGTTCAGTATGAGCACGGCCCTTTTGAAAGACTGGATTGTTTCCTTTTACGTGATCATGAGTTTGATCGGGCAGGCTTTGGTCGTAAGCCTCACAGAAAGTAAGGAAACAGAATCTCTGGGAATCGTAGACTCAGGCCAAACGCCGTATCCTCTTGCCCACGAATTGATTTGTGAATGTTTCAACTCTAGCTACCGACCACTAGTTTGAGGTAAGCTAAGGTCACCTTGGTCCCCTGGGGATCTAGTGGACAGTGATCAGCGTCAGATGCTCGCCCCAGCTCCTGGGCTCTTAGATTCCTTGTGGACTCTTAGCTCTACAGGCTAAGTGTGCTGTAGACGGACCTTCAGGGTCCATACTGTGAAATGTCTTCCTTGAGACGCTTCCGTGCGACGGCATTCGTGTCTGTGGCAGGCGAGTGCCTGTTTTCACCTCTCTGTTTCCACATACCAGAGTTTGTGCCTCGGTAATTAAACCCGTCTTGTTAAAAAATGTTTTCTTGTGGTAGTGCTGTTACTGCCACTAAAGCATTGTTTATATATTTATTTGAATATCACGGTTTCTCGGGAGAACAGGTTAGATATTACGGCTTACAGATTTCAGAGACAATAAATATATTCTCTTTGGATTGCGAGTTAAACTATTTTTGAGCCCTTTACACATAGAGGGATGTTACCTGATATTGTTCCGGGGGCTGGGGATACAACAAGTAAACGACACTCCGCCCCGGCCCCCCTGGAGCTCGAGTCCTGAGGCTGTTTATTGATAATAAAAGGTTGTATGTGTCCATAATGTGTTTCAAAATAAAACGTTCGTGTTAGTAGAACTGTCTCCCATCTGGCTTCAGAATTTCTAGGTGGAGTGATCACAGAGTTGTTCATTTGTGCGTGTTCACTTTTCGGTTTGTGCTGTTTGTCTTCGTCGTGTTTTGTTAAAATAGGAGGTCATATGGTTAACATAGGTTAGAATCCATGACCTCACATGACTGAGAGCCCGCTCCGCGTAGCTCGCTGGACAGGAGCTGGAGGTGCAGACGGGAAATACGATACCGTCCCTCCTTGGTGGGCTGACCCCGTAATTGGGGAAACCGGGGCACGTGATCACAGAGGGCGAGTAGTTCAGGAATGCGGTTCGGGTCTCTGTGCGGCGCCAGCTTGCGGTCAGGGCGTGAGGATCGGCACCGGGAGCAGGAGCGGGAAGGACGAGCCCCTGCCCTGGAGGAGCTCACCGGACAAGCTCCCACCCTGGAGGAGCACACCGCTAAGCCAGGTTCAGGCAGACAGGCGGTTCCCACCGTGTGGGCAGCACTACTGGGGCTCACGGTAAGCTTCCTGATCCAGGTCGGTGCGTAGAGGGTGGGGAAGAGTTGATGGTAGACGCTTAAAAATGAGAGTCAGCCCCGTGAAGAGTGGGACCCGAGGGCCGTGGGCAAGCATTCCACACGGAAAGGAGGCCGACGAGACCAGAGGCCAGAGACCGTGTGTGTTCAGAGAGACAGGCGCTTCGGGATGGCTGTAGCAGGGGGAGGGTGCCGCCGGGCCTCCAGGCTTTGTCCTGGGGGTGAGTCACATCGCGGGGCGTGGGCTCCGTGCCGTGTCAAGTGTGGCCCGGAGAGGCACGCATGTGGCGGGCCCAGGATTTGGTGGGACTGGTCAGGGAGCCGGGGGTGATGAGTGGGCCTCGTGGAGAAGTGGGACGGCTTCTGTGGAGGAGGGGATACTTGAGCTGCTCCTGAGAAAGAAGAGCAGGTGGACCCAGGCGTGAGGAGGTTGAGGAAGGGGCCCTTCGGGCCCAGCCGTGGGTGGTGTGAACACAGGTGCCTGGCCCCACAGCGACCGTGGAGTGTCACTGTTTGGGAGCGGGATGGCGTATGTGCTGGGCCACGTGACCGCCCCTGTCTGGTGACCGCGTCCCGGAGGGCTCAGTGAGGTAGGGTTTAGGGGCAGGAATTGGAATCTTGGTGCAGCCGGCCTTCGCTTCGCTGCCTAAATGCGTCATTTTATTATCCTGTTTGTAACATTCTACTACATCGACCTTGCTAACATTTTAAAGGTTTTATGTGGAACATTCTGAGACTTTTAAACACGGTGCTCTACCCGGTCTTGCTTTCAGCCTTTTTTTGCCCTTGTTCTGAGAAATCTACATAGTTCGGACCCCAGCAATATTCAGAAGTTGGCCTGTAGCCATCTCCTTACACACTCCCGTAGAAAATACCCCAGAAGTATTTGTGTGCGTGCGTGCGTGCGTGTGTGTGTGTGTGTGTGTGTGTGTATATGAGTGCTTGCACCTTTTATTTCAAATACGTAATTTAAAAAACATAGGGAATGCCGTGCTAGATCTAGAGTCAGTGTTAACATATTGATATATGTTCTTCCAGATTTCCTGCGTGTGCACATCCACACGTATGTCACATGCACACATACATTTGAGGAATAGGGGGTCATATTATGTCATCGGCTTTGTAACTCCGTGTAAGCCTCTTCCAGGCTAACGGAGTCCTCAGTGGCCCTCACAGTAACAGACTGGTGGGGTGGGAGGGGGACGGCCACCAACCAGTGTCAGAATCTTACTGAATAATTAAACTGTACCTCCTTCCTGTTTTGTCAGCTTCAGTATCAGATACGGCGCAGCAGCCATCTGAAGAGCAAAGCAAGTCTCTTGAAAAGCCAAAACAGAAAAAGAACCGCTGTTTCATGTGCAGGAAGAAAGTAGGACTTACTGGTAAGGGCCGAAGTGCAGTGGCGTCAGCCTCGGAGTGTTCTTTAAAATAACGCGTGCCTTACTGTTCCAGGCCCCAGGAGGTTCACGTGTGTTCCCGTGAGAGCTAATCCTGGACTCGTTCCCGCTTCTGAGTTTTCTTAAAGTGTCTTTAATTATATACCTGAGAGTGACATGAATAGATGCTCTTTTACTGGTCCATCCCAGCAGAGTCTTCGAATGTCAGACGGGTCGGGCCCGGGCGCCAGGTGCTCCGAGGGCCAGAGGGTGCACACAGGAGGGGACCCAAGCTCGGCCGGCCCCGTTACTCGGGGACGGAGAAAACGTAGTGAGATGCCACTTGGGTGTGGAGCAGAGGAAGCACAGTCAGCAGACTCTGGGAAGTCGGACAGGTGCCGCGGTTCATCCGAATGGAAGAGGGGGGGGTAGGAGCCCGTCACGGAAAGTACCACGGCGGCAGCACGTTTGAGGCAGGCCCTGAAGGAGGGCTGTGACCCAGAGCTGATGGAGTAGGGGCGTTTCAGACAGAAAGAACAGCTCGACCAGAAGGTCGGAGGAAGGAAAGAACGGGGCCTCGTCAGGGGCCGCGGACGGGGAGTGTGGCCGCGGCACGGAGCGTGTGAACGGGGGTGTCGGATACGCGGTGAGACAGAAACACGGACAGGCTCACGATGTGCACTGTGCTTCTTGATGGACGGCGGTCACAGCTTCTAAACAATGACCATTTCTCGCTGTGTGTGCGCCAGGTGCCGTGCTCTGTGTTCCGTAGCATAAGAACTTGTACAGAGCTGACAAGACCGGATAAAATCGGATGCTTTTTAGGAAGGGTTCTCCCGCCAAGGAGTAGGTTGGAGACCAAGTGGAAAGGGGATTATAATCTGATGTCAGAGGCACTTAAGACTGGCCCGTACTTGGGCAGATGTGTTTATTTAGAGAATACAAGCACGGGCAAATAAGACATTTCGAAATAGACGTAGTTCGTGTCAAATACAGGCTTTCTGAGTCTCAGAAACACTCAGACTTCGTGATGGGAAGGTGGAGACTCCGTAATTTTCATCTTGTCCGGTCTGTCGGTCTGGGGTTGGAGTTGGCTTCATTTTCCATTCATTGTCACGAGGGGACAGAATGTGTTTCTGAAACAAACAAAAAAAAAGGTGGTGGAGGAAACTTCCATCAAACGTCAGTGTTCAAAATGTCGATTCCTGTGCTCCGTTTGCAGCAGCTCCGTCACATCAAAACACTCCGTTATGAGAAGCAGGACCGGTTTTCTATAAAGGCCCTCCACCCACACTCGAGACCTCTCTTTCGGCTTCAACCCTGTGGGCATTTCCCTAAAACTAAATCGCATTATTGCACGTTTACCGTGTGTTAAGTGCTCACCACGTTCCCCGTTCGGTCCCCACAGTAACTTATTCCAAAGTTACAGATGCAGAAACTGAGGCTCGGAGAAGCCCGGTAACTGGCCTGCGTTAGTCAGCCAGCGGATTCACGCTGAGGCGGCCCTGACGCCCCCCTGCTGCTGCTCGCACCCCTGCTCGTACTTGCGCTGAGCCGCGGGAGCCCCGCCCCCACAGGGGCCTGCCGCGGGAAGCCAGCGTGGATCCAGGCCTCCCAGAAGTTTCCTTACACCTTCTTCACTAAATTTTAAGGTTGCCTCTGACGGTGTGCTTTCCTGCACACTTGGAATTTGGATTTGAGAAGCGTTTTACATTCGGTGCAGCGATCCCGACTTGGGTAGGAAGTAATTGTGACCACGTCCCAGGTGGAGACCCGAGTGCAGGGCAGCGCTTGTGATTTGCCGTGCTACGCACCTGCATTCGTAGGGTAGGAAGGAGGAAGGAAGCGGTCAGCTGGTGCAGTCTGAACCGAAACCGTTACTAGGTCCTGCAACTGCCCAGCGTGATTGTTTAGACGCCGCGCTGCGTAGCCGATGCTGTTAGTGTTGACGGTGCTGAGGCACTGCGCAGTCAGTCCCTCCCTCCCGCTCACGCATGTGTACTGATCCGTTTGCAGGGTTTGAATGCCGGTGTGGACATGTGTACTGTGGTGTACATCGTTACTCAGACGTGCACAATTGCTCGTACAATTACAAAGCTGATGCCGCGGAGAAAATCAGAAAAGAAAACCCGGTAGTTGTCGGCGAAAAGATCCAGAAGATCTGAACTCCTGCTGGAATACAAACTCCTTTGACCATCTGCAAACTAAAAGTTGACTTGAGGTCTTTTTTCCTAGTCCTGGGGAGTGTAGAGCAGTGTGCGTGGCACAGACCTTTTAATCATGCATGTCAACCAGAAGAATAGATTTTTGGTTTTGTTTTGAAAATGACTCTGAACATTTATTTCCATTGCAGTTTCTGTGGCTGAAAAGACTTAAGTAAACTTTACAAGTATTATCCTTCTAAGATCATTTTAATTTTAGTTGAGCGCAGAGGGCTTTTCTAACAAACGTGGAGACCTTTCGGAGGGCTGTGATTTTTCCAGTATTAAACATGCATGCGTTGAACTTGCAGTTTATTTTTCTCATTGTGTGTGTATATAGAGCTTTTCTCTGCAGCACGATTTCTCCTTTGATAATGCCCGTTAGGGCACAACTAGTTACCAGTAACTGAATGTATCTTGATCATTATGGCTGCTTCTGTTGTTTCATTAACAAAGGTTATACCTGTGTTAGCATATAGTTTCTTTGCACCCACTATTTATGTCTGAATCATTTGTCACAGGAGAGTGTGTGCCGATGAGATTCTACGTTTGTGTGTTTCTGAATTGTTTGAGCGAGGGAAGGAACGGCTGTGTGCGTTTCATCGCCGACCGCAGGCTTCTTTCGGTAGCGTTCACCGGTCTGGGTGTGTACACGATACGAAGAACGATCTGGAGTAATCGTGCTGTGTTTATGTTTGCCCCACCTGTCTGTGATTAAATAAAAAGGAAAACCACACGCTCCCTTGTTCTGCCGTTTCTCTTACTCTTGCTGGCGGCTCACCTTGACCTGTGGTGCTTTCGTTTCTCCTCCACTGACTCCGCGCAGCTGCCGCCGCCACCCTTGTCACGTCCGCTTGCGACCGATCTTGCCACGGTGAGTGGTGATCTCCCGTCGCTTTGCGTGGAGGACCTCAGCGTTTCTTTAACGCCAAGAACTGCTCTCAGTCGCTCAGAGATCACATTCTCCGGCTCTGCTCCTCAGCCCGTCATGCCGAGTTAGCGTCTGGTCAGGAAGGAGCTCCTTTTTCTGGTCGAATTCGAAGCGGAAAGGGCCTAAATCAAACACGGCAGCTACAGGATTGTGGACGAGAGAGACCGTCTGTCCCATGGGTTTCACACTCTATCTGCCAGCCAGCCGTTTTTACCCATGAAATGCTACAGAAAACAGATGAAAAGCACTATTTTACAATACAGATTTCTAGGTTTAAGTTTGTCTACCACTTCTTGGATGTAATGATGGCTCAGCGTTAAAATCTGTAAATGTAACGTATTTAAATGTAATCTGTCAATTTACTACATGAACAGATTCAAGAGAGCAAACCGTTCTGACTAGCTCAGCAGATTCAGGTTAAGCACCTAATAGAATTCAACACCCACTCATGATGAAAACTCTTGGTAAGTCAGAACCAGGAAGGAATTTCCTTAAGCTGATGGTTTCTGTGTAAAACCAAACAAAGAAATGAAAACCGGCCATCTTCCAAAAAGAGGAAGCTCATTCCCTTTTAAAGTCGGGAACACAGGGCTGCCTGCGGTGAGTTGGAGATCTGTGTTCAGTAGAGTCAAAACAGAGTCAGTCATAGGAAGCAGGAAGGAGGAGACGCTCGATATTTGCATGTTAACCTGTTTGTTCTTACAGAAAGTCTAAAGGAATCTGGAGAAAGTACTAGAAATAGAGGGTGTAGTTAGGTAGCGAGGTGTGGCATTACCTCTCAGAAGCCAGGTGCATTTCTTCATGGCAATAACTAGAAAGCCAGAAGATACCTTTTATGGCATCATCACCAAGTACCTAGGACGTTAACAATACATACTGAAGGCCTCTTTAAGAAAACACTAGGGGCACCTCAGTGGCTCAGCCAGTTAAATCTCCGACTCTTGATTTCGGCTCAGGTCATGACTTCACGGTCCATGAGTTCGAGCCCCCCCCGTGGGGCTCTGCACCAAGAGTCTAGGACCTGCTTGGGATTCTCCCTCCTCCCTCTCTCTCTCTCTCTCTCTCTCTCTCTCTCTCTCTCCCTCCCTCCCTCCCTCTCCCTCCCTCTCCCTCTCCCTCTCCCTCTCCCTCTCCCTCTCCCTCTCCCTCTCTCTCCTCCTCTCCTCTCTCTCTCAAACTTCAGAACTTGTTTCTTTTTTTTTTTTAAAGTATTATTAAGAGACAATAACTAAGACCTCAGTAAATAGGAAGAGACACGTTAATAGCTAGGAAGACAATAGAAAGTTGTCATGTGTCCCCAAATGGACCTATAGATTCAAATATATTCCAATCAAAATCACACCAAGTTTTCTCATGGAACTTGTTAAAGCAATTTCAAAATAAAAGGTGAAAGAACGCCAAGGGCTACAGCATTTCAGAAAAGAAAAGGCAGGGTGGGGGGCACTTGTCCTGTCGGATGTTAAGACCTGTTCACATGAAGCTATGTTAACGAAGAGAGCTCGGTGTGAGCCAAGGGCTGTACACGTTTCCCAGTGGAGCAGCCCAGAATGCCCAGAGAAGGGCACACGTGGACTGGACTTCGGCGTAAGAGGTGGCACGTCACATTGGGGAAAGAGAATTTGATAATTGGAGCTGGAATGACTGGGTATGTATTTGTGGGAAAGGGTGAAAGTTGATTTCCTACCTCATGCCATAGGAAGTTAATGTCTTAAATGTAACACAAAATTTTAAGACCTGGGGGAAAAAAGTAAAGATAACTGCTGCTTTGCCCTTGAGACATGAAGCATGAGCTGAAAGTTCTACAGACAAATCTGGCATTCAAATGAGGTGTTTTACACCCAGGAATACATTTAACCAAGGAGGAGAAAGACCTGTACACAGAAGACCTGGGTAAAAAAAAAATGGAAGGTGGTACGAACAGAAAGATCCTCTGTGCTCACGGATTTGAAGAAATAATGTCGTCAGAATGCCCATAATACCCGAAGCAGTCTACAGACTCCATGCCGTCCCTTTCAACACACCAATAGCATCTTTCACAGAATCAGAATAAATGATCGTAAAATCAGGAACCACGAGAGGCCAAGAAACCAAATCAGTCTTGAGAAGAACAAAGGTGGAGGTACCACGTTCCTGGATGTTAAACCATACTACGGCTACGAGAAAGTCAGGGTGACAAAAGCAGAAAGAAACAACTGGGACTCCATCAAACTAAAAAGCTTTCACATGGTGAAAGAAACCATGGACAGAATGAAAAGGCAACCTATTGAATGGGAGAAGAGATTTGCAGATGACATATGTGGTAAGGGGTCAATATCCAAAATACATAAAGAAGTGCAGCTGAACACCCCCCCAAAAATACTTGATTTAAAAAAAAAAAACAAACAGGCAGAAGACCTGAGTAGAAACTTCTCCAAAGAAGACATCCAGACGGCCAACAGACACGAAAAGATGCTCAACGTCACTCGTCATCAGGGAAATGCCAATCAAAACCACAACGAGGTACCGCCTCAACAGCTGTCAGAGTGGCCAACGTTAACAACTCAGGAGACACAGGTGTTGGTGATGCGGAGAAAGGGGAACCCTTGTGCACGGTTGGTGGGAATGCACACTGGTGCGGCCGCTGTGGAGAACAGTGTGGAGGTCCCTCGACGAAAAGTAAAGATACCATACGATCCAGCAGTTCTACTTTGGAGTGTTTACTTCAGGAAGACAAGCTAATTCAGCAAGATAAACGCAGCTTCGTTGTTTATTGCAGCATTATTTATAAGTGCCAAGACACGGAAGCACCCTAAGGGCCCGTCGACCTATGAACGTATTAAGATGTATATATATACAATGGGACGGTACTCAGTCGTAAGAAATGAGCTCTTGCCATTTGCACAACATGGATGGACTTAGAGGTTATTTTGCGAAGTGAAATAAAGAAACACTGGGCACCTGGGTGGCTCAGTTAGTTAAGCATCCGACTTCGGCTCAGGTCATGATTTTGTGCCCCATGACGGGCTCTGGGCTGACAGCTCGGAGCCCGGAGCCTGCTTCGGATTCTGTGTCTCCCTCTCTCTCTGCCCCTCCCCTGCTCGCACTCTAGCTCTCTCAAATGAATGAACATTAGAATAAAAAAAAAAAGACAAATATTGTATGATATCACTCATGTGGAATAAAAAATAAACAAACAAACAGACTTCAGTACAGAGAACAGACTGGTGGCTGCCAGGGGGTCGGGCAGGTGAATACGTGAAAAGCACGAAGACGTACAAAACTCAGGTTATAAGTCACGGGGATGAAAAGTACAGCACTGGGAACGTAGTCAGTATTGTAACACCTGTATGGTGACACGTGGTAACTACACGGACTCTGATGAGCTTTTTAAATGTATGTAAGTGTCCAATCACAATGGCATACACACCAGAAACTCACAGAATATCCTATGTCAACTGTATCTCCACTTTAAAAAGAAAGGAAGATGAAGTCTTTTATGCACTAATAATTTCTTTAATGTTTATTTTTGAGAGAGATAGCACATCTCTCTCACAAGCCGTGAGATCACGACCTGAGCCAAAGTCGGATGCTTAATCGACTGAGCCACCCAGACACCCCCACTCTAATAGATGATAAAGTGTCTTCAAAGAAAGTGAAAAGCTGAGTTACAAACTGGGAGAAATTACAGTGCAAATCAACACGAGTGGCATCAGTGAGGTGCCATTTTACATCCGTTCAATTGGCAAAAATTTAACAGTCTGACGGTATCTAGGGTTGGAGGATCCCACATCGTTTCTTATAAGCTGCTGGTGTTACTCAGAAGTGGGTCAGTCCTTTAGAAGATGTGTTATCTTTTAGGGTTGGACTTCCGCACACCCTGTAACCCAGAAATGTCAGCCCTAAGTGTGTACTGAGGGAAAACTTGCACATGGATAACAGGAGTCAAGAGTTCCTCGCACCATTCACAGAAAGCAAAAACCTAGAAACGACCGAAGTCCCACTGAAGACTGGATGAATAAAATGGGATACGATCTTCCAGTGGAACACTGTGTAGTAATTCAAACTAGTGACCCCCGACTAACCAAGCAAAAGGCATGGTAAGCCTTAGAGATAGAGTGAGCAGAAAGGTCTCAACGTATACAGCATGCTTGCCTATAAAAAGGTGAGTAAAATACACTTCTTTTCGAGTCCTGTAGATGTGACTTACAGGAGGAGAAAAGACAGTGCTGAAGAGAAACGTAAGGATGGAATGCTTACAAGGGAGGAGGCAGGGGATGTGGTACCGTGTGGTCAAGCCCCCAACATTTTTGAGAAGTCCATTCAGGACACTTATATTGGACGAAACTAAAGGCAGACCATGTGTGAACCAGTGCTGAATGTCATGAGCCAAAGATTAGAACTAACCCAGTTTTCTGTACCCAAGGTCCAAAGTGTTAAAATGTTCTCTCTAAAGCGGTTTTGATGAGCACGTTGTGGAATTGAGGGTTACGTAAGAAATGACATTGAATCAGCCCCAGCATTCAATTTGCAATTCACTTTTTAAAAATTTTTTTTGATGTTTACTTTTTTAGAGATGGGGGAGGGGCAGAGAGAGAGAGAGGGAGGCACAGAATCCGAAGCAGCTCCAGGTTCCCAGCCATCAGCACAGAGCCCGACACGGGGCTGGAACTCATGAACTGCGAGATCATGACCTGAGCCAAGGTCAGACGCTTAACCCACTGAGCCACCGAGGGGCCTCTGTAATTTAGGGCTTTTTGCTTTTTTGTTTGTTTTTTGTTTTTAAAAAATTGTCACCAAAAAGCAGTTCCCACAAAGTCCTCTGGCTTCACCTTCACACCTAAATATTAAAGTCATAAATCACAAACTGTGTTGTTGTTCGGTCTTCATACCTAATTTGGGATTTCTGTACTCAAATCTAGCAAAATGTCCTTTCCCCCAGTTTTCCCGGAACCCTAACTTTTGTACTGGGGAGTGCAATCTTGAAACTATTCCTGTGGTCTAAGCTCGAGTCTCAGAAGACACGTTCTTCCTGATGTGAAGACGGTTTATACTGAAGTGATAATCGCTGGACGGCCCCTTTTCTCATAGGTTGCCTAGAACATCTAAATAGATATTCTTGGGGATTTAAAGAGGGACTCTTGGAGTTGTATCTTTTCAAAGACTGGCTGGCTCCCTGGCCTTGTTTTCCGTCTTTCATTAACACACAGAACGAGAGAAATTTAGAGACTCGGCGGAATGGAGGAAAGTCAAGGATGCAGAGAGGAGACGGATAGAATCTAACCAACAAAACCTGGTAGATCATGTAGAGGGCAGCCTCCCAAAAGGCCACGCACATCTATAACATTAAAACGTGGCCCTATGAGACATGAGAGGCCACTACTGCTGTTCCCATGGGCATCGTAAGAGTAAAGGGATACCGTGAACAGCTCTGCTTACAGTGATAACTTAGATGAAATGGACCACTACCTTGAAAGGCATAATTACAAAAACAGGAGAAAGAAATCACCTCACAGGCCTTTATCAAAAGAAATTTAATCAGGGGCGCCCGGGTGGCTCAGTCGGTTAAGCATCTGACTTGGGCTCAGGTCACGACCTCACAGTCCGTGAGTTTGAGCCCCGTGTCGGGCTCTGTGCTGACAGCTCAGAGCCTGGAGCCTGCTTTGGATTCTGTGTCTGCGTCTCTCTGCCTCTCCCCCTGCTTGAGCTCTTTCTCAAAAATAAAAACATTTTTGGGGTGCCTGGGTGGCTCAGTCGGTTAAACGTCCAACTTCAGCTCAGGTCACGATCTCGCGGTCCGTGAGTTCGAGCCCCGCGTCGGGCTCTGGGCTGATGGCTCAGAGCCTGGAGCCTGTTTCAGATTCTGTGTCTCCCTCTCTCTGCCCCTCCCCCGTTCATGCTCTGTCTCTCTCTGTCTCAAAAACAAAAACAAAAACAAAAACAAAAAACGTTAAAAAATTAAAAAAAAAAACTTTTTAAACTGTTAAATACTTTTTAAAAATAAAATTGTCAATTCTTTAAAAAAAAAAATCCCTGCCTGGGACAAATAAGCGATTATAGCAAGGTTGCAGGGTTACGAGGATAATACACACAAGCCAGTTGACATAATAAATACCAACAACAAAAAATTTGAAATTAATACACCATTTTCCATTAGTGCTTGAAGAAATATGGAATACTTTAGTAAAAGTCTAACAAAGTATGTACAAAATGTCTGTGAGGAAGACTACAAAATTAATGAAGAAAAATCAAAGAAGATCTAAACAACTGGAGAACTATTCCATGTTCATGGAAGGACGACTTAGTATTGTCACTTCTTCCCGACTTGATTTATAAATTCAACCCAATCCCGACCCAAATCTCAGCCAGCTGTTTTGTGGATACTGATGAAAGTGATTCAGAAGTTGGATGGAGAGGCAAACAGCCCAGAAGAGCCAGTACGGCAAAACTATAGAACTTCTGGAAAAGAAAATCTAGATGACTTTGGGTTTGATGATTTTTTTTTAGATAAAACCTCAAAATCATGCTACACTGAGAGAAAAAATTGATAGGGTGTACTTCATCAAAGCCAAAAATTCCTCTGCAGAAGACCCCGTTAAGAGAATGAAAAGGCAAGCCACAGATGGGGAAGAAAATATTGGCAGAACACGTATCTCATATAGGACTTTTATTCAAAATATATAAATAACTCTTAAACCTTAACTCTAAGAAACAACCCAATTAAAAGATGGGCAAAATATATGAAGAGTCGCCTCACCAAAGAAGATCTACCGACGATAAGTAAGCAAATGAAGAGGCGCTCAACGTCCTAAGTCACTGGGGAAATGCACATTGACAGTGAGATACCACCACGTGCCTACATACGCAGAGACTAGCCCAAATCAGAACACCGCAAATGCTACAGGCGGTGTGGAACAACAGAAACTCTCATTCATTTCTGCTGGGGATGCAACACGGCACTGACACGTTGAAAGACAGTTTGACAGGGGCACCTGGCTGGCTGGCTCAGTGAATGGAGCGTGTGACCCTTGATCTCTCGGGGTTGTGGGTTCGAGCCCCACGCTGAGTGTTGCTAAAAATAAAATCTTAACAACAACAACAACAAAAGACAGTTGGACAGTTTCTTAAAAGACAGTTCGGGGGTTTCTAAAGAGAGTCTTAACCCTACAAGCCAGCGATTGCACTCCTAGGTTTTTATCCACATGACTTGAAAAGTATGTTCACACGAAACCCGTACATGAATGTTTCAGTAGCTTTACTCATAACTGCCCCAGATTGGAAGCAACCCAGATGTCTTTCAGTAGGTGAATGGATCGACACCGTGGGTCGACATTCAACGGTTACAAGAAGTGAGCTACGAAGGCACAAAGACACAGAGGTACCTTCAGTGTAAATTGGGAAGTTGGAAGAAGCCGGTCTAAAAAGACGGCAACCGTATGACCTTCTGGAAAAGGCAGAATTACAGTGACAGTACACAGAGTGGTGGTTCTGGGTGCGGGTGGAGCACGGGAGGGCGAATCGTGGCAGCACTGATTTGTAGGGCGGTGAACCTCCTCCGTCTGGATGATACCATAACGGTGGATCAATGACACGGATTTGTCCACACTCACAACCGCACAACACAGTGTAGAACCATGACGTAAATCACGGGCTTCGGTTGACGATGATGGGTCAACACTGGTTCAGCGGCTATAACAAATGCAGACGGGTTGGTCGCTCGCTGATCACACTTCAGATGCTCCGGTGGCTCTGATGGGATAGCACACATCTAGAACACCTCCATCGCTGCGGGACATACCGTTAGACAGGGATGGTCTGGCCCAGTGATGGCGTCCCGGGCTGCTCTGGGCTCCTCGGTGCACAAGCAGGAGGAGAGCCCCGAGGAGGCCCGCGCCCCTCAAAAGAGAGCCCAGCCAAGGTGCACGTGAGGCTTTGGGACTTCCCTGGCCTGTCGGGCACAGAGGGATGGGGGAGGGGATCCAAGGCCAGGGAGGCAAGTGGCAGAGTGGCAGGAGAGCTCCTGATCCCGAAACCCGAGGGGAGAGAAAGCGCCCTGACCTTGAGGCTTCGGTCCTGGGGACTCTGAGGAGAGGGGCGGGGGTGTTTGCGAGCAGCCCTGTGGACCGAGGGGAGCTGGGCTCAGGGAGAGCTCCGTGTGCTACAGCGTCTCAGCAGGTCAGCGGGTGGTACTGGCCCCTCTGCCCACCCTGCCGCTGGTGTCTGTGGGGCTTCCATCCGGCTTCAGTCCCCAGGGGGCTGCGAGGCGCCGTGCCATCACAACAGGGATCCGGTAGAACCTGAGACCCTGCGGCGGCCTGAAGACAGACGGAGACAGAGGAGGGCAGGAAGGAGACTCTTGGGGCGGCACCCCACCCCCACCCCCACCCAGCGCCGGCTGGGCTGGGTCACCTGGCTCTGCGCCCGCCCGCCGGGGACCCGAGAGAAGAGGGGGCTGTGATAACGGCTACGCTCTTGGATAGAGCAAGGGCCTCCTCTCCTGAAGGCTCGGGTCCAAAGTTTCTCACCCACCTTGTAGGGAGGACACCTTGTGCTTGGCGCGTGCCTCTACGTTCTGTCCTCAGAGGAGCGTATGTCCTATGCCAACCCGAGTGACATTGTCCCGTCAAAGGAGCTCCCCATCCAAGGCACCTTGGGAACCTGACTCCAGCAATTCAAGGGACAGTGACATTTGCAGGGTGGGTGGAAGGACCCGGATGGGACTCCTGCGTGCTGCGGGGACGCCCCCCACCCGGTGTCATCCCGGTGGGGGCAGCGTCCGCCTCCTGCCCATCGGGCAGCCGGCAGCCCCACCAGATTCAAGCCCCTTCCCGCCGCTCTTGCAAACCACACGGGGGAGAGGCCTCCTGTGTGCGGAGGCCGGCGGGGTGGCTCGCCTCCGAGGGAGGCCCCGAGTTTGGCGCCACAGAGGCTCACGCGGGCCCCGGCCGTGGAGGGGCTGAAGCTGGCGTCCACACCCTCCGGCCCGGGGTCCCCCTCCGACAGTGGTGCTGGAGCAGGGAAACGCAGTGCCAGCACGGGAACCGCCTCGGCCACTCAGATGATAGCGAGGGAACCTCTCTGGCCACGTGGAGAAGCGCTCCGGGAAACACACGGGGAAAGAGGGAAAACTTGGCTTCTGTTTGAAGTTCACAAAGATGGAAAAGGGACGGCCGTGCAAATGGCACGAGCAAACCGCGAGGGCGTGTGAGGACTGGGGCGGCGGTCCCTCCTCCCGGTTCTTGTCTGTGGACCTTGGAACGTCCGTCCGTGCTCATCAGCACGCCCTCCTCCTCGAGAGGGAGAGAGGAAAGAAAATGCAGGGAATCTTCAGGTTACTTCGAATGGTTTCTTCCGAACGGAGAGCCGCTTTGGCCTCTGGAGGCGCGAGACGTAATTAGTGGGTTGGCGAGTCTATTTTAAAACAGGAAACCTCCCCCCCCCCGCCCCCCCGTCACGGCTCTCATGCCTTCGCCCCTTCCCACACACACCTCTGCCCCACGCCCTTCCCCCAAAGGTCTGGGGTTTTCTCTTCTCGTGGCTCTACCGTGTAGGCCTCCGTCAGCCTGTGTGCGTGCGTGTGTGGAGAGAAGGTACTGAGCTGCCAGGGCCCCCCCAGGCCCGGCAGGTGTGGGGCTCGTCGGGTATCGAATCGCCTTCCGCGGACGCTTTACAGTAAGCACTTACTTCCGTGTTACGGAGCACCGATTCTGAGCCCGCCGTCGGGCTGGGTGTGGCCGGGCCGCGCACAGCACGACAGTCCGGTCCTGCGGACAGAGCGCAGGGCCAGCCCGGGCACGCGGCGCCCTGCCCTGCAGCCCCAGCACCCCGGAACCGGCCAGGGCCCAGAACCCAGCTGGAGCTGTCCCCTCCTTTCCCGTCCCTGGAACCTACCTGAGGGTGACAGCCAGGAGGCCGGGCAAGGCCGAGCCCCTGACACCTCGGGGCCTCGTCTGCTTCGGACCCTCCTGTCCCGGGATCCCCTCCCTCCGAGAGCAGGACAGCCTCCCTGGCTCTGTGCTCACTGCGCCATTCCCCAGGGAGCCCCGAGGACGCCTTGTGACATCACCCCCGCTGCTGACTCACAGCCCCTCTCAGCTGTGTCCCTTGAGTGGTTACAGCAGACACCCCCCTGAATCCGCCCTAACACACTCTGCCTTCTGCCTTCCTCTTCTTCTGTTCCCCTCCCCTCCCCTCCCCCTCCTCTCCCCTCTTCCCCCTCCCCCACCCCCTCCTCCTCTTTGCTTCCATCAGTCACTCACGGTTTTAATACTCTGTCCTAACTGCACGTTATTTGATCCACACTTTACCACAGACCTTATTGAAAAGGCAGAGCTGTCTTAGAGGTGATGACCCGGCAGGGGGGCCGGGAGGTGGCGACGCGGGACTGGCTGTGGACAGACGCGGGCTTTGAACCATGAAGATCACTGAGGCTGATCCAGGGAGGAGCACAGCAGACCAGAGGAGAAGCTGGCCGAGACCCTGCAGGCAGAGGGGTCGCGACTTATTTACAGGCTTTTCTGCCTGTTTGTCATTATTATTCATTAAAAAATGTTTTGCAGGGACACTTAGGTGGCTCAGTCGGTTAGGCATCTATGCTTGGTTTCGGCTCAGGTCATGATCTCAGGGCTCGTGAGTTCTAGCCCCATGTTGGGCTCTATGCTGACAGCACGGAGCCTGTTTGGGATTCTCTCTTGTTCTCTCTTTCTGCCTCTCTCTCTGCCTCTCTCAAAATAAAGAAAAATAAAAACTTTAAAAAATGTTTTTGAAGGAAAAGGGCTATTTTTACAAACCTTGGGATGGATCTACAAATTTTTTTAGTGTTTATCTATTATCAAGAGACAGAGATAGAGCATGAGCATGGGAGGGGCAGAGAGAGAGAGAGGGAGACACAGAATCGGAAGCAGGCTCCAGGCTCCGAGCTGTCGGCACAGAGCCCGAAGCGGGGCTCCAACTCACGAACCTCGAGATCATGACCTGAGCCGAAGTCAGATGCCCAACCGACTGAGCCACCCAGGTGCCCCAGCCTTTTTCTTTTTTTTTTTAAGTAGGCTCCACGTGGCACCCAATGCAGGGCTTGAACTCACAACCCTCAGATCAAGACCTGAGCTGAGATCAAGAGTCAGACGCTTAACCGACTGAGCCACCCGGGGGCCCCTGGTTCTGCAACCTTTCAATGTTCTCCACGAGTCATTTCTAGGATTTTGGCCTAAATTTGTTTTCAAGTGTATTTTCAGTCAGCTGTACCTGTGTAGCCATTAATTCGTTAACATTTCCCCCCAATAATGGACACACAACATTGGGTCCCTTCAAGGTGTGCAATGTGGTGACTGATACGGTAGTAAGTTGCAAAATGATTACCACCATAGCGTTTAGCTACCCCATCCATCCGGCCACATCGCTACCGAGTTCTTTATGGTGAGGACGCCTGAGGTCTATCCTAGCAACAGTCAAGTGGACGAGAGCAGTGTTATTAGCTGTAACCACCATGCTGTACCTTAGACCTTGTTAATTTTCTAAATTTCTAAGACCTCAAACTTGTTAATTTTCTAAAATGAATTTTTAATTGTAGTTGACATACCGCACTAGTTTCGGACGCACAACATAGTGACTCAACACCGCATATAAATAAAATACATTGTGAAGTGCTCACCAAGGTAAGTGGCATCGCCATCTGTCACCGTATGAAGTTACTCCAATATTATTGGCTATGTTCCGCACGGTGTACTTTTTCATCCCCGTGACTTCTTCACTGTGTAACTGGAAGTTTTTACCTCTTCATCCCCTCTCTCTGTGTGATCTCATCTCCCATCTCACCCCCCTCTCGGGCCACGGGTTTGTGCTCTGTGTTTATGAGTCTGCTTCTGTTTGGTTTGTTAGGCTTTTTAGATGCCACGCACGTGAAATCATATAGCATTTGTCTGTCTCTGTCTGACTCACTTCGCTTAGCGTGATGCCCTCTAGGTCCCTCCGTGTGCTCATAAAGGGCAGGATCTCATTCTTTTGTATGGCTGATAATTGCACATTGTGTGTGTGTGTGTGTGTGTGTGTGTGTGTGTGTGTGTGTGCGCGCGCGCGCGCGCGCGCGCACCACGTCTTTATCCATTCATCTGTGGATGGACACTTGGATCGGTTCTGCATCTTGGCTGTTGTAAATAATGCCGTAAGCATAGGGGTGCGTGTGTCTTTTTCGTATTAATTCATTAGCTTTCCACTCTAATGCAAGAATTCCAAAGCAAATCAACCCAAAGTCTGTGTCTCCAGTATTGGTTTCTGTATTGATAAGTGTTGCGCAGCCTATGCTTTCATAAGTTTAACTTTTTTTAAAGTTCATTTATTTTTGAGAAAGAGCGCACAGGTGCTCGTGCACAAGTGGGGGAGGGTCAGAGAGAGGGAGACCCAGAATTCGAAGCAGGTTCCGGGCCCCGCCCCATCATGTCCTGAGCTGAACTCAGTCCCTCAACCCACTGAGCCACAGGTTTCTAAGAAATTTGCATCTATATTATAAACTTATTTTTAATCAGTGATGACCGCTTTTATAGTTGTGTTCCCTCCTTTTTTGTTTGTCTCCTTCATAAAGGGAAGCAGAACTCACTAACCGAGGAATGCTGACGGTCCGGCTGGGTGGGAAAATACCGGGTTGATCACCACGTGTGTGCCAGGCATCCCCTGACTGTCATGGAAATGTCCGAGGAGGCCTGATTCTTACCCCTGTTTTGCAGATGAGCCAACTGAGGCCAGAGTTGAACCTGCTGCAGGCTGAACAGAGCCAGAGGCGGGACTCAAGTCTCCCTGCACTCAGCTGTGCGCTGCCCCCTGCACTGGAGGGGTCCCGGTGCACCCCCACTCCGTCCCCCTCTCTGCGCGCTCTCTCCAGCGCGTGCGCGCGGGGTCCCTGTGCGCCGGGCACGAGCGCGCACGGGCCCTCACCCCGCAGAGCCCTGCACGGGCAGGGGCGGCGGGCGTCCACGCGGCCCTGGCAGACGAGTCTGAGTAACTTGCCCGAGGTCGGACGGCGGGTCACGGCGCCTGAAAGTCGGAACGTGAAGTGTGCAGGTGAGCTGCGCTCTTAGACGTAGTTCTCGTCGTTGTGAGTCTTGGGGAGGCGCGCCTGACCCCGTGGTCCACAGGGTGGACGTGTCACCGCCGACGGGTCACAGGCCTCTGGCCGGACTCCCCGAGCCCGCGGGCCCCCCGGGGGGGTCCGGGGGGGGACGTAGGGCTGGAGTCTCTGGGCAGGGACCCAAGTCTCCGGGGCGGGGCTCTGCGGAGGGGCGGGGCTGGGGAGGGCGGGAGCCCGGGCGGGGGCGGAGGGGCGGAAGAGCGCGCTGCGGGTCCCCGCGGCTTCTCCCTGACCTCTCGGGCTGGGGGCAGGGGGCAGGGGGCAGAGGGCAGGGGGCGGAGCCTGGGTGGGGGTAGGGCTGAGGGCGGAGCCAGGAGCGGGGCCGGGAGTGGAGCCACGGGGGCGGAACTGGGGGGTGGTGTGGGGGTGGGGCCGCGGAGCTGAGCCTCAGACGGTGCAGGAGGGGGAGGAGCCTCGGAGGCGGAGGCGGGGTGGAACGATGGGGGCGGAGCGTCGGGGGCGAGCCTCGGACGGGTGGGGGTGGAGCCAGGGGTGGGGCCGCGGGGGCGGAGCCAGGGACGGAGCCCTGGGGTCAGGCGCTGAGCCACGAGGGGCGCGATCCGGCTGGATCCAGCCGAGTGCAGCTCGCCGCCCTGCTCCCTGCTGGCCAGCATGTCCTTCGTCCCTGTGGCCGAGGATTCTGACTTCCCCATCCAAAACCTGCCCTACGGCGTCTTTTCCACCCCAGACAACGTGAGCTGCTGCACTTGGCTTCCGGGCGGGGGCCGGAGGGTGCCTACTCCGCCGGGACCCGCGCCCCAACCCCCCGCCACCAGTGGCCGGCAGCGCCGACCAGGCGGGACGCCGGCCAGTCGTCCTCTTCTGGACGCGCTCCGCGGAGCCCTCCCCGTCCCCGGGGTCACTGGGGCCCGCGGTTCCCCTGCTGAGCGCGCCCCGCGGAGGCTTCCGGGTCACTGGTGTAGGAGAAGTGAGATGGGGGGGGGGGGAGGCTTTTGGGCTGTCTCTTGAGGAGCAGTGGTGCCGAGGGTATGTGGGTCCGAACCCCATTTTCTAGATGTGCGCGTTGTTGGACCTGGCGGCCGCGGTTTCTGCAGATTTGTGTGAGGACTAAATGCGAATTGAAACAGAACATAGGACTGTCGTTCCCAGGCCAGCAGATCAAGTTCGATTGTTGTTACCGAGGGGTCATCCTGCTTCCTCCAGAGTTCCTGGGGATTGTTTCCTGCCCCCAGGGCACCGCGTTAGGGCCCTAGCTCCCCCCGCAGGTTAACAGGGCGCTAGAGGGTGAGCTGGCCCGCGGCCTTTGGGATCTGGGATGTTGGGGGACTTTGCCTCCAGCTGGAAGTCTTTGGGCTGTGGGGTGGCCTCGCCGGCGTTCCCCGGCTAGTCAGAAGAAGCCTTTTGGAGACAGGAGCTTTCGCTTAGTAAGTGTAGTCTGACCAGCAGAAAGAAATCTTTGAAAACTGGGCGTTCACCAGCAAATATTTAAGGTCCCTGGGTGGGGGAAAGCAGGTTCCCTTGGATTTATTCATGGTATTTGTGGCTCGCATTTCCACTCCCAACCTTAAAGGTCAGCTCCTGATTCGCTCTGTAAACCGTAGACCCCCGAGTCTGCTTGCCCCCACCAGTGTTCAAGAAATAATTGCAAAATGCAGCCGCTGGCGGTCCGCCCCTTCCCCCACAGCTGATCTTTGACCCCCAGGGGCCGCCCTCCTGTGGCCCTGCCTGCAGCAGGCCGGTCCTCAAGAGCCAGTGTGGTTTCACAAGAGCCAGGCCTGACTAAATGTCGCAAGAACACAAAGTTAACACTCGGTCCCCTGGAGGGACCCGAATACGGTGAGGCAGGTTAAACCTTGACCCGTGTTAGCCAGCCATGCTCTGCTCTCCGCACAGCGCTGACACTTTGTCCTCCGCAAGCGCCCTTGCCTTTCCTGGGAGTACAGAGCAGTTAGAGACACTTGCCAGAGGCAGGACAGGTGCTTTGACTTGCCTTCCCGGAGGGCTCTAGAATTCATGTCCCTTGAACCCCAGGCCCTTGCTGCTGGCACGATAGAATGTGCAGGGACAGCCCCTAAGGACGCCCGGGAGACAGAGCCCCTTCCCATGGCCCTCTGGAAAGAACACTGTCCCTCTGGCATTCTAGAAGGTTCAGGGCGTTCGAGTGGGAAGAGGCCCGGTCTGAAGCCATCTCTGCCCACGTTGCACATTCCAGGGGTCGTGCCGGCCTCGCCAGGCTGGCGTGATTGCCAAGGCACACGCCAGCGGCCAGCTCTTCGAGATTCGGGCCGAAGAGCAGTGAATTAATCCAGTCGCGTTTTGTTCGTTCTTATATTCGGTAAATGCTTCAGAACCCCAACTCCGGGCCAGATGCTGGGCTGGGGGTTGGGGATCAAAGGCACACCGGACACCTCCCATGGCAAGGTGCTTGTGGATTGGTGAAACGGAAGAGGCTCTCTCTGTGAAGACAGGGATGGTGGCTTCTGGGATGTGGGCACCCAGGTAGTCTGGAGCCGATGGCCAGGTTGTTAAAGTCCCTGCAGTCCGGCTGTGCCTCTGCTGTCTCCAGCCACACCGGCTACTTTTTGGTTTCTGGAACATTCTAAGAGCATTTTTCTGCCTCAGGACCTTAGCACGTATTGTTTCTTCTGTCTCACCCGAGGAGCCCCTGCTGCCCTCCAGGCACACCTATTATGTCACTGATCCCTGTGCCGCCTTTGCTTCTGGACAGCTGGCACCAGTCCCGCCTCTGTCCCCCATGCTTTGACAGCCTTAGTGTCCTGCTGGTGTGGAGTACAGGCTTCATAAATGTTTTCGCCTGAATGAATCCCTGTCTGAGCCATAACGGGGCTCGTCATCCAAGCCCCCGGGCCTCAGCCCTGCGCACGGGGCGCTCTCTGCTCTGCTGCGCAACGAAAATCCCCGAGGGCAGGCTGAGGTTCATCCTGGGGGATAACCCAGCTGCTGGGTGAGGTGGTGAGTCCTCCTCGCCCGAGGCATTTACCCAGTGCCTGAGGAACTTAGCTGGAGACTTGGTCTCGATGAGGGACTTGGACTAGGCCGCCTGCTCCTTCCCCACTCCCAGGGTATTTGATTTATGTCCCATCCAGTGAACAGGATGCTTTCCTTGTCCTGTAAGGAGGAGGATTCCAGATGCTGCCTGGGCAGAGATCTCGGGGTGACCTCAGTCCCCTGGACATGGAGGGGGTTGGGTGCCGTGGTAGGATCCAGTCCTCCGTCCCATCCGGAGGGGGACCCAGAGGCTCTTAACTGGACAGATTTTTCGGGTAAAGCAGCGCGTCTGGCCGAGGCTTTCCCCGGCGCTAACCATGCCGTCTCCCTCCCAGCCGAGACCGAGGATCGGCGTGGCCATTGGCGACCAGATCCTGGACCTCAGCGTCATTAAGCACCTCTTCACCGGGCCTGTCCTCTCCAAACACCAGGATGTCTTTGATCAGGTAGGACGCTGGGACACGGCTTGTCTGGGATCTCAGGGCATTTGTGAAAACGCCACCAGGAGAATCTCTTTCCCTTCCGTTTCGGGGAAGAGATTGTGCCTTCGGAGGCGCCGGGGACAGCTCTGGTCAGCGCCTCAGTGCAGAGAGTGCTGGGTCCGCGACGCTGGGCCTGTCGCAGGCGTCTCTGGGGCTCCCGGTAAGCGTGTGAGCCTCTGCCTGTCCGTGGCCGGTGCTGACCCTCTGGATCTGGAGACGTCGCCACGGAGGAACGGACGGCTGGAATGGACAGACGCCTTCAGTGTGGCCCCCGGAGTGCACGTACCCGTGGGATGGACGTGACTTTATGTCCCTGTAGGTGGTCCGGGCCCTGATGTGCACCCCCCCGTTCTGGGTCAGGAAGGAGGATGGTGTGTGTTGAGCGTGTGCTCCGCCCACAGCCCCCGTCCAGTCCTCACGACGGCCCAGTGCACGGAACCGGATCCCCATTAGATGGGTGGGGGTCTCCTCTGCGTGAGGCACGATTCTCCCTCGTCACCTGGCTACGGCATCCCAGCCCTTAGGTTGCACGGTGCCTCCCTGGCTGAGAAACCCCCTCAGGACGCGAGTGGAGGGTCCGTGTGGACTGTTCCCACAGGCGGTGCTGACCGGGCAGCCCCCCCAGATAGCAGCTCCCACGCTTTGTGGCCCGTGTGCAAACCCGCGGGGGCATGACGCCCCGTCGGGGGAGGTGACGCTCGCCCGGGCTGGAAGGGCCGCTGGCAGAGCTGAGAACAAGGCCCCGGGCCTGAGGATGCTGGAGGTGGCCGTGGGCCCCGGCTGTCCCCGTGTGACCTCCTCTCTCTGCTCTGGCATAGCCGGCTCTCAATAGCTTCATGGGCCTCGGCCAGGCCGCCTGGAGGGAGGCGAGAGAGTCCTTGCAGAATCTGCTGTCCACCAGCTGTGCCAGGCTCCGAGACGACACGGACCTTCGGAGACGGTGAGGGACACTCGGACACTGGCGGGTGGGGAGGAGGGGACGGTGTGGCGGCCGGGGCCGTTCTGAGGCAGCCTCCCCCAGCCCCTGCCTGGGCTGCGGGTCAGGGTGGCAGGACTCTGGGCCGACCGGGATGACCCCTGTGTCCGGACTAGAGGGTCCCGGCCAGCTCGGGAGCTGCCCCCCTCCCTCACTCAGCCATCCCCCCTCAGCACCTTCTGTGGCCTTGTCTGTCTGCCTCCCAGAGAAGGAGTAATTTAGTCTGTTTCCTGGAGGGGAAAACGGGAGCCATGAGGAGGCCCCTTGGCTTTGGAGCAGACGGCCTGCCCAGCGTGGCCCCGGGCCAGCCTGGGGGATGCTCGCTGGAGACTGAGCTGGGTTCCAGGGCTGGTTTGGGCGGCCAGAGCAGGGACCCCCTCCGTGCTTACCCAGCCCTGAAGCCCCCGGTTCTGTACTGCAGGGCGTTCACGGCCCAGGCTTCTGCTGCGATGCACCTGCCAGCCGCCATAGGTGAGTGGGGTCCCCGCACCCGGAGCAGCTCTGTGGCCCACGGTGGCTGGCTGGTGCCCTGGCC
The DNA here is from genome assembly GCF_022837055.1 of Prionailurus viverrinus. Lineage (NCBI taxonomy): Eukaryota > Metazoa > Chordata > Mammalia > Carnivora > Felidae > Prionailurus > Prionailurus viverrinus. The sequence goes on along the minus strand of NW_025927608.1, from coordinate 3,064,937 downwards.
GCTGCTGCGTGGTGGGGGAGGGGTCACAGACGCAGGCCGGGATGGAGGCCGGAGCCCTGGCTGGGTGGGCGCCGGCTGCTGGGATTTACAGTTGCCCACAGGCTCCCTCCCCGGCACATCACCCCGTCCGTCCCTGAGGCTGTGAAAAGTGCTCCCACCTCACCTGTGAGTCCAGAGCCCTGGAGCGGGCCAGTTTGAGCCCCTGGCAGGGAGTGTGGCCGCAGAGCGCCCCAGTTTCAATCAGACAGCAGGAGTGGGGCAAACTCTCTCAGCTGAAGCACAGGGAGGTCTCCACCCTCGCCTCCCAGCCCCGGGCGGCCGGCCTGCCGGGATGGCCTGGGCATCTGTGTGCCCGGAGGCTTCCGGAACACCGCGTCTGCCTCGATTGTTTCTGTGGCCTCCGGAAGCCTTCCTGGTGGAGAACGTCCTTCCAAAAGACAGACGCACAGTGGGTCGGGACTCACCCCCACCCGGGGTGTTGAGGGTTGAAAACAGCTGAAGTGCGCAGGGCACGGAGCTCAGGTCAGAGTCCACGTGTGGGGAGAACCCCCCACCTGCTCAGCCACGGCTCTGGGACCGGGTCCCACCTCCTTCCTGCCGCTGCTCCGTCCTTTCCCTGGGCTCTTGCTCTGAGCAGCTTATCAGAGGCATGATGCACACACATGGTGCACACGGCCTGCACCCACCCCCCTCCTGCCCCGGCCCCGTAAGGTCGCAGTCTGGAGGGTTCAGTCCACGTGTGCCCTGGCGCAGCCCCCTCCCCCTCCGTCCAGCCTGCAGTCCGTCCGTCTCCAGTCTTTCCTACAGGTTCCGTGGGGATGCAGTCACACCGCACGCGAGCCCTGTGTGTGCGCTGCGACCGGCGTTTCCTCCCCGTTTCTGCCATGCTTGCCCTTGTGTTTGTTTGCTTATTTATTTTTCCATTTAGTTATTTTTTGAGAGACATAGAGAAACAGCACAAGTTGGGGAGGGGCAGAGAGAGAGAGAGGGAGACACAGAATCGGAAGCAGGTTCCAGGCTCCGAGCCGTCAGCACAGAGCCCGACGCGGGGCTCGAGCCCGCGAACCGTGAGATCACGACCCGAGCCGAAGTCGGACGCCTAACCGACTGAGCCCCCAGGCACATCCCCACGATTCGTAACTGTCCAGTTGAGAACTGCGTGGCCCCCGAAACTCGCTGCAGGAGCCTCCGGGGTGGGCGCCTCCTCTGTCCCACGCATCACAGCCCCGCTGACACTTCCCTTTCCAGCCCCTTTTAAGTGATCGTGATAGAGACTTACACACACGTGCTGAAAACAAATACACAAGAGGCGGAGACTATAAAATTAGTGTTTTTAATTGGTGGTGTGGGCTCTGCGCTGGGCTCCTCCCGGGGAGGTGGGGTCTTACTGCAAAATGCAACGCTGTATTCTAAAGTAAATGCAGGGGCGCCTGGGTGGCTCAGTCGGTTAAGCGGCGGACTTCAGCTCAGGTCACCATCTCGCGGTCCGTGAGTTCGAGCCCCGCGTCGGGCTCTGGGCTGATGGCTCAGAGCCTGGAGCCTACTTCCGATTCTGTGCCTCCCTCTCTCTCTGCCCCTCCCCCGTTCATGCTCTGTCTCTCTCTGTCGCAAAAATAAATTAAAAAAAAAAAAAGTTAAAAAAAAAAATAAAAAAAGTAAATAAAGTAAATGCAGACGCGATTTCCTCCTCCCCTCTCCCCTCCTCCTCCCCTCCTCCTTCTCCCTCCTCCCCTCCTCCCCTCCCTCCCCCTCCTCCCTCTCCTTCCTCCCTCTCCCTCCTCCCTCCCCCTCCTCCCTCGTTCTCCCTTCCCCCTCCTCCTCATCTCCCTTCCCCTTCCCCACCTCCCTTTCCTCCTCCATCACCATCTCCTCCCTCCTCCCTTCCCTGTGCTCCTCTTCCTCCTCTATCTCATTCTTCCTCCTCCTCTTCTTCCTCCAGAGGAGGGAGTGATCCCCCAGGGGAGAGTGGGGGGAGGGGCCTCAAAATGTTGCCAGGATTCGGACGCAGACCAGGGGAGGGGAGAGGCTGTGCCAGCAGCAGGCCCAGGTCAAGCGAGGGCCAGTGAGCGGAGTCCTGGGCTGGGGGCGGTGACACTGGAAGTCTGTCCCCCGTCCCCGGAGGGGTGTCCGTTGTCTGCGCCTGACGGTCTTGGCTCCTTGTTCCTTGTTTGTTTCTCCGAGGGCAGTTCTGGAAACAAATTGTGGATGAGGCTTGGATGTGCCCTGACTGAGCTGTTGGGGGCACCCACGGGGCGGGGGCGCGGGAGAGGCCCCTCCCTGTCCCGGGCATCTGGCCACCACTGGTGCCCACTGTGTCTCCCCTGCAGGTGACTACACGGACTTCTACTCCTCCCGCCAGCACGCCACCAACATGGGGATCATGTTCCGGGGCGGCGAGAACGCGCTCATGCCAAACTGGTACGTCGGGCCCGAGTGCGAGAATCGCGTTCTCCCCGGAGCTAACAAGCCCCTCTCGGGGCGGAGAGACGGGAAGGCCCGCCGCGCCTGTGGATCAGAAGTCAGTGCCCCAGGCCCCTTGGTGTGGGGAGCACAGGTGGGAGTTCTGTCCCCGAGGGTGTGAGGTCCTTCCGCGCTTCTTGGCCGGCGCTGGTTCTGTGGGCACACTCGAGGCCTGGCCTCTGCACCCGGGACCCCGCCGCGTGGGAGTGTCTCTCAAGTGTGGTGGGCCCACTGCGAGAGTCACACAGGTGCTCGTGGGATCCCCGAGGCTCTGACGGCCAGCCTGAGGGCACGGGAGGGAGCACAGGCTCGGAGAAGCCCTGAGGGGACCAGCGGCGGCTGCAACCCGCCAGGTCAAGGCCACGCCCCACGGGGAACCCAGAGCTGAGATCCTTGCCCCTTTGTTCTGCGCTGTCCTCCGGAGGTGGCGGTGACTGAAGACACAGTGGCAGGCAGGCACCCTGGGTCAGCAGGCAGGGAGGGCAGTGTGTGTCAGAATCAAGGTGAGGAAGGAAGAAGGAAAGAGACAGCAGGTTAACGACCCAGAAAGGTTAAGCAGCAAGGCCAGGGTCGCAGAGCAAGGCGGTGAGTCTGGGACTGCAGGTGCGCAGGGAGGGGAGACTCCGGCGGGAGCCACGGGCCACTGCCGCTGCAGGGGAGAGCAGACGGGCCTGTCGATGTGTGGCGCGAGGGGGCCTCGGGCCTCCTGTTGCCGCGTGTGCGCGTCCTTCATTACACAGGATGCACGTACGTCTTGTGATCGGCCCAGGCCCCACCCCTGACCCTCTTCTCCCGGGGCAGCACGCTGCTCCGTCTTCCATAGTCTTTCACAGACATTCCTGCACTCCCCCCGCCGGCTTTCCGGGCAGTCACTGCTCTTTCGTTAATTTGGAAGAATGTTTCACGTTTAATAGAAATTAGCCCTTCGCCGTGTCGTGTGCTGTGTTTTCTCCCGACGTGGCGTCTTTCTCCTGTGCTTTGTCAGTACAGCACTTGAACATTTTTATAAAGTCAAACACGTGTATTGTTTTTATAAAATTTTTATTTTGGAGAGAGTGCATGCGTGTGAGAGCAGAGAGGGGCAGAGAGAGAGAGACAGAGGGAGAGGATCTTAAGTAGGCTCCACACTCAAGAGTGGAGCCCGATGTGGGGCTTGCTCCCATGACCCGGGATCCGGGCTTGAGCTGAAATCAAGAGTTGGACGCTTAACCGACTGAGCCCCCGGGAGCCCTGTTTCCTCCCCTGTTAATGCTGAGCAGTGTTCGTGGTACGGACACTTAGCAATTCCTTTTGAGTTTTGTTTGTTTTTTAAGCTTATTTATTCTGAGACCGCGAGTGAGCAGGGGAGGGGCAGAGGGAGAGGGAGAGAGAGAGAATCCCAAGCAGGCTCCCTGCTGTCAGCACAGAGCCCATTGCGCGGCCTGGACTCAAGAACCGTGAGATCATGACCTGAGCCGAAACCAGGCGTCAGATGCCGAACCCACTGCGCCACCCAGGCGCCCTGCGGGTTTCGACTGCTTTTTGTTTTTAGCTTGCAAACTGTAGAAGTGACCTTGACCGCGTGTCACGGTAGCCTCCTTCCGCCGTCTTCCGCAGGCTGCACTTGCCAGTGGGTTACCACGGCCGTGCTTCCTCTGTTGTGGTGTCAGGCACACCGATCCGAAGGCCCACGGGGCAGATGAGGCCCGACGACGGTAAGTGACCCTCACGGGTCCCTGCTCTGTGTCCCCACACGGCGGGTCCCGTGGCCCAGCACATACAACAGCCCGTCTCTTCTGGTGTCTTGCAGCTAAGCCCCCCGTCTTTGGACCCTGCAAGCTCCTGGATATGGAGCTGGAGATGGTGAGCGGGGTGCTTCCTGGGCGCGGCCTGTGCCCGGCGTTGGGGCGGGAGTGCTCCCGGGGAGGGCCCTCCACCCTCCACAAGCTCTGTGTCTGCGAGCTCTCCTACTTTCTAAAAGCGAACCGGTAACTTCCAGACCAGTACTCGCGGGGCCCGCAGGGGTCACTTGGGACCCACGCGGAGCAGGAAGGAGTTCGAGGCCCCATGGTGTGTTCCCTGCGGGGGCTGGACGGGGCCACGCTCTGCCTTCTGCTCAGCTCCTGCTGTACGCGGGTGGCGTTCTCACCACGTAAGGCCACGCCGTTTTGCGTCTTTGTGTTTTTTGGGGTGCTTTCGCTGTTTAAAACCCCCCTCGGGTGCAGTGCTCGCGTCAGTGAGCACAGAGACAGCATGTGCGGGCGCTCAGCGCTCGTGTTAGTGAGTCAGCGGGAGACGTTTGATGGGGTGACCTCAAACAGAAACACACGCAAGGCGAGGTGAGATACGGACCGGTTGGTGTGAGTGCGACCGGAGGCCCGGCATTTTCCATGGGAGCGGTGGGTCTGCACCTGCTCATGCAGTGTGAATGTGGACTTCGTGGATGTGATCACTGCACGGGGCACCTGGAGGCTCAGGCTGCGGAGCATCAGACTCGGCTTCGGCCCAGGTCGCGATCTCTCGGGTGGGGAGATCGAGCCCCACAGCGGGCCCTGCGCTGACAGTGTGGGGCCCTGCTTGGATGCTCTCTCCCCTCTCTGCCTCTCCCCTGCTTTCTCTCTTTCTCTCTCTCTCTCTCAATAAATAAACAAATCTAAAACAGAAATTGAATACAAAAAGAATATAAACCCTATGCATAGCAGGAATCAACTACACCTCTCAGTTCCCTGAGGTTGTGCCCGGGCCCATGTGATCTCAGAACTGGGGTGACTTCAGGGCTGCACATTTTTTTTTTACCTTAAACTCTTTATCTTGAGGTGATTGTAGAGTGATGTGCGGTTAGTGAGTAGTTATACAGGGAGACCCCGACCCCCTGTACACTCTGTCCCCCCGCGTGGCCATCCCACAGCATCACCCCCGGGACACGGACATTGACTCTGGGTTCCCTCGTGCAGCAGGGCTGTGCGTTTGACAGGGATGAGGAACTCGGAAGTCCCCGAGGTGAGGGGACAGGCAGGAGATGCCAGGCTGGAGGAGGACTCTGGCTGCAGGGCAGTGTGTTAGGCCAGCGGGTCGTGGAGCCAGGCCCCGCCCCCCTCCCCCCCCCCCCCCACCCCCCGTGATGGGGGTGCATGGGCAGATGGCGGGGGGCTCCCCATGGTGGTTTTAGGTGAGGCCTCTGGGAGGGCTGTCTCCTCATGGCAGGTGAGAGAGAAAGGGTTGGGGGCCCCCTGGTAAGGTGGGGGCAGGCTGGAGCCCCCCATCTCTCTAGTCCTGCTCTGCGATTTCTTGGGGTTCCGTCCAGAGGAAGGAATGTGTGTCCGCTTGCAAAGAGCCCCCAGTCCCAGCAAGGCCTTCCCAGCCAGCCCTCTGCCTCCTGCAAGGGGGCGCCACGTGGACCCCAAGAGGGGGTCTGCCGGCCTGAGGCACCGGCACAGGGGCCCCTGCAGGCAGATGGGCCCCATGTTGGGGGTTGACCGCAGGTGGACGAGAGGAAAGGAACCAGTGTATGGAAAGACGGTCGGGGGTGGGGGGGGGCACAGATTTCCTCCACTCGATGGGGATCAGGTTCTATACAAATTGGTGCCCTTGGTTTTTTTTTTTTTTGTTTGTCCTAAATCTTGATCAAAGAAGTTGCAACGTTTAGACACACAGAACAAATAAAGCTGTGGCTCAGGTTTTACGAATGTCGTAGCTGATTCCGTGTGCTTTTGACGGCGTTCCCGTCTCGGTATCCAGCTGGTTCCTGCACACGTTCTTGGTGATGCTGTCCTCTGGTGGGGGGGGGGAGGGCATGGGGGGGGGTACCCCATCTGGCTCTCTCCTTAGCTGCATTATGGAGGCAGGTTTTGGACTTTTCTTGACATGAGTGCCCACCCAGAAGTGTCTCTTCCGCAGCCTCACACAGCTGTCAGATCACAGCACGTGGGGTGTGTGCAGGGGTGCTGAGGGAGGGGCGGGGCAGGGCGGGCCTGGAGGCCTCTGTCTCTGTTCCAGCACCAGCTGGGTTTGTGGAAATACCTGACCTTTGCCTCCAGGCAAGTGAGGGGCAGCAGGGGGCTAGCAGGAGGTTAGCAGGGCAGCTAACCGCCTTCTTTCTTCGCAGGCTTTCTTCGTAGGCCCGGGGAACAACTTGGGAGAGCCGATCCCCATCTCCAGGGCCCACGAGCACATTTTCGGGATGGTCCTCATGAACGACTGGAGCGGTAATCATGGGGGATGGGGGTGGGCGTCCCGAGGCCGGGCCCCCTGCGAGCACTCTGCTCTGGGGAGCACTCCGCCCTGGGTAAAGACTAGATGTCAGGGAGGCGGTCACTGGGCTTGATGGTTCCCGGGTCTGGTGCAGGTCGGCGGGGGGGGGGGGGGGGGTGGGGGGGGGGGCGGGATGTGGCCTGGGTTCCACGCAGACTTTTCAGCTCTGAGCCCTCGGGCAGGTACCTCCCCCCTCTGATCATTTTCTTGTGAGTTCAGTAGGAACAAGGCTGACCTCTTGGCTAACCCTTGTGAGCACTTACGGGCCGGGCCCCGTGCCGAATCCCTGCAGGGTGCTGGTGACACGGTTATTCCCATGCTGTGGGCGAGGAGGTGGGGCTGAGATTTTGAACCGAAGCAGCCCAGCATCCAGCCGCTCTCAGCCCCTGGGCTGTGTGCCAGAGACCCCAGAAGCGTCTGCCTCCCACGTGGATGACGAGTTTCTAGCCCCTTCGGGGTGGGGGGACGGTCCACCTGCCCTTGGGTCAGCCTGCCTCTTGCTGTGACTCGGCACAGTGACCCGGGCACCGAATGCTGCTGTCCCCGGCCGTGGGCAGCCTGGCTGGGGCCCGTGCACCACAGAGGAGAGAAGCTCACCGTGAGGCCCCGGCAGCCTCCGTGAGCCCGGCTCGGCCCTTCTCCCGCAGCTCGAGACATCCAGAAGTGGGAGTACGTCCCCCTTGGGCCGTTCCTGGGGAAGAGTTTCGGCACGACCATCTCTCCGTGGGTGGTGCCCATGGACGCCCTCCTGCCCTTTGCCGTGCCCAACCCGGATCAGGTGAGCTCACCTCTGCAGCGGCTCCAGAGCCAGGCCCCTCCACCCGAGGCCACGGGCGCACCCGGCATCGAGACCCCGGAGGGAAGCTCTGTGCCCCCAGCCTGCCCGCGTGTGACCTCAGGCAGGCCGGGCACCGCTCCTTCTGCCTGTGCTTTCCCTGCCCCCCCGCACAGTTCTTGTGTGGCCTTCAGAATCCTCTGGGGCCGGGGGGACCGGCCAGCTGGCAGAAGAAGGGGTCCTGGCCGGGGCCACCACCTCGCACAACTCCCCGGGTCGCAGAGTTCTGTTCTGTGGGACGGCGCCCCCTGGAGCCCCCCTGATGGGATGCAGCCTGGAGCCCGGCAACAGGGGGTTCGCTTTGCAGGCCCCCACCCCACCTCCGCCAGCAGCCCGCAGGAACGCCCTGTGACCTCTCCAGCGGCCCCTGCTCTTACCCAGGGCTCTCCGCCCACCGACTTCCATGTCTCCCCAAGGCCTGCGATGCTCAGGTGCACACGGCCCTTTGCCGTTCCCCCATCACTGACCCCCGGCCTCCCCCTGCTGGGGCTCTTGCACCCACCCTGTCCCCCACCCTCCACCCCCCACCCCCCGCGCTCACGTCTGCTGTGCTAAAAGCAAGCTTGGGGTCTTTCCCCGTGAGCAGATTCCTCGCGATGGGGTTTCGCCCCATCCGTCATTTTTCCTCTCTGAGACTGGCTCTCCCCACCTGGGTGAGCCCCCGACGCCCGCCCCCTTCCCTGGCGGGACCCCCTGACTGCCCGCCAGGCCACACCCCTCCCGTGCCTCCCAGTCACGTGAGATCTCGGGCTCCCCCTGCGCAAACACCTTCGCAGGGTCTTCATAACTCTGGCTGCTCCCGCCTGCTGTTTCTTGGATGTTTTCCTCTAAAGCAGCTCCCCTTTTTAAACTCAAACGTATTTAGACAAGACAGGGATAGTGTTTTTGTTTTAGATTTTTTTTTTTTCTCTATGTCCTGCTGGTGTCACCAGCCACCAAGTTCATCATAAAAAAAAAAAAAAACACATAACCATTAAAATCATCCCAGATTATCTCGTGTGTCGCACTTCAGGAAAACACCGTGCTGGGCTGATGTGCAGACTCGTGGCCTGGCCCTCGGCATCCTGCACCGACGGGGCGCCCGTCTCGGCCGCTGCTGCCCCAGCCTCCCCCACTGGCCTTGTCTTGTTCCCCATCTCTGGCCCCCCCCCCCCACACACCCTCCCACCCCCTGCTCCACTCCCTGGCTTTCTGGGGCATCCCTGATCTGACCCCTGCGCCTTTGACCTGCGGATGTTCCCCCCTTGGCTGCGTTTCCCAGAGCCCGGCACATGTGACCACCAGTGTCCCTGTCGTCCAGGGACAGGTCCTACATCAGACCCCTTGTGCCTGGGGAGCTGGTCTGCTGGGGGCCCCGCCTGGGCCAGCGCAGCCCCTCAACCAGTAGCCCTCTGTGCTCTGCCCTGCCCTCACAGGACCCCAAGCCCCTGCCGTATCTCCGCCACGACCGGCCCTACACGTTCGACATCAACCTCTCTGTCACCCTGAAAGGTACTGTCGTGCGCTCAGAGACTGTGTCCAGGTGGGCTCCTGGACTCCTGGGGGGCAGAGGGTGGCTGGTGAGAGGGTGTCTCCCACTGCAGCCTTAGAGCCCCATGGGGGTCTTGCAAAGGAAAGGGGGAAGGGACACCCCGCCCGCAAAGCATGCCACACTGGGCCCACAGGACGTTGGTGACGTATTGCTGAGCTCTCGACTGTTAGGGCCAGAAAGCACGGAGTCTGGGACCTGCCTCCTCTGTCTGAATCCCCTCTCCTGCACCGCCCCCCCACCGCAGCCAGGGTCACCCCAGCCTCCACTCACACACCACTGGTGACCCCTCCCTCGTGCCTGTCGGGAAGCCTGGCTCTGCTCCCTGGGGCCACACACCCTGTCCCCTGCACCCTACCCCGGGTCAGCCCCGAGAGCCTCGCAGACGGCCCGGGGCCCACGGCCCACAACCCCCGGTGTGGCTCTACGGCTCAGCTCCGAAGGCCAGGAGGGCATTAGTGTAAAGAGCCTGGCCCTGCAGACCTCGGCTCTGCTTAGCTGTAGGACTCTGGGCAAGGGGCTGAACCCGTCTGGGCCTCAGTCTGTCATCCGTAAAATGGGACAGTGATGGCATCGACTGGACCGTGTGGTCGTGAGGGTAAAGGACGTGGCGTCGTGCAAAGGTTTAGAACAGAGCCGGTACCAAGGAAGAGGCGGTGTCACCTCCATTCCTGATGGGGGACCTTGGAGGCCCCCAAGGGGAGGGCTTGCCCAGGGACCAACACGGACCCCTGGCCGCGCCCTTCCTGGATCAACCTATGTACGCGCGCCGGGCCCTGCTGTCCGGCCAGCTCCAGCGTCTCCGCCCCTGACAGAGGTGCTTCCCGGCAGCAGGCTGTGTCCTGCAGGAGGGGACGGCACTGTCACCCACAGGAGCAGGACGCTCCCCAGAGGGAGCAGTTGTAGGAAGGGCTCACGGCTGCCGTGGCGCCCGCTGCAAAACCGCACCAGCCAGTCCCGCTCTTCCGTGGTAGACTTTGGGAAACTGAGGCTCAGAGAGGAAACTGAGGCTCAGAGAGGAAAGGCACTTAGGGGGCTGATGGCAAGGCTGAGAGGAAAACCCAGGGCTGTCGGTCCCGGGCTAGTCTCCTACCCACGGACCCTCTCTGGGGCCCGTTTCTGTCTTCCCTTCATCTGTCCAGAAACATCCAGGGGAGAGCCCGGTTGGGGAGGGGACGGGGTTATCAAGAAGGCGGTGTCGGGAGATGTAGAAAGACCTAGAAGGGGAGGACTGGGCGCAGGGACGGTTTCCCAGGCCCCCTCCCCCCTGCAGTCCCGAAGGTGCCGTCGTGACGGTCCCTGTCGGGATCTGCGGGACACGTGTGGGCGGGAGCAGGCGTGGGGGCCCTGACCTGCTCTGTGCAGCCGCGGGCGGGAAGCCAGGGCCCGGGCCTCGGACGGAGTAAAGAGCTTCCTCATTGCGAACCCCGTCGAGGAACCGAGCAGCAAAGCCCGGCGCCTTGCGTGCAGGAGGTGTTTAATAACTGCTGGCGAAGTAGGTCGTCGAGCAGCACCCTGCCCGTCCCTGGAGGAGTCCGCCGGGGACAGACGGCCCCGCTGTCCACAGGGCCCTGGGGGGCGTGGCACACAGGTTTCAACACGTGCACCGCCTCCGGCTGATGGCGTCTGTGCAGGTGTCGTGGCTCCGATGGCCGCCAGCTCACTGCTTCCCCGGCTCTGTGGTGAAATCGTGGCCGACAATGGCAGGCGTAGGCCACAGAACAATCTACCTTACAAATGCCCCCCCCACCCCCCGCTTACACATCCCCCCCCCCGATTAATGGAGCGAGGGCCCCCCATCAGTGCTAATTGTTTCCAACAGGAGAAGGAATGAGCCAGGCAGCCACCATATGCAGGTCCAACTTTAAGGTAAGCCTTAAAACCTGGGGGGGGGGGGGCGGGGGTGCTGCTTCCTGGACCTTCGGGAAAGAGGGCTGTCCTGCCGTCAGGAACAGGAGGATTGCGTCCGTCCTGGGATGGGGTCGTGGTGCAGTGCGTGGGCCTGTTTCTAAAGAGGCCACAGAGACCACCCCCCACCAGATGCAGCCTGCATAGATGTGACCAGTGATGTTCTCGGGGGACGGCAGATGTTCCCTCGAGGGTCTAGCCTCTGGCTTCTTCGGTCCTGCCGGGGGCGGATGGATCCAAGTCACTTTTTTTTTTCTTCTTTTCAAGTAAACTTCTAATTGAAGCCCAACACACAGGGAGGAAAATGCAGATTCTAAGTGCACAGCTCAGTTAGTTTCACCAAGTCAACATCCCTGTGCGCCTGCACCCACACCAGAATGGCAGTGTCTCAGCTGCCCCCTGCTATCCCCTCCTGTCACATCATCGCCACCCCCCTACCCCCACCAGGGTGATCTCTCTTCTGACTTCTGTTGCCATACGTCAAGTTGGTCTGTTTTTTATAGAAATGGAATCATACAATGTGTGTTCTCCCTTAGGCTTCTCTAACGTGACAGGTGTCTGATTGTTTAAGTGGTGGTTTGTTATCTCATTTCGTAAAATGTTCTACTCTTGACAGACGTGTGGGTTGTTTCCGTTCGGGGCTAGTATAGAGCTACTGTGAACATTCTGGAATATTCTCGTCCACAGGACGTGTGGGTTGTTTCTGTTCGGGGCCAGTAAAGAGCTACTGCGAACATTCTAGGACATTCTGGTCCGCAGGACGTGTGGGTTGTTTCCGTTCGGGGCCAGTATAGAGCTACTGCGAACATTCTAGAACATTCTGGTCCGCAGGACGTGTGGGTTGTTTCCGTTCGGGGCCAGGACAGAGCTACTGCGAACATTCTAGAACATTCTGGCGGGACGTGTGGGTTGTTTCCGTTCGGGGCCAGGACAGAGCTACTGCGAACATTCTAGAACATTCTGGTCCACGGGCGTGCGGGTTGTTTCCGTTCGGGGCCAGGACAGAGCTACAGCGAACATTCTAGAGCATTCTGGTCCGCGGGATGTGCGGGTTGTTTCCGTTTGGGGCCAGGACAGAGCTACTGCAAACATTCTAGAACATTCTGGTCCGCGGGACGTGTGGGTTGTTTCCGTTCGGGGCTAGTACAGAGCTACGGTGAACATTCTAGGCCACATCTCTTGGTGCACACACGGGCACTTTTCAGTTGGGTGTGCATCCAGAAATACACTTGCTGGGTCACAGAGCACGTGCATCTGTACACTCAGCCTAGAAGCTCTTCCAGACAGTTCCCCAGAGCGCTTGTGCCAGTCCCTGCTCACGCTAGCAGCAGGTAAGCATTTTGGCTGCTCGGCTGCTCCCCGCTGGCCGACAGGCGCTGCCGTGTGCCTTTTCCTGTAGTCAGTGAGGGTGCAGGGGTCAGTTTGCATCTCCCTTATGGGTAGTGTGGCTGGGCACCTTTTCTGGTGTTTGCTGAACACTTGCACATCTGAATCAACGTATTCCCGTCTGCTCTAGTGTCCTTTTGAATTGGACATTGTCATGGGCTCCTTAGGCTGAGAAAAGATCAGGGGGCCTTCTTGGGGGGACTCCTGGGTTCGAGCCCATTTCTAAGTTTTCCTTCGCCAGGAGTGTCAGGTCTAAGAAGCTGTGGGCTTGCACTGCGTCTGAGCACCTTGGTGGCCACATGGTTCCCCCCGTCCCCCCCGTCCCCAGCGGAGCCCCCCCACCCCGGTGCTCCTTTGTTCCCGGGCTCTCCCTGACATCCTGTTCGAATCATTCTGCTCCATTGCCCCTGTCTGCTTCGGGGCCCAGGGGGGTGGGGAGGTGGAGGGCAGTGCAAGCAAGGCCTGCTCACGGGAAGCCTCTGCTGTGATGAGGTCCTAAACCCTGCCAACTCAGGACTCAGGGGTATTTTCAGGGCAGCATGTAATTGAGGACAGATGAGCAGGTTGCAGACTGAGGGTGTGAGTGGGGAGAAGGTCTGCCTTCTTGGGGACGTGTGAAGGAGCAGAGGAGCCAAAGCTGTAGCCAGTGCTCAGCTGGGGTGGGGGGGCCCTGAGTGGCTCAGCTGGGGTGGGGGGGGAAACCTGGGTGGCTCAGCTGGGGTTGGGGGGGGCCTGGGTGGCTCCGGGAGGACAGCTTATGCTGCTGCCAGCCATTCGGGGCACCGGGAGAACACCTAGGGAGGATGTCTGCCTTGAGTGGCTGTGGGCTGCCGGCCGGAGGCTGGGGTGAGCCACCTTTCCTGTCCCCCTGTGTCCCCACCCTCAGTACATGTACTGGACGATGCTCCAGCAGCTGACCCACCACTCTGTCAATGGCTGCAACCTTCGGCCGGGGGACCTCTTGGCTTCTGGAACCATCAGCGGGCCGGTGAGTCTCCGAGGACCTTCGGGCCTGCCCCTGTGGCCGGGCGGTCCCACGAGGCAGGGGCTCGTAGGCTCTGCTAGGCATCCACTCTGCAGCCGACACACTCACCACATGCGAGGCTTTCTTCCCTTTCCTGTTGTGAAGGAGCCCGAAAGCTTTGGCTCCTTGTTGGAGCTGTCCTGGAGGGGAACGAAGGCCATCGACCTGGGGAACGGACAGACCAGGAAGTTTCTGCTGGACGGGGATGAAGTCATCATAACAGGTGAGGGCGGCCAGGCCTCGCGGGCTCCGTCCGACTTCTCTTGTCCGCGTGCCCCGTTGTGAGCGTGTGGCGCTCCAGGCTGGCCGAACAGCCATCTGTCCTCCCTCGTCCCCACTCTGGCGTCCCCGGGCCCGCGTCTGCGTGTTCTGGCCTCCCGCCTCCACCGGCCTTGGCCTTGGCTACCCAGGACTTTAAACCGCAGTCTCCACAGCGGGGACGCTCTGGAATGCGGTGACTGCCCTGGGATGGGAAGGTCACCACCCTCACCTCTGCATGGTGCAAGCCGTCCCCCCCCCCCTTTCCCTGGATCATTTCCTCTGCTTCGGTTCAGGGTGTGAGATGGGTGGGACCCCCTGAAGCTCCACTGGCAGAGACACCCCTGGTGTCAGGCCCAGCTCGCTGCCTGGGGCTGCTCCTGTGTCCCCGGGCTTGCTCCTCTGCAGGGTGAGGCTGTGTGCCTGGGCGGGCTGGCAGGTGCAGCATGCTGGGCAGGGGACAGCTTCCCACTCTGGGTGGGGTGGGGTGGGGAGTAGCCCGAAGGTGGTTTCCAGGGAAGGGCCAGTGAGCTCGGCATGCCGGGACCCGGGTTCCAGAGAAGGAGTTATGCCGTCACCACCTGTGTCCACAATTGGAGGTGGGAGCGCTGGCTTTCCCCTCCGTCCAGGGCTCAGTGACGCGCCCTGACCTCTCGGGTCCCTCCATCCCTGCGTGGATGCACCTGTGCCTAGCTTTCCTCTGGACCCAGCAGCGGCACCTGGGGGCTCGGGAAGACCCTGGGGTCCCCGCTCGTCTGGGTGCGGCTCCCTCCCCGCCCCGCACCGGTGGGCTCAACCAGGACAGCTTCGCCCCTCAGGGGACAGTCACCGTCTTAGTTGTCCCTGGATGGTGGCCGGGGATGCCGCTGAGCGTCCTACACCGGACAGCCCTTCATAGCGAGTGACATCTGGCCCCGGATGTCACTCGCGCTGGGGTAGAGAGAACCCCATCTTGGCCACCTGCTGTGCCAACAGTAAATGGGGAGGGAGCGGCCAGCCTCACGCCCCAGGATGGCTCGTCGTGGACCCTTGTTCGGGTAGCAGGTGGTGCGTTAGTGGGGGTGGTGGGGCCCCGGTGACGGACGGAGCACCCGTGTCGAGTGGGGGGCGGAGGGCAGCGTCCCCGCCGGGAGGAGGGCCCTCTACAAATGCTGCTTCCGTGCTCTCCCCTGGCTGCCGGCATCTCGTCCCCTCTCCCTGTCAGGTAGCAGGTGGGGCCCCTGATTTGGGGCCCATCTGCAGCAGGTGGGGGGATCTGGTGGTGTCTTTGTGTGAGCCAGGGTCACGGGCCAACCCCAGCAGGGGGTCACGGTCACCACTGCCTGGCGCGGCCCTCTTCAGCTCCTCTGGCCTCCACGCGGCCCGGGGTCCCGGGGGTGCGATCCAGTCTGGGGGCCCTGGGGCCCGAGGCCTCACGCCGATGCGTCTGTGTGTCCGTCCATGTCCTCCAGAGCCACCCTGGGCTCCCTTCGAGACACAGCGGTAACGTGTCACTGTCTGGCTGGAAGCTGGTCCGTGTCGCCTCAGTGGCCTCAGAACACGGCTGGTCGGGGCTCTCAGCCCCCCGCCCCCTCCCCCGGCAGCTTCCCAGAACAAGTGCACCACGCTTGTCTCCCGCCCGGGCTGTGTGCCTCCCGTTCCCTCAGTGTCCCGGTGAACTCCTATCCACCCATCAGATCCCAGCCCAGATGCCCCCTCCTCTCTGCTCCCGTGTCCTCCCTGCTGAGTCCGGTCCGCACAGGCCCTTCCGCTAAGCAGACCCTCGCCGTTGTTTTGGGGCATCGAGGGCCTGGAGCTCCCACCTACGGAGCATTGCGCGGGGGGCCTCACCCAGATAGTCCGTCCAACCCTCACGACCCCGAGAGAGGGGCCGCGCTCAGAGGCCGAGCGTGTGGCCCCCATCACTCGCTCGCCACCGCCACAGCAGCTGGCACCCGCTGGGCGTTCACGGGTCCCGTGTGTCAGGCATGGCAGCCCCCCGCCGTGGGTACCGTCCCGCGATCTGCTTCGCAGATGAGGAAGCTGGGTTCTGGGGGGCCCCTGGCCACGGAGCGGCCAGGCACTCCGTCAGCAGACGTGTAGTTTGACCCCAAACGCACTCGGTGGTGGAGCGCGCCCGTCAGGAAAGCCGCGGGTCCAGTGCTCCGGAGGCAGGTGCACCTACCGTTCCGTGTTCGCGCCCCCGCGGCTCGGCTCAGCTCCGGGAGGGTTGCTCTTCGTTGCCCGTCGTG
Organism: Prionailurus viverrinus; assembly: GCF_022837055.1. Taxonomy (NCBI): domain Eukaryota; kingdom Metazoa; phylum Chordata; class Mammalia; order Carnivora; family Felidae; genus Prionailurus; species Prionailurus viverrinus. The sequence goes on along the minus strand of NW_025927608.1, from coordinate 3,049,077 downwards.
TTTGTTGTGCTGCCGAGGGCCCAGCTGCGTGCCTGACCCTGTCCTCCTCTGCCCCAGGGCACTGCCAGGGGGACGGGTACCGCGTCGGCTTTGGCCAGTGTGCTGGGAAAGTGCTGCCCGCTCTCCTGCCCGCGTGAGGCTCTGCGCATCCCGGACGTGAGCTCACCGCCCCTGCCCGGGGATCCCCGCCGTCCGCGGCCGCGGGCGGGCCTGGCTCCTTGTTCAGTGGTAAATAAAGCCGTCGTGCTCGGTGTCCACGCTCGAAGCCCCGTGCCGTCCCGTGTGACCTCCACTCGTGCCCTTGATTGGACCCACAAGTCAGGGTGTGTCCCACTTCACGGTCTCCGCGGTTGACCAGCGAGGCTCATCGGTCACCGTTCCTATGAGACACCCCGGCCCTCCCCGCACTCGCTGGTGTGGAAACAGCGGCCCCTGCATTAGAGTCCTCCGAGAAACAGAGACGATAGGATGTGATGTGTGTAGAGAAATGCATTTTAAGGAATTGACTTGTGATTGTGCAGGCTGGCAAGTCCAGAATCTGCAGGGTGGGCCGGAGGCTGGAGGACCAGGGAACAGCTACAGTGTGAGCTCGAAGGTGGTCTGCTGCAGAATTCCCTCTTCTTCTGGGGAGAGCAGGCCTTTTTCTCCTAAGGCCTTCACCTGATGAGATGAGGCCCACCCACATTATGATGGAAGGTGGTCTGGTTTACTCAAAGTCTACCCGCTTAAATGTTCACCTCATCTAAAACATGCCTCCACAGTAGCCTCTAGACTAACGTTGGCCCAAACCTGCGGGTACCATGGCCCGGCCAAGTGGACACGTAAAATCATCATAGCACCCTACACATCCAGTATCTCTTGGGGGGCTGCCTCACGGGGGCACGTGAGGAGCAGACTTGGTTCACGGGCTCCGTGGCTGTCTCAGCACATGGCGAAACTTGGGCGGAGCCCCCAAGTTGTGGGCACACACACCTGAACTGAACAGATGCCAGGGCAGAAAAGGGGCCAGGGGGCTAGCTTTCCTTCCCTCGTTGGCCCACAAGACCCACAAGGATCCGGAGAGTGAGCCCCGCCCCATGTCCTCCGCCCTGCCCACGACAAACATGCAGCCCCAGTCCCAGCCTGGTTCCTCGTGCCCACGGTGACTCTTCTTGAGCCAGACGGACCTCATGCCAGAGCCTGTCTGTCAGATCATGCCATTCATTCATTCATTCATTCATTCATTCATTCATTCATTCTGTCTTCATCAAGTGTCTTCTCTGTGTCAAGCACCGTTCTGGGCACATAAGACACAGCACAGAATAGCCCAAACCTCTGCTCTTGTGATGTTCACGTTCCAGTGGGGGGCAGACAATAAGTGAAGGGGCAAGGAGAAGACCCCCAGTGTGCAGGATAGTGTAAGTCCTCTGGAGCACTGGGGGGCACGGATGCTATAAACAGGTGCTCAGAGAAGGCCTTAGTGTCTTGGGTTCTAAGTGCTTTTCTGCCAGATGGCCGGAGGCAGTGAGGGAGCAAGCCAGTCGGAGGTCTGGAGAGGGAATGCTCCAGGCAGAGGTACCGGTCAGTAAAAATCCCCGGGGATGAAGCATGCTTCTCATTTCCGGGAACATTCCAGGGCCCGGAACCGTGGCGTTCGGAAGGCAACGCCACAGCGACATCGAGGGCCCACGTTGCTCGTCCCCACACGTGTTTTTCATTCTTCCGGTGAAACCACCTCACGGTGCCACAGGCTGCTGGAGCTCCAGCCACCACGCCCGAGTTCCAGGTGCACAGAAAAAGAAGATGAAGAGGTGGAGGCTGGGGTGGGGGGGCGGGGGATGGAAGCAGCCCCCTTCCGGCTGAGCTGTGTCGCTCACGCTTCCGTCCCAGGCGCGCAGCACCACACCGTTGGCGGGAACCTGGTGACAAGACCATACCTCACCACAGGGAAGTCTGGGGATGTCACCTTTTAGCTGCGTTCATGGTTTCTCCAGTTCAAACCCGGGTTCAGTTGCTAAAGAAGGAGGGGAGCAGGGATGCCGGGGTGCAGGGGGCGCCAATAGCCTGCAGCCCGCAGGCTGGGCAGGGGCTTCGCGCTCTGAGGCTGACCTGCTCTTGCCCAGGGGGCTCTTGCCACGGTCTCCAGTCTCGGCCGGTTTCGGCGGAAGATCCTGTGCAGCGCAGACGGCCGCAGACCACCCAGGCCCCTACCCTCCAGACAAGACTGATCCAAATACCCTCTGAGTTTGGAAGGCCAGCCCCTTCCTGGGGGGTTTCCTCGGTTCCTGGGGGCCGGTGCCCCAGGACCACGTCCGTGTCTGTCGCTCCCCCGAGATCCCCGCTCTCCAGCTGGGTTTTGAGATTGCCCCTTTGGTTCTGTCTCCTGGCTCCAGTCTGCACGCGCGACTGTCTTTGCCTTGAAGGCCTCGCGTCTACATAGCAGAACAGCTGGCGCGCACGGCGGGGCTCCCGGAGTCTCCGGCTGGCGGATGGAAGTCGTTTGAATCATTATCGGTCCATTTGGCCCCGCTGGCGCCAGGGAATGCTGATCTCAGCTGTTGAAGTCACACGGGTCCCGCCTCGCCATGCACTTGAAGTGCCCCCGGGGGCAGGCGGTGCCGCGGAAATCTGCGGGATCGGAGCATCGGAGCCTAGGGAGCCTAGACGCGGGGCGGTGGGGCCGGCCGGGATCCGTGCAGCCAGAGCAGCAGGTCTCAACACGGGTCCATCCGGGACCCCGTCCAGCAAGGACTGCTCCTTGGGCCTGGCTGCTCTCCTGGGTCCGGAAGTGCCCCGGGCAGCCCAGGGGACAAGGGAACCAGTGGTCTTTACGCCCCGAGGCAAACCGCTCCGGGTCCCGCCTGTTTCGTTCCTGCTTCCTGTCCCTCGCGGCCCCTGGCGAGGGTACACGGATGAGCCACGAGCCCTGCCACCCAGGGTAGAATCCGTTTGGGACGTGCCCTGAGCAGGAGGGCCAAGGCCAGAGGGGTTTCTGGCGGGATGGTCACGCTGGGGGTGCCGGCTGGACTCGGGGGCACCCCGCTGCCCTGGGCCCAGTGGAGCCCCTGTCGCTCCTGCGCAGGGGTAGGAGGGAGGAGAGCCCCTTTGCCTCCAGCGCCCCCCGCCCCTGCCCTGCACCCTCTCCCTGACACTGGTCCTGCTTTGAGTGCTGCTGCACAGCTAGAGGGGCCGGGTGAGGCTGGCCTCTGGCTGTCCCCTCCTTGGGGACAAGGGAGCTTTAGGGCTTTAAGTATGGTGAGGATTGTTTCTCCCAAGATTCTACAATTGGAAAAGATAAGACACAATAGGCCGAGAGAGGAGGATTAGGGCCTGAGGTCCCTGGTGGGGGGGAACACCCATTCTGGAACAATGCTGGGAGTGCCCGGCCACAGCCGCCCGCCCCCCTCGGGAGAAGGTTTCTCTTAACAGTGCCAGACCCCACCTACCCCCTCAGGTTTCCCCCAGGAACGTGACCGAAGGCCTCAGTGTGGCCTCAGACCACCCCTCACCCAGCGGAGCGGAGCACCCAGCGCCTAGAGTTGTGCCCCCAGTAAGGGTGGGACCTGGGAAGGCGCGAGGGGGAGGGGAGAGGGGAGGAGAGACCAGGACCTTCTGTGGCGAGGACCCCCGCCTGGAGTCCTCAGGCGTTCACTCCCGACTGTCCCCCGTCTGTACACAGGGCTTTCCTACCACTCTTCCGGTCTCGTCTGTTCTAATAAACTTTTGCCAGCGGCTCGTTTTGTGCGGGGACAAAGCGGCGGGACAGCCGGTCCCGGGTATTGTGGTAAAAACTCCCACAACGGTCCCTCGCACAGAATGGATCTCAAAAGAGGTTCTATTTTCATTTCTTTTCTTCCTTCAATTTGAGGCATATTAAAAAATTTTTTTTCAGGTTTATTTACTTACTTTGAGAGAGAACAAATGGGGGAAGGGCAGAGAGAGAGAGGGAGAAAGAGAATCCCAAGCGGGTTCCATGCTGTCAGCACAGGCTCGAACCCACGAACTGTGAGATCGTGACCTGGGTGGACGTTGAGATCACAACCTGGCTCAACCGACTGAGCCCCTCCAGGCGCCCCAGGGGGCATATATTTTCTAACGACCTCAGGAAAAATTCCCGTGGGGGGATTGCCTTCCAAAGTGTGCATCTGTGTCCTGTATGTGTCCCTCTCTGTCCCTCCCCTCAGCGGTGCCCCCGGCCTGAGGGAGAGGCAGAAAGGACTCCCAGATGCCCCTGATGAACGGGAGAGGGCAGAGTGGAGGCTTCCTGGCAGATGTGTTTGTTTTTCGTGGTCGCACAGACTAGTAACGCTGTGCCGAGAGCACACCCAGAGGCTGGGCAGTGGGTCCTTTCCTGGGGGGCGGGGGGATGGGGACGGAACATCTCTGCGGCCACCGAGGACTTTGACCCCAGAGATCAACAGACCGCTGCTGTCTGTGACGATCTGAGCCACGTCTTCCTTCTCTAGATGTGGGGCTCCCGAGGGCAGAGTTGTTGGCTGTTGCTGCTGGAACGTTCTCCAGCACCTAGCACTGACCCGCCAGCATGTGGCAGGCACTTTGCCTGCATTTGCTGAACAGATGAATGGATCCCGGGAGACCACGGGCGACGGGATTCTGTTGTATTCACAGATCCACCCCTGAAGCCAGGGACCCGCGGAGGCTCCCTTCTGCCTCGACGTTTCAAAGCTCAAGCTCGATGGTGAAATAAAACACATTCTCTTCTCCTACCCCGACATGCTTTGATAAGGACGAGACAAAATTTCAAAGCTATCTACGGCGTTTGAGGGTTGAAAAGGGGCAACATAGCAAACTAATTTATTTTCCTTTTTTTTTAAACTGGTTTAATTAATACCCAGTGACCTGTTGCATTCGGACGTACGGTACAGGGATTCGACACCCATACGCCACCCGGTTGTCGCGATCCCCTGTCTCACCCCACCCCCTCCCCTCTGCTGACCACCAGTCTGTTCTTTGCATCAGACACAACACTTTGATCGCTGTACCTGAACAGTGTTGGCCGTTTCGGATGACCGCTGAAGACCTACAGATACATGACTTGTTTCACAAACGTTTTCCAAGAAAGTTTTAAAGTTTATTGCTTTCATTTCGTTAGAATCACTATTTTGTCATAGCCAGGATTTTCGCACAACGTGGGCTCCCTTGACAGACGAATCTCCGTGATTAAAAAAGTAAACCGACTTGTACTCAGAACGTCCAAAAGGTAAATATTTTCACCCAAACCCTTAAGGTTAAAAATTGCAAAACTAAACTTATCCTCTGTGCGTTTTCTGCGTTAGTTTTCTTTGATAATATTGAAACTTTCCAGTACGATTAAAGGCACGACGTAAATTGTAACTGAAGAATGTTAACGCTTCATATCAAAACTATTTAAATCAAGCTGAAATGTTTAAATTTGTTAAAAAAAAAGTTAAATCCTTTCACGTATGTCTCATAAAAATAACACCCTTTGCAGTCCTGATGTTCAGCCTCCCCCTCGCAGCCAAAGTAAATAATTCGTGTCGCTCGTCATCTGTTAGGAGGAGATCTGTGTAGAGATCGATTGGTAGGAATCAGGTAATATTGTGAAATGTGCCTTCACTGCCACGTGCAGCTGTCGTGAATACCAGGCTAATTTGTGAGGGTTTCCAGAAGCACAAATCGGAAAGAGAGCAAGGAAATAGATATTTGGTACAACGGCGAAATGCCCCCAGTTGGGGCAAGAACCAGTTGCTTCCGTCCTGGGCGCTGCCTCCCTGAAGCCCGCCGGCGTGTCTCACGGTAGGGGCACCGAGGGTGCAGGTTGGGTGACACCAGGCGGGCTCTCAGGGGACAGAGGGGCCCCCGTGACCCCTTACGGGGATCTGTGCGTCGCCGTTTGTAATACGCTGGCCCCCGGAAGCACGAGTCCCAAGGAAGGGCCCCCTCGCCCCCCTCTCTGGGCCCCACGTTGTCTCCGGTATTTTCTGTGTAAATGAAGACACGTGTCCCTCTCGCACCTCCAGGTGGGCGGCGGAGCTGAGACCCGGCTCCAGAGCTTCGAGCCTCCAGGGGAATTACGGCGCAGAGGTTGGAACTCTGGCCTTGACCCAGGGCAGGGGGCTTCTCCGGGGCAGGGCTGTGCCTTACTCCTGTGTCCAAACCGCTGTCACACGGGAGCTGCTCATAAGCGTGGGGGGCGTTGTCCCTGCAGAGTGCCCCGTTGTCACGTCTGGGAGCCCGGCTCCAAGGTCTTCTGGGTCATAGCAGCGCCTCACCTGGCGATCCGCGAGGAGGAAGGATGTGCTCACGGGACGTCTGTTCCAGCTCCCGCCTCCTGGGTGTCCAGTCTCTCAGCCTGGGGTCACTGTTCCGAGTCCCTGTCTGCTTCTGGGGTGAAGCCCCACCTCTCCGCACCTCGTGGGCTCAGTGCTGTGTGGGGGGTGGGGGGCTTACCGAGCGTGACTGGGGGGGGGGGGGGTGCTGGCCGGCTGCTTCCGTGTGTGGTCAGGCCGAAAGGCTGTCAGCTCTGTGGACCCTCTTGACTGTGTGTCGGACCAGAAGACGCTCCTTTTCCTGGAGGAGGGGATTCCCAGGACGAGGCAAGGCCCCTGTGTCCAGGGCAGCCGGGCGGAGGGGGAGTGGACCACCGCACAGAAGCAGCCCAGGGGGCATCGAGGGCTGCTGCTCCCGGCCTCTTTCCCGAACACTCGAAGTCAGAAAGCTGGTTTTGGTGCACAAGCAAGGCCGTGCCTGAGATCTGCCGCAGGGAAAACACCGAGGGCCCGATGCAGTTTCCGCCCCGTCCTCCTCTCCAGCCTTCCCTGCCCTGTCTCGTCCCGGGAGGCCACCCCTGTGGATGACATCACCCAGGCTCCTGTCCTGAGGCTCCTGGCTGGCGGGGGGCAGCAGAGGAGAAAGTGCAGAGGGAGAAAGAGGTCGGGGTATTTGTTCTCCGCACCCCCTCCCTTCTGGGCCATGGTTTTGGGGGCCTGTGTCCCCCTGTGTCCCTCCACCGTGGCTCACGGCTCCCAAAGAGAGCGTGGCCACCGCCCTTGCTGGATTCCGGGGCCACTGTTCCTCCCCAGGCAAGCGGTGACAACGGCTTCTCACTGTCCCCAGTCCTGGCTGACTCACCATCCCTGCTGGTTCTCTTAAACTCGTCTACACTTCTGCAAATAGTCCCTAAATTAAGCTGCCCTCGGTGAATGCTGGGAGTACGCGAGGGGATGCCTGGAGTGTCCCTGCAATACTGAGGAGAAAGGAGGCTGAAGGCAGGAGCCCCCCGGACTTCACTGATGCTGGGTTCTGTGGACTGGGAGGGGCCAGGCGGTGGTGCCTTGAGGACCCAGCACGGCAGGAGACCCGATGGTTCGGGGGTGTCTGGGGCAGACGGGCACCGTCTCCCCCTGCCTGGAAGGTCCCGGAGCCAAGGGATGGAGACAGAAGTGAATCCTCCCGCTATTAGACCTAACGACCCACATACGGAGTTTCTGCTTCTTGCCCTTGTCTCCTCGGACCTGGTGGCTTTGAAAATTCTTTGGGAGGCTGGGGTACCTGGGGCCTCAGTCAGTTAAACGTCCGACTTCGGCTCAGGTCATGATCTCACGGTCTGTGGGTTCGAGCCCCACATCGGGCTCTGTGCTGACGGCTTGGAGCCTGGAGCCTGTTTCAGGTTCTGTGTCTCCCTCTCTCTGCCCCTCCCTGCTCGCTCTCTCTCTCTCTCTCTCTCTCTCAAAAATAAACATTAAAAAAAACACACACACACAACTCTTCGCGAGGGAGAGGAAGTGCTTCCCCCAGGGGTACACGGGTGTGGGTCTGTCAGGCTAGAAACTGAGATCCTCCTGTGGTCATTCGGGCTGCCTCGTGTTGAACGCGGGGGCAGAGAAGGGGCTCACCGTGCCGCCGGGGGGGCCCATCCCAGGAGCCGTGGGAAGCGGGGTTCCCTCCACACAGCCGGGGCAAGCGGCTCCCTGGGGACCCCCGTCCCGTGCCCCCCACTTCTGCAGGTCTGAGGTGGGGTGTGAACTCGGATCCTAACAGACTCCCCAGCGACGCTGACGTTCTCTGTCCCGAGACCAGGGTCGGGGCGGTGTTGCCCTAGCGTGCTCCGAGCTTCCAAACACGCCTCCACGTGAGGCCTTCAGACCCTTTCACGTTCCCTGTGGGCCCGTAGCAGCTGTGCGTTATAGGAACCGTTTTGTTTACTCACCTAGAGGCGGGTACGGTCCGGGTGGGCAGTGGGCCCAGGTCGGTATCGCCCCTCCCCTCGCCCAGACAATATGGCGGCAGGTGGACCTTCGTTCCCCTACGTGGAGGGCATATAATTTTTCCCCATCCAAGCAGAGGTCATGAACGGATGCTGAATGTAATAGGGGTGGGTTGTACTGGTTACGTTTCGTTTGCTCCAGAACGCTAACATACACGAACCGCTTCGCCCGGGGCTCCCAGACCGTTAGGTTCTGTTGTTTTTGGCTGATGGAAGGTCCAGAGGAGAGGCTGGACGGGGGAGTGTCGAGGTCAAGGTATGTGTTTCCCTCCACGCTCTTCCTGCTGGGCTGCAGTTCGGGCACAAGTCTTAACCGTCTCCCTGTGGCCACGGCTCCTGCCGGGTTCTGAGAACATTCCTTCTCCTTGCCACGTCAGGCCAAGCTGGCCACGGCTTCCCCCCGTGGCCTGTGTGATGCTTTGCCATCCGGTGTCGCTTCCCTCGGCCCTGCCTGACCTCTGAATAGTCTTTCGTTAAGCCCTCGAAGCATAACTGCTTTGGCTGTGCCCTCTGCTTCCTGCCGGGACGCTGACTGATTCAGGGCCCAGACAGAAACCCCGCGGGAGGGAGGGAGAGCCTTAGCTGGTGACCGTCCAGGAGTGACACGCAGGGGGAAGGCTGGCAGACCTGAGGTCGTGTGTCCCCCTGGATGCAGATGACCTGTGTGTGCCCAGGGAGCTCAGCTGGGGCACCCGTCCGCAGGCCGGGCCATGGGCCAGGGGGCCCCGCAGGTTGTCACCCATCACAGGACCGGTCCACAGGACCGGTCCTCAGCGGCGAGACCGCGGGGCAGGAAACCACACCGGCTTGGCAGTCCTCTCCGGCTGGTGTTGGAAGCAGGACGGGCCCCTTTAAGGTCGGGTTGACCTCGAGGTCTGGGATGATGTCTGGGCGAGGGAGACCCGCGTCTTTCGATTCAATAAAACCACGTAGACACGAGCGCCTAGATGGAAAAGACCCAACAGAGACGGTGGAATTGATGCTGCGAGCTGGTGAAGCTCGTGGCCCGTTGCTCAGGTCGGCCCGTCTGTGCATCCTCAGGGGCCGTGTTTCCCCCGCTGACTGTCGTCCTGGTGTCCCGCTTGTGCCCATTTTTGTCACCCCACCTGCACGCCGTCGCACCGCCCACCGTGCAGGTGGCCCCAGACACCACGCGAGAGGGGTTGTGTGTCAGACTTTGCTGAGGGTTTGGAGTAACGGGGAGGGATGGCAGCAGAGCCCTTCTCCCGTTCTGTGCGGCGGGGAGTTTCTGTCTGGCGCCAGTTTCCCTTAAGCCTCGAGCTGTGGCCGACCCCACAGGCCTCGCTCTCTCTCTCTCTCTTCCATTCCCTCTCTGCCAGCTTCCAGTCTTCAAAAACGCTGCTCCTTTCTTTCGCGGGACGGTTTCTCTCTCCATCCACAACCCCAGAGCTCACCTCAACTAGCCAGGAACTGGCTCAGAGGATCTGATCGCAGAAGACCCCCCCCTCCTCCCTTAGCATCAGGGAGTAGCGGCAGATGCCTGGAGTTCCCCTTAACGGGGCCAAAGGCTTGGACAGGCGTCCCTGGCCTGGGGCTTTCTTAGGTGGAGGGGGTGTGGTTTGAATATTTATTCCCCGCTGTCCTGAGCGAGCCCGCGGCCTTCGTCACCTGCGTCTCCTGGCACATGCAGAACAGGGAAAATGAAAGCGACCCAAGCGCTTCCTAATGGGAATGTGGACAATGCACCAGACGGTTCGTCCACGGCCGCCGAGAGGGTAACGGGGAAGGCCGTGGCAGCGGGCTCCAGAGGTAACGTTAGGAGAGAGTAGGGTTTTAGATTATGTAACTGATGACGTTTCTAAGGAGTATATCTTGCATTCGGGCAAGGGTCAGAAGGGGGCGTATGGATACACAGTGAAAATCGCTGTTTGACGGGAGGCTTGGATGGGGCGTGAGTTTTTTATTTTTCATCTTTTCTGAAATATTCTTCCCTCTGGCCACCAAAACCAAACAACAACAACAGCAAACCAGTCCAGAGAGACGGTGGGAAACACCCACAGATGTTAAGTGTGGAGAAGAGGGAAGTGGGGCCAGGGATCCCGGGGGCCGTGCTTCTCTAACTCCCGTGTGCCCGGCCGGCACTCAGCGGGTCTCGCCCACAGGTGCCTGGGCGCCACCCCCCAGGGACGCCGGCCCCGCAGGTCCGGGGCGGGGCCCGGGTTCTGGATTCCCAGCATGCTCCTCACCCCTGGAGATGCACTCTGTCTCTCACCACAGTTCGGGTGGCACGGCCCTGGGGCGCCTGATCGTCACTCCTGAGGATTCTGAAGTACCTCCAGCCAAGGCCTTCCAGAACTTTCCTTGCTCCTGGGGCTTGCTATTAACTGACGGGGAGACGGCACTCAATCACGCTGCAAATCCCTGCTGATGCGCTTTTCACAGAAGTGCGTGTCTCTGAGGCAGGCTGCACAGTGAAGGCTGCTGCTGGGCCTGGGGCAATGCACAAGGTGCTTGCTCTAGATCCTTCTCTCAGACAGAGCCTCCAGCGCATCTGGGCTCGCCGCCTCTCCCAGCTGTCCCTTTGTGCGTCCCACCTGGCGTGTGCGCGCGCGTGTGGGGGGAGGACAGCCGGACAGGCCCCGGAACGTGCCTGAACAGCCGTGGTCTTGTTCATTTTCGGGGTCACCTGGTGGTGACGGTGCTTTGGAAACCTGTTGCCCGGGTGGCCTGGGTTGCAGGGGGGCCCGGAGCGGGGATGCCGGTGAGGGGAAGGGAGCATTGGGTTTCCCCACAGGTGCAGGTCTGTCCCTCGGGGGTGGCCGGCCACCCCTTGCATGCCTCGGAGGAAGGGGCTTCAGGCAGTCCAGCCTAACTGCGCACCGTGTGTGCTTAAACATATGACAATGACAGTTGTGTAAATCGATAGACAGCATATCCCTTGAGGTCAGGTGCTGGAAGAGGTTGCTGTGAGTGTCCCTTTGACCAGGGGTCCTGGCCGGGAGATTTGGCTTTGGAAGCGGCCCCGGGAGGTTGAGGAGCTTCCAGGGTCCCAGGCTCTGCGGGGAGGGGGCCCCAGAGCCCACGCGCTCCCGGCTCAGGCCCCTGGCTTCTCCCCGGGGTGGGGGAGTCAAGGAATGCTCCTTCATTCCGTCCTCACGACAACCTTGTGAGGTAGACTTCACTCCCTCGTGTCACAGGTGAGGGAATTGGGGCTCAGAGAGGCTGACCGAGCTGTTTGGGGTCCTGTAGCGAGGAAGGAAGGGGGCCGGGATTCAGGACCAGCATTGCCGGCTCCGTGGTCACAGATGTGGGTGGCGGCCGAGGGGGGACTGATGGGACGGGAGGAGGCGGCACAACGTCGTGCGTACGTGTGAATTGGGCTATTTAAAAAGGCGTGTAAAAAGAGCCTGAGAGAAATAGATCAAAATGGTGGCTTTGGGGAGGTGGGATTATAGGTGTTATTTTCCCCTTTCCTTCTATTTTTCTGTATTTTCCCAAGCTCCCAAGATGCCCATTTCATTTATGACAGGAAAAATAGACCCCTCTGTGTTTTAGTTTAAAAAAAAAAAAAAATACTGCCTGGAAGCAGCCCTGTGCCTTGTGAGAACGCCGGCCTCCACCTGCACACCCACTGGCCTCCGGGCCGGACTCGGGGTCAGGGGGCTGGCGCGAGTGCTGCTTTGCATGTTAAGGGCAGACGGTGTCCCCACAGCGAGGGCTCTGTTGCATGATGGTGCGTGTCTGCCCCGGATCCCCTCCCAGAAGGTGCGCAGGAGCCAGGGACGGGGACCACCCCGTCGTCCCACAGTGAGTCCCCGTGAGGGACGGCCTCCGCGGGCCTCCGGGGCCGGTGCCGTTGGCATGTCCAGGCTGGGCCACCCTCGAGCCCCCCTTGGCACCCCACTCACTTCCCACTGGGGCTCCAGAGGGAGCAGCGAACAGCCTACATCCCAGCTCCACGGGTTTGCAGGCAGACAGCCGGGGGACATGGGGCGGCCGGGGGACACGGGGCGGCCGGGGGACTCGGGAGTGGCCAGGGGACTTGGGAGTGGCCGGGGGACTCGGGCAGCCAGGGGACACGGGGCGGCCAGGGGACACGGGGCATCCGGGGGACTCGGGCGGCCAGGGGACACAGGGTGGCCGGGGGACTCAGGAGTGGCCAGGGGACTCGGGAGTGGCCGGGAGACTTGGGAGTGCCAGGGGACTCAGGAGTGGCCGGGGGACTCGGGCGGCCGGGGGACTCGGGAGTGGCCCGGGGACTTGGGAGTGGCCGGGGGACTCGGGCGGCCAGGGGACACGGGGCAGCCGGGGGACTCGGGCGGCCAGGGGACATGGGGCGGCCAGGGGACTCGGGAGTTGGCCGGGGGACTCGGACAGCCAGGGACACAGGGTGGCGGGGGGACTCGGGAGTGGCCGGGGGACTCGGACGGCCAGGGGACTCGGGAGTGGCCAGGGGACTTGGGAGTGCCGGGGGACTCAGGAGTGGCCGGGGTACTCGGGCGGCCAGGGGACACAAGGCAGCCGGGGGACTCGGGGTCCCCCGGCCGCACCTCAGTCATCCAGGTGCTGCTCCTCCCAGGTGGACGTGGGGATAGCGCTGTACGGGTCCATGATGACCTTGGCGCAGCGAATGATCATGACCACGAGGAAGAGGCAGAGGAAAACGAAGCAGGCCAGGGTCAGCCCTTTGTCCACGTCCACGAAGACGGGCTCGGGCGTGGGCTCCTCCATGTCGGGGCTGCGGCTGCGGGCTCCTCCTCCAGCCCGGGGTCGACAGGTACCATTTTCCACGCCTGCGGGGAGCCAGGGCCGTGGGGAGGCAGGGCCACAGCTCGGCCTGGCTGGGGGGGTTGGGGGGGGTCACGCCCCTGGAGCGACCCCTCGCCGCCCGGCCCCTCCTGAGGGCGTGAGGGGCCCGGGACACATGCATCCTCCCCGGGACCCAAAGGCCAACCTCGTGGGCGACCGCGGTCTGTGGCGGGGCCCGTGCCGCCCGGGGAAGCGGGGACAGGTGACCGAGGACGGAGCTCCCGCACTTGTCCCTGCCGCCCGGCCCCGGGGAGGGCGATATCATGACGCCTCTGGGTCTGCCCGGCGCCGACCCGGGGCGCTCAGAGCGTGCAGGAACGAGGTCACGAGTGCGTTCGCTGCAGCAGCAGAAGCCGTTTGGCAGCGGAATGTTGAACGGAACGTATGGACGGACCGCACAGGAGCCCCTGCGCCGGACGGGGTCCCACGGAGGGTCTGCGCCCTCCCCCCACCGAGGGACAGGGGCGGAAGCCACAGGGGTCGTCAGAGGACCCGGTTGGGCCATCACAGGGACCCGCCTTGCGGGGAATGTCTGTCCCGCACGCCTTCACCTCCCTGTTGTGGGCGGTGACAAGGCCAGCGCGGTCAGGCCGTGTCCCAGGTGGGGATGCGCTCCGTGGTCCCTGGCCCCCGGGGCGGGGGGGCCGTGCTCTGACGAAGGGGGTATCCCCGGGGCAGGGCTGCCGTCCCCGCACACGTGGCCTCCGCAGGCCTCTCCCTCTGCTGGCGGGAGGCAGAGTGGGGACCAGTCTCCCCCATCCCTCCAGACTTCAGGACCACACGGAGGTGAGCCTCGGGCCGGCGGGTCCCGGCACATCCATCACTGCCGGTGACCGTTCATCCCCCTCGCTCAGATTCCCCCGGTCCTCAGAGGGCACTGACCTGCCGGTCGGAGCGGTCACCACGTCAGAAGGGCTGCCGGGTGGCCCGCACTCTGGGTCAGGCTGCTCTGGGAGGGCGGGGGGTGGGTGGCCGGACGTGACCGCGGGGAGCCAGCGACAGCGGTGGCCTTTCACTCAGGAGCAGGCACCTGCGCGGGCGGCAGCTGCAACAGAAGAGGACAAGAGCCCGTCACCTCCTGGGACACGCGGCCCCGGAGCCACCTGGTCTGGCAGGAAGGGCTGACCCGGTGGCTCTTCACCGGGCGCGGTGCCGGGGCCGAACGCTTTATTCTAGTGCTGCTTTTTCAATCTCCTTCTTTCTTTCAAAAGCTATAGCGTTTCAGGGGCGCCTGGGCGGCTTAGTCGGTTAAGCCTCTGACTCTTGATCTCAGCTCAGGTCTCGATCTCGGGGTCATGAGTTCAAGCCCACGTTGGGCTCCGTGCTGGGCGTGAAGCATTTATTAATAAATAAAATAAAAATTACAGCGTTTTATATTTCTCGTAAAGTGTACGTCACGTAAGATTTTCCACGGTGTGCATTTCAGGGGCACTAAGGACACTGGCAGCGTTGGGCCACCCACCAGCCCCACCGTCCGCCTCCTGAAGTCTTCATCCTGCAAAACTGAAACTCGGTCGCCATTAAACAGCCGGCCCCCCGGCACCCACCACCTCCTTTCTGTCTCGGTGCACTTGGCTCCTCTCGGGACCTCACGGGAGTGGATGCTGCAGCCTCTGTCCCTTTCTGGCGGCTCACTTCAGTCGGCATCGTGTCCACCAGGCTCATCCGTGCTGTGGCAGCCGTCGGGCCTTCCTTCCTTGCTAAGCTGGGTAATATTCCGCTCCGTTCCTCCACGGATGGGTAGGTGGGCTGCTTCCAGCCCTTGGCCGTCGCGGACGATGCTGCCGCGAATCTGTGCGCGCGGGTGTCTCCTGGGGGCCCCGCTTCGATGCCTTGAGGTGCGTAGATCCAGAGCCGAATGGCCGGATCGCTGCTATTCTAGTCTGTTGTTACCTCTTACCCGTTTTTCTCTCGGATTTTTGGTCTCTCTCTTGACCGTGGAAGCACAGAGTTGAGATTAATATTTTATTTGTTCGTCTGATTTTTATTTCCTATTTGTGACTTTTCCTTTATCCCTGAGTCCTACTCCTGTGTCTCCGTTGTCTTCCTCCGCCCGATTTTCGTGACTAGTATTAGCCCTTGGTTGTTTCTCTGTTCTTGGCTGTGCTTACGTTTCTGTAACTGAACTGTCAACGTTCGATGTCCTTTTATTCCCAGTCATTACAGGTGAAGGACTTGGGGAGCTCATCCCAATTTCCACCTTCTTTCCCTGTTCTTTACGTTGTAGCCGGTTCTGTTATCTCACCCTTCCATACTGTTTTTTAATCTGCATTTTCCGGTTCGACACGTTCAGTGCTCACCTGGGCCTGCGGCTGGGGTTGCCCATCAGCGCAGATGTTCTCCAGCACGACTCTCAGGAAGAAGGGCTCGTGGGGACAATACTCCCTTTGGTCTTACCTGTTGGCTTCTTTGAAGGTAATGTGCCTGTGTCTCTGACTGCCTTAAAGATCTTCCCTCTGTCTTTGGTTCCCTGTGGATGATCTGGACATGCTTTTTCTCTGTATTCCCCTCTTCAAACACTCGTCTGTCCTGTTCTCTCTTTCCCCTTTCCGGCTCTCCAAGTACACATAGGCCTTTTCATTATGTCACTTTGTCTGTTACACTTTATTTCTGTGTTTGTTTTTCTTTTTATGCTGTTGTCTGAATGCTTTCTACCGAACCAGCTTCCGGTCCGCTAATTTTCTCTCCTGGTATATCCAATTAGCTGCTAGATCTATCTATTCAAATGTTCATTTAAGCCATACTTTTCAGTTGTATAATTTCCATGTGAACCTTTAGAAAAATGTTCCAGCTCTCCAGTGGGATTTTCCACCTTGTTAGCTACTATCTTGAACACAACTCATCACTATTTTTTAAAGACCGCATCTGATAACTCTAATGTCTGGGTCATCCGTGGGTTTGCTTGTACAGTTTTTTCTTTCTTTTGGTCCAGTTTCTTTTTTTCTTTTTAATTGTTTTTAACATTTATTCAGTTTGGAGAGAGAGAGAACGTGGGAGGGGCGGAAAGACAAAGGATCCGAAGCAGGCTCTGTGCTGTGAGCACAGAGCCCCATGCGGGGCTCGAACCCAGAAAGTGTGAGATTACAACCTGAGCCGAAATCAGGAGTCGGCTGCTTAACCTTAAGACTGAACCACCCAGGCGCCTCTGTTGATGTCTTGATACATCTATGATAGAAATTTCACCGGGATGCCAAGCACTGATAGAACAATTGTCGTGGCTCCAGATGGCATTACCCTCGGGTACAGGAGGCTTAACGCTTTCTCTGGGAAGCAGCTAGAATTTAGGCAGGTGAGCTTATCCAATATGGAGCTGAGCTCACTCAGCTGGGGTCCACGTCTCGTTAACCAGGCTAGTGACCACGTCTGCTTCGACAACCCCTCTGCGGTCTCGCGCTCCAGGGTTCTAGATCGAGAGGCTGGAGTTTCCCTGGGCTGTTTGTTGTTGGCATGCCTTGAATTCTAGATTTCCTCTTCAGGGCCTTGAGACAGGTGAGTAGCGTGTGAGGTGAACTGCTCAGAATTATCCAGCCGCTGATGTTTGAATCTCTGCGAGGGCAGGAAACCTGACGGCACTGGTGGTTAGCTGACGGCCACTCGTGATTCCGCGGGAGCCCCGGCCTGGCGGGGAGGACGCCTGTGCCTGGTCAGAGTTCTCCTGCTCCTTTGCGCCGGGATTTCGAAAGATGGTCATTGTTGCAGCATTGTGGGGACGGTAGAAAAGGGACAACAAAGCGAACGTCAGTATTGCAGTGGTCACCGCCGTCACGGTCTCAATCTGTGTCGCCAAATACGCCGAGGCCGTTGAAAAGGAGCGCGTGCACACACGCACGCACAAACGAGGGCCAAGAAATTTTGCCAAGTGAAAGAGTGGAGGACCAGTCCTTCAAATATGACATAGTTCGTGGGAAGTAAAAAGAACCTTTGAAGGTCGATAGGGATGCACGCACGTGTCGGGGGCGGGAGGTTGGTGCCCTGCTCACGGCTCGGCCAAGACCCGCTCCTGCTTTAATTGTTCCGGAGGTTTAAGACAAGTGCAAACGATGTTGTAATTAGTGCCTACATCCCATCATGCAGAATCCGTACCCTATTACCTGAGCATATTTGCTTTGTCTTTTCCCCCCAGAAGTACACCCGTCTCCTGCAACCGCTAACCCACAGAAGCAGTCCAGCTACCCTGCAGAAACACTACCTTGAGGGTGGTGTGCATCTTCCTTTCCACGCATCCACAGAAATCCTAGAGTTCCTTGAACCGTACCCTGAAAACACATCTATCTCACACGCAAAGAGACTGGAATATGGGGAGCAGGAGTTCTCTCGGAGTCTCAGAGCAGTGAGAGCTGAACTTGGAGCCAGCCCGCCTTTCTGGCCCGGCCAGGCCTGTGCCGTGGGCTCTGGGGGGCTCTCAGGGAAGGAGGGATGTGCCAGACGCTCACAACAGGACTCGGTCCGGCCTCAGACACAGACTCTGCGATCCCAGGCCCAGGATCTGCCGTAAGTTCTCATCAGACACCCTGCATAGGTTGTAGAGGTCAGACTTCGGAGAGGCTGCCTTTGGACCACCTCTGTCTTGTCTGGGGCCGGGACAAGGGGCTCTAGAACCTTGCAGCATGCCCCAGATTATCTGTGTTTTCTGGATCCTTCTGGCTGGGATGAACGCCAAGGATGTGCACTCAGAAAAACAGATTCGCCTTTCCGCCCTCCAGATGGAGTGTGCTCATTAACCTTAATTACCGGGCAGGCGCGTTCCCTCCGGCTCCATTTCAGAGAGAGGACACGACACCCAAGAGAGAGTGGAACGCAGAGCTCAGCCGTGTTATGGGAGCTGAGGAGCCGGCCCCCCCGGAGGCCCGCTCAGGGGTCCCCAGCATCACGGAGTTGTCCTTGAGCACGGAGCCTGCACCAGCCAAGGGGTCCATCTGCCACCTTCTTGGGGAGGCGGGAGGTGAACCGGCTTCAGAGTCAGGGATTCTGGGTGGGAATGAGCCTCCAGGGAAATGGCTCTGGGCTTCCCGGCACACTTAGCCCAGCGCGCGGTCTTGGGATGGCGGGCTAGTGGCTCCAAGTGGAGGCGAGTCCTGCCCAAATGCCACGGTCCAAATATAGAAGCTGGAAGTAAGTATCTCAGTCGGGGCTTTAGGGAAAACTAGCAACAAGGGTACACAGATACGCGATTCGCGTGTACATTCGTGTCCCAGCCCGGGGCTGGGGTGAAACACTCAGGCCTCGCCGGAGGGCTGGTGGGTTTCTTCGTCTCTGCGCCCGTGTGTGTCTTCGTCCGCTGGGGGGGACGCGAGCAACGGAATGCCAGCTTCTCCCAGTTCTGGAGGCTGGGAGTCCCGGGGGAGGATCTGGCGGGTTTGTTTCTTCCTGGTTTGTAGATGGTCACCTTGCCACGGCGGCCCTGCCTCAGTGTGTGCGCGCAAAGAGGAGACCGCTCTCTCTTCTCTGTGTAAGGCCACCGTCTTATCAGAGTAGGACCCTGACCTTTACGAACTCATCTGACCTCCTGAAAGCCCTCTGTCATCGCACTGGGTGTCAGGACTCCAACAAGTGGATTTGGGGGCGGGGGGCACAATTCGGTCCGTGGCCGCGTATGAGTTCCCCGGGGAAGGGTCCGAGTCTGACTGCGGGGCACGGGCGGCCTGGGGCCGGGCCAGGCCCGCACCCTGCGGGGGGTTGGTAGATGTCCCGAAGGTGAGGACCAGTGTCTGGCTGTGGTCCCGCAGACACCGATAGTAAGAGGACGGGGTGACTGGAACAGCCGCTTATTGTTGTGGGGAGAAACGGCGGGCCGTGCGGACTCGGGGAGCTCACGCAGATACGCGGATGGGAGCTGCTCACGTGCCAGCACCAGCCGCTTCTGTAAATAGAAGAGCCATTGGGAAAGAGCCACCAGGAAAGAGCCATTGAGAAAGCCGAGTCAGGGTCACGTCCCCAGATGGCAGACGGGTTACATGCACGGCGTGTGCTCAGGACAGAGCAGTCATCCGGTGTCTTAACCTCACACCAATCACATTGTCCTGCGTGCCTCTACTTGGTGGCCTCCCTCCTCTGTCAGGGGGATTAGCAGACTGGTCAGAGGGAGGGATGGGTGCGTGTTCAGAGATGATTAAGACGGTGACATCTTCCAGATGGACGAGAGGCGTGGAGGGGATAGGATCCATGCAATACTGTGGTTACGACTTGTCTCCTGATATTCATCCGTTCACTTAGAAACAGAGTGCGCGAAAGCGGGGAGGGACAGGGAGAGAGCGAGAGAATCCCAAGCAGATTCCGCATAGTCAGCAAGGCCTTCCAATATTGAAACCTCTCTAATCTCTAAGGAACCTTCCAGAACAAGGAGGCAGAATGAAGCAGCGGTGTTTTGGATAAAAAGCAAGAGAACACGTCTGCCGAGAGCATGCCTCGTCACCGCGCCGTGCCTTGATAAGCCCTCGCACGGTTCTGCTGTGTCATTCTGTGATAGATGCTGCTGCGGCTGCTGTCCCTCGGATCTGGGGTTCCCTTCACCATGCAGCGGGCTCAGCTCCCAGCCTCCGCGTGGCTTGCTCCCGGCAGCTCACATCTACGGTTTCTTACCAGCCTGCCCTGGGGTTACTGCAGCTGCTCCCTCCCGTGCGTGCAGAGAGCTGGGCGTCCCCGGGAGCTTACGACACCCGTGCCCTCAAGGGCCCTCCGCCCATCCAGATTGCAGAAGATGCTACCATGAGGACATTCGCTGTCAGGAAAGTGTGTGCTGGACGGGAGGCGCCGGGGGTGGGACCGGACCGCCTTCTGCCAGTGCCGATCAGATTAGCTGGGTGGCTCTGGGATTCCCCCAGCCATCTCAGCAGAAGCCAGGAACAGAAAGGACATCCTCCAGGAAAGACCTTTGGAAGACTGTCCCGTGGAGTAGGGAGAAGCCCTGTGACACACATGGGCAATACACACAGGCTTTGAGGCTATTATACCAGTAGAAACGCTACCAGCGTGGGCCGAAAAGGACAGAGAAGAGACTGGATGAAAGGCGGCTGCTGGGCTCTCAAACTTCTACAAGCAGAACACAGGCTGGTAGGGACAGTTGCCATCAACGTGTCCCACCCTTCAGGAACACAGAAGGATGATCCTTAGGGCAAGGGCCTGGGCCCAGAGGGCTACAGATTATTCCCAGGCCCTGAAAACGAATGGCTTTCCTGGTGGAGTTTTAAAATGGCTCCGGACGGTGACTCCTTTCTTTAATTCGTTTTCTCTTTTGAAATGGAAATGTGTGTAACTGTTATCCTGTGCCTGTCCCACCAGTGTATTGTTGGAGCGGATAACTCATTTTCCGGGTCCCCACAGGTAGAAAAGGATTTGCCCCAGGATGGATCATATGCAGAATATCACCAACACCTAATTTAGACAGTCGAGAAAAGATTTTGGGTTCGGGTTGATGGTGTCATGGGTTGGAATGGGGTGAACACATACAGGATGGACTGGAATCTTTGGAGGCCAGAGAGTGGGCTGCAGGAGGCTGAGTAACGGCCCCGCAAGAAATCCATAGCGAATCTTTGGGACCTGCAAATGTCACCTTAAGTAGCAAAACAAACTTTGCAGATGGGATGGAGTTAAGGGTCTCGAGACGGGGGGATTCTCCTGGGTTTTCTGGGCCACACGGAACCACAGTTGTCCTTGCGAGAGCGACACGGGGCAGCTCTTGACTGTAGTGGGGAAGGAAACGTGGCCGTGGAAGCAGAGAGGGGCGATGGGGCCAAGAATGGGCTCTCCCAGAAGCCACCGGAAAGAACCAGCCTCAATTCCTGCCCCCCGCCCCGGACTCATTTTGGACTTCTGACCTCCAGGACTGGAGCAGCCTGCATTTATGTGGTTCCAAAACACCCAGACTTGCAGCAATTTTGTGCACAGGCAAGAGGAAGTCACAATCCTTTTGATTCTGACATCCGGTCTCTAAAAGGCATAAGGCTATTTTTGCTTTCTTTCCCCATGATTGGAGAACCGGAAACCAACCAACCAAGGGCACACAAGAACACGATGTCTGGCTACTGGATGAGGGGTGACTCACGAGCAGGCTGTCAGAAAAATAAGCTTCCTTGAAAGGGAACTGAAAGCCAAAACGAGGGGGAACGTGTATACCGGCTTGGGCGCCGATGCAGTCAGACGAGGCAGCCATACAGCCGGGGAGAGGGGTGGGGGGAAGACATGGCACAAAGACGTGGAGAGCAGCCGTGGTGGGGAAACTGAGGCATGGGCCCTGGCTCCAGAAGCCCCAGCTCTTCCCCGCCTGCTGACCCACCATGCACCACAGCAGTGAGAGGCCAGAGCAAGGACGTCGGCCGGGACCCCAAGACACAATGGGAGGGGACAGGGCAAGGCCATTCTTGTCTTTCCACTAAAAGATCTGTGTTTTGAAGGGACCCTAGTGAACTTCTCTTCCTCACAAAATCACTCTCCAGGGGCGCCTGGGTGGCTCATTCCCTTAAGCATCTGACTCTTGATTTCGGCTCACGTCATGATCTCACGGTTCATGAGATCGAGCCCCGCTCTGGGTGGGATTCTGTTTCTCCCTCTCTCTCTGCCCCCTCCCCCGCTTGCTCAACACTGTCTCTCTCAAAATAAATAAATAAACTTAAAAAAAATAAGATAAAATAAAATAAAAGATAAAATACAATCGCTCTCCAACATAAAACACCTTGAAAATCACCAAAAAGCCACGGGTAGCACCACACTTCTCCAGAATGCTGCATGAGGCAGTGCGACGTCACGGGAAAACTCAGACTCCGGAGACTCACTGTTGACTAGCGGAGCCCCCGGAAGACGTTGCCCCATTCAGCCCCAGTCCCCTTGCCTGTAAGACGGGGGTGTCCTGGGGGTCCTTTTCCGGGCCACGTCTTCCCTTCGCCCGTGAGCACAGGACAGAATATACCTTGCAGGCTTTCGGTTACTCCCGGTCTGCTCCGAGCCTGCCCGCTGTCTCTCGGGTATCCCCCCACATTCGGGGGGACCCCCACATTCGGACCTGTGCCTGCCTGGATCCAGCTTGCTTCGGGGCCCCCTCTGTTTGTCAGCACCCGTGTTCGGCACATGGCTTCAACGTGCAAATGCGGATCTGGGGTCCGGGCCACCTGACGTCTGCTGTGCTGGGCGAGAGCTGCTCTGGCTCATCTGTCCCTCACTCTGTGTCCCCGTCTGGCCTGAGCTTTGTCCCCACGGGCGACAGCATCCCCTGAGGCCCTCCCGCGGCGGCCCCGTCTGTGCCTTCCACGGCACGGCTCCAGCCCACACCTGGCCCCAGACACCCCCGACCTCTGGGGCAAGAGGTCAGGGTCCTGTCCACCCTCCGCTCCGCTCGGTGCCTCTGATATTTCCAAGCTTCCTGGGAATTAACGGGAACTCTTCTTATCCCACAAGTAAAGAAAAGCGAATGCAAGTTATCTACCCGCCCTTCAAGCAAAACAAAACGGCTTTAAGACGCACCTTTTGCACCACGAAAGGAGCCAAAGTGAAGAATCCAAGGGGAGGAAACCAGGAAGAGAAGAGTAAAACCAGCAAGGCAATAATCTACAGCATAGACAACTGTAATACAGGCAGATACACGGCGACACAAATGTTAAAAATACTTTTTAAATAAAACTTACATAACCTAAAGGCTTTATCAGTAACGGCGACACAAATGTTAAAAATATTTTTTTTAGATAAAACTTACAGAACCTAAAGGCTTTATCAATATAATTTTATTTCAATGAAAGTTAGTGGGGTAAAGTGGAAGGAAATTAGAGCACAAGCCATTTTTTATATTATCTGGGCAGGCCAATAAGTATTACTTTAATATTGATAGAAAATCACACGTTCAGATGTGTTTAAACATTTAAAATAACAGTGGAGGAATGAGAGGAAATGTGTGAACAGTATGACTGATAAGCTGAATAGACATTTTGATGGCCGACATGTTATTTTCGAGTACACGTTTTTCAAAATGCACGTTATTTTCAAATATCCACGGAACGCTTATCAAATTGATTTAATATAGGGCTACAAAGAAAAACGTGGGTACGTTTTAAAAAGTGGGATTTGGGGGGAGCGCCTGGGTGACTCGGTTGAGCGCCCGACTCTTGCTTTCAGCTCCAGTCGTGATCTCACGGTTCATGAGATTGAGCCCCGCGTGGGGCTGTGCTGACGGCTCAGATTGCGAGTCTCCCTCTCTCTCTCTCTCTGTCCCTCTGCTTGCTTTCCCTCTCAAAAATAAATAAATATTAGAAAAAAAATTTTAAGCGGAATTTTTATAGGCTGTTTTCTGACCACCAAAAATTAAGCAAACTAACAAACCACCAAGCCATTTGACTTAAATAGCATTCAAAAGGTAGTTACCGAGGGGCGCCTGGGTGGCTCAGTCAGTTAAGCGACCGACTTGGGCTCAGGTCATGATCTCACAGCTTGTGGGTTCAAGCCCCACGTCGGACTCTGTGGTGACAGCTTAGAACCTGGAGCTTCGGATTCTGTGTCTCCCTCTCTCTCTCTGCCCCTCCCCCGCTCACACTCTGTCTCTCTCTCTCTCTCTCTCAAAAAATAAACATTAAGAAAATTTTTAAAAATATATAATTACTGAGTTTGCTAAAAAATTAAGCTGCAATTACAAAATACCCAGAAAATCATTCTAATGAGCATAGCACCTATTAAAATGTACAGGGTGAGGGGGACAAGAGCTGTTCACTACATGCAGGGGAAAGATCGTACCTTTCATTATTATGAAACAAAAAATGAGATTCAGTGAAACAAGGCAGCCACTGAGGCAGTTATAGAAAAGCCTCGAGAAAATCCAGAAGATGAGATTAGTAGAATTAAGAGGAAAAACGAACAACTCGCAAAACAGAAAACCAGTTGAATTAAAAATAAGCCATGAAGAAGTCTCTGAAATAGTTCGAACTTGGACACACGTCTGGTAAGTTTATCCCGGGAAAAAAAGAGAAAGGGCACATGCGAATCTTCAGGAAACGGATCTAAGCACAGATAAGAAGGTTACAGACACCAGGCAGCGCGATGTGAAACTCGCCACTGCATGTAAAAAAGTCAATGATCTGTTTTCTAGAACGAGAGTGGTCAAAACTCACCCAAGATGTAGAGAAGCCCAAACGACACAACCACCGCGGGGGGTTGTCGACAGTTGTCTGTTTGGCCCAGGTTGGGCTGGTGTCCAGCGGCCAGGGCAAGGCCAGGTCCGTGGTCTGCATGGGCATCGTGGCGTACCTGGGGCTCCCCGGGGTGGGGGCACCTTTTCTTGTCCCGAGAGCTGGGGGGAGCCTGGCGGCTTCTCCCCTGTATATTTATGTTCCTCCTGGCCCCGCAGGGGCTGCAGAACGACGCATGTCCTGGGAACACTCCTCTCGAATGCTCAAGCTTCAGCATCATCTACTTGGAGTATGTTTCTTGCGATTAAGAAGTCCCCAGGGTGCTTGCTTATGACCAAAGGGCTAGTCTGCTCATGCCTTCCAGATGGAGAGTCCCCTTGAGGCCAAAGGAGGCCACAGCACCGGGAAGCTGGTAGACAGCGGAGTCCACTCCGGTCCCCGTGGTAACGGCTCCTTCCACTCAGGTGGTCCTGCGAGGGAGTTTCCCAGCATTCCTCAGAGTTCTGCCAGGAGTCTCTGGGTTCACCCACACACGTGGGCCACGTTCCTGCGGCACGAGCTGGCCTCCAGGATGACCACCTGGGACTGGCCCAGGGGCCACAGCACCAGGGACTGGAACCATTCATCTCTCAAGATAACCCGACTCCTGGTCCTGCCCCCAAGCCTAATGCCTTCATCCCCATGGTGGTTTTATGTCAGGGGCCGTGTCGTCATTTAGGAAAACCGTGGACTGCTGAAGGTTTCTCTCACTCGAATCCTGGTGGGAAAGGGGGTAGAGACTGGATCCATTTCCCTTCCTGGGGCTCCCAGACTCCTCGTGCAACCATGCCAGGCTCTCCCGGCATCTCCCAAGCTCTGTCATCAGCGCTGGTGCTAAATTTCCACCTTTCTGGATGTCCTGCGTCACAGAACCGACGTGGCCCTTTTATATTTATTTATTTATTTATTTATTTATTTATTTATTTATTTTAACGTTTATTTATTTTTGAGACAGAGAGAGACAGAGCATGAACAGGGGAGGGGCAGAGAGAGAGGGAGACACAGAATCGGAAGCAGGCTCCAGGCTCTGAGCCATCAGCCCAGACCCCGACGCGGGGCTCGAACCCACGGACCGCGAGATCGTGACCTGGCTGAAGTCGGACGCTCAACCAACTGCGCCACCCAGGCGCCCCGCAGCATGGCCCTTTGAAATGTCGGCCTTCATCTCCGCTTTCGTCACAAAACTCTGAAGACTGTGCTCCAGCTCTCCTGGGCGGGGGCTCCACCCACCTGCACGAGGCACGCGTTTCCTGTCTCTGTGTCTACTCGGCATGTGGCAAAAAGGGACACTTTGTTTTGATAGTATGTCCCCCAAATTAATGAAAGTCCCCTCCGCAAGCTAGACAGCTTGATTTCCTGCGTCTGCATGCCTGCAGTCTTGAGAATCAGGGAAGAGATGTCTCTTTTCCAAACAACATGCTTCGTATGTTCCCAGCCTGAATTGAGACGTTCACCCGCAGCGGGGGGCTGCTGGCCGACAGCTACTCACCGCGATTGCGGAAGTCATCAGAGCCTTGGTTTTTGGATCAGCGGTCTCGACACAGAATCAGAGGCGAAGACTTCTTCGGTCACCCGATCCGGTGCCCACAGGCAGAATCAGGAGACCGAAGCTCGGAGAGGCAGGTGACCCGATCCGGGGTCCCCCCGACGGGCCCCGAGCCCTTGAGTTCTGGTGGTGGGTGAGCGCACGCCTTGACGTCACCCCGGGTACCTCCCACTAGACTCTGGTCTGTCCTTGAGTCCCTTCCGGTGGCAGAAGGCAGCTCCAGTGCCAGGACACGAGGGAGAAAACTCATCTCGTGTTTCAGTCTGCGGCAACGATGAGCTGGGCCTCTGTTCCGCGATGGGCTGCACAGTAGCACAGCCCTTGGGGAATTAAGGAAACACGTAGGAAACGAGACAAGACCGCCAGGGGTGAGGCCCGGTGCAGATCCACACGGACAAGGGGTTGGACTCCCGATTCTCCGATTGGGATGTTGGCTGCAGCTTTCTGGTTAAAAGCTCCCACCAAGTTAAGGACAGAGTGGGACGATACACTTAGTACCTTACATAGAAAACGGGACGATAATGATACGGGGCCCCACAGGGTCGCTGTGAGAATTGAACAAAGTGCGTGAAGCTCCTAGCACAGTGCCTGACACACGGCACCAATGTGGCCCACGCGGTAAATTTAGCCCTTTTTATTAGTTCTAGGAATCTAACAATGGCCAGGGTTTCCCAAAATATACACGTGTTTTTCTTCTTTGTCTCTCAATAGAACCAAATTTCTATCCTGGAACAAATCCTGCTTGGTATATTATCTTCTGACAAATATGTGGCTGGATTTTTTAAAATTTTTTAATGCTTATTTATTTTTGAGAGAGAGAGAGAGAGAGAGAGAGCGTGAGTGAGGGAGGGGCAGACAGAGAGAGAGGGAGACACAGAATCCGAAGCAGGCTCCAGGCTCTGAGCCGTCAGCACAGAGCCCGACGCGGAGCTCGAACCCACGGACCGCGAGATCGTGACCTGAGCCGAAGTCGGATGCTCAAACGACTGAGCCACCCAGGCGCCCCAATGGTGAACCCTCTTGATCTAAAACGTCAAGACTTTTCTTCAGCTCCAAGAAATTTTGTCTGTTTTTTTCTTTTCAATATCCTCTTGGGTCTACCTTTCTGGTCTTATGACGCAGACACTGAGTCTTGGGACTCCCTGTGCCAGGCCTGTTTTTCTCTTACAGGTTGCCCTTTTCCCCACACCGCTAACCTTGAAGGGTCCCTCCGTTGTTTCAGCCGGGTTTCCCGCTACTCGTGGCCCCCCTTTATCCTTCTGTTTTGTCCACAGAGCTTTGACTCTCAGACGTTTTCCCCTCTTCTCACGTGGTTGTTAGGTCAGAGTAGCTTGTTCTTGTATGGACTGGCGTTTTAACACTTCATAAAATCCCTCTTCCTGGGTACCCCCACTGAGATTTAATTTTTCCTCCTGTTCCCTCATGGCCTTTTTTTTTTTTTTTAAAATTAAAGGCCATTTATTCCAAATGCGTCGGGCTTTGTGCTGACAGCTGGGAGCCTGGAGCCTGCTTCCACAGCCGACTGGTTTGATCCACCTTCTCTACCAGCCAGGCGGCGAAGTCCCCGGTGCACGGGGACTGATGGGGAGTCAGTGCAGGGGTGTCTGGGCCAGAAGCCAAAGCAGATTAACGCCCCCTCCCCTCCTGTCACCCCGCCATCAGGGGAAGACACAGAAGCCAGTCCCCAGGTGCAGTCAGTACAGAAGGACCGGGAAGGCGGCCTGTCGGGCAGCTCCGTGTGGCCTTTGGGGGGGGGGGCGGTTATAGCCCCTTTGTTGGTCCTCTGCTGTCCGCTCCTCCGGACCCAGCTCTTGAGGTCTTGTGAGGGTGTCTGGGTCAGGATGGAGAGACGCTTGTGGGGAAATAGGGAAGCGATTCCAGGGAAGGCAAAAAAATAAAAAGAGAGAGAGAGAAAACTGTACTTTTGTAGTCTTCCTGTCCACGCGCGTTTGCTGTGGTGGCCCCAAGTACTCCTGTCCCCTCGGCCTCCCTGCCTCTGCCCTGAGGACAGACGCTCTCTCCTTCATTTCCAAAGCAGTCCGTGCGTGAGGCCCTGTGGTGAAGGCAAGTGGCCCCGGGTGAGACCCGGCCCGGTGCTCACGCTGCACGTTCTCAGCGTCCCCCAGCCCTGCCGCGGGCACCTGGCGCTCCGACCCTGCGCCTTCCGTGCTCCGCTGGGGGCAGTGACACCCCGCTCCCCGTAGGGCCAGCCTTGGACACCGGGGTGAGCGTTCGGGCACTGACAGCCAGTCTGCTGCCACCGGCGTCTTGTCTTGTGGAAATCCCGACGGTGCCCCACGGAGGCTGCATTTTAAATCTATTTTTCACCTGGTAATTTCAGTGGGATCCACAGAGCGGACGGAAGGAGATGACCAGTCGATTCGTCATTTTTAAATGAGTGGGATCCCCACCCCCCGCCTTGCTTGTCTGTTTGTTAACTGGTTTGTTCTTCCTAGTTTATTCATAGGGTTCGTGGTTTATTGAGATTTATTGAGTGCACACAGCAGATGTATTTAAAATTTACTTCTGTCTCGTGAAATACGTCGGTTCCTACATGTTGCCCCCGACTTTTAAATTTCAGCTTCTTCCTTAATGTCACAAAACGACCACGAGCACAGCAACCTTGACACGAAAACGCACGTCTATTTCCCACAGCAGGTTGAATGCCCTTCAGAGGCACCTGCTGTGCGGGCGGCGGGACACTTATCGATACCTCGTCTCCCACTTCATGCTTTTAATTTGTTTTAACTTTCCTTTTAAGGTTATTTATTTTTGAGAGAGAAAGTGTGAGCGGGGGAGGGGCAGAGAGAGGGAGACACAGAGTCCGACGCAGGCTCCAGGCTCCGAGCCGTCCGCACAGAGCCCGACGCGGGGCTCGAACCCACGAACCGCGAGATCACGACCTGAGCCGAAGTCGGACGCTTCACCGACTGACCCACCCAGTACGTTTTCTGTTTATCTTTTAAATTGATCAGCGTTAAAATGTTTATGCTGCCTGGGCTTGCTTACACTCAAATAAGCTGATGTTATCCGTGATAAAATGTTTTTAAAATAATAGTAATCCATTAGGAGGGTGGCCGACTTTGGTCTCTTGAGGTTTTTACAGGGAATCTCAGTGTAATTATTAAGAACAAGTAAATCGAAGAGATGGAAATTTTCAAAATGTTTTTGGGTACAGAATTGTGGGATCGTTGCATCGCACACCCGAAACTGGTAAGATTGCACTACGACAATTAGAGCTGAATAAAGAAAGTAACGGAAGAGAAAAGGTCTTAGGCAAAAAAAAAGAAATGGTTTTTGGACAGCGTGGGATCTGATGGTTGACTGGGTCAACCCTGAAGGCTGACGGGGTCATTCTGCTATGAAACGTCTCTTTCCCATGTTAGTATTTGCGTCCGACTTCCCGGCCCGCAGGGGTGACCCCACGGCCTGACTCTGCAGGCTGCAAGCTCTCCCTCCACACCTCCTCTCCGGCCTCCTCCTCCTCCTCCCCAGGCAGACGGCTGGGTGCGCGAGCAACGGGCAGTCCTCAGATCCACTCAGCGTCCCCAGGGGCCATGCCGGCTTCCACTCCCTGGAGGGGTGACCGCTGGGCCGTGCCTGGTCCCTCCCCAACCAGGGGGGTGGGCCCTTTGCCTGTTTCCAGGCCCCGACCATGAGCTCCCAGTCTCCCAACCCCGGGCCTCTGCGCCTCTCACGTTTGCGTCACGTAGTGATGTGTGGGTGCCCACAGGGGCACGGCCTCGGGCTCGCCATCACGTCACCTCTGTGCCATTTCTCCTGCACATGGTGCCCCGGGCGGGCTCCTCTGAGGGTCCCACAATTTCCCTCGGATTAGCCCAAGAGTGAGCCACTGGGCCGACACTCGTGAGCCCCTCACATGTAGCGGGTGTTTTGAAAGCCCGTAAGGTGAGACCCCGAGACTAGCGTGAGGCTGGGACACCTGACAACCTCACTCTCCTTGTCCCCTTTCTCCTTCCCACAGTCTCCTCGGCCAGGGGGACAGTCAGGCGCTCTGTTTCCTCCACAGGCGTGCTCCACGTCTGCACTTGACATGGCTGGGGCGCCCCGGGGCAGGCACAGACCTTGAGACGCAGTGTCAGGAAACTTACAGAGCAATTTGACATTGCGGTGGCATCCAGTGGGTGCTACCAGACTCTCTCCTTGGACGGGACACGGACGAGCCGGGTATGAGTCACACGGTCCGTGCTGAGCGTGGGTCGTGCACAGTAAAGCCGTGTGCGGGTCTGTGACAGATTGGAAACCCGGGGGGGGGACCAGCTGGAGAGTCTGAGGAGCCCTGCTCTACGTCACAGTCCCCTTCTGTCCCGGGGCCCCCAGCGCTGCGACCTGGCCACACGGGGGTGTGGGGGTGTCCTCGCCGGAGGATGCAGAACTCTGTGATCGTGACGGTGCAATGGAGATTCACCTGTGCCAGAACATCCCGTGTTCCCTTGGCCTTCTGGCTTTCCAGAGCAATACCGACTTGACGAAAACATTCCAGTAGGGGACAAGGCTGAGTGAGCCACGCTCCGTGCAGCAGGTAATAGCCCGGTCGGGCCGGCTGGGGGAGAAGGGCAGGTGCACGGGAGTACAAAGGATACATATATATAGTTTGAAACGTCTCTTTTACATGTATCTCCACCCAGTCCGAGATACGAAAGCTGTCCTCACCCAGGGACCTTGGTAGAAAACGGATGACAGTGTGGATTTTCGCTGCCGGCAGAGGGGCAGGGCGCTCCGTCTGGTAGAAGAGATCACCCAACGTTACGGTTTTATTGCTGCGTGAGTCGGGAAGACGTTCTCTGTGTAAACGAGCAATTTCATCCCAACAGGCCCGCTTCCCAGCTCTCTTTGAGCGGCCTTTCTGCCGTGATGGGCCTGCAGGGGTCAGTCCCGGCTCCCTCCAGCATGCGGGCGAGGGCTGCGGTCCTAACTTCCTGAGAGTCATACTTGGGCACGTCTCTTGTCCCCTCGGGAAGCAGACGAGGCATCGGACCTGAAAACCAGCCACGCCGCCAGCCCCGACACGCGGAGAAGACGCGGCACCCTGATTTCACCCGGAGTTTATGGCGTCTTTCCCCGTGTCAACCGCAAAACACAAAACAAATTCCGTCCGATCCAGCAACTCAGCGACGCACCTGAAGGCAACCCCAGGCTCCCGAGGAGGACGCGTCATGTGCGCGGACGGCTCGCCCGGCCGGTGGGGGTGGGGTGGGTGGCGACAGACGAAACCAGGAGCCCCCCATCTCTGGACCTCGGGGCCACGGCTTCTGGTACGCTGTGTTTTCAAAGAAATGGGTCCATTTTATCTCCGTTGTCCAACTTCCTGCGAGAACCTGTTCATGCTTCTCTCTTAGCATTTTCCAACGTCTTGAGAATCCACTGCAGCGATGGCTTGGGAGTCCCGATGGGGGCAACCTGCACGTTCTTTCCGTTTTCTACACCGGTTCATGAGTTTCAGTGATATTTTCTTTTCCTCCAAATTTATCTATTTATTTGTTTGTTTATTTATTTATTTAGAGAGCCAATATGGGAGAGTCAGTGAGACAGAGAATGAGAGAGAGTCCTAAGCAGGCTCCACACTGCCAGCACAGAGCCCGACACCAGGCTCAATCCCGTGGCCCTGGGATCATGACCTGAGCCGACATCAAGAGTTGGATGTTCAACCGCCGAGCCACCCAGGCGCCCCCATTGATGGTTTCAAAAAGCTCACTCCAGGCTTTATTGTACGTTGGCTTTCTATGGGATTGATTTCTACCCTCACCTTCCCTATGCCCTTCCTTTGGTTTTCTTTTGGGTTTCTTTGCCGTTCTTTTTCTGGTTGACTGTGTTGGAAGCGTGCATCCCTTGAGGCTGGACCTGCCTTCTCTCCCAACTGACGCACACAGAACTACACCCTCCCCCATGGCACTGCTCCGACGCGGGCTCGACGTACTTTCTAATTTACGTTGTGATTTCTCTGTGACCCATGGGTGGTATCTATTTCTTTATTACTTTTTAAATGTTGATTTATTTTTGAGAGAGAGAGAGAGACAGAGCACAAGTGGGGGAGGGGCAGAGAGAGAGGGAGACACAGAATCCGAAGCGGGCTCCAGGCTCCGAGCTGTCAGCACAGAGCCCGACACGGGGCTCGAACCCACGAACCGTGAGATCACGACCTGACCCAAAGTTGGATGCCCAACTGACTGAGCCCCCAGGCACCCCTAAAAGTGTATTGCTGGGGCACCTGCGGGGCTCAGTCGGTTGATTGTCCGACTTCGGCTCAGGTCATGATCTCATGATTTGCGAGTTTGAGCCCTGTGTCGGGCTCACTGTGGTCAGCACAGAGCCTGCTTCAGATTCTCTGTCCCTGTCTCTCTGCCCCTCCCCCTGTTCATGTTCTGTCTCAGAAATAATAAAAAGAAAAACATTAAAAAAAATAGGAAATAAATGTGTATTACTTATTTCCCAAACATCTAGAGCTTTCCCAGATACGTTCCTGGGATTGATATCTAGTGTCATTCCGCTCCAGAGGCTGGTCCCTACTTCTCCGTGTCTGCCCCACAGTCTCCAACAGGGCGTTCTCTCAGTCCCTAAGGGGCAAGGACCCAGGTCCTCAGTGTTCCCTCGATGTACCTGATGCACTTGGCCCCTCCAAGCCTCAGCTGGGAGATGGAAAATCGGGAGACACAGACCTCACTACCCTGTCTTGTACCAGCCTCCGCCATGTTCGTCCGGGCTTTCGTTCCTTCCCCTGGGCCAACGCGTCCTTCTCGAATGCAGCTAACATCTCATTAAGGACGTGGGCAAAGCTCTAAGCCACAGCAGAAATTTATGCGCCAATGCCTCTACATCGGTTTGTGATATGCTAACTAAAAAAGGAAATAGGGGAGCTTGGAAATTTTCTTCTCAAGAAAATAACCTGACTCGCAAGGCTATTATCCTGCTGCATAATCATATTTTTGATTGTCAGGAACCGACTATTAGCATGGCCTTTCTTCCCGCACGCCTGCTGGAGCATTCTGACCCGCTCCCAGGCAGGCTGTTGCTTGGGATGAAGGTCGCACACCCAGGGACGGGAAAGAGAAAAGCCCACGAAGTTTCGCGGGAAGATTTCCCACCTTACAACAAGAGAGAGGGTCTGCGCGCGGTGAGGACAGCGGCTGCTGGTGTCCGGGCACAATTCTAGTTTGGAGAAGGGTCCCAGGTGGGAGCAGTGGCAATGGGGTTGCTATGGTTACCAGGCTAAGCCGCTTCCCATTCTCAGGGGCCTGAGGATGTGGGGCTTCTGGGGCCACAGTGGGCCGGGGGCAGGGGGACCCACGGGGGTTCTGGGGAACACGAGTTCCTGTGTTTGGAGGGACGGGTGTGGGGGCGGTCAAGCTATAGGAATGGGTGGAATCTGACCGCGACATTGAAGGCCCAGACGTGCAGTCGGCCAGCGGAGAGGTGCCGAGGCTGTGAGCTCGGGTGGTGGCGGGACAGATGAGCAGTGTGGGAGCAGGAGGGGGGATGCCTGGTTCCGGACACCCCCCTTCCCTGGATGTCCGAGGGGTCACACGCTCCCCTTCTTCCCAGACCGGACCAGACATTTCTAGGAAATGAAGCTAACCTTTCTTTCTTTCTTTCTTTCTTTTTTTTTTTTTTTATTTTTCATGTTTATTTTTGAGAGAGAGAGAGAGAGACAGAGCATGAGCAGGGTCGGGGCAGATACAGAGGGAGACACAGAATCCGAAGCAGGCTCCAGGCTCCGAGCTGTCAGCACAGAGAGCCTGACGCGGGGCTCGAACCCACGAACCGTGAGATCGTGACCTGAGCCGAAGTTGGATGCTTCACCGACCGAGCCACCCAGGTGCCCCCTAACGTTTCTAATTTGATTGCCATTTCATTTGTGCCCTATATAATTGCTGACCTCTTGCATTAGTAAACACCGACGACCAGCCTTTCACAGAGCTTTTAAACGGAAAAATATCAAGCCTTGTCATCCAGACCATGACATCGGGTTGAGGGCGAGGGCAGGCGAGCCGTGAGCCCCGCAGAGCAGGGCCGAACAGCAGCTCTTTCTCAAGCCGCCTTTCACAGCCCACTGAGGCCTCGGGCACAGGACCCCCGGACCTGTGCCGCTAACTGTGCGCCCGCCCCCCCCAAAACACAACCAACAGCCTCGGCAGGAAGCTCCTTCCATAGTCAGGTGCGCGGGCCGTCCAGGTCTTCCCGGTGGAGTTCAAGCCCAGCGCCCTCCCCCGTGGAAATAGCAGGTGACGTCACCCCCGCGCTTGTTAGGACAGCCACGTGGCTGAGCTCACGTCCCGGAACACAACGTCCAGGCTCAAATTCCCGCCACGCGTGTGACACCACACGGTGATAGAGTTTTTTCAAGTCTCGGTTTCCTTGCCTTTAAACTGGGGATAGTGATTCCCCCATGAACTTGCTGGATCTGTGACAACAGATGGGGACAGACGTCGAGAGTGCTTAGCACAGTACCCGACACGGAGTAGACACGCGGTGCAAATGTCGGCTGTTGTTTTATGTTTGATTGGACGGCTCCCCTCGCGGGACTCGGTCCCCCAAGCGGGCTGCAATCGTCCTTCGGCCCGCAAACCCTGCCGGGCTCTCGGTGGCGGCTCCCCCAGAACACAGCCAATCACACAGCCAATCACTGGGTACCCTCTGCCAAGGGGACACCCCACGCTGACCTGATCCCCCTTGGAACATGTCCCTGCACCCAAACAGAGATCAGAGGCTAAGCTGCTTCCCCCCCAGTAACTCAGAGTGGCAGGGGTGAGCTGCGACACACGGGCGTGGTTGTCCCCGAGAGTGACTCACCTCCCTGAAACTCCAAGGCGGGCGGCCGCAGGGGCCCCGCAGTTCCCAGCCGCGGGACTCCTCTGGACGTGCAGGGCCGGCCCGTGGGTTCTGCAAGGGCTCGGGAAGGGGGTCGCCGTCACCGGGCTCCCCGCCCACCCCTCCACCCCCATAAACAGAGGAAAGGGGTGTCCCTCGGGACAGGAGCCAGTCTGCTGTGGAGAAGCCGAAGGACCCTGAGCAAGCCACGGGGTCTGCTGTCCTCGCTCCAAAATGAGCAGGTCGTCTCAGGGGCCGCAGGCCTCCTGTGCAGGGTGGCACGCATCAGACAACAGGGGACCCCCAGCCTTCAGTGCATTGACGGGCCTCCCGGGGACAGGGCTGGGGGCAGGGCAGGTTCTGGACCCCTGACACTGGGAAGCTGCTCCTGTGAGATCGGGGCAATAAATCACTAAACATTTTTGTTTTGTTTTAATTTTTTTAATGTCTATTTATTTTTGAGAGACAGAGAGAGAGAGACAGAGCGGGGGGCTCGAACTCACGGACCGTGAGATCATGACCTGAGCCGAAGTCGGATGCCCGACCGACTGAGCCACCCAGGCGCCCCAAAACATTCCTAAACGAAGCCAACAAAACCCAAAGTTTGGCTTTTGCCGGAAGATTGACAAGACTTCTATTTTCTGTAGCGATGATTTTATAAAACTAGTTGAAATAGAAAGAGATCAAATGTTATGCAGGTGGGTCAGTGGTTAATTTTTTTAAAAGTTAATATTTTTATAAATTTTGTGACACCTGTGGTCGCTTTAAAAACATTCTTAAGTGTATTTATCTATTTGGAGAGGGAAAGAGCACACGCGTGAGTGGGGGAGGGGCAGAGAGAGGGAGACGCAGAATCCCAGGCCGGCTCCAGGCTCTGAGCTCTCAGCACAGAGCCCGACGCGGGGCTTGATCTCACGAACCCTGAGATCATGACCTGAGCCGAGATCGAGAGCCCGGCACTTAATCAACCGAGCCCCCCAGGCACCCCTCTTTCTTTCTTAATTAAAGAATGTTTAGATGTTTTGAGTGCTTGCAATTTGCCGTGATATATTTTCGCATTCTAAATAAAGACTGACTTTCGTGCTTAATTTTGTTTTCATAACTTTGACCTGCTTTGTTAGGGAGGGTTCCCGAGCTGCAGACACTTTCGGGCTCGTGAAGCCTGGGTCTGGCCCGTCCTCCTGCCCCGGGGGCGACTAAGTTCTCCCTCGCTAGACCTTCCTCGTTTCCGTGCCTGTCCCGCCAGGCGACCCCGGGCCGGGTCGTGGCTGGGATGCCCGCACGAGCTGCCCCTCGAGCCCGCGATGTTCGACCGAACCACCCGCTCGACGTAAGGCTGCACCGCCCGCCAATCCCTGCCTCTCGCACACGACAAGCTCCCAGCAACGGAATCAGTGGAAAGTGTCCCCGTGAAGACTTCCTTCTGGAAGTGCTGAGAACTTTCTAGACATCTGTTAAGGGGAACGGGATTCTAGAAGCTAATTTGTTTCCTTGACTCACTGAATGAAGCTCTTTAAAATGCATCTGTTTATTGGAGACACTTCGTACAAGACAGAAAAATCGGTGGCAAATGTCACATTTAAATGAGAACAGATCCAATGAATAAAAGCTCAGGCGGCCGTTAACGAGGGACATTATTTTGTTTTAGGCAGCACAGGATCCTGAGTCAAGGACACGCGGGGACACAGAGAAGTCCCCAGGAGAAACCTGGCTTCCTTGCCTTTCTGTCCTGCTGTGTGCCAGGCCCCGAGGGCATCCTGCCGGGGAGACAAGCCTCGCAGGGTGAAAAGTGCCCAAAGACAGCAAATGCCAGCTGCCGTGCCCAGAATCCTGACACTGGCATTGTGCCACACAGCGTGCGCCCGAGGTGCCCTCGCCGAGGACTCGGGACGGAGTCACGGTGCCCCTGCTTTGGAAACAAAGACACGAGGTCAGGACCCAGCCAACGGCCACTGACGGGGGCAGGCGGGAGCTGAGAGCTCATCTGTGGGCAGCAACGCCCTGGGTACCAGGGCTCCCCCCCCACACTCCCTGGTGCCCATGGCGGGAGGAGCCCCCACAGACTTTGGAGAAGTCTCCCCACTCTGGGGGCAGTGGGTTTTGGGTGGAGGCGGGGATTTGCCGGAAAGGCATTCCTGTTTGAACAGGACCGACTTCCCAAGGCCCTGGGCACTCCAGGCAGAGGACGAGTCTTTGCTCCCCTCCCCTCCCCCTTCTCCCCTCCCTCTTCTCCCCCGCTTCTCCTTCCTCTCCCCTCCCTCCCCTCCCCTCCCCTTCCCCTCCTACCCTCCAA
The DNA here is from genome assembly GCF_022837055.1 of Prionailurus viverrinus. Lineage (NCBI taxonomy): Eukaryota > Metazoa > Chordata > Mammalia > Carnivora > Felidae > Prionailurus > Prionailurus viverrinus. The sequence continues at coordinate 3,012,274 of NW_025927608.1, read as the reverse complement.
TTCTTCCCCTCCCCTCACCTCCCTGCCACCTGTCCCTCCCTCCCCTCCCTCCCCTCCCCTGCCCCTCCTGCTTGCCTCCTGCCCCTCCCTCCCCCTCCTCCTTTCCCCTCCTTGCCTCCCGCCCCTCCCTCCCTCCCCTCTCCTCCTCCCTTCTCCCCTTCCTACCTCCTGCGCTGCCTTTTCTCATGGATTATGCTATCACCCTATTTCTCAAAGACAATATGGGCTTTTCCTATCTTCCATGCCCTTGTTCACACAGACCCACCTTCTGCCTGGAGAGCCGACTCCCCTCGGGGAATCTTTCAGGTCAAGTTCAAACATCACCCCCTCTGATCTGAAGTGAAGACCCCCCCTTTGGGCTGTGACCCTCCACCTCAAGTGTGAGTTGTGCTCAGACACAGGAAGCTTCAGCAGCCGGGAGCCCGTCTCCTCCCCCTCCTCCTCCTCCTCCTCCCAGTTTGAGGGCAGGGACCCCCCCCCCCCATTCGCCACCCCTTCTCCGTCCCGGTAGAGCAGGCGGTGGGCGCTCAGTGGACACCCACAGTGAGGACAGCAAGTCCCGCTCGGCTCCCATGCTTGTGCACTGTCTGGGGGCCGAACAGGCCCTCGCGGCTGTAGGGACGGGGGGCCTCTGCACCCACCCGCCCCCTCCACCCACAGCAAAAGCAGAGCCAGGGCGTCTAGATGATCAGGGTGTCCGGTCACCCAGCCCAGCGCCCCCTCCTGGAAGCCTGCCGAGCACAGACTGGGGAAGGAGGGGTGGAAACACCAAAGTCAATTCTCCCCCACTTGCTAGTGAGGCCCCGGGCCTCCCTCTGCCTTGCTTCATGGTCTAACGCTCTTTGTTCCGGAAGCAGGCCCGTGCGGCGGCCCGAGCGGGGACTAGCGTTGCTGACGGAGAGCTCAGCGAGCCTACCGTACGTCACAGGGGCTGAGAAGGCTCGGGCCCCGAAAGAGAGACAGAGATGGCCACTCTGCGTGCCCGTCCCCTCTGCTTCGAGGCAGGGAGGGGTCCCAGAGCGAGTGCCTGCCCCCAGGAGGTCCCGCACTCCGTGCCTCGGGGACTTGGTGGCACAGCGGACATCTCTGAGATCCGAAGGGACTCCCCTGGCCCACAGGCGGCTCCGCGAGGCTGGGGAAGAAGTCAGGAGCGTCAGAAAGCCTTGGCACGGAGGCCCCAGGGTCCCGACAGCCCCGGGGCAGGAAGGGGAAGCCAGGGCACGGCCCCTCCAGAACAGCCCCGAATGGTCTGTTGTCTCGGCTGGGCCTCCGCGGGACCTCATACCCCACCGCACGATGCCAAGGTCACGAGGCGGCCCCCCTCTGCGGCACCGGGCAGGCGCATTACGTTTGGCCCACACGACGGCTTGAAGCAGAATTTTGTTTTAATTTTTAAAAATCGGCCGTTGGCAGAGTTTACATAAAATTCAGCATTTCTGCTCTTGCACGGTTCTCCGAGCTGGCGACGCGGTGCCTCTCTTTCTGCTTGGCCACGCGCAGCTGGAGCTCTACTGGCGGTGCCCCCTTCCGACCGGAAGGTCAAGGGCGTTGGATCTGTGGCCACCGAGCCTCGGCTTCCACCTGCCCAGCCCTCAGACTGCTCTCAACCTCCTCGCTCAGGAAGGAGGCTGAGCACAGTGCATTTGCCCACCTCCCTTGACCGCCACCCGGACCGATCCGGTGGGCTCGGCCAGCGAGGCCGCCCTGGGAGCCGCTGTGGCCGGGTGAATGCGAAGTCAGACGTCTTCGAGGGATGGCACCAAGGCAGGCTACCGGCCAGGGGGGCCCCGCACCTGCCCGCCGCCACGGTGGCGAGCACTCTGGAATGCTCTCCGGAGCCCCGAAGGCCAGGTGTGCGCAGCGGGGTGGGTGGTGAGGGCTGGGGCGGGTGGAGCCCAGTGGCAGCAGCCGATGCCCGGGACCAAAGGCTAGCGCTCCGCTGTCGGGCTGGGCGGGTAGGGACGGGTTAGGAGAATCCAGACTATTCGGCTTTATCATCGCCCTTCCTTTCCCACAAAATTGCAGGTGCAAAAGCGTCTCTCTCCTTGCCCCTCAAGCGTAGATAATGCCTCCGACGGAGCGCCCGGAAGGCGCGGTCCAGACGTCGGACACTGGCCGTCCCAAACTGCGCTTGGCTCAGCAGTCACCGGTGGGGAGGCCTGGTGGCTTTCTTTTCCAACTCACGTAACGCCTCAGAGACCCCACCTCTCGGGCTGGGTTGTATAGATGGTGCCGTGAATGTGGAGGGGCGTCTCTGTGCATGTGGGTACAGCGGCGGGTCTGTGGGCACGGCGGCGGGTCTGTGGGCACGGCGGTGGGTCTGTGGGCACAACGGCGGGTTTGTGGGCACAGCGGCGGGTCCGTGGGCACGGTGGCGGGTCTGTGGGCACAGTGGTGGGTCTGTGGGCACAACAGTGGGTCTGGTCTGTGGGCACAGCAGCGGGTCCGTGGGCACAGCGGCGGGTCCGTGGGCATGGTGGCGGGTCCGTGGGCACGGTGGTGGGTCTGGTCTGTGGGCACAGTGGTGGGTCTGTGGGCACAACGGTGGGTCTGTGGGCACAGCGGCGGGTCCATGGGCACTGTGGCGGGTCTGTGGGCACAGTGGTGGGTCTGTGGGCACAACAGTGGGTCTGGTCTGTGGGCACAACAGTGGGTCTGGTCTGTGGGCACAGTGGAGGGTCCGTGGGCACGGTGGCCGGTCTGTGGGCACAACGGTAGGTCCGCCAGCCTGCAGTGCTCCGCGCCGTCTGGGGACAGGGAAGGAGCCGGGCTCTGGGGGTGTCCACCGCTGTGCACCGGGCCCAGCCATCCCTGCCCAAGGTGCCTCTATGCTGACACTGGCACTCGGACGCTGGCCGGCGTCCCGTCCTAGTCACCGAGGGTGTGGGAGACGGGAGGGGCCGTCCAGCCCGCAGCTACTAACTGCCCTTCCCTCTTTAGAGTCCTTGAAAGCGTTGGCTTCTTTTCCGCTCAACTTAAGGCCATCTTCTTGTACCCTGCTAACGCCTTCTCTCCTCCGATCCCAGCAAGCAAGACTCAAATGAACAGACGAGGCCTGAGAATATGTGCAAAGGTCCTGTGCTCAGGACAGGGTGAAGGAAGTGAAGGGTGTGTCAAAAGCACAGATGCTACAATATTCCTTTCATTGATCCTGATAAGCGCGACCCTAAGGAGGGGCAGCCCGCACAGGGTTGACGGTGGGAGGCGGGGCCAGCAGGTGCCTCCTGCCCACCGCCAGCCCTCCCCCCCTCCCCGCCCCCCCCCGCCCCCCCCCCCCCCCCCCCCGTCTCCCAGGAGGACGTGTAGGAGCAGACGACCGTCCTCGGGGAAGACGAAGCGGTGTCCCTTCGGAGCCGGCGTGGAGCGACACGGGCGGACGGGGCAGCGCCTCATGGTTCTGGCGTCGGGCAGACCAATCGCGCCGGCCCGCGGCCAGAGCCAGGCTGCCACACGGATGCAAACCGCGTTCCTACCAGCTTCCCCGGTGCCGGTGCTGCTGCTGGTCCCGGAGCCCCACGGGCCGGATCCGCCGTGCAGAGAAGGGCCCTTCCACCTCCACAGACACCGCCCCATCTGTATTCTAGAAGCTTCCATGGAGGGGGACAGAGGGTAAGGGGGAGAGCAGGGTTTTGAATCTCGGCCCAAATCCTATTAACCGGCAATGCAGCTTGAGCAATTTACTTAACCTCTCTGTGCCTCGGTTTCCTCATGGGCAAACCCGGAGGGCTGATGAGTGCACTGAGCGGGTCAGCGCGGGGAAGGGGGGGAGGGCGGTGGTATTAGAGACGTGATATCATGGAAAGCACTGGGAGGCGCCTGTGCACAGAGCCGCCAACAGCCCTTCTGCTGGTTGAGAGGGTGAACTGACTTCAAGCTCATACACTCCCTCCTCGCTGACCCAAGCCCCTTGGTCTGTAGCAGAAATAACGTACTTTGCTGGAGGTTTGCAGACCGCTGGCCTTGAAGGTGAAGGACGACAACAAGGCCCAACCACATTGAAAAACGGCCAAGAATGCCAGCACGTCGTTCAGGGTCACCTCGACATACGAGTGACCCCCTGGGCACCCGCTCCTGCACGCAGCCCCCTCCCTGTTCCCGCGCCTTCCTCTTCCCAACCCTCCGGCTCGTCCTGGACAAGGGAGGCAGTCTCGGAGGCATGAGCCCACCGTCCTCCCAGGTTGCCGGCTTCCCGGCTGCAGCAAACGTGTCCTTTCCTCTCCCAACGTCACTCACTGTCTCTCGGGTGCTGACTTTCCGGTGGTGAGCAGCAGAACCTGAGTTCGGAACCGCTTCTCTGTCCGATGACCAGACGGAGGTCCAGCATCAGCCGCTGTGACTTCTAGCCCTCTGCGGGGAGGGTCCTGGCCGAGCACCTGGGGGTCGGGCCCCGACCCCACCCGGCCGCCTGTGGGACCTCGTGCTCCGCTGCTCCCAGCAGCTGCTGGGATTCATTCAAAAACAGCCACTGCTGGTTTGGCTCGTGCATCTGGAGGGTGAGTGGGCTCGGCTGGTGCTTTTCCCTGGGAGCTGTGTCGTCTCGCTTGGGGGCTCAAGGGTCACAGAGAGGGTCCCGGGAGAGACCAGCCTCAGCTGGGTGCAGGGGGAGGGGCTGTGGGCTCCACCTGCTGTGGGGGAGGGTCCCCGAGTCTGCAGGCACGTTTACGGACACCCCGACGCTCTGTGCCTTCCTCCCCTGCTCCTTTCCACCACCTGCTCCCCTGAAACGCCACCTGCCCGCCCCACTGCGCCAGTCCTGCCCACTGCCCACGGCCCTTGGCTCACCCCCCCTCCAGTCTCTTCCTTTGTCCCTCCCCCCTGTGCCACCAAACCCCACAGCCTCCTGTGCTGGTGACCGTGGCTCCCAGGGTTGGTCCTCAGTGACTGCACTGAGCAGACAAGCAAACGGAGACACGAGGAACCGCGTGACAAGCCAACAGAGACACCAGGAACCGTGTGCACGGGGGCAGAAGCCGCGGGAGCCACTAAGAGGCTGGTGACGTGCCTGGCACCCCAGCTAGGTGTGACTTCCTTCGTTTATATTTTTCAGTATTTCCCAGAACTTCTACAAAGCACATCCGTAACTTGAGTCATCGGAAAATTATTTTCCAGGAGAAAGTACGCTTTAAAAATAGATGGTAAACGTTTCTTGCCCTGAATCCAAAGCACTCGGCTACTAAGCTATTAAAATCTCCGTCCTGCAAAGAGGCTAACTGTCTGTGATTCCAAAGTTCACTCTACATAAAGGTGACAAAAATACCGTGTGACAGATCAAAGGAAATCCGAAAGGCTCTCTCTGGTGTGTCGATGGAAACTGGAGCGCTCCTAGGCCTCCGTTGTGAGGGAGAGACGGTTAAAAGGCACAATCACATTAAACCTACAAGCAGGGTTCTTTCCGCACACGGGCGTCGCTGTGCGTCCTTCTGTGATTTCTGTGATTTTCTGGGCCGTGACGGCGGAGGCCACGCCGGCCTGACCGCGAGGCTTTGGCCACAGGCAGTGCGGACAGCCGGCTGCGCCGTGACTTGTGTGCAAACCAGCTGACTGTGACATGCCCTTGTGTGAAGCCTGCGTAGGAGTTCACGGGCGTCTCCCTGGAGCCACAAGGGGACAAGGGGCGTCCCTGTTTCTGCCCAGGGAGGGCGGGGGACTCTGAGGGATTCCTAGTGTAGACCAAGTGAGTGTGCCGGCCGCCCTCATTCCCCAGGCAGGGACCGCAATCCTCCAACGGCAGACGCTGGGCTTTAGTGCGCCTGGTCACCTCTGGCGGAGTTTGTAAAAAGTGTGCATTGCCAGCTCTGGGCTGGGAAGTTCTGCTTCCGGGTTGGAGGCCGGGCCTCTGAATGTGCACTTGGTAACGAGCCTCCGGAGGGGGTGTCTGAGAACTTCTCTGCACCATTCTTGCGACGTAAGCTCTGTTCTCATCGTCAGATTCAGACTCAGTCACACTTCTCTTCCTAAAATTTAAGAGGTCAAAGGGCGCCCGGGGGGCTCTGTCGGTTCAGCGTCCGACTTCGGCTCGGGTCATGATCTCACGGTTCCCGGGTCCGAGCCCCGCGTCGGGCTCTGTGCTGGCAGCTCGGAGCCTGGAGCCTGCTTCCGATTCTGGGTCTCCCTCTCTCTCTGCACCTCCCTCACTCATGCTTTCTCTCCCTCCCTCCATCTCTCTCTGTCTCTGTCTCTCAGAAATAAACATTAAAAATTTTTGAAATTTCGGAGGCCAGTGTTCATACCTCCATTTACAGGTGAGAAAGGGTGGCTCACAGCAGAGGGGTGATTCCTCTGCTGATGGGGTGATCGGGACTTGGACCAGGTCAGGGGTGCCTGAGAAGCAAAGGCCCTCACGTGCCCCTGGGGGAACATCCCCAGGGTCCCATAATCGGTGAATGCAAGAAGCTGAGGGCATCGTCTCTCCGCCTTCCACCATCCGGCCCCATTCCACGTGGGGGACACCTGCCGTGACCACCACTGGGCAGTTCTGCCTTTCAGTGGGACCCAGGTCACTTCCCGAGTTGAGAACAGATGTCTGGTTGTTCAGCTCGCTGGCCCCCTTGAGAGAGCACCTCCTGTCTCAGGGGGAATAGGCAGCTTCCAAGGGGAGGGTCATCTTGGAAGCCGAGCGGCCACCCTGTTGATGGAGGTTAGGATAGCAGGTGCGTCCACGCCTCCCAGGGACCCGGAGCTGTGCCCATCCCAGGGCACGGGGCCCACTGCTGGTGCCCGCCTGGACCATACCCTCAGCTACAGACGGGACAACTTCAAGTCTCATTCCAACAGACGTTTCTATGGACTTAATAGCGTCCCCTGCCCCCCCCCCCCAATTCATTTGCTCAAGTCCTAACCTGGTAGCTCAGAATGTGACTGTATTTGGACAAGTGTCTTTTAAAGAGGTGACTAGGGTAAAATGGAGTCATATGGGTGGGTCCTAAGCCAATAGGACTGACTGGTGTCCTTCTAAGAAGAGGAGAGTAGGACACAGACACGCACAGAGGGACCGAGTGAGGATCCGGGGAGGAGAGACCAAGGAGAGAGGCCTCGGAAGACACCGGCCCTGCCTACACCTTGAACTCGGACTCGTAGCTCCCAGGACTCTGAGAAGATCCCTTCCTGCTGTTTGGGGCCCGTGGTCTGGGGAGCTGTGCCACGGCAGCCCGAGGTGGGTCCGGCTGGGGTCCCCGAGCCCAGTGGGAACCCTGCACCGGACAGCCTGGGGGCGTACCACGTGCGGTCTGTGCTCTGTTAGTGAGTGTGGGGGCGCCGGGCTGCACGGGGGTGCTTCCTGTCAGTGCCCCTCCCGGCTATCGGAGGGGCAGGGGAAGAGGTGAGGGGCCGTCACCAACTAAATGCCATTTCACCAGCTGGCTCCGGGCGGTTGTTGAGAAGGGTTCCGAGGCCTCGTTCTGGCTCTGTGGGAAAGAATGTCATGATTGATTAGCAATGTCTGCTCTGGGCGAGGGAGGGAGGCACGACAGATGTGTGCCATAAATTTGCAGCCTTCTAGAACACAGGGAGCTCCACCTGAGCCAAGGAGAAGTCAGTGTAGCCAGAGGGCGCTGGGCATGATTTAATGGCCACACAGTTCCAGGCCACCTGCTGGCCACTAATGCCAGACGCTGGGTGACAAACAGATGTCACCATGACTGTGGCATCTGGTCAACTCATCGTGGCCGCCTGAGCATGAGAACGTGCGTCTCTGTTGGTGTCCGTGGAAAGGGCGTCGTATCTCAACCCCCGCCGTCTGCCCCAGGCCTGCACTGCACGGCCGGTCGCATGACCTCCTGTCTTTGTGACCCTGTTGCCATCTCCAGGCTGAACTCAGGGACCCCTGCCACCACAACATCCCAAGGGCAGGGATGAAATGCCACTTTGGGGTCTGTGGGTTCCATGGGGCCGAGGCACAAGGAGGCGGATCCTTTAGAAGGACACACGGCCGAGGGCACGGCCTCCCCTCCCCCACTCCCTGCGCCCGCGAGGCGTGTATAAACCGAGAGTGTGACAGTGTGGCCCTGGCAGGGGACAAGGACACTGCTTCCCAGAACGGTATTGTGCTGGGCTGCCTTGCTTTCTATTAAGCAAAAGGATTATGGAGTAGAACAAAACAATTTTTTAATTAAAAAATAAATAATTAAAAACAATTTAAAGCATAAAAATAGGTTGTGGCCCTATATACCAAACATGAAATGTGTCCCTCGAGACCCTTACGGAGGCCCCCGGGGCACATTCCTTCTTGGGTCGTTAGAGGCTTTCCGTCGGAAAGTCCAAGAAGTTCTAGGCCAGGCGGGAACGTGTCAGTTGTGCATCCTCTGTCTGCCCCTGTCCTTGACCTCGGGACGGTGACACCTTGAGGGTCAAGGTGACGGTGCGGGCCCTGAGGAGAGGGCTGGGGACCAGCAGCCCCGGGCGGGACAGGACTAAAGGGGCCTGAGGCCAGACTGCGGGCGCGCTGAGGCCTCGGGGTGCTCATCCGCAGGGGCCTCGAGGAAGCCTGTGGCTCAGGGTAAGTGGCGGGCTAGGGATTCTGGGATTAGGAATCCCAACCTGATACACTGTCCTTCTGTCCTTGAAATAAGCTCCCCAAGGGGGCTCCGCCTGGAAGGGCCTGAAACATCAGTGACCCTGGGCGCACAGCAAGGACACCTCCAGAGACGTCCAGCCATCGGGGCTGGACGCACAGAGAACATACAGAGAACACGTCCACCGTGAACACGGGGCGGACGACGGCAGGAAGGTTCACAGGACTTCTGTAAAACACCTGCTGTGTGCGAGGCTCATCCATACATCGCCCTCTCTGACTCCCACAACCACCCGGCAAAGAAGGCGATGGGTCCCTGAGTTTACAAACGGGAAAACTGAGTCTCGGAAGCAGTTAGAGCCCACGCACAGAGGGCCTGCCCCTGCGGCCTCTGTATGACTTAGCTCACTTAATTTCACCCTCACAAAGCGCAGCTGGTCATCGCGGCTCGGCACGGGTCCACTTCCTTGTGTGGAGCCTGAGTCCCAATCACGGACGTTCTCTGAGCGGCGACCCCGGGCAGGTGGAGCACAGGTACGACACCGGCGCTCCTACCCTGAGCCAACCTTGGCCAAGTCCCGCTGCTTCTCCGACCACGGGGAAGCGAGGATGACTGTCGCCCCGGGAGTTAGACAACAGCACGTACAGAACGCTGAGCATACAGTAAGCGCTTTGCTAATGAGACGGGCTTTCAGGTGCTGGTTCTCCTGCGTTTTACGAACGAGAGGATCGAAGCCCGAAAGGCAACTCGCTTCCAGTCACCTGACCACGGCGGCACAGCCAGGCCTGGATGCCGACCCGGCCGGCTGCAGGCATCAGGGTTCTTCCTCCTGCGGACACGAACGTGAGGGGAGCTGATTTTCGCAGGGCTGATCTCGAGTCGTCAGGAAAACGCCCGGACTCCCGTGAGCCAGCTGACTGTAGGGATGTTTTCTTCCCAAACCATGAAAATATCTGACAGTGTTGCCCCTCCTGATGTTTTCACGTGAGCGCCAGGTATCTGAAGAATTCACTGTCGTGGACGGGTTCCAGAGCCCTGGGTGCCAAAACGCAGAGCCGTGATGGTCCCCTTCCAGGCCAGAACTTACGGAAGCATTAACCTCAGAGTCCTGGAACGTTGTCAGCTTTATAAGCACGGCTCTTTCTATTGTGGCTGGACAGGAGAATTTGAGGACATATCGCCATCTCATTTCCCACTGAAAGCATGTCAACACTGCTACACTGAATAGTACTCTGCACCAAGCCCCTTGGGACTGAAGATTTTGAGTCTGTGCTGTGATGGTGTGGTCTGGAGGGTAAATATCTGCTGGAGGAAGATTAACTAGCAAGGCAGTTTATTCAGAACGGCTGCCTGTCTCATTAACCCAGGAAGGAAATAAACCGGAAAGAAGCAATCCTGTACATCGCAGCCTATAAGCGGTCCCCGAACATCGAGACCAACTATTTTTTTCAGGCGAATCAAGGTCCGTACTGTTGAAAAAAACCTATTTATTTCACCATAACCTTGTTCAATTTAAACTCACATTTCAAGTACCTAATGGCCAGGGGTTTGCTATAATTCTCCGAATTGGCTTGAGTTCAGAGACACATTATACTTTGCACATTCGTCATGGGCATGTTGTTCATAAATAATAAATACGGCCGAGAAAAATGATCAAGGCGTTAATCGCTCAGGACAGGAGTATACTAACGCAGAGATCGCACTGAGTAAGTGAACAGCTTACCCTCAGTTTCTCTTTTGGATAAATGTGAAGTCATCAGTTTTCCGGAGGTAAGGGCTGGTTTCCACGGCTTCCCTCCCAGAGGGTCCTCAAAGCTGGCCTTGTACGGAGGTGTCCCTGAAAATGGAACCCTCGTCCAAATGCAAGGTGGAGCCCCTCTAAGGCCGTGGATGTTTGGCTTTACGCTGCCCTGAGCCCATTCTGCAGGTTTGCAAGGACCACAGTCAGGTGATTACACAGGGGACTGAGTCCCACAGACCCCGGGCGCAGACCCCCTAGTCCACCGGACACAGAGTTTCCGTAGAAGAGTAGGACTGTGTCCGGGTGCTGATCCTGGCTGGGATGCAGGGAGGCTCCGGGAAGCCCGCGCAAGCTTGGAGACCCCGCAAGCTGACGCAGACGTGGATCAGGACAGAAACTTCCCCGGCCAGGGCCGCATGAGAGCCCTGGGGCTTTGTTTCCGGGTCCCTGGGTCCCCCGGCCACACCGTGGCCTTAACCCAGAGTCTCGGTGAGAAGGTGCATCACCTTGGTCTTCTCTGACAGCCTTTCCCTTCCAGAACTTTCCCTGGGGGCAACAGAGACTGTCTTAAAGAATTCAGTTCCGTGCTACATTTCCCCAAAACGTCTCCCAGAGGCATCCTCACTCCTGCACTGATGTGGGGGCAAGACTGGGCTGGTTGTACTAGGCTTTGGGTTAGATCAGGACAAAACGTGACACTTGTCATTTTAGAAAAGCTGTCACTGAGAGAAGTTTTCCCAGAAGTTATATCCCTTGTGACCTTCACCCGCTAAACGGAGAAAAATCCGGCCCATGTAGCTGTCAGCGCGAGAAGGGACTGGGTTTCACGCACTGAACTTGACAAGAAGGAATTTCTAACTTTGATTCCGTTTCAACTCCCCCCCCTCCCCCCCGCCGCGTCCCGGCCTTGGCACAGGGCCCCGGCCCCGTGGGGAGGGGCGGCTCGGTCTGGGGGGACCCCCCACGCCCTCTCACCGCCCCCCCCCTGCACCGTGCGAGCTCCCAGCCCCGGACCCCCGAGCCCGCAGGCACCGGCGGCCACGGCTTCCCCTGCACCGCGCCCCGGGGCGCAGGGGGCGGCCGAGGGGTCCCGGACCCCGTTGGGCGGACCCGCTCCCCGCGCCCAGGCTGCTGCGCCCCGTTCCCCCGGCTGTCGCGGCGGCGGGTCCCGGGGAGGCTCGGGCGTCCTTACCTGGCGAGGCCGTCCCGTGCGCTCGCGGGTCCCGGGGCCGGCGGGGTCGGGGCGCGGGGTCGGGGCGCGGGGCGCAGCCCAGGCCCGGCTCGGCGGGCGGGCGGCGGGCGGCGGGCGGCGGGCGGCTGCGGCTGAGTCAGCGCCCCGGAGGCGCGGGCAGCCCGGCCCGGCCGCAGGCGGGGGCTGTGAGCGGAGGCGCGGCCGTCCCGGCGCTTTAAAGGGGAGGCGGCTGGAAGCCGTTCAAGCGGAAACGCATGGCGAAACTTCACCCTAGCGGACGCGGGGAGGGGGTGCGGGGAGGAGGGGACGCGGGGGGGGGGCACGGAGAGGAGGGGGCCCCAGGGGAGGAGGCACGGTGCCAGTGCAGGGAGAGGGTGCGCGGGGTGCGGGGAAGAGGGGGTGCGGGGTGCAGGGAGGGGGCGCGGGGACGAAGGGGTGCGGGAGAGGGCGCGGGGAGGGGGCGCGGGGTGTGGGGAAGAGGGGGTGCGGCGTGCAGGGAGGGGGCGTGGGGACGAAGGGGTGCGGGAGGGTGCGCAGGTAGGAAGGGGTGCACAGGCGGGGGCGCGGGGAGGAAGGGGTGCGGGGAGGAGATGAGGGGAGGGGTTGCGGGGAGGAAGGGGCGAGGGGAAGGAATGCGGGGAGGAAGGGGTGCGGGAGGGGGTGTGGAGAGGGGGCGCGGGGAGCAAGGGGTGCGGGGAGAGGGCCCGCGGGGAGGAAGGGGCGTGGGGAGGGGTTGAGGGGAGGGGGCACGGGGAGGAAGGGGTGCGGGGTGGAGGGGCGCAGTGAGGGGAGGGCACGCAGCCTAGCCGCCCCCCTGGCTCCTCCAAAGCGCGCCCTCAGAGGCTCCCTTGACGGGGACAGGGACGGGTGGAGTGCCCGCTCAGCATCCGCCTGCATTATGCTTAATAGCGAGCCGAGCGTTTCCACCAAAGTTGGGAGCGAGGCCGGGGCGCTTTGCAAAGTCCGGCGATGCGATTAGAGGCGAGAAGGAAAAGGCTGTGAAACCCCAGGTCGCGCCTCTGCAAAGCCAAAGCCCTTTTCGCGAGCGTGCTTTCTTCGCAACTGGGAAGCCGGGACGACGGTTTCTGTTTGCAGCGGGTGTCACGGTCCAGACTGAAGGTGGAAATAGCCGCGTCCAACGACCTGGTGGCTTGCGAGACAACGTCCAGACGCCCCGCTTCTCGGGCGCCTGCTGACCAGCGCGAACCCGAGAGAAGACTGAAGTGCCCTTTCGAAGGGCAAAACCACACACAGCTAGGAATAGACACGTGTAAGGGAATGTGGTCTGTTTTCTAGAAAACGAAAACAAACCCAACGGCTGCTCTTTAACGGGGGATGAAGGAAACTTGAATCGGCTAAGACACAATCCTCATTCATGGACGGAAAGCAGCAGACTCTGGAGCCCTGCCTACTGCGTCCCCGTCCGGCTCCAGGTAGAGTTTTCTCTTCAGCCTGACGCAGGGATTTGAGGGCTCGTGTGGAAGGGTAGAGAACCGTCAGGGAGGGGTTGGCGAAGCAGGACGGGAGGGAGGCCGGCCGGCTGGACGGTGCCGTGAGAGCCGCGCCTGGACGAGCAAAGGACGTTCGGTGCGATCGCTTCGCCAAGGGCGTGTTCACGTGCATCAAGGCGGTCTGTCCCTCGCCCCCCTGTGGCGTGGCGACCGCTACTGCTGGCCCTCGCAGATAAGGACGTGCAGGTGCCGTCACCCAGCCGGAATTGGAGGGTCAGGGATCGGAGGCGGGCCTCCGTGCTAACCCCCCGGCACGGGACACTGCCTCTCGCGCAAAGCACCAGTGATGAAAGCAGCAGGTGACTGGCCGGAGGTGGCTGCTCTGTACGGAAGGGTGAAGAGGCCGAGAGCTTTGTGTGTGTGACGCGGTGCCCCGAGTTGACAGAATTTTCCGAGACACAATATTGGCATCACTAGAGAGTAATTACCGGGGGCTGACTAAGTTCCTATTCTGGGAGCAGGAGAGCTTCCAAACCCATCGACAGTGGGCGAGGGGGTGCTGGGGGGCTCAGTCGGTTGGGCCTCTGACTTGGGCTCAGGTCGTGATCTCGCGGTGCGTGGGTTCGAGCCCCGCGTCGGGCTCTGTGCCGACGGCTGGGAGCCTGGAGCCTGCTTGGGATTCTGGGTCTCCTCCTCTCTCTGCCCCTCCCCTGCTCATGCTCTGTCTCGCTCTGTCTCCCAATAATAAATAAGCGTCAAAAAGAATATTGAGTGCAAAACAGGGAAGCCAAAACTAGTAAGGGGAATATGGAGGTAAGTATGTATCATAAAGCCCGGATTGTGAAAGCCTTTCTAAACATATCACGAAACCATAGAGTAAGAGACTAATAGATAGGATTATAAAATATACAAATAAGTGTCTTTATTAAAGTGAAAACACCAGAAACGGAGTTGAAAAAGTAATAAACTGGAAAAAATATCTGCTATCTGTATGACATGGGATTGCTGAACTCAGCTAAGGGAAATACAAACACCTGGTTAAACTTGAATTTCAAATAGACGACAAGTAATTATTGAGTATACATGTGTCCCATTCATTATTTATCTGACAGTCAAATTTCTTTTCTTTTAATTTTTAAAATATTTATTTTTGAGAGAGAGAGAGACAGAGAACGAGCAGGGGAGGTACAGAGAGAGGGAGACAGAATCCGAAACAGGCTCCAGGCTCTGAGCCATCAGCACAGAGCCCGACGCGGGGCTCGAGCCCACGCACCGCGAGATCATGACCTGAGCCAAAGTCGGACAGTTGATCGATTGAGCCACCCAGGCACCCCTCTGGCAGTCAAGTTTCACTGCGTGTCCCGCATTTTATCTGATACCCCTAAAATTACAGCAACATTTGAAGGTAGAACATTCACAAAGAACCCTTAGGATCGTCACAAAGAGATGATCATCCCAATACAACAGAGAATAAAAGAGACGAGCAGACAACCCACGAAGGAGGGGATGGAAAGGTCCAAGAACTAGACCAAAACGACCATCTTGCTGCAAACCAGAAGCTCAGAACGTTGTACTTTTTACCTACCAGGCTGCCAACTTTCAGATATCGACAAAGTCCGGTGCTGCTGTGGGGCTCGGGGAGAGAGGCGTCGTCTCCCACTGTCGATGAAAATGTAAATTAGCGCAATGTTTCCAGAAAGCAGTTTGAGAACAACAGTCTTAGTACTTGACGTAGTTACGCAACACACGGAGCAGATCCATTTTTAACAACTTATCGAAGGAGATCATTTTCCCAGTGAACAAAACGCACATAGTGGCTATTTGTGGCTTTGCATAAATAATACATAATAGTGAAAAGTTGGCAACATCCCGACGTCTATCCGTAGGGGGCGGGTTGATTTAAGAGCAGTGACACGGGTTGAGACTTTACTGTGAAGCCAGTGCTGCCCTGAGGACCTCCCGTGTACTGACTTGCTTAATCTCAAAACAAAACAAAATAAACTCGCCCTACTCCCTACACCCCACCTCCCCCGAATGGAGACGTCAACGTCTCCCTCTTGCAGAGGGGAAAACCGGACAGAGAGGGCGGGCAACTTTCCCAAGGTCCCACAGCAGGAAAAGGGGATCCTGGGACCTAAGCAGACTGGTCTTTGGGGACCAGTCTCAGCTCTCGTGCCGTGTCGTGTGGTCGATGGAGTCTCACGGATGGCACGCTGGGGGGACTTCATCCACAGGATGGAAATCCGTACGGTCATGGAGAGGACAGCACGACCCTACGTATTGGCATTGAAGGTGTTGGTGACATACTATGAAGTGAAAAAGGAAGTTTCCAAAAGCACATTGCTATAGACTGAAGGTCTGGGTCCCTGAAAAACTCGTATGTTGAGACCTAATCCACTGTGTGAGGATATTAAAAAGGCGAGGCCTCTGGGGAGGGATCAGGTCATGAGGGTGGAACCCTCCAGAATGGGATTCGTGTCCTTACAGAAGAAGGGACCCCAGAGAGCTCGGTCACCCCTCCACCCTGCGAGGACACAGTGGGAGGGGACACGTCTATGACCCTAGAAGTGGGCCCTCACTGGACACAGAATTGCCTGGCACATTGATCTCAGACTTCCCAGCCTCCAGAACTGTGAGAAGTAAGTTTCTGTTGTTTATAAGCCACCCAGTTTATGATACTTTGTTGTATCAGCCCGAACAAGCTAGGACACACACACACACACACACACATACACATACACACGGTATGACCCCATTTGTGTAAAGTCAAATTTACTTACACACGTCTGCACAGAGGCATAGAGATCTGTCTGAATGAAGGGTCACTCCTATGTTAAGATGCTTTCTTCCCGACCGATGGGATTTCAGCTGATTTGTTACTTTCTTCTTTACGCTTTCCTAAATGGTTTTAAAATGATGAACATGTACTGTTTAAATATCCAGGGGGCGCCTGGGTGGCTCAGTCGGTTAAGCGTCCGACTTCAGCCAGGTCATGATCTCGCGGTCCGTGAGTTCGAGCCCCGCGTCGGGCTCTGGGCTGATGGCTCGGAGCCTGGAGCCTGTTTCCGATTTTGTGTCTCCCTCTCTCTCTGCCCCTCCCCCGTTCATGCTCTGTCTCTCTCTGTGCCAAAAATAAATAAAAAAAAAAAAAACGTTGAAAAAAAAGAAAAAATAAATAAACATTTAAAAACATTTAAATATCCAGGAAAAAAAATAAAGAAAACAAAGTCTTCCCATTTGACAATTCGGTCCTTCAGGATCTCGGTGGTCTAGGCCTTTCCCAAGCTTGCTAATCTCTCCCTCCGAATTCTGAGAGCTTAGACCGCTGGCTAAGGACTCAGACTGGGGGGTGCGGCAAGGTCTCTGCCCAGGTCCGTCCCCGCATCCCTCCCCTCCCGCACCCCCCGCCTGCCCCCTAGCTGGGCGGGGAGGCCTTGGAGCTGTCCCAACGGGCACTGGCAGCCCCGGGAAGTGCCGTCCGCTCGCCAGCCCGGGGTCTCGGCTGTGCGGTGAGACGCGAAAGTCAGGGTTGTCGCTGCAGAGGACAGGGACCCCACTTACACTAGGTGAAGGAAGGAGGCACGTTCCCCGCAAGGATCAGAGGGTCCGGGCAGGGAAGACAGCCGGGGCCGGGTAAGGACTGGGGCACACGGGAGCCTACAGGGCCGCCGGAAGCACTGGACGGAAGGCTCCTCTCTCCCCTCTGCCCCCGCCTCTCCCCTCTCTCACGCCACCCTGGCTTCCTCTCCTCCTCAACCCGCAGAAACAAGGCAGTCACCGGAGCTTGGTGAGGCAGCTTCGGTCACCCAACCACGTCAGTTTCCTCGGTACTTAGTTTTTCAATTTCCAAGTCAGGGCTTCGCGAGCTCAGCCTGGTACAAGCGTTCGCGCCGTGCGTCCATTGCGGACGGCGGGGCTCCGTGTCGCGAGTCCCATCCGGGACCCGGGCTGGAGAAACAGCCTGTCCGTGGGGCACTTGTGTCTACTGGCAGAGGCGGAGTGCGGGCGGCAGGCCTCGGGCTGGCTCTCAAAGCTGCTGCCGGAGAAAGTCGTGCGGCCACGCCCAGCGTCAGCGGGAGGACAACGGCGGCTCCCCGGGACAGCGCTGCCCTTTCCCACGGTGGCAAGGGGACGGGGTCCTGGCGGGATGTGACATCGATCGCCACCGCCACCGGACGGAAGGGACGGTGGTGCCGTGTTCTGGCCGGTCTCCATCCCAAGAAGAAGATACGAGCACATTAAGCAGACAATCGCGCCAAACTTGACCCCGGCAGTCCTTAGGTGAGGACCACGTGATCCTGGAAATGGGCGGAGAGGCCCCTGGGGCAGCCGGGGCAGCTCGGCGTGGAGTCGGACGGCCCCGAGGGGAAACCAGCCCCCCTTGGTCGGTGCCCACTGGGAGCAGATCAGCGCGGCCCCCCCTGAAAGGGGCTCCGGTTTCCGTCCGAGCTTTTACCGGTCGGACTTCCTGTCTCACACGAAAGTTCGAAACAGGTGGACTTGGACGGAATTCGGTAAGTGTCGCTCAGGCGGGCCTGGCCTCGGCGGGTATCTGAGCGCCGCAGCCAGCTGGTGGGGGAGCGTGCTGTCTTCGCGGGGGGGGACGGGGAAGGGCGCGTCACCGTTGGCGTCAGCCCGTCCTCCAGCAGCGCCGTCAGGGGCCCCGGATCCGTGCCCGCGGGCTCCTCGCACGTTGATAGGTGCCAGCGCCTTCTGTGCAGCAAATCGCGTGCGGCTGTGACCGCATCGCAAAGCAGGCACGTGGCTTCCCGGCCCCCAGTTCCTGCCGGTGGCCCAGGGACTCCTTTGCTGCGGTGGTGGGACCCACAAGGGGACACCGGGGGGGGGGGGGGGGGGGGAATACTGCCAGAGCGTGTGGCTCTGACCCAGCGCGGGATGGATTATGGCCGGAGGCGGCCCATTCTCTGCCTGAAGAGAGATTCAGCAGGAGGGTGGGCGAGGGCACTGGTTTACGAGAGCCAACTGAAGATTTTCAGGAATTTTCAAGTCGGTTCTTAAGCCACTGGTAACTTGAAGTCACTCGTAACGTTTTCAGCCCTGCGCTGGGAGGCGCCCGCCTGCGAGCGGCCGGGACTCTGAGCGCTGGCAGGGGCTGGGGAAGGTCGCGCTGGTCAGTCTCCAGGCTGCTTACGGCCTGGGCTGGGCTGGGCAGCTTGCCGCCTGTGGCTGGCAGGTTCATGGGTCCCGTCCCCCACGGCCTTGTCCTGCGCCCCACGGGGAGGGGGCACCCCGGAGAGCCCGGGTCTGCCGTGTGCAGGGAGGTTTGGAAGCAACTGCTGCCCCCTCTGGCTCCCTCTTTACAGTTACCGATGAACTTGCTCCTGCCTACAAAATGCAGGAATGAACATTTCAGCCGGAGCCACGCCTTTCAAACCTGTGATTGCTCTGCACAGAACTCTCCAGTCGTTTTCCGTTTCACTCAGAGGGAAATCCAAGGTCTTTTGGTGACCGAGAAGCCCTAGGAGACCACCCCGGTCGTTCTCTGGCCTCCTTTTCTACCTCCAGCCCCACAGGCTCCTCCAGCCAGGACGGCCAGTGGGCTCTCCTGCTCTCCCCGGTCGTTCCTGCCCCAGGGCCTTTGCACTTCCTGCTCTCCTTACTGGGACTTCCACTGCTTCCACTATTAGGTTCTCCCACCAGAGATTGAGAAGATGGGCTCTCTCTCTCTCTCTCCTTCCGTGGCTCAAACGTCAGGTAACTTCCATGACCACTCTATGCAAAAGAGAAACTCTGTCCCTTTCACTCTGTCTCCGCTACCTTCTTTGCGTGTTTCTAGCATTTGCACCCCCCCCCCCCACCAGGGTGCACGCACACTCACGGGTATGTTTCTTTGTGGTCTATCTCTCTCTGCTACAGGCCCCGTCCATGAGAGCAGAACTGTGTTTTGTCGGGTCCCGCGTCTTTGATGACTGGCCCAATTGAGGACGTGGGTGCTTGGATGGGCTGCCTGCTGCCTCCCAGGGCGGGGGGGGGGGTGCTGGGTGCGGGGCGCTGGCTCCCAGGGGGCCCTGCCTGGGGGGGGGCACGGCTGTGGGTTGCTACCTGACTGGCCATTGGGAAAAGGAGGCACCGAGACCCTTGGAGAAGCCGTCAACAGCCCAGGAAGAGAAGGCCGGGCAGGGTTCCGCACGCGCCCTTGGCCAGCCCCCCCCCCCCCCCCCCCCCCGCCTCCTGCTGTCCCTCAGGCCAGGGCACGAGGCGCTCTGAGCTTCCTGCCCGCCGTATCCCTGGATGGCCGACGAGGCAGCTTTTGAGGGAAAGCTTTTTGGAAAATCCCCAGCTGTTGTCCGTTGTCTGCACCACGGTGCTGTTGATGCCTGTGCTCTGGGCTCCCTGCCTCCCCGGATGACACAGCACGGCCGTGGGCTCCTCACCGCCCCCCCACCCCGGCTGCCCGGGGCCAGGACCTCCAGGCTGCTGGTGCTCTCGCCGAGCTGGGAAGGCCGAGGGGACAGACTTCCGTGGCAGCCCATCCCTCCTCTTTGCATTTTGGGGAAGGCTGACGGATGACCCAGGCCTCGAGGAAGGTGCTAGGAAACGATCCGGACAGGGACACTGAGGACAGAGAGGACGGAGAGGCCACGGAGCTGGTCTGGAGTCCCAACACGTCAGGCCCGAATCCCGGAACCGGAAGCCAAGTCCCCTGAGTCTCTGGTGCAGTTTCTGCCTTGCCTCGTTGCCTCCCCTGGGACGGTATCACGTGGTCAGCCTCCAAGTTGCAACAGGTACTGTGTGGCACCAGGGCTCCTGGTCTATCCCTGGACTGCACTCTGGGCCGTGGGCCCGGCGGGTGTCCTCGCCCCAGCACGGTCCCGGGTGATCTGAGCACCGTCGGCCGCACAGCGTCCGAGCCCTCTGGGCTCCACGCCCCTCAGCACGGAGAGGGGCCGGTCACCGGGCCCCCAGCTCCTCTGTCAGCCTGGAATGGGAGACAGTGCGCAGGGTGGGGGTCTGCCGAGAGGCGGGGTCGAGATGCACCTGCTGCGCGACAGGCTGGGGGTGACGCCCCATGGGAGCCGTGACGCTGCAGAGCCCTGGTCTGCACCCTCTTCTCCGTTCTTGCTGGAGTCTGGAGTTACTCTTCCTCCTTCGGGAGCTTGGCTTCCCCACCTCAGCCTTGTTCCCTGGGACTCTCTCTGGGGGTGGGGCCTGTCTCCCAGCCGCCTTACAGAGACCAGCCTGCACTGTTGTTTAAGGGGCGTCCTCCGGTCCTCTGGGTGAGCGGAGGACAGTGACAAGCGGCAGGGGTGGGAGGAGGGGCTGTTTCTGGAATTCACGGAGTTCGCAGGGTCCTGATCCTTGGTCCGCGGATCCGGAATCTCCTCCCAGGGGGCCAGTGCGGATTCTTCCCCCAATGCCCTGCCTGCTCGGAACCCCCTGGTTCCCTGGGGAACCCTGGGGAGCCCCCACCACCAGGAGGACCGCGTGCCTGTTCGCTCCCTGTGCATCTGTCTCTGCTTGGCGCTGGGTACAAGGGCACGGCTCCAGCCACTGCTGGCGGCTCCCCAAACGCTCTGCTGGAGCTCCAGACCTCAGCATTGTCTACCAGATGGATGTACTTCTAATTCAAGCAGGCTGTGTCCCCGTGAAGGTGCAACCAGAGGGAAGACAGGGAAAGCTGGGAGATAAGACTCTTCGAAGGCTTCGGACCTGGGATGGGAAGGGAGAGAGACGGAAATGAAATCTCGGGTCACTCACTCTCCGCCTGTGGTCTGTTCTCGTCTTATCCCCTAAGGTTGATGAATTTGTCATCGAAAGGGGCCAGTTAGACGGGGGCAGGGTGAGAGCACCAGGCATCCTTCACCGGGATTCGCACTGCCTTGCTGAGGGACGAGCTGCCTCGAGGGAGACTGGCTGTTCAGAGGGCAGGGTGACAACGTGCCCTGTCCGGCCGTGCGGGGAGCGGGGAGGGGGGCTCTTCGGTCACCCTGTGCCCGGGGATCCCACATTCTCCACAAGGCTGCAGAGATGACACATATTTATCTCATGTTTTCTTTCACCCTCCCCTATCCGCACATGTATATGACCCCCTCCCCACACTCACGTAACAACTATCTTCTGACCTTCCATTGTGGAGTCAGTGAACAAAGAAGACATGGTCCCTGCTCTCGTGGAATTTACAATCCTGTGGGTTAGAGTGACATTAAAGGAACGTTTACACAGTATCCAGTTACAATGTGTTAACTATCATGGCAGGTGCAGGAGGTGGTGAGGGAATGTGTCAGGAGGCCAGACTGAAGCTGGGCAGCGGGGAGGCTCCCTGGAGGAGGGGACACTCATGCTGAGATGTACAGCACGAGCAGGAGCGTGGAAGGGTAGGGGTGGGCATGGCAGGAAACGGTCAGCTGTGAATGACCTTGGAGGCATCTATGAGGATTTTGCCCTCGTTCTAAGAACGATGGATGGCCTGAGAATGGTTCCCAGGAGGGAGGGACTTGGTCAGGTTTGCATCTGGCAAGATGGGACTGCTGGGGAGAATGCTAATGGGCCGCAGGTGGATGAGGGCCCATCTGGACACACAGGATGATGGGCCTGACCAGGGTGGTGGTGGGGACAGATGACACAGAAGGCGGACGTCCACATGTATTTCATGGTAGAGCCAATAGGACTTGGCATAAGCTAGTTTTAGGGGTTTTGAGAGAAAGGCCCATCCAGAACGGTGCTCAGCGGGGCAAGCATGGGGCAGGGGCCAGAGGGCTGGCATTCGATGAGGTGGGAAGCAGATCTGGAGGCCACGAGATCATCGGTCCAGGCTCCCTATGTCAGGTTTGAGATGTCTGTGGATGTTCCAGTGGAGGTTTTACAGATGCAGTTGGAAGCCCAGATCCAGCTCAGAAGAGAACATGAAAGTGGGGGAATGTGTGGGCAGTGGAAGTCGCGCACCAGCTGGGATTGCCTGGCAGAGTGTGGCAGCTGGGAGGGTGGAGAGCTCCTCCGGGGATACCGGTGTTCCCATACTGGAGAGGAGGACGGCCAGTCAAGGCAATGGGCACTGAGCCACAGAGGGTGTGAGGGGGCTCTGGGAAAAGGTGGCCTCCAGACCAGACGAGGCTCCTTCCAGAAGGAGGGTGAGGTGGCCGACGTGGAAAGCCGAGGAAACCATGTCGTGAAGGCTTAGTGTCAAGGTTTGGGGGAGCCTTTGTGAGAACGAGTGGGGTGGAGGGAATGGAGGGAGCTCAGACTGGAACTGGCAGGAGGGGATGAGATGGGGAAACTGAGGTCAGACAGCTGGCGAAGAGAGAAGGAGGTGGGGGAACACCTGGGGTTCAGGAAAAGTGCTTTTTGTTTTTGCTTTACTTTGTTGTTGCTTTTTGTTTTTTTTCAGAGGGGAATGACTAGAGCAGTTTGGATGCTGGTAGGAGAGATTCTGCAGAGAGGGAGAGGCTGGTGTGGATCACGGCTGATTGTAGAGGCTGAGAAGGCTGAGGGTGGGGTCCAGGAGGAGGGCCGACCTCTGCTGGGAGGCAGGTGCTCCCGTGTCACACTGAGGGGAAGGATACAGCCTGGCTGCAGATAAAGGCAACTTGGTGATGCCAACGGGGGGGGGGGGGGGTCCCTTCTGGTGGCTTCTATCCTCTCTGTGAAGAATGGGTCCAGTTTGTTCTCCAAGAGTGAGGGAGGCAGAGGAGAGGTCAGAAGTTTGGAAGAGTAGAGAAGGCTCGTGTTGGTCAGAGTTTTGCCCCTGGAGCGGCAAGGTTTGGGGATAACGAGGCTCCATAAACCGCAGATTCACCTTCTCGCACACTCTTTTCCCAGGTTCCTCGTCTCAGTCCTTGGGGCCACCACCCAACACCCAGGACAGACCTCTAGGGTCTACACCACAAAGCCAGCCCTGTCTCATGCCTCCCTCTCCTCCCGATCGCAAGCCGTCGCCGCGGGCAGTTGGTTTATACCTGGGACATCACGACCCCCTGCTTCCCACCTTCTAATGCTGCATCCTCCTGCATCAGGACGTTTAAACACATCACAGGCGAGTCCAGGGCTTGTTAGCACAACACTCGTGTCCCCGCCCTCGTTTAACACATACTAACGTTTCGCCACGTTTGCCTCGACTTTTCCTTCAAAACTGCAACACGTGACTGGAATCCTTGCTCTCACAACCTGTTTGCTTTTGATTCACGTTTTTAATAGGTAAACGGTCGCCAAGTATAAGCTTATAAAAGTAAGAGAGTTCACCCCCTCCGGTCTCCTGTGGCACCGTCTGGCGTCGGTGACCGGCCATCTCGCGAAGGGGTGCGTCTCGGCCTCCAGCCTGGCAGGGCTGCAGCGGGCTCTCTGGACGCGTGTCCGGCCGCCCCTCCACCGCCCGCGCCCGTCCCTGAGTGTGCTGTCTACACTCGCCATCTGTGCCTTCCACTCGCTACTTGCTTCGCCGGGTCTGCTCCAGAAAGGCCCCCAGAGTCTCAGCAAGGGTGGCGTGGACTCCCAACGACTCTAGGTGCAACGGGCCTGCGTGAGGTTTTCTCCCTTCCTCCCTCCCTTTCCTTGCTCCTCTCCTGTCAGCATTCGGGTCCGCCCCCGACGGGCCACCGCCGATGAGGTGCAACGGTCCCTCCCTCACGTCACACGTGTGGGTCCGGTGGGGGTGGGGGGAGTGGCCGGCTGGGGTCTCTCTCCGGGGTGGCGAAATCACACTGAAATTAAGCGTGGGGATGGCAGCCCAACTCTGTGAATGTGCTAAAACCACGGAGTTTCATACTTAAAACCAAGTGAACGTCGCGGTGGGGGAGTTATGTCTTGCTATGCCGAGGACCAAGGGTATCTGTTTGCAAGAAGCTGGGCCGGGTCCAGGGGACCGAGAAACTTCCCAGCCTTGGCCTTTGCGCCGTCTGCCGAGCCGGAAAGGCCTCCCGGCGCTGACTGCTGACTCACCCTCGTGGTCCCGGAGACGACCGCCCGTTCCCAGCCGCCTTCTCCAGTCGACGCCGTGTGGGTGGTGGCCCGGCTCACGGCCGTTCTCCCTCGGGACCAGTCCCGGTGGTGAGCGGATCCACGACCAGCCCCGGCCACCAGCTGACCGGCGTGCGGTCGCCACTGACCCCAGCTGGGGCGTCTGGGACTTTGAGACACGCAGAGACGCAGGCGGGTCCGCCCGTGGCCGTGACACTGAGAAGGGTCACAGGCTCCTGGTGCCCAGGCGCCTGATATTGCCGTGACTCGGCCCGGGGGTCCCAGCTGCCCCATGACGCCACGCGCTGCCCCCCCCCGTGTCCTCCGCGGTGCCCCCTTATGCTCCGCGGGCTAGAGACGTTTCGGAGCCAGACTCCACTGCACAGTGGGGGCAGCCAGCAGGTGGACACAAGCTCGGGGATTTCTGTCCCATGAGCACCTGAGTGGCTGTCGGGTGAAGGGCCACACATGTGACTCTTGCCGCCTTGACCCAGCACCCGGATCGTTCTGTCCGCCCCCCCGAGACCACCCGCCCCCCGAGACCACCCGCCCCCCGTGTGAGGGCGTGCTGACAGGGGCTCTGAAGCCGAGAACCCCCCTTTCTCAGGACAAAGGGGACTGTGCCAGCCAAGGACGTCACCCAGCAGGTGGGGCCCGTGCAGAAGATTCGGTCATAAGGCGAGCATAACGAGAGTGGCTTTTCTTTGTACGCCTGAGTGATGTCGATGCATTGTCTTTTTAAAATGTTTATTTATTTATTTTGAGAAAGAGAGAGAGAGAGAGGAAGCATCCCAAGCAGGCTCCGAGCTGTCAGCGCAGGGCCCGATGTGGGGCTGGAACCCACGAACTGTGAGATCACGACCGGAGCCGAAATCAAGGGTCAGATGCTCAACCCACTGAGCCACCCAGGCGCCCCTTTAGTGCATTTTCAATCACGTGAACTTGTCATTTTTCGGCCAATTTTATTTTTAGTAGGGTTTTGGTGGGTTTATCTACAGTGAAGCACACATTCGCTGTGGCCTCTCTGCTGTTAGGTTTCTGCCTCTTCCAGGGCCGAGCGGATAGACGGGCTGCAGGCTTTGTGCTGGGGCAGTGGGGGAGGGAGGGGCAGGGGAGGGGGAGCCGGGAGGCTGGGCGACCGTGTCTGGAGCCGGCTGTAA
Source organism: Prionailurus viverrinus (assembly GCF_022837055.1). Lineage (NCBI taxonomy): Eukaryota > Metazoa > Chordata > Mammalia > Carnivora > Felidae > Prionailurus > Prionailurus viverrinus. The sequence goes on along the minus strand of NW_025927608.1, from coordinate 2,987,309 downwards.
GGAGGCCGACCACCCCTGCCGTCTCCCCTTCTCTGCCACGAATCAGCACCTGCAGGGACCTGCCACGACCCACAGGAGGACCAGCCACGGACACCGAGAGGGAAAGGGGCAAGGTCAGGCCACTCCCGTGGCTGAGAGGGAGATCCAGTCGGCCCGAAGGTTTGGTTTGATCTTAGTAAACCCGGCGCCGTGACGTGCCGGGAAACCGAACTCTCGACGAAAAAACCCATCGGGAGCCTGATGTGAGCTTCATCGAGCGGTCGGGGGGTGAAGGGGCCTTGGAGGGTGACCCTGGGGAGTGACAAGGTCAGGGCCGGGCAGTTCTTGGACTTCTGGTTACCAGTACAGTAGGAGTGTTTTATCCGGGGGATGTCCAGCAGCGGACGGGTGGGTCACCAGCCACGAGGTCTCGCGTGGGGTGAGGGTGGGGGGGGCAAGAGCTAGGGGTGGGCATGGGACCGCTCCGAGGGCATCACATGTGACCTTGCACATGATGATCTCCAAGCCTGTATGCAGATGCCGTGTGTGTGTGTGTTTGTTTCATGACATGTAAGCATTTAAGACCTACTACAACTTTCCTAAACCCGTTCTGACATTTTTAAACTTTTTTTGATATACTGGCAGCCTATACGAAAAACCCGATCCGTTTGAACCTCTCTCTACAACCAGGAGCCCCAGCAAATTGGATGAATCAGTCATCAACTATTGATCTATTCGTATCACGCCCCCCCCCCCCCCCGCCCCGCCAAGCCGGTACAAATATGAATAAGAAATACAGGTTATGTAAATGAGACATTTCAGTCATTTAGAAATTATTTCCTGCCCATATGGGCCCTGCCGTGTGCTTCGAGCGAATGATACGACTTGTCACATTGTGTGGCCCATCCTGCTGTTTCCTTGTCCGTGGGCTGCGGCAGCCAAGGAAGGTGTGGTTTCCCGGCAGGTCGCGGCCCCGTCCGCGTGGGGGCCGCTGGTCCACACGCACCTTCGCGTCGAAACCCCTCTCTTCTCGGCGTTGAGAGAAGGGATTTGTAAGGGGGATGACCTTGTCTGAACCCCTCGTTTGAGGGGCTTGTCGAGCCTCACCTGGGGCGGCGCTCCAGCCGCCAGACTCCGGTCCCGCACAGAATCCTGCGAATTCTCTGGAGTCCTTGAGAGCTCCCTCCTGGCTCCGGTCCTCCTACCACTGGGACCCGAGTCCCGTGTCACTTGGCAACGGGGAGTCCCAAGTGTCATTCTCAAGGTCACGCCGACCTTCCCTGGGTGACCGCCTCACCTCACGACCACCGACCCTATCGGTTTGCCTGCCCTGTGCCCACGCTCTGCTCTCCTGCCCGACACCGGGGCTCCAGGGTCCTCACCCCTCACCAGCCCCTCCACCTCTGCCCCGGAGCCTGTCCTCTGCCTGTGACTCTGTGCCCGCAGGTCTCCTGTGCACGCACGGTCACGGCCAGCACGGGAGGCTGGCCGACGGCACTCGAGTGTGCTTGCGAGGGCGGAGTGGGTCTCCCGGGTGAAGGGCTGAGGCGCTGCGAGCCCAGGGGGCAGGTGTGCACGTGTGGTGGCCGAGCCTGTGGTCAGAGAATGTCTTCCTCTCCCCAGCCCCCAGGCACCTGCTCGTCCACGGAGCCAGCAGATGAGAATCTCCTCCGATTTAGGGTCTGGAGATACAACGGGGGCGCAACCATGGTCATCAGGAACCCTGCTTTCTTGGGATTTAGAGTTCATGGGGTGCTGGGGGCCGGGAACGGGCAAATCAGCCAAGAAAGGACACTCGGGACACTCGGGACACCGGTGTCCTCGTCGCCACACCTGCTCGGTGAGGCAGCAATGGCCCCAGAGGCCCTGGCGCCCGTGAGCTCAGAGCGGGACCGCCCGCAGCCTGTGCCTGGCCCTCTGGGTGCCTTTGCTCTCACGCTTCCTTGGTCGTTCCCAGTCATTCCGTGTTACACGGCTGATGCTTTCTATGCTGCTTTTTTTCCTTATGCGTTTTAGAGGCCATATACCTTGTTCTACACCAGTCATTACCTTTAAGGAAAAGACGGAAACCTGAACCTGTCTTTCTCTACTGACATGACCAATAACTCTCCTCTCCCTAAGCAAGAAACTTAAAATGCCTTTAACTCTCTCATTCTCCCCCCATTTATCACTATATTCTGTGGGAATATTCCAAGCTTTTAGATCCACATTGTTATTAACAGCCCTTCCCCGCCTACAACTTCCTCGGGGGACGGTGTATAACGTTTGCATGAAGTGGTTCTTTCAACACAACTACCCAGTTTATAGTCTTAAATAGAACGTCTTGTATTATTTCCTTCTGCTCTTCCTGCAGTCCTAATTTTGTTTGGATTCTTTGGGGGAGGAATGGATTGAGACTGTATTGCACCCCGCCCCTCCCCCCCCCAGGACCCACAGCTGTGCCGTGACCCATCTGGGATGCAGCGCCCTTGTCCTGTCCTCGACTTTGGTGGTGGCCACGTGACTTGTCTTGGCCAGCGGTAAGTTGGCTGAAGTAAAGAGACATCAGTTCTGAGTATGACCCTTCAAAGGTCCTTGCCCTTTTCTGCTTGCCCTCCCGCTCCCCACCCCCGCCATCACAAGAGAAGGGCTGAGCCCCTGCTCACCCCCTGGTCCCAGGCAGGAGACGAGGGCTGTGCGGAGAGCATCCCATCCCCTGCAGACCTACGGTGAGAAGCAGGCTGTCCTCCCACATCCCTCCTGGATCAGCCAAACTGGGCGGCCACGGGCCAGTGACTGGTTTGGGGGTCGTTTGTTAGGAAATAAGGTGACCAACACATAGGAATTCTTCAATTCTTTTTTCTTTTAATGTTTTTAATGTTTATCTTTGAGAGAGAGAGAGAGAGAGAGAGAGAGCGAACAGGGAAGGGGCAGGGAGAGAGGGAGACACAGAATCCAAAACAGGCTCCAGGCTCCGAGCTGTCAGCACAGAGCCCGACGCGGGGCTCAAACTCAATAACTGTGAGATCGTGACCTGAACCACAGTCAGACGCTCAACCAACCGAGCCCCCCAGGCGCCCCAGAATTCTTCAGTTCTTGTCAAGAGGTAGACCCTATGTCTTCTCCCTCTGAATCTGTGCTGGCCTGTGACCTGCATTAACTAGGAGAATTTAGCGTGATTTTTTTGCCTAGACTTTCGGAGGCCTGACAGCGTTGTCTGTCACTGTCCTGGGCTCCAGCCTCCTCTGTGGAGAGAGAAAGGCCCCCTCCAGCCCCCCCCCCCGTTGCAGCCGCCCCAGCTAAGGTATCAGGGCAGCAAGTAGCTGGATGGAACCCCCCGGGCTCCTCTGCCAACCCCACACCCCCAGAACCACCCGCCGGAGCCCCTCCAACCACCGGGTCTGCTGGAGAGCAACGACAACGGGACAGACAGAGCAAGCACTGCGGGTACTCGTTGGCCATGAACTCTCGCGAGCTCCCTTGTACTTAGGAGCAGCTTGGAGTCCACATTGTGGCTTCTGTCCCTGTGGGCGTCGCGGCCCCCAAGCGAACAGCTTGCCGCGACCCTGAGCCGGGCGCGGGCACCACGCGGGAGCCATCACATCTTGGAAAGGCCCGCGGTCCCTCTGGCAGCAGGCGTGACTTGAGGACCAGAAGTCGGGCCGACGGCAGCCGCTTCTAAACCCGAAGACGTCCTCCAGGCCAAGAGATACAGTGGAAAGGGAAGATAAAACCGAACAAGAGAGGGCTCGAGGACCCTTCCGCCTCCCGGAAAGTGCGAGGTTTCTTTGTGGGGGCGGGAGGGCTTCTCTCCAGAAAGATCTCAGGAATGTGATAATATTCAGGTTGTGCTGCTTGCTTCTGTAGGAAGCGATCTTGAAAAACGATTGTATCGTGGTAAGAACACCTCACAGGAGATCTAGCCTGTCAGCAGGCTCCAGGCGTGGGTGCACCCGTGGTCCCCCACAGGCACAACGCCGAGCCTCGTCTCTACGGCTCATTCCAGCTCATTCCGGCTCATTCCAGCTCATTCATCTCGTAGGACTAATTTCACACCCATCCCTCGGTGTCTCCTATTTCTGCCTCCCCCCGGCCCCGTTCTGCTCTCTGCCTCTAATAGTTTGCCCACCTTCAGTGCCTCCAGAAGGGGGGTCGTGCGGAATTCACTCTTCTGTGCTTGGCTCATTGTACTTAGCAGGACCTCCTCCGGGTCCAACCGTGTCGCCACACAGGACAGAATTGCCTCCTTTTTGTAACAGTGGAATAGTATGGCATTCCATTGGATGTATAACCACCTCGTTAACCCCATTCACCTGTGGATCGATGCCCGGCCCTCTCCACCTCTTGGCCACCAGGACTAGATTGCAAGGCACGTAGGAGACAGGAGGGAAGAACCACCAGATGGAAGGGGGGCCGTGAGGGGTCACACTCCGTGAGGAGCCCCCTTAGCAGTTGGAGGGCCCGGCCGGCTTCTCTGTGTCCACAGGTGCTGCCTGGGGAGCGGCCTGGGCGTCCAGAACCATCCGAGCCCCCGACGAGGTGCAGGAAGTGCGCTGGGCACCCACCACCCTGCGCTCCGAGCCGCGCCCACGGAAAGCTAGGCGGGCAGGGCCGAGGCCACGTGGCCGGTCACCGGGATCCTCCCCGGGTGGGAAGCAGCTCCGGGAACGCTGGGCCCTGTGAGAGGCTTGCCCCTCGGAGCCAGGAGCCGAACGAAGGTGGCGGTTACACACTGCAACCCATACAGCCCCTTGTGGAAAGTTCTGGAAGCAGTGTCATCGTGAGGAAGGAGAAGACAAAGTATCATGACTTACGTGACTTATTCACAGGTGATACGGGGGCCTCCCTAGGAAACGGGGACTGAGCACCAGGAAGGGTGAGTATGAACTGGGTTCGAAATCAGTATTCAAGAGTCCTTAACGGTCATGCTTGCAATTACCTTGGAAATGCAAAGGGGCCCACGAACAAACAGCAACATAACCGAAAAACTACCTAGGAGTAGACGTAATAGGAGATTGTCTGGGTCTTTACTTCTAACCTTTTTTTTTTTTTTTTTTTTTTTTAACGAGGGGACATAAAAACGTGAATAATTGCAGAGAGAAGGCTGTGGACGGGGGACACTTCCTGCCAAGACAGCAGCTCTCTAAAAACTAATGTATCAGTTGAATGTGGTTCTAATGGAAACACAAGGAGATCATTTTTGAACTTGTCAAGTAGATCCCAGTTCGCAGAAAGAATAAATGCTCACAGAGAGCCAAGAAATTTTTGAGGAAATAAGATCACTGATGCCAGAGTTTATGCTGCAGGTATTGGCTGAAGGCTGTAGCAATAATGAAAGCCGTCTGGCTCGGGCATCGCCCGATAACTAGAAAAGAAACCAAATATTTTAAAGGAATTAGGATACGATCAAGATGGCATTTCACTGCTCTGGGTAACATAATATTAATTTTTTACAAGTTTATTTACTTAAGTAATCTCTACACCCGACATGGGGCTAGAACCCACGACCCTAAGATCAAGAGCCACGTGGTTCTCTGACCAAGACACCCAGGTGCCCCCACCCTTTTTTTTTTTTTTTAATTTTTTTTTTCAACGTTTTTTATTTATTTTTGGGACAGAGAGAGACAGAGCATGAACGGGGGAGGGGCAGAGAGAGAGGGAGACACAGAGTCGGAGACAGGCTCCAGGCTCTGAGCCATCAGCCCAGAGCCTGATGCGGGGCTCGAACTCACGGACCGCAAGATCGTGACCTGGCTGAAGTCGGACGCTTAACCAACTGTGCCACCCAGGCGCCCCACCCCCCACCCTTTTTTAATAGTAATTTTTTAAGATGAAAAATCCCACTGTCGGTGGGAATGCAAACTGGTGCAGCCACTCTGGAGAACAGGGCGGAGGTTCCTCAAAAGACTGAAAGGAGATCTACCCTATGACCCAGGAATTGCACTGGTAGGTATTTACGCAAAGAATATGAAAACACTAACTCGGAAAGGCAAGTATCCTTATGTTCATTATCACATTACGTACGACCGCCGAGAAGCAGCCCGAATGTCCACCGGCTGATGAACGGACTAAGGAGACCTGGTTTACACACACACAATGGAATCTTACTCGGCCACAAAAATAAGAAATCTGGCCTCTAGTGACAACATGGCGGGAGCTCTGGGGCCCTACGCTAAGTGACATAAATCAGGGAAGGACAAATACTCTATGATCTCACTTATATGTGGAATCTCAGACCAAACGAAACCACAGGCTCCCAGGTACAGAGAACAGGTTGATGGTTGGGGGAGAGGAGGGATGGGGGAAGGGAGTCAAAAGGTAAAGGAAAACCAAACGGAGCTGCAGAGAGGCTCTGAGAGGGGGGACACAGCCAAAGATACGGGGCACAGCTGTGGGCTGCGGGAGTTTCGGGGCATCTCCTGGTGCGGGCAGCCTGGACGGGCCTCAGGTGCAGCCCCTTGAGGTACCTCCTGGCTTCTGACAACGTTTTGGGGCATGATGGTGCCCTAGGGGCACCAACACAGAGCAGGCTCTCAGTGAACACACCAAATGAATGAATGAATGAATGAATGAGAACGGATCGGGACCTTAAATGCCCTGAGATTCTGGTGTAAGTCGGCTTGTTTCCACTCTCAAACTGAGGGCTTATTCCAAGAGCACAATCGTCCCCCCTAAAATACAAAAAAACCTCAAACATATGTTTCACTTGGAGATATTTTCCAAAAAAAAATTTTTTTTTTTTTTTTAGAGAGAGAGCGCGTGAGTGGGAGAGAGGGGCAGAGAGGGAGAGAGAGACACCCAAGCAGGCTCCGTACTCAGTACAGAGCCCGACGTGAGGCTTGATCCCACGATGCTGGGATCGTGACCTGAGCTGAAATCAAGAGTCAGACACTCAACCGACTGAGCCACCCAGGCTCCCCTAACTTGGAAATATTAATAAGAGATATTTTGGGGGTACCTGGGGGGCTCAGTCGGTTAAGCGTCCGACTTCAGCTCAGGTCATGATCTCACGGTTCGTGGGTTCGAGCCCCACGTCGGGCTCTGTACTGACCACTCAGAGCCCGGATCCTGCTCTGGATTCTGTGTCTCCCTCTCTCTCTGCCCCTCCCCCGCTCATGCTCTGTCTCTCTCTCTCCCAAAAATAAATAAACCTTAAAATGAGAACAAACTTGTCAGCAGCAGGAGAATCAAGGAATGTGCCATGGGGTCACACCTTCCTTCCCATTGCAGACTTGACTGCTTCTCCCTTTCTGCCTTTGACAGCATTGTTTAATGTCGTTCCCTTTTGTCAGTTCATTCTTTTTTAAAGAGCAAGGGGGGGGTTGAGATTTCCGTGCCGCTGGCCCGTGCACCCTCGTGCTGGAGGGCAACGGAGAACCCACATGGTTTGGCTCCCACGCTCCGCACCTGCTTTACGGAGACTGAGGTCAAAGCCCAGAGGCTTCAGTTAACTTCTTGTCCCACCAGCGCGACCCCGAGGCCGGGTCTTCTGGTGGTTTTCCCAAGCTCCTGCCCCTTCCCGCCCACCTCTTCTTGTCCTCCTCCAGCGCTCCTGGGCTGCTGTGGCACCAGCCTGTTTCCCGACAGGTGTAGACGGCCAGCATCCTGGGGGCCGTCTCTTCTCTCTTCCTGTGACAGATCTTCCTGGCCATCCTGGGAAGAAACCAGATGCAACGATCCTTGACTCTGAGTTTCCGTGACTTTGCGTCAGCGCACATACGACGTCCAGGCCCCCAAGCCAGCCCCGCGTCTCCCCAACCCCATAACGCGCTCACAGAGAAGCATGAACAAGTGACCTGTGAGTCGTGCGGCATCCAAACCGGGGCTCAGGCCTCCGGTTTCACTGCTCTGCCTTCTTATTTTCCCCTGTTAATGGCACTGTCTTATGGTTTCTAAAAACAGAAGGAAAATATTGATTCTATGTGTCCTTAATAGCTATGTGTCTCGCTGTCCCTCACAATAGAATGAGATTTGGGGGAACTGTTTGTGTGGGCGTGCTGGACCTAAGAAAGGCACTCCTGTGCATTCTGCGTGTGCTGTACAGACTTGATCTGATTCCGGCTTGTCTCTTCGACAATCTTGATGTGCTGTGAGGCTCCGCCATTCGTCACACGGTTCTTTCTCATGGCTGCCATCTGTATTGGTTTATCTGTCGTCGGTGTTTTGTGTTCTGCGTAAAGCAAGCCCGGCAAGTCCAAGGTTGTGGAGGGGCGAGGTGTAGGTTACACAGCCCTCTAGTGACTTTCAGTTACTCGTTCGGCAGTATTGATCAGGCTTCAGAATGCAGAGTGACTTAGCACTTGATGGGTGATTTCAGGGACACGGTAGGGGACGTGCCAAGGTCGCCTGGGTTTCTGGCGACTGAAATTTCGACCCTGAGCGGGGAGACGGTGGGGCTGGTGGAGGCGTGGGTGCGGATCGTGAGTTCGGGTTTAGACGTGCGAGGCGCCCAGGGCATCCCCGTGGGACACACTGGGGTGGAGATTGCATAAATAAGTTAAGAATTCGGAAGACAGGACATTTGGGGATCGATGGTGCACAGATGACAGGGGAGGATGAGCATTAGAAACCACCTTCTAATCCCAGTCACTGTGTCATCTTGTGTTTTGTTAGAGAGTTGTACTTTAGCTCTTACTTTGTCTTTCACTCATTAAAAAAAAATTCTTTTAATGTGTATTTATTGTTGTGAGAGAGAGAGACAGAGCGTGAGCGGGGGAGGGGCAGAGAGAGAGGGAGACACAGCATCCGAAGCAGGCTCCAGGCTCCGAGCTGTCGGCACAGAGCCCGACACGGGGCTCAAACCCGCGAACTGCGAGATCGTGACCTGAGCCGAAGTTGGACACTTAACCGACTGAGCCCCCCACCCCAGGCGCCCCAGTCAGGTCTTCTATTTAATAAATGACCACCTAATATTCAGTGAGGCCCTTGTACGTGTGAGGCACTATTTGGGGGAAACCCTGGGCAAGGATTGCAAATTCACTTGTTCTGAAGTATTTACTGCTGGTGGGATTTCCGCCTGGACACAGAGGATGCGCTTGGGGCAGGTGGGCCACTGGGCCTGAGGGAAGGTGGAGTGAAAACTGAAGGTTCTTGGATGTCTCTTGCAGCCACAGGAACAGCGAGCCGTGGGGGACGGACAGGAACAGAAAGGAAGGCTGTTCTGCGGGAGGGGGGACCTTCACCGGCCGCTGGCCCTCGAAGGCAGGGACCGTTCCGGGCCCCTGGAACCCCCGGTGGCCGGCACGGAGCCCAGAGAGCGGGTCTTCCGTACTGTCGGTGAATGAGAGCACGAGTGGAGTACAGACTCGGGCCAGAAATACAGGTTACGAGCGTTGCACTGTGAGCCTCAACTATGTGCCCTCCATCGAGGGGACAGGCTGGCCATGTGCCCGGAGGGCGCACGGCTCCTTGCTGTTCCTTGGACGCTAGTCCCATGACCAAGGAAGGCAGCCCGACAGGCACCGAGTGACAGATGATGACGGGTCAAAGGTCGCAGGAGAATTTTGGATTCACAGCCGTTCGGTCTTTTAGATCCGCGACGCCAGAATCAAAGAGTAAGACTTGGAAAGTGATTGAGCAGAAAATGGAAAACGTAGAAGAAATGATTTGTGCCCAATAAGAGTGATTCATGGGCTGCTGTTTCGTTTTTAATTTCCAGTGAGCTCGCCTAATCTCTCCGCTGCGCCATCGGCTGAAATATTGAGTGTGACTTCATCACATTCACTCCTGCTGATATTAAATAAAAGCGAAAGCTCTCCAGCACATTAATATGCACTCGGCGCATGGTCTGCAGCTTAACGAACCTAATGTAAAGGAACTCAGACCTTGACATTTATCTTCTAATCAAGTGAAAGGAGAGCTTGGATGTATTCTCTTGAGCAAACGCGTCTCCTTCTTTAAATAAGCCGGGACGTGTCCCTCCGGCTGTGTGCTGTGAGAACGCATATACCCCGCAAGCTCGCGCCTTCATTTCTAATTCTGTGATCAATAATCCGCAGGCATGCGGCTTGGAGACTGTCAACGCGGAAAATCACAGGACCCCGAAATGTCAGGGGATGAGACGCCATTTCGTCCCCCGTCTCCCCTCCCCTCCCCCCGCCCCTTCATTTTGCAGATGAAGGATGAGCTCGGGTGAGAAGTGACTGTCCCAGTGCAGGCGGGGGCTGGCTCTCCAAGGACACGGGCGGCGTCCAGCTCTCCGAGGCCGAGAGAGACAAAGAGGTTTGGACAGCGGCAGGATGTCTCGTTGGAACAAAAGTAAGAACCGAATGGGGCTCCTAATGGAAACTCTGGGATGGTTTGAAGATTTGATGTTCGAGCCGTTCAAGAGGAATTTGCCTTTAGAAGTAGTTTATTCCTCAGAGGGTGTTGGTCTGCCTTGGATACTGTCAGGCGTGAATTTAATATCTCGGCTCTGACACAGAGAGCTCCTGTGAGGTTCGAAGGACAAGAAGGATATTACAGTCTACCGAGCGCAGTAAGGTTATGAATGACTCTGCTGACGCTTAAACACTGGTTCTCCGGGTTGATTGAAAAATTGAGCGCTGAGCGAAATCATCTACAGCGTGTCCCGTGTTGCAGGAATCCATCACTCAGGCGCTGAGCGGGTCTCCGGTCCTCGGCGGACCCCCGCCGGCTCCGTGCGCGGTCTGGAGGTCCCCCGTCCAGCAGGTGCTCGGGGGGCTCAGCCCTCAGTCTCGTCCGCATGTCCGGTCTTTGGACGAATCTCTCCCTTGTCCTCAGTCGGGCTCCCGCCTCAGTCTGACAGTCATTTCGGGCTGCCTCAGACAGGTGCACCAGCCAGGCCCCGGAAGGCCTCTTCCTGAGGACTCTGGGAACCCCACGAGGGGAACGTCTGTCCCCACCCCGGGGGGCATTCTCCTCTCCCAGCTCTGTGCTCACACACCTGTTCTGGACAGAGGTGGCCACCGGGGACTCGCAGAGACGTGTTCCCGTTGTCCTTTGCCTGACCTGCAGGTGTACCGGCCACCCCCCGACGTGCCCGGCTGCCTCGGAAGAGCCCGGAGACGGTGCTCGGACCCGGAAAACCCGGCCAGAAGCAGCCCTGAAACCCAGGGCATTCTTTTAAAGGAAGAAGAAGCAAGCAGAGGAGAGAGGATGTCCCAGTACTCGCATGGATCCTTCCAGGAAGAACTGCCCCAAAGAGGCCGTTTCCTTCTCAAACCAGGCGGGAGACCCCCCCCCCCGACCCACCCCAAGGCAGCAGGTGCTGAAAAAGGTGAAAGTCCTCAAAATCAGGCCCCTGGGAGTCACCACTGCCTTGTCCATCATCATCCTTGTGTGCGTCTCCTTACACGCACACACACATGCATACACACACTCACACGTGCACACTCACACACACTCACAATGCACACCCACACCCGCACATGTACACACACGTGCACACTCATGCTCGCACACACATGTGTGCACACTCACACGCAGACTCACACACATGCACACCCACATATGCACACGCACACTCACACACGCATGTACACTCACACATGCACACTCGTGCACACTCACCGCATGCACACCTACACTCACACACATGCACGCATACACATGCACACCCATGCACGTGCACATGCACACACATACACACGCAAGATTATGCTGCATTACTGAGGGCGCCACTTTAAGTGCTCATTTAAATTCTCATTTTGCTTTGCTGGCCCCTTCTCTTCTCTTTCATTTCTCCTCAGGCTCCACCTCCCCCCCCCATCCCCCCCCCACCATCCCCAGCACATGCTAAGAAATTAATGAGTATTTTCCTGTTTCTCTCTCTCTCCATCTCTATGTCCGTCTATCTATCTATCTATCTATTATCTATGTATCTATGTATCTATCATCTATCATCTATGTATTTATCTCTCATTTATTTTTTTAAATATCTGTTTAAAATTTGTTTATTTTTGTGGGGAAGGAGGGGCAGAGAAAGAGGGAGAGAAAATCCCAAGCAGGCTCCACGCTGACCTGAGTTGAAATCAAGAGTCGGACACTTAACCGACTGAGCCACCCAGGTGCCCCATAATACTTATGTATTACCTGTCTATCTACCTTCTAATGTACCTATCTACTTATCTATCTATCTATCTATCTATCTATCTATCTACCTATCTATCTTTTTAAAGTATCTTTTCTAAGTTTATTTATTTATTTGAGAGAGAGAGAGAGAGCTTATTTATTTATTTGAGAGAGAGAGAGAGAGAGAGCAAGCAGGGAGGTCAGAGAGAATCCCAAGCAGGATCCATGCTGTGAGCACAGAGCCTGTCGTGGGGCTTGATCCCATAACCCTGGGATCGTGAGCTGAGTCGAAATCAAGGATTGGACGCTCAACCAACTGAGCTACGCAGGCATCCCTCATATATCTATTATCTATTATCTATCTATCTATCTATCTATCTATCTATCTATCATCTATCTATTTTCTATCTATTATCTATCTATCTATCTCATTTATCTATTATCTATCTATGTATGTATCTATCTATCATCCACCTGTCTACATATAAGTATTCCTGGATTGGGATCCTTGTTTCCTACGGCTGACATTGCCTCTGGGCTGCTCGCTGACCTCAGTCCACAAGGCAGGGGACACACAGATGCCCTGCTCGCCGCGCAGGAGGCCAGCATGGCGGTGTGCCCCGCCTTACCCACGTCTCTTCCTGACGCACACGCACCTTCCTTCTGGGCTTGGCCACCACAGATACGCTGTAGTAAACACGTTGGTATGTGGCCTCTTGGTGCTTTGCCCCACCGTGGGTAGAATCCCAGGAGTGAGATTGGAACATTGAAGAGTGTGCTTTTAATTTGAATTCAAAACCTTCCTACCAGACTGTTTGCTCATGGTCTAAAACAACTCCCGTTCCATCAGTGGATGTCAGCGGCTTCTCTTCCCTGAAAGTTTACCAGAGGGAGGGTTCACGATTCACTTTCATTTTGCCAGTCCGACGGGCCTCACACGATAATGCACTATTCACCAGCAATTTTCAAACTTCAGATGGTTTGGGGTGGCTTTTTATTGGCTTATCGGACAGTTGGCTATGATTCTCTGTTAGTTACCTATTCTTATCCTTTAAAATGAATTTGGATATTAGATAACCAGTTCTTTATCTGCCATAGATGTTCAATTTTCTCCCCAGTCTACCACGTGTCTATTGAATTCATAATACATAGTTTCCTCTGTGAAATGCAAGTTACCTTGAATTCTGTATCTTTTGCCAAGTAAAATTAAAACAGCATTATTTTTCAAATATGCTGATCTTTTCTCCCATAACTTCTGATGTATTGTCTTGTTTATAGAAGCCTCTGCATGACTATATGTACAAAGATGCACCCAGAAGAATGGTCACTGTAATCTGTGGCTGAGGACAACATCAACTGTGTCTTCTGTGGGACAGAATTCTGGGGGTGACTTCACTGGGTGCCGGCTTCTGGGTTTCTCCCAAGACTACACGGCAGCTGTTGGGGGGGCTCTGGTTACCGCCCCATAGATGGAGAAAGGTCTACTCCTCGCTCAGAGGGCTGCTGGCCACAGGCCACCCTCAGTCCCTGCCCGCCTCCCCCCTTGCCCCATTGGCCTCTCCACGGGACAGCTCACCACCTGGCTGTGAGCTTTTTCAGAGCAAGTGAGCAAGAAGGGGGAGAAAGTACCAGCCAAGGGGGATGTCATGGCCTATAGGAGTCTGGGGGTGCCGCGAATCACTGCCTCCGTCTTTTAAATGTTTCCAATGTTTTATTTATTTTTGAGAGAGAGGGAGGGAGACACAGAGTCTGAAGCAGGCTCCAGGCTCCGAGCTGTCAGCACAGAGCCGGATGTGGGGCTCGAACTCACGAACCGTGAGATCACGAGCTGAGACGAAGCTGGATGCTCAACCGACTGAGCCACCCAGGCGCCCCAATCATTGCCTCTTTGTATTCTGTTCTATTCTATTCTATTCTATTCTATTCTATTCTATTCTATTCACTAGAAACAAGTCACTAGGTGCAGCCCACACTCAGCACATAAGTGTGTGAACACCAACAGTGGGGTCACTGGGGACCATCTTGGAAATCTGTCTGTCCCGATGACAGAAATGCATCCGTAAATGGGATTCTAATTTTCAAGGAAAACAGTGTTGTCCTAAGGTAATTCTTTATGCCTGGTTTTTTGTTTATCTGTTTCGACCTCTTGACTTTATATTGAATCGATTTATTTTTGTGAAAAATGACTGTGCTGTCTTTTTCCTTTTCTCTTTCGGTATCAATAACCACATCTCCAAGGACAAACATCAGTGCAAAGGCTGAATTGGGCAAACTGTTGGACTAGAAGTTTCTTTCTGGTTTTCAAACTCCTTGCTGCTACTCCAACCAGAAATTAACTTTCAAATGTAGCCGTGCTCAACAAAGCACACTTTACCCATCACAAATGTGTCTTTATTGTCTAATTAAGCTGCTCTGGATTTAGTGAACGGAGAGCCCGTAATTGCTCCATCTCTCCATTCATTACACAGATGCCCCTTGATGTGCCTTTTGAAGCGGGTACACTGACTTTTTATATTTTCATTTCAAAAAGAAAGGCTTTAGCCGTGTGCAAACTACATTAAAACGAAAACCCAGCTTAGCAAGAGGGCGTGGAGACTTGGGATTTGATCGCGCACCACGGAAATCAAAGATGACACTCACACCGATATTTTCTTGGAAATTAGTTTATTCCAAGCACAAAACTAAAACAGAAGGGAATTAGCAGGTATTTATAATTCTATTTAGCCGTTCATATCTGTCTCTATTTGTTTATTTGCTGGGGTTATAAAAACCAGGGCGGTAGGTGGGGAAGCTTCCCGGAGAACCAAACAGTGGGGGAAAGAACCGTTTTTCTGTGTGAGAAAAACATCCATGTTTGGGATGGCGTGTGCTGTCTTTGAAGGCAAAATGAAAGATTTATAAAAACATAGGGTGAGACTTTTTTTGTTGTTTTTAAATTCTTTTTTTTTTTTAAACGTTTATTTATTTTTGAGAGACAGACACGGAGCGTGAGCAGGGGAGGGGTAGAGAGAGGGGGAGACACAGAATCTGAAGCAGGCTCCATCCAGGCTTTGAGCTGTCAGCACAGAGCCCGACGCGGGGCTCGGACTCACAAACCGCGAGATCATGACCTGAGCCCAAGTCAGATGCTCCACCGACCGAGGCACCGAGGCGCCCCTAGAGAAATTTTTATCATCAAAAGCAAGCTTTGTTCACAGAAATAAATTATGCTACTTTAAATCATTTCAAGATATATCCACTTGCATAATTAAGCTAGTGGTGTAAACATCGGATAAACACAGGGGTGACATTTATTTTAGAGCGAAAGTAATCAGAAGCTAAGGAAGCATGTTACGATTTTCGTAAATGTGTGTTTTCTTGGTACTCACAGGGTATCCACTTAGTGCCGTCAAATGCATGCACTATTTATTATTCAATTTAAATTTTTATGGCTTTATTGATTACTGACGTACTGACTGTAAAAAGATAAAAAGATGAGTTTTGACCAGCGCACACACACGAAAACCACCTGCACGATCAAGATAATGAACTTCAAGCCTCAAAGGTTCTTTGCACCTGCGGATTCCCCCCCCTCCCCCCCCCCGCCGGCGACCCTAGTCCCTCCCTCCTGCCACCCAGGCGACCTCTGGCCTGCTTTTCTGACGCTGTAGATTGGTACGCACGTCCCAGACTTCGTGTAAACGGGGTTCTCCAATATGCGTCGTTCGTTGTGGGGCTCCTTTCGCGTAATCGCCGTGAGGCTCGGCCATGTGACGGGCTGCACCCTAGCCGGTGCCTTCGCCTTGCTGGGCACCTGTCCACAGTACGAATGCGGCAAACTCACGCCTTCACCTGTTGATGAGTACGGGCACCGTGTGAGCTTCTGGCCGCAGGGCTGCTGTGAACATTCGTACGGAAGTGCTTCGTGGACGTGCTTTTATTTCCTCTGGGTGAGTACTTAGCAGTAGGACAGGTGAGCTTTACAATAGGCGTAAAGACTTCACGTCGTCTAAAGGTCCAACCGTGTGCCAAAGCGGCTGTGCCGTTCTAAGTTCCCGCCAGCCCCGGATGAGGGTGCCAGCACCCCCACGCCGCGCCACGAGATGAATTTCCTGGCTGTAGATTCCACGGAGCGTAGAAATATCTCACCAGCTAACGTCCTCAAGTACGAACGGTCTGGGGTCTGTCGTAGGGCCTCACCGGCCACAGTGACCACTCTGAGGGGACCGGTCGGGGAGGGGCAGGTGGGGCAGTAGCGGAGGGGAGTTCCACGTGGGGGAGCAGGGCAGGGCCCCCCCTTTCTCGCCGGGGCCCCGGAGTAGGAGGCAGCACCTGGGAGGGAACCCGTGGCTTCTGGGGGCCAAAATCCGTCACAGGGTTCACGGCCCCGCCAGGGAGCTCACGCCCAGCCGGGGACGGAGACCGCACAGCCCGCGTGTGCATAGATACCACACAGGCCGGGACGATGGACGGACTGAGGCTCTTCTCCGATGCCTGGTTCTCACCAGACCCAGAAACCACTGCCCGGCTCTGGGAGGGCACGTGAGAACAGTGGGGATTATTTTCATCAAACCGGGAAGCAGAGCATCTGAGGAAGGTTTCGTTTAAAGAAATATCACAAACGCTGGCTTAGTGGGGCACCGGGGGGGGGGGGGGGGGCTCAGTCGGTTGAGTGACCGACCCTTGATTTCGGGTCTGGTCATGACCTCACGGTTCATGAATTCAAGCCCACGACGGCTCTGGGCTGACAGTGCTGAGCCTGCTTGCGATTCCGTTTCCCTCTCTGTCGTCTCCCCCGCTCACTCACTCAATCTTTCGCTCTCAAATAAATAAACTTAAAAAAGCTATAAGTGAATAAATGCTGGCTTTATAACGTGCATTCACGCCCAGATTCACACTTACATGAACACACCATCCGGCCAGAGATTTACTACCTAATGGCCACGTCAGACGCTGTAAGAATGCTTTAATTTAGGAAAGGCTGGAACGTTCCCCACCGTCTGTGTGCTGACACATGTAGCGGTTATCCACTGCTGAGTGACAAGGGACAACAAAGCGGGACGGACGGGACCGCCACCGTCAGTTAGCTCAGGCCCTTGCAGGGTGCGTGTGGTCTGGACCCTCCTGGTCTGGGCCACGCTCAGCGCTCTCAGCGGCAAGGCTCCCGTGTCTTCCGAGAGCTTCCGGGCCAGCGGGAGGCCACAGGCTCCAAAGTCAACTCGGCGGCAGAAGCAGGACGCTGTCCCCGCAGGCGGCTCCTCGTCAGAAGGCCGGCCTACACTCTATCTCACGAGGGGGGTTAGAAGGGCCAGATGGCGGGTCCACGCGGGAGACCGCCTCACGTCTCTGCGGGTACCACAGGCCACTGTCCCGGGGACCAAAGTGACCGTGAGGTCGGCCCCTGCCCAGGGGAGCAGAGAGACGCCTGTCCTGGCAGAAAGGGAGGCAGAGGGGACACAGAGGGGCCAGGACCAGGCAGGGGAAGGATGGGTGGCCAGGTCCCCACTCATCAGAAAGGTCTGATCAGCAGTGAGCGGAGGGTGGGGACGCCGCAGGGCTGGTCAGGGACACGTCAGCCAGGAAGCCGTGGGGGAAACCACAGTGGGAAACGTGTCCGGACAGAGAGGAGGAGGGAAAGGGCCCAGAGCATCCGGGACCCCCAGCTGCTCTTGTGCTCCTGCAGGGGAGGGGGTCCCGGACAGAGGAAGGGCCCAGGACACGGGACGAGGCCACAACGACACTTTTATTGTGTTTCTCAGCAAACACACTCTTCTCTTCTCTTGTGATTCCAAGGGTCTGTGCTGTCCCTGCTCCCGGAGCCACGAGAACCAGCCTCCTCCCTCCCCAGGAAAGTGCTCTCCATCCGCGACGATGTCGAGCTGCCATCCGCTCCCCTCAGTCTCCTCCAACCCTCCTCGGGAGGCTCCACGATTTTCTGGTCCCTGTTCCAAAGGCCTCAGAGAAGGCAGGGATCCAACTGCTGGAGGGACGGTGGGATCCCCGGGGCCTCCTAAGCGCCCCCCCCCCGGACGCTGGGGGTGTGGGGGCTCCAGGCCCCCCCGGGAAGCCGTCCTCCTGCCCTCCGTGGCCACAACAACCCCGTCTGGGACTCAGCACGGGGAGGGCCAGGGCACACGGTCCCCTCTGCATGCGGGCCGATGACACCGGGTCTTTCTGGGGGGTCATCATTCCCTCATCTGTTCGCCAGCGTGCACCGAGTCCCCACCGTGCGTCGGGCGCTCCCCGACTCTGTGGGGCCAGAGACGCGACACCGGGCTGGGACTGGCCCCCAGGGGCTCACACTGCCCTGCAGGACACAGAGTCGAGGCTGAGCCTCGGCCAGAGTCCCGGGAGAGGGAGACAGAGGTGCCGAGCTCCTGATGCGCACGGCAGGGAGAGCGCTGGTCCGGGCACCCCGCGAGCTGTGACCGCAGGATGGCCACGACAGCGGCACTCGCCGGTCTAAATGCTCCACGTGGACGGGCCTCTTCAACCTCTGATGGCCGCCACAGGGGAGGACGGGGGCCGGGGGCCCGGCTTACAGGTCCGGCTTACAGGTGGAGCCGGAACCACAGCCAGGAGCGTGGCTGGAGTCAGCTCTCTGTGCCTCCCTCGTCCCCACGACAGGGTGAGCCCCGGGGGGAACGGCCCCAGAGGAGGCTCAGAGGAAGGGAGACAGGAGGGCCTCCCAGGGGACGCTGTGTGGCCAGGGATGCAGGGCCGAGCCCCACAAGCAGTCGCAACAGAGGTCTGGCAGGAAGCTCACCCATGTCCTGGGCCCCCTCCCCTGCGTGCTCACCCCTCCCTCCCTGCAGGGACAGGAGCCTCCCGGGGGCAGGGCAGGGTCCCAGGCACCTCACTGTGTAATTTCTGCAGCACCTCCCCCAGCGGCCCCGCTCACCCTGCCCGCACCGGCCGCCTGGCCCCTGTGCTGCTGTGTTCGGGCTCGGACCAGGCCACCAACTCGGCCCTGCCACGGATGACATCACACTGGAACCACAGCCTCCCTCAGGTCCCGGCTGCTCTCTGAGATGGCCCTGGGGGACGGAGCCCGGGGCTGCCGAGCCCCAGAGATCCAGCCCCGACTCTGAGCCCTGAGCGTCCAGACCTGGGAGGAGGGACGGAAGTGCTCGTGGAGACCACCCTCCTGGCCCCAGGGAGGAATCGCCATAGCCAGGGACGGAGGCCTTTCTCTGAGACCCTGGGAGCTGCCGCAGGAAGACAGGCTGACGGACAGGAGGGCGGCCGGGGTGCCTGTCCCTGGACAGAAGCCAGGGCTGTGGGTGAGCGAGCCGGAGGGACGAATGAGCCCCCGGACGCTTTCACTGAGAGAGTGTCACCCAGCAGAGGGTCCCAGTGTGTCACCTGAAGGAACAATGGACGAGCGAGTGAGCGAACCCAAGGCCTGTCTGTCTCCCGGGAGACCAGAACGTTCCGTACTTGTGTCGGAGAAGTAACTCAAACCTCAGGCCTGAGACCCTCCCGCGCAGAGGAAGGACGCAGGGAGGGGGCAGCCGGGCACAGGGTGCAGGACTGGGGACGGGGACGCAGGGCACTAGTCCTTCTTGGTGGCACGCTTTCTCACGGGTCTCGTGGGGCGTTTAGAGGAGACCTCGGTCGGGAGGTTATGGACGCGGGTGCAGTGAGGAGCTTGGGGCCCACAAGGCAGGTGTCCCCTCCTGGCGAGCTCCGCAGCTGCCCCCGGCCCGTCCGGGGCAGAGACCTGGGCAGGTGCCGACCCCTGGCCGCAGGACCTCCCCTCCCCTCTCGACCCCCTCTCCCCTGGCTCCGCAGCCGGCCGGGCGCACACAGGCTCCCTCACAGTCCCTCGACAACCCCCTCCTTACTGAGCCTGAGCCCCTGCTGTAAATCCTGGGCCCTCCCTCTCCCCAGCCAGTGTGCCCCTCACCCCACCCTCTCCGCCCTCCGCTGTGCTGCCCGTTCCTGAGTCCTCCCTGTCCGGTCCTCTGTCTGGCCTCCACCGCCCTCCTGACCCCTCTCCATCCTGCCTCTTCCCGGGCCTTTCACCCCCACCGCTCTATAAACACCCCAAACCTGCCCCCATCTCTGGTGCGTCCTGAGCCCCCCAAACTGCCTGCGCGCCCCGACGCACGCACGGACCCCGGGGCTGACAGCTGGCCCACCTCAGTGAGGGTGTCCCCCGTTGGCCGTGGGAGGTTAGGCTCTCAGACCAGGATAGGTGCTTCCTGCCCGAAGAGCTCCCCTCACGGGGACGCGGGGAAGGACTCTGTTCACACAAAGCCGTTTCCACCGCCTAGAGTTTGGGGGGAAGGAGGGCACAGGGCAGAACTAGATAAGCAAGAGCCCTAAGCAAGGGCGCGGATCGTTAGGACTCTAAGTATAGTCCCTTCTATCGGCGCCCCCCCCCCCCAAAGGAGGGGGAGGAGGGGCGGCTTTCTCCTGTTGGGCGCTGGGTCTCCAGATGTGCTCAGCATCCACCTGGTAGGAGTCGCGGGCAGACGAGTAACAGAGGTCGTGGAGGCCCCGGGAACAAGCTCATCTCCAAGCACCAACGGGCTAAGGTCATCGGGCATCACACAGATGATGCTGGAAACAAATGAACCCGAAGAGCCTCCCATCACAAACACGGACCCCAGTGTCTCCCTAGAGTGGACGCTGCCACAGGGCACCAGCGAGTTCGGGGACCGACAGGTGAAGGCAGAGGGGACCCCGGGACGAGATGGATGAGGCTCCGCGAAGTTGCGGGAGGCAGGGATCCCGGGGCCCCGAGCCCCGGACGGAGACCTGGACGCGGGGTCATGGCTTTCACTCTGCTCCCGGAGGCCTGTCCCTGAGCCGCAGGGACGCGCAGCAGCCTGCACCGGCGCGTCCCCGCTTCGGGCCCAGGAGCCACCTAGTGGCTCTCAGAGGCCTGTCTCCGCGGCTCCCGCCGCCGTGTGGCTCCCCGCGTCCCCCAGAATGTGCGCACCTGGAGGGGCGCCCCCTCACTGCGTACGCACCGGCCGGCCCCGCGCCCGTTCTCCGGGCACCAGCGCCCCGCGCCATCGAGGCTCAGCCGCTGCAGGACCGCACCGTGGGCTCTGCCCCCAGCCTGGCCCAGGGCTCGTGCCTGCTGGCGTCCCGGAGCCCCCACCCCCCCACCCCCCCGGACGGGAGTCCGGGTCACCTGCCGCCGCCTGCTCGCGTCCAGGCCGCCCCCGGGGGCGAACGGGGAGCACGGCGCCAGGGGGCGTCAGCGGCCGCGTGTTCCTTGGGGAGATGCCGGAGCGGCGGCGGCCGCACTTGACCCCGAGGAGCGGGCCCGAGCGTGTCACCTGCTGGCCCGGCGCCCTCTGCTGGCGGCGCGAGGAGGTGGTGCGAGCTGGAGGTGGGACGGGCTGCGGCAGGTGCCGGGGGCAAGCTGCTTTCTTCTTCCATAGGCCAAATATTTTATGGTCAACTACACCCGCCAGTTTCTGCATTTGCTGTTCGGAAATCTCGCTCCCCCGGAGCTTCCTAATTTTCTATCAAGATTGTTGTTGGTTCCTTTTTACAGAAAACAACCCACCGAATCCACACTACTTCGAAAAAAGGAATCGTAACGTTCCTGAGCTGCTGGACTGCCTTTGTAATCTTGGTGATTAGGGTCTCCCGTGGGCTCTGTTCCCTGGGTCTGCTCGTCAGTTTCCAGGCCACAGCGTTGTTTTTTTATCCCGTGTTTGATGAGGCAAGATCCCTGTGCCTTCTGCCTTTCTTGTTTGTCCTTTGGTGTTTTGCCGTTTGGATTTTAAGATTTCTAGAAACAGTAATTGCATTCGATGTATACAGTATTTGGGAGTCAGGCTAATTTTTTACAAGTCTTATCATTCTGGAATGTGTCCTATTACATTCAATCAGCTTTTGCTTAATTTATTCAGTAGCTGGGTTTTTCATAAGTCGCTTGCTGTCCTACTGACGTGTTTTCCTAATAGTTTACAGTTTTGATTCTGTTTGGTACAAAGATATAACAGGGGAAGAGAATGGTCTATACCTCACACCTTCTTTTCTTTTCTTTTTTTTTCTTTTTTTCTTCTTTCTTTTCTTTCTTTTTTCTTCTTTCTTTCTTTCTTTCCTTCAGGTGCTAATTAAGTTGGAGAGAAGTCATGGATTTGGGTATATTTGTTCTGTATTTAGCCACTTACCAACATTTTTCATTCAGTGTTCTTGGTCTGCAATTGCATGATAACTAGAATGTTTAGAATCTTACTATTTGTACCTGTTATTTAAAATGTCTGGCTTGTATGGAAACCAATTTGACAATAAATTTCATATATAAAAAAATAAAATAAAATGTCTGGCTTATTCGGGGAATCTGGCTGGCTCATCCAGAAAAGCGTGCTAGTTTTGGTCTCGGGGTCATGAGTTGGCACCCCATGTTGGGTGTAGAGATTACTTAAATAAACAAAACCTTAAAGAAAAAAATTCTGGCTTATTCATTCATCTTCAAAACGGTGTTGAGAGATAAAATAACAGCTAACTTTATCTAGTTCCACATTTTATTAAAACACACTGAATAACTTGGCCATTGTTCCCACATCTGCTGACTTTGGTGATAGTTTGTTATCCGCAGCGGGTAACTAACGCATCTGTTTCTTTGACCATTATGGTATTTACCCTCATAGGACACGTTGGGACGGGTTTTCTCTGTTTCTACACTTTGATGGTGTTTGTTTTAATATTAAAATGATCTGTTCCTCGCACGTTGGGTGGAACCTGCCAGAGAATTGCGCCAACCTGTTATATCCTTTGTAGAAGATTTTTAACTGTTCCATTTTTTTAATGGTTAACGGGGTCCACAGGAAACAATTTACTACAAAGGCTGTTTCTGTTTGCTCCAGGCTGCTAAATCCTATCTTAAATATGTGGATGTTCACTGTTTTCAGCCCTGTCCAAATCAACGAACTCCCAAATGGTAATCATTCCTGGTTAAATAGTCCGTTACCTCACACTTGCTGCAAGGAAATGAACAATAGTATATACAAGTAGTTTGGGGTCTACAGACCCCCTGGGTCCATTATGTGGGCATGAAATTTTCTAATATTTTTTCCAGTTTGTTTCTTGAATTTTTAAAAACACGTTTGCTCAGTGGTTTCAGGTTCGCTATCCACATCGGGTCTGTAATCTGGCTGGACTGATTCTGTGCATGGTGCAGACTGGACGGCCGGTGCAACTGTCCATTGGCAAGGAACTGGAATGAATGGGCAGCTGGCGGGGTGGGGGGCGGAGTGGTGGACCCTCGGGGGAAGGCGCCCGAGGACGGCACGGGGTCCTCGGGGGGCTGCGCTGCAAGCCTTAGGGACCGCAGGACCAGGACTTGCCGGCCTCGGGCCCCAGGCCTCCCGGAGCGGCCGGCCCCGTGGGGACCGACAGGAGGAGGGCAAGGGAGGTCGCGGACCCTGACCCGGTCCTGGCCCTGCCCCCGATCCGAGGAGTTGTGCTGCAGCTGCCTGGGAGGCAGCACTCGAGCCGAGAGGCAGACGGTAGAGGGTCCTTTAGAAGGTGGCCCGGGAAGAGCAAAGGAGGGGTGGTCACGCGTGTGCCTGGACCGGCTCCTTCAGGAGGCCTTGGGGGCTCAGGGCAGAAGACAGAGCGACGAGGGCACACTCCAGGGGGCCTCACCCTCTCCGGGCTGTGGCTGCTGCCCACACTGCCCTCACCCCCCGGGAGGGACGCTTGCCCTCAGCTGGCGGCCCACTCGACGAGCCTCGTGGCGATGCCACGTGCACACGGGAAGGGAGCTGACTTGTAACCGCATCGGTATCGCGTACCAAGTTTTCTCTTCTGTGTAGTTTCCTTGTCTATTCCTATGCCCATGGTAGTTCTTAATTATCACAGCTTTAAGATATTTTGACTTCTGGGGCGTCTGGGTGGCTCAGCCGGTTGAGCGTCTGAGGCTTGATCTCAGCTTAGGTCTTGATCTCAGGGTCCTGACTTCAAGCCCTGAATTGCGCTCCGCGCGGGGCATGAAGTCTACCTAAAAGAATGTTTTTTTTGGCTTCTAGTGGGGCAAATTGAAAAATCTAGGTTTGGTTTGGTTTGGTTTGGTCGTTTTTGTAAAGTTTCTCCGGCTCCTTTCGCTCTTCTGTGGGTTTTTTTTTTTTTAATTTTTTTTTCAACGTTTTTAATTTATTTTTGGGACAGAGAGAGACAGAGCATGAACGGGGGAGGGGCAGAGAGAGAGGGAGACACAGAGTTGGAAACAGGCTCCAGGCTCCGAGCCATCAGCCCAGAGCCCGACGCGGGGCTCGAAATCACAGACCGCGAGATCGTGACCTGGCTGAAGTCGGACGCTTAGCCGACTGCGCCACCCAGGCGCCCCTCTTTTGTGGTTTTTACACACAATTTAAGAGCCGGCCTTTTAGGCTCCCCAAGAACTCTGCTGCAATCCTGATTGGCACCACTTGGAGTTTACAGATTGTTTCCAAAAAAAATTGTCGTCTTTAAATTCCTCAATTTGTTCTATTCACGAACACGATCTAATTCTCCATTTTCTAAGGAGGTTTTTACATTTTCCGGGGAAGATTTAAATACTTCTCTAAAAGATCTTACACGTCTTTAGTCATATCGAAGGTGAGTTTGCCACTGTGAATCAAAGCCTTAAAGGTTTTTTATTCTTGGGGCGCCTGGGGGGCTCAGTCCATTAAGCGTCTGACTCTTGATTTCAGCTCAGGTCATGGTCTCACAGTTCGTGGGCTCGAGTCCCACGTCAAGCTCTGTGCTGACGGCCGGGAGCCTGCGTGGGATTCTCTCTCTCTCTCTGCCCCTCCCCCACTTGTGCTAGCTCTCTCTCTCGCTCTCTCTAATAAATAAATAAACTTAAAAAAATTTAAAAAACCAAGTTTTTATTCTTTGTGGCAGTTTTTAACGACCACAGATTCTTCCACATGCCTCCCGTCGTGAGGTGGCAGCTGGCTGCCCTTGGCTCTGGGATGGCGGTAGCATCGTCACAGGTCGCTTAGGGCAGAAGTGATGCTGTGCGGTTTCTAGGGCCAGGTCAGAAAAGGCCACGCTTCCTCCTGGTTTGCTCCCGATGCCCAGTTTCGGAAGCTCTCCTCCCCGACGTTCTGTCTCACGGCCCAGCCCCCCCGGGGGAGAGGCACCACAGGCCTCGTGGAGAATCCCGCCCACCCAGGCTGTCTGGCCAAGGGCTCTGCTGAG
Source organism: Prionailurus viverrinus (assembly GCF_022837055.1). NCBI lineage: Eukaryota > Metazoa > Chordata > Mammalia > Carnivora > Felidae > Prionailurus > Prionailurus viverrinus. The sequence continues at coordinate 2,962,181 of NW_025927608.1, read as the reverse complement.
CACCCCTTCGGCCAGCCCAGCCCGGATGTGAGTGAGGCCAAGGGGCCCTGGACACCCCCCCGCCCCCGGCTGTTAGCAGGGGCAGATGGCAGGAGTCCCGGCCGAGCCTGCTCCAGATCTCGGACCCACCGCATCTGGAAGCATCATAAAACCGTAATAAGGTTTCTGTGTCTTTTGTGTGAGAAAGTTTGGATCACCTGTCATACGGCAACGGTGAACAGAGCGTTCTTTATTGCTGGTGAACAGACGTACAATCGGGAGCCAGGGCAAGTGCAAAAGTAAAGTGAAAACACAAACCGTAGAAGATGAAACTGTTTATTTATTTATTTATTTGAGAGAGCACGAGCAGGGAGAGGGGGAGGGAGGGAGAGTCCCAAGCAGGCTCCACACTCAGCCCAGAGCCCGGTGCAGGGCTCGGTCCCACAGCCCTGGGATCAATCAAGGGTCGATGCCCAACCGACTGAGCCACCCAGGCGCCCCTGGAACAATTTATTTAAAAAACAGAATTAAAAGGGAAAAAAAAGCCATCCATCCCTGTGGGGGTGCGTGTGTACATAAGACTCGCTCTATTCAAAGGGCATAAGAATCTGCATATACCAGTGAAAATGAATTTGCTGACTCACAAACTCTCCATGTGATTTGTAACTTTTTTCTGCCAAATATGTCTGATTCCGAAAGAGTGTTTTGGAATTCTCCAAAGAATGCTTTTGTCATTTGCCACAGATGTATCTGAATTGGATGTTAACTTATATTTAAATTAACATTTCCTTCTATTAAAATTACATGTAACACACAAGCATGTGTATATAAAAATGTAGCATCACTTTCAACGTTTTTAAACTTTTATGTATCATGTAACTTTCTATATTCTGCAATGTAATTTAAAAAAACAAAGTATAGGGGCGCCTGGGTGGCGCAGTCAGTTAAGCGTGTGACTTCAGCCAGGTAACGATCTCGCGGTCCGGGAGTTCGAGCCCCGCGTCAGGCTCTGGGCTGATGGCTCGGAGCCTGGAGCCTGTTTCCGATTCTGTGTCTCCCTCTCTCTCTGCCCCTCCCCCGTTCATGCTCTGTCTCTCTGTCCCCAAAATAAAATAAAACGTTGAAAAAAAAATTAAAAAAACAAAACAAAACAAAACAACAAAGTATAATTGCTATTTACGGGAGCAAATGAAAGAAATAGGGAAAAAATTGGTGAATATGTTAGAGTCAAGAAAACATATCCCGGCCCCCCAGTTAATGACATGTGAAGGAAACAAGGATACTTTTGGTCAGATTTCAAGCAAACGGGAGAGAGACTGATATGATTTCAGTGGAAAAGAGAAACATTAAAAAATGCAGAGAATTTTGTTAAGCAGAAACGGTTCCTTATTAAAGGAAAATAGGCAGAAATATGAAAATATTAAACTGATGCAGTTACTAAAGTAATTCACAAAGCTAAAATCCGAAACCTGAGGCCACGGTAACGGTACCAAAGGAAAGATATAATAAGTCTTTAATCCTGTTTTAATATCAGAGAGAAGCAGCTGGGCTTGGGTCCTCGTCCAACATAGAAATTACTTAATGCTGAGCGATTAGAATGGAAATTTTTAATTTGAACCCTAATAGCTGCTGATGCTCCAGACTCGGAGAAATCGTCCACGAGAGAGGGGCCCTTGCTCATGGTGTAAGCTGTTACCTGTGCTCCCCCTTTGGAAGCTTTCCACCGTCTTTCCGTCAACTGTCTCATATCTGTCACAGAACACTTGCATTTTCCGTATTTAAAAAAAATTTTTTAACGTTTTTATTTATTTTTGAGAGAGAGCAAGACAAAGTGTGAGCAGGGGAGGGGCAGGGAGAGAGAGAGACACACACACACACACACAGAATCCGAAGCAGGTTCCAGGCTCCGAGCTGTCAGCACAGAGCCCGACGCGGGCCTCGAGCTCCCAGTCCGCGAGATCATGACCTGAGCCGAAGTCAGGCGCTCAACCGCTCAACCGACCGAGCCACTCAGGTGCCCCTGTAGTAATGACTACAGTGTGTATGTTGTGTAGGACATATGGCTACAGTGTTTCCATTCTGACCAGTCCCCCAGGGGAGCTTAGGCAATGGAGGATCACGCAAGTAATGGAAACATTGACATTCGAGGAACACGCAGTGAGGAAGAGTCACATCTGGGAATAAAGAACACTGGGCGTAAAAGTTTCTCCAAAATAACGCCAGACATTCAGGCCACAGGTTTAGGGAAGGAAAGACACGGGAGTGAGCGCATGGTCGCTGAACGCAGAGAAGACGGCTGTCGCCAGCACGAGTTAATATGTACACGGGTCCCCGCGGGTGCGGGTTTCAGTTCTGGGAGCGGCGTGCCACAGACAGAGGGAAATAGTGTTGGTAAGTGCCCTCATCGGATTAGGCCAGGGTTAGAAGAATCTTTTCAGGCAGCTTATTCGATTATTTGCAGTCTGATGGCCACCTGAGGATCCGAGGACATGCCAGGTGATGAGAATCTAGATGCCTCTTTCCGCAAGACCACCTGCTGCACTCCTCCCCCGCCTTCCCCGCCGGGCTGGGCGATCTGCTTCCTTACTTGGTTGCCACCAAATGGGATCAAATCTGTGTCATGGATGCAGCCCAGCCCTGAGCCTTCATGAATCTGCGTGTACCGGGGCGTGGCTTCGTTCTGAATGGACCCCTCATTACTCCCGTGCTGTGCTCCCGACATTGATGAGGCCATCACCCTCCCTTACCCCTCCTGGGACCATCAGTTACTTCTCAGGAAAGCCACATATTCTCTCTGCCAGAAAAATCTATTTCCTTTGGGAGTTCCAGAAGGCAGCGTTGTTCCAGGTCTATTATGGGCCGTGTCCCCCCACATTCACACGTTGGTGCCCTACCCACCCCCTCATGTGATGGTACAGAGAGGTGGGGCCTTTGGGAAGTCATTAGAGAAGGTCACGGGCGCGGGGCCCTCGTGAATGGGATTAGTGCCCCTGAGAGAGTCAGGGGACAGCTGGCCCTCTGCCACGTGGACATCAACAGAGAAGTCAGCTCTCTGCAACCCAGGAGAGGGCCCTCAGCAGACCTGGACCTCCTTACTCTGATCTCGGGCTGCCGGCCTCCAGGCTCCTGAGGAATGCGTTTCTGTAAGGCCCCCGGTCTTGGGTACTTTTTGTGGTAGCAGCCCAAACAGAGGAAGACCTTACAGAAAATTCCCCCCCTTTGTGTCCCGAGTGCGTGTCTGGCCTCACGGTGAAGAGCCAGCCTGGTCTCAGCCACGGGTGGCTTTCTCAGGAGAGGGGTGGCAGGACGTGAGGGAGGAGGGGTGAACTTGTACTTTTTACTCGGTGTTATGTCTGTGACAGGCACCTGTACGCGTGGCTTACTCTCCATGCTGACGAGTCATGTAGTTTAGTTGGGTCTCATTTTAGTCACTCATGTTCCCGTTTACAAATACCACGTGTTCCTGGGTTTTAGGTTTCATCGTGTTGCTGGGGATGCTTGTGAGCCTGTCTCCTGGTGTGCTTACTTAAGGGGTTTCTCCACCATAAACACCTGTCAGCGAAATTGCTGGATTACACATCACACGTGTTTCCCATTTGGCTGGATGTTGCTGAACTGCTCTCAGAGTCGTTCCCTTCGTGCCTCAAGGTGGCTGCACCGGTTCCGGACGTCACGTCCAAACACGACAAGGAAAATGGTCTCTCCTGGTTCTCTTCTCGGGAACGAGAGAACCTTTCTCCGAGACCTCACGGCAGACTGTGTCTCCAGTCTGGTGGCTGGGATCAAGTCGCACGCCCGTCCCGGAACTAAACCTGGCCGCGTGGAGCCCACTTTCAGAGCTTCTCGACCTCTGCGCTGTGGACATCTGGGCCGGAGCATTCTCTGTGGTGAGAGACCGTCCTGTGCCTGCAGGACATTTAACAGCACCTCTGGCCTCCCCCCGCCCCCCGCCATCAGATGCCGGCACCTCCCCAGATGTGACAGCAAAAAATGTCACATTTTGCCAAACGTCACCCAAAGGGGGTGGGGGCGAAACAGCTTCTGGATGAGAACCACCGGCCGGACGAGGCGCTGGGTGAGGACTAGCTGGTGGGAGGGACCCCTGGTGACCCTGAGAGGCCGGGTGCAGGGTGCGGGTGAGCGTTCCGCCCCCGTGTGGAGTGCCTGAGGGCCGGACGCTTTGCTTCCGGTAAAGGCTTCTTTTGGGGAGGGGGGTGGGGGAGGGGGCAAAACGCTGGATAGTCTGGGTATCCAGAGCGTGACTCACCACAGAGCCTCCCTCAGCTGGGCAGGGAGGAGAGCCCAGGGGTCACCCCCACAGAAGCTCCTGCTACCTCCCGCCCCGGTGTTCAGGTCGGAATCTCGTCGAAAACCAGGGCCCCCGACTCTTTCCTCCCAAGGTGTTGAGATCCTTGTAAGTCTTGTTGGACACGGAGACAAAACATTCCTGGTCTGTTAATCTTCCTCCCACTTTACGGACAGCGTGGACTGGTTTTCTGTCTCCTGCTTCGGGGACAGTGACCTTGGCTTCCAGCGGGTGGGGGGCGGCACCGTTTCTGCCCTCAGGGAGCCCCTATTTCCGGGACCCCCACCCCCTCCAGGCTCCTGGGTCCACAGGCGGGACGACCCTGGCCCCCCACCGTGGCCGTCTGGGAGGGCGTCATGCCCCCCGGGCTTCCGAGGGCTCGCACACTTTGGGGAGACCCTCTGCCGTGCAGGGCGCTGATGGGGAACCCTCGCGTGGGCCCTTCTAGCTCTCCCTCTGTCCGAGCACCTCACGTGGCCCGACGGGAGACGCAGAAAGCTCAGGGAGAGCCGCAGGGGACACGTCAGTGTTTCAGAGGGAAGCCCTGCCCCTCCCCCCCCGCACCGTGTCCCCTGGCCCCCACTCCTCACCACACGCCAAGCCGGGTACCGCTGTCTGTGACCTGCTGTCCCCCCAGCGCTGTGCTAGGACTCCGGGCCTGCCCTCTGCGGGAGCTCACGGGGACCGTGCCCCCGGAACGGCAGGTGAGCGAGGGGCACTGAGAGCCTCCCGGCTCGTATGACCCGCGGGCGCCCTGGGCATCCTGAGAAGGGCCAGCCGGGTGCCGGCCTCCTGGAGTGACGAGAGCACCGGCGTCCGAGCCTCCCTCCTCCACATTGTCGACGCCGCTTTGGGGGGGGGGGGGGTTGACCTCTTCGACCTCACATTCCCCCACCTGCACCAGCGCTCACTCAGCAGCAGTCGGGTGCCAGCCCTCTTCTTGCTGGTTCCTCCCTGCATTCTGCACACGGTCCCGGCACCTACTGCGAGGCAGGGATTTCCGGGGGTGCGAAAGGCAGGCCGGAGAACAGACGCTCCAAGCGCTGGCCTCACAGCCGTGAGGCGGGCACCGGACTGCCAGGCCAGGAGGGGTGAGAAAGAAGGCGTCGAGGGGCCGGAGGGGCTACTTGGCGGTGGGGTGTTCAAGGTGTCAGAGACGAACGGAGGGGGGGGCGTGCAGGTGTCAGGAGAGGAGCCCCCAGCGCAGCGGGGTTCGGGGGGCCTTCTGCGCCGGGGGTGGGGACACTTAGGGCCGGTGTGGCCGAGGCAGAGCCAGTGAGAGAGGAGGGGACCAGCGGGATGCGGTGGGCAGGGCCCGGACGTGCGGGACCTACGGGCCGTGCAAGGGTGGCCTGCTGTGAATGTGGTGGGAGACCATCGGAGGGGACGGCGCCGTCCCGTGGTGTCGCTTTCAGTTCAAAAGTGTCCCTCTGGGTGTCACGAAGAGTGGTGGAGAAGGCGGGGAGACCGGTGCCGGTGACGCGTGATGGTGGCCTGGAGGACCGACTGGGGTCGTGACGGGGGAGGAGGGCCCATCACCGAGGGGCCGGATGTGGGGTGAGAGCGAGACACAGGAGGCAGCGCGAGTGGCAGGGCAGTGACGCCTCCACTAACTCGTGAGCGGACCCTCTGGGGCCGAGCGGGTTCGGGAGGTGGGGGTCAAGGGCTCTGCTCTGGCCGTGACGAGCCTAAGACCCTGTCAGACTTCAATGAAGGTGTCACGCAGGCAGTGGACATATTTGGGTTGATATTAACTGAACGTATCAACCACTCAATCCTGGTGACAGACCGCGGTGCTTACTCAGTCTGCACCCATTTCACAGATGCGGGACGGGCCCGGAGAGGTCACGTCAGTAGGAACTCTGTGTCAGGCGTCGATCGGGGCAGGGGGCCGTGAGTCACAACGGAGAGGGCGGGACGAGAAAGGTCGTCCCTGGCGGGTCACTGGGGACGCTGGTTGGATCAGAGAAGTGGTCTCGGGACGTGGGGCACGGGTCACACCCGCATCCAGGCGCCGGGTGCCATGTGGCCACCTCGCCCGCCACTGGTTCTTCCGGCTTCTGACTCGGCTTCCTCGGCCGAGAGGAGAGGCAGAATCAGCGTGGGGGCTTCCCGGGGCCCAGAGACGTCCAGCGAGAAGGGCTTCCTAGGCCGCCGGAGCCTCGGACGACCCCCTCCCGTCCTCACGGCCAGCTGCCCCCGACGCAGCCCCACGCGGGCGTGCACGGAATCCTGTCCTCCTCAAGGCCCAGGTCCTTTCCTTCTTCAGGGAGAAGTTCAAACCCTCCCAAGGCTTGGAAAGAAAGCGCTCCCTCCAGCATCTTCCAGACGCCCGCGCAGGAGCAAATAGTGGAAGGAATCCGGCCTCCACGCCGCCGAGCTCCAAAACGGCCTTTGTGTGCCCTAGAAGCGCCTTCACTCCATTCACCCAACAGCCATGGAAACCGACCGCAGAGGCATTTTTATTAAGTTCTAACTCAAAAGCTTAATCGCGTTTGGCAGCTTTCCTCCATGACGCAGAAGCGCACACTGTGTTCTCTCTCTCTGCCCCTCAGGTCCGGGGATTAGGCCCGTCTTTACGGAACATCACGGCGGTTAAGGAGGAGAGTGGTAAGCTTGCCGGGCCGTTCTGTGTGCCGAACCCTGTACTTGTCCCATTGCAGACACTGCCGGGACGGGTGTCTACCCTCCGGATCTGGAAGCTATAGGAGGAGGGCCCGTGAGGTGTGACACCTACGGCTTCTGATTTCCTCCGTCTCCTACGGGCCGCGTGGTGGGGGGACGGCCGGACTGAAGGGTGGCGGGGAGGAAGAGGCAGGGAAGCTGGCGGGACCGGAGAAACCAGAGGGGAGCGATGCCTTTACGAAGCAGAAGACGGTAAACAGAGGCCAGGAAAGTCCGGCTCAGGCCACACTGACCACTAACACCCGAAGGACACCAGCTGGGGTTGGGGGTGGGGATGGGGGTGGGGAGGTCAGAGCAGGAGAGGTGGAGTGTCAGGTCTGGGCCTTATCATAAATCCGTAAGAAAGGAAGGAGGCATTTAAGGAAGAGAGGTCGGTTAAGTGCCCAACATCCGCTCAGGTCATGATCTCACGGTTTGTGATTTCGAGGCCCGTGTCGGGCTCTGCGCTCACAGCAAGGGGCCTGCTTGGGACTCTCTCTCTCCCTCTATCTCTGCCCCTCCCTGCTCTCTCTCTCTCTCTCTCTCTCTCTCAAAATAAATTAACATTAAAAGTCAAGTCTGGGGCGCCTGAATGGCTCAGCCAGTTAAACGTCCGACTTGGGCTCAGCTCATGATCTCAACATTCGTGGGTTCGAGCCCCGTGTCGGGCCCTGTGCCGACCGCTCGGAGCCTGGAGCCTGCGTCGGATTCTGTGTCTCCCTCTCTCTCTGCCCCTCCCCTGCTCACACTCTGTGTCTCTGTCTCTCAAAAATAAATACACGTTACATTTTTTTTTTTTTAAAAGCCCAGCAGGCTGGGGCGCTGAGCAGAGGTGTGAGACAGTCTACCCATACTGGCTCCTGTGAGCCCACGGTTAAGTTCCCCCGAGTTCTGTGAGTCCGTTGACACTGTGGGCCCAAGATAACACAGCTCTTAGAGGGTCCAAGCTGGGATCCAAACACAGGCCATCTCCAGTCCCGCCCTTCACACGTCGTGGGCCAGTGAACGGTAAGGATGTCATTTTGCATAAATTCCTCAGATCGCTATTTCCTTTAGGGTCCCCGTGATCTAGCCATGGCCTCGTACTATAAACAGATTAGTCATAGACTCTTAACCCGGGCTGGGGTGAGTGGCTGTGAGGCACCGTCCCCTCAATCCGTCTACAACACACAACCGGGAGCTTCAGGCTCCAACCGGCACAGCCGTCTGATTTCACCCCGTGGTTTTTCTGTGGGTTGTGACGGCGAGACTATGAAGACACCAGATGAGCCCACTCTGGACCCGCCCAGCACACGCGCCCCCCACCACGCCCCGTGGCCACAGAAGTTCTGACAGAACAAAATAAACGAGACCTGTCACGCGTTGGAATAAATGCACAATTCTACCGTTCAGGAGAGCCACCGTGTCGTGAAAAGTTTCTCCGGCTTTTGGAAATCGGGCTCCTCACGGGAAAATACAGGCAGAAGGCAACCCGTGGCATCACAGAGAAGCCGGGCCCGAGGAACGAGGGCCACGCGATAAACTGATGCGAATGGGTCAGCGGAGGGAATTCACTGTGATTTCTTCTTTTAAATGTGGACTTAAGTTGGAAAGAGAAGCCTCATCGTCTCTTTGTATTTATCAAAGAGCGGATTGCCGCTTTTAGCAAGAAACGCAGTGTTGTTCTTCTAAGAGTTGCTCAAACAAAATTGAAAGGCCCAGCATGCTCTGCCTTGGTATTAATGTCGCAAAGCACTGAACGCTGGGCAAAGGCCCCAGCTGCACGGAGAACAGGGACTCCAATTCACTCTGGCCCAAAGCCGGCCTGCTCTGCGAAGGCTGCGTGTCTTTGGAAGGGTCATTCTACCTCCCTGAGCCTTGATTTCCTTCTCTGGATGATGGAGAGACTCACGGCTTGCGGGTTATTGGTAAGAAGCACGCGGTATCATTTAGAGCAAAGCTCGCCCGGTTGAGACGGGGGGCTGAGCGGCTCCCTCTCTCCGCTGAGTTTGGGTGGTATTTACGGTTCACAGATGCCCGCTGCATCATAATCGTGTCTCAGAAGGATGGAGTTTGCGAACTTGAACGTGCACCGGGTAGCGCTCGGGAACCGGCGAGGACTTAATCAGCTCCCTCCGCCCGCCATCACAAGGCCAGCCAGTCCTTGGTGGAATTCATTCCCCGCCATCTTGCCTTCCCTCCCCAGCCTCTTTGCCATCCTCTGAGACAGTGTCTCCTGCTTCAATTCGTTGTCTCATTTCACAGATTGGACCCAACCTTCACGACCACGGCCTAGCCTGGTGGTTCTCAAAGCCCAGCGGGCACTGGGATCACCTAGGGGGGCTTGTTAAAACGCACGTTTCTGGGACACATCCCCGAGAGTTTCCAATTCCAAAGGTCTGGGCAGGAGCTTGAGGTTTTCAAATCGAACAAGTTCCCAGGTGACGTTGATGCTCCTGGTGTGGGGACCTCACTTTGAGAACTACCAGTCTAGGTTTCTCTTTTACAGGGAGCCCTCCCCTGGGAGCTCGGAAGCTCCTCCAAGATCCCCTTACGCAGCCCCCTCAGGATGTAGAGGGCTAGGCTGACCTCCTGGGCTGGATCTTTCAGGCCATTGGGATTTCAGGCCGCTGGAGCCTAGGGGCCTGGCAGTCGGGGCCATGTTGCTAAGCGGGTAACAACTGGCTAAGGAGGGCTTGGGGGAGACGCCCAGATATGGGACATTTACCAGTACGGCATAAACACACTGTAGCCAATTTCACACTACGCATTAAGTCCCAGGAGCCGAACGGACACCCAGTAAATGCTTCCTCTTGTTTTCAGGATTCCCCCCAGAACTCCCCCCGAAACATTACAATCCCTCCCAGGGAATAGTCCGTGTGGAGCTTCAGTCACAGAGGATCCACATTCTCAAAGTCAGACGTTTGTGTTTTAGAACCTGCTTTAAATGGTGCCGGGAAAGTTAACTTCTCAGCCAGCGTTTGAGCCTGAAACAGGGTAGCGTGCTCGTGCTGTGCCCCCTTCAAGACACATGGTACTACGGTGTTTTTCTCATCTCAGGTTCTGCATCAGCGAGAGTGAGGATCGTCAAACTATCAGTCATTACTCCCTGGCGGCCACCAAGCTGTGGCTGTTTGCCTGGCAGACAGTGTTTCAGAACCCTCCGTGTCCGAGAACCCAGAATGACGGGAAGCCAGAAAAACAGACCCCGTCCCACCTTGCAGGGCTGTTTTCCAGAGCAGCATTTTCTTCCATAGCAGGCATGTGCCCTCCGGAGACGATCTGGGCAGAGTCAGGTGCACTCTCGCCAGCCTCCAAGTGTGGAGATCCAAAAATGCCCATCTGGCGGGGCGCCTTGGGGGGCTCACTTGGTTGAGCGTCAGACTCTTGATTCCGGCTCAGATCGAGATCTCACAGTCTGTAAGTTGGAGCCTGCACAGAGCCTGCTTGGGATTCTCTCTCTCTCTCTCTCTCTCTCTCTCTCAAGATTAACACAAAAACATTTAAAAACTGCCCATTTGGCACGCACAGATGGGAAGAGAGGCAGACTCTCCAAGCCATAGGCATTCAGCTTGTCTCGAGGAATCGGCAAGGCTCCTGACTCCAAGCACCCTCCGCCAGCCAGGGTCCACAGGCACTGAGCCACAGGACCGAGCAGGACGGACGCCTCCAAGGTGCGATGTGAGGAGTCAGACCAGATGGAGAGGCCGCCGGGCTCCCACGACTCAAGTCCGACTCCGGGATGAAAGTCGGAGATGTCACAACAAAAAGTCAAAACTTCTGCGGAGTGTAAACTGGTCATAATTAACATTTTCGGCTGTAACTACAGGGGACGCATCAAGTGGGTTCAGTCCTAGAAGCGGAGGTGGGCTCAGGGGTGTGTGCAAAGCGTCCCGGGGAGAGCTCTTGGGGGGCCCAGAGCCAGATGCCGCCAGGTACCCAAACAGCTCTCCAAACCCCCACCTCTGTCCCTGCCTGTCTGCTTCACTTTTGTCTTTGTCCCACCTGCCTTCCCAGGCGCCCGCAGGGGACAGCTGCCCCACAGAGGCTGAGTCTTCTCCAAATCTGAACAAGGTAGCAACTTCGAGGAGCTTCTAGAGCAACAGGGCAGGTGCCCTGGGCTGGCGAGGTGCATCCTCGGGGCACGGGAGCCATTGGGTTAGGTCCCCCTGCAGGGTAAAGCACTGGGTTGGGACCTATGAGGGGACGCGGCCTCTGCCCAGGAAGCTTACGTCCGGTGCACAGGCAGCGGTGGAAATGTCCAGATAGAACCAGTACGTTTCCGTAGCGGCGTAGAAACGTGCTGCGGGAGGTTCCGGAGAAGGTGCGGCTGCAGGGCAGGAGGGAGGCGAGCAGAGAGAAGGGCCACTGAAGGAACGTTCCAACCAGTGTAGGAACTGGAGGGAAGCCTGAACCCAGAGGGTGAAGAGGGAGCCTCCGGGGCCCTCAAACAGCAATTGTGGGGCCGGGGCGCCAGGTGGGGTGGGGCACCGGGCACGAGTGGGGACAGACAGACGGTTCAGAACAAACGCCGGAAAGAGCGTGTCCGCATTCTGCCTCTGTGACGTGCCGGGGGAAGTCGTGACCTTTCCAAGCAGCCAGCTGGGCACAGCTCCTCCGGGCCCTTCTCCAAGGCCATCTTCAGGGACCTGCCACCCAGCCCCGTGCGGTCGGCCCCGGGCCTGTTCTGGCTACGCCTTTGCCCACGTTACGCCTCTTGGATCCTGAGCCCTGGAAATCCGCAGGGTCACCCGTTTGCATCTGCGAAACCTCTCGCAGTGGCGTCACCGCTTAGCTGGGCGCCTCGAGACAAGGGAGCCTCTGCTTTCAGCCTCGAAGGTCAGACAGAAGCCCCTAAGTAGACACTATGTGCGCTTAAGCTCTTGACTCCTTTAAACGTGGAGATAAATTTAAGTACCCTTGGCTGTCAATCCCAACCGCATAAATTAGAGACAATTGTAGTAAGTGCGTCTGACAGCATTTCGGCCCCCGCCCCCTCCTCGTTTTGCGCTAATTAGGAAGCATGGAGCTGAAATCATTTGCATTGATTTATCCAATTTCCTATTGTCAAGTGCTCTGTCTGGCCTTGACGTGGTTATGCTAATGTGCTAATTAAGTTTGACGTCCTTTGTTGGGCACGCGGCTTTCCGCAAAGTGAGGTAGCATCGCAGGTACGACCCCCTCGAACGTGTTCTGGGACGCAGAGGGCAATGCCCTGCGAGGGCGGGAAATGTCATCCCGGGGGCCGAGCCGGCTTCGATACGATTTAATTGGAACAACCGAACGTATTTATGGGGTATGAGAAGCAGGTAAAGGGGCACTAACGCTGGGCAGGCGGCCGGGCCCTCGCAGCCCTCGAGTGGGGGTGGGGCGATGGTGACCGTGGCTGCACGCGGGTCCCGGGGTTTGGGGGGGGGGGGGAACTCGGCGGGGGAGGCAGAGCACAGAATGCTCTGGGTACGGCTCCCCCGACGTCACGTTTAGCTCGGGATTTACATCCTGCTCTATCTTTTCCCCTGACTCAACTTACGCAGACGTTTTCATTATCTTTCGTGTCGATGTGGCTTCTGTGTTCATTCTGAAACCCCGGAAGCCCAGGGGTTTGGGCCTGAGGCCCAGACCCCGTCCGCGATGGTGGATGATGGAAGAGTCCGTTGTTTCGATTTACAAACGGCCCCGTGAGCGGAAAGGACCCAGGAATGCTGGGTCCCCAGTCCTCAGATCGCGGTGAGGGGCCCGAGGCCCTGTCGGCGGAGCCCCGTGTCTGTGCCAGCTCTGCCTCAGGGCCCCCACGGCAAACGAGCTTGATACGTAACGTCAAAACTGGAGCTTTGAAAAGCTTGGAGACCAGCTAAGAGCCGGGATGCGGAGCAGAGGCCTGAGTGAAGATCTTGGGTCTCTTACTCACTTTGTAGGTTTCCTCTACTCTTTGTTTTGTTCCTTAGGTTCTACGTATGAGTGAAATCGTATGGTATTTACCTTTTTCTGACGGACGTATTTCACTTTGCACAAGACCCTCCGGTTCCATCCACGTTGTTGCAAATGGCGCGATCTCATTCCTTTTCATGGCTGAGTAGTATTCTGTCCTGTGTGTGCCACACCTTCTCGATCTACTCCGCGGTCACGGACACTTGGTGGACACCTTGAAATAATAGTGCCTTAAGAGTCGATGAACAATAGGTATCAGACATGCTACCCTAGGGGCGCCCGGGGGGCTCAGTCGGTCGGGCGTCCGACTTCGGCTCAGGTCACGATCTCGCGGTGCGTGGGTTCGAGCCCCGCGTCGGGCTCTGTGCCGACAGCTCGGAGCCTGGAGCCTGCTTCTGATTCTGTGTCTCCCTTTCTCTCTCTGCCCCTCTCCCACTCGTCCCCCCCCCCTCTCAAAAACTAAAAACATTAAAAAACAAAAAAAGAAATGCTGCCCTAACGTTTTGTGATGCTTCTGTCTGTGTAAATCATCAAGTAATTAAGGTAATAAATTATACCCAGGCTTCAGGATATTTTAGATATGTGTGTATGTCAAGTTGCAAATAAATGGAGAATTGAGACCAAAGGTATACTAAATTGTGGAGGTAATTTGGGTGCCCTGGGCCCCAAACCGGACTAAAGATTCAGCTGGTTATGTTATTGGCAGTTAGTTAAGGTCACGGCAGTGAGATCAGTCACAACTCCATCATGAGAAAATCGTAGCAGCCAGTCTAGCCACAGGCCCGGAGGTATGATCGACGGACAAGGACCGTTAATGCTTCAAAAACGGTGGTAGGAACATCTCACCGCACGTGCCTGTTAGAACGGTGAGAACCCAAAGCATTGGCAACGCCACATGCTGGCGAGATGTGGGGCCACAGGGCCCCTCCTTGGATGCAGGGGGAGTGTGACACGGGGCAGCCACTCCAGAAGGCAGTCTGGTGCTTTCTTACCAAATGAAACGTGCTTTTACCGCAGGATCGACCCACGTGTTCCTTGGTATTTACCCACAGGAGTTGAAAACCTGTGTCCACACAAAACCTGCCCATAGATGTTCACAGAAGCTCTGTTGGTAATCACCAAAGCCTGGAAACAACCAGGATCTCCTTCAGTAGGCGAGCAGGTAAACAAACTGTGGTCCGTCCAGACAATGGAAGATCATTCGGCACTAAAACCAGGCGAGCTACCATGAAAAGACTGGAGGGACCTTAAAACATACCCGTAGGTGAAAGAAATCAATCTGAAAAGGCCACAGATTATAGGATTCCAACTATAGGACATTCTGCAAAAGGCAAAGTGAAAAACTATGGAGACGGTAAAAAGATCAGTGCTCACCAGGGGTTCAGAGCCGGGCAGAGATGAGTAGGTAGGGAACAGGATTTTCAGGGCAGTGAAACTATCTGTGTTTGAAGCCATCTTTGTGCTATAATGGTGGATACATGCCATTAAACATTTGTCGAAACACAGAATGCACAGCAAAAGTGAACCCGAATGTAACTGCAGACTTTGGGTGATAACAATGCGTCAATGTCGGTTTGTCGATCGTAACAGACGTCCCACTCTGGTGCACGGCGCCGACAGAGGGCGAGGTTGTGTGTGTGTGTGTGTGTGTGTGTGTGTGTGTGTGTGTAAGGGGAGGCATATAGGAACCTTCTGCACTTTTGTTTATTTTTTTCTGTGACCCCGAAACCGTACTAAAAAATAAAGTTGATTACAGGGGACTACAGAGACGTGACAATGTGTGATCATGGATTGGGTTCTGGGAGCCAGTATTCCTTTTCTCCATAAAGAACATTTCGGGGATAATTGGGGAAGATGAAAAATGTTTGCGGCTTCGCTAATCATATCCCATCACGATAATGTCTTGATTTTAATAATTGCAACACGGTTGTAATACACACTAAGGTCTGTGGCAGGAAGGGCTATGATGTCTCCAATTATTCTCAAATATTCAGAAAAAGATAATATGGAGATATATGGAGAGAAAACCTAAGTGTCGTAAAATGTTGACAACTGGGGCGAAACGTGTCTGATAGTTCTTTCTACTATTTTTACAACTTTACTGTAAGTCTGAAATTATTTCAGATTAAAGGACTACAACTATTGGGGAAAGGAACCACTTCAAACAAACTACAAAGGACGCAAAGAGTATTAAAGTCATTTCGAACCAATTCTGAATTCCAGCCTCCCCTCGTCACGATGTCACTGCGTTCAGGGACTCCTCCGCCACTACGAATTTCCTCAGCCTGCAGGGGACGGTCTGAAGCAAAGTCCACTCATGAGCCTTAGGAAACGTCCCTTTGCACATTAGAGAAGTTGCCAGTTCCCTTCTGATTTCACTGGAACATTCAGCACAAGGGACAGCACATTCATCATAGGGCGTATGGAGTTAGTCACCCGTGAGACTGGATTTCACTGGATTCACTGGAACATTCTGATTCTGGAACATTCTGCACAAGGGACAGCACATTCATCATAGGGTGTATGGAGTTAGTCACCCGTGAGACTGGATTTCACTGGATTCACTGGAACATTCTGATTCTGGAACATTCTGCACAAGGGACAGCACATTCATCATAGGGCGTATGGAGTTAGTCACCCGTGAGACCATAACGACCAGTTCTCAGAGCGGTCAGCCTGCAGGCTCCCGCCGCCTGGGTGACCAGACCTCGCCGGAGGCACCAACCCCCCTTCCCACACCTGCCCCCGGTGTGGCCAACCCCCCGGAGGGCCAACCCCCCTTCCCACACCTGCTGACTCCCCTTGTAGCTCGTTTCCACAGTTTACAGCCCCCTAAATCTGATTCCAACTACCTTCAGGAAGTTAACCAGGGAAGCTACCTGTCAAGGTCGTATGTTACAGTGAGATAACATCTACCAGTGGACCTTGATAGTTGGAGATTGAGTGAGCAAAACTCTGGAGTCAGACCAGTCTGGGTTCATACAGTTGGCTCTGTAACTCATTAGCCGTGTGACCTTGGGTAAGTCATCCAACCTCTCTGAGTATCAGTCACCAGATCTGTCAAATGAAAGTGACAGTAAGTGAGCTAAAGGATGACAAAGGGTTAAATAAAATATATACAAAAATCATTTTGAATCTTTTAGGCACCTTATATAGACGCAGCATAGATAGATAGATAGATAGATAGCTGGATAGATAGATACAGGCCTACATAGTCACATAAATACCAATGTGATACAGTTGTTATCTAGGTTGCATTGATTAAAATTGGAAACCAGCAAGATGCCCTCCAGGGAGGCCAGGCGATTCTCAGCGTCAGCTTGGGGCATAACCATTGCCTATGGTCTGGAAACGTTTTTTTTCTTTTCTTTTCACCTCCAGCGGGCTTATCAGGCCTCGAGGGACAGACGGAACCGCCCAAATACCAATTTATTTGTAACAGGGAACAAAAGTAGAAGGTATGTCAGAGTGCTCCTGTGGGCTAAGCGGCTCATTTCCCCCTCACAGCAAGGCCTCCTTAGGTGGCCAGATTATTCCCTGAGGGCGGCCACGGAAGGGTGGGGTGTGTGCAGTGTGGGGTCTGGGCCCGACGGGGAGTCCCTGGGACGAGACCCGTGGCCTTGTGGCCAATGTCACTGCGTCACGACAGCCCCATGCATATCCCTCTGGGGGCTGGGACCAGCCACGCACACAGGTTCCCTGGGGTCCTGGACGCACTTTGCTTTCTTTCGCATGTTCCTTCCTGGTTCCTCACCGACGGTTCCTTTCTGTTGCCAAAGGAGTTGTTGATATATTTGGGTTTTGTTTTGTTTTGTGTTTTCACTTCTCCTTTTTTTTCTTCTCCTCCTGCTCCTCCCCGTCCCCCTCCTCCAAATATATATTTATCTTCAGCAGGGCTTTCTTAGATTCTCCGTTCCTGTTCTTTCTGCTTTTGAACAAAGAAAGAGCTTTCAAGTCAACGTCGGCCTTAGACCATTTTCTCTGTTTCGTGTGGACTCGTCAGCTCTGAGTGGAGCCTGAGCTCAGTCTCAACCCAGGATCCTGACTCTAATTTTCTGTCGCTCACGAACAACCACACCGACCGGCAAAGAGCTCTTCTCTGTGGGCACTGAGCCAGTAACTGGGGGTCTCCCAATAAGGAATACACCTGTTCCCGGGGAGAAGGAGAGTGGCGCCGGGCGCCTCAGTCTGATTCTTTTGTTTTGTTTGATGTTTATTCATTTTTGAGAGAGAGAGAGAGAAAGGCAGAGAAGGGGAGACACAGAATCTGAAGCAGGCTCCAGGCTCTGAGCTGTCAGCACAGAGCCCGATGCGGGGCTCGAACTCATGGACTGTGAGATCATGACCTGAGCCAAAGTCAGACACTCGACCGACTGAGCCACCCAGGTGCCCCTGAGCCTGATTCTTGATATCGGCTCAGGTTGTGATCTTGCAGTTTGTGGGATCGAGCCCTGCATTGGGCGCTGTGTTGAGCCTGGAGCCCGCTTGGGATTCTCTCTCTCTCTCTCTCTCTCTCTCTCTCTCTCAAAATAAACTTAAAAAAAAAAGGGAGAAAGTGAGGGTTTCAGGACACCTTATATCGACAGTGTCTGGGATGTACCATCATCAGCAAGGTTGCTCACGTCCTGTGGGTTGGGTCCCCCTCTGACCACATTCTTGTGAGTTGTGTGAGCAAACAGTCAATACTGGGATGGTCAGTATTACTTTTTCCTTCAAGGATAATAAAGCCAAAGGTGATTTGGTAAACGAATACTCCGTTTAAATCATGATTTTAGAAGCTTGAGGGGTGAAGTTAAGCCCACATGAAGACTTGTGCTTCCTCCTAAGCATTTTCTCGCTCCTTGCCCGCTGCGGCTGTGTGCTGTAGTTTACCAAAGAGCCTCACCCTGGCTACCCGCCCCCTCCTCCCGCCCCATTCCTGCACTGAGCTT
This sequence comes from Prionailurus viverrinus, assembly GCF_022837055.1. Classification (NCBI taxonomy): domain Eukaryota; kingdom Metazoa; phylum Chordata; class Mammalia; order Carnivora; family Felidae; genus Prionailurus; species Prionailurus viverrinus. The sequence continues at coordinate 2,944,394 of NW_025927608.1, read as the reverse complement.
TCTCTCTAACAGGGAATATGCTTTAGGATGATAAAGCCAGAGAAGCCTACACGTAGGGAAACGGCCCACTCCCGGCCTCACCCCTGTCTTGTGGACACAGCAGGGGCCGGGAGAGGAACCCACAGCCTGGTAGGTCTGGGAGGGAGCGCGGGCCCCACCTTCAGGCTTCTAGAGGAGCTGGGACCCTTCAACCAGTCGGCTAAGGGAGGCGTTGCCTCTCTTTCTGGGAGCTGGAAGAAATCGGGGCTCTGGGCTTTAAGAAGTAAAGGAGGGTACAGCATCTGGGGTGAAGGGTGTGTGCCTGCAGGCAGGCGGGCAGGCCAATGGCATCGACACACCCCGGTTCTCTGGTTTGGCTTGGTGTTCAGCGGCTAGCAAGGTGGTTTGGGGCACCAGGGCAGGGGAATTAGCACACAGAAATGGCCAGTTTCTGGGGGAGCCGGCTCCCGGGCCAGTAGCTGGAGACACTCACTTCTGGGTTCTGAGTCCGTCTGCAGGTGTAAGAAGCAGAGGCCTCCCCTGCGGCTGACCCAGGACGACAGCCCCGGGGTTGGCAAAGGTGGCCAGCGGAGCAGAAACCTAACAGATCATCAGAAGAGCCAGGCGCCAGGCAGGAGAGAAGTCCGGAGCAGACGTTACCAGGAGGTGGCCGACTGGCGTGGCGAGGCACTGGGATGGACCCCTGGGAAATTCAGATTCCTTGAACCCCGCCCCCGCCCCCCGCCCCAGGACACACCCCTGAAAGAGCAGATCCACTGCTGATGGGAAAAGGCAGGGTTCCCCTTATCCTCTGAAACACAACAAGGAACCAATGGCGATGGGCCGGCCTTCCCTCCACCCCTCCCCTCCCCCACCTCGCCCCAGATGCTAACTCTGTCCGGAGCTGGTGCACCTAGACCCTTCCCTCAGGATACAGTCAGCAGGGAGGACTGGAGAGCTTCTACGGTTTACCTTTCAGTTATGTACAAGGTGGCTTTCTAAAGTTCAGTTCTCAGTTCCACAGCCTGTGTTAACACAGGAAGACGTGTAGAAGACCCAAATGTGACCCCTCAAGGAGCTAGACCGTGCGTGCTCAAGATAGCCGTTCTCCCACAGAACCGTGCCCGGCCTCCCTCTACCAGTGTGACCTACGGGGAGGGAGTCATTGTCACCTGTCCTGTGTTTGCGCCGATTTGCATGCTAACGACGGAGAGCTGTTGCAGACCGGTTGGCTGGATAATGAACTTGGTCTGGGCGTGTCGTCTCACGGTAACCGGTGTGGACGCCGACGGAATGTCGAATATTATTACTTGGAGAGAGAGATCAATCATTAACCAACCCCATTAATTCTCGCGGCACTGTTAAGCAATAACTATGTGTTTATACATAACATAAGCTCAAATGCACCTATTTGGAATTACCCGCTAAAACGTTCGGAGAATCTTCTTAGGCTGAAAAAAAAAAAAAAGCTGTTGTCATTGGTGAGGGCGGTTTCCAAAGTGGATTAAAACAAGCGGGAAAGTGGCTGTCTATGAAAATCCGAATACATTCACACGTGCGGCATGCTGTCACTAAGGAGGCCGAGTCAGAACTGCCCCATCTTGAAATGAAGGTGTTAGATAGACCCGACTGCCCAAAAGAGCTGAGTGTATGTGTGTAAATTACATGTAATTTATATGTACATATATATATGGAATTTATTTATACATGCCTGTTGACATAAATTCTACTCTGATTTTTAGATTCCACATACGAATGCGGGTGGGGGGGTTACAGTCGCTGCGGGAGATGACGCAGTCACTGAGCTCCTCACGCACTTGGAGAGAAGGAGGATGGAGCAGGGCGCTGAGCACGGAGTACCTTTTCCTACTCATGTCCCTCTTGCTTCCCAGGAGTAAGTGACACAGCTTCTAATATGCATCGGAATTAGAGCAGATTAACAATAAACTCCCAGCCAAGAGGAGCCAAAGGGAGATGCTGGGAGGATGCGAGCGGCCGCAGAGGGGAGGGCACTGGGCAGCTGTCCACGCGTTTCCAACCCTGGGGGGCACAGAGGGGAGGCGTGGCGGGTTATGTGAGCGCTCACGACCGACAAGACCGTCAGCCGGACGAGCTCGGGGCCAGGGAAGGGAAAACACGGAGGCAGTAGCTCACAGCTTCACGAAACAGGCGTGGACAAGAAATCAACCCTGGCCCGGTGAGGCATGTGAAAGAACAAGGGAGAAGGTGGGACCCGGAGCCCCGTCACGGTGCAGGCACCACCTGGAAGGGAGGCGGTGACCAGTAATACAGGGTTACGAAGAACGAGAAGTTCACGGGGGAGAAGGGGAAGGGGGATCTCTGTGTGGGTCGGAAAGGACAAGGAGCTGGGTTTGATCGGTGCACAGGTGTTGGTGGGGGGTGGTGGGGACAGGTAGGTGGCTACAGGGAGGTCCCTTCCAAAGACTCAGCCCTTGGACTAATTTACAGATGTTTCTTTGTATTTATTTTAAAATTTTTGGAGTTTATTTAGAAAGAGAAAGAGCATATGCATGGGTGGGGGTTCGGGGGGAGAGAGAGAGAGAGAGAGAGAGAGAGAGAATCCCAAGCAGGCCCTGCACTGTCGGCACAGAGCCCAACATGGGTCTTGATCTCCTGGACCATGAGATGATGACCTGAGCCGAAATCACAAGTTAGAGGCTTAACCGTCGGCAGCCACCCAGGTGCCCCTCTTTTTTTTTTGCTTATAAGTGTTTCCCTCTGACTTCTTGCTAAATCAGCGTCTGCATTTATCTTAGGCAATTTCTTCCCACGTCATCGTGGAAATGTCCGCACGTCCTTTCGAGCTGCAGGGTCCCACCAGGAGGCGCTTTCTTCTTATGTGACGGGGTCCCCTCTCACCAGAGGGCACAGTCGTGGTCACTGGCCCCCTGGACATGGTTGTTCCGGAGGCAGGCAGCTCAGCCTTCCCCCGAGATGCCTTCCATGCTTTAACGGGGGAGGTGGAGCCAGAGAGGGCGCGTTTTCACACCACGGGTTTTCACCCCTGAGAATTCACGGAGGGTACATGTCACTGTCCATGTGTCGTGGCTGTGAAGTTCTGACTTTGGACTGTCTCTTTGTCCCACGTGGCAGGGGCACAAATCTACTCAGCCTAGACTCCTCTGAACCGAGCAAACCCTGACCTTGAACACTGATGGTGTCTCTTTTGGCGAGGGTGGCCTCCTTCAGATGGGGGGCTGAGGGTGGGGAAGGGCCCTGGGGTTCTTGCTCCCCTCCATCCCGGGCGGCTGGGGTGGTCATCTGGCTGCTGAACCTTAAGGCATCGTTTGGAGGCCGGGTTGTGGCTGAATCCGTGGCCCCTGGTTTGGAGCCTGTGCTCACTGAGCCCTGCTCGCTGAGGCTGGTCCTCCGCACCCAGGAGCCTGGACTCTCTTGGGACCTTCCGGTCCCCTGGCCTGTGGGAATGTAAGCATCCCAGGCACCCCACACGGAGGCCCCACGGGGCCAGGAGCTCCACATGGGGCCCGGCTCACTGGCTGCCTCGTCCCTCAGTCCCCGCAGAAACATCCTGCGTGGTTTCCCTCCCTGGGCCTCTGGATGGGGGAAAGCCCTCTGCTTTTGGCTTTTCCTTCAGCGTGTTTGAGGTGCGTTCCTGGGATGTGAGCCAGAAGACAGAGGTCAGAACCCGTGGGTCCGACGGCTGTTCCCCTCCTTCTTCCCCCCCACCCCACCTCCACGAAGGCACAACGCAGCTTGCTGCCCCTTCCCGTGTCTCTCCCCCTGTCTGCCACACTTCCCTCCTCTCCGCCAAACTGTCAGAGCAGCATTCTAAAGCATCTCGACTCCACAGAGCACACACATGACCACAGTCAAGTTCATCGCCACTGCGGCTCCGCACAGAGGTTCAGGTGGGGAAAGCGAGGCTTTCCCCAGGCTCTAGGGCTGGGAGGGTGACAGAGCACACTTGGCCCCCCCTCTCTGCTTCCAAGGCCGGGTTCCTGCCCTCCTCTGTAGACCCAAGGCCCCGTCCGGCTCTCAGCTGGGCCCGTGACTCAGAGTAACCAGGAAACCTGCCGGCTGGGGGGCCGCCTGGACACAGGGCCTCTGGGCAGCTGGGAACTGACCACGGGAGGCAGGGTGGGGGTAGCGGACCCACGAGCCTTTCCCTCCTGCCTTGAGCAAGAAGTTAGAAGGAACGGAGGACTGAGGGAGGCTGGCAGGGCCGTGCAGCGTGTGACAGAGAAGAAACTCCCTTCTTGTAGACATGTCAGCCCGTCCCCCTACCTTCCACGCCCTCTTTCTCTGAGGAAGGCCCTGCTTTTCACCGTGGTCTCTTGCTATCTTATTTTTTTTTTTTTTTAGTTTATTTATTTTGAGAGAAAGAGAGAGAGAGAGGGAGAGAATGAGTGGGGGAGAGGCAAAGAGAGAGAGAGAGAGAGAGAGAGAGAGAGACAGAGAGAGAGAGAAAATCCCAAGCAGGCTCCAAGTTCCACGCTGAGCTCGACTTGGGGCTCGATCCCAGGACCGTGAGATCGTGACCTGAGCTGAAATCCAGAGTCAGATGCTCGACCCACTGAGCCACCCAGGCACCCCGGTCTCTTGCTATCTTAAAGGGAAGTCAAGGGAAGACAAAATCCTGGGGTCATCACACATTGTACGATGGGAGTCCCGGGTCTCACGTCAGAACTCGCAGGGATGTGAGGCAGGGTCCAGGTGACCGCTTCCCCCACGTGTGTCACCCGCACTGTGGCCACCAGCCCCCGTCACCACTGGGAGCGGCACACTGAATCACATGCTAGGGGCCCAGCTGGTCTGCACCCATTTACAAAAAAAGAAAGCGGGTCTCAGCTTCCAACTTCACAGCCTCCTCTGGAATTTAAAAGAGTTCTAGGTGGTTTAAAGGTGGAGCGGACTGAGGCTGCTAACTGGTCACGGCCCGCCAGCCCCCGTGATTAGCACGAGACCACTGTATCGTGTAAATGCCGCTCGGTGCTCAGCAATGACTAACCGCTCCATTTCAGGCTGTTTACTTAAGAGTGGGGCTTTCCTCCACAATGGATGTTTCTGGGTATTTACCTACTTAGCAAGAGAGGAGAGAGGAGAGAGAGAGAAAGAAAGAGAGACAAGACAGAAGGTAAGGACCCAGATCCCTGTTTCTCTGCCCTTCACAACACCCCTACCCCGCCTCCCGCCTCCCAACCCCAGCATTGTGGGGGACCTGCTTCCTCCCAAGTTTTGCCAGGCTGCTGAGCCGCGTGACCTTGGGAAAGACACTTCTCCGCCCCCAGCCTCTGTCCCCTCATCAGCAAACTCGGCGGGCTGAATTGGGCGAGGTCAAAAATCACCCACATGGGAGGTACAGTGAGTGGAGAAGGTGAAACGTCTCTGTTAAACTCACACACGCTTCTTACTTACTGAAAACCACAGCACGACAGGCTAGGTCGGTCTGTCTCCAAGCGGACTACGGAAGCGTCCCGGCCTCTAGCAGCTGGCCACATGCTACCCGGACAAATGCAAAAAGGATTAAAGGTATCTGCAGAGTAACCCCTGGAAAACGGGCGGCAGGCCTGAGCACACAGTAAGAGAGTAAAACTTGTCGACAAATACGTATGTATATGGTAAATGTGTGTGTGTATGTGATGACGGTCATGTTCACTGCAATTTTCTTTTCTAGGGAGAATGTTGCAAATCTATCTGTGTGCAGACGATACCAAAGCGAGCCTCGTGTGACGGCGGGGAGGGAAACCCCAAGGAAAAAAGCTCGCTGCCTTGAGGGGCAGGGAAGGCTGGACAGCGCGGGGCTCCGTGCTGGGTGCCGTGTATGGAGACAGGCCAGCAAGGCAGGCCTGCCGGTGGGGCCCGGGGCCCGAAAGGGCACTGTTGTAGACAGCGGGGGCATTTCAGATGCATTTTTTTACCCTGTTTGAGGTGGAGTGAACGAGTGAACCGCCCCTGGCATTTACCGTAGGAAATCTTCAGTCAGGGACCTATTGTGTACTGAGTGCGTGTGGGTATTGGAGTGCTGATGCCTCGTGTAGAAAAGAGGCTGGTTTCTCGTTTGGCTTGATATCGGGAAAATCAGGAACATTCTACTTGATGCAAGGATGGCGGGGGGTGGGGGGGGGGGGCTCAGTTGTCATCGGAGTTGATCTCTACCTGCCTGGGCCTGGCCTATCTCGTTGCCAAAGCCAACACCCTTCGATCTTTTCACTTGACGTGTCTTTGTCCACCTCTCCACGTTCCGCTCATTTCTTCCAAGGCTAGTGTTCATTTTCCGGATCACTCCACCCTCTCTCTGCCCGGATTCATTCCCCAGTGACCACCATGCCCCCCCCCTCAACCCCCCAGGCATCTGTGTGTTTCTTGATCACTCCTCGCCTCCCCACCCCCAGGTTGGAGGCCCAGGAGGACAGAGCCCCTGTGGCTCTCTTTCCCTGCTCTGCCCACTGGGCACCTAGCTGGCACAAGGCAGACTTTCAGGGTCTGCGCAATCGATAACCAAATGAATATCATTAAGCGCCTATTAGTCAGATCAATAGTGACAAATACTCCCCAGTGACCATGCTTATTTGAAAATACATCCCAAGCATTGTTTCTCTACCCCCCCCCCCCATGCTTCTCTGCAGGGATTGAAGGCAGTCTGATGTTTTTGCAAACGTGTCCACGTTTAGGGGCCGTCTTGTCCTTGTTGGCTCTCCCCTGGGATGTATCCATTCTTTCCTGGAAGCTTGCACACAGGGCGCCCGCCTTGGCGGGTGTGCTTCCTAAGCGCCGTGGTCTTTCAGGGGATGCCGGGGTCTGGTAGAAAAACAGGGGTGCCCCCACGCTCTGCGCAGCCCAACCCTCTCACCAGGCTCTGAAGATAAAAACACTTAAAACCCCGGCTAAATCTCGGTTTGCTGGTGTCGCTACGGCTCCTGCAGCGGCCCCAGGTAATAGGCACCGCGGTGGGCAGGCGGGGAGGAAGGCAGAGCGCGGGTGCGCCCCTCGAGGCTAAGGCACTCCCGGCTCCCGGGCCGGCCGCCTGGGCCGCGGTGCGTACCGAGCGCGCTCCGAAGCGGTCCCCGGCCTCGGAGACTTCTGGGCGCCGGGCGCTCAGCCCTCGGCCCCGGGCCCGGGCAGCAGGCGGCGCGGCGCCGGCATGCTAAGTGGGCCGCACTGGGCGCCTTTGTTCCCCGCGCCTCCGAGGACCGCTTCCCTCTGCATCCTAATGGGCTCGTCCCCCCGCCCCCCTCCGCGTCCCGGACCCCGGGGCGCCGCCCGCCCCCGCCCCGCGGGCCCGAGCACCTGCGCCGCCCCCCGCCGCGCCCCCCAGCGGGGGGTCCGGCGGCCCGCGGCGCAAGTCTCGCGGTGCTACGGCCCCGGCGGGGGAGCGGCGGCCCGCGCCCCCCGCCGCGCGACAAAGGCCGGCCCGGGAGGCGGGGCGGCGGCGGCGCGGGGGGGGCGGGTAGCGGAGGCAGCGCCCGCCCGCGCCGTCCTTTGTGTGGCGGCGGCGGCGGCGCCTGGGCCCGCCCGCCCTCCGGGGCCCGGCTCCGCGCCGCCCTCCGCCCCGCCCGGCCGCCCGGCCTCCCGGCAAGATGGCAACCCCGGCGGCGGTCAACCCTCCCGGTGAGTAGCGGCCGCGCTCGCCCGCAGGCCCGGCCGGGACCCGCGCTCGGGGGTTCTGCGCTCCGGGGACCCGCGCTCGCGGGGGCGGGGGGGCGGTGGGAGGCGGCTGCGCTCCGGGGACCCGCGCTCCGGGGACCCGCGCGCCGCAGCCCCGGCCCCGGCCGCAGCATCAGCACCGGCACAGCCCCGGCGGCGGAGGCGGGCCTCGCGGCCCCCGGGACCCCCCGCCCCCCCCGCCTCGCGTGCCGAGGACGCCCGCCGCCGGCTGCCCGGTGCCGCGCGCTGTCGCGTTCGGGGCGCGGCCCCGTGGCATCTCCGGCAGCGGCCGCGGCGGCGGGAGGGCACGGCGCGGGCGCGGGCAAAAGTTTGGAGCCGGGATTCAACAGGGTGGACCGGGGTGGAGCTCGCGGCTGGTCCCCGCGCGGCCCGCCCCCGGGCGCCCCGGTGCCCCCTCCCCGCCCCCCGGCTCCGCAGTGGGCACGGGCGCCCGGCCGGCGGCGGCGGCGGCGGCGGCGGCGCGGAGCATCCCGGCCCCGCCCGGCTCGCGCCCTCTGCCTCCTCGGGCCGCCCTGTCCTCTGGGTGCAGCCGGTGACAACCGTGCTCGCCCCGGCAGATTTCGAAAATGGAACTAGGTCCTGCTAAGCGGGACTACTGACCTGGTTTGCAGTGGGCGCAGGGAAACCCCGGCTTAGTTGGGGAGTCGGGCTCCCTAGGGGTGCCCAAGAATGGGAAGGGGACACGCAGGCTGCCGGCTGTAAAGTTTTGGTGTCGCGCCTGCTCGGCTTGGTGCCGGGTCTGGGGGGCATGCAGGTGGCCGAGTCAGAGGCCAGTCCTCAAGGAGCCCCCCCCCCCCCCCAGGGGGAGGTGGCCTGTTGGAGGTGGTGATGGGGTGGGGTGCCTAGCAGAGAAAACAAAACTGTCATCAGAGTTAGGAGTGAAGGATCCCCTGCATCCAAAGTGGTCAGGGGGCGCTTTTGGAGATCAGACATTTCCCAACTGGCCTTGGGAGGATTGGAAGGTTTGAATGTGCAGAGCAGGGCCCAGGGGGCGTGAGTGGGGAGGGGACAGGGTGAATGGCAGACACACTGAGTAGGTTTCAATGAATATTTGGGGACTCTGGGTATCCAGAGGGAGGGAGCAGTGGAGCAGTGGGGTTTCACAGACTTGTTCGGCTCTGAAGGGCAGCCTAAGGAGTAGACTCCCTCCCCGCTCCCCCCACCCCCCCCACCCAGGTTAAGGAGTCCTCGATGGTCTTGAATGCGGAAGTCATGTGATCATGGTTCTTCTGGAAGGTTGACTTGTCAGCCATGTCTAGATATCATAGAAAGGAAGGAGCAAGTTTGGAGGCAGAGAGGCTGGTCCAAACGAGGCATATGGTGGGGAGTGGTCCCACTTAGTGGCACTGGCTTGGAACAGAGAGCAGGTGGAGGGGCCTGGAGTTGACACACTGCTCGGAGTTGGGGCATGGGTAAGGGGGGGGCCCTGGAGACACAGGTGGGGAGTCTGAGTAGCTCCCGAGAGGCAGGTTCCATAAGAGAACCTCAGAAGTCTCAGAAGAACTGACAGGGAGCTCCCGCTCCAGGACACAGAAGGGGAACGTGGCACATTTGGAGACCGCCCCTCAAGTTTGCTAGTGACTCAAGTCTGCAGTTTCAGCCGGGTCCGCTGCTTACGAACCAATAGCCAGTTGATGGATTTAAATGTTGTGATGTTAAAAAAAAAAAAAAAAAAAAGGCAAACGCAGTAACATGAAGATATTTTGGTCCCATACAGGCTTATATTGGAAAGAGGAGTACGAAACTGAGGAAACTGAGGGCGTTTACCTAATACACACACACACGCACACACACACGCACACACACACACACACACCCCATTACATCACTGTTGGAAACGATTTTGTTCGTCATCGTGGTCCCACGAGCCGCCCAGAGTCAATAGGGCAGCTGCCTGGCGTGGCAGCGTGGTGCCCATGAGTGTCCGTGCCCCGGACGCCGGGAGACCCCGCTGCTACAAGTGAGGGGTTGTTTTTATTATTTGGAAACACCGGGCCTCCTTGACAGACGGTGATGTCTGTGTGTCCCGTCCATTGGCTGAGATGCCAGGGATGGTGAGCACGGAGAGGTCTTTTCAAGGGAAGAGTCTTTCTCTGACCCGGTGCCCTGGGGTGACACTCAGCTCTGTGGGGCGTGTTGCTCCTGGCCCCGGTGAATGTCTGCCTTCTAAGGAGAAGGCCGATACAGTTTGAACGGATATGTTGAAAGGCTTGAGCCCAAGAGAGAGACTTCAGATCCGACTTGCAGTTTACAGCCAAGAGAGGCAGGGCACCCAAGCTTCTTGGCAAGTCCGCTGCTCCGGGGCGGGAGTCCCTGGATGCTTCTTTGAGCATCTCGTCCTCCTGCCGCACCCCTGGCCCTGGACGTTGTTGCTCTGCAGAGAGTAAGAGCTCGGTAAACACGGGCCGATGCACCGGGGGGCACCGAGATCTCTGTGTGCTGGTACGTTGCGCCCAGGGTACAAAGGCCGCAGCCTGTCACCTCCCCGCCCACCCACACGCTTTTTCCGTTTTCCCAGCTGAGCCCTCACTGCCCACCGGCAGACCCCTCCGCAGTGCTGCGTCTCCGTGAGGCAGGGTGAGGGCACTCGGGGGCCCGGTGATGCCCGAGGAAGCTGGAGGTTTCACATCCTGTGGTGGTTCGGGCGACAGGAGCCCCATTTAAAGCTCTGATTTGGCCTTTCCAGTCCCCTGCTGGGGTTTCAGGTCTGGATTCCAGCAGCCACTCGGGGGGAGGCGCGGCTCCCAGGAATTCTCAGGAATTCTCAGGAACTGGCTACTTGGTGTACTGTGTTTCCTGGAGCCACGCGCCCGGCCATGGCAGGGACACATCGGTGTTCCACCGACTCCTAAGGAAAGACTAGGGCCATTTATACGATGAGGCTCCATTTCAGGCATGTTTTAAAAATGTGCATTGAGAATCAGCCAAGAACCGTGCATCAAGGAAAAACCCATTCTGCTGCTGGCCCGTCCACGTGTAAAACATGCAGTCGTGTTTTCAACAAAAATCTGTGTAGAGCTTACGCTCTAGGCATGTGCCATGATGGCCTTTTGAGTTCTGCCAAATGAAGAGAAGGGTGTCTGAAAAAGTTTCCTTAGTTCTCAGCCAATAGTTACCGTGCAACTAATTTTTTTAAAGCCTATTTATTTATTTTGAAGGGGGTGTGCAGAGAGAGGGAGAGGGAGAATCCCACGAGCAGGCTGTGCGCCGTCGGCCTGGGGGCTCGATCTCGCAAACCGTGAGATCCTGAGCTGAGCCAAAATCAAGAGCCAGACGCTCAGCCCACTGAGCCCCGCAGGCTTCCCTTTACTGAGCAACTGTTATGTGCCAGGTACCGAGAGCTAGGTTCTGGGTGATCAGTGGTAAACCCAGGACAGCGCCTGCCATCGTCCTGTTTGCCGGTGGCCGGGGAATACGTAGTTGTAAAGAATCACGCGGATGTGTGAGTTATGACATCACTAATGCTACAAATGAAGGAGGTTTGGGGTTTGCCTCTTTGAGGGGGCAGCTTATTTTCTTATATTAAATAGAATTTATTGTCAAATTGGTTTCCATACCACACCCAGTGCTCATCCCAACAGGTGCCCTCCTCCATGCCCATCACCCATTCTCCCCTCTCCCCCAACCCCCATCAACCCTCAGTTTGTTCTCAGTATTTAAGAGTCTCTTATGGTTTGCCTCCTTCCCTCTCTATAACTTTTTTCCCCCTTCTCCTTCCCCCTGGTCTTCTGTTGAGTTTCTCAAGATCCACAGATGAGTGAAAACATATGGTATCTGTCTTTCTCTGCCTGACTTATTTCACTCAGCATAATACCCTCCAGTTCCATCCATGTTGCTACAAATGGCAGGATTTCACTCTTTCTCATTGCCAAGTAGTATTCCGTTGTGTATATAAACCACATCTTCTTTATCCATTCGTCAGTTGATGGACATTTAGGATCCTTCCGTAATTTGGCTATTGTTGAAAGTGCTGCTCTAAACATTGGGTACAGGTGCCCCTATGCATCAGCACGCCTGTATCCCGTGGATAAATGCCTAGCAGTGCTATTGCTGGGTCATAGGGTAGATCTCGTTTTAATTTTTTGAGGAACCTCCACACTGTTCTCCAGAGCGGCTGCACCAGTTTGCACTCCCACCAGCCGTGCAAGAGGGTTCCCGTTTCTCCACATCCTCGCCAGCAACAGATAGCTCCATATAAAGCCAACTTGGTGTATCGATCAGCAGATTTAGAATCAAAACACTCTGAGGTCACAGTTGCTACAAAAAAGTCCAGAGGACATTGTGTCAGAGGGTTCCTAGGCGGTCATCGTTTTTAAGGGTTTGTTTTCTTCTTTGAGGTTGTCCTGAGACTTGCGACGTTGCACGGGCGACTGCAGACATTTGGTTAATACACAAGTCAGGACTGCTGTCTATCACGAGACATTTCATAGGTGAGAAGGTGGGCGTGGGAACTGTGGATCTCGGCGAAGGTGATTGTGAAACTGATGATCGATGTTGCAGGGGGTTCTACGAGGCAGTACTTTATGACCAACGTGCCACCACTTAGCGTTTGCTGCATAGGTGGGGTGCATTCTAACATGGACGTGTATACGTTCGTAAGACAGAATACGTATTAATGGAACAGAGTGAGTGTACGATGTGTAACAAAAAGCTTTGTGAGACTGTATTTCAGGTTAAGACAAACTTTGTAACATTTATGTGATTTTCCCTTTTGTTGTTGAGTGTAGTTGACACACAGTGTTACATTAGTCTCACGTCTTACGTTATCCTGGGCCCCACAGGCGTGGCCACCGTCTGTCACCACGTGGCACTGTTACGGCACCATCGGCTGTATTCCACGTGCTGCGCCTTCCGTCCGTGGCTTCCTCGTCCCGTGACTGGCAGCCTGGACCCCCCTCTCCCCTTCACCCATTTGCGATCCCCCCACCCACTCCCTTCTGGCAACCACGAGTTTGTCCTCCTTATTTATGGGTTTTTGGGTTTTTTTTAGCTTAATACATGTAAGGGCAATCGTGTAGTATTTGTGTTTCTCTGTCGGACTTACTTCACTTAGTATAATGCTCTCTGGGTCCATCCATGTTGTTACAAATGACAAGATCTCATTTTTTTTAATGGCTGAATCATATTCCATTGTGTGTATGTATGTGTGTATATATATGTAGATACATATGTAGATACATATGTATCTACATGTGTATATATATATGTAGATCTATGTGTGTATATATGTATCTATATATGTATATATATATGTAATATGTATGTATATATGTATATATATGTATGTATATGTAGATATATATGTGTATATATATGTATCTATACATGTATCTATATATCTATATATCTATATCTATCTATCTATATATATATATATATATACACACCACATCTTTATCTATCTATTGACGGACACTTGGGTTTCTGCCTTATCTTGACTATTACAAATAAGGCTGCAGTAAACACAGGGTTGCATGTATCTTTTTGAATTAGTGTTTGTTTTCTTTGGGTGAATACCTAGTAGTTGACTTGCTGGGTGATATGGTAATTCTGGTTTTAACTTTCTGAGGAACCTCCACGCTGTTCTCCACAGCGGCTGCACCGGTCTGCTTTCCCACCAACAGCGCAAGAGGGTTCCCGTTTCTCCACATCCTCGCCAGCATCTATAGTCTCCTGATTTGTTCGTTTTAGCCACTCTGATTGGCGTGAGGTGGTATCTTCTCGTGGTTTTGATTTGCATTTCCCTGATGATGAGTGATGTTGGACACCTTTTCGCGTGTCTGTTGGCCTCTGGATGTCTCCTATGGAAAGATGTCTGTTCAGGTTCTGTGGCCGTTTTCTAACCAGTTTTTGGTGTTGAGTTGTGTATGTTCTCTGTGTAGTTTCGATATTAACCCCTTATTGGATGTGTTGTTTGCAAATATCTTCTCCCATTCCGTAGGCTGCCTTTTCATTTTGCTGATGCTTTCCTTTGCTGTGCAAAAGCTCTTTATTTTAGTGGCGTCCCAATAGTTTATTTTTGCTTCTGTTTCCCTTGCCTCAGGAGACGTATCTAGAAAAATGTTGCTAAGCCTGTTGGCCAAGGCATGACTGCCTATGTTTTCTTTTAGGAGTTTCATGGTTTCGGGTCTCACATTTAGGTCTTTGATCCATTTTGAGTTTATTTTTGTGCCTGGTGGAAGAAAGTGGTCCCGTTTCATTCTGGATGTGGCTGTCCAGTTTTCCCAGCACCTTTTATCAAACGGACTGTCTTACATATTCTTGCCTTGAGGAGCCAACCTGTGAGTTGAGATCCGAGGAGCGAAGAGAAACACGGGCAAGCAGGTGCATTCTGGGAAGAGCCTCTGCAAAGGCCCTGGGATCAGAAGGGCCGGTCTGCTTTGAGGAACCAGAGCGGGCCAGAGCAGCTGGAGGTGCGGCGGGCGGGTGGGGTCTCGAGCAGGGGAGGGACGTGATGTGACCCGCAGTCCGCTGGGCCCTGGCTGCCGTGCGGAGAGCAGATTGGAAGGCCGGACTCTGGTTGGAGGTGGCTGCCAGGGACCCCGGCTGGCAGGGGAGACGCGGAGAAGCACACGGAGGCGAGGTACCCCTTGGGGCGGGGCCGCCACGCTGAACACGCACGTCCTCGTGCATCTAGCAGTGGGCCGGGGACCCCCCGCGTGGCCGCCTGCAGCCGCTCCTTTTGGGCAGAACCGGCAGGGCCGCGGTGGGGGGGGCGGGTGCGGTGTGCGCCTGGGTGACAGGAGGTGACCGGACTGGGGAGCCCCCGAGACGAGCCCCCGAGACTGGGCGGGAGCTGTCGTGGAGACAGCAGTCAGGCTGGAGTCCCTCTGTCCCCGTCGGTCTGTGCTGACGCTGGCTGACACGCCTGGGGACGTCATCCCCCTGTGCCACGGCCCCTGGGTGCTGGGCCGTAACGCAAGGGGCAGGTACTGGCAGCCGCGTGGGGCCGGCCGGGCCTGCAGGCAGGCTGGTGGGAGCCGTCACTGCTCAGGCGGGCCCTTGCACCCCGATGCCACGCACCCGATCCTGGCCCAGACCCTCGGCTCCAGAGCTCTGGCCGACGCCGAGCTCCCCTGTCTCCACCCGCCCCTTGCCCACACCTGAGGGTTTCCCTGCCCATGCCCTCTGCTCCTCCTGGTCCCGGCTTGGATCGTCCCTTCTCCCAAAGCCTGTCTCCAGAGACAGCATGCCCATGCTGCCGTCCGCCCGGGCCCCGTGCACTTTGCATCTGGAGCATTTCTGTGACCCGGGGTGGAGTGGTAAGGTATGGAGTTGCTGCTGGATGCCTGGGTCTGCTGCTGGCCCCGAGGCCCCACGAGGGCAGGGGGAGCCTTCCTCACTCTGCAGCCCCTCCCGTCACACCGCCTCCCGCACGGCAGGCTGCCCATGAGGTGTGCCTGTGGACAGGTGCACGGGTGCCGGGGAACTGTGTTACACGCCCGTGCGCACCTGCTTGTGAACGCCTGCCTGGGAGACAAGCTGTGCGGTGTGTTCGTGGGTCCCCGAAACAGGAGGCCAGAGCTGTCGAATTTAGGTTCTGGCCTTGGTTTGCGGGAACTGGTTTTGATCTGTAAATCCTAGCAGAGTGGTCCGAACCCAGATCAGTTCCTCCAGACTTCGTCTCATCCTAAAGGAACCCGGGAGATGCACAGATCGTATCCTCTGCCCCAGAAGGAGGGGCGGTCAGACTGGCAATAACCTGGCAACCGGCTGGGAGTCGTGGGAGGCCCGTGCCCACCACCTTCCTTACGAAAGTCCCCGAGGGTCCCCTGGAGGGGGTCTCCCCGTCCTGCCTTCCGTTCTGTGTGCGGAACCGTGGGTGTGGTGGGCGTGATTCCCGGGGGGCTCCAGACACGACACGGAGGCAGCTTCACTTCTGTTCAGGGGATGCCCACTGCCCCCCGATGCGATGCTGCTGGGCTCAAGGCCAAGCCCTTTGCAGATAAGGAGCCCCTGTGGCCTTCAAAACTGCAACACTTTGACCGTTTTCCAGGTGAATCCACAGAAAAAGCGAAACTGCCCATGAGCAGGTACTTCCTGCTGTTGTCCATTGTGCAGAAGCGGGGGGCCTCTTCCGCCGCCTTGATTGTGCCGTGAGGGTGGCCAGGCGGAGCCCGCGGTCCCCCAGCCCCTGCCGAGGCGCCCCCTCCTTTCCTGCTCACAACCGACTCCTTTCCCCCGAGTACAACGATAAACAGACATGGCTTTCCCCCCCAAAGACCGTGTGCACATACAGAAGAGAATCGTTCTGAACACACTGCTTTGTTGCCTTTTTTTCTCTTCATTAATAGTACGAGTGCCACAGCCTCTGTCTTATGGCCCCGTCCTCATCTATGGGCTCTGTCTCTCATGCTTACGTTCATAGCATTTGCTACGCTTTTCAGTTCGTCAGAAGTATGCACAGCGTGCTCATGGATGTCCCCGTATATAAATAGACAATTACGTGATTTCTTTCTCCCCTTAGGTTAACTTCCTAGAGGAGAATCGAACAATCAGATGGGTTTAAATGCTTTTTAGAAATACGCTTTTTTTTGCTTTAATGTTTATTTCTTTTGAGAAAGAGAGCGTGAGTGGGGGAGGGACAGAAAGAGAGGTAGAGAGAATCTCAAGCAGGTTCTGCACAGAGCCTGACGTGGGGCCCAATCCCACAACTGTGAGATCGTGACCTGAGCCGAGATCAGGAGTCAGACGCTTCACAACTGAGCCCTCCAGGTGCCCCATATGCTTTTATTTTGTATCGGTTTCCGCAGAGGTTAACCCAGAGGCTCAGACTGGTTCAGAGACTTGCCTGGGGTTCCCACAGTGTAAATGGGGGAGGAGGAATGGGTCCCCACGAGTTCATCTCTTCCACGTGGCCTTTTCCAGCTGGAGGTGCCATTAGCTGCCCTAGAAACCTTGGATCACTGCTGCCTGTCTGTGCGTGGCCCGGGCCCGTCCCCAGGGCTTTGAGAGCACGGGGCAGGGGGGGCGCTGTCCTCCCCCTGCCTGCACTCTGTGGCTTAGACAGTTTGTGGTGGTTATTCCTGCTTTGGATGCAGATCCAGGAGGTGTCAACACCTGGGGGTAAGTGTGTGTGTGTGCGTGTGTGTGTATTTGATTTGCGGACCCCTGCACTGGATAGATACCTCTCTCCCCGGGCCCCGGTGACAAAGGAGAGGCTAGCTGTAGGACAGCTGGGGAGGACTCCCAGGCTGGCACCGAAACCGGGCTCCGTGGGTAGATCAGGGCCTCCCGAGAGCCAGATCAGCGAAGGCCTTGCTGGCAGCTGAGTGAGGAACCAGGAGAGAGGGGGGTCATCCTCTGTTCATCAGATCCTCCCGGGGCCCTGCAGTGGTCCACTGGGGCCATCAGAGGCTTGTAGCCTGTCGATGAGGCTTCTGCCTGCCGAGTTTTGCCTGGCCCACCGAACTGTCCTAGTGGCAGTTAAGGAAAAAGCCACTGAAATTGCTAAGATAAGGGAGGCCAGGAAAGCTACACGGATACACCTTGCAACCTCAGTGAATGAGCCGGGTCCCAGACTTCGAGGCACCAGGAGGCCGGATGTCCATTTATGTACGCATTTTTTTAATTTAAATTTAAATTTTATTTCATTTGAGAGAGAGAGAGGGAGAATGAGCAGGGGAGGGGCAGAGAGAGAGGGAGACACAGAATCCAAAGCAGGCTCCAGACCCTGAGCCGTCAGCACAGAGCCCGACGCGGGGCTGGAACTCACGCGCTGTGAGATCCTGACCTGAGCAGAAGTCAGACACTCAACCGACTGAGCCACCCGGGGGCCCCTCCACATATTTTAAATTCATGGCTATCTCCAAATGGTATTCTCTTTCTTATCTCGGAGAGACATCTGACCCAGCCGTGTGGCAGAGCCTCTCAGAAACCGGGCACGGGAGCAGAGGTGTGTCCGCACAGTGTGGTTTCTAGAGGGGGTCCTGGTTGTCGCGACACCGAAGGGGGTGGGGAGGTGGGGGCGGTGGCATCTGGTGGGTGGAGGCCAGGGATGCTGTTGAACGTCCCACGGCCCCCCCACAGCGCAGTTATCCGGCCCCAGATGGCACTCGTGCCCGGGGGGAACAGCCCCGGTGTGTGGGGACAGGACTTTTTGTAACCTCTGGGCACTGGCAGCTGGCCAAGGAGCCCAGAAGTTCCGTGGGGCGTGTGGCCGGCAGAGAATTAGGGGCTGGCTCCCACGACCGGCACGTCGGCGGTGGCCGTAAGGACGAGGTGGTACTTTTCAGATAATCATGATACCCGTGAAGGAAGTTAATTTAAATGTGAAATAACAGAACTGCAGATTTTTTTTTTTATTTTTATTTTTAGAACAGCATTGATGTTTCTATCACATCAGCAGTTTGAAATGAGGCGTAGTCTGGAATCATCTGCCGTAATTTGATATGCTTGATGGATTCCAAGTTCCCCAAAGAATCAAACGAATGAGTGTGTTCAAGGATCACAGCTGTGTTCTCTCCTCTGGAAAGCAGTTCTCACCAGAAACCTTCCCGTTGGGTTCGGGCAGCTTGTCCAGCGGTTTCGGAAACGGCCTCCGGGACAGGCATGTTGGGACAGTTTCTGCCAACGACTGGCCGCCTGCTGGACGGCAGGGGGAGGGGACCCCGCTGGCGCCTCCCGCGGGCACGGAGGACGCGAAAGGCCGGGCTGGGGGCCTACGGCCGCTTCTGGGACGAGAGCCTGTGGCCTTCCCGACGCCCGTCTCCAGCTGCCTGCCGGGGGCGTCTGTCCGTGTGTCCCCCGGACCCTGAAGCCTGCCTCTCCTGCACTCCCTGCTCCCCCTAGGCCCCCGGTGGCGGTGAATGGCGCCTGTCTCCATTCACGGGCCAGAGCCAGACAGTAATTATTTTAATCGCTTACCCACCTAATTAAACAGATATTAATTGGATGCCAACTGCGTGCCCACAGCGGCGTGCCAGGGCCGGCGTGGTTTCCGCTTTCGCGGAGCTCGCCGTGTCTTAGATAATCACGGGCGCGAGGCGATCATTAAAATAAGTAGCGGGAGAGAGAGGGGTCTTCGTTTCCAGATGCCACGGGGAGGCCCGAAGTGGAGGGGACAGGGGCAGAGACCGAGGGACCCCCAGGTACGTCGGCGGTAAGCCCGGCCGAGCCGGGTGGCGGACTGGATATCGCCGATGCGGGGGCAGGAGCGCCACATTCCCGATTCGGTCACGGGGCGGGTAGGGCGCCGTGTTCCAGGCCAGAGGGCCTGGCGAGTCGGGGCCCTTGGGGGTATTTTGGTGGAGGCGGCGGGGAGAGCACGATCGGTCTCGCACATGCTGAGCTCTAGACACCTAAGTGCCTCGGGGATTTGCCGGGAGCCTCGGAGTCGCCCGTTTCCCTTCGGGTTGGGGCGTTTTGTTTTGCTTTAGCCACTGTGTCCCCAGTTCCTCGACGGAGGCGTGGCACGCGATGGGTGCCTCTTGAGTGTTCGTGGAGTGGGCGCCTGACGTGAGCTCCACGTCTCCCAGACGGCAAGCCAACGGAGAGTTGGGTCCACCACAAGGTGGTTCTGGTTTCGGTGACGTTTACGCGGGGCGGGCAGCTGGCTCGCAGAGAAGTGACGAGAACGGAGCACAGGACCGGGCTCCCGAGGGTCAGCCACGGCCCGTGTGCCGGGTTCTCCGGCTGGCCTCTGTCTCGCTGGGCAACTTGAGGGTGCATGGTGCACCCCGTGCCCCGTCCTTTCTGAATACTGCCACGTGTCTCCTGGTGACGAGGGGACAGGCCCCCGGTAAGTACCCGAGACATGCGGTGTGGCCTCCCACACGGAGCTCGCGGCTGCCTCCGTGTGCAACCCTATGTCGGCAAGAGCCAGACCTCCCAGGTCCTGCGGACCCTGTTGTCAGCGCCCCGAAATTCCTCAGGAGCCGCCGTCGTCGCTGTGCGCCCCAGACTCGCGAGCACACGATCGGTCTCTCCTCACCCCCCGCCCCGTGCCGCCCTCTCTGCCCACGGGTCCCGCCCCCGTGCTGTGACAAAAGCACGCTTTTGCGCCGCGAGACATCTCCAGAGTTCGTTCTTGACTGTCGCGACGCCACGTCACTGGGAAGAAGGGCGTTCTCTTACGGGACAACAGTTTGTGACCCACGTCAGGGCATCAGCGTCCAGGTGACACCCAACGTCGCACCCTCTGACCCTACTCTCACTCCATTAGGCGTTCTTCCAGAAACCTGCTGTTTCCTGGTCCTCGGTTTCATCCAGGATCGCAAATCCCACTTACTGTACTTCTGATCTCTCCGGCTTATTTATTTCCTAACTGGACGTCTGTACCTCTTCTCGCCTTTAACCAGTGCCTGTCACCCCCCCCACCACCAGTTCTCTGTGTTTAAGAGCGTGTTTCTTTGTTTTTTATTTGTTCATTTCTTTTTGTTTTGTTTTAGATTCCACATCCGAGTCAATCATACGGTCTCTGTCTTTCTCTGTCTGACTTATTTCACACAGCATAACTCCCTCTGGGCCATGGTTGTGATATCCCTTTACTCCCCTTTAATTCTGGAACAGTCGCTCAGAGGCGTTGTTGTGTTGGTTTGTTTTGTGTTTTTGGATTTTCTTTTATGGCCTTGACATTTTTTGCCAAGTACGGGCCAGTCATTTTGTAAAATACCTCCCAATTTTGTTCGATGTTGCCTCATCGTGACATTGGGGTTGTGCTTTTTAAATTAAAAAAAAATCTTAAATTTCATTTTATTTATTTATTTAAAAAATTTTTAAATGTTTATTTTTGAGAGAGACAGAGCATGAGCAGGGGCAGGGCAGAGAGAGAGGGAGACACAGAACCCAAAGCAGGATCCAGGCTCCGAGCTGTCAGCACAGAGCCCGACGCGGGGCTCGAACCCACAGACCGCGAGATCCTGACCTGAGCCAAAGTCGGATGCTCAACCGACTGAGCCACCCAGGCTCCCCTGAAATTTTAAATTTTTATCGAATTTTTAAATTTTTATCAAAAACACCACCAGGGTGACGTTGTGTCACGAGGCTGACTCACGACGGCTCCTGTCAGCCGTGACATCAGGGTCCCGTGTGGCCAGGGCTGAGGAAGGGGATTCGTGGTCTCAGAGCCCCCCATGCTTGGTAAACCTCCTCTGTGGGTTTGCACACTCTTTGTGGGCAGCCGCAGATACTCCTTGGTGAGTGCAGGTCCCGGGGGAGTTTTAAAAAAAAGCCCATAAGGTTAATACTTCCCTCAACTAAATGTCAACTTCCTGACATATTATAATATGTAATAGAAATATGTAATAGAAAATAATTATAATGTAACCGTGTAAGGACGATCATATCTCTAATAAAGTCAGTAGGGGTTTCGGGCGTTTAATTTCCAACTCTCCCGACACACGCTACAAGGCTCTTCAGGTGAGCTACTCGCCTGCGATTCGTGAGACCACAGTTCTCGGCGAGACCTTCCTTCAGACGGTGGTCGGCGTGTCGCGTGTCCCGCCCTTTGTTGCTGGTGCACGCCCGCGCTGAGATGTGCATTTTCATTTATTCCAGAGGCTCGTTTGCTCCTTCTGTGTTCCACTGAAGAGATAAGTTTGTAATTTACTGTGACTTTATAAAGAAAGACCTAGTAACTCAAGAGCCGGGGTTCTTTCTGGAATAATCGGCCTGCAGGCACCTGCTGCGTTTTCCTAAGCGAGAGCCCCTCCCTCATCCCTGTCCCTCTCTCCGCATCCCCCCTTTGTTTCTCCCTTTTTCTTCCTCCTCCTCCTCCTTCCCCTCCTCCCTTCTCCCTCACCCCTGCCCATCCCCCCGCCCTTCTCTCTCATCAGAGACCCGAGGTTGGAAATGTTGGCCTCGAACCACCAACCCGGGCAGGTATGCAGAACACAGAGCCCTCCCCTCTGTGCGCAGGGGTGATGTGAAGCCACCTCCTGGGAGAGGGTACTCTGGGCTGTGTCCTCCTGTCCTGTTGTGACTGTCCTTCCCGCCCTCCCCACCTGCTGCTTTCCAGCCCAGTCGTGCCCTGCCCCCCACTCCTCCTCCTCCCCGTCCTCGCGGGCATCACCCAGGGACCGTCCTCCCTCCCAGCACCTCCCATGCACCGGACAGGCCGGGGCGGGGGCGGGGACGGCCGCTCAAGAGGGTCCCCGGACTCTGTGCGGGGCACTTACTTGCCTCTGCACACGGTGGCTCGGCGCCCCCATCTGCTTCCACCCACTTAAGCGGCTCCCGCCGCGTCCAGGGCAATCGAGTTTGTACACTTTGTGGACAAGCTAGAGGTTCGGACACGGGCCTTTTTGCCTTCATCCGTTCAGCACGTGTGTGTCGGCTGCCTGCCATCACCAGTCACTGTGCTCAGGTGCTGGGATACGCTGCGGAGACCGAAGGACGCGGCCGGCTTGGAGGCGTGTGCGGTCTTCTGCGCCTGCGCCCCGAACACCCCCGCAGCGCAGGTCTGTTAGGCCTGTCGGCCACCAGGTGGCGCCGTCCTACCGGTAACGCCGTTCCTCCCCGAGACCTGCGAGCATCCCCCGGAGGCAGGCCTGTGGGGCCCAGCGCCGCCCTCCGCCCCGTCCCGGAGGCTCTGTCGGTGGATAGGCCGGGATGCAGGGGGGGCGGCGTTTGCATTTCGGACCAGTCGCCAGGTGACGCTGATGCTCCTGGTTCCTGGACCACCCCGAGGTCCACCGAGGCAGAGGCCGCGAAGCCCAGTGCTGTGCCCGCTGCTGCCCAACCCGCCTGGTTCAGGATCCATGAACTCATTGGATCTTCCTGCTGCTTGGGGCTTCATGGCCCCATTTCACAGCTGGTGAGTGTGAGGCTGTTCTGATCCCAGGCGCACTCTACTCTCTTTCCACTGTCACCCTGGCTCTCCTGGGTGGCTTCGAGAGGAAGGCACTGGGTGTGTGAGCGAGCTGTCCTGGGAGAGGCGACTGACGTTAGCTGGGCATCGGGCAGCATGAGAGAGGGACCAGAGCCGTGTCCCTGCCCCGGAGCTCACTCTGGGCTCTTGGGGACCCTGCTTTCCTTTCTTCTCATCTGTAAAATGAAAGTTGGTCCTTGGTGTGCGGATTTGTTTCATTTATTGTTCTGGGTGTTCAGTGGCCCTTTCAACCTACTAAATTCTTTCTCTGTATTCTGTCCTTCTGGAAATTCTGGTAGTTGGACATAGACCTCCTGGAGTGGTCTTCCAGGAGGACCCAACTCCTCGATCACTTTGGGGAGATTTAAACAACTTCAGAAAATAAATCTCTCATTTCTTTCCCCAGAGAAGACTCCAGTTTCTTGGCATCGGGGGTTCACGGAATGCCCTCACTGTCGTTGATGGGATGTCGGGACTCAGGAGAGACAGGGTGTGAGTTCAGCGTGGCGTCTTTCACTGGAAAATGGTGGCTGTTCAAAGCGTTTAGGTTAATTGTTTTGTTTTAAGAGAACAAGATTTCTAATTCAGTAGAATGGCTGATGCCCAAGTCTGCCATCATCTACTAGTTACGACTTGAAGAAAGTGATTCAAGGGTTTGAAAATAAAAGGTTTGGCTGTAGTCTATCAGGCCAATGCAGAGGAAAAGAAACCACGGTCACGATTTTAAAATCAGTGAAAAGGAAATTATGTCAAAACATCTCATGGTACAAAGGAGACCATTTTTAGCCTGTAATTTACTGGGTTTGAACCTTAATGCACCAAACAACATTCTGTAACTGACAGGAATTTCTCAGGACCCTTGAATGCAAGCCCCATGTTACTGCATTATTTTTTCCCATCCAATTAAATCTGCCTCATCCTTTCCAGCTTGGCTGTTGGGACGTCCTATCTCATTTACCCTGGGGAAGGTGACCTTTTCCCTGGGGTCATGTAGGACGCTTTGGGCCTTACGTAGCCCAGGAGCACTGGAAGAGGGGCCTCAGATCTTCTGTCAATTGTGACTCTTTGTGAGACACTCGTTGCCCAGGTCCTTAGGGTGCACGTGAAGGCAGCCAGCTGGCCGGCTGTCGTTAAATCCAAGTGGGCTGTCAGGAAATTACAGCGTTGAAAAATAAACAAGATTAGGGGATCAGTGGAAGAATTTAATAGCTACTAAACACAGATGAATAGAGAATTAATGAATTAGAAAGTGGGATGGAAGGAATTACGGAGCATTTAGCACAGAGGCTGAGTCAGGACCCAGGAGCATGGGGCTCTGAGTCAGAGCCCCGTGCATAATCTACTTACGCACGTAGATTAGAGCCCTGGGCAGAGACGGGTGCAGGGCCGGCCGGAATCCAGGAGAAGAGGCTGGTCACCTTCCAGAACTAACGAGAGGCCCCGAGCCTCGGAGTCAGGAGTTACGGCAGACTGCAAGCGAGAAAAATGAAAAGAAACGCAAACCTAAACCAAGTGTAGTGAAAACAGAAAGGAGCAAAGACAAAGAGGGCCAAGGGACTCGAACCCGTCTCTGAACACCTCCCGGCAGGAATGCCGTCCCCGGAGCCCGAGGCGCTGTGCCGCCCTTGACACGCCCACGCGTGGCACGCTGCTGTCCCGTGGCCCCCTAAACGGCCGTGTTTCCGTGCAGTCCTGACGGGCGTGTTGCCCTCCCACCCTCTTTTGTGAAGGTGGGTATTCCGGTGGCATTTCCACTGGATGACATCGGGGGCCACGGTCCCTATTTCGGGTCCCCACGTCTACCCGTGAGTCTCTGGCGAGTTAGGTACCTCTCAGGACTGGACGGTTAGGGGAGAAGAGAGCAGCATGTAGGGGGTGCACGGAAACAGGAGAAAAGGTTCCTTGTTCCTCTGTGGCCGGGCTGGACGGTAGTTGAGGACCGTCTCTCCCTTAGGTAGAGCCACAGCTGGGCGGTGCCGGTCCGCCTACTCTCTACTTGGAGCTAAGCTGCGGGAGTGGAGCCGGCTTTGGGGTGCCGTCCTCTTAGATGTGACGGCCCTCACGGCAGCCCAGCTGCCTCCCGAACTCGGTCTCTGTCGACCTCCTGCCCATCCAGCGAAGCCCCGCCTCTCCATGGCCCTTTCCCCCGGGGCTGCCGTGTGGGGGTGGACCAGGCCAAGGGAAGGGAGGGCGGGCTTGGTGCAAGGTCACGGGCCTCGGTCACGAGGCTGTTCCCTCTCCGGCTCCGGGCGGGGGGAAAAGGGCGTTTCGCTGCTCCTGACCAGGTCAGATGATCTCCTTTGGAGGAACGCGTTTCACAGGTGAGAAACAAACACCCTCTTTGACTGGGTGCCGTTGACCAACCGCCCGGGTCAGCTCGGGCCGCCGTAACACGGGGCCGTAGACCCGGTGGCCTCGGTAACAGAAGTTCAGGTTTTCAGTTTGGAGTCCGGAAAGGTGGAGAGCGAGGTGCGGGACGGTTCGGTTCCTGGCCGGAGCCCCCCCTGCCGGCTTGATGGCCGCCTTGTCGCCGTGTCTGCTCTGGTGTGGAGGGGGTAGCCTGCTCTCCGTCACCTCCTCCGGCAAGGACACTGATCCCAGCGTGAGGCCTCACCCTCGAGACCTCATCTGAGCCTGGTCAGCCCGCACAGGCCCCGCCTCCCCAGGCCGCCACGTTAGGAGCTGGGGCCTCAACGGGGGAGTGGGGCGCAGGGGGGCACGAGTCGGTCTGCAGCACCCGCTCGACATTTGTGTTGGATGTGGTCGCAGCGAGCCACATTTGGGGCCATGCGGTTGTGGACCTGAGTGGGAAAGGGGAGACGAAACAGACACAGGGCGGGGGGTCGGCAGGAGTGGCTGACCTGTGACGTCGAGGGACTCCGCCACGGCTCTGCTAAGACGTGAGCGCGGGTCTTGCGAGCCACATCGTAGAATTATTTTTTGGTTCACAGCTCACAGTGGACCATCCACTCGATTCTGACTTGAGGACAGTGACTGGGAGGGTACCTGATGCAGGACGGGCGCCCAGAAACCCTTCGTGGGGGGCAGGCAGGAGTTGAGAGCCTCGGGACTTAAGTGAGGTCTGCTGGCAGCATGCATGGAAGTCAGCCTGCCACGTGGTTTGGGGAGGAGACACTGAGTTTGGTTTCGAATGTAGAGACTGAGGTCGTCTGTGAAACCTCAGCACATTGGGCCCCGCGGTTGGAGGTCAGGGAGCCGCCGTCTGAGGAAGTGAGGTCGCTGGCCTCCGCCCTGCGGTCACAGCAGGAGCCCCGCAAGGAAGCCGTGGCCTGGTGTCGCCCAGGGCTTGCCCGCCGCGCTCTCCGAGGGGGCACTTTTCTTTAACGTTTACACAGTCTCAGCCCCGCAGGTTCGCTGCTACCCTCCCAAACCTGCCTCCCTGACAATGCCGTTGTTCTGACCTCTGAGGGATCACAGTCCGCATGCGGCTGCACTTCTCCGTGCCTGTTCACCCCCAGCCCTGCCTCCCGGGTGTCGGGTGCCCCCCACACCCACCTGCCTGTCCTGCCAGCGCTGGGGACGGCCTCCGTCTGCTGTGGGCGCCTGTGGGCTTACCGCAGTGGCTTGGGCGGCACCGGTGTGAGGTGCGTGCACCCTAAAAACCATACCTCCTGGTGACCAGGTGGGGCGTCCCTCGTGGGCCCGCGGCGGCGTGGGTGCCCTTCTCCCATCCTGCAGCAGGCAGTGCTGTGGAATCACGCACGCTGAGCGCGTCTGTGCGTAGACCCGGAGTGTTGGGGGGGAGATGCTGGTGGCGTAACAGACGGTGCTCGCGTTGCGCGTTGCCACTTTGGCCTGCTCGCGGCGGCTCGGACGTTATCTCACGAGGCGCGAGTAGGGGGGATGCGTACTTTGCAGACGGGTGGAATGCGACCGTGACTCAGCCAGTCCCACGGGTGGGCGAGGCAGGAGACGGGTGCCTTTCCGTGTCCCAGCCGCGGTCCCCGTGCTCAACCTTACGCCAGAGCGGTGTGGCGGTGATCTCACCGGCCGGAAGCCGCTGTCTGCAGAAGTGTCCTCGACCGGTCAGTGCAGAGACGGGGGCTGAAGGAGGGCCGAGGTCCCACGGAGGAGGGGCCGGAAGAAACGAGGTCAGGGCTGTGTGCCCCCTTCCCGGACTCGTGCACCTACACAGCAGGTGTCTCCAGCGTGTTTTTTTCCCCTGATTTTGTAATTTATTTTTATGTTTAATTTTTACTTACATATATATTTTTGAATTTAAAAATGTTTTATTTTTTTTTTTGAGAGAGAGAGGGAGAGAGAGAGAGAGAGCATGAGTGGGGGAGGAACAGAGAGAGAGGGAGACACAGGATCCAAAGCAGGCTCCAGGCTCCGAGCTGTCAGCACAGAGCCCGACACGGGGCTCGAACTCACGAACTGTGAGATCATGACCTGAGCCGAAGTTGGACGCTCAACCGACTGAGCCCCCCGGGCGCCCCATTTATGTGTGTTTAGTCACCTGCTCGTATCTGGACAACAGCAGTTTTCCACGTGTAACGAACCGGATCCTCAATATTTGTCATATACTTCCTGCCCGGAAGTGGATTGGAAAAGAAATAGGATTTACCTGATTCAGTGCGTGTCGCCGGGAGAACGCCTGTTCTGCGTTCTAGGCTTTCTCTTTGGATGGAACACTGCTCGGCAGGTGTAGTTTTCGGACCAGAGGCACGCGGTGGCCTGACACAGTGCAGTGACAGAGCCTTCGTCCAGCCAGGGGATGCCAGACCCTTCCTCCTCACCTGCGGGGTCACGGGCAGCTTTCTGGCATAGGATGCGCCCCCGACAGCATGTCCTTAGTCTTCCTGTCCTCCCCCCGCCCCCCATTGTGGTCACACCCACGGGACATTGTTGTCATGCTGAGAAAATACGGACCGGGCAGCCTTGGTGGCACATGCCTGTTATTCCCTGCTCCCCACAACCCCCGCCCCAACCCTCCGGCCATCATCCGGGTCTTTCCTTCTCCGGGCACTTTGGGGCCCCTCCCCCAGACAAAGGCCACTGTTCCAGGGACAGCCAGGGCCTCCTGGGCCTTCTGCCCCGATAGCACCGCCGAAAACAGGGCTTTCCCGGGCACCCTGTGACAGGTGCGCTGGCCCTGTGGCTGCATGTGCGTGGTCCAGGCTCAGAGATCTGCGTGGCTTCCCCGCTCCCCGGGCCCAACCCGCCCCTCCGGGAGCCCGGCCCCCGGGCCAGGCCGGCCACTTCCTTCAGGACCCCAAGTCTCAGGTTGGAAACCTGTCCTGTTTCTTGGCCTCTCTTCCTTGTGCCTCTCGAGAGAGGCTTGGGATCCGCCTGCTCCTTCCAGGGTCGTGGCCGTGGGGTTTCTCTTTTGCTTTCGTGACACAGAGAAACCATCAGAATTGCGAATGGGGAGGGTGAAGTGCCGTCACCCTCCGTACCCGCCCCCAGAACCGAGAAAGCGGTGGGGCGGCCTGCCCGGGCTCGCGTGGCCACCGTGTGCCAGGGGACGACCCCTCCTCTCTCCTTCCTCAGCTCGCCCAGGATGGGCGCACACCTGCCCTGCTACCCTTGTTCTGGGCGCTGCGTGAGCAGTGATGAGTCACACGTCCCCCTCCCCGGACAGGGTCCCGGGGGGCTTGCCGGCCATCTTCATGCCCTTCACCAGAGTCCACGATCATCGTCCCTCCCACGGGACGCTGGGCATCGTCCAGGGAACCAACACATCGTCCAGAAAAGCCAACCAGTCACCTGCCACCAATACCCCTCCCCCCAGTAAAGGCAACAATAGAACTGAACCCCGCACCCCAGATCGTGGCCGGGAGGTCAGCACAGGACCGGAGCCCCATGCCCCAGACTGTCCCCAGGAGGTCAGCATAGAACTGGAGCCCTGTGCCTCAGACTGTCCCCGGGAGGTCAGCAGCCTTGGGCATTGTGACCAGCGGGCCCTGTGCCTCCTCTGCATGGTCTTCAGGGGGCCCCGCTCTCCTCCATGCAGGTGGGTGGTTGCGATCGCTGGGGCCCTGGCTGGTTGGATGTGGCCCTTGTGGCCTTGCTCTTGCCCGGGGTCCGGTCGCGGCAGGGCCAGCCCCTCCAGCCCCGCGCCAGAGCAGGCTCTCCCCTTCCCGCTGGAACCCCCACGCCGGCTCCCCAGCGCCAGCTTCCTCTCGGGGCCCTGCCCCGGAGCCGCGCTGGTGTCCGAGGCCAGCTGACCCCAGAGCCCGTCCCAGGGCCGGTGCGTCGTGGGGCTGTGGGGGGGACACGCTGGGCGGACGGCACCTTCCCAGCCAGCCCACCTCCCTCTCGGGTTCCTTCCTCCCGTGTCCTCCCTCGGTGCTCTCTCTTCCCCCGGTGCTCCGGCCTGTCTGGCTCCTGTGGCAAGACGCTGTCGTCTTGCGTTTGCCTCTGTTCCTTCAGCTCGGCTGTCGGTGGCTCCTGCCGGTGCCCGGGGCGGGCCCTGCATCCCCGGGCTTCCTCAGAGATCCCTGGCAGGGGGCCCATCTCTCACCCCGAGCCGGGCGAGCCTGCGTGGCCCTGGGGAGAGCAGCGCCCGCTGGGCAGGTAGCCCAGCAGTGAAGGCACTTCTCCGAAGGGACCCAGCCGCTCCCGCATCTGCGCCCGGGGACTTCTGCCTCCCGGACAGGCTCTGACGTGCCACCCCCGGGGGCCTGCCGCTCCCCTGCGGCTCGGGCACAGTGGGAGGGCCGTGCCTTGCCCACGGGTCGGCTGAGCTGAGCTAGAGGTAGGGGACTCCCCAGCCCCCCCGGGTTCTTGGCCCAGATTGCTGGGCTTATTTGCTTAGGCCAGAGGTTGGCCAGTTATGGCCGATGGGCCTCGTCTGTCCGGCCTCCTATTTTTCTGTGTCCCACAAGTTAGAATTATTTTTACGTTTTTTTAAATTTTTTTTTTTAACGTTTATTTATTGTTGAGAGACAGAGAGACACAGAGCATGAGCAGTGGAGGGGCAGAGAGAGACACAGAATCTGAAACAGCCTCCAGGCTCCGAGCTGTCAGCACAGAGCCCGACGCGGGGCTCGAACTCATGGACTGTGAGATCATGACCTGAGCCAAAGTTGGCCGCTTAACCGACTGAGCCACCCAGGCGCCCCTATTTTTACGTTTTTAAATGATTGGGGGGGCTTAAAGGAACGCTATTTCGTGATGTGAACATGTATGAGATTCTAATTTCAGTGTTCATGAGCTGCTGCACAGCCAAGCCCACTCATTTCGTGGCATCTGGGGCTGCTTTTGTGTAATGCCTGTGTGGATGAGTAGGTGCCACGGAGACCCCGTGGCCTCTGAAGCTAAGATACCCGCTCCCTGACCCCCACAGGAAAGTGTGCTGGCCTCTGGCATAGCTGGTCCACACTGACGGGACCTTCTGCTGGGCCAGAGCCTCTGGGACAGGAATGGTGTTCCCATGAGCTCCGGGAGCCCAGGTCTGCTAAGCCAGAGGTGTGTCCCATGATCCCCGAGGGCCTCGGCCGCCGGGCTTTTCAGGGGGCCGGGAGCCCCAGCATTCTGTCCTCCAGGGGCCCTGTGACGTTAGGTCCCAGGCAGAGATCCAGCCACTGAGGACAGATCCCATTGGTCCATGGCACCAGAGAGCACAAGAATGAAAAAACACATTACAACGCCTTGCGTGCAAACACTTTTAGTATTTTGAATATTTTATAGTTAGAGAGTAATTCACTGTTTAAAATTGAACACAAGACCTATTTGTCAAATGATGGATGAATACGTTCATCAAGGAATATATTCAACGAGAAAACTACTTTGTTTCGAGAAAAGTACTTTGTTTCGTAAGACGTTTGGAAGGGGATTCCGTGTCTACGGAAGGATATGTGATTTCCTTAATCAGTTTGTTGTGTAAACAAGGGGGCATCCTCACATTTATTTTTTTCCTTTTCCAGAAAGGCATTTTTATAGAAGGAGTTGTATGTAAAGAATGGGAAGGGTTCGTAGCTTTTTGTTAAGATTTTACGGATTTCTAATTTTTTTTTAATTTTTTAATGTTTATTTTTGAGAGAGAGAGAGAGACAGAGAGGGAGAGAGCATGAGCGGGGGAGGCACAGAGAGAGAGGGAGACACAGAATCGGAAGCAGGCGCCAGGCTCCGAGCCATCAGCCCAGAGCCCGACGCGGGGCTCGAACTCACGGACCGTGAGATGAGCTGAAGTCGGCCGCCCCACCGACAGCCACCCAGGCTCAGGTGCCCCGGGTTTTACAGATTTCTTGACCGAGAAGTGTCCCTCCTGACCTGGGCATCTGTGGGCTCGAGAATAAGAAAGCTGCCTTCTCCAGCGTCCTGTGCAAACCCTACCACGTTGGCATTGGTCTTTAGGTAGAGTCAGATGGCAGTGTGTGACTGGGCCTGAAAAGTTGAGGCCGGAAGCTGGGTCTAGAGAGACAAAACCAGGACGGAGGGGCCTCAGAAGGAGAGCGGGGGTGTGGCTGTATGTCGAGTTTACGTGTACTTCTGTTGGGGGGGGGGGGGGCGTTGGCAGGAATCGGGAGTCACAGCTCAGCGCGAGCGGGAGGTGAGGGCTGGAGTGAGGGGTCTGGGGACCACCGGCAGTTAGAGAAGGGGGCACAGGGGCGGGGGCGGTGAGGGGACAGGGGACAGAGGAGTGTAGGGAATGTGCCTTCTCAGGGCACAGTAACCCCCCCTGAGAAGAGCTGCCGTCTAGTTCTGCTCCTGCGTCAGCAAAGCCCGGTGCTGCCGAGCTGAGGCCGGTCGGCCCTGCGAACTGGCCACCTGTCACCGGGGGCCCCCCGTGCTCACCTTCCCAGCCCTTCTCATTGTCACGCTTCCCTCCCAGCCACCCAGCAGCCATCCCTGTGCACATCGCTGGCCGTGTCACCCCTC
The DNA here is from genome assembly GCF_022837055.1 of Prionailurus viverrinus. Lineage (NCBI taxonomy): Eukaryota > Metazoa > Chordata > Mammalia > Carnivora > Felidae > Prionailurus > Prionailurus viverrinus. Next base: position 2,913,112 of record NW_025927608.1, on the reverse strand, counting down.
GTCCCACAGCCCCCCGTCTCGGGGCCGGGGCCTCCCCTCACTCCCTCCATATGGAGAGTACCCCCCCCCCCCAGGCCGTTACTGGGGCAGACGTGGGTGGCTCGTGGGCTCCCGAGGGGGTTTTGACACTGCGGTTGATGGCTTGGCACTGATTTTGTGTGTGAATAATTGCAAACCTGGATGTGCCTCGTCAGGTAGCACCCACACTTGAAGTCCATTCACTCACTCACGCCTTCATTCATTCATTCACTCACCCATTCATTCACTCACCCATTCATTCATTCACTCATTCACTCACTCATTCACTCATTCACCCATTCCCTCATTCACCCATTCACTCATTCACCCATTCACTCATTCACCCATCCATTCATTCATTCATCCATTCATTCACTCACCCATTCATTCTCTCACCCACTCATTCATTCACTCACCCATCCATTCATTCATTTGCTCGCCCATTCATTCACTCACCCATTCATTCATTCACTCATTCACCCATCCATTCATTCATTCACCCACTCATTCACTCACTCACCCACTCATTCACTCACCCACTCATTCATTCACTCACCCACTCATTCATTCACTCACCCATTCATTCATTCACTCATTTGCCCACTCATTCATTCACTCATTCATTCACCCATTCATTCAGTCATTCACTCATTCACTTGTTCACTCATTCACTTATTCATTCGTTCACTCATTCACTTATTCATTTGTTCACTCATTCATTCACCCATTCATTCATTCACTCATTCATTCACTCACCCATTCATTCATTCACTAATTCATTTCTTCACTCATTCACTCATTCATTCATTCATTCATGTATGTAGCACCTGTGTTAGAGGGCCAGCACGTCCCAGCTCCCACACTTGGCACGTGGACACCAGGGAATGAATGATCTCCATCCGCCCTGCACCCCATCTTGTCCTTTCCTCTGGCCCCCCCCACCCCGTGCCTGCCCAGCCCCCTCTGGTTAGAGCCCACCCCCACCCCCGCGTGGGCTCCCAGTCCCGGGTTGACGCCTCATGCAGCCTGGCTGAGCCCGCCGCAGTGGGGGCCCCCCGTCTTACCGCAGGCGCTGTGTCCTGGGGACTCGGTCTCAGTCTGCTCGAGCGACTGTAGTGACGAGGGTGCCACACACTGGGCGGCTCAACCCGCAGACACTTACTTCTGCCAGTCCTGGAGGCGGGAAGTCCAAGGTCAAGGTGCCGGCCGCATGTCTGGTGAGGGCTCGCCCGTGGACGCCTTCTCGCTGTATCTTCACGTGGCCGGGGGCAGAGAGAGGGAACCGAGGTCTCCTGCCTCTGCTTAAAAGGGCACTCATCCCAGTGAAGGCTCCACCCTCGTGCCCAAATCCCCCCCTGGTCCCGTCCCACAGGGGATTAGAGGGGACCCGGGAGTCTTGGGGGCCGCGAACGTGCGGACCGCAGCCGGTGGGAGAAGCACGCTGGAGCAGGGGTGGCGATCAGAGCTCCGTTCTGGGGCCCAGTTTTCCCAGATGCGGCCACAAGGGAAACACGGCCGCCACTGAAGGACGTTGTGACGCCACGAGATACGGGAATAAACACTGCGCCCTCCGGGCCCTCACCTTTCCTCGGGGCTCGGTGACCCGGCGAGTGGCACATCGTGGCCACATGATGGGCTTTCACCTCGTCCGGCCACGTGTCCGCATCCCGGGGCCACCTCCGTAGGGTTGAGCGGGCGGTCTTGGCCGCTGGGTGGCTTGGGGAGCCTAAACGTGGCGGCGGTTTACTCTTGGTTTAGACGGGTCCTGGCTCCGGGGACACGGCCCCCTTGTTGGAGTCCGACCACCATCCTGCGTGCGGGCTGCTGTCCGCTTGAGCGTCTGTCCCGCTGTCCCCCGGAGGCGTCCCTGTTTGGATGACAGAGGGTGAGGCCACAGGATCTAGGAGACCCCGTCTGACTCTGTTGGTTCCTGGGTAAACGGCTCACACGACCCGCCAGCTCCCCGCCTCCAGCGCCCGCGGCCCCTGCACGCGTGCTGCGGCTCGGGCTGCGGTCGGCCGGGGCCCGGTGGCTGCACCTGCCGCTCTCGTCCTGGGCCGCTTGCTGCTCCTTCTTCCCCGGCCTCGGTGGCTCCGTCCTTCCTGTCTGTGCGTCCGGGGCCTCGCGCTGCACCCGGATCCTGCAGGCGCTGGGTTCCCGCTGAGGCACACTGAGGAGTTCACGGCCAGGAGGAGCAGCCAGCCCCTCTCCGTGGAGGCCTTCGGTCCCGTCCCCTGCTGGCGCTGAGAGGCCGGGATGGCCAGGCCAGGTGCGGGGTCGCTGCCGGCAGGGACCGCGTGTCGTGGCCGCTGTGACCCCTTGTCCCCACCTGTGGGCCGGTGGCCTGGCCTCCCGCCTCCAGTAACCGACTCCCCGCATGTCTTCGCTGGAGCCTCACCTTCGTGTCTCACGTCCTGTGTTGTCTTCTTTGCTCTCGTGCAGCCTTGTCTCCCGTCACATGCACTTTCCTGAGTGTCTCAGGTTGTTCACTGGGCGCCAGTCCGATGCGCTAACTGCGCGCGATAACCGTTATCCCACCGGGGAGGCCAGGATAACGACGCTGCCTCACGCCTTGCGGGAGGGCCAAGGAGCCTGCGGTGCCTGGCAGCCTCGTGGGGCTCCGAAGACACCTCCTCTCGGGGTGGGCCCCACCCTGCCCTCTCCCACCCCTTCCCTGCCGACATCTCCCCTCCCTACCCCTTCCCTGCCATCTCCTCCCCTGCCCTCCCTCACCCCTTCCCCTGGTCAACCCTCCCCACCCCTCCCTTCCCCAGCCCTCCCTCGTCCCTTCCCTTTGTCTCCCCTCCCCTCTCCCACCCCTTCTTTGCCCTGCCCTCCTCACCCCTTCCCCCTCCTGCCTACCCCTCCCCTCTCTCCTCCTCCCACCCGTTCCTTGTCCCTCCATCCCCTCCCCAGCCCTCCCTCACCCCTTCCCTTTGTCTCCCCTCCCTTCCCTACCCCTCCCATCCCCCCTCCTCCTCCCACCCCTCCCTGCCCTACCATCCCCTCCGCAGCCTCCCTCACACCTTCCCCTTGTCTCTCCTCCTCTCCCCTCCCTCCAGGCTAGGCTGCACAAGGCCCAGATTTCAGGATTTCACGGAGAGCTTCTGTCCACTCCCCAAGCTCTGTCTGAGCTCCCAGCGGCTGCCGTGGAGTCCGGCGTCCTGGGTCTGCTCGCTCACTTTCCGTGGAATCCTGTGCACTGTATGCTGATCATGAGAGCTCTGTATTCTGAGGGTTCACACCCGAGATACCCTAGGAAGTGGTAGGTGGGGGATGAGAGTCCCGTGTGGGTGTTGGCTGTGCCCCCCCAACCAGGGGGCTTGCCTTAAGACCCACGGACACACACAGTCTCTGCTCGCACACCCACCGGAGGTGCGCGGAGGGAATCGGCGCACGTCACGCAGGGTGGCTGTTTGGTTGTGATTCCGGCTGAAGCTGAAGCTGATCCTTCCTGAATGGAGACCTGACATCTTAACAAAAACGGGTCATTACTGTGCTGTCATTTCGGACCCGTGTGACAGCGGCCCCCAGCGGTCTGTCTAGGCTCCGTCTGTGGCCAGGCTGCCCGGCCGCCTGGCGTTGCAGCTCATGGGACTAAACACGTCCGTTTGCAGCGGGGGCTGGCGGAGAGGTGCTGTGCTGGGGGCTCGATGTTCCCGAACGTCTGCTGCTTTTCCTCGGACCCTTTGTTTTCTTAGCTGTGTCTGGACGGACGACGAGCTGTTTAGATTGTCTTGGCGTGTCTGATTTTTTATAAGAATTTTTAGTGTTGGGCTAAATGGGGAAGGGGCATTAAGGAATCTACTCCTGAAATCATTGTTGCACTATATGCTAACTAATTTGGATGTAAATTAAAAAAAAATTAAATTAAAAAAAAATTTAGTGTTTATATTTGAGAGAGAGAGAGACAGAACGCGAGTGGGGGTGGGACAGAGAGAGGGGAAGACACAGATTCTAAAGCAGGCTCTAGTCTCCGAGCTGTCAGCACAGAGCCCGACACAGGGCTCGAACTCACGGACCGCAAGGTCATGACCAGAGCTGAAGTCAGATGCTTAACCTCCTGAGCCCCCCCAGGTGTCCCTGGTATGTCTGATTTTGAAGCTCCCCGCCTTGTGCATTTTTGAGGTGGCAAAGGTGACCCAGTTGGGTATCACTTCATCCTTCAAAAGATGGGAAAGCTTCCAAATACGACTTTTTCTTGAAAGATACGTGGCCTAAACAGAAATAAACGTTTTGATAAACGCTCATAGTCGTTTGTTATTACCAAGGCCCGAATACCGGACAGACCCACAAAGGTGCTGGTCACCATGCACTGTGGTAATGGCCTTCCGCCTGCTTTGGAGTTTCACTTACAGATCTGTTCCCGCCCGTTTTCTTTTTTTTTAATTTTTTTTTTCAACGTTTATTTATTTTTTGGGGGACAGAGAGAGACAGAGCATGAACGGGGGAGGGGCAGAGAGAGAGGGAGACACAGAATCGGAAACAGGCTCCAGGCTCCGAGCCATCAGCCCAGAGCCTGATGCGGGGCTCGAACTCACGGACCGCGAGATCGTGACCTGGCTGAAGTCGGATGCTTAACCGACTGCGCCACCCAGGCACCCCTGTTCCCGCCCCTTTTCAAAGAGGACAGAGAGGCCTTGCTTCAGGTGTTAGCGAACACGCTCCCTCAGTGTTGCTGTTAACGCCCACATTTCCTTTCACGTGCAAGTATTTGGAAGTTCTCAGTCGTTGGTGCCGCGTGTAAAATGAATGGCCTTCACCATATGGCCGTGGACGATCACACGTTTACTCCTGCAACAACACACTATATTTGTGAACCGTCTGATTGAGAGGACGAATCCCGCACACGAGATCTTCAGCTTAGTTCGTCTAGAACGCACTTTACATATGAAAGCTCGGGTGACAGTCTCACACAGCACGCCCTATTTGTAGCACCGATGGCGGTCCCTCGGCCGTTGGGTTTGCCCCGAGCGTGACACAGAGGCCGGGTGGGGGATCCCTCGTGGCTAGCCCGGGGGGGTGGGGCCCGGGCTGAGTGTGGAGCTTGCCCTCAACGTCCTGCTCCGGAGTCATCATCTCGATGGAAGTCTCCCCGCCCTTCTTCCAGGCCACCTTGCACCAACTCTGGTTCTCCAAAGCCAAAACCTGCCTGCCGGCGGTGGGGGTGGGGAGGGGGAGCTCAGGCACACGGCGATGCCCCGAGGCCCGTGCCCAGGCTGGAGGCACCGGCTGGTGGAGGCAGGGCCTGGCCTCACCCGCGTCCACCACCTCCGCCCTGCTGCGGGGACCCATCCTGCCTGTGGGATGAGCCTGCCTTACAGAGGACACAGGGCTGCTTAAAACGTAGCCAGGACCTGGGGTCCGAGGCCCCGGGCTCTCGGTCTGATGACTTTTCTGTACGTCGAGCTATAAAAATCCCACCCCACGGAGGGCCTTTGGGAATCGAGCGTCCTGCCTTCCTTCCAGAAGTGGAAGGGACCCTCCCTTGCTCTCAGGTCTGGAGGAATCCTTTCTGATCCCCACCCCCCCACCCCCCCCCGGGACGCGTTAATAATAATCTAGACGTTTTCAATGCATATTGTGGCTGCGTGAGAAATCCAAGTCGCCGAATTTTCAGAACCTAAGCAGTTAATGTTAGAAATTTTGCTGCAAATAAATTGATCAGTATGCAAGACAGTTTTCACGGCTGAATCATGGTCCACAGTTTAGGTAAACAGATCTGTGATGACATTTTCTGAGTGGAATACAAATGCCGTTCATTTCCTCCCAGCGGCTCCTGGCACTTCTACACGGATAACAGATTCTCCCAAGAAGGTGTTGGACACCAGGAAGAAAGATCTTTGTTTAATCCCTCTGAAAAGGTAGGGCTGTGATATCGGGTGTGATTTCCGTGAAAGGAATTGCTCTGAGAGACATGGCTGCTGGGGAGGACATTTTTCTTTGCCTATTAGCTGCCTCTGTGCACCCCCGACCCCCGGAGAGACCCCTTCTGGTCTTCCGATTCTTGGAATTGTCGTGAAAACATCATGTTGTTGTCTTGTGAAAGTTTGCACGTAATTAATTTTTCTCCCCATGTTGTGAATGAAGATCAAGGGATATTTTTCTTATTGCGATTTCCATGAAATAGCGGGGTGGGGGGGGCCCGGGGTGTTTTCTCACTTCCTCGTGCCGCCGGCATCCGTGATGCTCCCGGGCTCCCTTCTCCCCGCGTCCTCGCTGCCTGTGCCGGCACAATATGTCTGCGTCTGAAATGGGAGCCGGTCTTGAGCTAGATGCTACATCACGAGCCAGCTCTGTTCTCTGGGTGGTGGCGAGGCTCTCAGAGCCCTTAGCTCATACTGATGTTAAAACGAGCCGAGAAGCTCACTGCAACTTTGCGCGAGGCAGGCAGTCATTTTGCCCGTGTGTGTGTGTGTGTGTGTGTGTGTGTGTGTGTGTGTGACGGGAGTCGGTGCTTCCCGGGGTGGGGGGTGGGGGACGCCTGCGTTTGGAGTCAGACCGCTGCGGACAGAGATCATTCTGCCTGTTTGTGCATTTGCCGTCGGTTATGACCCCGGACCCCGCGCCCAGGTCCGTGCACCAGGGCCGCCTTTGAGGTGGGGGAGGAGTGTTGATGTCGCAGGAGGTGGGGACCTCCAGGGCACGGGAGCCAGGGGCACGCCCCCCCAAGGGCCGGGCCGGGCGGATCCGGTCAACAGCTCTGCAGCAGTCAGAGGAATACATTTCGGAAGAGGGCACCCCGTACATCCTGCTTCATTTCCCCCAGAGCGTTTCCACGGCCAGGATGGCATAGGTGTGGCCTCCTCCAGGAAGCCTTCCTGGGCCCTCGTGGGCATTCCCACAACGTGCTGCCGGGCCACCTGCGCAGCCCGCGGCCCTCGCGAGGGCCCTGCCCAGCCCCGTCTCCACCAGAGGCAGGAGGGGTCCTCTCGTCTCTGACCACCCAGCCTCTGCCAGGCTCCCGGCGCAAAAGCGGAGCTTCGCGAATGCCGTTTGTGATCGCGACGGGGCCCCGTTTTCTTCCAGCGGCCTCTGCAAAAGGAAGCAGGGTCCGGATTAATCCCATTTCCCGGTTGGAGCACAGGTAGAGAAACCGAGTCGCGTGATGGGGAATCCAGGCCTGCGCCCAGGACCCCGAGCTGGCACACGGCCCTCGGGGTAAGAGGCCGGAGGGAGGTCTGAGCTCACGCCCCCCCCGGCCGCGGAGGCCCCGTGTGTCAGGTGTGTGGCGTGCACAGATGCAAATGCGCATCCGGCCCAACCGTACTTTCCTTCCTCCTCCGGAAATTTTTTGCCCCATAGTCTCCGTGTGGGAGGATCAGGTGATCGAGGCTTTTTAGAATCTTCCCTTTCTGGGTGCTGACGGTGACACATGGGGTATTTTGGGGCGTTGACATCATCTCTTCCCTCCTGAACGCCCTCTTCGCAGCTGCATCACTCAGGCCCTGCCATCGTCCACCTGGACGGCTGTGACCTTCCTTGCTTCGCAGCAGGAGCAGCACAGGTGTGGTAAGAATGAACCACAGGGGACCGGGCCCAGGCCGGGGAAGGGACCGGCCAGGGACAAGCTTCCTGCAGAAGTAATGTTTGAGCTGAGCTGAATGACTGTTAGGAGTTAGCTTGGTGGAGAGGGAGGAGAGCGTTCTTGCCACAGGACATAGCGTGTGCAAAGGCCCTGAGGTGGGAGGGAGCACGCCGTGTTCAAGAAACAGAGAGCAAGCAGTGTGACCAGGGCTCAAGACGGGTGGGTGGCAGCCTGACCACACGGGGACTGGCTGGCTGTGGCAGGGAGCTCCACATTTGTGCTGGGAGCGGACAGAAGCCGCCGGAGGATATGAGCGAGGCTGGTCTTGGCAGATCTGGCCCCCGTGACGATGCGTGGGGGGGAGAGTAGGTGCAGGAGGCCAGCGGAGGGGGGCCTGAGGCAGGCCTGCAGCGGAACCCAGAGGTTGGGGAGACCTTTAGGGGTAACAGCAGGCCCCGATGGTGCATTTGGGATCATGGCCAAGCGCCTGGACGAGATGCCCTGGGGAGAAGAGAGGTGGAGGGGAGCAGGGAGACCCAGGAGGCGGGGCGTGTGAGTGGGAGGGGCGTCTGGCACCTTGAAGCCCGGGGGAGGGAGCTCTAGGTGGGGGAGGCGGGGGCAGCTCTCTGGTGGGGGCAGGGGGACAAAGGCCTGAGTGCTGAGGGCTGCACGGGAGGCCCCGAGGCCTCAGGGTGACCCACCAGGGACAGGAGACTACTTTACCATGTGACAGACTGTCCCTTGTACAGTTGAAAGTCCCTCATTTGTTTGTCCCGTGGGCTTGGATTTTGCTACGTGATCTGTCAGTAAAACCGTTCATGTTTCTGTGCCTCACTAGATGCTTCTCCTTTCTCGTGTGGTCAGCCCCAACTACGTGGGCAAGTCCGGGTGAGGACCGTGACCTTGCCTCCCCTTCCAGCGTCTGCTGGGGCCGCCAAGGGCCTGGGGTCCAGGACTCCCCGGCCCCGCTGGCCTGCCTCCGCCCTCACGCAGGGGTGTGGGGCCATGTCTGTGCACCCGCTCGGGGACGCTCCCGGAGGGCCGTGTCCACGTTGGGGTCAGGGCGGTGTTCCCGCGTGTGCCCGTGTGTGAAGCCCCATGGGGGCACGGGCAGGGCGGAGGTCAGGGAGGTCAGGGACGGCACAGGGGTGGAGGCACACTCGGGGCCTGTCTGCTGACCCCACCTGCAGTGGTGCTGCTGTGCAGGGAGGCATGAAGTCGGCCCTGGAGAAGAGCTCCCCCCTCACAGCCCTTTGCTCCCGCATCACTCGGTGAACTGTCGTGAGCGGGGGCCGCCGAGCGATCGGGTGGGCCCTCTGTATGGCCGTACCGTGCTTTGTGGCCCGGCGCCTAAAATCCTAGAAGTGACTTCATTCCTTACAGTAAGAACATGACTCCCGGTTTTGTTAGCGTCTGTGTGTTTCATTTGGCCACGTTTATGCCTTCTTTTTAAGTGTATTTATTCGTTTTTATTGTTTGTTAAGGTTTATTCATTTTTCAGAGGCAGAGAGAGACAGAGCGTGGGGGGGGGGGGTGGGTGGCAGGGGCAGAGAGAGAGGGAGACACAGAATCCGAAGCAGATTCCAGGCTCCCGGCTGTCAGCACAGGGCGCGACGCGGGGCTCGAACTCACGAAACGAGAGATCGCGACCTGAGCCGAAGTCGGTTGCTTAACCGACTGAGCCACCCGGGTGCCCCAAAGCTCTAACATCTTCGTCCCCCTGTCGGCTCGCGCCCGGTGTCCTGCACAGGCTCGGAGGGCTCGGGGGTGTGCTCAGTGGGGTCCGATGGAGGCAGAGGAGGTCCACCCGTGCGTAGCGTCCGGTGGGGCAGACAGGGTGTCGACGTGCCACGAAGACAGGGCCTGCCCTGCCCTGGCCAAGCCTGGGCACTCGTGCAAAGCAGCCAGTCTCTTTCTCCTTGCTCCCCTCATTCATCTGAGGAAAGGATTGGACAGCGGGAGCCCCTTAGGTTTTGGGGACCTTTGCTTTCTCTAACTTGTATTACAAAAACAACCAATATTTTTGTCTTCCCATAAAAAATAGGAGGAGCATCATTTTGTCCTAACTACACATTGCCTTCTGTTTACCCCCTTTTCATGACATACTGCTCTAATCAAAGTCAGACTTCCTGATACAGGACTTCTCAGTATGTTTTCAGAGGACACTCGGGGGCGCCTGGGTGGCTCAGTCGATTAAGCATCCGACTTTGGGCTCAGGTCATGATCTCGTGGTTCGTGACTTCGAGCCCCGCGTCGGGCTCTGTGCTGATGGCTCGGGGCCTGGAGCCTGCTTCGGATTCTGTGTCTCCCTCTCTCTCTGCCCTTCCCCCGCTCATGCTTTCTCTCTCTCTCTCTCTCTCTCTCTCTCTCTCGAAAATAAATAAGTGTTACAAAATCTAAAAAAACAATAAAATAAAGGACGCTCCAAGGAGGGCGAATGGTATGTGGCTTTTCCTAGCTTGCTTAACTGTGGAAAACGTTTTCTCGGAGAATCTGAGGGGACTGACTCTGTGCGGTTTGTTTTGGGAAGTGGCGACCACCCGCATTTGCGCTGGCAGAGGGATTTCGCCTTCCGTTTTGGGGCCTTCACGGACTTCATATGTTTCAGTCCCCCGTTCAGAAAGAGGACGGCTTTCTTATCAGAAGCAGCTGCGGTGACAAGGTCATCCCTGTTCACGCTGTCCAGCTGTCACCAATCCAGTACAGTAATTGTTGACAGGGGAGAGCATTACCTTAAGAAAGGGGTTTTTCCCCCCCCAGAGTACTTCCCCCCCAGTGTGTACCTTTGTTTAAAAAAACCCAGCAACTGTGACAGCTCTCGGATTTCTGTGATCAGAGCCCAGCAGCTAAATAAGGTTTTGTTTGTTAGTATTCTAAAATTCTCCTTCAGAAGTTTGGAGCACAGTCGTTTGAGTTGACCTTAGAATGTGTTTATGAAACTCGATGTCTTTGGAAGTAATGTGGGGCAGCTGTCGGACGCCTGCCTGGTTTCTGGAAGGAGGCAGGGCGCGGGAACCCGCCCCATCTGAGCACCTCCGGACCCCGGGTGCCCGTTCTCCGCTGACAAGGGCCCCAATTCCCGTATTTATCACGACCTGTCTTCTCGAAGCACATCTGGGAAGCCTGCGGCTTCCCTCCTGACCAGGGTAGGAGCCGGGCCGGGCAAGTGTGGGGCCCAGTCTCCGGAACAGTAAGCAGAGTCAGAGAGGACCCTCGAATATTTACTTTGGAGTTTAGCACTGTGCCTGAGTTCAGGAACCCTCTACAGAGTAGGGAGGAGAAGCCGTTCAGCCGTGTGGTTTCCCTGAGATTGGGAATGTCCGAGATGGCCTCAACCCACTTGTGGAAGTCTCCCGCTCATTAGGAGTGAGGTGTTGGGAGAGTGACGTACAGGAAAGGTCATGCCAGACCTTCTTGACATGTTGTGTAATAATGGCTTCAGGGGCAGACCCCAGGGATTTGTCGCCTCCATACAGCACCCAGGGCTCATCCCAGCAAGCGCCCTCCCCAATGCCCATCCCCCACGCCCATCCCCCCACCCACTCCTCCATCAACCCCCACTTTGTTCTCTGCATTTGGGTCTCTTATGGTTTGTCTCCCTCTCTGTTGTTTTTTTTTTAATTTTTTTTTTAACATTTATTCATTTTTGAAAGGCAGAGAGAGACAGAGCGCAAATGGGGGAGGGACAGAGAGAGAGGGAGACACAGAATCCGAAGCAGGCTCCAGGCTCCGAGCCGTCAGCCCAGAGCCCGACGCGGGGCTCGAACCCACGGACCGCGAGATCGTGACCTGAGCCGAAGTCGGACGCTCAACCGACTGAGCCACCCAGGCGCCCCTCCCTCTCTGTCTTCATCTTATTTTTCCTTCCCTTCCCCTGTGTTCATCTGTTGTGTGTCTCAGATTCCACAAAGGAGTGAAGTCCTGTGATATTGGTCTTTCTCTGACTAATTTCGCTTGGCATAGTTCCCTGTAGTTCCAGCCACGTTGTTGCGACTGGCAAAACCTCATTCTTTTTGATCGCCGAGGAATACTCCACCGTAGATTCCACATCTTCCTTGTTCATTCACCAGCTGGTGGATCTTTCAGACCTTCTTGTTCGTTACGTTAATGCTCATCCTGGGGAACGTGATCCCGTGAGAGCTGGGGCATCGGACGGGCCCTGTCACTGGCTCATCCTGTGGCCTGTGGTGATGCTTGGAGGCTCCCTGGGCCTCAGTGTCCTCGTGGTGAGTGGCGGGGCCATGCAGGGCTCTATATCCAGGGTTCTGAGTCCAAATTCAGGATGGGGAACAGTCTTTGCCCCTGAGGACGAACGCCCAGGTGGCAGGGGCCGCGGGGGGCTGACTCCTGCCTCTCGGTGGGTTTGCTGCATCCGGGCGGTTTTGCTTTCCGTGGTGCTTGTTCCCCTCAGGTTTTGGCCACGCTGCTGCGTCCCTGGAAGTCTTACCTGCCTCCAGGTGTCCCTCCAGGTGTCCCTATGAACGCTGCAGATCTGTGCCCTCTTTCACCACCTCGCTCTGCGTAAGGGCGCCCCCTAGAGGCTTCTTCCGGTACTGCTGGGTGACTTTCTTGCTCGTTCCTTTCGCGGCATTGACAGACCCTCTCTTGTCTGCATTCCAGAAATGGCTTCAGACATCCCTGGATCGGTGACATTGCCTGTTGCCCCCATGGCGGCCACGGGACAGGTGAGGATGGCGGGAGCCATGCCCGCCCGTGGAGGAAAGCGGCGTTCCGGGTAAGCACCCTCAGCGTTTCCAGGAATCCGGCTTAATATGTGTTGGCCAACGCTCTCGACCCGTTAGGGCAATAGTGTCTCTCCCCCTCCGGAGAATCAAAGCTCAGCGGTTTGCATGCTGTTTAGATTTTGCAAGATCCCCAACTCTGCGCGTGATTTGCACCCAGCTGGGACCTTCTGTTTGCTTGTCCTTGTGATGGGGAGGTGGGTCGCGGCCCCCTGGGCCCTGGTCAGGCCATCTCTGGGAGGGGGCGCCCCTCCGTCCCCCTGCCTCCGCACGCCAGCCGGGGGGGGGGCAGGCTGCAGGCCTGAGCTCCGGGCGGGTGGCGAGGACCCCCCTGGTGCTCTGCCTCTGCTCTGTCCTGTGCAGGAATTTGTAGGAATTCCTTTCGAAACCTTGGCTACAGCCCGGCAGCTGAAGGCCAGGCGTTTGCATTGTCTGTGCTGCTAATGACGCCTGCTGAAGGGGTGCAGGCCAGGGCTGGGGGCGGGGGGTGCCGGGCGGACATGGCCCTTGAACTGGGGGGACGGAAAACCACATCTCGTCATGAGCGTAGCACCTGTGGTCCCAGACGCAGTCTCAAGAACGAGCCAGCTGACAGCAATCCCTGCAGGGAACATGGGACGGACGTTTTCACACCCCGTCTGCCCTTTGCCCATCAAGTCAGTGTTGTCCCCAGCGAAATGGCTGATGACTTCCTCCTGACGGACATCAGTCTGTCACGGTGCGCCGCGTGGCCCTTACGCGAGGGGCCGAGATTTCCAAGTGTGTCGGGGGGGTTGCAGAGGCCGAGAGGCCGAGCGCAGGGCCCGCCCCAGCTGTCCCGCGATGCCCGGCCGCTCGCAGCGTGCAGGTGCAGTGACCCCACAGCCACAGGGCCGGTCCTCATGGCAGGACCGTGGTGAGCAGAGTGGGTGCTGGAGCAGAACCCCCACACCGGCCGTGGGGTGAGGCTGAGGCCCCGCCGTGCCACTGCAGGGGTGCGGGTCCGTCCACCCCTCAACCGACTTGTTTTTTAACAGATTCCAGGTGTTTTGAACATACTTTATTATTTTTTTTATGTTTATTTATTTTGAGAGAGAGAGCTCACCAGGAGGGGAGGGGCAGAGAGACGGAGAGAGAGCATCCCAAGCAGTCTCCGCCCCATCAGTGCAGAGCCTGACACGGGGCTCAGACCCACGAATCGTTGAGATCAGGACTGAGCTGAAACCAAGAGGCGGATGCTCAACCCACTGAGCCACCCAGGCGCCCCTGAAATTATTAAAAAAATGTTTTTAACGTTGGTTTATTTTTGAGAGAGAGAGAGAGAGCATGAGCAGGGGAGGGGCGGAGAAAGAGGGAGACGCAGAATCCAACGCAGGCTCCAGGCTCCGAGCCGTCGGCACAGAGCCCGACACGGGGCTTTGAACTCCGGAATGGCGAGATCATGACCTGTGCCTGTGGGACACTTAACCCAATGAGTCACCCAGACGTCCCTGAAATTATTTCAAACGTGTGGCTTCCTCACTTCCGTCCCTTGGAGACAGAGCCCCATGGCTGGCCTCGTCCTTTCTAACAAGAGGCCAGATGGTCAGGCCCAGCCCGTGGTTTGCAGGGTGATCAGCCCCTCGGTACCCGGGGCTGGCGCTGAACCTCCGGGAGTCCTGCCCCCCTTCCCGTCCCGCTCGGGGCTGGGCCACATGGGCCCGCAGCCCACATCTGGACCCTGACTTGTGCTTCCGGCCCTGGCTGGCAGTTGGCTTGTGGTCCGTGTCTCCTCTGCAGAAGTTGCCCTCTGCAGAAGCAGCTTCCCTTCCCGAGCAGACCACACACAGCACGTCCTGGAGGTCGGCACCACCCCTGCCCAGCACGTCCAATGTCAGGAAAAGAAAGGAGGGGCGCCTGGGGGCCTCGGTCGGTTGAGCGTCCGACTTCAGCTCAGGTCATGATCTCGCGGTTTGTGCGTTTGAGCTCCGTGTCGGGCTCTGTGCTGACGGCTTGGAGCCTGGAACCTGCTTCGGATTCTGGGTCTCCCTCTCTTTCTCTGCCCCTCTCCTGCTCAAGCTCTGTCTGTCTCTCTCAAAAAAAAAAAAGTTAAAAAAATTAAAAAAAAAAAAAGAAAGGAGAGGTTCAGGAGGGGCTATGGTACTGACCACTGGCCGCCTGTGGACAAGGCATGAGCCCTTTGCCACAGATCAGGAGGCCTGTCCTCCGCGGTCCTCCCTCGTGAGGAAGGTGCCGGCTTCCTTCTCCCCGTCATGGGGGGGGGGGGGGCGAGCACACTGTGGCTCCTTCTGCTAAAACTCCAGTGACTTGGGGACTCGGCCCCTGTGTCCAAGCAAGGGAGTGTCCATTCCCACAGGGCTCCGTCCAGAGAGCTTCTCACACCTGGCGTTTTCACCGGTGCTGAAGCTATGTGATCGAGGCCCCTGCTCTACTCTTGCGAACACTCTGGCCGCAGCCTCAACACTGAGACAAACTCAAAGGAGAGCGTGATGGAGGTCACGCTCATCAGCACGCAGGTGACCCCACGGCAGGGCCCTGCTTCTGTCCCAGGACAGACGCCTTTATCCACGGAATGTGGGGGTGCGCTGGGAGCCACAGGCAGGGGGGGAGGGAGAAGAGAGAAGGGGCCCGGGTGTCGGGGAAAGGAAGCGGCAACGGGCGGGGGCCCTCTGCCCGCCCTCCGCCCCCGTCCGGGGCTTTCTGGTGGAGGAAGCGTCCGGAATCCCGGGACGGCCACCCGGCCGTCCCCGCAGAGCCGGCCCCTCGCAGGCCTTGGACCCGCCTGGCCGCCTGCCTGGCCCGTCCCCGAGGACCCTCGGGGCTTGGATGTCCTCGCCCTGCCCCGGCAGCCTTCCCCGGGAGCTGCGGGCAAGCCGAGCGCCCCGCTGGCCGCCGGGACACAAGGTGAAGGTTCAGGAGTTTCAGATTCTTTGCAAAGTGATTCCACATGTGGGGGGTGGGGGGGCGCTGAAGGGAGTCACTTTGTTCATCTTTGCCGAGATCCCCCCACCCCGATCTCAGGGCCATGGGTGGGGGGCACTTCTGGTCGTGGGCGGGGGCCTCGGGCTGGCCCAGCGTCCTCCCCTGCTGCCCCCTCTCCTGCAGAGCACGGGCGAGCTCCGTCCGCCGACTCAGCTTTGCGGACGAGTCATGGTCGCGACTCGGTCTGTCCTGGGGCCGCACACGGCCGGCTCTTAACTACTCGCGCGCCCAGAGCAGCCTTTCCCGGCCTCGTACTGAGGTACGAGTTCTTGCTCGTTGGCAGGAAAGTGAGGCAGTGCGTTTTCAGCCCAACGTTTTGTACCGAATTCTTGAAAGCGAACACAGTAGGACTCAGAAGTCCCGTTTTGGTTCTCTCCGTTGTTATCCAGAGGCTTCGTGACAGAGGCACTTGGAAGACACAAAGCCAAGCGTGATTGACTTAGAGCTTCTACAGCAGAAGAAATAAGCCTCGTGATTGTCGTGTTTGAAGTCGGGGTGTGAAGGGGTGACAGAGACCCAAAGGCAGCGTCCTGGTTGTGGCCGTGTCCCCAGGAGCTAGGTTTCCTGTGCTGCTGAGCAGGGAGGCCCGTGAGGTCAGGTGACTTGTCCTGAGGGTTTGGCCCGTTGTCTGTGCACTGATTTATCTGCTGGGCTCAGCCCCGTATCGTGCTTTTCCGAGTTACCGAATCTCATCGCTGTACACGTGTGGTCCCGTGTGCACACGAGGGGAGGCACGGTTTCGTGGTCTCTAATCGTCTGCGGCAAACCCTGGCTCCCGAGCTCCTGCTGACCCCAGGGAACTCTGGCTCCAGAGCAGGGCCGTCCCTCCCCCGTCCCCTGGCTCTCTCGCCGGAGCCACAGCTGACCCGGCCCCAGCGGGGACCGCGTACCCCGCCCGGATGGCTCACGTCCCCGTCTGTCTGCGCCAGCGAGGTCCCCGTAGAGATCGGAGCTGTCTTCACGAAAACCAGGGTGACCAAGCGTCCTGGCTGGCCCGGGACGCCCCCAGTGTTAGCACTGGCGCCCGGCGTCCTGGGAGCCCTCTCAGCCCGGGAAGGTCGGGATGTCTTGTCGCCCCAGACACGAGGACGGGGGGCTGACGAACGCACGGCGTCTTGCGGGAGCCCGATTCTCACACTCCTGTCGGCGTGCCCTGACCGGCATCGTGCAGATAACAGAGCATCTCACACTGGCTGCAGGTTTTGGCCAAGTGCTTACCTAAATCCTCAGGAATTCTGAAAATTTTGAAAATGCAGCGTCTTTTCCTTGACACAGAGTCTCTTGCAGTCGGGGGCTTAGGTCATCTTTGTGCGGACCGCTCAGTTGCGCTGTCCCGCGGGGAGCGCTAGGGGGCAGCGTCGCTCTGTGGCTCCGCAGAGGACGGTGGGGGGGATTTGGTGGCGGCATTTTTGGTGGCTCTCTGGATGTAATTCCTGGTGAGGGTGGGGAGCCGGCTTCGTGACGGTGCGGCGTCACGATGGCTTTGCGCCATTTGGAGAGCCACGCGTTCGGCCCCCATTTGCCCACCACGCAGGCGAGCCTGTGGCTGGCGCCTGGCACCCTGGCACCCAGGCGTCACAGGTCTGTCTCTGCAGTGGTGCGTACGTGGCCCTTCAACTCTCCTTTCCCTTCCTCAGCACTTTTCTTCGCCGCCGCGCCTGCCCTTTGTGCCCGGGGGTGTTTGTCGTCACTGCCGTGTCCCTACTCTTGCCTCGCGCCTTCTGTTCTGTCCCCGGCAGCTAGTGTGGCCCGGGCGTCTGGACATAAGGGATTCCAAACCGGCATTGGATCCCATCGTCAGGGCAGCAGATTAGGACTCTGGCCACACCGCACGGAAAGCAAAACGAAAACAACCAAATGATCCCGTTTTAAGAAGAAAATAGTCCTTTGCCCTAAGTCCAGTCCCAGAGTCCCCCAAGTTACCCCGAAGCCAGAGAATACGATTTATCTCATGAGGGGCCTCTCTCGTGCGTGTGTGTGTGCGTGTGTGTGTGCGCGTGCCTGGGGATGGCCCTGCCTGTGCACCTGGCCTTTCCCGGTGGCCGGGGCGTCCTGTACCTTCCCTGAGCCACCGCTGCCCACCTGGGGCTGGAGGTGGGGATCGTGTTCCCCACGAGGCCGGCCCACCTTCCGCCCCTGGGCCCAGTGGCTCCAGCGGGGGCTTCTCGGCTCCGGCGGCCGGGCGGCTGGCCGTCCTCTGCGTGGAGCCCACGGGACCACACCTCACTGGCCCCTCAGTCCCACTGGGAACGGGGTGGGCAGTGCAGTGGCTCGGGCTTTCCCCAAGGAGCCCCCCTCGGCCCGAATGGCCAGGACATCCATACGATTTCTCATCTTGCTCCCGGGAGATTCTGGGCGCAGTTTGTCCGAATTAACTGCCCCAGCATCTTGAGGATGCTGTTGCAGGGCATTGGTGTTCTCAGGGGAGTTTGGGGTATCAGTTAAACGAATGCCTCTCAGGACTGTTTTATGTGTGTGCGGAGAGGCCCAGGGAGGTGGGGTCCTGAGGATTCGGTGGGTTTCAACAGCAGACAAGTTCTTTGAGCAGCTCAGTCCCCAGGTTTCTCCTCTGCATGCGTTTGTTTGGGTTTGGACCTTAGGGGATAGCGGCCTTCAACGCCCCTTTCCCTCGGACTCCTCCAGAGCGGCCACGTTCTCAGGCAGCACGGCCTGTGCGGGTCCCTTTATCGTCCTTAAAGCTTCCTGCCTTAGGGCCCCTGGGGCGTTTGTGGCCTGCCGATGATATGCCAGGCAACAGTGCAGGATGCAGTTGTGGAACAAACCACGTGGCGGGGAGCAGGTGCCCCAGAGCGGCAGGGGGGGGTGACATCAGGCACCGCGGACCTTTGCAGGGCAGCGTTTGCAAGCCGCCGGCGGCCCGTGGGGGCCCCTTTGCACAAGTCCCCGACCACGTAACGAATGGCGCATATATGCACGCCCTTCCTTTTGCCCTTTCCTGTACCGAACCCGTTGGCTGACCGCGTGCGAGCGTTTACCAGACAGCTGGGGCTTGGGAGGGTGGGGCATTTGTCCCCCTGCAGGGAGCCCCCTCGGTGCCAGCAGCTCGGGTCGCCAGTGATGTGTCCTGCCTGTAATGAGTCTCCTCGTGCTCTTGACTTTTCAGGCTGGACTTTGACGACGAAGACGGAGAAGGACCCAGCAAATTTTCCAGGTGAGTTTGCTCTACGCCCCTCGGATTCCAAGAAGCCACAGCCGGCTGCCACCGTACTGGGACACCCAGGGAGGGAGTGGCTGTTGTCGCTGGACAAGCCGTTGCCTGTAGTCGGGCCCCTTGCTTGTCCCTCATCCCGGGCCCGTGTTTGACCTAGTGACAGGCAGCTGGCGGTAGCCCTGCCCGCACGCCGGCCAGATCGTGGAGTCCGGTCACCGGGGCAGGATTGTTGGTCTCTCTTTAAACAACGATTGCCGAGCATTACGGGCTCCTTTTTAAATCTCTTCCTAGAAATATTTTTAAAGTCTATTTTTGAGAACGAGAAAGCACACACGTGTGGGGGAGGGGCAGAGAGAGAGGATCCCAAGCAGGGTCCACGCCGTCAGCACTGAGCCCGATGTGGGTCTTGATCTCACAACCCTGAGATGATGACCTGGGCCGAAACCCAGAGTCGGACGCTTAACGGACTGAACCCAGCCACACAGGCCCCTGGGCCCCTTTTTAAAAGACCTAGAGCTCAGGTTTAGAGAAAAGATTCGGCCTCTCCTAGCACGGACAAGAAGGGGAAGGGAAGGCAGCGGGTGGCCGGGACGCGGCACTGTGAGGTCCTGGGGGCCGTGTTCCTCACCGGGCACGTTGACAGCGTGGTTAACGGGGCTCAGGGGCCGTCCTGAGTGCAGACCGCCTCCCGGAAGGGCGGGGCCGCGGATGCAGGCAGGCGGTCAGCTATCGCGTACAGGAAGGGTAAGGCAGGCGCAGCCCCTCGGCCCGTCCCTCTTTGTCTTTTCTCTTTCCTCTCTTTTTTTGCGTTGTTTTGTGTGCGTTACACTAGGCGGTTTGGCTGTGTGGAGAGAGAGGCACGGATCGCTCGGTCCTCTTGGCGAAAGTGCCTGCCCCATCCCTGATCCTCGCTGTGGAGGGACTTGAAACCCGGCTCCGGGTGACGGGTGCCTTCCTCTGGCGACTGCACTCCACAGTTTATGTTGACGGCCTTGGTGATTTCTTCTAGGTTTTTAGAAGGATGATGTCCGTGAGGAGCCCCAGGCCCACTGACCTCCCCCGTTTGCTGGCCCCCACAGCAGTTATTTTTGGGTACGGTTCTTTTCGCCCACGTCGTGGCTGTGAACTGAGCACATGTCACCCCAAATGGAGAGGAACACACGTCCCGTTACTATTCGGGGCCTCTTGGCGTCTGCACATAGTAAACATACCTCCTGGAGGCACTGTCCTCCCCAACCTGGTCCTCCCGTCCTCAATGTGGCCCCGGGGGAGACCACAGAGAGGAGACGGAGAATACTGTGCTCTCTAATGACCCCGGAGTTTTCTAATTGAAACAAGACGTGAGTTTGAGTCACAGAAGCATGTAGTGTTTTCCCTCGGTGTGGACAGAGCTCCAGCTTGGACGCCCACTTGTTTCTTGGGAAAAGCTTTACATTTAGAAAAAAATTTTTTTAACGTTTATTTATTTTTGAGAGACAGAGAGAGACAGAGCACAACTGGGCGAGGGGCAGAGAGCGAGGGAGACGCAGAATCGGAAGCAGGCTCCAGGCTCCGAGCTGTCAGCACAGAGCCCGACGCAGGGCTCGAACCTACGAACTGGGAGATCATGACCTGAGCCGAAGTCGGACGCTTAACCGACTGAGCCCCCCAGGTGCCCCTAGGGAACAGCTTTAATTGCAGGGAGCGCTTTGTTCCCGAAATGGGAGTAGCCCTTGGACGTAAGGGCACATGGCTCCCTGTCCTGGTCCAGCCTTGGTCCAGCCTGGTCCTCCCTGGCCTTACCCAGCCTCCCTTCGTAAGGAGACAGCGACCCCCTCCCCCGCCCCCCGGGTTTCTCCAGTCAGAATCCCCCTTGAGACGACATGGCACACCGTGTCGAGCTCAGGAGACCGTGATCCCCGGGGCCTCAGGACAGAGAGGAGGAGAGGTACCGAGTGACATTTGCCTGACATTGAGGATCTGAGTCAGGGATGAAATCACAGGGCAGGCTACAAAGAGCTCATTGTATGGAGGCCCATCTTTAAGAACAAACCTTAGATTCTGGGCAGCTATCTCATCAGCCCGCCCGTCCGCAAGTCAGTTTTTCCACAGCCAGAGTTCACAGCGCGGCCTCTGCGGGCCGTGTCCTTCCTTCCACACTTGAGAAACGAGGGGGAAAGACGGGACGTGTTTCAGCAGGAGTCGGGGCCGCACCACTGTGTCACGGGGTGGGGAGTGGTCCACGGACCGGGCAGCCGGCGGGTGCATCCCGGCCGCTCGGAGCTGGGCCAGCCGGCAGAGACCATCCCCAGCCCTCACGCGGCCAGCGGCCAGGGTGCCGTGCGGAGCAGGCTGGAGAGGCCGCTTCGGGTGGCCTCTGGCGGCCGTGTGCGCGGCATGCCTGGGGTCTCTCGGCATCCCGCCCCTCTGCTCACGGTCAGCCGGGAGAAGCCCCCCAGGGAGGCCCTGGAAGAGAGGGTGGCCAGGTGCCGCCCCGCACCCAGTGCAGATTTGTGACTCAGAATCCGGCCAGGGTGCTGAGCCGCGGCTTCCGGCCCCTGATGTTTGCTCAGCCAGCTTTCCCAGGCTTTCTCCAGGGTGGTCCGAAAGTCAAACCCATCATCAGACGTCATGTCTCAGTTTCTTATTTGGGAACTATGGTCACTGTCACATAGAAGGTAAGTCATGGCCATTTTCTTAGAGGGACAGCCAGCTGGTTGGGTAGGAGGATGCGGATTTGCCACAGATGCAGGGTCAGGGGTGAGGCAGGTGCACGAAGCGGGGGCAGGGGCCCGGCTCAGAGGGGGTGGGGTGAGGCCAGGGCCGGGACGGATGAGGACCAAGTCTCCATTCTCAGGACGGAGCCTCCTCGGTCTGAGGTCTGCGGTGTGGAGTGGGCTCTAAGGTTTTCCGCCCCCTTCTCTGTTGGCATCCGTGGGATCCAGCCCGGGTCACCCCAGACTTGTCTTGGGCACGCCGTGTCGCCTCTGCCGGCCCCTGGACAATGAGGGGGCCGGAGGCAGGGCAGGGCGGGCGTGCATTGGAAGAACGGTGCAGGTTCCACGGGCACCTGAGAGCTGATGCGGGCGGGGGGGGGGGGGCCGTGTTCCAACGGTGGGGGTGCAGCCGTGGGAGGGGCTGGCTGCGGCCTGCAGGAGGGGGAGGGGACCGGAGGTGGGCTACGTGCCATTGGGCCCCACACCGTGCCGTGTCTGCATGTGCAGCCGATGGGTGACCGTGACTCGGGCCTCGAGGGCGATAGAGACGGGAGGCCTGAACGTCACAGGAGGCGCGATTTTTGCCAAAGAGGCTAGAGAAGCAGGGGTGCAGAGTGACCTTGCTTCCGGGGCCGGGTCTGGGGAGGACGGCCTCCGTCGAGAGCACGGAGCCTGACCGCACAGCCGCCCCGCGAGTTCCCGTGTCAGTCAGGGACCCGGGGGAACCGATCACGCTCCAGAAAGCGTTTCTGCAAACATGAGTCTCCCCGGCAGCCCGGAGTGGGGCAGGCCCTCTCTCCGGGAGGCCACCGCGAGCCCCGTCTCCACCCCCCGCCTGTGTGGGTGGTCCTGGCCCACCTGGGAGGTGAGCACCTGTCCTGCCCCGGCCCCCAGCAGGGCCTGCAACCCCAAGCCTCCTCCCCACGCCTCTTCCTCCCCCACCCCCGCTGCCGCCCCGTGGTGCATTTTCTGGTGGGTCCGGGGTTCCTTCCCGCGTGCGCCTGCAGCCGGGCTCGGCCACCAGCAGTGGGTGCTGGCTCGAATGTCACTGCAGGAACACCTGACGCCCCGGAGCCGCCATCAACCGTCAGACCTAGACGCGGTGCTCTTCGCGTGATTTGCACGTGTGTGTGTGTGCACACACGTGTGCCCACGCATACTGGTTCATGAAAAGAAAGGAAGGGAAACGTGGCCAAGTCAAACCCTTTTGACGTTCGATTTACAACTTCCCTCCCAACCTTTCATCCCTGCCCCTGCGTGTTATCAACCTGGTTTTCTGCCGTATTCGGACTCACTCTGGACCCCGGCTCTAAACACCCCAGAGACCTTGCCGGCTTTCTCACACCTGTTCTGTGAACCCGGCCACAGTGCGTGGGGCGTCCTGTAAGCCTGGAATCAACCCCCCCTGGAGGCTTTACGAGGCTCTCTCCCCCTTCAACGAATGGGTCTAAGCGACCTTCCTGAGGCCCCACCCCGTCTCTGACGTGTCTTTTTCCTGGGACGCGTAGGGCACCCGGCTGCACTGGTCCCCAGCCACTGCTTCTAGCTGTAGGAGCCTCGCCGAGGAACCTCTAGCATTATCTGAAAGGAAAGCTGTTCGTGAGAGGAAAGTTTCCACTGAGTCTGCCTTTTATCCTTCATCGCACCTGTTCTGATACTTTCCTCGTGATTTCTGTGCGGTATTTACGCTCAAGAGCACGTTTTTGGTTTGGTAGGTGGTGATGATGCTTTAGTTCTCGTCTTTCCCTGTGAATTTGCCACCTGTCTCATTTATACGTATGACGACTAAAACCCCGTTGGTCCGGGGAAAAATCCGTGTGGCAGATGTGTCCTGCAGAGACCTTCCCCGGCGGAGAAAGCGGAGGGCGGTTGGTTCCCAGAACCCTTTGCCTGCGCATCCTTGGGAAGCCGGGCAGTGTGTTTCCAGGTGGGAGGACACTCCTCGCCCTCCTGACGCAGAGGGGGTGGCCAGGAAGGAGGAGGGGTTCCCCTCCACCCGCCGACCTGCCGCCCGGTGTGGGACACATGCATTGGCCCCGGGAGCGCTCTTTACGGCAGGGAGAAGTCCAGCTGAGCCTTCCTGGCTCCAGAGCAAAGACCCAAGGTGGACGTTTCCAGACTTTCCCGACGCTCTACGCCTCGGCGTCCTTGGAGCTCACGACCCAGATAAGCGGGGCAGACCTTGGCAGGGCCACACGGTGACCAGGGCATTGAGTTGGGGGTTCTTGCAGACTCAGCAGTTTGGGGTTGGGATCTGGGTTAAAACGCTTCGGAATGAGATCCGTTTTCCGGGGAGCAGGGTCTCTAACATCAGGCCCACGTGGGCCGGTCTTCCCTTCGTATGAGATGTTTGGTGCCCACGTGATTGACGTGGTTTTGATGTCCTTCTTACCTTGTTCGGCTGCCCCCCTCCTCCGTTTCCGTCCTGCAGAGATGAATTAACCGTGACTTGCGGTGACAGTGCCCGGAGAACAGCGGGACTTTGTGGGGAGCGGGGAGGAAATCATTTCTGGGGTCACATGTAGTCCCGAGCTGTGTCCCTTGGAAGCCGCCGGGCATTTCCTCCCCCATGACGCCTGTCAAGGCAGGGGCGTTCCGGCTCTGGATCCGGGACTGGTGAGTGCACTGGGGAGGCCTGGCTCAGTTCCTGCTAAGTCAGTACCTCTGAGCCATGGGGCCCTCTGCCACAGAGGGTGTGGGGAGGGTCCAATGTGGCTGTTGAGGCCTTGGCGAGCCAGAAGGTGCTATGTACACGGGGAGGCTGTGTGTCCTGCCAGGGACAGGGATGACCAGAGGCTGGGCCTGGCCCCTTCTTGGGAGGGTCGGCCTTCTCAGTCCCCACCTCTCTGTGCTTCATGGGGACCTTATCTTCAGCCTGGACGTGTGGCTGCCTTTCGCCTGGCAGAATCTGCCTTGTATGGCTCCGGGGGGCAGGGCACCTGCCCACTTCCCAGGGAAGGAGTGTCCCTTCCCCTTCTGGAGAAGCCTCAGATGCCAGGGAGGGTTCCCGGCTGGATGTGCCTCTGCGGATCCCCCAGAGGGCCTGGCCAGCCCCAGCCTCATTATGGGGCTGCACAGAGTGGCTTTTCTTAGGCTTCCTCGGCTCTCCAGACGTTCTGCCCTGCTGCCCAGGAAGGGCTGGCCGGGACAGGAAGGGTGTTCCCTGAACGCCCAGCAAGATACAGCCTCCCTTCCTGCTGTCAGGAGGAGGGTGCGCGTCTGCCGTTAGGAGTGCCTTTGGGCAGGAGACGGGAGGGAAGCTCATCCAGGGTTCCCATCAGGAGTGCAGGCTTGGGTGGGCACAGGCTGCATCCTGCATCACAGCTGCTGTCCCTGAGCGGCCAGAGTTCCTGCCCGATGTCGTACCCCCTTTGGCAGCCCCAGGCAGCATTCTCTGCACACCGTCTCCCCACCTGTCTGCTTTGACAAGGTGCAGGCTGGCCTGGGGGGGTAGGGGGTGGGGCGAGGACACCACCCTGAGCAAGCTCACCCAGCCTTTCCCGGAGTCCCGGGGCCAGCACCCCCCCATCCCGCCTCCCGTGACAGGTGCACAGTGCCAGGCCCAGGTGGGGGGGGGGCCTGGGGCCAGGTGCGTCCCATCCCACCTCCCGTGACAGGTGCACGGTGCTGGGCCCAGGTGGGGGGGGGTCCCAGGCCCAGGTGGGGGGTCCCGGGCCCAGGTGGGGGGTCCCGGGCCCAGGTGGCGCTGGGCTGTTACTCTACTTCACCCTAAAGGTAATAATCCCGAGGTGGGAGCGCCCAGCCATCCCTTCTGCTGGGTTTTCTCTGCACGCATCATGGAGACCGATTCCAGCAACCCCTCAACAGTTCTTTTTAACCAATGGGCCATTCGCTGTTTAATAAGCCAGGAGCGCACCTGTCCTATCCTGGGCCGTAGAAACCCTGCCGGGCCTACAGGAGAGGTTTGTCCACGGTCTCGTCCGTCTGTGGCCCTGGGGATGGCGAGGCCACATGGTGCTTCTCCTGTAGGGCCGCAGGAGACACACATCCACGTGGAGCACAGCTCCGAGCAGCGGGCGTGCACCCACGTGCAGATTCAGGCGCGCGCACACGTCGGCTTTGCTTCCCGCGGCTGAGGGATCAGGTCTCCATTCTCTGTGCTTAGTGGAAACTAGTCGGGTGCGTGGGAACAATGACAAGGGCTCAGCACGCCCTTGGAGGTGAGACGGGGCCCTGCGGAAGCCTGTGCCCCACCCCCCGGAGGGCCGCAAGGGGTCTGTGTTTGAAGCGGCAGCCGTTCTGGGTCGGTGTTAGCGGACGCGCCGCTCGGTCCTGTTAGACGGCGACCGCTGGTCTGACGCTTGTCTTTCCCCCGCCCTGTTGTCGTGCTCTCGGGAAGAGAGAACCACAGCGAGATCGAGCGGCGGCGGAGGAACAAGATGACCCAGTACATCACGGAGCTGTCGGACATGGTGCCCACGTGCAGCGCGCTGGCCCGGAAGCCGGACAAGCTGACCATCCTCCGCATGGCCGTGTCGCACATGAAGTCCATGAGGGGCACAGGGAACAAGTCCACAGACGGCGCCTACAAGCCGTCGTTCCTGACGGAGCAGGTACCGTCCGTGGCCCGTCCGTGGGCCCGCGCGTCCCCACGGAGTCACTTGGGGAGGGGACGAAGTCACCGTCACCGGGGTGACACCAGCTGCGTGGGGAAAGGGGTTAAAGGTTGAGGGGTGGGTGGAACCAGGAAGTTGTGCTCCTTTCTTCGCGGCGGTGTTTGTCCATCTCTATCTCCTTTGCTTTTGCGTTTCCCGTAAACCTCGGTGAGGCATCTCTCCGAGAACACCCCGGGCTGAGTGTGCGGACGCGGGACCGTGTCCGTGTAAGCCACGTGCCGCCGTGCCGGCGAGTGGTGGCGATACCATCACGG
Organism: Prionailurus viverrinus; assembly: GCF_022837055.1. Lineage (NCBI taxonomy): Eukaryota > Metazoa > Chordata > Mammalia > Carnivora > Felidae > Prionailurus > Prionailurus viverrinus. Next base: position 2,887,104 of record NW_025927608.1, on the reverse strand, counting down.
TGGCAGCCCGGGAGCGGTCGTGGTGGTAATCGCGGCGTCATCACTGCCGGCTGCCAGCTCTCTGCCCGTTTTCGCGCTTCCTCCTCGTTCTAGCCGGGGGAGAGGCCGCTAGCGTTGGTCCCTGCTGTGTAGGCGAGGGCGTCGTGGCTCACAAAGGGTCCGGCCACCACTCAGAGGCAGAGCCGGGGCCTGGCACAGGTTGGCCGGGCCCCAAAGCCGTGCTTTCCACCCGTGACGAAGAGCTCGCACGCGGAGTGGTTGGCGGGATAGTGTTTTACCAAGTTTACAAACCCCTGCGTCCACGGGAAGGCCCGTGTCCCACTCTCAGCCCTGGCCTGTGCACCCGTCAGAGGCAGGTCCTCAAACGCTGCAAGCTTCAGTTTGCTCGACTCTGGAATGAACGGAGGCTTTTTGCGTCCCTGGCCCCGAACGCTTTTGCAGGACACATGGGCCGGTGGGTCTGGAAGGACTTGGTCCAGGGTGGTGGGCGTGGGACAGGCAAGGTGAGGTGGCTGTGGGAGAATGTGGGTGGGACTGAAGCAAGGGAGACTTTGAGGAGCCCGCAGAGCGTGGCCTCAATCCCCAGCAGTGCGGGGCCACGGGGGGGGCCCAGAGCGCACCCGGAGAGCCGGGGACGGGGCGCTTGACAGGAAGAGGTCGTGGGTGTGGGGCCGCGGGGGCGGGAGCGAAAGGCGTGACTAGAGACAGCCGTCTGCTCTGGTGGGGCCGGGCTGTGTCAGGTCAGGGGAGTGAGGTTCCGAAAAAGGACGAGAAAAGGGGCAGACGGGTGACTTCCGCTCTGTGGCCACAGGATCTCACCTGCCCTTTCCTGTCGTCCTGGCGCCTGACCTCGCACGTGTGAGGAGGCTGTGGCCTTGCCATGACCGTGACCCGGAGGACCCAGAGCCTGGCGGTAGGGGCCTGGCCGCCAGCCCCGTCTCCCCTCCGTAGGGTAGCCCCACACGCCAAGGCTCTGCTTCCCACGGGGCCTGGCCGGTAACGGGAGGTGGGAACCCCTGGCAGGTGACGGGGCAGAAACGTGTTACGTGCCCGTGAGCCACCAGGGTAAGAACAACGCTTTCTCTACGAGTCCCTTCAACTCACAACAGTCTTGCCGGGTCCGCCTTTGAAGTTAATCCTCATCCTTAAGTGACTGAGGATGGGGAAGATGAGGAGGGAGGCGGGTACTCTGCTTCCATGAGTCCGGCCCATTCCGTGGTCGATGGTGACAATAGCTGCATCTATGGGGCGCCGACTGTATGCCAAGCCGTTCCTGAGTGTCCACACGCAAGAGCTCATTCAGCGTCACAAAATCCCACCGGAAAAACCCGTGTGGAGAGACGGAGGCTGAGGACGGTACCGTGCCCGGAGGCACACAGCTGCGTGGGTTGAGAGGCACGTCTTTCCCTCCAGAACCCGTGCTCGCCCGCCTTCCTGTTGGTTTAACTGGCGCTCGGAAGCCCGTGACCTTGATTAGGAATCACGTGCTCCCGGAAGACAAAACTGCGGAGGGGTAGACAGAGGGGCCGTGACCAGGGTGAGGCTCCGACCCCTAGACCTTCCCGCAGCCTTCAGCCTCCGCCCCGTCCGCCGGCACACGGGATCCGCTGTTTCGCAGACATCCTGCTCCCCTCTCACGGTCCTACCGGTTGTGAGCTCTTGCGGTCCTGAACGTGAAGGTGTCAACCCATTCTCTGAGCTAAGGAAGCGGCGGGGAGACACAGATCAGCTGAAGGACGAAGCAAGGGAAGTGGACAAAACAAACTTTTTCTTAGAAAATCCCGTATAGTCCGCTTCCGCCCTAGGGTCTCAGGCCGAGGATGTTCAAGTTCTGACCCAGCCAAGAGCTCAGAGCTCCCCAGATTCTGCTCACCAGCAGACCCGCGTTTTCTTTGGGTCCTCGGAGCGCCCTGGGGCTGGGCCCCATGCGTCAGATTCCCGCGTGTGCTGTGGGCGCTTAATCGGTGTTACATTAGGGCGACATCCGAACCGAGGATTCCCAGCAGAAAGTGGCCCTTTGTGGCGGGAGCCTGCTGAGCGCATGGGGTGTTTGGAGGCGCACATGTGGGCGTGGGGCATGTGGGAGAGTTAGCTCCTCAACCCCCAGAGGGGCAGAGCACATTGCATCGGACTTGATGCGAAAATGACACGGGTAGGTAGGCTACACTTGGGCCGCCTTCAGGCAAAGAAGAGACATCTCAACAGAGTTGACTCTGCTCCGTTCACGCCCCTCTTGGGATGATGGCGGGGCTGCCCGCTGCCCGTTCACGGATTCCACGCAGCTTCCTTCCTGCCCGCGCTGACGTCATGAGCCCCGTGAGTCAGCGCGACCCCAGGGCTGGCGCAGCTAACCTTTCTTCTCGCCATAAAGCGATATGGGCAATGCTGTGTGCCCTGCTGCCTCCCGACGCTGCCCGGAGAGTGTCGAGGAGTTCTGGAAGTTCGACGGGTGCCCGAATATGAGGAGATACTCCCGTATCCACCGCCGGCATTGCACTCAGAGTGCAGGAAGGGGAGGAAGTGCACGCCAGCCGTGCGGGAGCGGTGGCTGGGACACTGCCCTCCTCACTGTCCCCTTTCTCTTGCCCTCCCCTCCCTTCCAGCAGCAGCACCTTCTGTACTGAGCCCTGTGCCCCGGGCTCTTCTTGTGCCCCAGCAACAGGACTGCAGCTTGAATATGTAGGTGAGGCGATTCACACCTATGGCAGCCCAGCACATTCTGGTGATCACTCCTTGCTTTCCAGCCCCTGCCCTGGGCAAGAATTTCCTTCTCTCCCTAAGAGAGGGCTGGTTTAGGCAGGGCCAGAAGTCTTTGGAGTAGCTGTATCTCAGAGCTAGGACAAGCTCTGTGCATTTTTAAGCTTATTTTTCAATAAGAAAAAAGCAATCAAAGTTTCTAAAACTGTGTATCCCAGCGAGGGAGCAAAAGTCAAAGGTTGCTGATAGGACAACTTAATGAGGCTGCGTTTGTCAGTGTTCTGTCCTAACCTCGATCTTCTCTTCCCAGGAGCTGAAGCACCTCATCCTGGAAGCAGCCGATGGCTTTCTGTTTGTAGTGGCGGCAGAGACGGGACGGGTCATTTACGTGTCTGACTCCGTCACCCCTGTGCTGAACCAGCCCCAGTCAGAGTGGTTTGGGAGCACCCTGTACGAGCAGGTGCACCCCGACGATGTGGAGAAGCTGAGAGAGCAGCTCTGCACCTCCGAAAACTCCATGACAGGTCAGTGCTGCCCCCTCCTGGAGGCTGTTTGAGTCTGGAGAGGGATGTCTTTCAGTAAACAGATCAGGAAGCTGGAGGTCAGAAAAAGCTGCCTAAAGGTGAAGCTGGAGGTCAGAAAAAGCTGCCTAAAGGTGAGGGGATCTATTTGACTTGGCTTGTGCAATGACTTCATTTACCTTGTAACATTTAAACAATTCGATTTTAATACATAAGGGTTTTTTTTCCCCGTCTCTATATTTTACCTGCAATTAAGGGATGTTGTCACTAGGAGGCGATGTTGCTACATTAGCCAGAACCACATGTTCGTAGGCATTTATTACCTGGGCCTTGCTTAGTTCCCTGCAACGAAGTTCCTTATTGTAACATCTAAATAAAGTCAGTTCTGCTATAACACAACATACGCATTCCTGGAAGTCACCGCGGTATGCAGACTCTGGAGATAAAAGCTGCAGCGGGAAGAGACGGGTTAGGAGCACAACACTCAAGACCGAATCACTGACAGATAAAAACAGGAATAGGAACCTGGTAAAAATGGGAGCATAATTTTGCACATTAAACGGTTAAGAAATTCATAAACGTGAACGTGGCACCAGGCCCTGAGACTGACGTGAAATTTACTCGTACAGGTGGGTCCTGGAAGGGTTGCCACTTGCGTGCTTTTGTGCGAGGACAGTCACGTGATGTTAGAAGTCAAAAGGTGGTCGTGACGGCGGATACAGGTGGCTTGTGACGCGCGACAGCCTGGGGGACCCGGCAGGTGTCTGAAGCGCGTGCGTGTGTGAGCCGCGTGCTTCTGTTCAGCTGGGTGCGCTTCTCTGTGTTCACGCAGCGTTCCTTGTGGACAGAAGCACACATAAGCGCACACAGAGCTCACATCAAACTCGGATTGTTCCCCAGCAGCTCAGTCGCGTTGGAACAAATTTGCATTTTCAGAACAAGCCACTGGGCCGTTGTGTTTGTGTTGCGCTGGGTGGTAGACACGTCTGTGCCCTCAGTTCTCTGCTGCACCGAGAGCCGCAGGGTCTCCGTCTACGTGTGTGTCCTCAGCAGGAGCCTGGTGAATGCGGGGGGGCGGGGGGTGTGAACGCTTTGCCCGTTGTGTCCATTTGCTAGGGCCGCCGTAAAAAATACCAGAGACTGGCGGCTGGCACAGCAGAAATTTATTTTCTCACGTTCTTGCACTCCGGAACACTCCGGAACACTCCGGAAGTCCAAGACCCAGGCCTTGGTAGACTGTGCTTCCCCTGAAGCCTCTCTCACCGGCTTATCCCTGGCACCTGCCCGCCGTGCCCTCACGTGGTCTGCTCTGTGCCCGGGTGCCCCCGATGTCTCTCTTCCTGTGAAGACATTGGTCAGATTAGGGCCCCACTCTCATGACTCTATTTAACATTATCTCCTTAAAGGCCCTGCCTCCACATATAGTCACATTCTGAGGTCCTGGGGGTTAGGGCTCCACCATACTCATTTTGGGGGGACACAGGCCGGCCCCTAACACTTACGGTAAGACTGAGGCGGACGTGGTCAGAAGTAATAGGAGTACAGCTGTTTCTGGACGATACTGGTAATGGTCTCGGTGTTGGTGTCAGTGACATGTAAGAGGGGGGTGGGGAGTTATGGGGACGGGGCCTGTGCTGTGCTCGCCTCCGCGTGGCCTGTAACGGTGACGCCTGGCCGGTCAGGGAGCTCCACGCACAGGCCGAGAAATGATGCTAAAACAGATTCTGCAGTCGCAGCCTCGAGCCAGATCAGAGAGCCCCATACAGCAATTCCAAGGGAGACGCTTTGTAAAGTTCGGCATTCCAGAGGGACTCGAGAAGGACAGTAAATCAACCAGGAAGTGTTGACAGCTGGAGTCACCTTTTCCGGAAAGAGCCGTCTGTCTTTCCCTACTTTCCCTAGGCTTCTGGGTCTGACCACAGGATGTGGCTTTTGGAAACTCAGTCAGGAGCCCCGCCTGGGGCAGATGGCAGAGGGGGTGATGGTCAGGGGGAGGTCAGGCTCTGGCCATGGGTCTAGCTGACTCACCAGACCTGGGTGGACACGTAATAAACCTCGGGGGTGATTTGGGGCCTTTGGCCACTGGGCTGGGGTCTCAAGCCCTCCCGTCCCTTCATTTCCGGCGTGGCGAGCAAAGTCGTGGCCCCCCTGGTGGGGGTCAGCGTGGGAGGGTGAGGGGCAGGGGGCCGGGCAGGTCGCTGGGAGTGGCGAGGGGGGGTGGCGCTCAGCCTGGCCTCTGGGCCTCTCCGTTGCACAGTCCATGCCTCAGCCGTGGGACCCACAGGGTGGGCTTGTGCCACGTGGGGGGCGCTTGGGGGGGGCATTGAACGTGCGCCCTAGGGGGGGGGGCGTGTCGTCACGGGACGGTGGGCCCTCAGTCCCCCTCACTGGACAGTGGGCCCGCCTTCCTCCCAGAGACCTCTGCGCTTACAGAAAAGTGGCTGTGCAGCCAGCCCGGGTTCAAGTGACAGAAAACCAGCCCCGACTGGCTTGAGTGACGCAGGGACTATCGCTGCCGGACGGCAAGGGCCTGCCGGCTTCAGGCGCAGACAGTGATCAGACGCTGGAAACGGAACCACGCTCCTCCCTCGTCGCTCGGGAGTCTGCACTTGCAAATCTGCCTCTTGGCAGAACTCAGTTGTAACCCCAAAATGCATTTGCAGGCAGACGCGGACGTGCACAGAGGGGAGAAAATCTGAGTCGCTGGGGCCCGCGTTTCTGGCTAAGGTCACACGGGATGGTCGCTGCCCTTGCCTCCAGCCCTTTGTGCTGCCCTGGGTGGTTTTGCTCTGGTTTTACGTGTTCGCGTTTTTGTCGGAGATCTTGCTGTCGAAGATGACCCCGGAGCGAAGGCTGATGTGCCGGCCGGGGTCCGCGAGGGCGGGCCGCCGTGTGCCTCACGGGAGAGACCCTCGTGTGTGGGTCAGCTTCTCGCGGGCACGAGTCACGGGGCTGGTGGCCGGCAGTGCAGGGTTACCGAGTCGGCGATACCGAATGAGGGGTCTCGGGGCAGAAACGCACCTGAGACACGGTTCCAAATCCCGGATGATGGCGGTGCTGCGCGCAGAGGCTTTCCAGGAGCTGTTGTCTCGGAGCAGCGGTCCAGTACCCGCTAGTTGGTGTTTGCAGTGACTTCGTAAAAGGTAACTACGCTGGCTGGGCGTGGTTTTCTCCATCTCCCGGCTTCACCTCTGTAGGTACGCCCATACACGAGCAGCCGAGCGTGTTTAATGCGTATGTTTTCGTGAGTCTGGTCGTCCGCACACACCCGGGGATACCATTGCCACCGTCGGGGTACTAAGCACATCGTCACCTCCAGAAATTTCCTGTGTTCCTTTGTGGCTTTTTCCTTTTCCTTCTCTCTCTCTCTTCCTTTCTCTCCTTTTTGTGCTAAGAACACTGGATATGAGCTCTCCCCTCTTAACGCGTTTCAAAGCGCCCACCCCTGGGGGCGACGGGGCGGCTCAGTCTTGAGCATCTGACTCTTGATTTCAGCTCAGGTCATGATCTCACAGTTGTGGGATCAAGCCCCGCGTGGGGCTCTGCGTTGACGGCGCGGAACCTGCTTGGGATTCCGTCTCTCCCCCTCTCGCTCTGGTCCTCCCCGCCCCCCTATAAAATGAACAAATAAAATAGGTCTTTTTAAAGCACGCTCTCTGTATTAGCTGCAGACACGGTGTTAGCCGGCTGACTCCAGAACTCATTCACCCCACGCGATTGAAACGTTGCGCCCGTTACGCCCCAGCTCCCCGTTTCAAGCCGCCCTCGTGTTCTCTGCTTCTGAGTTGACTCCTGTAGATTTCTCACGGAAGGGGAGCCATGCAGTGGTTGTCCTGTGACAAGCTCACGTCACTTAGCATGCTGGCCTCTCAATTCATCCATCGTGCTGCAGATGATAAGATCCCCCCCCCCCCCACCGCCCTTTTCAGGCCGAGTGATACTTCAGGGCGTGTGTACCACCTCTTCTGTGTCCGTCTCTCTGTCGCTGGGCTTTGGGCTTCCTTCTGTATCTTGGCTGCTGTGAATAACGTGGCAGCGAACGTGGTGTGCAGACGCCTCTTTGAGGTCCGGTTTTCAGTTCTTTGGGGTCTGCGCGGGACCCGGGAGGGGGGTTGCTCCTGCGCGGGGCGCATTCTCAGGCGGGCTCTCCTCACGTAACGGAGGTGTGTGTTAGCAGCCGTGGGCCCCGTGGACCGCTCGGCAGAACCAGCAGAATCCGCCTTCTCCGGGCGTCCCCGCAGAGAGCCCAGCACCTGCCCTGCCCACTTCGGGGGGGCCAAGGAGTCTGGGCCTGGGGAGTGAAGCCGGAAGGTCAGGGAGGGGTGATTCCCCGTGGAAATGGGGCGCAGTCGCCACAGGGAGGGAGGTTTGCACCGGCCGGCTGGGAGAGCTGGCCTCCGTGGTGTTAGCGGTGGTCCTTTTGGGGAAGGGCAGGGGCACATCTTGATTGCTGGGGGAATGCTGGCATATTTGCATTCCGGGCTTGAGACGGAGGGGAAGCTTCTGCCAGGTGAGGACCGTGGTAGGGGTCAGATAAAAGTCGGCGGGCGTGGCGGGCGTGCTCCAGAGACACGTACCGAGGACGTCTGAGTGACCTCAGCCGCAGCCCGCTGTGGGGAGGGGGGGAGCTGAGGAGAGGCCCGGGGCTTCCCGGGTGATCCCAGAGCCTCTGAGGGTGACTGAGTCTGCCCCACGGGCCGGGGTTCGGAGGGCAGGCAGCACAGCGAGGAAGCACAGAGGAAGCGCGTCCTTCTCTGCGTCCGTGGCCTTTCCCAACTTCCCCTCCACCCCTGTCCGTGGCCGCTAAGCTCTGGCCGGCCTCGATCCCGGGAGCAGAAGCTGGAGTCGTCTCATCGGTGACCTCAGGCGCTGTGCCGCATAGGAAGTGCCCAGCCGCCCCGCCTGGGACGCGGGTGTGGAAACGGGTAACCCGTGGCCCCGACAGAGCGAGGTTGGCGTGGCCCGTCCCCTCCGTCTGACTCCTTCTTCCTTTGTCCGGAGAATCGGGCCAGCATTTTGGCTCAATACAGGGAAGAGTTGGCAGCGGTTGGGGCAGTGCGGTGGTGGAGATGGATGTGAGCCAAAGCAGAATTATTTCTCCCTCCCTGCTTCCACCCCTGCCCTCCCCACCCTCTCGCCCCTCCCTCCCTTCCCTCCCCCCCCTTTCTTTGTCCGTAAGCTCATGCATTCAGCAGGTACCTGTATGCGTGGGGTTCCCAGCTGCTGGCGAATGAATGGACCCCGTTTCCTAGCTGTTGTGATAATCTGGGGAGAGCGCGGGCCGGGTCGGTCCCTGAGGGCTGTGGCCAGAAAGCCCCTTGTGCACGAGCGCCACGAGTCACAACCAGCTGCGATTAAGCCCCCACCCCCACCCCACGTCTCCCGGGAGCCCCGCTGCGGTCCAGAGATGCTTTCGGCCTTGGCTCACAGGATTTGGCCGGCGCTGGTCTGGGCCCAGATAGCAGCTCGGGAGAGCAGGCCTCCGGGGACCCCTGTTGGGTCATCGACCTCTCCTCGGGTTTGTGTGACATTCAAGACGGTGTGGGCCTGTCAGGGGAGGAGGCATCTGCGGCACGCTGGGCGCGTTGTGCTTTCATGGCAAAATAGTAACGTGGCGGTGAGCTCTCTTATAGCACCTTTTCTTTTCTTTTTTTTTTTAACCCACTTAGTGGTTCTCAACCCGGGCCGAGAACTCATCACCTGGGGACATGGGACAGACATCCCTGGGGACACCCCCGGGATTTGAGGGTGATGGGGGGTTTGGTATGGACCCCGGGTCACAGGTGAGGAGAGAGACGCTTGGAGTCACGGAGAGGTTCTGGGGGCCACACGGCCGGGGCCGAACGGGTGCTGCAAAGCGGAGCTCGTCTGTGAGGGCAGAGCCTTTGTGCCTTTGGGGACATCTGGGTACAAAGAAGCCTCAGAAGGCTGGCCTCGTGTGGCCAGTCCAGACAAAGTGCTCAACACAGGGCTTTGGGGCCCCTGCCCCAGGGGCAGGCGGGCAGCGGTCAGTGGGGCCCCAGACACAGGGGCCTCCGGGGTCCTGCGTGATCTCGTGTAGGCTCTCACGGTGTGGCCTCTGGTCCCGCTGCTTGAGCATCACTTGTGAACTTGTCGGGGAGGCAACTCCGCCAGAACCCAGACCTCCTGAGGCGGGAGCGTGGAGGGCCCGGGAACATGCACTCCCAGTGGCCTTGCTCGCAGTTTAACAAGGCCTGGCTTGGTGCCCGCATCCGGGACGCGACACCACGTCCCCTGGGTTGGGTCCACCTCTGTTTGACCTCGTCCGGTCGTCTCATCTCTGACTTTAACCTAAGGTGGGGACCGTCACGTTAGCTGTGACCCTCAAGGCAGACGTTGATTTGTGTTGGATGGTAAACCCCGGTGAGATCGGTACCTGTGCTCTGTGGGTTCGCACCACCTGCAGCCCCTGGGAACCTCCTAGAAATGCAGATTCACAGGCCCCATCGTCCGGTCGGGGGTGGGGGGCAGGGGCTGACTCAGCACCTGCATTTTCATTTTTAATTTATATACATATTCACGTCTGAGAAGCCGTGCGTCAAAAAACATCAGCAGGGTGTGGCTGGGGGCCTCCTGCAGCTGCGGCCATGGCCAGGGGGTCTCGGGCAGGGCCGGGCCTTGGGGCAGAGCCGGGAGGAGAACAGTGTCTGGGGTTTGTGTCCCCCCCCCCCCACCACCCCCCGGGGCCTGGGGACGCAGCAGCAGGGGGGGACATCACTCTGCAAGTCTGCCCTTCACACGGACAGCGGGGTCAGCAGGGGCTGCCGTATATTCAGCCGGCCGGCATCCTCCACTACGGCTCAGGGACAGAGCGAGGAACCGAGGGCGCGCCCGCACTGGCGCCCCGGACGACCCGGGCCGGAGCAGAAACCACCCCACCTCCGCGTGATACACAGACACGTGTCACGGACCGTGGCTGGGACAGTGGCCGGCGGCTGTCAGCACCGAGGCCCAGCCCCTCCAAGACAGCCGGGCCTTCTCGGGGACACTTTGCGAAGAGGGTGAGGGCAAAACCGCGTGGCCGCGGCCGTGCAGTCCTCCCGTGCAGGACCGTCAGGTCACGGCCCCACAGGGGCTCTGTGAGCTGTGGAGCCCTTCCCCCCCACCGCTGTATCAGTTCTGGAAAAGGACTGCCTCTTCCCACGTGTCCGTCACGAAGGTAACTTCATTAAAACCACACTTGCAAATACGTGGCTTATTTTCTTTGCGATACCCAGGCTTCGCCCTCGGACTGGTGCCAGAACCCGAGATCCAAAACACGGCTCGGCAGCCTGTTTCTTGCCTTATGAGGGGAACAGATAAACATGGCAAAGAAAAAAAAAAATTCCCGATTTTGTCTGAGTCAGCGATTAACAGTGTTACTGGGTTTCTGTGTTTGAAATAGAAATAAAGTGTTTCAGTGGCGAGAGGAGCATGTTTATTTGACTTGGGCCCCAGTGATGTAGTCCACACGCCGGCCCCGGAGGAAGCATCTGCGGGCAGGTGCTCCGTGAGCCCACGAGAGAGTGCAGCTGAGAACCCCGGGCTGGTTACTTCTCGTCCTTCTCAGCGACGTTCCCGCTGGAAACCGCAGCCCCCTCGGATCCGTTATCCCAGATGCACTTTGGTGCTGGCTCAGTTCTTTCCTCCCAAGGTTAAATATTGGTACGACCCGCCTCGGTCCCCTTCCCTCCGTACCTGGCGTGCTAAAGCCGCTTGTGTTTTCTCTGTTTTATGTTGAAAGATGTGTCATGAATCTGGACAGGTTTCCAACTCAGGCGGCTGGGTTCGTTATCGCTCTGGTGTCCCGGCAGATAAGGGAGTCAAGTGCAAGGTCTGTGTACCCATCACGGACCCCGGCTGGAGGGCCGCGTCCCCGCCCGTGTGCGTGCTCTCCTGGGTGGCTACGGGTGAGGCTGGTGTGGGCGTGGGCTGTAGGGGAGGCAGCTGGGGGGCAGTGGAAGGAAGGATCCCCTGGTGCCAGTCACGGTTCACAGCCCTTTACTTTGGGTGGCAGACTTAACCGCCCCAGGTCTCCGTCTCCTCGTCCATGAACGCACCACACCCAGTGAGACGCTGTGCTGACTGTGGAGGGTGTACTGAGAAACAACACTGATGTGGTCTGGCTCTCGGGGAGTCCGCGGGCTAGGGGTGGAGAGAGACATCAGCGACATAATCACATGGAACGGCCATCGCGCATCACGATGACTGTTGAGCAGGAAAAGTCGGTGGGGCATTGAGAACCTGTCGATGTCACCTGTCACCAGGCCTGTCTGGTGGGTTGGGCAGGGCTCTCGGGAGCGTGTGAGGCCCAGGAAGGTCTGGGGAGGAGATGGTGGGGGGGGGGGGGGAGGGGGTGGGTACCCATCCCCAGGGCGGGAGACGCCAGACCCCTACAGGTGTTTGCCCAGAGGAGTCCCGTGATCCAAGTGCAGAGCGGGGAGCGTGTCATGGTGGGGGGGGCAGACCAGCCGGGGGACGAGCTGGCGAGGGTGCCGACGGGGCGCAGGGGAGACCGTGGGGCGGAGTTGGGTGCTGTCCGTCTCTGCCATCAGCACGCACCAGGCCGCCAGAAACCTCAGGGATGTCCTCTCTCACGGCTCCGGAGCTGGGAGGTCCGAAATCAGGATGTCAGCACGGCGGTTCCTTCCGTGGACTCCATGGGAGAGACTGTTCCGCGCCTCCTTCCCGGCTTCTGCTGGCGGCCGGCGGTCCTGAGCCCTCCCGGCTGTAGGCGTCCCTCCCGTCTCTGCCCCGGTCACACACAGCGTTCTCCCCGTGTCTCTGTCCAGACTTTCCTCCTCCCGTCCGCTCCCATCCCTCACCCTGTTCGGCCTCATCTCACCTGTCTCCGTGCGAGGCCACGCCCACCGGTTCCAGGCAGACCCGCGTCGGTGCAGCGATGGTGGGGACGTGGGCTCTCCGGGAGCACAACCAGCAGGGCGTGTTGTCCACTCACTCTCGTTCTTTCTCCACCCAGATAACGTTAAGAGAGCTGATTATCGGGGGACCTTGGTGACCCTTTCTCGCTGCCCCGTGTTGTCACTGCCCCATCTCTTCGGCCCGAAGGGAGTTTGGCTGGGGACAGCAGGAGGCACCTCGTCGGTGGCCCCAGCTTGCCGTGTTGAATCGGGCCACAAAACCCACGCCTTCCACGGACGCGTTTGTGTTAACCGCCGGGTCCCCGTGGGCCCATCGGTCCCTCTTCACCGACCGACGTGGCTCGGGTGCGGGAGGCGCTCCGCGTGCCCACGCTCGGGTTTGTTGTGTGCACCGCGAGCCGCCAGGAGCCAGGAGCGGTCCTCCAGCCCCTCCCCGCCCTTGCACCTGCTCGTCCAGGTGTGAGCATCCTGGAGGGGAACCACGCCGTGTCACTCTCCTGCCCCCGCTTCCCTACCTCCGCCCCCCCTCCAGCTGCACCTGCTGGCACTGTCTTCCTCCCTGGACGGTGGGGTAGGCCCGCCCGAGGGGGGACAGAGAGCACACTCTCTCCCTGCTTCTCCGCGTCTCTCGGATCTGCCGGGGCCTAGAGCGGTCACCCGCCCGGCCCCGTTGTGCCGTGCGATCTCTCAGCAATGCGCCTCTCCTGGGATCTCCTCGCTCCAGCCCCTCGCCCGCCTTCCGACTCAACTCACTGCCTGGTGCCTGGGTCCTGCCTCGGGCCAGACCTGCCACTTGGCACTGCCTTCGTGGACAGAAGCGGGGCCAGGACCAAGGCCCTTTTCTCCAGAGACCAGTAGAAGGTCACCACGGCCGGAGGAGGGGGTCGGGGGGTGAGCCAGAGGGAGGCAGTGGTGCGGGGACGCCCGAGCCGGGGAGGTGGGGGCAAGCAGTGGACAGCTGATGGGTGAGGGGCAGTTTGGCCTCCAGCCCGGGACGGGTTCTGCTGTGACAAGGACCCGGCCCGCTCAGGCCCGGCTCTGCCAGTCTTCAGGGTACAGAGTAGCTTCCGGAAGCAGCACTTACTAGTGGATGCAGGCCGGCTGGTGCCGGGCCCTGTGCCTTGGTTTCCCGAGGCGTCCTTTGTGGCGTGGCACCCTGTCCCCATCACCAGGCCCAGACTCCTTTTTCTTCCTGTCCTTGCCTCCCACGCCCCAGGCCCTAGCCGGTGTGGTCCAGAGTAACAGCTCCAGAGTAACCACTTGTTTGGGAAAGGGGCCTGAAACCAAAGCACGCTGGGCTTTGCAAGGCTGAATACTGGTGGCACTGAATGACGGGCTTTTGCATCGGTCCCAGAGCCCACATCCGTGGGAGAAGTGACAGGTATGCACAGCCCTCTTCACGAAGGGGCTTGCAGGGAGGCAGGAAGGCAGCCAGGGACGCAAGGGAGGCAGCCATGGCTGGGAGCCCTGTGTCCCCTGCGCCCCGCACGTGGGCGAGTCGAGATAAAGCGGCGACGAGGTTAGGTTCTCTCGAGCGGGCCCATCTTCGTATCTCCCAGCCCCTTACAAATGCGTGTGCGTGGCGCTTGGGAACCCTCGATCTTGTTCTAAATCCACGGGGAGACGTCACCACCTCAGCGGAGCGTCGCTGCGTTCCTTTGTGATGCTACGAACCTCGAGGTCTGTTCTGTGCGTTTCCATTTCTGTAGCCTGGCTTTTCCTGAAACGGAACATCCAAGTAGTGCTTGCAGAACAGCAGCTTTGTTAGTAAGTTTTGAAAATCCCCAGCCCCTAAAACAGCGGTCCTCAACGTCCGTGCACATCTGAATTTTACTGGCTCTTTTCAGGCTTCTGAGGCTGGCATTGCAACCCATTTCTCTGCCTTTGACCCTGTCGTGGTAAGTCCGTGCACATCTGAATTTTACTGGCTCTGTTCAGGCTTCTGATGCTGGCATTGCAACCCATTTCTCTGCCTTTGACCCTGTCGTGGTAAAGGCCAGGCGTCCGGAAAGGGCCAGGCGTCCGGACTCGCCCAGTGTGTCCCTCACCAAAAACAAACAAACAAACCAAAAAACACCCATAAAAATGAAAGAATACAGCCCGGATCTGTTTTTTAGCAGGACAAACATGTCAGCAGGATCAAAATAAAGAAGAAACAAAATGTTAACAATGTCATCTGTCAGCAACATAATTGACAGTAAGCAGCAGGAGCCCTGAAATCCTCTTTGCAAGCCTGGAATTCTTAACCAAGTATCTCTGGTCCTAGCTCTGAGGCTCAACCAGTAAATAGACAAAGACTTGATTTCTCCATCTACAATGGGAAACTGGAACAAAAATAACCTATGAGTCGTATTGTTTTTAGGCAGATAGAATTCTTTCGAGTTACTTTAGGACAAGTGAAGAGACCAACGGAATCATTGCTTCCTCCTGTAGGATGCAGGTTTTAGTAAGAGCCTCACGTGGCGGCCGTATTTTGTAATGCTTTGGTTAAAAATAACTCGATTGCAAACACTCCAGCAGGCTCAAGAAAATTAAAATAGTTTCCTTTAGCTTCACTAAAAAAAGAGACACGTTTCCTTCTGAGATGTCATGACTCACACCAAACGGTTAAATAAAAATGCACGCACAGCAGTGATCTTTCCTGTTTATTGCTCTCCCAGTAGAAGCTAATTGAGACGAACATCTGCGTTCACTTTTCCTTTTATTTTTGTAGATTCTTTTCTTACGCACCAACGCAGAGCCTCGCCTGCCAGCCGTTTACTCAGGCAGTGATCCGACGACGGATGGGTTTCAGTTTTCCCCTTTCTGGTGATGACACAAATTAGTCTCAAATGAGCTATTTACAATGTCATTCTTTAACCTTGAATCAAGTGCACGTATTCTGAGGGCCCAGAATCAGAAGAGCTCCGTGCCGTGGGGACCTCAACGCTCATACAGGCCAGCTCTTGTCTGGGCCACCTGGCTCCTTCTGGAATGCACCCTGCCCGGGAGCCCCTGGCCGTGTCAGGAGACAGCCCGGCCGCGGTGGAATGTACGTGCGTATGCTCAGTTCGGAGCCCCCTTGGTCGCCCTGCCTCTGTCCTCAGCAGCCCGGCTGACACTATGGGACGGGGCCGGGAAAGTGCACGTGCCTCACAGTTTGTCCCCATGCACACTCACCTGTGCCCCGGGGTGGGGGAGCTAAGAGTGTGGGCCTGGGAGCCATAGTCCGCCATGGGTTTGGGTCCCGGGTTTACCCCAGACCATTTAGGCGGTCGTGAACAAGGTACGGGTTCTCCCTGGGTGCCCGGGTCCCCACCGGCACGAGGACGGTGTGAGTGGCACCCAAGACAGTGCCCTGTGAGCTCGGTTGGTGCTTTCCTCGTGCAGGCAGCCTCTGTCTCGGGCCGAGTGCCTGGACAGCAAGCCTGGATGGGGATCTGCACACACGCTCGGAGAGAGACACCCCTGGGGGGGCCGTAAAGGGGGAGCAGTGCAGGTGACAGGAGGGGCCAGGCCAAGACGCGGCTCAGGAAGGTCTCGCCTCAGCCTGATGGCCCGGGGGGCTCGGGAGGAAAGGACGCGCTGGAGGCTGTCCCGCTGGAGGCAAGAGGGCGGGCTGTCGCCTGGAGGGGCGGGTGAGACTCCCAGGCATCCTCAAGCCGTGTGCCTTTATGAGAAGGTGCCCGAGTGAGCCGTCAGCTGAGGCGCCGTCAGCAGCTGGGGCGGGGCCGTGCCCATCGGGTGGGTCTGAGCACCGGGGGATGCGACTGGGGGTCAGCAGTGGCCCTGGCGGCCCTGGAAGGACGGAAGGCAGCCCGTGGTGACCCCCAGGCTGGCCCCTGGGAGCAGCCGAGGCTCCGGGGCTGAGACAGGACCCCCCACGAGCCCTCCTCTCCAGGACTGCGGGCTCCCAGGGCTTGGCCAGCGGGTCTTTGCGGATGAGGGGAAGCACTGGACGGAGGCGGGTGGTGCGTCGTGAGGCCATCCCCTCGTTGGTCGTGCAGCACGCGTAACTGCGCCCGATACGGGAAGCACGTGGGGCAAAGCGGACGCGGTCCCCGTCCGTGGTAGAGCTGGGGGAGGGGTGGGGCTGGGGGAGATGGCCTCTACCGTGATGACAGTGTGGCATTTCCTTTCTAGTCCTTGCAGTGAATTACATTGTTGAGTTTTTCAAAGCGAAGCAGGTCTTTGGTTCCTGAGATGAACCGCACTTGGGGCAGGAGGTGGTCGGATTTGACTTGCTAACGCTCTGTGTCAGGGTTCTTCTGCGGTGCTGGTGACGGGTGTGGGCCTGTGGTTTCCTTTGCTGTTGTGAATCCAGCGTCTTCTCGTTGGCGTTGACTCCCGCGAGAAACTCCGTGCCGTTCTCAACTCTGCCCTAGGTACAAAATACCTCTTTTTATCCGGCTGGCTTTAAGGTTTTTCTCTTTGTAACTGGTGTTGAACATGGGATTATGGCTCGCCTTAGTATGGCTTCCTCGTGTTTATTGTACTTGGTGTTCATTTAGTGACTTTCATCTTTGGGCTTACGGTTTTCGTCATGTTTATAAGAAGTACCAGCTTTTCATTCCGCACATGTTTTTCCCTGTTCCCGTCTTTCCCTCCTGTTTCTGGGACACCAATTACACGTATACTAGACGGCGAGAGTTCTCCCACGGTTCACGGATGCTCTTTTCATTTCCTTAAATCCTTTTGATCTCTGTGTATTTCATTTTGAATACTTTTTTCTGTGTGTTCAAGTTCACTAATCTCTTTTTCTGAAACATCTCGTCTGCCTTTAATCCCATCTTGTGTGTTTTCCATTGGAGACAGCGGTTTTCATGTCCAGAATTTCAGTTCTCAGCTCTTCCTTCTTTCTGACCTTCCCACGGGCACTTTCTTTGGCCTTAGGTGGTTTCCTCACACGCACCAGCCGATCGGTAGCCTGGTACTGGCTCTGGGGGACCCCTGCAGAACTCTGGGGTCCCCTGTGTGCACCTCCCGCCCTGGTTCTCCGTCCTAGTCTCCCAGGTGCACATCCTCCACTAGCTGGCTCAGTCTGGGCCCTGTCCCCTGAGCTGTGGCCTGGGGGTGCTCTCCAGGCGGTCCCTGGGGGACCCGTGGCCTCGCCTCGCCTGTTTACTGTTGTTCTATGTATTTTGTCGGTTGTTTGATGGGTTCAGAGGGAAGGTGAACCTGGGCCCCATTGCTTTGTCTGGACTGGCAGCAGAAGTCCCTGTAGTGTGTCCCCTGTCCCCTGTGTCCCCCGCTGTGGGCTCTGTTCTGTGGCTCCAGGACTATTTCTCGGAGGTTCTTCTAGTTTCCTGGTTGAGCTGCTCTCATTTGGGCTTTGATCCTGAAATCACGTTTTTCACCCAAAAGCAATCTTTCCCGGACTCAGGTCATTGCCTTTCTGTTTATGAAGGATCTTGTGCGTACCACTGAGATCGGGTATTTCGGTGTGGCCCGCGTCCCTGGAATGCGTTTCGTGGGGTGGGGGTGGGGGGGTACTTGGTGTGACTTTGCAGTCACATCCTTCTCGCCGTGTTGAATCTTCCCATGCGTTACGCTCGCCTCCTTCACCTTTTCATTCATCCTTGGATCCTAACGTGTACGAAGAGCAGAAATGGTTTGGGTCTGTGTGTATTTCTTTGAAAGTTAATTTTTCTAGACTGGGGCTGGGTTGCGGGGGGCGGGGCTGGGAGGCTGCCGCCAGCCGGGGTTGGCGGGGGGTGGCGTGTGTGCTGGAAGGGTCCCCCCCCATCCCCCACCCCGTTCCCCGGCCCCCTCCCCCGGCAGCCTGCCTCCTTCCTCCCCTTCACGGGGCGGGCTGGCTGCCAGAATCCCAGGTGACACGAGAGCTCTGGCCGGGGCCCTCCGTCCAGGCCCTGGGACCCCTCGTCTGCTTCCCGACTCCCTGGTCTTTCTGCTGCTTGTGCATTTGGAGGCTCCCCTTAGGGGAACCTGTTATTTGCTTCCCAGACAGTCCCTTCCTCTGTCTTTGCTGAACCACAGGCCGCACGTGCCCCGTTCCTGCAGAAATCCCTCCGTGTTTCGGATCTGTTCGAGGCCCTTCTCGCCGCGTTTCCGCATGGACACGGATTTCTGTGGCTATTTTTGTGTTTTCTTGATAGTCTTGTTAGCAGTGTGCAGGGGAGGCAAGGCATGACCTGGAACTGCCTTCTGGAACACAGTGTGCCAGCTCGGGTTCCTTCTACGCGCCGGGCGGCCTTTCCGCAGCCAAGGATGGAGAGGACGCTTCATCGTTTACCGTTACGATGAAAGCCTCGGGCCTGCATTTCTGGCATTTTTGTAGCATGATACCCCGAGAGGAATGTGTTTCTTTAAAGCACAGCCCAGCATGTTCTAAACGGGACGAAGCGCTTGTACTGTTTCTGCAGATTGAATAGCAGAAGAGGTGCGGGGGGGCCGGGGGGGCCAGGGGGGGCCACGGCGGGGGAGGGACAGGGCGGGGGGCGGGGGGCGGGTTGGGAATGAACACTGGAGCCGCGGGTGGCGCTCGGGTGGTTGGCGTCAGGCCTGGAATGTGTCCGCCGGAGAAAGTTCCAAGCCGGGGGCTGTTGGGAGGCCGCGGGAGCCCGGTTGTCCACGGCAGAGGCAGTGTGGCCGTCCCCCACCGAGGGTCTCTGCCTGCCCCCGCGTCCATCCTGCCCTTGTCAGCGTGCGGGACATCACCTCCGTGATGCTCTGCGCACGATGGCCCGGCCGCCGGCCCCTTGCCCAGCCAGAGGCTCCCCACCGCCTTCCCCGGGGGGCAGGGCGGGCTCGCGCACAAGCCAGACCGCCGGGCAGAAGGGCTCCTTGTGAGCGTCTGTGGGGCCTCGGCCCCTGTCACCGGCTCTAGTTGTGGGTCCCTTTGTGTTTCTTTTGCTATTCGAGGGCCATGGGCTAAGTCCTAACCCAGAGGAGGGATGGTTCCCTGCGAGCCCGTCCTGCTCCCTGGAAACGCTTCCCTCTCTGGGCTGTTCTGCTCGGTGACATGATCACCACTGCCAGTGGTCACTTCTCCCAGCTTCCTTCCCCGCAGACTGACTAGGACGCTCAGTCCCCCAGGCCGGGCGTCTCTCTCGCGCTGTCTCAGAGATGGGCGGCATTAAGTATTAATGCTAGTCTTATAAGCATTTGCTTCTAAAATCTAAATTTTTGATAGTCTTACATTGAAAATACAAATCATCCGAATTTCCCCAGACGGTTCTGCCTTTACAGGGTGGGGCGGCCCTCGTGAAGCACACTCAGAATATTGCCCACCGACGACGTCAGGGGACCGCTGGGCCTCAGAAGCGTCAGGAGTCCCTGGCCGGCCTGCCTCTGGGGGAGTGACCGCTCTCCTAGTAACTGCTGGGACAGCGGGCAAAGCCAGGACCGCCCCTGGCCAGCCCCGCCAGCTTGGTCACTGACTGTGCCTGCCCCGGGGGTGCTGAGGCCCTGTCACTGCACCCACAGTGGGTGCAGACCCCTCAGGAGTGTCCCGGGGATGGCGTGACCTAAAGGCTCCTACCAAAATGCAGGCAAAACCGGAAAAGCAATAAACACACGAATTACAAAAGAGGGAAAAACCACCACCCTGGGATCTACCCCTGCAGTGGCTGTCCCCTGTCCCCCGCCCACCCTGCTCTCCGCTGGTTTGGGGGGGGGGGGGTGGGCTGCAAGTCCCCCAGCAGCGGCTGCCCCGGGAGCAAGGACCCTTCCTCAGATCCCCACGAGGAGACCAGTCTTGGCTGAGTTTTCTGGTGTCTCTGGGCTTCAGTTTGCCTTGGGGACCACACGGCCGGGTCTCGCGAGCGGGGGGTCATGGGGTGTCTGTGCCCGGGGCGCCACAGTGAGGGGCTGCACTGCACACGGAGAATTTAGGAACAACAGCGGAGCCTCCCCTAAGTCGGTCTGCGTCTTATTATCTCCATGTGCCCGTAGTTCCCGGACGTCTGGGCGGCACAGACAGGGTTTCTCCCCGGGAGGCCGGCCCCTCCCAGTCAGTGCCCTTCTCCTCCTGCCTGTTGGCGTCACCGTGACCCCACTTCTGGGGTCGTGATGGGGTCTCACGGGGTCACGTGCACAAACTGTTGCGTCATGCCCCGCCCTTAGGAAAAGCCTCAGTAGCCCTCGGTCCCTTGTCCTTCCTTCTGTCAAAGGCCGAAGAGGGTTGCATTCGTTTGGGCTGTTTGCTTGCAAGTGACAGAAGCGGGTGTTCAAGGGGGGAGAGGGGGCGGGGGTTGGTGGCACCAAGGATCTGAACACCGTGATGGCACTCTCACCAGGCAGCACCTTCACGGCTTTCTTAGAGTCCGTCTCGCTGCCGTCGGTCCGGTCCTCCGTGAGGCTGAGCTCAGGTTCCTAAAGAAAAGGGTAGAGAGAGGACAGGTGGGAATGCTCACATTTGGCCCGTGGGGGACCCTGACTGGCCTGGCTGGATCCTTTCCGAGTTTGGGGACCGGTCACTATGGACAGAGGAGGAACGAGGTGCTGTGATCGGTCCAGCGTGTGCCAGGGGCCCAGCCCTCAACCAATCATCATGGCCGGGGAGGCGGGCTCAGACAAGAAGGTGGCAAACGCTGTGACAGTCACAATAAAGAGGTAGCAGGAGAGCACTGTGCTGGGGGAGGCCCGGGTGCTTGGGGCGACGGGTGTCCTGCCCACCCAGAGCCCCTTCATCTGGTGCGAGAAGAAAACCGTTCTGGCCACCACTTGAGCATCGGTGTAGCTGTGCCCTCGGTCGTGCCCAGACACCTGCCAGCCAGGACAAGATACGAGGGAAACGCACCCGAGCTCCCTCGCAGGAGGCTCCGTCGATGGGGCTCGCGCTCTGGAGCAGATCCCACGTGCCGGGGGGTGTTTGTTCCTGTGTGCACAGCTGCTAACGTGGCCGGGGTCAGCCTCTGAGAACAAGAACACGCTGTCACTGGAACAGCAACCAAAGTCCCGTCCAGCCTCTGGTCCCCATCCCGGGGGCCACACGTCTTTGGAACGGCATCAAATAGTGTCCATCACGGGGCCACCGCTTTGCCTTTGTTCCTAATAATTTTCCCATGTTTTCCTCCTTTGCTATCTTGGGGTTTCTTCTTTCTAAACCAAGATAAGATGTTTCCAGTTTTCTTAAGGATTCTTTTGATGAAATAATTCTCATTTATATTTGTATTTCTGCTGTAGCCTGGGGAGCTGTTTTATGAGCACAGAGCTTTCTTTTGTGATCTTATCCAACACAAACTTCTGATTCTTCTTCTTCTTCTTTTTTTTTTTTTACAAAGTTACCGCTGATCTAAATAATACTTAAAAATCAGCTTAGTGAAAACAGTTACAGAAGGGCCCTTTGCCCATAGAGGACAGTGCTCTGGGTTGGCATCTGTGATCATTCTTCTAAAAGTAGGAGCTGGCAAATGGTTTTTTGTTGAGGGCCAGGTAGTCGGGAGGTTTGGCTTTGTGAGTCTTACAGTGTCTTTCACACGCGCTCAGCTCTGCCATTGTAGCACAAGAGGAGCCGTGACGGCTGTGGCCGTGATCCAATAAATATTTAAATAACAGTGAGCCCCTTTGGGGTCAGATGTCACAGATGTCAACACGTAGATTGCTGAGTCCTGTCCTAAACCCTAGATGCTTTAGACTTAGAAAAATTATCGTCGAAAAGCCTGAGATGTGCCATAATTCTGTCCGTTCCATAGGGTGGAAACACTCTCCGTGCAGGACCGGCCGCGGTCCACTCGGAGCCTGGAGTAGACTGGGTGTTGGTACGGACAGCCTGTTGTCACTGGAGGCGGGATTTCCATTCTTGGGAACCTACCCTGACATGGTGTGGATGTATTTTTCTTCCCAGTTGCTCGCCACGGCATTACTTGCCATGTGGAAGCCCTGGGAATGGCTTCAGGTCCGAAAGTAAATTGTCTACTCAAAGTGATGCTATAGAGCCTTTCAAATAATGTTTATGATTACATTTTATGAGTTTCTGTTGTGACATAAGGTGGAAAAATAAAGACCATGAAGCCTCAATTAATTAAAAGAAAGAGCAGGCATGCACACGAAAAGTTTGACCGGAAATAGGCCCAGATATCGATAGTCTCTTTCTCTGGACAGGAAGATTGGGGTTTTTACTGTGTGTGTGTATGTATGCGTGTATTTGATTTTTCCAAGAGATCGCTTTAGGTTTACAAGAAAAGCATTTTAAGAGGAAAACAAGTAGTTCTGCAACCCTTTAGCCTGAGATGGTGTTCTGGGCTGTATTCTAGAACCTTCCAGAGTGCCCTCTTCCCTCAGAGAAAGCCAAGAGGCAGGGGCCGGGCCGACCAGGGGAGGCTCCCCGACCGTGGGGCTCCAGGCCGGGACGCTGCCATCTTGGGGCTCAAGCAAGTGCCTCCTGGACCCGCCAGGCTCTTACGCTCTGGTTCCTGAAGGGGGTTGACTGACCTTGCACGTGTACGTCTTAGGTTGTTCACGTGACCTTCAGAGTAGGCATGTCTGGTCTCGTGTTCCCACGGAGAGGACGCCAAGCAGGCCGCTCGTCCCCCAAAACCCCCACGGGCGGGGGCCGAGCCTCCGGGCCCTGCTGCCCCTTCCTTCCGGAATGGGCCATGCCATCGGGTCCCAGATGGTTCCCCTCTGTGCGCCAAATCCAGAGAAGTATGTGCTTCCGCAGCTGCTGGTTGTGTGGAGGTGGCCGGGGCCTCTTTGGCACCCTGGCCACGGAGTCACATGGGCCCTGCCTGCTCTGAGAATGGACCCACGCCCCGGGGGGAGTCATCGCTTCCTTACGGTGCTGAGGATGTAGGGGTGCGCTTTCCAGAGGGCACCGTGGAGGAGAGAGGGCAGGAGGGGAGCAGGGGCACGGGGCGTGGGTGAGGGGTGCGGGGACGAGAGGTGGCCTCGTGTCTCTAGTTCAGCAGCGGCCACGGCGGGGCGGGCCGGGGTTCGTGGTGGACCCGCCCCGCAGTGGCTTTGCAGAGTGGGCCCTCCGACCCCCGGGGAGCAGGTTGGACCCTGGAAGGCGCCGGCCTCGGCCTGGATTCCGCTCCGAGGGGCCGCTTGCCTCCATACGTCCCCGCTGCTTTCAAATTTGTCAAAACTCCAGTTTTCCGGACAGCTTTTCAGGAACGCCCACTGTATGAAGTTGAGCACGTTTTCCTCCCGAGGGGCCCGGGGAAGGGGGCTCATCGTGCCCACGGAAACCGGAGAAGCACACGGAGAAATAAACGTGGGAGTGGTTGCCTCTCGGGGTCACGACAGCAGATCATGGAAATGTGTTTTTTCATTTCCTCGTATTCCGCGGCTCATGTGTTGCGCAGCTGTGATTTATTTTCAGAGCCCACTTTGGAATTTGACAGACTCTCACGCTGGCCCGCTTCACAGCTGAAACCGTGTGCCATTTGGTCGATGATAAAGCAAGTGACAATTTACAACGAAAACAGCCGCAAAAAAGAAGCCGTCTGTGAGTGAGACAGACAGGTGTCAAACCAGGGCAGGGGCTCCGGGCAGCCTGGGGGGCGGGCCTCTCGCTGGGGCCGAATCCTGGTGGACACGTCCTGCCCGCAGGTGCAGGGCCGGCAGTGCCCGGAGTGCTGGTGTCCATAGGGGGCCCTTCACCCTGCAGAGCTGGTCCCCTGGGAAGCAGAGGCTGGAGCGTCCCTGCCGCCGAGGGTGCTGGGAGGGCCGGCCGGCGAGGCACCTGCTCCAGCCCTGAGTGCCAGCTGGCTCTGGTCCAGGGAGACGGGGCCCCCAGGTGCTGGGTTGGGGGGGGACGGGAGGTGACCACCCTGTGTTGTACATGCTCTCTACTCCCTCCTCTCTGTTGGGAGCGGTGAGCCCAGCCCTTTGGGTTTCAAGTGATAGAAATCCATTCAACTATTTATCGCAAAGGGGCGGGTCTCTGGTCACGCGTTTACCCTTTCTCTGGTTTCTTTTTGTTTGTAGCATTTATCGCCACCTGACAGCGGTCTCTTCCCTCCCCTGTTTTCTCTTCTTCGGGTTTTGCTGTCTGTTCACCCTCGAGATTATGTAATGGCTTCTGCCTGTGTAACTCTTTGTGCTTTTATCGGTGCCTAGCATACTGGAGGCATTTAGTAAATATTTATTAAATGATGGCAAGGTGACGCCTGGGTAAGTTGTGACAAGAAATGGGAGATCATCAGGCAAAGGGAACGAGGAGCTGCCGGGGAGGCCAGGGCCTCAGGACCCGGAGTGGCACATGGGGACGGACGGGGACAGCGAGTTGCTCTGAGCCGGGCGGGATGGGAGGCGGGGGGGCACGCAGGGGTGCAGCAGGTGCAGCCAGAGAGGTGAGCAGAGGCCAGATCTGGGGGCCCCTTCACAGAGGGCTGCAGGTCTTGGAGTGGTTTGGGGATCCGTGGCGGGGAGCATGAAAGGAGCGGGACGCGATCGTTTGTTTTGAGTTTGCCGGGAACCTCGTGCTTCGTGCGTTCCTTGTGTGTGTCCTGAGTGCGGGTCTTAAGCCTCCGTTGGCGGAAAAGGGAAAGCAAACCAAGCAAGCGTAGAGCAGCAAAGCTGAGCGCCAGGGTCACCCTAGTGATCGAGCCCGGCCGTTTCGCGATGGAAGTGGAGACTTCTGAGGGATGCGGACGACGGGTGGAAGGGGGTGAGGCCGGGCGGGTCGGCTGCCCACGCAGATGAGCAGGGGGCTGAGGGCGTCGGGACGCGGACGCGGGAAGGTGGGGGGGGCAGGAGGGACAGTGTTGGCGGCTCCTCAGATGTGCCGTGAGCGCTCCGTGTTCTGTATTCAGTAAGCGTTTCTAGAGCACTTCCTGAGCCACACACGGTGTTGGTCCCTCTGTAGCGGCCGCGAGTTGACTCGTCACGACAGCGTCGGAGGGCGACACTCCTGCGACCCTCATTTTACAGGTGAAGACGCTGGAGCGCGGACCCACCAGGTCACACGCCCAGGGTCGCGCGGGAAGAGAAGGAGGCGGGATCGAAGCAGGTCTGTGCACCTGGCACTGGACGTCCGGCTTGAGCGGCTGGGCAGGGGTGGGCTGGTGACCGCGACGGGGCCTGCGGGA
Organism: Prionailurus viverrinus; assembly: GCF_022837055.1. NCBI lineage: Eukaryota > Metazoa > Chordata > Mammalia > Carnivora > Felidae > Prionailurus > Prionailurus viverrinus. Next base: position 2,862,027 of record NW_025927608.1, on the reverse strand, counting down.
GGCAGGGAAGGTCTGGGCGGCCTGCACAGGAACACGGGTTTGGTTTTGGACCCGCGGAGCGCGAAGTGTCTGAGAGGCCCCGACGGCACGTGGACGCGTACGAGCCTCCCAGAGAGGTCCTGCTGGGGAGGCCGCCTTGGTGTCATCGGCACGCAAGGTGTGGTGCAGCCGAAAGAGCCCCTGAAGGTCCCGGCCCAAAGGGGGAGGACTGGGGGGGGAGGAGCCCCCCAGGGCCGAGAACCAGCAAAGGAGAGGCAGGAGACAGAGGCGCCCTGGGGGAGAAACGTCCAAGAGGGACGTGCTGGTTGAGGACAGGGACCATTTCTGTTTGCCCCCTCCCCCGCCACCATGACGGAGATGTGAGGGTGTCTGAGTGCCGGACGGAGGAAGAGGAGGAAGAGGAGGAGGAGCGGCCGGGAGGCAGGTGCCTGGTCACGAAACAGGGCCCGCTGAGGGCGGGGGGACGCGGCGTTTCTTCCGCGGAGGGAGCAAGGCGGGTGATGGATGCGTGCCTCTTCGTGAGTGCTCTGCTCTGGGATCAGGGAAACGGGTAGGAAGCCATTCGTACTAGCTGGTTCCTTCGTGCCCACTTTGGGCAAAAGCCCTTTCCGGACGCATACAAACGGTTTCGGTTCAACCGGCAAGTATGGTGATCCAGGCGCTGTCAGCCGCGTTGGGACGTTTCGCACTTGGTCCCGGCCCGCGAGGCACAGAGCTCAAGCGCAGGGCGGGTCAGTCCTCGCCGTCCAACGTGACGGGTGTCACAGACGGGTTTCCTCCACGGGACGTGAAGGTAGGGTGACCGTGCTCGCAGCCACGTGGGTCCCGGAGCCTCACAAGATGCCGGGCGCGGCAAAGCCATCGGATACACACCGAGCGGGGGAGCGGGCGAGCGGGCGAATGAAGACGTGGACGGGGGGCCCTGCCCGGGGGTCGGGGACAGACTCCCCGGGGTCGTGACACCCGAGCTGGCCCTGGACAACGAGCAGCCGTTCACCAGGATGACAGTTCACGTGGAACGGGGCGTGAGCTGGCAGAAAGGCCTGCGCGGGCACACGTGTGAGGCGCGAGGCCCCGGGAGATGCGCACGCGGGGGCACCGTGTCTGGAGCCGCTCTCACACCCTGTCCGGGGGCCACCGGCCACGCGTGCTCGCCACGCACCCGGAGCAGGCTCGTTGGAGCGGAGACGTGCCCCATGTGTGAAAGACACATCCCTTGCAAAGACCCAGAGAGAAAGAATGAGGGGCTCCCGGGGGGCTCAGTCGGTTAAGCACCTGACTCGATCTGGGCTCCGGTCACGATCCGAGCGTCGCGGGATCGAGCCCTGTGTCGGGATTCTCTCTCTCCCTCTCTCTGCCCCTCCCTCGGTCACGCACGCGCACGTGTGCGCTCTCTCTCTCAAAAAAAATGGTAATACTCCAGATCTATTACTGAAAGCGACTTCGCCTGTTTGTTAACTTTTCAAGAAATGTGCCTTCTAGAACGCGTCGAACTAGACAGGTGGTTCCCACAACATCTCTCTCGGGCAGGGTGGCGGGCAGGGCTGCTCTGTCGGGGGCTCCCATGAGCGATGCGGTTTGGAGCCCAGGCGGGCAGTCAGATGTGTGCTGTCTACACAGCTGGCGGCCGTGGGACAGGGGCACTGACAGAAAGGATGCTGGAGGTTGGGAGCCAGCGGGTGTCAGTTGAGGGAAGGCAGGCAGGGGGAGGAGGTGGAGAGACCGATGGGGGTGCAGGAGGGGAGGGCGGGAAGGACTCCCACATGGCGTCTGGAATTCTGACCTGGATTTCCGCGCTGACGGTGGTGCATTGGCTGACGTCGGGGAGGAGTGGGTGGTGCTGGGTGGTCTCGGGCTGGGGCGGAGGGGCTGCAGGGGCTGGTGCTGGAGGCGTGGGGTGCAGAGGCGGTGTCCCGGCCGTGGACGAAGCCGGTAGGGGTGCGCGGCGGGAGGAGAGAAGATGGCCCATCTGGGGTCTCCTCGGAGAGGAGAGGGGACCACGGGCAGCGGCTGCTGGGGTTGGCAGCCGGGGACTGTGGCGAACGTGTCTCCGTGAAATGATGGGGGAGAAACCGAGTCGGAATGACTCCAGGTGGTGTCATAGGACAGAGCAGGGACAGCAGGGGCAGACTGTCCTCGGAAGAAGACGAGGCACTTAGAATCGTACGGGTTTTGTGACCCGCGTGTTCCCAGCCAGAGAATGTTGGGGATCCAAGAAACGATCCGTGCAGCCCCGTTTGCCCTCATTTGCAGAGCGTTTGGAGAAAGCTCTCCCCGCCCTACGCCCTCGTCCGAGGCAGAGGCTCACACGTGTCCCTCTCTCGCTTAGGCCGGATCCTGGACCTGAAGACGGGGACGGTGAAGAAAGAGGGACAGCAGTCCTCCATGAGGATGTGCATGGGCTCGCGGAGGTCCTTCATTTGCAGGATGAGGTGTGTGCGGGGCGGAGGGCGGTGGGTGGCGGGTAGATGAGGTCTGCGCGGGGCGGCGGGTGGCGGGCGGTGGGCGGCCGCTCCTTCTGCTCCACCAGTAGGCGCCTTGACAGGCTCTGCTGAGGTGAAACCCCGTGGTCCCGGCTGCAGCCCGTGAGCCTGCAGACCCCGTGGTCCGCCTCGGACGCCGCGTCCCCCTTCCTCCCACCCACCTTGTCGGACTTCCTGCCCGTCCCTGCCCACTCCTGGGTTGGCTTCCCCTGTCGGCTGGGTCCCAACTTTCTCCCGGTCCTTCGGGACCCTTCTGAACTCCAACCCCTCCAGGCACCATGTTGGTCAACACGTTTTATGCAAGATGGGTCGATTTTGTACTCGCTTTTGTGTTTCCTGTGCCAAAGCACACGTTTTCATTAGCGTTTAATTATTAGATTGTCGCCTGATGCTTCAGGTGGAAATGTCTGGGCTCCGTGAGTCAGCAACGGTTGCCCTGAGGACAGGGGCTTGGAGTTACCTTCTCTGAGCCGCCCGCGATCTATACCGAGCGTGTACGTGGTTAACGCGTGGTGTGGAGGAAATGCAGGAGTGACTGAACTGGGGGGTAATTAGAGAATTTTCTGTCCCCAAGGAAGAAAGAACAAGGCTTCAGAGTCCCTGTACCCTCAGCCCCGAGGCCCTGTAGGGGTGGGGCAGGGGTGCCTGGTGAGTCGAATCTGCCGGGACGTGGAATTGCAGAGGCTGTAAGACGAGGCAGTGCCCCTCATTCATTCATTCATTCATTCATTCATTCATTCATTCAGACATCTGTTGAGGGCCTGCCTGCGCCAGGCCGGGGTTCAGCCCTGAATAAAGCAAACAAAATCCCTGAGCTTGTAGAATGTCACTTCAGTAAGGGAGATCTAGGATGGGCAAAAGTACCAAGTAGACACAGGGAATGTCAGATAGTGGTAAGTGCTGTTGAGGAAAATAAAACAAATTTAAGAAGGAGGAGGAGTGGTTAGTTCACGTGTTACATAGGTTGGGTGGGGGTGGGGGGTCTCAATGATAAGGTGGCATTTTGGAGATGTCCCAGGAGACCTGGGACTATCTGGGGAAAGAAAATACCAAGTGGAGGGAACCCCAAGTGTAAAGGCCCTGGGGCAGGGATGTTCTTATGTTTAAGTAACAATAAGGTTACTATCCAAGGAACAGGGTGAGTGGCCGTGGTGGGCAGAATGGTCATCAATAAGGTTGGGCTGGGGGCGCCTGGGTGGCTCAGTCACTTAAGCATCCGACTTTGACTCAGGTCATGATCTCGTGGTTCGTGGGCTCGAGCCCCGTGTTGGGCTCTGTGCTGACAGCTCGGAGCCTGGAGCCTGCTTTGGATTCTGTGTTTCCCTCTCTCTCTGCCCCTCCCCAGCTTGCATTCTGTCTGTCTGTCTGTCTCTCTCTCTCTCAGAAATAAACATTAAAAAAAATTAAAGTAAGGTGGGGATGTTGGGTAACTTACAGCTTTTACTCTGAATGAGGAGGGAGACCGCTGGAGTTTTCTCGTAAGAATGACACATTCTGAATCACGTTAAATAATTCACTCTGCCTGTGTGTGGGGGACAAACCCGCAGGAGGGACGAACAAGGGTGCAAGTGAGGAGGCGGCTGGACGCAGGATTCTGGAATGCAAGGGAGAGGTTGGGCCGAAGGTACGGACTTGGGGACCGCCGTCACCGAGATGCTCCCTGAAGCCTGGAGACTGAATGAGGTCACCGGGAGGTGGGCGAGGCTGGAGGAGAGGTCAGGCCTCAGCCCCCGGACCGCTCCTGTGGCAGGGAGGCGAGGAGGGGCCAACAAGCCCGAGACGGAAATGCAGGCCGGTTGGCAGGGAAGGGGGGTGAAGGACGTTCCTGCAAGGAAGGCGTGCTCCCCGCAGAGGCTCCCGAGGGTCCTGAACACGAGGGCCGGGGCATCCCCGCCGCAGAAGGAGAAGCCTCGGGAGCCCCAGCTGCAGGCAGGTGGCAGGGCGGCCTCCGCCCTCTCTTCCCTGGCACGGGAGCCTGTCCCCGCTGCCCGGCTCGGGGTCTCCCAGGCTGTCCTCGAGTCCCTGGGACCCCACACCGACCTTGATTGAGCCCGGCCGTCTCCTGCCTTCCCTGAGCTTCTGCCGAGCCGTGCGACAGCCCCAGGCTGGCTCAGAGGAGCTCAGCACAGATGTCGCTCTCTTCCCATTTGCTGCCGGACCTGTGACTCGCCAGGGCCGTCCGTGCGGAGAGGAGACCCGTCCTCCGAGGCAGCGCCTCTCCGTTCTGGCGGAAGACGGGACGGAACTCCCTTCGACACCTGCCTCAGGTCCCACGACGGCATTCGGGCGACGGAAAACACGATCGCTGCATCTGAGTTCATATTAGCCTGTGTGGATGAGTGCTCTCAGTCCGCGGACAGGCACGGGGGCGGCAGGGTGCCCGTGTGCTGGAGGCCACTGGGGACAGAACGCCGTCCCGAGGACAGAACCGCGGACAGCACCCTGTCAGCAGAGCACGCCCACCCCGGCTCAGGGGCAGCACCTGCTGGATTCTGAGTCCAGCACCACACGGCCCCCTGCGGAACGCCTTCCCCGGGGACGTCACCACACCCGGTCCTGCGTCTCCGTGCCATCGTCACTCTGCCTGCAGGCCACGTCAGGCAGCCCCCGCCCTGCCCCGGTGCCCTCTGGGGGACGTGACTGCCCCCTGAGGCGGGCAGTTCTGCCGTCTGCCGAGCGCCCGACCTCGTCCTCCCAATAAAGCGGGTTCGTTCTGGGAGGGTGCCAGCCGGCCAGGCGGCGCGGTCCCGGGTCGTCCCTGCTGGGGGACACGCACCTGCGGGTGGCCGTCCCCGGTCTCAGAGCACAGCTGGCCTCTCCTCTGTGTCCTACGGAGCGTGAAGATGTCCAGAGCGTTACCTGCCCTGGAGTCGGGACGCGGAAGCACACGGAAGGATGGGTGCACACAGCACCGGCCGGACCCTGGTGGCAGGGCGACCCTCGATGTTCAGAGCCTGGGGGGGATTGAGAGGAGCGGCGGAGAAGGTCGCCTCCCGGCCCCCGCCTCCCGGAGAAGGGCCTCCGTCGCCCCCACTCTGCCCTTTGCCGTCAGCGGGCTGAGGCGGTTACGTCGCTCCCAGTGACGGGACACTGCAGGGGCAGGGAGGGTCCCCACGGCCACAGCCGCAGCCTGGGAACATGCGTCCCTCCGTCAGCGGGCAACGCGCGTCTTGCGTTGATGGCTCTGCTGAGGCCCGAAGAGACCCCACCACCCTGCTTGCGTGACCCCGAACGTGACCGGGAGCCCCTGGAGTCTTTCTTAGGGGTCCGGCCTGCGGGGGTGGGGAGTGGGGGGTGGGGGGCTCTGCATCGCCAGGTGAGTCACGCTCCCCCGGCCGCGGTGACAGCCGGGGACCGGAGGTGCGCGAGCCCGCGTCAGAGCGCCAGCATCGATCAGAGCGGCTCTCTGACCGCAGGGCCGTCCTGTACAACTGCTTCGGGCTTTACTCACCCTCAGCGTTTACCGAATCCTAGGTGTGGGAACGCTCCTTTGGACCACCTGCCGCTGAACAGAATAACCACCATGAGGAAAAGGTTCAGGTCAGTGAGCCTCAGCGACGCGTGACGGGGGCCGCGCGGGGGGGAGGGCGTGATGAGTGCCCTGAGCGGGGGAGCAGCGAGGCCGGGCGGGGGTGCTGGGGGTGGGGGGCGTGGGACGCGTGCGGGGCTGAGGGGAGGGAGGGGGCTGGGTGCACCTGCCGGGGGAGGAGGGACCTCAGGGTGCCGGGAGGGCGAAATTCAAGCCCCCGAGGCACGCGTGACCCCGGCGTCCCTGCCTCCCGCCTCGTGCGGAAAGCCGTCTCACGGATGCTCTTTCTTCAGGAACGGCCTTGGCCCCGTGAAAGACGGGGAGGCCCAGTACGCCGTGGTGCACTGCACGGGTTACATCAAGGCGTGGCCCCCCGCAGGTAAGCCGTGCGTTCTTCCGGGGGGGCTGGGTGCCCTCACCCGACTGTGCCTTCCCGCCGGGAGCGTGTGCCGCAAAGAGGCAGAGAGATGTGCTCGGCCTTCTTTGTGCTTAGAACGAGATGATCTCTGTCACTGGGGCAAGTCCCGCTTCCGGGAGCAAAGGTTTCTGGAAAGAGCGATCCTGCGCGGGTGCTTAGAGCCTCCGCCGCTTCCTGCCGTCTGTCACCCGGAGCCCTGTGTGAGGTCGCGGTGGCCTCTGAAATGACAGCTGTCACTCTCACCGGGACGGTGCCACGGACGGCGGCAGGCGTCCGTGAGGAGCTGGAGCCCTGGCAACCCTCAGGTCGCGCGGGTGGCGCGGTAAACCAGTGCGGCTGCTTCTGGAAACCGGAGGGCCGGTCCTGGCCGCCGTGTGCCCGGGCCGCCCCACTCCCAGGGGCACACGGGAGAACCGACAGCGTTTGTCCGCCAAGGAACTTCCAACAGGGGAAGCGGGCAAGTGATTCGTGCTGCAATATCCTTGCACCTTGAAAGCATCACGCTAAGCGGAAGAAGCCAGGCACCCAAGGTGACCCGTGATAGGATTTCATTTATGTGCAATATCCAGAGAAGGTAGATCCTTCCAGGAAGAAAATAGATGTGTGGTTTCCAGGTGCTGGGCGGCGGGACGAAGGGGGGCGTGGCTGTCCCGGGTACAGCGTTTCTTTTCTAGATGACACAAATCCTGAAATCAGATGGGGTGAGGGTTGCACAAGTCTACAGATCTGAAAACCACTGCCTTGTGCCCTTGAAGATGGCGGGTTTTATGGCGTGTGAGTTATTAATCAATCTGTTATTAAGCAAAGGAATATACGTGGTGTTGACCATCCGCGTCCCCTTGATGGCTCCGAACGTGGTCTGGCTCTGGGAACGTTCCCGGTCTGCTGGAGAACGTTGCGAGTCTGCTAGTATCGGATGGAGTATTTAAGTGTCTGCGAGGTCAGGTTGATCGATAATGCTGTGAAGGACGACTGTGTCCTTATTGATTATTCACCTGCTCGATGGATTGATCGCTGAGGGAGGCACGTTGAAGTCTCCAACTGTAACAGAGAGAGGGCGTGCCTGTTCCTTCCGCAGTTTTGCCCACGTCTGCCTCTCATGTCTTGACGCTCCGTTGTATGGTCCATACACGCTACGGGTTTTTATGTCTTCTTGGAGAAGTGACCCCTCTGTCATTGCGTGATGCCCTTCCTTATTCCTGATAAGTTTCCCTGCTCCGAATTCTGCTTTGTCTGAAAATAATACAGCGACTCCAGCTTTCTTTGTTTTTTTTTTTTAATTTTTTTTTTCAACGTTTATTTATTTTTGGGACAGAGACAGAGCATGAACGGGGGAGGGGCAGAGAGAGAGGGAGACACAGAATCGGAAACAGGCTCCAGGCTCTGAGCCATCAGCCCAGAGCCTGACGCGGGGCTCGAACTCACGGACAGCGAGATCATGACCTGGCTGAAGTCGGATGCTTAACCGACTGTGCCACCCAGGCGCCCCGACTCCAGCTTTCTTTGGATTGGCGTAAGCATGGTGTGTTTTTCTCCATTTTTTACTTTTAACCTGTGTCATAGTTTTTAAGATTTTTTTTTTTTAACGTTTATTCAGTTTTGAGAGACAGAAAGAGAGCGCAAGCAGGGAAGGGGCAGAGAGAGACAGAGACACAGAATCCAAAGCAGGCTCCAGGCTCTGAGCTGTCAGCACAGAGCCCAGCACGGGGCTCGAACCCACAGACCGCGAGATCGTGACCTGAGCCAAAGTCGGAGGCTTAACTGATTGAGCCACCCAGGCGCCCCTAACCTGTGTCATTATATTTAAAGTGAGCTTCTTGTAGATGTGTTGCTGGGTCCAGTGTTTTTACCCACTCCGACCATACAACTTTTAATTGGTGTATTTAAACCATTCACGTTTAATGGGATTATTCATATAGTTTACTCAATACCTACCGTGTTTTCTATTCCGTGTATTTGTTCTTTCTTCTCCCCTCTCTGTGCATTCCCTGGTTTCCACTGAACGTTCTGTAGGATTTCATAGTCTCTCCTAGCGTGTCAGTAATATTTCCTTAAAAATATCTTTGTTGTTTGCCCTGAGTTGAAATACATATTTACAACTAATGTAAATCCACTTCCAAATAATACCGTACTGCTTTTGTGGGTAGTGCGAGGATCCCTGGACTCAGCTTCCCTTCCTCCCTCCCTCTCCCACAACACCGCTCTCATGGGCTACACTTACCCATGAGCACATTGTTACTGTTGTTGCCGGGAACACACGGAAATATATTAGCTCAATTAAGAAGAAAAGCACGCCTGGGTGGCTCAGTCGGTTAAGCGTCCGACTCTCGATCCTGGCTCAGGTCATGATCTCACCCTTCATGGGTTCGAGCACCCAGGCGGGCTCTGCACTGATGGAACGAAACCTGCTTACAATTCTTTCTCTCTCCCTCTCTGTCTGCCCCTCACCCCATTCTCTCTCAAAAGAAATAAGTAAACTTAAAAATTAGGTTGAAACAAAAATAACGAAAATAAAAAAAGTGTATTTCCCCTTAATTTATTCCTTTATGTATATCCGAGTTTCTAACCCATATTGTCTCCTCCTTCCTGAAGAACCTCTTTTAACATTTACCGCAGGACGGCTCTGCCGGGGGGTGAAGTCTCTATTTTTGTTTTTCCCAGGGTCATTATTTCTACCTCACTCTCAAAGGATAATTCTGTTGGGTTTAAGGTTTTAGGTTGGCCTGATTTTCCCCCAGCACTTCAGATCTCCACGCCTTCCTTGTTCCTGTGGTTTCTGACGAGAAGTTCACGGAACTGGTACCTTTGTTTTCCTGTAGCCCGTGTGGGACTTTTTTTTTTTTCTGGACTTCTTTCAAGGTTTTTTCTCTTTGTCTTTGCTTTTCTGCAGTTCTAATATTACATGCCTCAGAAGCTCGTTTTATTTTGGTCTTTGGTTATTTATACCGCTTGGTAATTTCCGAGCTTCCTGTCTGTGGTTTGGTGTCCTTACTTTTGAAAAATTCGTGGGGGCGTCTGGGTGGCGCAGCTGGCTAAACACCTGACTCTCAACTTCCGCTCAGATCGTGATCCACAGTTCATGAGTTCAAGCCCCGTGACAGCATGGAGCCCACTTGGGATTCTCTCTCTCTCTCTCTCTCTCTCTCTCTCTCTCTCTCTCTTCCTCTCTTTCTCTCCCTCTCTGCCCCTCCCCCGCTCATGCTGTCTCTCAGAATGAATAAACTTTTTTTAAAAAAGGAGAAATTTTTGAACGCTGTGTCTTCACGTGTTTCTTTTGTTCCGTCTCCTTTCTCTTCCTCCTGGGATTGCGACTGCCCGCGTATTATATCGCGTTCGAACTTGCGTGGCGACTCGGGCGTCTTCTGTTCTGCATCTTTTCACTCTTTTCTCCTCTTTGCATTCTAGTTTTGGGAGTGTCAGTCGACAGATCTTCATGCTCACTGATTCTTTCCTTGTCGACGTCCAGGTTACTGATGAGTCTGTCGAAGGCATTGCTTGTTTCTCCAACAGTGTTTTTTGTTTGAATTTTTTAAAAAGTTTATTTATTTATTTTGTGAGAGAGCCAGGGAGGGACAGAGAGGGAGGCAGAGCCAATCCCAGGCAGGTTCCACGCTGTCAGCGCAGAGCCCGATGTGGGGCTCGAACTCACGAGCGGTGAGAACGTGACCTGAGCCGAAACCAAGAGTCTCCGACGGTGTTTTTTATTTCTAGCATCTCCTTCCGGTTTCCTCCTGGAGTATCTACCCCTCCACTCGTGTTACCCGTCCGGTTTTGCTACTGTCTGCGTCTTCCGTTAGAGCTCTTGGCATCTTAATTATAGTTATTTTAAATTCCCTGGGGGCGCCTGGGTGGCGCCGTCGGTTAAGCGTCCGACTTCAGCCAGGTCACGATCTCGCGGTCCGGGAGTTCGAGCCCCGCGTCGGGCTCTGGGCTGACGGCTCGGAGCCTGGAGCCTGTTTCCGATTCTGTGTCTCCCTCTCTCTCTGCCCCTCCCCCGTTCATGCTCTGTCTCTCCCTGTCCCAAAAATAAATAAACGTTAAAAAAAAAAAATTTAAAAATAAATAAATAAATAAATAAATTCCCTGTCCAGCAATTTCAGTCTGTGTCGTAGTGGAGTCTGGTTAAGATGCTGACTTTGTCTCCTCAGGCTGTGCTTTTTCTTGCCATTTAGCACGCCTTGTAAATCTTTGTTGGAATCCAGATGTGACACGTCAGGTGATACCAACGGAGGTAAACAGGTCATAGAAGTTTAATTGAATTATTCCCGGAGTCGGATGTGTTTAATGTTTGCCATATATATACGTATATATCAGTTTGACATACAGACGTGCATGTGTTATATACTTTTAAATTGTGTATTTTTTATTTATAGATTTTTCTTTCCTGTATAAATCATAAGGCACATAATTGTCAGGGTGCTGCTTGCCTGAAGGGCCCCAGTTAGATTCAAGACTTTGAGCGAGCTGCCTTCACAGGTGTCCCGAGCCCAGACCTCAGCTCTGTAGATCTAGAAACAGTCCTGATGGGGCCCGAGAACGGACCAGCCCCGGCGAAGGTGGGAGTCCTTGCAGGCTGATGCCTTAACCAGATGTGACCCATAATGCCGCGGGGCTTCCCCGTCTCTGATGGGGATGCTCACGCCCGTCGTCCGGGGGTCCCGTGAGGTTCTGAGGCTGCTGTGAGGCCAGATTTGCATCGGAAGGTTGTTTGACGAGAGGCAAACCAGAGGAGGGGCGTGGACAGCCTGGAGAGAGACTTTGCGCAGCAGCGCGGCTCAGGGAGCACACGCGACGGCCTGACCTGTGCCCGCTGCTGAGCACCAGACACGGGCCCGTCCCTCGGGGAGCACGGAGCCGTGTGGCTGGGGGGCCAGCACGCGCACAGGTGATGCAGGAGGGTGTGGGGAGACGGCCAGCCCCGGGGACGGTGGGGGGGCCTGATGCCCCCCGGGGACAGGAGAGCTTCCCGGAGGAGGCTCCTCACAGTGTGGGTCGGTACCACCAAGTCCAGCCCTTGGGACCCCTGTTCCAGGAGACCGTCTCGTTCCTGAGCTCCTCTCCTGAACTCGTCACTCTTACGATACCGGGCAAATTCCCCGTCCTGTTTCTGGCCTCAGAGTGCCCTCCTTCTGACCACCGTATTTGGGCTCCACGCCTACAACATCACGAGAACTGCCATGGTCATGGTGAGTCTAACGCAGAGTCCTTGTGGGTGAGCAGGAGAGAGGAGTCTGAGGCCCGGGGTGCAGGCAGGTGACTGTACCCAGAGCCCACAGAGGTGACTCAGGGCAGGCCCTTCTGGAGCCGCGTGTGGGTCTGTGCCTGCGAGTGTTTGTGTGCCCGGGGTCACGGGGCCAGTAGGACTTGGCACGAAGCCTTCAGTGACCGCCCTTGGAACCGCACCATGTGCGAAGGGGTTGAAGGAGCCGGGGGTGTTTATCTTGGAGGAAGCGAGACATGATTTCTGTCTCTAAGTATTTGAGGGGGTGTCATATGAAGGAGGAATTAATCTTACTAAGGACAGTTCCAGAAGGCACAATTTGGACCAAAAGAGGAAAATTACCAAAAGGCAGATTTTTAACTCAATAGGGAGACATGAGCAAAGGACCGAGCAGGACAATAAAAATAGCTCTAAATACGAATACGTTCCACGCTCAACAAGTGGGGAAAATTTAGTTTCTGGTCAGAGCTGCAAAGGAAAATAATTTCATACTGTCTCCTCTTACCTATCGAGTGGCAAAAAAGTCAAAAAGACAGAAAAATGTCGGGCTGTGCCGACAGCTCGGAGCCCGGAGCCCACTTCCGATTCCGTGTCTCCCTCTCTCTCTGCCCCTGCCCCGCTCACTCTCTCTCTCTCTCTCTCTCTCAAAAATTTTTAAAAACATTGAAACAAAAAAAAAAAGACAGAATACACCTCATTGGTAAGGTTCAGGAAAGTGGACACTTGGATATACCACTGGTGGGAATATTATAAATCAGCGCCAACCTTCCGAGGAAGAAGTTGGCCGTATCACCAAATGTTTTAGAAAGCGCATTCCTCAGCATACGGGGCTCGCGCTTCTAGGCATTGACCCCAGGGAGTCAATCAGAGAGACGTGTGTGGCACGTTTAAGCATCGTCCGTAACCGTGGAAGCTTCGAATTGGCCCAGATCTCAGTGGTAGAGAAGGGCTTAAAAAACAGCACGGAACATCCATTTGGTGGAGTACCGGACGGCCGCAGGGCAGGCCTGCTTTCGAAGGACGCTGAAGGACGCTGAAGGACGCAGCGGCGAGCTGCGAAGTGTCAGGCCAGCAGCTTCTACAGAATAACCGTCGTGACCCACGTGCACCTTTCAGGTGTGAATGAGTCGTGTCATCTGTGCGTTGACGAGGCGTGCATGCGGCGTGAGCCATTGTTACTCCCGGGGAGCGGAGCACTGGTTACTTTCTTCTTTCCTCTTTGCTCCTACGTTTGCCCGGTTACCACGTGACTTTCGTAATCAGAGACAATGACGTTTTAAATTTTTTTTTCAACATTTTTTATTTATTTTTGGGACAGAGAGAGACAGAGCATGAACGGGGGAGGGGCAGAGAGAGAGGGAGACACAGAATCGGAAACAGCCTCCAGGCTCCGAGCCGTCAGCCCAGAGCCCGACGCGGGGCTCGAACTCCCGGACCGCGAGATCGTGACCTGGCTGAAGTCGGACGCTCAACCGGCTGCGCCACCCAGGCGCCCCGACAATGACGTTTTAAAGAAGTCTCTGTGACTTTTCTAACGCACGCTGCGGACAGTTGGAGCGAGTGGTTGGTACTGAGTTCAGAAATGGTGCCTTTCTGTTTGCTTTTTGGTTTGGCCTCACGGTGTATCATTCGACTACTGGCCCCTGGGAACGTAGAGCTTCTGGAAAACAAGCCTGCGTCAAACCAGCCTGAGGCTGTGCTGCTCGTTCGTTGGTGGATAACTACATTCTTAGCACCTGTGACACTTCGTGCCTCCCCCTGAGACTCGAGACCGAGCTCAGGCTGCATCCTTCTCCTGCCCCAGGACTTAGCCCAGACCGGGCTCGGAGGGTATATTTCAAGAAGACTGGACGGACGGATGGATGAAAAGAAAGAAGGAGTGAAAAGGATGAACGAGACGAGAGTAGTTGACCTAGGGAGTGGACGTGGGAAAGAATTTCTTGCCAGAATTTCCAAAGGCGTTTCTAGGACCTGCTTTTCCAGAAATCTTTTCAGATGGAAGAAGGAGTCATCTGCCCTGGATGAGGTGGCTGGAGTGAGGTCATTGGCACACTCACCCTAGAATCAGGTCACGGGGCCGGAGGCCGGGAGGAGGAGCTCCCTCTCTGCTTGCACGGAGCCTGGTGAACATTCTCCAGGAGTCGTGTCCCCGCCGGCCCCGAGCTCCTTAGTCGCAAACAACGACGTGCTTAGAAAGGATGAAGGTTTCCCGAGCACCAAAGTGGCTGGCCTCGGCAATCTCTCAAGGTGCAAAGACGCGGACCTCACGGAGCAGACGGGGGGGGGGGGGGGCTCGGGAAGGACCCTGGGGAAGCCGCGTGCAGCACGTGCGCGTCCCCGCGAGCCTGCTGGGTGTGCGCTCAGAGCCCTGCCTGGGGCCGCCGACCCCACACTACACAGGAACAGCACAACGCGCTTTGGCGTGTCCAGAGGCCTCCGTGATTCGCCTCGCTGCGTTGTGTACCGCATAGGTTTCAGCTGAAGTGTTTGGGGTGTGACAGGGAGGAAAGGCGGGGTTCCAAAGACCGTCCCCTTGCCGAATCCCGCAGCTGCTTAGTCTGAAGACGCGGGCTGTGCTCGACAAAATGAGCAGGTGAAGAAGCGTCCAGAACGGGTTGCGTTTTGTATCTCGTGAGGTGTGTCCAGAGCGCGAAGGAGACTTTGACCTTGGGAAGACGTTATTTGTGGCCCCCACCGGGTCGTCATCGCCCTGTGGCCTTGCATTTCAGACGGACGTCCAGAGTTGAGCCTCTGTTCCGGTGACCGTCCTCTGACCTGCCTGGGTCGTCACCTGGCAACCCCTGGGAGACCTCTGGTGAAGGGGCAGTGTGTCCGTACAGGGCAGCAGCGGTCGGGCCCAGGGGAGGGGGAGCCCGAGCAGGGTCCAGGTGCTCCCGCCTGGACCACGAGGTCAGGACGGGGGTCGCTGTCGGTGCCCGCATGCCTTCCCGGCGGTGAGGCTGGTTCCTGCCTTCACTTTGCTGCCGGCCTGTCAGGGAGCCTCGGCCACGGCGTGCCAGAGGCCGAGGTGTTTGGGGGTCTCGGCTAGAGTCCGTGGTGGCCAGGCTGGTGCTGTCCCTTCGCCAGACGGCTCCGCCCCTGCGCGCGCCTGCCCACCTCTAGCGGCCCCCCGCTTTTGCGCTTTGCTCGTTGAACACGACGTGCCTCCGGTTGAAAATCTCCAAAAGCTGCTTTGTCTGAACCGAGGCCACCGGCCCACGGGGCGGCGGCCGGCTCCCTGCTGTCTCTTACCCGCGGCCACCCTGTCCTGCGTCTGCACATCAAGCCTCGGTCTCCTGCTCAGCCCCTCGGTCTGAAGCCCCGCACAGACAGCAGAGCCGTGACCTTTGCTTTGAGACCCAGAGCTGTGGTCCGCGAGGCCTTTCGGGGCAAAGCTGCCCTTCTGTTCCCACCATGGGCCGGGCACTTGGCTGGGCCCTGGGGACCCTCAGGCTGGTCGGGCCCAGCTCCTGCCCCCGTAGGTCCCGGTCCGGTGGAGGGGGCAGGTAGGCGTGCGGGTCACAGCAGAGCCCGGGGTCAAGGGTGGCAACGGAGGCACAGAGGGGAGAGCCCGTCTGCTGGGAGTGCCCTCCCGCTCGCTCTGGCGACCCTCCCCGAACGCCTCGCCGGCAGGCAGAAAGTCACAGTCGAGCAGGAATGTCGACAGGAGGGAGACAGAGGGATTGCCTCATTGAGAAAAAGCCTGGCAGGTGTAGGGAGAGCATGGATGGGGGCTGCAGGTTGAACAGCGACCGCAGCTCCCTTGGTGAGTGCTCGCCCTGAGCGAGGCTCTAGGAAAGGTCTCCTGTGTGCTTTAGGCTGCTGAGCTTTCGCGACGCCCTCCGGAGGCGCTGGCCCCGTCGTCATCCCCGCGGCACAGACGGGACACCGGAGGACACGCACGGTGCCGTTGCCGGCGGGCCAGGGGGAGCGCTGGGCTGTGAGACCAGGCCTTGCGGGTGCCCTTGCCGCGGCGCCCCGCTTTCTGCCGGTGGGAGGGGTGCTGTGCCGGCAGCCGCGTGCGGTTCTCCGCGACCGGTGGGGGAGACGCTGCGTGGGCAGGAGGGGTCCCGTCCGGGGACCAGGCCGGGGTTTGGAGCCTGCTCTACACTGAGCATCACTGAGGCCGCTGCCGGTTGTTAAAGACTGTTGTGCGTGTTGAAGCCAAGCGGAGGGGAAGCGGGGATGGGCCCGGAGGCCTGGGGACCGGAGGAGACTCACCCAGGGAGCCGCAGGGATGCCTGAGTCGGAGCCAGGCCGTGCTGATGGCAAGGGGTCGGGGGTGCCGGGAAAGCAGGTGCGGGCTGGCCGCACGGCTGCTGGGGCTTGGGCTCCGGCCCAGGACCGACTCCAGAGTCCGCGGGTTCAAGGGTCACGCGAGATTGGCTCCCCTTATGTGTGCGCAGATCCATAGCACAGAGTTCAGGTACTCGGTCGTTGTCTTCCGTCATCGTCTCTCAGGACGGTCGCCCACCCTTGCTCGGCCCCCCGTGACTGCTCTGCTCACCCTCGTCCCCCCCAGACCGGGTTCCCTCCGTTATTGTATGTCCTGCCTCAGTGCCACGGTGACCCTTAACAGGCCTCTTCGAGAAGGGGGAGTGGGGGCACCATTCACAAGCCCTCGACGCGGCTGCTCCTGGGAACTCGCGGGTCGCCGGGCTCCCTGCCTGAAGGGGCCCGAGACGGGCTTCTGTTCTGGGCGGCCTGCTTCCCTTTTCTCCCGCTGTGACATTTGTAGTTATCCCTGCAATTCAAGACTTTCACTCAGTCTGTTTTCATTAATTGTAACTGGTGCTGCATGGGCCCTCCTGGCTGACAACCCCACCCCCACCCCATGACTCTGTCTTCACCGTGGGGGGCTCGTCTAGATTTTCCAGGTCGCTGCTGCTTCCCGGCCTGCCCCGCTCACACCTGCGGCCACGTCGATCTCCCGCGTCTGCCCCCTCCCGCTTCCACTGGTTTCTTTATCCCCCTCTTCCACATTCTGGTGGAGTTTCTCAGTCCTAATCCCCTCTCTGTGATTCCCATTTAATTTTGCAAAAACTCTGTTGTGGTACATTTCACGTGAGCTCAATGCTTGTTGAATTAAAGCTGTGTCTTTTTTGTAAATACGGTAAATTTAGGGGATTCCCCCCCTTTTTTTAACTAAGTTTTTCTTTAGTGGGAACATGAGCTGTGATTCCTTCACTCAGTCTCCTCTTTCTCACATACTTGTGATTTTCCCACGGGGCTCGCCTTCCAGAGGCCGCTAGGCGGGCGTCCACTGTCGAGGCCGGAGGCTGGTTCCATCACTGACCGTGTGGGTTCCGGGATGGCCTGTCAGGCCCGACCAGGGCAGACGAGCAGTGCTTCCCTTTGCCAATACCTGACCGGGGGTCCGTTTGTCTGCACCGGACGACAGGGTGGGGACAGAAGGAGACTGAAGTCACAAACAGCCCAGAGGGGGCGCCCTGATGCCTTCTGGGAGGTGTGGGTTCAAGGCTGGCTCTCCCTCATGACTTCCCCATTCCACACTTGTCTCCGGCCGCCATAGCTCGAAGCTTGTAGGTTGGCCGTATCGGGAGCCTCCCACACGCACCCCAGGTGACCTTAACCTTCCTGTACGGGGGCTTGTGTCTTGCTCAGCTCTCCCCTTGGTGGTCTTGCCCAAACCACCCACACACAGGTCTGCTCACGCTTGCCCGTCTGCTCATGGGAACCCTGCTGCTTTCTGATGCTGAGGCACGCTTCTCCCGGCTCAGGTTCTGGTCCTTTCCACGGTGATTTGGGAGGCCGGGGTGGTTAGTCAGGTGGTCTCGGTTTCCTCTTTTGAACTTCAGAGCTCCGCTTTGTGAAGCAGAGGGCCCATTTCTTCAGAGTCACCAGCAGGAACGCTGACATTCAGCATTTTCCCAAGTATCTTCCGAGATCATGTGTCCCCAGAGAGGCTCCGTGAAGAAAACGCTCTGTGGTCAGTGACTTGGGAAATTTCACGTCCTGTTTTTCCCTCGTAGGGAAGCATATCCCAGAGGTGCAAACCGAAGTCTCTGAGAAGCCCTGATGAAACGCCTTTATCTCTGTTTAAACTATGCTTCCCAAATGTGTTTGGCCAGGGAAACTTTTTTTTTTTTTGCCTAAAACTTATTAGTATTCCTCAGGGAGTATTTGGGAAGTGTGCTGCGAACAAGTGGCCTGAATTGCTTGCAGCAGAAGGTGGTTGTTTTCTCCCCCTGCGTTTGGCAGGGTGCAGAACTATGTCTTAATTCACATGTGAGGATGTGGGTCCCAGGACAGACTCCACCCAGCGTTACCGAAAAACAGGCCAACTTTCCATGAGCATCTGCACGGGGTCAGTGCAACCCCGGGTAAGAAATGAAGACACATTTCTGGCCGCTGCTGAGTTTTACCCCAAGCAGAAGTTTCCAGTTACATGTCATTCATGCTGTTGTTTGTAGTAGTCGGGATTTATTTAGACCTGGCATTAGCGAAGCGGGTTTCCGAAAGAGAGGTGATCGAATGTAAGGCAAGCTGAGTTTGTGAAACCGAGTAGGGAACTACTGAAATCTGTTAAAATGGTTGGAGTTATCCTGTTCCTATTAAAACCCACTTTGCTCAGCGCTGCGGGTCCTGCCAGGAGGCGTCCCTTCCCAACACCCTTCCTCCAGGCCTGACCTCTGGCCTCCTCGCAGCCCTGTGCCCCTCTCTGTGCAGTGCTCTGGCTCTCTGTGCCCCCCACCAGCCAGGCGGCTCCTTGAGGGCGGGAGCCGGGCCTCACGCGCCCCTAAACCCCCAGGGGAGTCCGGGCGCTGAGGACCAGCTCAGACAGTGCGTTGAACCTGGCTGACTGCGTGGCTGAACTGCGACCTGGCGTTTGGACCCCTGGAATGTCAGAGCCAAGGAGAACCTTGAGCTCACCTCGGGCCAGCCCTCTCTGCAGAGGAAGCCCCGCAAGGCCGTGTCTCCGCTGACCCCGGTGTCTCTCCCCTGCCCTTAACCGCAGCCCAGGCCCTCCAGAGGACGCCTGCAGCCAGGCAGAGCCCAGCCACCGCATGAGGCCGCCTCTGTGACCAGTCTAGGGATGGCACTTTCCGTGTCACAGTGAGGGTGAGAGCCGGTTGTATCCAGTTGCCCATGCTGGGCACTGTGCCAGATGCTTAATACGTACTGCGTTGCCCCATGCCCCCTTCACGCTTCGTCGCCCTGTGCCCCTGCACTTCCCTGTACACAGTTGTGTACAGATCACAACTGTCATGGTCCCGTCTTCTGAGGCTCTGAGAGGCTGGGCGCTTTGCAGTCAGTACGGGGTGGACCTCAGATTCCCAGGTCAGGACTCCTGTCACCGCCGCTGGGGGGCCTTTGTCCCCAGCAAGACCACTCTGTCCCCAAAGACTTGTCTCCTGTCGAAGCTGGTGTCAGCCATGGTGACCACGCTCCCTTGAAGGCCTTCTTTCCCGGGGCCAGGTTTGCCGCTCGGTGCCCTCGCTGGGAGGCTGACATCCTTGTCACCAGCATTCTGGGTACAAAGAGAGCGCGTGCCTCCCCGTGTCCAGGGGTGACCCCAGTGCTCAGCCGCCGCCCCCTGAAATATGCCCCTGGAAGGACACACGTGCCTTCTGCGCCACGGGCAGGCCATGGGCCGCCCTCCGAAGGGTGAGGAGAGACAGTGGAGCTCAGCCAGCCTGGGGCGGAAAGTTCTTCGTCCTTCTGTCTCGAGTATCTGCCCTTCGCATCGTCCCCCCCTTCCCACGGGCCAGGTTTTCCGGGTGCGAGCTGCCGGAGCCAGTTTGGAGATGCGCTCCCACAGATGGAGCGAACGGCCCCCAAGTTGGGGGGCCTTGTAGGTGTTTTGAAGGGGGGCTTGACATCGGGTGGGGGCCGCGCTTTCAGGGGGTGCAGGGCGGAGCACGGCCAGGATGGGTGGCAGGGGAGGGGCGGGCGTGGATGTGGGCAGAGGGCTGCAGAGCTGCGGCGGGAGGACGGTTGTGGGGGGGCAGCTGGGTGGGGGGGGGTGTCCACAGTCAGGGGCCATTGGAGAAAGGAGCAGCCCCTGCTGGGGCGCTGGTCACGGGGCGGAGGGTCCTGGAGGCGGCCGGGTCACAGAGCCTGCCAGAGGCAGGTGGCCACGGGCTTGGGTGGCAAAGAATCATTTCTAAGGACTGAGTGGAAGGGGCTCAGTTCGAGAAGGTGAGCAGAGGCAACGGGGCCTGACGTTCGCGGGGGAAGAATACGGAGCGGGAAGTGGTGGGTGGAGGGTGACAGCCGGCTGGGGGGCAGGTCACGGCCGTGGCAGGGGGGGCCCTCGGGTGCCCAAGGCAGCAGTGCTCTGGGGAGGCAGTGAGAGCACAGCCCTAGGCAGGCACGGGGACAGACAGACTGCCGGCCATAGCCCCCTTTTGAGCCACTGGGGGTTTCGATTCTAGAAGCCAGCTAGTGGGACGCGTGCCTGTATCTGTGAACTTGTCACAACCGAGAGCTGAAAATCGCAGTGAAGTCCCCCCTGCGCGGGCGTGCGGAGGACCGGGGGTTCAGTGTTCCTGTTCTTCCCTTGGAAAACAGCCCACTGCTGTCCGTGGAAACCCCTCCCTGTCAGGGAAAGTGACAGGGACTCGGCCTCACGTGGCCGGGGGCCTGGGAGGCCTGTGGTGAGGTGGAGGCCTGGAGAGGGGTGGCCGATGTGCCCCCGACTCCTTCCTCCCGATGTCCCCGCTGCACCTCCGTGGGGCGTTAGTGTCACAGCCCCTTACCGGCCAGTGCTTTGTTTACAGGTTATGATTTATTGGAAAGAAAGCTCTCGGTCCAAGTTTATACAGAAAATACTCGTTTACAACTTGCCTTTTAGGCGAAAGAAGATGCATGTTAATTTTCATGATTTAGGGGCAGTTAATTTGGAAAAGGGGTGTTCCATCTCTACCAGATGTTTTCGAACTAAACTCCTACCATCTCGGGTGCATTTTCCCTCAATTTGGGGATCAAAGGGTAGAGTCCTTATTTTATTTTAGTTTTTAGTGTTTTTTAGTTTTGAGAGACAGAGCATGAGCAGAGGAGGGTTAGAGAGAGAGGGAGACACAGAATTCGAAGCAGGCTCCGCTCTGAGTTACCAGCATAGCACCCAACGCGGGGCTCGAACCCACGAACTGTGAGATCACGACCTGAGCCGAAGTCGGATGTTTAACCGACTGAGCCCCCAGGCGCCCCATGGGGTAGAGTTCTGATGTCTGGATTTAAGCACACGGCACCCATGGTCCTGGCTCTTAGGTACTGCCTAAGAAAACTTCCCAAGTGGGTGAAACCCACCATTTTAAGTATCAGACACCACGTGCTTGCCTTTTTTTTATCCTGTTGTCCTTAGTTTTTAAACACCTATTGCAAAAACAGCCCATCTTCATTAAAGAAATTTAAAAAGTCTATAAAATCTTGAAAAATATAGTCAAATTCACCCACAAATCCATTTTTTTTTTATTTTTAAAAGGTTTTAAAAGCCTACAAATAAGTCTCCCTTCGTACCCTGGTCCTACGCCTGAGAACCAACTGGGAACACCCCCGTGCTTCATCTTCTAGGTCTTTTTCTTTTTTTTTAATTGTTTTTATTTATTTATTTATTTATTTTTCAACGTTTATTTATTTTTGGGACAGAGAGAGACAGAGCATGAATGAGGGAGGGGCAGAGAGAGAGGGAGACACAGAATCAGAAACAGGCTCCAGGCTCTGAGCCATCAGCCCAGAGCCTGACGCGGGGCTCGAACTCCCGGACTGCGAGATCGTGACCTGGCTGAAGTCGGACGCTTAACCGACTGCGCCACCCAGGTGCCCCCTAGGTCTTTTTCTATGTAAGAAAACGGTCGGAGGTCATGTTATATATTTTATGACACAGCTCGTGTTTTAACGGGTCACGAATTTCATGAATATGTTACCAAGCTGGCACATACACCACTAGTCCATTCTTTTCATTCTTTTAAGTGGCTGCATCAGATTTTGTTGGCCATTCCTCAAACGAGAGCACTGAGATCGTTTCTAGGTTAGGGCTCCAGCTGAGGGATGACCTTGTATGCGATTCTTTACCCTTGAGTGTGGGTTTCTGCAGGGAAGTCTCCGCATTGGTAGAGTGATGACCCAAGCCCCTTTTCGTAGATACTACCAAGTTCACCTTACGAAGCTGGAGGCCAGTGTGTCCGTTTTTCCACACTCTTACCAAGAATGTTTCCATGCTCTGGTAAGTTTTGCCAGTCTGATAGGTTTGGGGGGAAAGGACATATTTTAAATTGAGTTTTCTTCATTAGCAAAGTTGAGCATCTTTCCTTGGTGCATTGAGACTATCTGCATTTGCCTGTGAGTTGCTTGTTCGTGACGTACGCCCAGTTTCCTGTCGGGGGATGTGTTTTCCTCGTTTACTCAGAGAGGGTCTTTATAACATTATAAATATTAATCCTCTGTTTATTGTATGTTGCAAATATTTTCTTCTAGCCTGATGTTTAGCTTCCGATTTATTGTTTTTCACACACAGAATGGATGAGGCACACAGAACGTAGTCTCATCTCTCTCTGCTGATTCGGAGCTCTTATGACAGAGTTCTAGTGCTGGACAGGAATTCACGTGACAATTCAAAGATGTCCTCAGGGCTTTTCAGCCCACTGCTGCCTCCCCTGTGGCTGTTGTTTTATTGGTGGTTTGTTTCGGTGGTTGTTTCCTTTTATGCTCCATAGGATCCACTGTCCTCAAATCCACCTGCTGGTGGCTGATGCTTGTTCCCTTGCATGTGCCTGTTTTCATCCTGTCCCCATCTGGGGACACAAATTGCTGTTTGTCATCCTTCATGGTTGAGACAATCAAACAGCCCAACTTGCTGGTATCCCGGGTGAGAGGAAATAAAATAGGCTGTGAGTTGGGGACTGGCAGCCTTTCCTGAGAGCAGAGCGCATAGACTATACCGAATGGTCTTTGGAACACCCGTGAGGGGAGCGGGGAAACGTCGTTCTGGTTGCTGAGATGATAATGGGTACTTCCCAGATGGATGAGGTGCTTTTGCAGGCTTCCGCCTTGCATGAGGGACCCCCTGTCGCCTGGGGGTGTGTGTAACTGTGTAACTGAGGGCCTGGACGTGTGTGTAACTGTGCCAGACTTCCGTGGCACCACGCCGCACCCTCCCCCCAGCGCCATTCCAGACCCTTCCGTCCGCAGTGCCCACCAGTCCTGCCACTGACCCACCCAATTCTCACAGACCCTTGTCCCTAAAGCCTCCCCCAGCGTTCCGCCAACAACTTCCAAGCCACTTTATTTGTGTCGTGTTGTCCTTGTTATGACAGCTTGTTCGCATCTGCTTTCCCCGCGTACGTGCTGCTCCTGGAGAGCAGGGGCCACATCACGCGCATTTCTGTGTTATTTAAGCTGCAGAGCACGGGGCTTCGGACACGGCGGGAAGCCTGGTGAATGTTTGGTGCCTGAATCTCTCTCTGCATCTCCCAGTTACACACCCCGCAGTTTCTATCCAGGAGGTACCCAGATTTACCGCTGTCGCTATTTAAAATCTTTAATCAGTGCTACTGAAAGAATTTATGCAACTTTACAATAAAACACTAAGTACGAAAACAGCAACGGCAGATAGGTTTTATTTGAAAGCCCACTTTTAAAAAAAATTTTTTTTAATGTTTATTATTTTTGAGACAGAGACAGAGCATGAGCAGGGGAGAGATACAGAGAGAGGGAGACACAGAATCCGAAGCAGCTCCAGGCTCCGAGCTGTCAGCACAGAGCCCGACACGGGGCTCAAACTCACGACCCGTGAGATCATGACCTGAGCCGAAGTCGGACGCCCAACCGACTGAGCCACCCAGGTGCCCCATTAGCGCATGTGACTCTTGATCTCAGGGTTGTGGGTTCGAGCCCCACACTGGGTGTAGAGATTACTTAAAAATAAAATCTTAGAAAAATAAGGCTGTGACTTGAAATGCTTTTATTATTAAATGTGAGAAAACTAGGAATTTAACTTATGAAAACGGAACTTATTTAACCTGTGAACAAGGAAAAGATAAGAAATTACCATGAGCCAAGTAAGAAGATGGAAGTAATGAAATAAAAATGAAAAAAATTAAATCTGAAAACAGAACTATTGTCTTATTGATAAACAAGTCTTCGTGAAGATGTGTAGAAGAGAAAGACGCTGAAAGCCTAATTCTAGTTTTATAAAAAGAATGAAAATAAATTGATGTTAAGAATGAGGAAATTTGTCAGAAAAAGTTTAAAACTTATAAACATATAGCCTGTGTAATTTAGATTGATGCATGTTAAAATCTTTAGGAAGAAAGCTAATTTCTGGGAAAATATATAACTAAATTTGAATTAAGAAGGGAGAAAAGATCAAAGCCAGGCAAGACATTGAAAAAACTGACAAAGAATTGCTCCCTAAATGGTACCAGGCCTGGAGGTTTTATGGGCAAATTATTAAACACTTCCGGAGTATAGGAAGAGATAGAAAGTGCACTGCTTTGTTTTTTAAAGTTTCCACGACTTTGATACAAAACTGGTAAGGGCATATTAAAAAAAAAAAAAGTATGAATGCAATTTCATTTGTAAAAGGCGAAAGATTTATGCAATTTGAAGAGAAACCAGAGCATGAATGCAATTTCATTTGTAAATATAAGACACTAAATACAAGGGTCAGCAAATCAAATGCATGATTGCACGGTTGCTTGAGTGGTTTAACATTAGAAAATCTGTTCATGTCATTAATTATCCAAAAGACAAAAGCTATATGACAGAAATTCATTTCAGTTAGCAAATATTAAAAATAGATATCTTTAGAAACTAATGAAAGAACCATATTTCCTTAACATGGACGAAACGGTCGTCAACACCTTACGGGATGCGGAAGCATCCCCAGTGAAGGGTCCGGGGCCTTCACTGCAGGGACCGGTGCTCCCCGGCCCCCTCACACAGCATTGCTGTGAGACCCCCACCCCCAGCAATCACGTGAGAAGAGGAAAGAAGGCACAATTACTGCTTGAAAGGAAGGAAAGAAAGAAAAGTAAGATGAAATTAACATCACTTGCAGAGGATGTGATGATCTCCCAGAAAAACCAAATCTAACCTACGGAAAATGTTTTAGGAGATTGAGTACAGAGCCATTTAGGAAATTCTAGAAAAAAAAATCAGTACCAGTTAGAAAAATACAATATGAAAAACACCCATTATGAAGATAGCGACATTACAGCATACATGTTAAAAATATTAACATGACCTGTGTAAGAGTCCTGAGACACCTGGGGGGCTCAGTCAGTTAAGTGTCTGACTTCAGCTGAGATCATGATCTCGCAGTTTGTGGGTTCAAGCCCCGCATTGGGCTCTGCACTGACAGAACAGGCCTTCTTGGGATTCTCTCTCTCCTTCTCTGTCCCTCCCCTGCTTTCTCTCTCAAAATAAATAAAAATAAACATTAAAAAAAGAAATGCGTAGGATTAAACTACCAAATAATACTGAGGGACACAAATGACCTAGCTAACTAGCATCCTGCATAGTCTTTGAGACAAAGGTTTAGCATTATAAAGATCCCAGTTAGTTCCAAACCAGTGTAGAGATTTGATACAGTTCCAATAGTTGCCCCATTGAGATTTCTTTTAAATGAAAATTAATTCTCAAATTCATACAGGCCAATAAATATTAAAATAGCTAATAAAATCTCAATACACTGCTGGGGGGTAATTTCTGTACCAAATATGAAAATACGTGTGTTAAAACCTGAATAGTTAAAATGTGCCACGAAAGTACAAATCAAGTTGAAGAAAAAGACCCAGAAGAGACCCAAGTATTTTTAGAAATGGGCTATGTGATGAGGGGAAGCATTTCGGCTAGTGGAAAAAGGAAAAAATTGGTCAGTACATAGTTTGAGGACAACTGACTAATCATTTGGAAAAACATGATGTCAAGCATATAAAAAATAAGTTTCAGATTTATAAAAGACAAAATACGAAATTTGAAAGTACTCTATGAAAATATAGGTGAATATTTTCCATAACTTTAGGGTAGAGGTCATTTCAAAAATTTTGTTTTAATGTTTGTTTATTTTTGGGAGACAGAGAGAGCACGAGCAGGGGAGGGGCAGAAAGAGAGGGAGACACAGAATCCAAAGCAGGCTCCAGGCTCCCAGCTGTCAGCACAGAGCCCAACGAAGGACTTGAACCCACGGACCGCGAGATCATGACCTGAGCCAAAGTCTGATGCTCAACCGACTGAGCCACCCAGGCGCCCCTGGTAGGGGTCATTTCAGAGAATGAACCCCAAAGGCCAAAATTACAGGGTAAAGACTAATCTATTCTTTAATAATATTCTGTGCAAACAGTAAGAAAATACTTTTGGGGTGCCTGGGTGGCTCAGTCGGTTAAGCGTCTGACTTCATTTCAGGTCATGATCTCACGGTTCGTGGGTTCGAGCCCTGCGTCAGGCTCTGTGCTGACAGCTCAGAGCCTGGAGCCTGCTTCGGATTCTGTGTCCCCCTCTCTCTCTGCCCCTCCCCCACTCATGCTCTGTCTCTCTCAAAAATAAATATAAACATTAAATAAAAAAAACAAAGCCAGAGGGGTCTAAAAAGTGACATTTTCAGGATGTCCAGAGGACAGTGTGCATTTCTCTAAACCCAAAATGAGATATTCCTTTTCCTTTAGAAATGACCCTGCAATTCTCAATTTAACTTCTTGATCTTCTGGGGCCATACACTGAATCAATCATTTCTGCAAGGCGTCAGATTTTTCCTAATTAGGGAAGAAGGATCGACACTAAATGCTAAGAAGGAAGCAGGACCATTTTCTTCCTCTGCAGAGAATTTCGAAAGCCTTCAGACCAACAATCTAACCAGACAAGTGGAGGCTCCAGGATCTGAATTGGAGCTATAGGTGGGATATTTCCCATGTGCATTTACTTAACAGAATGGACTTAATCATTAAAATAGAATTAGTCAAGGGGCATCTGGGTGGCTCAGTAGGTTCAGCGTCCAACTTCGGCTCAGGTCATGATTTCACAGCTCATGGGTTTGAGCCCTGAGTCGGTCCCTGTGCTAACAGCTCGGAGCCTGGAGCCTGCTTCAGATTCTGCGTCTCCCTCTCTCTCTGCCCCTCCCCTGCTCACGCTCTGTCTCTCTCTCTCTCTCAAAAGTAAGTAAACATTAACATTTAAAAGAAAAAGAAAAAATATACTCTTTAGAAAACAAACTTAAAAAGTAACTTGTACGAGCCCCGTGTATTCTTAGCATGTAATGAGAGTTTGGAAATCCGTGAAAAAAAAAAAAAGATCCCCAAGAGCTCTTTGGTATCAAAGAGTCTGCACAGGCTGTCCCCTAAAGAACAAATGGAAAACAAATATATATTCAAATGAAATAAAAGAACAGCAAATATAACCAATAGCGAAGTACCGTTTATGTTCTCTGGGCCAGCAGTTTCGCTTCTAGGAACTTTTATAGGAAAGAAGTCCTCGCTCTGCTGGAAGCCTTTGTCTGCAAGGATGCGGGGGGTGGGGGCATCACTCAGGTGAGCGAAAAGCTGGACCACCAAATGGCTAAGGACCGAAGGGTTCGGGTCCGACGAATCACCGTCTGTCCGTACAAAGGGAAAACGACAAACAGATGTTTCAACACATCGAGAGGTTTTCCCAGTGAGTTCTAAAGTTTCCAAAGCAGGTTACAAAACAGTTTGAGGGAAAAAGAAAAAAAAAAAAAAGACCTTTTGTTATATACACAGTAAAGGGCATAAAGACTATTCCCGTAATTATGGGTAATTTTAACATTTATCTTTTATTTTTCTATCGTTTCTAAATATGCTCCACAAAGACAAAAGTATACCAAATTGTCGCCTTTGATATTTTTTGGCTTTGGTGGGACTGTTTTTTTTTTTTTATGTTTATTTATTTTTGAGAGAGAAAGAGAGACAGAGCACGAATGGGGAAGGGGCAGAGAGAGAGGGAGACACAGAATCGGAAACAGGCTCCAGGCTCCAAGATGTCAGCACAGAGCCCCACGTGGGGCTCGAACCCATGAACCGCGAGATCATGACCTGAGCCCAAGTCGGACGCTTAACCGACTGAGCCACCAGGCGCCCCTGTTTCGGTGGGACTTTTGAGTGGCTTTTTATTCCCTTCAGCTCCACCTCTTTGTGTTTCAAAATCTTTTTTTTTTTTATGCACCAGCTTGATTGAGATATCATGCAGATATCATAAAATTCACCTGTTTAAAACATACAGTCTCTTGGATTTTGGTGCATTAGCGTAGTTTTGCAACTGTCCCCACCACGCATTTGAGGATATTTTCGCCACCGCAACAAGACATTCCATATGCGATGACAGCTAGCCCCCCTCTCCCCCCAGTTCTAGGCACCCGCTTTCTAGATCTTCCCTATTCTGGACGCTTCCCACAGACCCGTGCCATTCGTGATGCCCGTGTCTGGCTTCTTTCCCTCAGCCCGACAGTTGTCGAGGTTCACGCTACAGCGCGAGTCACGGCTTCCTCTTTGTTGTAAGATTGCATTGTCCGGATTCGCCCCCTTCCGTGTGTCCCCTCAGCAGGTGCTAGGTGTTAGGGCTGGTAACACTCATGGGGGCCCCGTGAGGAGCGCTGTTCTGACCGTTCGTGCACAAGTGCTTGTGTCATGGCTCTTGGACGTGCCCCTAGACGTGGAGTGCCGGTCACATGGTAGCTCGGTGCTGAGCCTCGTGAGGAAGCTGCCAGACTGTTTTCCGAGGCACTGGCACCAATTCACGTTCCGGCCGGCGGCGTGGGAGGCTCCCATCTCCCCGCAGCTTCACCAGCACTTGTGATTGCATTTTTCAAAGCTGTAGTCATCGTGCTAGGTGCGAGGTGGCTTTGACTTGCATTTCCCGAATGGCTCACGATGGACAGCGTCGTTCCTTGTGCCCATTACTCACTCGGGCGTCTTCTTCTTTGGAGTAACGTTCAGACCCCTTGCTCGTTTTCAGTGGGGAATACGTGTCTCTCTATTGCTGGGAACTGAGTGAAAGCCATGTTTCGAGATCCCGTGGGACCTGAGGACGGTGCAGAAGCAACACTGGGAAAACGGAGACCATCCAGATACGCAGAGGGTAACCCGAGGATGGCCCAGGACCGCCGTGTCCGAGGTGCGTCCGAACAGAGGGCCACCCTGAAGCCGCCCCGCCTCCCGCGGGCACCCGCAGCCTCTGGGCCCCAGTCACCAGAGGGGTGGCTGCAGGTGCACCAGCGGGCAGACCGGGGCTCGTGGGGGCTGTGGCACGGCCGCCCGGACAAGCGTTTGGCCCGCCGGCCTCGCTGCCGCCCCTTTCCTGGGGGAGCCGAGCCCGGGGTCCTGAGAGATCCTTCAGACCTAGGCCCCTAAAGAACCTGGTCCCTTCAGGAAGGTTGGCGTTCCTGAAGACTTTCCGGAAATCTCACAGACGCACCGTTGGATCCCGTTCCCTCCGCGACTTGCCCGCATTGAGACCCAAACCGTTCGTGTAGCAGGTTGCACTGCACTTGTGCAAAGCCAAGGAATTATTTCAGCGTGACTTTACCTGGTTGGCCAAAAGACATTCTCCCAGGCGCGCCTGTCCGCGTGCGTCCCGGACCGGTGTCTCGGGCCCCGTCCCACGGCCTCCTCTGCCCGTCTAGGCTGACGCCCCTTCTGACCAGGACTTGTTTCCTTTCCTTGGTTGGCATAAAACCACCAGCATGTTCTCGTGCTCGCGGAGTGTGTGGGGGGAGGACCTTAGACGCGGTGCGGTAAGGACAGCTTTCCTCCGCCCCACCGAGCGTGGGGCCGCCGTCTGGCATCACTTCCACTGTGTTTTATTGGTCAGAGTCGTCACAAGGGAAGCCAACTTCAGCCCTCGGTGGAAGGGACATGGAAGAGAATTTGTGGCTATTTTTTTTTTCTCTGCGAAAGTTCTCCGTCAGCGCCTGTTAGACGAAGAACGGACTCTCGAACGAATTGTAGCCCGTCTGGTAGACGGTGTCGGGTATCGGCCAGGGAGAGCCTGACCCTGCGGGGTCCCCCCAGAGGCTGGGACCGAAGGCGCTTCCCTTCACGCCGGCCACACCGCAGCGCCCTTCGCACAGGCCCCTCCGCTCCCCCCCGGCCTGTGGCGCTGTGTCCTGATCCCCACGTATGGCGGACATGCACCTGTGCCCACTGCCTTCCTTGCCCACAAGCCCACCGATTCCCAGCAGCTGGAGAGCGAGGGCAGAGAAGAGAGAAGGCGGCCGGTACCCAGGCCCCGGGCTGGGAGCTTCACGCACGTGGCCTCCTTCGGCCCTGACAACGTCCCCGCAAGGGGGGCTCGTTCGCCCCTTTAGCATGTCGGGAACCGAGGGTCATGTTGGGTCGCTCCCGCGGACACCTCGGGCGCCCAGCCCTGGTCTCAGCCCCAGCCGCGGCAGACGGGTCCTGGGGAGCGGAGACCCACCCCGGGCTGCCAGCGCCCCGCTTCGAGGTGTGGCATCTTAGCAGTTTCCGCACCAGCGGCTTCCCTGAAGGCATGGCGCCTCGCACAGTCGCGAGCAGAGACCGGAGCCTGGAGGCGCTGACCCTCGGCTGGGCTCCCTCTCTGCCACACCCCTCCCTTCCTCGCGCCCTCCTCCTCGGCTTGCCTCCCACAGGGACCGTCCGCACCGAGGTCCTGGCCTCGGGCGCCGATTTGGGACAAACCTCACCAAGATGCTCACTTGGCCAGTTGTGGGAAAAACTAGGGTTGGGACCGCGTTGAGTCCGTGACACCCGAAGAACGGCGTGCGTCACACGGCCCCGGAGCCTTCGCCACTGACGGCCGAAACCGATGGAAGACGATGGGGGTGCGGGAGAGCGGGGGCTAAAGGGTGCGCGGGACAACCCCCACGGCCCCGGAGCCTCTTTCTGCGCGCGCTCAAGTGAGGCTGTGGGTCAAGGCGTGCCTGAGCAATCGGCGAGAGAGGACGTGAATCCTTGCGAGTAAGTTTTGGAACTCGTCCTCGACAGTCGGCGCCGTGCCCCTCATGAGCACCGCGGCGTGCGGCGGCCTCTCCCCGGCCGCGTGTCACGGCCTCACACGGATCGGATGTAACTCGGGCTAAGATGAAGGTCCCGCATGGCTCCGTGGCCTTCGCTTCTGTGACAGGTTCTGTCACTGGCACATACTTCTAGAAGACTGTCCATGAAGTGAAACCCAAGAATATAGATCTTGCTACCAAGAGGGTTTAACCATCATGAGACTCAAACAAGCCTGAACTTGGGTCCCAAGAGGGTTTAACCATCATGAGACTCAAACAAGCCTGAACTTGGGTCCCAAGAGGGTTTAACCATCATGAGACTCAAGCCTGAACTTAGGTCTTTATACTTAACGTATATTTCTTCTAAGCAGCATATAGTTCGAGCTTGAAAGACCTTTTCTTTTTTTATTTTTTAATGTTTATTTTTTGAGAGAGAGAGAGATAGCATGAGCAGGGGAGGGGCAGAGAGAGAGGGAGACACAGAATCCAAAGCAGGCTCCGAGCCGTCAACACAGAGCCGACGTGGGGGCTCGAACCCACGAACCACGAGATCATGACCTGAGCCGAAGTCCGACGCTTAACCGACTGAGCCACCCAGGTGCCCTGAAAGACCTTTCCACTTGGTAAAGATTTCTAGGTAGACAGGTTTTTTTTTCCCTCTCTCTAGATACTTTAAAATACACACACTTGCATTGTTTCTGTCAAGAAATCGACTCTTCTAAAACGCATCTTCGTTGTCTGTAGGTCAACGTGTCCCTTTCCCCTGGATGCTTGGAAGATTTTGTCACTGGTTTTCGACGAGTGATGCTGTGTGCTGCTGAAATTGTCAGAGTTCCTGTGCTTGGGGTTCGCCAGGCTTCTAGCATCTGTAGATTCATACTTTGTAGTAAATTTGAAAAGTGTTTAGCCATTAGTTGTTCAAATATCCTTCCTGTCTCCCTTCTCTCTCTTTGGAGACCCCAGGTGCACATATCAGGGCACTTGAGGTTTCCATGGCTCACGCACTGGTGTGCATTTCTCTAAAAGATTGTTTTGTTTCTAATGTGGGATCGTTTCCAGCGCTGTGCCTTTGAAGCACATCCCTCCTTTGCCATTAATACATCCAGGACATGTTTCATCTCACACATTATAGTTTCCATCTCCAGGAATTTGATTTTGGTCTTTTTAAAATATCTCCCTTGGTTCGACTTAACTATTTGAACATACGGAATGCAGTTATAAAAACAGTTTCAGTGTGTTTGCTAATTCTAAGATCCGTGTCACTTCTGGGTCTGTTCTGCCTGGTTGATCTTTTCCCTTATTTATAGGTTATATTTTCCTGGTTCGTTCCAGGCCTGGTAATTTTTTATCTGATGGTAGACACTGTGAAATTTAAGCTGCCGGCTTGGAGACTCTTAAGGCGAGAAGTTGGGGCGATCGTCGGGCACATTTGTTTTCCATACCTCGCAGATGATTCTTGTTTATTGTCTCATATACAGTGTCTTGAACACCATTGTTTCTTTTTTTTTTTAATACTTATTTTTGAGAGAGAGTGAACAGGGGAGGGGCAGAGAGGGAGAGGAAGAGAGGGAGAGAGGGAGAGAGGGAGAGAGGGAGAGAGGGAGAGAGAGAGATTCCCAAGCAGGATCCATGCTGTCAGTGCAAAGCCCAACACGGACCCCAAACCCACAAACTGTGAGATCATGACCTGAGCCGAAATCAAGAGGCAGACATTTAACTGAGAGAGCCACCCACATGCCCCCAAAACCGTTGTTTCTTAGCTCTGTTTGTTTCCGGCTGTTTCGGGAAGGAAGGTAAATTGGCTGGAAGTGTACGTCGTGGGCATGCGTATTGTGGACTGCTGTCAGCGTGACTCACACCTTGCGTGCCCCGCCTTCTGTGCCAGGGACCCATGTTCCCTAGTGTCCAGAATAAACGAAGCGAGGTCATGGCCATGTTCATACCTAGAGCATCCTGGGAAACCGTTTCCAGGGGAATGCCCCAGCCAGAAGCATATTCAGAGGAGTGACAAGGAGGAAGGGAGACTTGAGCCATTTTTGAAGGAAGAACGGTTAAATTGAAGCAAAAGGATGTTTGGCCGACTTGGGGGACCGCGTACCCTTTATCTGTCGGAAGGGCGAGTGCAGACAAGTCGAGGGCCTGCAGGTGAAAAGTCAAGAGACAGTCATTAGGTACGCGGTGACCATCCCACCTCTGGAGGCCTTGTCGTGTGGCCATGGCTTCCTGCGTTCAGGATGGCTGCGAGGGCTCCACCATCACGCTTGGGCTCCCCAAAAGGAGGCTCTTTCCTGAGAGCCTCGCGCAGGGACTTCCGCTCACGCCTCACAGGCCAGAGCTGCGTCCCTGACCACCGCCACCTCCAACGGGGTGGACACAGCCCCCTCTGAACAAACCTGCGTTCTGCCGGCACGGAAGGGGGAGCGGATGCACACGTACGCGGGACGAAGGGGGCGGGAACGTACGCGGGAGGGGGAGGGGACGTACGTGTCAACGGAAGGGGGAGGGGATGTACACGTACGCGGGAGGGGGAGGGGACGTACGCAGAAGGGGGAGGGGACTATGCATATGCAGGAGGAAGGGGGAGGGCACAAACGTGTACGCAGAAGGGGGAGGGGACTACATGTATGCGGGAGGGGGAGGGGACATACGCCTGCGTGGAAGGGGGAGGGGACTATGCGTAAGCAGGAGGAAGGGGGAGGGGATGTACGTGTATACGGAAGGGGGAGGGGACGTACACGTACGCGGGAGGGGGAGGGGACGTACGCCTGCGTGGAAGGGGGCGGGGACTATGCGTAAGCAGGAGGAAGGGGGAGGGGACAGACGCGGAAGGGGGAGAGGTCACCAGCCGTCCTCTGCAGGAGAGCAGACCGGGGGAACGGGCGTTGGCAGGAGGATTTGGGCAGGGTTGAGTCTGACGGCCGCGTGAGACAGGGGTGAATCTTCCCAGGAGGCAGGTGGAGTCAGGGCCTGGAGCTCCAGAGGCAAAGCGAGTCGGGACGGTCTCGGGTCCGGTTACTGTGTGGCTAGGAGTGGAGGCAGGGGGAGAGGATCAGCGGAGACGAGGCCGGGAGGCCCAGGCTGGGGTGGGGGTGGTGACGGCACGTGCGGTGGCGGCTGTCAGGGCTGCCCCGTGGACCCCGGGCGTCCGGAGACCGGCTCAGAGGCGCGCAGGGCTGAGACGCTTTCCCCGGGGCACCGAGACGTGGTTGGACCTTTAAACTGCGTCCGCTTTGCGCGGGTGGTGCGTAGGCAGTGGCGGGTAGACACTTGTGGAGCCTCAGCGTGCGTCAAGGCAGTGCCACCAACCCGCCGTCGTGGTCACCACACGCTTGCAGTGAAAGACAGTGTAACATTTTTTTAATGTAAGCATGTCCTTGATGAGGCTGTAAAAAGCACTGACCGGATGGGACCCTGAAATGGGAAGGACGCACGCACACAGCCACTTGTGCTGCATATCCAAGCATAGTGGTTGTGTCCGGGAGAAGCACATGTGCAGTTGTTTGAGTTGTGAGCCCAACAAGTTGCTTTTTTTATGAAACGCCATTTTTTACTTGAAAGAATAACAAACTGTGTTTTTTTAAAACTTGCATATTTGGGGGGCGCCTGGGGGGGCTCAGTGAAGTGTCTGACTTCGGCTCGGGTCATGAGCTCATGATTCGTGAGTTCAAGCCCCACATCAGGCTGCTTGGGATCCTCTGTCTCCCTCTTTCTGTCCACCCCCCTGCTTTCATGCACGGGCGCACACACTCTTTCTCTCTCTCTCAAAAACAAACGTTAAAAAATAAGTAAATGTGTGTATTTGGCAGATATTTTTGTAAAAAATGAAAATGAACCTGTTACCTCAATGAAAATGATAGTATTTGCTGTCAGTTATACAATTAAAGCTTTCTAGTAAGAATGTGAATTTAGGGAAACTTGTGTCCACCACCATGGTCTTGACCAATACTTAGAAATGTTTCTGATGAAATATGCCATGGTATTTTTTTTAATATACCAGATTTTTAAAATATCATGTATTCTAATGTGGCAACATTTAGATCTGTGTGATTTGATGGACCAGTATTTCCCTAGTGATGAATACATTGTGTTCCAGTCATATATCAGTAAAAGGCCCATTCAAAGTGTAAGACCAATCTGTTATAATGTAACAGAATGCTGAAATACTCATTGATACAATTTTTATTTTTACATTGCAGTTGACCTTAAAGAAACAACCACTTGTCAGGGCGCCTGGGTGGCTCAGTTGGTTAAGTGTCCGACTTCGGCTCAGGTCACGATCGCACGGTTCGTGGGTTTGAGCCCCGTGTCGGGCTCTGTGCTGATGGCTCAGAGCCTGGAGCCTGCTTCCGATTCTATCTCCCTCTCTCTCTCTCTCTGCTCCCCCCTCCCTGCTCACACTCTATGTCTCAAAAATAAATAAACATTAAAAAAAAAAAAAAAGGAGAAACAGCTACTTGTCAAGATTTAGGAAAGCATCAAAGATTAACATCCACAATGATCTGAGAAAAACTTCTCCGTCCTCCAGCTACCTGTCTGTGTGAGGGCACATTTTCTCCACATACCTCAAGTAAAACAATATATTGTAATCGACTGTGTGCGTAACAGATGTTAGAATCCAGATGTCTCCTATGAAGGCATTAGATAGATTTTCAAGAATACCAAAGCGATTCAAGGATAACTTCTCTTTTAAGAAGGTATCTTATGTGATCGAGAAATCTCCGGCACTTCCAGTAAGATCAGAAACAAGGCAGGACTTCCCAATCTCTCTACCACTCTTCAGCGTCGTAAGAGATACTAGCCCGTTCCCTTAGATGAATCAGAGGCAACTAAATGTGTGAAGAAGGAAAAATGACGTCTTTTCAATTCTGGGATAGTTCACCCGCAAAAGCCCAGTGGGCCAGTCACAAAGCTAACTGAAACAGTAGCACAATTCAGTGAAATGGCACACCGCGGTGCTAACATACAAAATCAATCGTCCCCGTATACATAAATAATAAACGGAAGTCGTAACGGTAGAGCGAACCCCCTTTAAATAGCAACGGAAGACGATTAAAGGCTTAGGAATAACTTTAGTAAGTGTACAGAGTACAGGTACATGTGAGGAAAATTTTAAACACCCCCCAAAGACACAAAAGCAGGCTCAAACAAATCGGAAAATGCCCCCCGTTCTTGGGGAAGATGACTCCGCATTACAAAGATGTCCGTTCTCGTGAAGTCAATTGTTACATTTAATGCAGGCCAGATAAGAAAACCAGCAAGCTATTTTGTGGAGTGACGTAAGTTGGTACTAAGCTTCATGTAAATACTGAGAATAGCCTAGAAAACACTGAAAAAGCGCAAGAGAGGAACAGCCTTACCAGGTACTAAACCCTGCAATAACGCCTCTATAATTAAAATCGCACAGGACTGATGCTTCATAGACCGCTGGCCAGTAGAACGGAAGAGAAAGCCCAGAATTAGAGCCAAAGGTGTATGGACAAACAGACAAACAGACAGCCATTCGGACGAAGATCAGATCCCGTGGCTCACGCCCCACACGAGAATAGTTTCCAGTAGGTTAGGGATCTAAATGTGGGGAGTGAAAGCATGAAAACAGCAGGGGAAAACACGGGTGAGTTTTGGTGTAGGAAATGGCTTTCCGGAACTCCATAAAAGAGCTTGCTGGTATCTTAAGAACGATGGTGGTGAAAGAAAAGATTGATGAATCTGACTCCATAAAAACTAAAGTCGTTCAGTCGCCATACGCAAAGCCAGAAGACGGCACCAACCAGAAGACCATATTCACAACAAGGACTTAATCCCTTAATATGTGACGAACTCTTGAGTATTGAGAGGCAGAAGGGCGCCTGGGAAGCTCAGTAGGTTAAGCGACCGACTTCGGCTCAGGTCATGACCTCGCCGTTCGTGAGTTCGAGCCCCGCGTCGGGCTCTGTGCCGACAGCTCGGAGCCTGGATCCCGCTTCGGATTCTGTGTCTCCCTCCCTCTCTGCCCCTCCCCTGCTTGGACTCTCTCTCTCTCTCTCTCTCTCTCTCTCTCTCTCTCTCTCCAAAATAAATAAGCATTCAAGAGAAAATTGAGAGTCAAAGGACCAAAATCCCAGGAGGAAAATGGGGAAGCGACGGAACAGATAATTCACGGAAGGGCAGGATCCAAAACCGGTCCTCACACGTACGTGACAGCACGCTCCGCTGGCCGAGACTGGGGGGACGCAGGCCTCTCGGACACGTTGTGGGAACGCTCGTCGGCAGGCCCCTCCCGGGGGAAATTTGGCAACACCCGAACCTACGACCGCACCTGGCCTGCACCCAGCGGCAGTCCCTGGGACGGGTGTCCTCTGGGTGAATACACAGGGGCACTTCCTTGCAGTTGCTGGAGGACGCACGAGCACAAGGTGGTTCCTTGAGGCGTGGACATTGCCCAGCGTCAGAAACACCTGCACGTTCGCACGCGGGCAAGTGGTCGATGAGCCCCGGGACCTGCGATCTGGGACTAACGAGGGCGTGCGTTCCGGGACCTGCTGTCCGGCGAGGTGAGCGAAAGCCCGGGGGCGTCTGAGGGGCGCTCCTCTTCCCGGTCCAAAGGAAATACAGCAGGGGTGAAGCAGAAACTTCAGAGAGCGGCCACCTGCGGGAGCGGACGGGACGGTGCGCTGGGAACAGAGCGATGCTTCTCTGGCTCTCAGAGCCGCGGTCGGCGGTGAGGGGCTGTCCCCGTACTTGTGGGGTTGCGTCCCCGGAAGCTTTGGGGTGACCAGTGTGGCGGTATTTATGATAAGTTGCGCGGCGTAAGAGACGCTTGCTTGCTTCACTAAGGCGGGAACCTTGCACCACGAGCGACGCGCATTGCCAGACCCCCGCCGGACGGGGCGAAGACTCTTTTCCGACCACAAAACAACGAGGGTTGTTTTCTCCAGGTCCTGCCTCTCCAGAGCACCGGGGTTTCGTTTGTTGTTTAAGGATTTTATTTTTAGGCGATCCCCGCGCCCAACGTGGGGCTCGAACTCGCAGCCCCGAGATCCGGAGTCTAATGATGCCCTGGCGACTGAGCCGGCCGGGCGCCCCAGAGAGCTCTGGTTCTCAGCGCTCGGTAACCACCCCCTTTTCTCCTTTCGAGTCCGTGCAAATGAAACGTTTGCGGCACCAGAAATGCCCACTTGCGCTTCTTCCCGAGGTTTCTCTTATAGCTGGACGTCCTGGCCAAGTTTGCAAATGTCCACATGGGTACTTTGCTCTTCATCTTCCTCACGATCTCGCGTGTCATCCACAGACGCAGGGGTGAGGCCCCGGGAGCCCACCGGAGACGCCGGCCGGGCGGGTCCCTTCACCGCCGCCTCCCCAGACCCTGGGTGGTCCACGTGCACCTGTGGTTTTGGCTGCACTCGTATGTGCCTGGGCGCTTCTGCCCTTTCCCATCTGCCTTGGGCAGGCGTGGACGAGCCCGGCTTGTCTCGTTTCAGGGATGACTATACCCGAGGAGGACGCGGACGTGGGGCAGGGCAGCAAGTACTGCCTCGTGGCCATCGGAAGACTCCAGGTGAGGGAGGACAGCAGGAGCGGGTGGGTGACTGCCCCCAGCCCTGCGAGCCCAGCGTCCTCAGGGCTCCGGGCCCCTCGCCGGGCAGGGCGGAGGCTGGATGTGGGAGAGAGCAGGGACGGCAGGACGCCAGCCCCTGCCGGCGACCGCGGGCCACAGTAGACGCGGCTCGGGGGACGCTAGCCTGTCGCGCTCCTGGCTCCCAGGTCACACCGCCTTCAGACACGTGGTTGAGAGGCGTCATTCACGTATCCACGTGTGATAAGCATTGCTTATTCCTCACAGTGGCGGGGGGGGGGGCAGTGGAGAGTGAAGCCTTGGAAACATTCGCTCCACAAGCGTCTACTCTCCAAACATCTGACCCGTCCCGTACGGCCATTTGCCATCCTGAGTCAGGGGAAGGTGGGGAAGGGAAGAGTAGGAACACCTCTGAGCACCAGCTGCATACCCTGTGAGATCGCAGGGGGTTCGTTGTTCCCACTGGCCGGTGGGGAAACTGAGGCTCAGAACGTAAGGTGGCCCAAGCGTACAATTAGTCGAAGGCGAGGCCAGGATGCTTTGAATGTTAAATTTTTTTTTAATGTTTATTTATTTTTGAGAGAGAGAGACAGACAGAGCATGAGTGGGGGAGGGGCAGAGAGAGAGGGAGACCCAGAATCCAAAGCAGGCTCCAGGCTCTGAGTTGTCAGCACAGAGCCCGACGCGGGGCTCGAACTCACGAACTTCGAGATCATAACCTGAGCCGAAGCCAGATGCTCAACCGACTGAGCCACCCAGGAGCCCCTAGAATTTTCCTCTTTAGAGGAAGAGGCAAAGACATGAGATATAAAAAAAAAAAAATTTTAACATTTATTTATTTTTGAGAGAGAAAGACAGAGTGTGAGTGGGGGAGGGGCAGAGAGAGAGAGAGAGGGAGACCCAGAATCTGAAGCAGGCTCCAGGCTCCGAGCTGTCAGCACAGAGCCCGACATAGGGCTCGAACTCAAAGACCATGAGATCGTGACCTGAGCCAAAGTCGGATGTTCAGCTGACTGAGCCGCCCAGGCACCCCTTTGAATGTTTCAGACCCGCCGTACCGATGACACAGAAGCATCTGTGACATTAAGTCCCCATGGGTTGTTCCCAGTCTCTGCCTCTCCTGCCCCTGTCCCTGTCTCTGTCAAGACCACCTCAGTGTGGATCCCTCCTTGCAGGTGACCAGCTCTCCCGTGTGCATGGACATGAGCGGGGTCTCGGTGCCCACAGAGTTCTTATCCCGACACAGCTCTGATGGGGTCATCACGTTCGTGGACCCCCGGTGCATCAGCGTGGTTGGCTACCAACCCCAGGTACGTAACTCGGGGCCCGTGGCGGGTGGCTAGAGATTTACCTTTACTTGAAAAGCCCTTCTGTCCTTTGTTCGAGATTCAGCAGGACGACGGTGTAGGGAACACGGCATAGAAATCCATATTCCTGCCGGGAGAGAGGGATGTCCTTCCAAAGCAAGGAAGGCATTGCACACGGCTGGCTGCACGGCTTAAAATTAACCCTCTGCTTCTGGCCCTCGCCATCCCGTCCGTCTGGCTGAGTTTTCACAAACCAGAGTCAAGATGCTCTAGGGAAAAGGGGCTCTCGGATCCGTTAACTTGGATGATCACGAAACAGGACATCTTCTTGGGAACTTAAAAAAAACATGTTCTCAGTGACAAGACAGAGAAGCCTTGAGGAAAGACGTTCACCTAATTTTGCCTAATCCCTTGTTACTGAAATGTATTCGGGACCTTTTGTTACAGGAGCGTATTGTCCGGTCTTTGTCCCAGACCTTTTTTAAGAAATATCAGCGTCATGAGAGACACAGAAAGGCAGGAGAAGTTATTCTAGATTAAGAGAAACCAAATACAGAACGGCACAGTCTGCAGCGGGAAGGCCTTCCCTGGGGCCCCAGGCTGGAGACACGTAGCCAGAAAGACGTCTGGGAGATAATTGAAGAAATATTAATATGTGTGGAGTATCAGTGGGGTTTTTAGGTGTCATACGGAATATTCATTTTTTTGTCAGATGTCATTTTTTGAGATACATACTTCAGGACAGGTGTCATTCTGTCTGCTGCTTCCAGATGATTTAATAAGAACTTTTTCAGGGTGTGTGTGTAGGTATGAAAGATGTTTCGTTACACATATTTTCATATTTCTCATTCGTGTATTTATGTTTCCGTACGTGCAAAAGAAAGTGAAAACCGCAGACGTGACAATCTAGGTAAAGGACTTTTCTATAGATTTTAATGTCTTCCGAAATAAAAAGCATTTAAAAAAAGAACGAAGAAGACCTCTGTTCTAGGAGCGAAATTTGGGATACGCTGGTGTGGGTCTTTCGCTTACCTGTGATTTTAGAACCACAAACCAAATCGAAATACTGGAACCATCCGTACAAACTTCCATCTCTAGATTCTTGCAGACTTGAGGTTCTTGGGTGGAATCAAGGGAGGAAATTAACTGGTCCCCAAATTCACCATAACCTCAGACGGCGGCATGTGCCTAGCCAGACCCGTGCACCCACCGGCACCTTCCAGAAGCATCTAGATGCTTCTTGGCACGCAGAGTGGACTTCCTCCCCCCTGCCAGCTCCCGCTGAGGCCACTTGCTGCTTGGGGTTCCAATCAGTGGATTAGCTTCCATCCTTTGCCGCCCACGACACGTCCCACATCCAGCTGGACCACTTTCCCACAACACACAGGAGCTGCCTTGTGACGGCTCGTCTTCCACTGGCTGGTTTTGCGGCAAAACACGCTTTGGTCTCGGGTTAGTGCTGGGTCCTTTGGATACAAGGCAGACGGTGAAGGTAGACGGTAAACAGCCTTCACAGGTGCAGTTATGTCACACTCCGGCGTGCGTGCGGCCACAAGAGAGTGCCGCTGTCCACACCAAAACAGTTCCCGTTTCCATAGGCAGCGCATCCGTCCTTCCCCTGCCATTTGCTTTCTTTTCATGCTTTTTTTAAACATTTATTTTTGAGAGAGAGAGAGAGAGAGCACGAGCAGGGGAGGGGCAGAGAGAGAGGGAGGCACAGAATCGGAAACAGGCTCCAGGCTCCGGGCCGTCAGCACAGAGCCCGACGCGGGGCTCGAACCCACGCACCGCGAGATCATGACCTGAGCCGAAGTCGGACGCTTCACCGACTGAGCCACGCAGACGTCCCTCAAGTTTTTAAAACATTTTTTTTTTTTTTTTTTTTTTTGGGACAGAGAGAGACAGAGCATGAACGGGGGAGGGGCAGAGAGAGAGGGAGACACAGAATCGGAAACAGGCTCCAGGCTCTGAGCCATCAGCCCAGAGCCTGACGCGGGGCTCGAACTCACGGACCGCGAGATCGTGACCTGGCTGAAGTTGGACGCTCAACCGACTGCGCCACGCAGACGTCCCTGAAGTTTTCAAAACATTTTTAAATGTTCTAAAGTGTGTTTATTACAGTTTGCCTCTCCAAGGCGAACCGGTAAAATTGCACTGGGGCTGCTGATGGAGGGCCTGAGCCAGATGCGGAAGGGGTGCCGAGCGTGCAGAGGGACAGAGGTGGGCACGGGGGGGGGGGGGGGACACCCTGCGTCCACTGTCCCCCTTACGACGCGGTGAGCGGAGGGACAGGGCGGAAGGGGATGCAGACAGATGCAGTCGTGCATCAGTCGTGGGGGGCGGGGGTTCTTCAAGCTTGTCTCTTTATTCAGGATCTCCTCGGAAAGGACATTTTGGAATTCTGCCACTCGGAGGATCAGAGCCACCTGCGCGAGAGCTTCCAGCAGGTACCGCCAGAGCCGGCTGCTGACATGGGGCCCGGGTACCCGTTCGCCCCTGCACCTGCCGGGCAGGTCCAGTGGGGAGGGCGGACCCAGCCGGGAGCCGTGACTGGCAGAGGGGCAGGGGACAGAGAGGCTAATAATGTGCAGGGAGGCGGGGGGCCGGGGTGAAGGCTGCCGAGGTCACGTGAGGCGTTCAGGCCCCCACCCCCTCCCGAGTCCCCGACGAGAGTGCACGCGGGGCAGCATATTTGAGACGGTTTTGGTGGCCGGGGTGCAAGGAAGGCAAATGTGGGGGCACCTGCCTGGAGGGGGCACCCTGGGAGCTGGACGTCCAGGTGAGGGGTGCCGGGTGGGGAGGGGCCTCAGGACACCCCTGTCGGCCTGCTGACGCCCCGGGAGGGGCAGGGTGGGGGAGACAGACTCAGGATGCTCTGGGAGCCTGGGAGGAAGGCGCCCCCTCGCGGCCCCGCCGTCCGCTGCCTGGGGCTGAGCACCTGCTCCGGTGGGGCCCGGGCTCCGCGGGAGACCAGCGCGCTCAACTTGCTCGCCGCTTCTGCACAGTCGCGGGCGCATCGCGTGGCCACATCTGGGGACAGGAGAGGGCCACTCGGGAGCAGGGGCTCCTAAGACCACAGGGTGGATGCGTGGGAGCCAGGTGTCCCAGCGCTCAGCCGTGGCGGCCGGGAAGAGGTTCCTGCTCCCAGGCTGCGGGCGTCCCAGCCCAGGAAGGGAAACCGTGGGTTTTCCAGGATGAGGGCCTTTGAGTTCCTTCTTTAGGGGGGATGGCCGCTCGCCGCATCCACCGCTGAAACACCGCTCCATTCACGCCCCGTGTCGCCGCCGGGCGGGTCTCGGCTCCCTTCCGCCCCCACTCCTCGCAAACACCACCGGATCCTGCTTCTCCAAGAGCTGGGCCCTTGCCTCCCTTCCCTCTTGCTGTCCCCGTAGCGTCTCCCCAGCGACTTTGTCCAGGCGACAGCACCGACTGTGGGCGCCCAGGCACCTCGCTCGCCCCTGCACCGCGCCCACGGCCCTCGGGCTCTCCGAGCCCGCCCCCCTGCACCGCCGTGGCCCCGCCTGCGCAGGCCAGGAGCCCAGACAGCGTCCTCCCTGCTCTGGCTTTGCTGCCACACCCAGCACGCACGTCCTGTTCCCCCCGGGACGTGTGCACAGCCGTCCCCTCTCCCTCTGCTCCTTCCTGCCCGCCTCGGCCAGCACCCCCCTCCCCACCCGCTCTCACTCTCCCCATTGCGGCCGCAGCCTTGCCGGTCTCCCCGCTCTACTCCCGCCCGCTCCACACCGCTGAAGACGCAAATCAGGCTTTGCCGTGGCCTTATTTACCCGTGCCGGTGGCTTTCCGGCACACCCAGAATCAGATCCGAGCTCTGCGCCACGGCCGCAGGCTCGGTGTGACCCTCGCCCCACGTGTCTTATCCTCACGGGCTCACACCACGCGGTCACACGGGTCTCCGGGTGCCGTTCCCCACCTCAGGGCCTTTGCACATGCTCCCTCCGACTAGAATGCTGTCCCCGCACTCTTCCCCGGACTGAGGTCTTCTTACTGATCAGGCTTTAACTCCTGTCCTCTCAGAGGTGTGGTCAACGGCCACCATG
Source organism: Prionailurus viverrinus (assembly GCF_022837055.1). Taxonomy (NCBI): domain Eukaryota; kingdom Metazoa; phylum Chordata; class Mammalia; order Carnivora; family Felidae; genus Prionailurus; species Prionailurus viverrinus. Next base: position 2,818,510 of record NW_025927608.1, on the reverse strand, counting down.
CCACCCAAGAAAGCCCCCGTTCCCTCTCTGAAACATAAGCTTCCTGGGGTCAGGCTCCACGTCTGTGCGTGTCACCATCACGTCCACCACGGAGCTGGAGCTTCCTCCTGGGTGGGTGGCTCTTGATAAAGTCTGAATGGACCGCGACCCGTGGCAAGTGACTTTCATTCCGGGAACACGTGAGAGGAGAGGCCGAATGAAGCGTGTTGCCCGAGTCGTCCTCATGAGGCGTGTTCGCCGAATCCGTGGAGATCGTTCTTTCTACACCTCGTGCTGGGTCTGCTTCCCTTTTCCGGGTCTGTGGCCACAGAGCCTCCCTGCCGGGTTAGTGACAGAGCCCTTGTCACACACGATGTAAGGTAATCGTCAGCCCACGGGGTCTGTAGGCAGCCCCACTTTTCAGGGCGGACGCCAGGACTCAGAGAGCTTCGGCCGCTGGCCCCAAGTCACACGGCACGGCGCTAACCGCGGGGTGAGAACGCCGTTGCCGGCCCGTCCTGCCTGTCGCCACACCGCACCCAGGCCTCTCCGTCCGACAGCAGGCTGACGTGACCCCGCGGATGCTGCCGGAAGCCGGTGGTTTGGGGGCGGAAACAGGAGGAACGTAACACCCGACCCCGCGCGGCACCTGCTTACGGACCCCTCGCCCCGGGAGCGACCAGCTCACCCTGCGGGCAGGAGGCGAAGCCCGAGCCACGCCTGAGGGCCGGCGGCCCTGCGGTCACCGCTGGGCAGGCCACAGCCGGGCGGCCACGGGGACGTCCTGGAGCGCTGGCCTCGGCCCCTCGAATGTGTTCTTTGGGCTCCGGCCACCGGCAGCCGGGCTGGGGGACAGATGTTGATCAAAGGAAGCGGCTGGTTTTTCCAGAAGCGCAGAGGGGGCTGTGTCGGCCCACGGTCCGCCCTGGAACTCTGGATTTAAACCGAAGTGTGTGAGCGGCCCGGACGTGAGACCTCAGGGGGCCGCCAGGTTCCTGAGCGGTTTGGGTTTGGGGAGGCGCCTGACGCAGGGGCCCCCAACTGCATCTGCTCTCGGACCCTCGCCGGGTTACAGGTCCCCCAGAGGTCAGGCGAAAGTGTGGGACCCCCGAGAGACCCGGGGCCGGGACCCCGGCCCCCTCTGCTGTCCGCTTGCCCGCCGTGCGCGGTGGAGCACCGAGTGTGGGGTGGCGGGGCTGTGGCCGGCCTGCGTGGTCCGTGCGAGCCTGGCAGCCGGACTCAGCGTGCACGTCGATGCTGTACGTCCGGGAGCCCAGCCCTGTCTCCGTCCAGGAACCCTCCGCGGACCCCACGGCGTCCTGGCGACCCCGTGCCTCCTGAGCCTACGGTTCTGAGACGCGACTCGGCCTGCTGGGCCTGGTTACCGCCGCTGACGTACCTGTCCTGGGACAGGGGCTCTGCCTCGGCCTCGGAGTTTCATGAAGACACAGCGGGCGGTGGGGGCCGGGGGATCCGGGACCCCCATGCCTCCGCGCTGCTCCGTCAGGCCGTGGCGGGATGTTTAACTCCTTTGGGGCTCACTTTCCAGATCCACGCAGTGCTGTCGTGAGGGCCACGCGAGGTGGCTGGTGTCACAGGCCGAGCCAGGAACTTGGCCCCGGGGAGGGCGGGGGCTGCCGGCGCCCTCCCTCCGCTCCTCCTCCGGCTTTGCACCCGGGCGGTACCTTGGCCAGTGTTTAGCTTATGGAGCTAAAACCTCTCCCCCCATCTCAGGCATTCGGTTAGGAGACGCACAGCAGCTGCCTCAGGGAGCCACGAACCGGGGCTCAACATGTGGGAGGTGGCTGCCCTCTTCCCTGTGTTTGTGCAGATTCAGAGAGTCTCCCACGGGACCCCCTCAGCGTGCCGGCCTCCACGGCACGTGGCCTTGACCTGTGGTCCTGTGGGGAAAGAGCCAGCTTGCTGCTGGGCCCTGCTGACGGGCAGTGACCCCTGAGGGTCGGGGTCTTGCCTGACCCCGCGTCTGCCTCCTCGAGCTCGGTGCCAGGAAGGGTCACCGCCCCCCTGGACATTGGTCTGGTTTCTGGATCACTCAGGTTTCCCACCAGGGCGTCCAGCCCTCTCAGGTTTCATTCGTCTGGGTTCCCCAGGGGTGGTCGCTCAGGCGCATCAGCCCAGGGCGTGATCAAGGAACTTCCTTCCATCAAGGAAGTTCAGATGATGTGCCTGCTCTGTGCAAGGGCGGGGTGGGGGGGGGGGGGGAGGGACGCAGGTCACCAAGAGGTCCCGTCCCCAGGCTGTGCACAGACATCCAACCAGGAGCAAAGTACAAGTGGGGGCAGGTAAGGAAGAGGGGCCGGGCCCTCCGCGACCCTGGGACCAGGTCCCCGTTCTCATCTCTGATCACACTCTGGTCTCGTGGTCAAGCCAGCCCGGCTTCCCCGGGTCCAGAGGCTTCTCTGTCCCGACCAGCCCCAGGATCTGGGGACACAGGCCTGCGGAAAGGCATGCCGTCCGCCTGGCTTTGTTCCTGGGCTTTCTCCTGTTTATGCCGTAGCCGCGGGAGCTGGTCGCGAGGGCCGTGTGAGCACGCTCACAGCCCTGTGTCTCTGCCTGTGCACATGTTGTGCGTGTACACGGAGCACAGGAGCAGGCACTCGTGGTTTGGCAGCAAGACCTTGCTTCCCGGCCGAGCTTCTCCCCCAGAGTCGTCTGATCTCCGGCAGCTTACTTACCTCGTCCGAGACTCGGTATTAAAGCCCTACCCAGGGGCGCCTGGGTGGCGCAGTCGGTTGAGCGTCCGACTTCAGCCAGGTCACGATCTCGCGGTCTGTGAGTTCGAGCCCCGCATCAGGCTCTGGGCTGATGGCTCGGAGCCTGGAGCCTGTTTCCGATTCTGTGTCTCCCTCTCTCTCTGCCCCTCCCCCGTTCATGCTCTGCCTCTCTCTGTCCCAAAAATAAATAAACTTTGAAAAAAAAAAAATTAAAAAAAAAATAAATAAAGCCCTACCCAGAGTGAGACCCACCTTACCAGCCTCCTGTGAGGACGTGCGTTTGGAGGTAGTTTGGAAGCCGTACCGCAGTGTAAAAGCAGTAACAGATCCGCGCGTGCACAGATAACGCACAGGAATTTATCATTTCGTTACCCTTCCTCCCAGAGAGCATACGTGACCCGGTTAGCAGCGTTAAGCGGAGCTTAAGGATTTTTGTAATGCGAGGTGGGAAGCAATAAATCCAGTGCTACGATGTAACTCTACACCCGAGTGAGATCATTTCTTGGGGGGGGGGGGCGGGGACGGGATACTAGTTGCAAACCCAGAGTACCCTAGCAGCCCAGGCGAAAAGGGAAACACTTGGCTTATAGAGTTTTGTGGCCCGATTTGGAAGAGCTGAGAAGTCCTGGTAGAAAACAGGTGTTTCAGAGAACGTGACAGAGGACAGTGCCTGCTTCAGGGGGAGAGGCCCCCTCGGCCCGGCCTTGCTCTCTGGCCGTCCCCTCGGGCTGTCTTTGCCGCGGCGCCCCGTTCTGAGCCCTGCCTCCCCCTGACTTCCTTCCTCCTCCGAATGTTTCCTCAGGTGGTCAAACTGAAGGGCCAGGTGCTGTCGGTCATGTACCGGCTCCGCACCAAGAACCGGGAGTGGCTGTTGATCCGCACCAGCAGCTTCACGTTCCAGAACCCCTACTCCGACGAGATAGAGTACGTCATCTGCACCAACACCAACGTCAAGTACGTGCTCGCCACGCCCCAGCCCTGCTGGGTCCGGGTGCCCTCCCCGAGTCGAGGGCTGGTGACCTTACCCCGGGCCCTTTCCCCCCATAGGCTCCCCGCCCCTGCAGCTGGCGGTCGGTCCCTGTGGGCCCCTCACTGCGTCCTCTGCCACCGCCATGCTTCCGTCCGCCTTCTCTCCCCAGGCCTCCCCGGTTCCCTGCCTGGTGCGCCGGCCGCCTGTGCCTGGTTTCCGGGCCCTTCTGAAGCCGGGCGGGGGAGCGAGGCTAAGGCCCTGGCCGCTCCAGGGCCCCGGGGCAGGGGGCTGGGGGGTGGCGCTGCAGGGACACACGGTTTCCCTGGACATGTCCCTCCTGCTCAGGGCTCCGCAGTCCCCGGACCACCCCGGCTTCACCCTGTACCCCACGCGCCTTGGCACGCACACCTGGGCCCCGGTCTGGACACCCGGCTTCCTGTACCTCGAGTTGGGTGTCATGTTACTTCACAGCCCTCGCTTTCCCGTCTGTGCAATGGGGCGATAAGGCCTCTCCCCTGGGTTGCTGCGGGGAGTGAGTGGGGCCGGGCTCCCGGCCGGGACCAGGTCCTGCCTCCTGCCTGTTATTCTCGAGGAAATGCAAGGTCAAAGAAGCAGTGTGAACAAAGGCCAGGGCGGTCCCAGCGTCTGCGGGCACTACGGCAGGGGCGCGGGGTGAGCTGGCGGGGGGGGGGGGGGGGGGAGCAGCCCTGAGTGCCCGCGCTGGCCAGTGGCACCCCTGTCCCGTTTCCCCAGGCTCTGCACTGAGCTGGTGAGGTCTGCTCCCCCCTCCAGCTCCCGACGGCTGTCCCGGCCATGCCGCCCCCAGGCAGTGGCCGTGGCCTCCTGGCTGGCTCGCTCGGTGCTCTGGCCTCATTGTGTCCCCTGCCGGCTCCCTGGATTGGGGCGTTCCCCTCGGAGCCCCCCACGGGGTGTCCTTCTGGGGAAGCCCCACCCTGTGCCTGTGCCTCAGCCTCAGCCCTGCTCCTCGCCCACAAGGCACGGAGCTGGCCGGGCCGGGCCACCGGCACGAGGTCCCTCCCGGCGGCTGACCTGGGTTTCCGCGTGGCCCCAGCCCGGCCCGTCTGTCAGGTGACCTCGGGTCCCACGTGCAGCCGGCGTGTGTGAAGCGGGCGGGCGGGACAGCGAGCTGGAGCGGGCCCGGTCGGTGGGGTGGGGTCCGCCTCAGTTGCCGCAGACGGTGTTGGGCTGCGGGATCCCCTCTGCCACCTGCCCGCCGTCCGCTCTGGGGCCCTGGCGCGAGCCGTCCTGCTGGCTCCTCCCGGCTGCTTCCTGCCTGGCGGTGAACCGAGACACAGGGCCCGTGCACGAACCTCCTCCCGTTGGAGGGACCGAGGGGCTCAGCGTCCCCTCCTCTCCTCCCGCTGCTTCCCCCTCCGGGGCCCTCCCAGCGCATCCTCTGTCTCCCGTGGGCCACACTCCTTGTCCACCCCGGCCACGGGCTCTTCCTGAGACTCGGACGGGCACCCGCTTCCTGAACATTGAAGACCCCGGGCTTTCTGGTCTTCCAGAACTTTCTCTGCCCAGCTCTCTGTCGGGAGCCCCCCTTGGCCATCCATCCCGTTGTAACCCCTCACAGCCTGGCATTTGCTCCCACTTCTGTCTGGCTTTCTCTGCAGCCACGGGGACGGGGGGGTTGGGGGGGGACTGGTGTCAGCAACTCGCTCTCAATGCTTTCTGTCCCCGGGCCGTGTGGCCTCCTGCCCTCTGTCCCCGGGCCGTGTGGCCTCCTGCCCTCTGTCCCCGGGCCGTGTGACCTCCTGCCCTCTGTCCCCGGGCCGTGTGGCCTCCTGTTCTCTGTCCCCGGGCCGTGTGGCCTCCTGCCCTCTGTCCCCAGGCCGTGTGACCTCCTGCTCTCTGTCCCCAGGTCGTGTGGCCTCCTATCTTCTGTCCCCGGGCCGTGTGACCTCCTGCTCTCTGTCCCCGGGCCGTGTGACCTCCTGCTCTCTGTCCCCGGGCTGTGTGGCCTCCTGCCCTCTGTCCCCAGGCCGTGTGACCTCCTGCTCTCTGTCCCCAGGTCGTGTGGCCTCCTATCTTCTGTCCCCGGGCCGTGTGACCTCCTGCTCTCTGTCCCCAGGCCGTGTGGCCTCCTATCTTCTGTCCCTGGGCCGTGTGGCCTCCTGCCCTCTGTCCCCAGGCCGTGTGGCCTCCTGCCGTCTGACCCCAGGCCGTGTGACCTCCTGCTCTCTGTCCCCAGGCCGTGTGGCCTCCTATCTTCTGTCCCTGGGCCGTGTGACCTACTGTTCTCTGTCCCCGGGCCGTGTGACCTCCTGCCCTCTGTCCCCAGGCCGTGTGGCCTCCTGTTCTCTGTCCCCGGGCCGTGTGGCCTCCTGCCCTCTGTCCCCAGGCCGTGTGACCTCCTGCTCTCTGTCCCCAGGTCGTGTGGCCTCCTATCTTCTGTCCCCGGGCCGTGTGACCTCCTGCTCTCTGTCCCGGGCCGTGTGACCTCCTACTCTCTGTCCCCGGGCCGTGTGGCCTCCTGCCCTCTGTCCCCAGGCCGTGTGGCCTCCTGCCCTCTGACCCCAGGCCGTGTGGTCTCCTGCTGGCAAACAGGAGTCGATCTGTGCTGCAGAAACAGCACGCTCCCTTATTCTCTCCCGTATCTGAGACGGTCTAGTTGCAATAGGGTAAACTTGGTCACGTTGAGGGCTTTTGACTCCCTCCCTCCCCCGCAGAGGCGTGATCTCTGGGTCTGAGTCCAGCTGCCCCGACACAACAGGACACACGTTCCCTGCGGGGTGCGGCCCCACATGTTGCTCTTGAAAGCCCTTTGGGGGCGGCGGGGAGGAGACCGCCGGCGGGAGGAGCTGACAGCCAAAGGGACAGAGCGGCCCTCCCTGGGCGGGGACGGCGGGAGCTGTTCGCCGTGGGCAGCAGAGGGCAGTGACGACCGCCAGCCCTCCGGCCCTCCCCGCGTTCCTGCCTCTGGCTGGACTCGGCCAGCAGCAGCAGACTCCGCGGAAAGGTCCTTAACCGCCCTGTGTCCCGGGGGCAGGAGTGGGGGCGGGAGTGGGGAGCGAGAGCAAGGGGCCGACCTCGCCTCTGCAGAGCTTAGGGCCCGGGAGGGGTGAGGCTCGGTCAGCAGGCCCCGGCCTGGGGCTCGTCCTGCATCCCGCCCTCCCGTGCACCTGCTGCAGACAGCCTGGTGGAGAAGAGGGCCCCACAGCGTCCGCCTGGGACTCTCTTGGGCCCGTGTCCTCCCTCCCTGCCTCTTCCCCTGTGCCCTGATGAGGCCGCCACCCTGTCTCAGGGGACGTCCCTCCTCTTTCCTGAGCAGCTCCCCCCGCCTTCCGTCCGGCCCAGAGGAGCCCTCTCCGTAGAACACGCCCCTGCTTCTGGACGCGGACCCCGTGAAGGGCATTCGGAGTCCTTCCCCACGGGCATGCAGACGGCACTCCGCCCGTGGGGGGCACTGGTAGCCCCACCCGGGTCGGCCGAGCCCGTGGAGCCCCCGTGCCTCCTCACCAGATCCCGGTTCTCCCAGAGGCCCGACGGCCCCCCTCGTGGCTGCTCGCTTGCTCTGTCCGGGGAGTGTCCCACGTGATCGATGGCATCCCGACATCCCTGGCGCAGTTGTTTAAAAACCTGATTTTAGTGCTGCTGTTTCCCGGTGTTGTGGGTGCAGGTACAGCCTCCTGGGGGGAAATCCCACGTTTTATGGCTCACCTTTCCCCTGGGCTCTCGCACCCGGGTCTGGAGACCAGCCGCGTGTTCTTTCTTCCCGCGTCCTGTCTCTGAGGTCAGCACCCTGGGCTTGCGGACTCCTCTGTCCTCCCGTGGAGAATGTCCACACCGTGACCACCCAGACCCCGTGGGGCTGGCCCCGTCATTCCCTGGATCTAGCACGGAGCCTGGTGTAGACGGTCCAGGACGCTTCCTGGAACAGGGCCGGTCTGGGCTGGCTTCTCAATAAACTGGTCGCTGGTCCCTTCTATGTGGTCTTCCCTTGGCAGTTGGGGGGTGGGGACACACGCCCAGGCCCACGTGAAGGGCACGGCTGCAGGTGAGTGGGGTTCAGACGTGCATCTCTCTGGCTGCTGAGAAGAATTCAGTTTGTCCCGTTTCTTGGGCCGCAGGATGGGAACTCAAAATGGGACTTGGAAGGAAGTAGGTCTGTGCTGTTTCGGGGACAGACTTGTTGTGATTGTTTCCCTCCGCGATGGAGCAGGCGGCCTGGAGAAGCGGCGGGTCCCCAGCAGAGAGGGCGCCTGGCGGCTCAGTCGGCTGAGCGTCGACACTTGATCTCGGCTCGGGTCATGATCCCAGAGCCACGGGCTTGAGCCCTGCATCAGGCTCTGCGCTGAGCCCAGAGCCCGCGTGGGATTCTCTCCCCTCCTCCCTCTGCCCCTCCCTTGCACGCGCTCTCTCTCTCTCTCTCTCTCTCTCTCTCTGTCTCTCTCAAAAAGAGAAAAGGGGGAAACAGAGACCGGCAGCAACCTGTGCCGTCTCCGTCTCGGTGGGGGGCTGTGGACCACACCACCTCTGCTGACTCTGCCCCCAGGAGCAGAAGTGGTCAGTAAGCGGGGGGAGGGGGGGGTCTTGGTCAGTGTGACCCAAACAGCCTGCACGTGGACCGAGGCAACCTAGCCGCGCTCCGACTACACCGCCCGCCAGTCTGGTGGCCCGGCCTGTTTGCCGGGGAGGGGCCGACGTTCGCCTCCGTGGACAGGACAGCATGAGCTCCTTGCTCTCAAGCTTCCAGCTGGGGGGCCAGTAGAGGGACTGGTAGGGGGCCGCGGGGCAAGACTTCGGTGACACCCCCCTGCTCTGGGGTGGCAACTGGGCTCTGAGGCCGGGCTCCTGGCGGGCCTCGCCCACCGGGTCCGGTCACCGGCGCCCATAGTGGCCGGCCCAGGCCTTCCTGGACCTTCCAGGTGGGTGTCCCTTACGCTGTGAAATAGCCCCTGCCCCGGGGGCGCCTGGGTGGCTCAGTCGGTTGAGCGTCCGACTTCAGCTCAGGTCACGATCTCGCGGTCCGTGAGGTCGAGCCCCGCGTCAGGCTCTGGGCTGATGGCTCGGAGCCTGGAGCCTGTTTCTGATTCTGTGTCTCCCTCTCTCTCTGCCCCTCCCCCGTTCATTCTCTGTCTCTTTCTGTCTCAAAAATAAATTAACATTAAAAAAAATTTTTTTTTTAATTAAAAAAAAAAGAAATAGCCCCTGCCCCAAACCTCTTTCGTCACCCGCTCCCCAGGGCACGGTGTCTCTTCTGCAGACGCCTGGCGTCTCGGGGCCTCGGCGCGCTCCGCCGTGAAGGGAGTTCAGAAACCACCCACTTGGAGAGGTAGCGGCTCCCTTCGTGAGCCCAGTGTAGGTCGCGGTGAGCGCAGGGGCCCCGGGGCGCGCGGAGGGCACCGGCTTCCTCGTCCTCCGTGTGGAACTCTGCCGTGGGCATCTCCCCCGCGCCGGAACTTTCTGCGCAAGCCGCCGTGCTAACTGTGTTGTTCCTCGCTGCGTAGTCGAAGAGTTGATCGCCCTCCAGGTTCGTCCTAATTTGCACTCACTCTGTTTATTTAGGGCTGAAAGTGTTTCCCTGCTTACTGTGAACGTGCATGTGCTGTGCGTGTCACACGTACGTTTGTGCCTGAATTGTCCGTTTCCCTTAGGCTGACTCCTGGGCGTGTGGTTCGGGTCAGCAGTCTAACCACGTTCGCCTGGCGTTCTTGCCCGTGTGTGGGCTGGAAAAGACGCTCTCGTCCTGCCCCATCGTTAGGCTCTGAGCTGTGGGGCTCACTGTCCCGGGAACGTAACCCAGTTTCCACCTTCTGAAACTTGGTCAAGCAGCCATTTCCTGTAAGGAGTCGTTTTCTGTCCTGAACGGGGCGGGGTGGGGGGGCCTGCAGAGCACAGAGCGGGGACCGGGGGCATCAGGTCAGGTCCTGGCCGCGAGGCCACCACCCGGGAAGCCTCTTTGTACTGGGCGTGAGGTCAGGTAATGCTGTGAGAGTCCAGCGTGAGGGCTGGAGAGGGGGACATGAGGTCACACCCCCCCCCCCCCATCCAGCTTACAGGTTGTCAGGCCAAGGGTTTCTTCTTTCCGCGTTGATCGGAACTTTGCCGTAACTGTTTGTTTTCACGTGGTGTATTCTTACCCTGTGTGACATGAAATCGTTAACCAAAACGCACTTCCTAAATGTTGGCAACCTAAACTGAAAATACAGGGCTTGGAGTCTTGATTTGGGGCATTAAAAAATAATCACAAGCGGCGCCTGGGAGGGTCAGTTGGTCAAGCGTCCGACTCTTGTTGTCGGCTCAGGTCACGATCTCACAGTTTTTGGGTTCCAGCCCCGCGTCAGCCTCTGTGCTGACCCCATGGAGCCTACGTGGGACTCTCTCCTCCTCTCCCTCTCTCTCTCTCTCTCTCTGCCCCTCCCCTGCTCGCGCTCTCAAAATAAACTTTAAAAAAGTCGTAAACTAAAACAAGTAAAAATTGAAAACCACTTAGGGGCCCGTTGGGTGTCACCCGCCACCCCTCTGGGTTGGGGGAAGGTTCTAGTCCGGCCCCGCGGCCACCACGTCATGACCTCGTCATGACTCTGTTGACCTCTCGTTCCGCAGGCAGCTCCAGCAGCAGCAGGCAGAGTTGGAGGTGCACCAGAGAGATGGGCTGTCGTCATACGACCTGTCGCAGGTGAACTTCTGGAAGGTTCTTTCCCCGTTGGAGCGGTCTCCAAGCCAAGGGTCGGGGGACTAAGTTCAACCCTTAGCTTGACGCCCTCAGCCCAGCAGGTGCTGGTGCTCTGTCCACCCACTGAGTGCAGAGACGCAGGTCCCACCCTGGGTGTGTCCTGGGACCCTCCTGCAGGGCTGGGCCATGGAGGGTAGAGGACACGTGAGGACCGGGCGGCCGAGTAGGGCCCGAGCTGCCCATATGGGGAGTGTCCGGGGGCGATTGGGAGCTGCGGGGCTCTACGTGAGCCCAAGGACCAGACCAGCAGACGCGGAAGCCGACAGAGGCAGTTCTGAGCCGCGTCACCCGTCCCCTTCCTGGCCGTCTGTCCTGCCCTGCACCGGGTCCCCACTCTGTCCACGCCGCTTCCCTCCCTCCTCCCTTCCCCTCTGTCCCTCCTCTTCTTTCTGCCTTTCCTCCCGCTGCTTCCGACGGCCGTGTAGAGAAATCACAAGGTGCCTCGGGGCCGGGCCTGTCACCCACGTTAGACTTCAAGTCCACGCTTCTGGTGTTTAGGGTGGTTGATTATCGGTTATCTCTCTGTAAGGGATCCGTGCCACTCTGCGGTCCCCGGCTCACACCGCACCTCCCGGTCTCCAGACGAGCCCCCCACCTCAGTAAAACCACACAGCCTGAACTGGCAGCGAGTGGGGGGGAGAGGACCCGACGGGGCTGCAGACGCGTGCTCTGTGTCTCACACTCTGGATGTGGTTGTGTTTTCACGTGCCAACAGGTTCCTGTCCCCAACCTCCCGGCCGGTGTTCACGAGGCGGGGAAGTCCGTGGAGAAGGCCGATGCCATCTTCTCCCAGGAGAGAGACCCCCGGTTTGCTGAGATGTTTGCGGGAATCAGTGCGTGTAAGTTCCCGAACAGCACTTACGTGCCGAGGGTGTGGGGCATGTGGCCGCCCTCGGGCCGTCAAGGGGCGGCCATCCCGAGGGAGCGGGTGTGGATGAGCACCAAGTACAGGAGTCCGAATGGAACCTCTCGACTTCTGGCCTTGCCTCTCATTCACCTGCCGCCTGGGGCCCTGGACCCCTCATCTGCTGAATTCGAGGGTTTGGAATAGACGTGCACACGGATGTCCACGGTTCACCCGGTGGCGGCCAGCGGGGGCCCGCCTGTGTCCCCCTCGCTCCCGGACGGAAGGGTGCCATTCTCGGCTTCCCACCCCCGCCCCCCAGGCAGATTTCCACTAAGATGAGCAGCCTGGAAACATCTCTGTCATTCCAAACTTCAGAGAGAGGATCCCATTTGCTTGTGGTCAAGGACTTCCTGCAAGATTCAGTACAGTTGGGGTCCATCGAGGGGAGAAACCAGCCGGCCCACCCAAAGGAAGCATGGGAACGCTCATCGGAAGGGACCCCACAGCGTCCTACGGGACTGAGGAGCCGGGGCCATTCGCGCAAATCCCAGTCCTCCTGACGTCGACACCTGTGGAGACCCCGCCGTCCTCCCGCTGGGCCGTGGACCAAACGTGAAGGAGCAGGGAGGTGCCCGAGCCGCCTCCCTGGAGCGCCACCGATGGGTGGGGCGTGGCCTCTGGTCTCCAGCACAGAGCATGCCCGTTAGCACCACAGGAGGCTCTCCGCTGGTGGCTCCCACGGGCCATCGAGACGCACCGGCTGCGTCCACCCCTGTCTCTCCACGTCCGCGGACGAGAGCAGAGACGGCACGTCTCAAAGGGCCTCTCTTCCTCTCCGAGGAGCCGGAATGTTTGACCGGATCCCCACGATATTCCTAGGGAATCCGTGTGAGGTTGTGATGTTACCCAAACACGGACACCTTCCCACAAGGATGACAGAACAGGGGACACGAACCCCCAGGGAAAAGGAAAGGGAAGGAAGGAAAGCAGGAAATGCAGTGCTCCCTCCACCAGGCTGCACTCACAGCCGGAAGCCGCAGAAGGACTCCTCAGACACGGGCCGTCTGCCTAGGCTTCCGAGAAGACGGCTTCCAGACGCTGCGCTTGTTTGCGACATGAATCGAAAAGCAGAAGACCGGAACAGAAGCGGCAGGTTCAAAACGCAGGAGTGTGAAGGACGAGGCACGCCGAGAGTCGGAGCAAAGATTGTCGGAAGGTGCAAAAGACACAAAGGACAAATAAAAACCCGAATCGAACCCATTCAGCCAAGATGTAGGTGCATCCTGGGTTGGGGGCCCTACACAGACGTTTCCCATCGGCACCTGCTGGTTTTTTTTCTCTGACGTTTATGGAGAAACCCAGCTTCCCGTGGGTCTAAAGATAGCCACTCTTGAGAAAAGGAGAAGCAGGAAGGAAGTCTCACAAGAAAAGACGAGGACATTTTTAGCAAATTGCAAGATACTCAGAAAAAAAGCGAACTGGTAAGGAAGCGTGAATATCACGAGCGATAAACTAAGCTGGTGTTCAGGGGCCCCTGACCAGCAACTCCTGATTGACGTGCTGCCGAAATACGCCGTAGCCCAAACGACATGACGTGAAACCCTTTAACCCGGAGGAGTGGGGGTGTGGTGCCCTCGGAGGCAGCTAAGAGCCGTGGGCCAAGATGGTTATCTTCTTTTTTTAAAGTTTATTTATTTTAAGAGAGAGAGAGAGACTGGGGGCACGGGGGCAGAGAGAGGGAGACAGAGAATCCCAAGCAGGCTCCTCGCTGTCCCCGCAGAGCCCCGCGCGGGGCTCGATCTCACGAACCGTGAGGTCATGACCTGAGTCGACACCAAGTCGGATGCCTAACCGACGGGGCCACCCAGGCGCCCCGCTGGGATGGTTAACTTCTACAGATACGATGCAGATACGAGCGGGACCCGAAGGCGAAGGTACATGTGTCATGAGCCTTGGAACACGGGAAAACCAAAATAGGTAGGAACACGAGAAAATCCTGATAGAGCCAGATTTTGCAGCGGTCAAGCAGGTCAAAGCCGTAGAGCAAAAAAGGACGCAGAAGACTGAATGATAAAACCGAACATTTTTACATACCTGCGTCCACGTATAATCTCGTACCCCACAAATGTCTTAGAGCGCTTAGGAAAAAATGCGTTTCTCATTTAGCAAACCACCCAAACCCCTAAGTGCCTAAGAAAATAACAGCTTACGTTGAGTAGATGGTCACAAGTCCCTGGGGCACCTGTCTCCTGAAACCTTTAGCTCCTCTCCGCCTGCGGACGGGTCAGAAGCACACACGTAGGAGTCCAAGCCCCTCCGTGCTGCGGGGTTTTCGCTGCAGCCAAGGAAACGGACCCAGAGGCTGCCCAGTGCCTCGGTTTATCGGCCCGTCACAGAGGTAGTCGGCGCGTGGTCAAGGAAGCCCGCCCTCTCCGCCCCAAGTCCATGAGCCCGCGTGTCCATCCTTGCTCATGACCGCCCAGTGGGGGACCCCCCCCAACTCTGCGCGTCCCCCCCACCTCCCAGGCCACAGATGGGTACAGGCGAGGGGTCTGGCGAGGCACGAAATAATTGCCCTGTAACTAACTTTAACCTCCCTTATCCCGGTGTCTCGCGGGTGGGCCGGCAGGTGTGTGGAAATAACACGTGTGGGAGTTTCGAGACTGCAGGGAAAGGGGCCCGTTGGTCACAGGTGCAAGGCCACGCCCGTGACAAGCAGGGCGGCGCTGGGGTCCACGCTGAGGGGGTTGGGGCCACTGCTCCGCGCTTCCTCCGTGGGCTTGGGAGGAAACCGTGTCCGAGGAGGAGCTTCCTTACGTTGGTTCTTTCCATTGTCCCGACCCTCGGGAAGGGCCTGCCCTCCAGCAGTGTGTGGCCCAGCCCGGGTGTTGGAGGACGGCCCGTGCCCTCGTGCGCAGAGAAGGCGTGTGCGGCCGGACGGCCGGGATGCGTCCTGCTCGAGGACACCCGTCCTTCGCCTGCTCCCCGGCTGCCCCCCCCCCCCCCCCCCGCCTCCCATAGTCTGGAGGGCAGGGAGCCCTTGACCGTGACCTTGCCCTGCCTTTCCTAGCGGAGAAGAAGATGATGACCTCAGCCTCTGCGGCGGGAACCCAGCAGATCTACTCCCAGGGAAGCCCGTTCCCCCCTGGACACTCGGGGAAGGCCTTCAGGTACGTGCTGGGAGGGGGCCAGGGGTGGGGGATGCCCCTCACAGGGAAGCCCTGGGTCTCAGAGCTCGGCCCCGTGCGCGGCGAATGCTGCAAACACCGGTTAGGGTCTGCTGCCCTCTGGGCCCTGGGCCGGGCCGGGGTTCTGGTGGCTCTGGTCCTGCCCCGGAAGTGCCCAACGTGTTGCTATTAGATGCATTGCTATCGCCGGCTGGGGAAGGAGGGTCGGGGACTGGGAAGAACGGCCAGAGGAGAGACGGGCTGCCCGCAGGAGGGTGTGTGGGTCCTACGTGCACCCACCAAACATCCAGCTCTCGAGGAGAACGGTCCCAGGCCCAAGCCCAGGCGGGCAGAGGTCCCCATACAGCCCGGCCACCGGGTGACTTGGCCAGAGCCCAAGGGAGCATCAGGTGCAGGCAGGGACCGGGACCGGGCAGGTGGGACTGACCGCCCCGGGGGAGGGGGCCCTGCCAGGAACCTGCCCTCACGAAGGAGGCTCAGGCTCACGCTTCCCCACTGGGCCGCAGACGGACCTGGAGAAGCAGCTCAGAGCCGAGCCCAGGGTAGCAGGCTGAGATCCCGCGGTGGCCGCGGCCCGCCCTTCAGCGGGGTGTTCTGGATGCAGCCTGCTCCGGGGCTCTGGGGAGCGGCTCCCCGTTCCGGACAAGAAGGCGGCCGAGCCAGCTGCTCCTGAGCCTTCGTCAGCGCCGGCCGCCCCTCCCCGCGGCACAGTGCAGGAGGCTCCAGACTCCTCTCCTGCCGCGGGGTTACGTGCCCCCCCCCCCCCCCCGCTCTCGGCACACGGTGACGGCCACAGTTCCGTGCCAGGCTCTGCACCACTCCCAGCCCGGGCAGGCGCTCACCGAGTCCTGGCGACACTTGCCTGTCCCTTTGTACAAGGGGCGGCTGGGAGGGAGCAGAGGCCAGAGGTGAGGAGCGGCCAGGCCTAGGTAGCACATCCGGGGAAGGCCTGGCCGGCTCCTGAGCTGAGCCTGGAAGCCAAGGTCAGCTTGTCACTCGACGGGCTGATGGGGCACGCAGGCCTCGGGAATGTGCCGAGCAAAGCCTGGGTGGCGGGAGAGGCTTCGAGTCTGGGGGAAACAGGAGGGGACCGCGGAGGCCTTGAATACCATGCTAGGGAGCTGGAGGGGAGAGACTTGGGGAAATGGGTCTGGTGGAAAGTCGGGGGCGGTGTGTCGGGGGAGATGGAAAGTGAGGCTGGAGATGGTTCTTAGGACAGATGGTCCAGCCTGAGATGCTGAGCTGGGCTGAGGCTGTTGTCATAGAAGCAGAAGTTGGAGGGCAGTTATGGAGGAGAGGCAGGCTGGCAGTGTGGGGAAGGAGTCAGGGGAGGGCGCCAGCCCCTGTGCGGAGCCTGGCATCGGGAGGCATTTACTCACTGCTCATCTATGGAGTGGACGGATGGGTGGATGAAGAAGGGATAGAGGGAGGGAGGGAAGGAGGGATGGAGGGGTGATGGGTGGAGGGAGGGAGAGAGGAAGGGAAGGAGGGAGGGAGGGAGAGATGGAGGGATGATGGATGGAGGGGGGGAGGGAAAGAGGGAGGGGTGGAGGGATGATGGATGGAGGGAGAGAGGGAGGGAGGGAAGGAGGGAGGGAGGGATGATGGATGGAGGGAGAGAGGGAGGGAGGGAAGGAAGGAGGGAGGGATGATGGATAGAGGGAGGGAGGAAGGGAGGGGAAGGAGGGAGGGAGGGGGGAAGGAGGGATGATGGGTGGAGGGAGGGAGGGAGGGAAGGAAGGAGGGAGGGATGATGGATAGAGGGAGGGAGGAAGGGAGGGGAAGGAGGGAGGGAGGGGGGAAGGAGGGGTGATGGGTGGAGGAAGGGAGGGAGGGAGGGTTGGATGGATGCTCATGAGGCCTTAACCCTGTGGAATGGGCTGAATTTCCTGTAAATCTAAGGGGCCCACGCTCGTTTGAGGGGGAAGAGTATGGGGCGAATGGCAGTCAGAGGCGGCCCTGAGCCCTAGCACAGTGGCCTTGCTGCACATGCCCAAGCGTGTCCTCACCCTGAGTCCTGCCGTGGTGCTGCCGGCCTTGGCCCCGGCCCGTGTGTTCCGAGACAGGGGCCCCTGGGGAGGGCCGGGCACGGGGCCGGCCCTCCTCTGCCAGCGCCCTCCCGGGGGTGGCGGGGTGGGGGAGAGGCCCCTGTAAAGAACCGTGATCAGAAAAGGCCTTCTGAGGCCGACTGGGAAAGGCGCCTTGTGTGTGAAGTGGCGAAGTGTTTTATGGGGGACGGGAGCGATGTCCCCTCGTCACGGCCAGGACCGGAGGGCTCTGATGTTCTCCGGGCCTCCCTGGCTGGAGGGGAACCGGATGGCGTAGAAGAAAGCCTGTACCTCATGAGTGACTTTGTCCCCTTGCTTCTCTACTGGTCTGTAAACTGCCTTTCTTCAAAACCCACCAGAGCCTTCCGTGGTTAGCCCCGTCCCCCTCCCCCGACTCCCCCCGGGCCCCCAGCGCTCTGGCCCCAGCAGAGCCAGGAGGAAGGGCCTGAAGGGAGACAGCAGTCTCTGGCCACCCCGGTCTTTAATGAGCTTATTGTTTAATCGGAGTGGCTGGAAAAAGCTCTGGGCAGCGTCTGCCTACAGGGGCCGTGGGGCCGTGGGGATGCGCCCCCTGTGACACACACACAGCAGGCGTCGGGGGTCGTGAGGAGCGGCGGGGAAGTGTGCTCTGGGGGCTGGGCGAGCCCCCCCCCCGCAAGCTTTCACTCACAGGCTCTCTCGTCTGTTCACCGGAACCAGCCGACAGCCTGCGGCCAGTTTGCTGAATCCTCGGCCCCGTGGGCGTCCCCTAAGGGACACATTAACCAGAGCACAGAGCAGCCATCCACGCTGGGCTGATTTTCGTTCTAAGGAGCTGCCCCCTCAGAATCTTCTGCGGGGAGCAAGAGACACACGGGTGGGGTCTGGGCCGCGGGGAAGAGAGAGCTGGCCCTGCTGGGGCCAAAGAGGCAGAGTGCAGCGGTGACGGGCTGGGGGGGCCTTTTTGTCCCGTGACGTGCTGCCCTGGAGAGACGGACGGACGGACAGAGGCCGCACGTGGGATTGAACAGGAGGGCCCAGGGACCCGCGTCGCGGGCGAGGGGTCTCCCGGTGACAAAAGCGACTTCGTCTCTCGTAGCTCCTCCGTGGTCCACGTGCCTGGTGTGAATGACATCCAGCCCTCCTCGTCAACGGGCCAGAACATGTCCCAAATCTCCCGACAGCTGAACCAGAGTCAGGTGGCGTGGACAGGGAGCCGGCCGCCCTTTCCCGGACAGGTACGGGCCTCAGTGAGGGCGTTGCCCCGGGTGCCAGGCTGCTGGGAGCCCCCGGCCCTGGGACACGCCCAGCCCCCCGGTAGTCGCCACGAGGCGGGTGTCCACCGTGGAGTCTGCCGAGCCCAGCGCCCCGAGAGCCCCGCTCACTGCGGGACTGGGGGCAGGTTCAAGCAGACCCGCCCCAGAGACGCGGGGCCCAAGTCCTGCAGTTCCTGGGCCCACACACGCTGGCCCGACCCCAGGCTCGTGCCCAGTTGGCCAGGAGGGCCACGGGGAGTCACCGTCGGCCACTGGGGTGGCAGCGACCCACCTGGGGCCTGCTGGTGACACCGCCCTCCTCTCTGCTTTGTCCTGATTGTAGCAAATCCCCTCCCAGTCCGGCAAGACTCAGTCGTCTCCCTTTGGGATTGGAACAAGCCACACGTACCCAGCAGACCCCTCTTCCTACAGCCCTCTCTCCAGCCCAGCTACGTCCTCGCCCAGCGGGAACGCCTACTCCAGTCTCGCCAGCAGGACTCCGGGGTTCGGTAGGTGGGGCGTGAGGGCGGGAGTTCCCGGGGGAGCCGAACATCCCGAGTTCGGGGGACCGAGCCCCCAGCTCCCAGAGCCCTGGGACCAGGTCTGGAGGTTTCCAAGCGCCTGCTGTCCAGTCTGGGGGTCCGGTGGTATTCCTAAGACACTGGCTGCTTGGGTCTTGGCTTTGTGGGGTGACCGGCATTTCCAAGCCCCTGGGACTATACTCCTGTGTGCCGCTGCGTTCTGAGCGCTGTTTCAGCCCTTTTCGGTCCTTGGCAAGGAGTTTCAGGTGCCCCACGTCAAAAACACCATAACCTTGGTTTCAAACAGCCAGGGAACAGTCGTGAGGATGGCCAATTGTATAAAGACGTCGTGGGAATAAGAGGCACTGTGATGTTCTCTCTCTTGTTAATATGCAAAGAGGGGCCCCCTCCCACGTGAGAACACCTCTCCCAGCTCCTCAGGCCGTAAAGGGTTAAGTGGCCGCTCCTTCTGGTGCGAGTCCCGGGGGCCTTTGCCCCTGCTGTGTGGCTTGTGTGGCTGGCGTGGGCCGGGGCTCCGCTTCACATCAGGAGGGGCTGGGGAGGGGCCCGGGGCCCGGCCCAGCATCCTGAGCTGATGCGCGGTCGCCAGTGACAGCCAATGACATGGCCCTCGGGGCGCCTCGCTGCTGATCGGGATTTCCGTTCCAGGCCGGAAGCTCCCCTTTGCGCGTCTGTCGGCCTTAGGGACGAGGCCGCGTCCCTCGCCCGCACGCAGGGTCATCCGCCGCACCCCACGTCTTCCCCCACCCCACTGCTCGCGGCCCCGCAGCCCCTGCGGCACGAGGTCGTGGGCGTGGCGTTTCGTGACCTCTTGCGTCACTGCCGCGTGGCTGCAGCTCAGCTCTGCGGCCGTCCGTTCACTTGGAGCAGGTGCTCGTGTGGGGCCTCAAGCTCCCCCTGCCGGCTGGTTCTGCGCCGTTTCAGGAAGGACAGGCCCCGAGCCGCTGCTTTCCAGGCCCCCGGGCACCCAGCTCGGAAGCCACCCCGGTCCCCTCACCCTCACCTCCCGGCGGTCTCTGCCTCCGGCCCCGGCCCCTGGGGAGCGGTCCACCCGCCTCACCCTGAAGGGGCCGGGGCAGACCAGGCGTGCAGGCACCCGGTGCTTCCTGGGAGACGGGAGGCCTGGCCCCGGGTGCGGCATCGAGGCCGGGAGATGCACGGGCACTGGGAGACGGGCAGGGCAGCTCTCTGGGGACAGCAGCCTCGGTGTGACACAGGCCCAGGGGGCTGCCGGGTCTGGAGGGTCAGGGGAGAGTGGGTGCTCATCCTGGCAAGGCCACGGCAAAAACAGCGGGGGCCCCTGCGCTGCCCTGGCGATCTGGGCTCTGATCTCCACCTGGCAAATGCGGGCTCTGAGCTGTAGACGTAGATGAGACACGGGAGGGACACAGGCCCCCGGCTGAGGCCCCTGCACGACTCGACAGCCAAGAGCAGCCCCACACAGATGGGGCTCCGGGCTCAGCAGGCGCCTCTGCATTGCGCTCACGCTCTCCTGCCCTCGGCGATCCCAGTGGGAGTCACGGCCGCGGCTGACTCTGGACGCTCTGTCTGCCCGGCACGCACGCGAGAATCCTTCAATGCTGCCGGAAGCCCTAAGGGGGAGATGCCTGATCGCTCCCACTTCACAGAGAAGTACACTGAGGCGCGGTGAGGTCCCCTCGGGCTCTGCTCGCCAGCGTCTTCCGATCCGCTGTTCAGGGCGCCTTAGAATCGGGTGGGGATCGGTGTCCCTGCAGAGGTCTCTTGGGCTGTGTTAACGAGAGGGCCGGGACCCCCTTGGCCGGGTGCGTGGAGAGCGGTTTCCCGTGGCCTTCCCTCTGTCCCTCCTTTGCTGATGGTGACCCAGCGAGGGGGCCGTGGCGGGCTTGGAAGCCAGGCCCTGGGGAGGGGGACAGGAAGCTAAGAGGGAGCTTGGGACGGGGGTTGGTCTTGATGGGGGGGAGGGGGGGTGCCAGCACCATCCAGACGAGGCCCTCGCAGGGGCCGGCCAGCGGCTGGTGTGGGCAGGAGGCCCCAGCACAGGTGTGGGGGGCTGGGAGCAGGCGGGGCGGGGCAGGGATGGGGAATGTGCAACATGTCAGAGACCCATAGCCCTGCTCCAGGGGCTTCGGGGACACGGGGTCCGTGGGGACGGGCTTCGGGCAGGGTCAGAGAGAAGAGGGTGTTCAAGGGGCTGGTGAACAAGGATGGGTGGTCCCGAGCACGGTGGGAGGGGTGCAGTGAAGAGAGCGGGAGAAGGGGTGTGTGGGGAAGGGACAGAGCAGCCCCCACTAAGGTCAGACTCAGCAGTCATCGAATGAACCCAGGACTACAAACCAGCCACATCTAGCCGTGCAATGGACACTCCCCCGGGCCCCGTGTGCGACCTGAGTGGCTTCCGGGCCCCCTCTGAGGGCGCAGGCTGGACGGCCGTGCGTGGGGCCTGCTGGTTGGGCCTGGAGGGTTCGCAGGCCCGCAGCCCCCCTGCCCACAGTACCCGGCTCAGCTGGTTGCCCGGGGCCGGATACCGGGGTCCCGACTGCCCTGTGTCACCGGCGGGAGCAGGCGAGCTGACGGCCGGCGCCCCTGGCGGCCGGCGTGACCAAGGTCTGGCACAAACAGGCCGGCGCTCCGGCGGGCTCCTCAGGACGGCCTGTGGACCGAGCTCCGACCTTGAATGGGAAAGCGGCCCTTCTGGGTTCTGGCACCTTCTACGAACCACACGCTCGTTTGCTCCCCGGGTTTCCCGGCGTCTGCCCAAAGCGCTCCCGCCCTGGCAGGCCTGGTGACGCGCCCTGAGCTGCGCTGCCGATGCGTTTGCATTTCCAGAACTGGTTTCAGCTTCTGCTCGGCCTGGGTCTCACCCCGCCCGACGAGGAGGTCCAGACGCGGAACTGGAGCCACTTCCTGGGGGCTGACAGGTGCGAGCGTCGCCTCCCTATGGAGCTAAGCGGGAGGGACGCGGTCCGGGTCCAGGCAGGACGCAGAAACCACACCGGCCACGGGAACCGGGACGCTCGGTATAAAGATCCTTGACTAAGAGGAGGCGGTGAAAGACGCGGCCTGAGGAAGACAAGGTGCGGCGAACGTGGGCGCCAGCTCCCCCTGCTCAGAGCAGCGGGTCGCTCCTACGACCCAGGAATCCACGCGCTTCTCAAGGTTGTGAAGTTTGGTCTGGAAGCCCACCCGTTTGCCTGGATGGCAGCAGCCCGTAGCACGCTCTCCTTGGACCGCAGGGCTGGCGGGCTGGGAGCGGCCAGCGCCGCGTCACCCGGGAGGGGTCACCTTGTAGTCACGGCGCATCGTGGAGTCTGCCCGTCACCCACGCGGCTCGGGAAACGGTGTCTCAGTGGCAGAGGCTGGAAGAAGGTCCTCCCCCCGGGCCTCCTGGTGGACAGCAGTGAGTCCCTCCTGCAGGTCACTGCCTGGGAGGGACCTCCCCCGGGAAGACCCCGCAACGGGAGGTCTGGCTTCCGCGTCCCCCCGACGCCGCGTGGCTCTCCTTGCAGCTGTCGGCGGTCCTGGCGGCCTGGTCGCTCATCTGTCCTCCCCAGGGCACTGGCCAGTCTTGGTCACCACCGTGGCCCCAGCACTCCGCTCAGCGGCAGGTGCACGGTGGGCGTTGGATACAAACGCTCGGTTTACCAAGCGAATGCACGGGGCGTCCACGTCAGAACGGGGCTCCGGCATTCACAAGCCGGACGAGTCGGGCCAGTTCGTTCCCTGGCGCCTCAGAGCCTTGGTTTCCTTGTGTGGCAAAGGCGGGTAACGGGCCCGTGTCTTAGGGTCGAGGGAAGAGTAAGTGACACGAAGCGACTTTTCCTGTGGCGAACGTTTAAGAAGGAGCATTTCCCTTCCCGGCCGTTTAAGGATGTTTATTCTGAAATCCTGCGTCTGTCATCAGCAGAACTACGCCGACCGTCCTGCAGCCTTCAGCCCTTGCCGCCTGGCCCGCCGCGGGGCGTCACGGGGCTGACGCAGGAACGTGCATGGGTTTCATCACAAGCCGACGGTGGCCGGGACGCTTCAAATGGGAGGAGGAGAGGGTGACGGGAGGTTCGGCCCTCTTTCCGCTCCTTTCCATTCTTCTTGCCCTCCGCAAGTACATCCGGAAGTCTCCAGTATCGAGAACTGGGGGGACCCTCGGTGACGCGTGACCTGGGGCTGGGTCAGCGTAGTGGCGGCCCCGCCAGGAGGTGACGTGAGGCACAGGCAGGCTGGCATCCGATCGGGCGCTGCGTTCAGGGAGGCGGTGCAGGGGAGTGGACGTGAGCCGGAGGAGAGAGCCCACAGCTGTGCCTTCCCCGCCTGGGGGCTCTGAGGGGGAGAGAAGCTGGATTCTCGCACAGGGAGCCCGAGGCACCCCTCGGAGACTTAGACGTGGCCCCCAGGCCGGGCAGATGATCCCGCAGCCGAGAGAAGCAGGGTTGTGCGCGTCCACCCACCGGACGCAGGGGTGGCGTCCTGACCGCCCGCGGCCTCCACCTGCGCCCCCTCTGCCCCGCGTCCGCTTCCAGGCGCCCTCACGTCGTGCACCCGTTGCCACGGCGGCCGCCTCGTATCTGGGCTCCTCTGCTCTCTGTGCGCTCGCCCTGGGCGGTGGGGCTCCCGGATGCACGGGGCTGTGCGGCCGCTCCCTGCCTGCGAACCCCCACGGGTCCCTGCCACCTGCACAGCGGGGGACCCGAGCCTGGGCCTGCCCTCCGGCTGGTCACACTCAGGCCCTTATCCCCAGAGCCGCCACTGGGTCCCCGGGCAGAACACGCCCTCCTCACACCCACGTCTTTGCACAGACAGATCCCTGCGTCGGGGACGCCCTTCAGCCCTGCCTCCGAGCTCTGTGCCGTCAGCTGCTGCCCCTGGGAGCTTTTCCTGCAAGCGGGGACGGGTCAGGTGCCCTCCTAGAGCTGGCTTTGTCACTGTCGCACCCTGTCACGGCAGCCCCCGACTGCGTGGCCCTGCCTTTCTGTCCCCTCCCTGCCCTGCCGTGAGCTCCTCCAGGAGGGGCGGGCTTCCTGGCCTGGGTGCCTACCTGCAGGGAGACGGGGTCAGGGCAGGAGCTCAGGACCAGCATATGGGGGGTGGGGGGGGCAAGGTTAAGGCCGTAGCCTGAAGGAAAGATGGAAGGAATTGATTCACGGCGGGCAGAACCCCAGCAAGGACTCACTGTGGTGGCAAAGTCCTGGGGCCTCCCGAACCGTGGTCCCTCCCCCTGAACACTTTGTGGGGTTGCCTGTGGTCAGTGTGGCCGCTGGAAAGGGCAGGATGGGGCCTGTCCTGCTACCCAGAGCCTGACGGAGAGCTCATTGCCTGCAGCATGGCACCGAATGGTTTACAAGAGAGAAAGTTCGAGGTTTTTTTTTGTTTGTTTTTTTTTTTTTAGCGTGCTCCCAGATAAACTGATCCTCTTAGGTTGAATCTTCAAAATATTTTAGACCGACTTCTGCTCATTTTTCCTGCTTCGTTTTTCCATTGGGTGTGTGTTGTAAAGTGTAGACGGAGACAAGGTGCTGTCCGCACAAATTAACGTGCCGATTCCTGCAAAGAGGCCCATCTCCGGGTCTGAGCCGCGCCCCAGTGCCTTTGCTCACACGCCACCTGGAAACACTCAGGGACGAGCCAGCGGGGCCGTGGCTCGGGGCCCCCGTGGAAGGCCCTCGCGGCTTCAGCGCAGTGAGGTTGGCAAAAGGCAGGGCACACTGAGCCGGAACTCTCCCTCGGACAGAACCAGACTTTTCAGAGAACAGCCCAGGGGCTGCAGCGGCAGAGATGGCTTCTCCCTTCTCGGGGCTGCAGGGGGGCGGCCCGGGGTGGTGGGGGGGGCCCGGACCCCGCAGACAAGCCCCCCACCAAAGCTCCAGAGGGCACGGAGGGCTCCAGGACCGAGCCCCTGGTGCCCCTGCCGGTGCGCTCCGAGGGGACCCGCCCCCTGCACCGAGTGCTGGCGGTTGGCATTGACTTGCGAGCCGGAAGGGGACAGCGGCCAGCTCTGGACGGAGCGTGCCTTCCAGACGCGGGGGCCTCTGGGCCGTGGCAGGTCCGGCAGAGCCGCGGCTCGGCCCTGAAGGCGGTGTCCTGTGCGTGGGCTCTTTCAGCTGAGAGCGGACAGAGCGGCGGGCAGTTCCAAGGGCGGCCCTCGGAGGTCTGGTCCCAGTGGCAGAGCCAGCACCACGGGCAGCAGAGCGGTGAGCAGCACCCCCACCAGCAGCCCGGTCAGACTGAAGTGTTCCAGGTAAATCGAGCGAGCACCGCCTTGTCGTAGGTACCGGCACCTTCTCTCTGCTTCCTTTCCCCTGCCCCCTGCCACAGCCCCGCCTGCTCCATAGAGACCTGAGTTCTGGCCCAGCCCCGGGGACGGGGGCCGGGAGCCCGCGCCTCCGCTGCCCTCTCTGGTCGGGGACACCCGGGCATCACGTAGCCGTCCGTTGTTGGTGACGCTCCCGGCCACACCTCGTCGTCCCCTAGCCCCACGTGCCAGTGCTCTGCCCCCTTGGGGATTTTCTGGGTCCATCTTCGGCCACAAGTTTCCCCGGGAGGAAGGTTCCAGATGGAGGCGTGAGCTGATTGACTCCCCCTGAGCCCAGTGCTCGGCCCGTCCCACGGGGCCCGCACGAGGAGGAAGCACCGAGGCGACTTCCTTTGTGCCCGGAGCTCCAGGTCCGCCCTGCAGAGCACGGATGCGCAGGAAGCCCGTGGGGGGAGGGACTTGAGGCTCCCCGGCCCGTGACCCCCCTCCCGAGGGGGCTCTCTCCTCGTCCCCAGCGCCTCTCCCACCTAGCCGAGCGACACCTTCGCAGACAGGGGTCTAGAACCCAGATGTCCCTCTAGGTCTCCAGAGGGGCAGCGTTCTGACCTCCTTCCTCCGTCCTTACGCCGCACAGCAGCCACGTGGCGCAGAACTCCCCAACCCGGCTCTTCGTGGTCACGAGGCTAAAAAGAATTCTTGGTCGAATAAGCGCGTGAAACGCTGGTTAAGCAAAGTTGCGCGGTTTCTTGACCGCAGGACTTATCAGAGGCTTTTATTATATTAATGAAGACTGAGGCTATTTCAGGCGGTAGGCGGAGTGCGTATGCCTTGTTCCCCACAACCGCTCGTCCACACAGTCCTTTTCTCCCAGAGTGTCTCACGGGCCAAGAATTTGAGAGAACACGCCTTGGGAAATTTTCCACAGGGGATTGAAATACTGGCTATGCCCATTGTCTGGATGGGCACTCTGAGGCCGGCCGAACTTGAAGGGCCTGTTACAAGTGAAGCTTCAGGACGCAGGCATTTGGCCCCGCCCCCGGAACACGCACAGCCTTGCTCCGGGCCCTGATAGGTTCACCCCACCGATGGGCTCCTGTGCGCCCTGCGTCCTGGCTTTACATAAACGCGGGTTATGTCCTGAGGCTCGGTTTACCTGCTGGGATGACCCCGCCCCCCCAGGGGGTAGCGGCTTCCGGGTGTGGACATCTGAGGCCCCCCTGAGACCCCTGGGCTGCCCCAAGGAAGGTGAGCGTGAGGGGGAGCGGCAGGCTGGGCTCCTGGGACAC
Organism: Prionailurus viverrinus; assembly: GCF_022837055.1. Lineage (NCBI taxonomy): Eukaryota > Metazoa > Chordata > Mammalia > Carnivora > Felidae > Prionailurus > Prionailurus viverrinus. The sequence goes on along the minus strand of NW_025927608.1, from coordinate 2,792,751 downwards.
GCAGGTGCCCAGGAGGGTGAGCTGACCGCCCTCGGCCTTCTCTTCTCCCCTCCCGCAGGACATGCTGCCCATGCCCGGAGACCCGACCCAGGGGACCGGCAACTATAACATCGAGGACTTCGCGGACCTGGGCATGTTCCCGCCCTTCTCCGAGTAGCGGCGGGCAGAGTGCGGCTGGCGCTGGGCGGCGTGGCTCCTGTCGTGACCGCGCCACCCACGCGGGCGGGGCCCCCCCCCCCCCCCCCCCCCCGCACCCTGCTTGCCCCGCCCACCCCGCCACGGTCCCCCCCAGCAGAAAGCGTCTCACCCCCGTGCTCCTCCCCTGCACAGCGCCTCTCCGCTCTGGCCCCCAGCCCGGGGCCACCGACCAGGAGCCCCGGTAGCCGTCGGGGGGCCCGTTGTATTTATTGTACTTTATCTGTGTGTGCTTGGGAGGCGAGCCGACTGGGCGCCGGGAGTCTGGTTGTGAATAATCTCCTAGTAGACGGTTTTCGCCTATAAAACGTTCACCTGTAGTCCAGAGTGAGTGTCCGGGACCTGCCCAGGCCTCAGGAATTGGGTTTCTTTCCGCCTTTAACCTCCGTGGGTGGGCGGACTCGGGTGCGGGGAAGGGAGGCCAGCAGGTCGCCTGGCCTGTGTTCTCCGCGCTGGGGCCGAGCAGGCGGGGACCCAGGGCCGGACGCCAGCTCCCCTGCCCCCAGCTCAGCGGCGCCCCGACTGGAGCGAGCTTGGCCCGGGGTCCCGGTGCCCGGCTGCGGTTCCACAGCCTCGCCAGGAGTCCTGGCCGGGAGCCCACTGGCTTTAATGCGCCGGGCTTCTGAGAGGAAGCGGCCCCCTCCTCTTCCAGGAGGCCCCGAGGACCTGGCTGCCTGGTGAGCGCGCGCCCTCGTCCCCCCCTCCAGGCCAGCGCCTCCGGGGCTGCAGAGCCCTGGGCCTTATGTGGAGGAGCGAGCGGGGAGGCGGGACGTCCAGGCCCTCTCGTCCGGTGCCCTGCCGTGCAGGCCTGCTCCCCCAGGACCGGCCCTGGTGGCCACGTTGCATCAGTGACCTGGAGGGGGCTCAGGTGCGGACCCGCACGGGGGCAGGAACGCGTCCCACCAGGCCCCTGAGCCTTCTCTCCTCGGCCGGCTGGGGGGCCGTGGTGTCTGGGGAGGGACGGGGTGCAGGTCTGTGAGGCAGGAGGCTGGGGCTCCCGCTCCGATTCTGCCACACTCGCCCCGGGGCCCCGAATTCCTCAGGTGGTCTCAGGACGCAAAGAAGAGCCCGCTTCTGGAAACTTCTGCTGGCTGACTGAGCCGTGGTCCCTGGCTGGCTGCGTTTCCCCGTCTTCGCTGACCTCGCCCCCTCCCACGCCCTGTGTGCACAGAGGCAGGCTCTCTGAGCCTCTCCTGTCCTCTTCGTGACAGCCACGCCCGGCCCCGCCGTCCCATGGGCCCCCTGACTCCCGCCCCCGGGAAAGCCCTGCGTCCCTCCCAGGGTCCCTCAGGCAGCCCTGCTCAGGCACCTGCCTCGGACACAGCCCACGTGTCCCTCCCCTGGGATTCCGGAAGGCCAGGCCGAGTGGAGCAGGGTCTCAGCTGCCTGAGGGCAGAGTGGGCCCAGCGTGCAGGACGGGGCCGGGAGCAGCGTCTGTGCTGACCTCTGCGAGCTGGGCATTAAATGCCAGCCCCGCCCGGTGTCCCTCGGGGATCCGCGTGGCCTGTCTTGCTTGGAGAGCTTCACCTGTAACAGTCCAATGTGGGTAGAATACCTTTGGCGAGCAGCCAGCTCTGGGTGATCCTGGTTCCTGGACTCTGGGTTCACACTCACTCAGCAGTTTCTAGAGCAGCTTTAACCCCTTTGCGTATGGCGGTGATTGATGATTGAGTGCCGGGTTTAGGCACACCGGGGTCATTTTACCCTCCACACACCCTCAGAGATGGGGACAGGTGCCGACCAGGGGGTGGTGAGGGGCAGGTGCCAGACTGGAGTGGGGGGCTTCCCAGGGCTCACTCTGCCCGGGGCCACCTCTGCCTCCAAGCCTGAGCCGACCCCGAGCCGTGTGTGTGTAATGTTTTCTGAGAAAGGCACAAAAAGGGCTTTTGGATCCAAGAGCGGTTGCTCTGTGAAACGAAAACAGACTTTTTTGTGGCCTTTAGCCTGTGAGTTTGGCAGAATCGGGAATTTCGTATTTGTTCCTTCTGTTTTCTGGAGGGAACTAGGGGATTCTCTGGGCTGCGCACGTCAGGGGGGCACGCCAGCTGTGACCTGGGGCCACGCTGGACGCGGAGGGGACGCGGAGGGGACGCGGGAGAGGCAGAGCAGCCTTGCCCCGGCGGCCTTCCGTCCTCTTCTGTCCCCACACCAGGGCCTGGGTTGCAGACTGCCGCGGTCCGGGTCCCGGCAGGCGAGGCCAGAGGGGCCTGAAAGCCAGTGTCATGCAAAATGTCATGACTCAGGAGGCACGGCCTCCCGACCCCCCATCCTGCTTCGTCCCAGGGACGCCCACAGGGAGCCTGACTGCAGTCCGATGGGCCGGCCTGAGCTCTGCGTCCTCTCTCCTCCACCTCCCGCTTTCTGGTTGTGATTCTTGGAAGCCATCATGTGGCCAGTGGGAAAACAGGACTGGAAGGATCTCATGCCCCAGAGACTCTTCCCCCAAGGAATCTTGAGGCCGGCCAGGGTAAGAGTTGAAGCCCTACAGGGCCTCACTGTCCCGCTTGGGAACAGGCCCGCCCAGCCAGCAGGGGACCCTGCGAGGCCCCGGCCCAGACGCCTCTCCCGCGGCAGACTCGGCCCAGCCTGGGCTGGGGCTTCGGCCGTGACTCGCTCTGCCGCTCAAACCTCCTCTCCCCTGTGAGACCCTCCCGGGCTCCCCCACGGAGCGGGCCGGGCCGTGGCTGCCTGCGCCTTGCGGGAGGACACGAAGCAGCCACGTCGAGGCTCAACCGGGACTTGGCTGGTGACTGTGGCCGTGGCTAGGGAGGTTCTAGAACACTACGGATGTGTCACTAGGGAGCTGGTTTTGTTTCTAGCTATGGCGTCAGGGAGTGACAGAGCCGTCACAAACGTCACGTTCCTCCTCTGCTTCCCGATGTTTTCAATCCAGCCCCTTTGCTGTTTCGTGAATACCGTGCAGAGAGTTGGCGGGGGCGGGGCGGGGGGCGGTTCTCTTAGTCGGAACTTAATCAGGGAGCGTGGACTCCAGTAAAGAGACAGTGTCTCCCCCATTTAGCCACATGTGACACAAGGGATGGGGCAGGTCCCAGGAAAGTGAGTGCCGGTCCCCGAGCGCATCAGCACCTGGGGGCAGGGACCGCGACAGCCACTCCCCTGGCCCGCCTGCTCCCTGATGGTTGTGACCCGTCTCCGAGCAAGACCGAGCCTGCTGCCTCGCGGACGCTCTAGCGAGTCACGAGTCAGGACAGAAGTGCCAGAAACTACGAGTTTGGTCAGTACTTGCCAAGGGGGCCCGTTGTCTCCTCCCTCCGCCACATCCCCGCCCCGCCTCGTGTACTGGGGGGCCACGAGCCACCTGGCTGTCCACCTGTTATCGACGGCCGGGGGTCTGGGACAACGTGGAGAGGCAGCGCACCGCGGGGCAGGCACCTGTCCACTTCTAGAGTGCCCGGGTCTGGTGGCCAAAGCTAGTTCGGCGGTCCGGCCACCGGCCAGAGCCCGCGTGGGCGGCACCGACCGCGAAGACCAGGGCTCGCTGGGCCAGGCCTCTTCCTTCATAGACAAGGGCTTCTCAGACGGGCGTCCGTGGACAAGTCGAGCACTTAATCGTTTCTCTTGTAGCCTTTCTTCTTATGGATGTGAGCCGTGCTGTGGATAAATCATCGTCTGTATTTCTTGAATGTTCTCTATGACTAACGGTTATTGAGTTGGTTGTGTATATGTATAACTAATGTAACTGCCTTTTAAAATTTCATTACAATAAAAATGACTTTGCTCTGAACCGTGAACAGCGCAGGCCAACTTTGTGATTGCGCAGTTCGCGGAACCTTCCCGTGGACGTTGGGACGTGCCTGGGGTCACGCCTCTTCCTTAGGGGTGTGTTTGTGTCACAGCCGGCACAGGGCCGGAGAGCTTTGTGCTACGGAGGAACCCTTCCTGGGGCCTTAGCTACCTAGGAGAGGAGGGGAAAAGAACCACTCTCCTTGCCTGTTAGACGAGGCTTTCTAGAAGCCTGTCTGCAAGTGATGTATTTGCTCCTCGTTACAAACCTGTGCTGTGTGATTATTACTCCCAGTTTGTGGATTGCAGAACTGGGCTGACAGCAGTCACGTGACGTACCCGAGAACCCGAGGGAAGAAATGACAAACCCAGGATTTCACAGGCCCCACTCCGAGCCCTGGACACGTTGTCCTCTCCAGACACTCACTATTGCTTTTTAAAATTCTCCCAAACTTTAGTATTTTAATATACCCAAGCCTCTAGTAAATACTTACACATTCTAACCTTTCTCTGCTGAGAGATGACTGTGTGGGGTCTAGCAAAATGGTGGCCTGAAATCACTTAAAACTTTTCCATCAGACATCCAGCGTTCCCATTTTTTTTACAACTTTATTGAACGATTATTGATAACAAAATAAACTGCATGTGTTTACGGCCTAAATGGGAGAAGATTTGGTGATCTTGAGTTAGGCATGGATTTCTTAGATACTGCACCTAAAACGCATGATCTATAAAAGAATAAAATTATAAAGTGGACTTCATAAAAAATTCAAAGCCTTTGCTTTTCAAGGACACTGTTGGCAGCGTGAAAAGATCCTCCATTGACGGGGAGGAAACATGTGCAAGCCCTGTATCTGACAAAGGATTTGTATCCAAACTATGTAAAGAACCCTTATGACTAATTAAACAAGTCAGTGCAAAACAGGCAATAAATTTGAACAGACACGTCACCAAAGGAGATACATGGGGGGAAATAAAACCCTAAATAACGGCGAGGGTCATTAGTCATCCGGAAAAATGCCATCCCAATCCCCCGGGCCGTTAGAATGGTTAAAATTTAAACAGACTGATGAGAGCAAGCGTTGTCCGGTGCGTGGAGCCCCGAGACACCCCCACATGTGTGCCAAGCGCCACGGCCCCTTTGCACAATAGTTTGGCAGTCTCGTATAAAGCTAACGCACACGCGCACCACATGACCTGGTCTTGCCACATCTAGGTCCTTACTTGCCCAGGGGACGTGAAAACACGTTTCCGCACAGAGACGTCAGTAGGAATTTTCACCGCAGCTGTATGTGTACTAAGAACCAAAAACAACCCCGCTTGATGTCCAGTGGGGGTGACTATGTCCACACGGCAGCATGCTACCCAGCGACGAAACAGAGCGAAGTGTTGGTAGGAGCAACCACGGAGACCCGCGTAAACAGCACGCAGAGTGAAAGAAGCCAGGTACAAACGTACCACGTGATTCCATGTGTATGAAATTCTGGGAGAGACTCCTCCACGGGACAGGAAGCAGGCCGGTGGTTCTGGGGCTGGGAGAGGGGCTGGGGAGGAAGAGAGGAGGTGACCGGGAGGCTCTAGATCGGACTGGTAGCCACAAAGGTCTATGCAGCTCACGAAACCTTCACTCTTCACCGAAGGTGGGTGCTTTCATTACGTTGTGTATAGTTATGTCTAAGTTAGCATAAAAATAATCGCGGGAGAGGTTTTTTGTGTAATCTGACAAGGTGGTCCCAGATTTCCTACGGAAGAGAAAAAGAAATAATAGCCAATAAATGTCATTGACATTTATTTTTTTTTTAATGTTTTATTTATTCTTTAGAGAGACAGAGACAGAGCGTGAGCAGGGGACGAGCAGAGAGAGAGGGAGGCACAGAATCTGAAGCAGACTGCAGGCTCCGAGCCATCAGCACAGAGCCCGACGCGGGGCTCGAACTCACGGACCGTGAGATCATGACCTGAGCCGAAGTCGGACGTTTAACCGACTGAGCCACCCAGGCGCCCCTTTTTTTTTCATTTTTTAAAATATTTTATTTGTTTTTGAGAGAGGAATGAGACATTTGAAGAAGGGCAGGAGAGGAGGAGGAGGAGGAGGAGGAGGAAAACAGAGCATTCTGCCTTCCAGCCACCTGGAGGCTTCATAATAAAAAGTGTGGCTTTGGCGCGGATACAGAAGGCTAGATCAGGAAGAACGTTCAGAAGGGGGTTGTGGTTTGGGAGAGTCACGGGGGCTGGGCAGACTCCCAGGGAACACTGGCAGGAAACCCTCAGGAAGCAGACATTTTATCCTTGTGTTTCACTATGTACAAAATACGGTTCGCAGAGAACAAATCCCACGGGGATGACAATACCTGAATGGTGGAAGGCAATGTATGCAGGGGTGCTGGGGGACTCTGTCGGTTGGGCATCCAACTTCTACTCAGGTCAGAATCTCGAGGTTCACAGGTTCGAGCCCCACGTCAGGCTCTGTGCTGACGGCTCAGAGTCTGGAGCCTGCTTCTGATTCTGTGTCTCCCTCTATTTCTGCCTCTCCCCTATTCACGCTCTGTCTCTCAAAAATAAATAAATAAAAATAAATAAATAAATAAATAAGCATTTAAAGAAATGTAAAAGACAGCTAATAAACTTATAGAAAATGCGTGCCATTTATATTTTATATGCCCAACAGAGTGGTAATTGGGCAGAGTATTCAGAATATATGAAGGATTTATTAAAATCGATAAGAAAAACACAACGGGCACATGAGCAAAGGGTTTGAACTGTCCGTTCATAAAACTCAAATGGCATTAAATACATCAGAAGAAGTCGAGCCTCCCTCGTAACTGAGGGAAACACGAGATTAAAGCAAGATCATTACAGCCTCAGATTTATGAAGTCTGATCAACACAGTTGTCATTGAGGACGTGGGGGGAGAGGGGGCCTTCCCTTGTTGGTGGGAGACGGGGTGGCTGCCCAGGAGACTGTTAGGCAGTGTCTCTGCAGGTCAAAGATGCAGGAGACCTCCGAGTCGGCGACCCCAACTCCAAGCCTCCGGCACCAGCGCGAGAGGACAAGGAAAAGGAGACCGTGGGGCTGTGTGTGACAGTGAAAAGTGAGGCAGTCTAACCGTATCTCGGAGGAGCAGGGGAGACACTCGGTCACACAAAGGAATACGCTTCGGCCCACCACGTGGTCTCCTTGCAAACAGGGCACTGAATTCACATTTTTATAACTCCGGACCATCGCGTATTTTACGCGTAAATAGAGAAGTAGTTAAAGAGTTAAAAAAAAAAAAAAAGTCTCACGGACCGACCGATGGGGGCAACTCTGGATGGAGAGGGCGAGGAGCTGGTGGGACTGTGGAGTTTGCACGGTTGAGTTCGTCTTCACACAGATTAAGAAAGAAAAGAGAGGGTGGCGTGGGTCAGAAATAAAGGGAAGAAGGATCTGAAGGATTATGGCCAACTGTTCAACAGCTGGTGTCGTCTTGGCACTGAGCATGGGGGACAATGTTACCCTTTTCTCAGAGTTGCTGTGTTATGGAAATGTTTAATAATTGCAAATAAATCAGGAAGCGTGAAAACAGCTACTTCATCTCAGGAAAATGCAAATTAAAGTAACAACGTGACGGCATTTCTCAGCCCCAACTGCATCCACCAAAGCACAAAAGAACACTTAACACCCGTCCTTGTGGCAGGCACAGAGGCACGGAAAGAATTTTCTGACATATTTTTGGTAGAAATGTACGTGTTTTTACAACTTACTGTGACAGTGTCTTTTATATTTTTTAATGTTTACTTTTGAGGGAGAGAGAGAGGCGGAGACAGAGTGGGAGCAAGGAAGGGGCAGGGGGAGAGGGAGACACAGAATCCGAAGCAGGCTCCAGGCTCTGAGGCGTCAGCACAGAGCCTGACGCGGGGCTCGAACCCATGAACCATGGGAGATCATGACCTGAGCGGAAGTCGGACGCTCAACCGACGGAGCCCCCCAGGCACCCCGAGTGCCTTTGACTTGAACATAAACGCATCTTTGACCCGGCTGTCTCCATTCTCGACATCCTTCCTGGTGAAATAAAAGCCTTGAAACACTCAAGTGTGTGTGTGAGAACGCTTATGGCCCAGTATTTCGCAGGGGGAGAAAAGTGGTAGATGGAGGCAGGGCCCCCGACAGACGAATGGATGGCCCAGCTGGGGAACACTTTCCCATGACATACAAATGGCGTCACCTCCGTATGCAAACAGATATAGAACAACACCACTTTCGGCCCAACAGTTGTGACCCCGTTTTCCCGCCAACTCTCTCCAGCGTGTTCTCGGTAAATGCCTTTGTGACAACGGCCATCTGCGAGACACGGGGCTGGGGCTGCCAGGGGAAGACGCGCCCCCGTCCGTAGAAAGCCCAGTCCTAGGGGAGAGAGACGAGCAAACAGATAGGACATTCCAGAACGTGCTAAGGGTTCAGGCAGAGGCCCCCATCCCACACCAATGCCCGACCGGGAGACGGAGCCGGCACGAAGGGCTGAACAGCATGGAAGGGTGTGCCTCGCTTGACCTTGACCTTGACCGAACCAACAGGGCCCAGACGGGGGACCCATCAGTCGGGGAGCCTCCCCGCTGGGATCGCAGCTTGTGGGCTCGGCCTTTTCAGGAAACAATGGGTTCTCATCTCCAAGCCCAAGACCCTTAAAAGTCCTGAGCGGGTCTGCCGCCCTCAGAGGACACGGGCCGGGCTGGCGAGCAGGGACATGGCACTGCCCCGTGGCAGCGTGGAGGCGTGAGAGCTCCCGACAGCACGAGCCACATCCACTCACTTGTCTCGGGGCCCTCCACATGCCATGCGGCTGCCACGTCATCGCTGTGGCCGTGGCTGAGCGGAAGCTGGGCCGCAGAGCCACAAGCATGGGCCACAGCAGGCCAGGCAGCCCCGGAAACTGTCCCTGTCCCCGTGAGTTCACGGTAGCCGGTGGGGGCTCAGAAGAGGTTTCCGGGAGGGGTCAGCCCCGACTCCGTGGGCCGTGGTTCTGGGACACGGGGAGGGGGAAGGCCGCAGGAGTTGGGGTGCACACATGTGCCTGTGGCCGGGGAGGCCGGGGAGGCCGGGGAGAGGCCAGGCTCTGGAGGTCGTGGGCACAAGCGCCCCCTCTCTGGGACCTCCGAGCTTTGCCCCCGTGTATTTGTTTTCCCTTGTCATGTATGTGGGGAGGAGAAGGCATCTACCGGAGCCAGATCCACAGTCTGTCCCAGGGAGGGACCTGCAGGGACGCCCAAGCGTGTAGGCCATTCTTGTCACCGGACAAGACAGCTCCTCGGTGCCTGGGCCAGTGGTCGAGCAGTGGAGCACCTGGGACAGAAAATCTGAAGTTGCAAGAGAAAGACAGGCGAGGAGGCTGTGTGGCCGGGGCCCCGATGGGAATGCTGGTCCCCGAGGACCCTGGGCCTGCCCGGCTCCCAGAGAACCGGACCTCAGGATGACAGGAGAAGGTGACAAGGAGGTCACAGGACACAGGCTGGGTTGGGAGGGTGCCGCCCCTCCGAGGAGACCGCAGACGCCCCTGACCTCCATCCCGCTGGTGGACAAGCCACCAGGCGGCCCCCCGCCCGCTCTCTCTCTCCGGCTCTCTCTGACTCCGTCTCTGTTAGGACTGTCCTCGGCCACCGGGCTCCGCCCTGCCAGCACTCGAGTCACTGTCACAGGAACATTTTTCTTAGGTTCTGCTTCCAAAAAAGCCAACCTCAGACAGCACCTCACACCCTGAATGGAGCAAAAGCAAAGAATTAAGAACGTGTGAACGCCTCATCGTTCTAGCAGAAACGACATACAAAGAAGGTGCCTTTTAAAGAGCTATGCGTACTGGGGGCCTGGGGGGCTCAGGTCAGGATCTCGTGGTTCGTGGGTTCGAGCCCCGCGTCGGGCTCTGTGCTGACAGCTCGGAGCCCGGAGCCTGCTTTGGATTCTGTGTCTCCCTCTCTCTGCCCCTCCCCTGCTCACGCTCTGTCTCTCTGTCTCTTAAAAATAAATTAAACATTAGGAAAAAAAGAGCTATACATACAAAAAAAATGAACCTTTACCTGTCAATGAAAACAAGTGGATATTGTTAGTGATCTTTCGTACTGGAGACGGGACAGCATGATGCCCTCAAAGATCCCAAATTTCCCCCAGGAAAGTAGCTCATCCCAGTTTACCCGGGACTTTCCCCGTGGTAGCCGTGAAAGTCCCACATCCCGAAAGCAAACAAAACGAGGCCACATGCTCACCCACCCGGGACCCCAACATTTGCTGGCCGTGAAGGCAGAGCCCGTTGGCAGGAAGGAAGACATCGGCGGGATTTCATAAGGCCGCGGACGGCTGAAGTCGGACGGGATTTCCGTGATAACCCAAAACCCAGAGCTGCATTCTTAGGTAACAGACAGGGAAAGGGGGTTCAGAAGTTCACGTGGATCTTGCTTTGTTTCCCAGAAGCTTTAGCAACAGAAGAATGCTCTTCTGGGCCACGGCTGTGGGGATGACCGAGGTCAAGCACCGGACCCACACAGATCCCGCGAGGAGTTGGCGGGAGGGGTTCTCTACGCCCCCAGCAACTCAGCAGCAATCATTCCTTGGATGTCCAGACACACATTGTTTTGGTTTTTTAAGATTTTACTTTTTTAGATCATGTCTACACCCAACATGGGGCTTCAACCCACAACCCTGAGATCAAGAGTCACATCCTGCCCCCACCGAGCCGGCCAGGTGCCACCACATTGCATGTTGGTTGGTTTTTGGTTTTGGGGGTTTTTTTTGAGATAAATTCACATACCATACAATGTCCCAGGTTGAATTGTACAACTCACTTAAAAGGCTAAAAATAATACATCGTACAAGTCAGTGGTTTTAGTCCACAAACAAGCTTGTGTGACCATTGGCACCATCAACTCCAGACCTCATCGCCCCACAAGGAAACCCGTCCCCCCCTAGTCCCCCCTCCCCTCAACTCCTACGACCGCTCGCCTCCTTCGTGAGTCTGGGGTTTGCCTCTTCCGGGCAGCGCACACAGACGGCGTCATGTGGCGTGAGGCCATCTCTCTGAGCCTCTCTCCGGCTTCCCCCACGCCGCGGCGTGTCCCTGCTTTAGCCCTCATATTTGCCTCATAATATCCCTCGTGTGAACACAGCGCTGTGTATTTATCCATTCATCAGTTGGTGGCCGTTTGGGGTTGTTTCCACTTTTCGAATATTACGGATAATGCGGTGACGAGCACGTGTTCATTTGCACGAACACGAGGAGCAGAGCTGCGGGCTCACCTGGAAAGTCCACGGTCAACCTTCTGAGGAACCGCCAGACCCGTTTCCAGACGTCTGCCCCACTTTACGGCCGTGTCCCCGTGTCTCCCTCATGCACACCTGTTATCATCTGTCTTTGTATTTATAACCACCCTAGCGGGCGTCAGGAGCTATCTCGCTGTGGGTTTTGTTTGCATTCCCTTGATGGCCCAGGATGTTAAATGTCTTCACCTGTATTTAATGTCCATTTGTCCGTCTACTTTGGAGACACGTCTGTTTGGATCCTTTGCCCATTTTTAAATTGGATTACAGGAAAACCTTGGATCGCGAGGAACTTGTTCTACGAGGGTTCCGAAAGAGGATCAAACGTTTCTAATAAATTTAACCCTGATAAACAAGCCATGTCTTGTGATACGAGGCGTATGCGATGTCACATGATCACAACGGAGCCAATGGTTCTTCTCTCTCTCTCTCTCTCTCTCTCACTGTGGGATTGTGGGTGATTGTCTCCCATGCTCGGATGCTCAGTCTCAGGCCGTGGCGTTTGGCAGAAATCCATGATTTTTCAGCACGTTGGAAGGTGCCCATAACTGGCACTCGTGTATTTTTTGTCACTTCCAAGCACCTGTGGACAGTCCTTTGCTTTTGCATCCAAGAGTGAGCTTAGGAACGCTTTGTTCATTCCAGGTCAGGCTGCCTGCTGATAGAGACCCTTTCCTCTGCTGCCTTATTGCCAGTTATATTCGATAGAGTCTATGACAAGAGTTTAGTAATACTGTACTGCAGTCAACAGCCGTTAGTGACGGTGAAAGTCGCCCTCCACAGTGACCCTCCTCTCTCTCGTCTCCCTCACACCAGCCACGAAGGTTTTCGAAGGTAAGTGCTGGTTAATTTGTTTATTTTTCTTTATATTTTGTATTTTCTTTATTATTTTGTATTAGATGACAGTATTGTAATCGTTTTTAGATGGTTATTTTTGGCTTGTGCAACGAATCATCCGAGTTTCCATTATTTCTTATGGGGAACTCCGCTTTGGTATATGAGTGCTTTGGATTACAAGCGTGTTTCCGGAACGAATTGTGCTTGCACACCGAGGTTTTACTGTAATTGTTTTTTTGCAATTGACTTGTAAGACTTAGTGATGCCTTCTTAGCCATGAGTCACTTATTAGATATATGCCTTGCAACCACCTTCTTCCATTCTGCGGGTTGACTTCTTACTTTCCTTATGGTGTATCCTTTGAGACACAAAGGTTTTTAATTTTAATGACGTCCAATTTACTTTTTGTGGCTGTTATTTGTGCTTGTGGGGCTATAGCTAAGAAACTGGCATCTATTCCAAGGTCACAGTGATTGACATCTGTTTGCTTCTAAGCGTAGCACTTGGGTCTTTGGTCCATTTTGAGTTAACTTTTGCATGTGAGGTAGGAGTCCAAATTTGTCCTTTTGCCTGTAGAAATCCAGACATCCCAGCGCTATTTGCTAAAGAGGCCACTGTCCTCCCGGACAATGGACCCCTGGCCAGTGGACCCTGCAGGAAAGAAATGGACCGGCGATGTGAGGACTCCTTTCTGGCCTCTCCATTTCATCCCGTCGGTCTCCGTGTGTGTACTTAGCCCAGTACCACAGTCTTGATTGCTATAGTTCTGAGTAGCTTTTGAAATCGGGAAGTGTGGGTCCTCCAGGTCTGTTTCTCCTAAGGACGGCTTGGCTACTCGGGCCCCGCGCATTTCTAGACGAATGAATGAATTTATGAATGGGAATGGGAATGTCTAGGCACACGAACAGGGGTGAATTTTGGAATCGGCTTGTCCCCCTGCAAAAAGGGCAGCTGGACAGACACTCATCTGTTGATCCACTTGGGGATTCATCCTTAACAGTAGTAGGTCTTACAATCCACGAACACGAGACTCTATTCATCCATGTCGGGTTTTAATTCTTTCAACAAGGTTTTATAGTTTCCAAGTATACAAGTCATATACTTCTCTCGTTACATGTATTCCGGGGCTTTGATCGTAGAAATGGAATTATCTCCATTTGCCAAATGCCCGTTGCCGGTGTGTGTGACACAGCTGCTGTGCGTATGATCTTGAACCAGGCAGGCTCGGTGAACTCACTGATAGGCTCTAGTGTTTCTTGGTTTGGGGGGGGTTGTTTTGTTTTGTTTGCCTTTTGCGGACGCTTTAGGATTTTCTCTACATGGGCTCATGTCACCTGCGAATAGAGATATAGCTTCACTTCTCCTTTCCAATCTGGTGCCTCTTGCTTCCTTCTCTACTTATCCAGGCAAAACCTACGGTTCAGGGTCACACGGCTTCAGTGAGAGCAACCGACCTTGTCTTATCCGTGACCTTCAGGGAAAAGCTTTCAGTCTTTCACCAGTAAGTGACCCTTATCTGATGGAGGCATTTCCCTTCCAGTCCCGCTTTGGTAGGTGTTTTTGTGATAAAAGGGTGTTGGATTTTATTCAGTGTTCTTTTCTGCATCGGTTACATCTGTTAAGATGCTCGTGTGGCTTTTGTCCTGTATTCTATTAATACGGTGTCTCCGTGGCAGATGACCTTTTCTTCCGCCGTGTCCAGTAGTCAGTTAATCCCCTCCCCCATTATTTTTCATCGCAGACACTGTATTTTTCACCCAGAAGTTCAAGTGGGGTCTCTTTATATTTTTTGTTTCTACTTACCATCATCTTTAGTCTACCTCATTGTCGTATAAACTACATTCTCAAAACAGGTCTCATGTTCTTCTCTGTCCCTTTTATCATCTGTATCGTTGCCGGATCTGTTTCTATGGGCTGAATTTTCTCCTCAACATGGATCATACTTCCCCGCGTCTTCAAATGCCTGGTAAGTTTTGCTCGGATGACAGACATAAAGTTTACCCTCACGGATGCTGGATAGGTTTCTATTCGGAGGATAATTGGTCCCTTCTCATGGGGCAGTGCCTGCCCTCCGAGCACCCTCCCTGATGCCCCCCGAATGATGGAGTTCCCGGTTCCAGCTTGGGGACACAGGAACGGGTCCCAGACCTGCGTGTGTACCGGGAACTGTTCTCCGCTCCTTCGGGCTGCACTTTCTCTGAGCTTAAACGGCTCCTGATCCCGCTCAGCTGAAGACTCAGAAAAGCTTCTTTCAACAGCTCCTTACCTACATCCAGGCCTGCACGTGTAGGTGCACAGCCATGCCCCCGCTACTAGGCGCCTTGGCCTTCCCTGGACCCCAAGCTCTTTTGCTTCAATCCGGAGGCTCTAGATGCTGCCTAGATCCCCTTTCTCTGCGCTGCATTCTGGAAACTCAGGCACTAACCCGGGGAGGTAACCGTAGCGCCCTCCTCACAGATCCCGGCTTCTCTTCTTACCGGATGAGCAGGGTCAGAAAACCTCTATGTTATCTATTTTAACCGTGTTGCCTGACTCAGGTAGGAGCGTAAATCTGCCTAATGTGTTTGAGTCAGGCTGATACCTACTCTGAAGTCTGAACCTGGCCTTGGTCTCCGATTACAGGTCCCCCTCCTCCTGCTCCTGTCTGAGCCCCAGACTCCGCCAATCTGTCTCCTTGCACCTGCAGATCCCCCTGTTTGGGACACACGGGATTTCGGTCTCCTGCGTGCTGCCCTGGGGAGCACCGAACGCCTGTCCAGACCACCTCCGCCTGCCTGCGTCCTTCGCCCGTCACCCCGCGGCTCCGTGGTGCTGGGCCCGGCCCGCGTGGCCTGCAGCAGAAAGAGAGCGGCACGGACCCTCAGGTGCTTCCTGCACAGAGAGCTGCTGCAGGCCGTGTGTTTCATTTCCGTGTTTGTGTCACTCGTCCTACATTTGGCTGAGGGCAGCGTTCTAAGCTCCAGAAGGTCAGGGATCGTTGTGTTGTTGTCTGATGACTCCCAGCGGCCGAGGTTATTAGCGGGCAGACGGTGACACACAGTATCCGCTGAGTATTTTCCGAATTTCCCTCTCTCAGAAACACCTCCTGTTTGGTAAGAACTTCCTGACATCATCATTGACTTCTTCTTCTTATGTAAGGGACTAGATTGTCCTGGGTGGTAGCACCCTCCTCCTTTTCCCAGGGGCTCTGGTTCCCAGGCTTTCTGCGAGATGGCAGAAAGGCCCACAGAGGAAGGAAAATATCCAGATTGCTAAGACAGAAAAGACGTGGGCAGGTAAATCAAAGATATTTTCTTTAAAAATTTTTTTAAATTCTGATTTATTTTAGAGAGGCGGGGGGAGTGGGGGGGGAACAGAGTGAGAGGAAGACAGAATCCGAAGCAGGCTCCAGGCTCCGAGCCGTCAGCGCAGAGCCCGACGCGGGGCCCGAACCCACGAACCGCGAGATCATGACCTGGGCCGAAGTCGGACGCTCATCCGACTGAGCACCCCCCGGGGCGCCCCTAATCAAAGATATTTTCCAGGCTACTTGAGGCACTGTGTCTGTTGCAAAGGACAGACTTCTTTGCTGTAGGTTATTTCCAGGTTAAAAGCTAAGCCTTTCCTATTAATGCTAGGGGGCCTTCAGCCACGATGGAAATAGATAAATTACAAGTGTAATGAGACATCACAACGGCTACAGTGAACAGCAGTGACAGCGCCACGGGCTGGCGGGAACGCGAAGATGTTGCCCGTGGGAATAGAAAACGGGACTCGGAGAGGTCGCTGGCCTTGCGAAACTAAAAAACAAAAAAAATGTGGATTGATCCTGACCCAGCATCTGCAGTGTGGACATGTCTCCCAGGAAAACGAAGGCTTATTTTTCACCCAAGGATTTGTAAATAAATGCTCGGAACAGCTTTCTTCATAAATAATCAAAAAGTGGTCTTCAGTGGATAAAAAAACCAAAAGCTCCTGTGCTACATCCGTACCGGGGAACACCCCTCAGCGACAGACTGGTGATTCGTGTGACAACCGGGAGGGTCCTCAGGGAAATCAGGCCCATGTCAGGAGGATACGTGCCGCTTGATTCTAGCCATGTGACATTCGGAGGATAACAGTCACCGAGATGGAGAAGGACAGGTGTTCCCGGGGCTCTGGGCGGGACGGGTGCGGTAGAGACGCGAACACGAGCCAGTCCTGGGAGGGTGGAGCTGGGTGTCCTCTTTGTGGTAGCGGGTAGGCAGGCCACACACGGGCGAAACCGCGCAGGGCTGCGCGCGCACACACACACACACACACTCATTCACACATGCACACTCACACTCATATTCACACAACACTCTCACACTCCCTCGCGCACACACACACACACACACTCATTCACACATGCACACTTACACTCATATTCACACAACACTCTCACACTCCCTTGCGCGCACACACACGCACACTCATTCACACATGCACACTTACACTCATTCACACAACACTCGCACACTCGCACATACACACACACACACACTCACACACTCAGGCCACACACGGGCGAAACCGCGCAGGGCTGCACGCGCGCACACACACACACTCACACACTCATTCACACATGCACACTCACACTCATATTCACACAACACTCTCACACTCCCTCACGCACACACACACACACACACTCATTCACACATGCACACTCACACTCATATTCACACAACACTCTCACACTCCCTTGCGCGCACACACACGCACACTCATTCACACATGCACACTTACACTCATTCACACAACACTCGCACACTCGCACATACACACACACACACACTCACACACTCAGGCCACACACGGGCGAAACCGCGCAGGGCTGCGCGCGCGCACACACACACACTCACACACTCATTCACACATGCACACTCACACTCATATTCACACAACACTCTCACACTCCCTCACGCACACACACACACACTCATTCACACATGCACACTCACACTCATATTCACACAACACTCTCACACTCCCTTGCGCGCACACACACGCACACTCATTCACACATGCACACTTACACTCATTCACACAACACTCGCACACTCGCACATACACACACACACACTCACACACTCAGGCCACACACGGGCGAAACCGCGCAGGGCTGCGCGCGCGCACACACACACACACACACTCATTCACTCACACATGCACACTCACACCCATATTCACACAACACTCTCACACTCCCTCGCACACACACACTTACACACTCAGGCCACACACTGTCAAAACTGCAGGGCTATACACACACACTCTCACACATGCACACTCATTCACACAACACCGCACACTCCCTCACACACACACACACACACACACACACTCAGGCCACACACAGCCGAAACCGTGCAGGGCTGCACACACACACACACACACACACACTCATTCACTCACATGCACACTCACACTCATTCATACAACACACACACTTACTTGCTCACACACTCACCACACATGGGAAAAACTGCGCAGGGCTACACACACACTCACACTCTTACACACATGCATGCACACTCACACACACTCACACACACTCATGCAGTCACAGTCTCACACTCACACTCATATTCACACCATACTCGCACACTCACTCACACTTTCACACTCACTCACGCTCACACTCACTCTTACACCCACACATTCACACAACACTCGCACACACACTCACGCTCACACACTCAGGCCACACACGGGCAAAACCACGCAGAGCTACTCACACACTCAGACCCTTACACTCACACATGCACACTCACACACACACTCACACACGCACACTCATGCTCACATACTCATGCAGTCACACTCTCACACCCACCCACACGCTCACACATATTCACACCATACTCGCACACTCACTCACACACACTTTCACACTCACTCACGCTCACACACACGAGTGCATACAGAACAGCTGAACTCAGCAAGCTCTGGATTGCACCGGTTCAATCTCGCGGCTACGACGTCAGATGGCTGTGAAAACGTAAAATGTAACAAGGGTGCAGAGGAGAGAGAAGGGTGCACGGGACCTCCCTGCGCATTATTTTGCAACTCCTGTGAATGTAGAATCACTTCCAGGTAAAAAGTTTGTTTTTCAATGAGGCTTCAGTACGGCACAAACGCCATGTATTTATCCATTACGAAATGCTTTTCCAGATCTCTTTCTGCACTTTGTATCTTCCCGTCACTAACGCACACTTGCTCCCAACACTCAGGAAAGCCAAAAGGGAACCATCATTTTTTTTTAACAGACACGTATTAAGGAAGTAGCACAGCTGTCTAATGATATTTGGCCCGGAAAGTGTCCGTTGGCGCTGAGTTTAGGAGTCACCGGGGACCCAGCGAGTGAAAGTCCAGTGGCGAAGCAGAGACAGAAGTCAGGTGCCCTGTCCGTGAGGACTGGCCCCTGGAGGTTATTCGGAGGAAGACAGGGACGGCGGGGCAAAGCCTGGGTGCCAGGCTGTGATTCCGGAAGCGCGGCTCAGCGAGTGGACCCACGGCTCCAGAGGCTGGGCAGAGCCCGCAGGGGGTGGGGGAGAGCCACGACGATGGTTCCCGACGCACAAGCACGTGCTCAGGGATGCACAAGGCTCACCACACAAACGCGCAAGGACCCCGAGTCACGTATCGCTCCGTGCTGTACTTGGCCTCGGCACGGCCGTCCACAGCTGTCTTAAGAATAAAAAATGGGACCTCCGTGCGCTCTCCTTCCTGCACTAAGTGGTCATTATTGATCTCGGGGATACGGCGCTGGTCCCACGGGGCCCAGAACAGACCACTGCACGTTTCTGATGGCCATTTAGTGAGAGGTCATACGCCAGGCAGACCTATGAGCAAAGCCCCATCCATTCGTCCAGAACCTGGGAATCTATTATTCAACAGAAGGAAGAGCTAAATCTGCAAAATGCTTCATTTCAGTTACGTTTATGCTGTCGGGTAACGACTTAATCCCGCGTCAGGAATATTCCACCGCCTTCGCCCTCTCCTTCCCTTCCCGCTCTCCGCGCAGGGAGCCCGAACAGCCTCTGTGCATCCTGCCACCAGTGACAAACAGAAAGGGCCTTAGCAAAGGGACGGAGGGATTCCATAAAGACACAGAGCAGCCACAGTCAAGGCACTTCGTGAGATCCAGCCTTTCTTGAAAGTTTAAGAGGATTTTCCAGGTATTCTAGGGTCTGGGATTCAAACGCAAGAAGCCAAGGTCAGAGAGCCGAGTGGAGTTCTAACCTCCCGTAGAGTAAGGACGACTCAGGGTGACCTGACAGTCCCCCTTTGCCAACAGTGACTGATCTGAACCCGTGGGGGCTCGGGATACGTCACCCGAGATATGCCACTTCGGTGCATCGATTATTTTGAAGTATGAGTACTTGAGAAACAGCAGGTGGAGGAGGGACCCTCTGCCCCTCCTCCTTCCTGTGAAAGCAGGAGATAAATCTCCTGTGGGAAAGGGGGCCTCCCGGACCCGGCACCTCTATCACCAGAGACGGGATTGAGGACCGGGATGCCCGGAGGACAAGCCTTGTGACTTCTTCACCATTTGCCACCCACAGCCCAGACCCCTTGTCTTGTCCAGATCTTCACAAACATGTTTCTTTGTCTGAAAGGTATAAAAGCTGCGTACTCTGGCCCCATCTCTGAGTCTCCTGTCTTCGTGGGGCTTGTACAGACGTAATTAATTTGTTTTTCTCCTGTTAATCTGGCTTCTTATTAAGGGGGGAGGGGTCCCTCCATCAAGGATCTAGAAAAGTAGAGGGAAGGCGATTTTTCCTCCCATGCACACCCAAAGGGCCGACCAGAGAGGACGGTCAGAGCAGACAGGCTGTGGTGTGGATGCTCACGATCTCGCAGAACAGTGGCCCCGGTGTGGGTTTGTGGGTGTCCCAGACCAGAAAGGCTGGTGCCTCCTTCGTAGCACAGCAGCCCAGCGCCTCGGCAGGAGGCCGGCAACGGTGAGGCCGGTGCTGAGGAAGTGTGAGAGCCCCTCGGTCCCAAGGGGGCTGCAGAAATGCTGAGGACGCTGGTGGCTATAAGAGGTGGGGGGTCAGAGCAAGGGGGACACAGGGAGCATACGGCCCTTGTGACCAAAGCAGGGGACCGTGAACATCAGCCCCCGATGGTCCCGGGACCCAATGCCAGGTGCACGAGCCTCAACACAGCGGAGAACAGCACAAATACGTCGCCCCTCGGACCCTGGAAATCAGACCACCTCGGCAGAGCTGAAACGGGGAGGGAAAACGGAGACAGTCCCGCACCGGACCCGAAAGGTGCTTGGAAAGCAAAACTGAGAGAAGGATGGTTTCCTCCCATCTGTGAACTTGGTCGAGTCCAGGAAGGAGGCCCGAGTCCCAACAGCACAGCACTCCAGGCCCGGGGCCAACGGCAAAGGACATCCTCCTCAAGGTGTGTGTGGGGGTGTGAGTGTGCACATGTGTGTACGTGAGTGTGTACGTGTATCTGTGTGTGCACGGGTGTGTGCACACGCGTGTGCACACACATGCATGTCTGTATGTGCACAGGCGTGTGCGTGCACGTGTTGTCGGTGTGTGCACGTCTGTGGGTGCATGTGTGTGCACATGTGAGCGTGAGTGCATGTGTGTGTACATGTGTGTGCGTGCATGTGCGTGTACATGTGTGTTCATGCATGCACGTGTGTGTGCGGGTGTGCGCACAGGTGTGTCTGTGCACGAGTGTGTGCGCGTGCGTGTGCACAGGTGTGTCTGTGCACAAGTGTGTGCACAGGTGTGTGTGTGCACAGGTGTGTCTGCGTGTGCATGCACGCATGTGTGTGCATGGTTGTGCACAGGTGTCTGTGTGCGTGTGTGAGTGTGGGGGGGTACAGGGGTCTGGAGGCGGGGAAGCACAGGACCCCCTCCCCGCTCTCCACACTGCCCCCGCCCAGGACATCCCCCCCAGCCCCCCTCCAGAAGGAACAGCACCTTGCTTACCCGCTGCTCTTTTGCTGGAAGAAAAGAACCCTTCTGTTGTGTTCCAGAGACCTCAGACGGCGGCTCAGCCCGTTTTCCTCGACCCACCTTCGGAACAGGAGCACCCTAGCATTGACCCCAACTGCTCCCACCCAGGCCTCACGCGTGTCCTCCACGAGGTTGACCTCCAAGGACTCGGGATTTTCTCCAAAGTTCCGGTCACATGCCTCGAGCCTCTGCGGCGCGCCCCCAAGCCCACCTGCCCAACCCGTCGCTCCTCCACGCGTCACCCCGTTTGCCACCCACCTTCTCCGTACCCTCGGCTCTGGCTGCCGCAGGGGGACGCCACAGCCGGGCGGCCTCAACGGCAGAGATCGATTTTCTCCCAGTCTGGGGGCTGGACGTCCACGGTCAATGTGCCGGCAGACCTCTGACCTCTGCCGGGCTTGCAGATGCCTTCTCATCGTGTCCCAGCGACGCCCTTGAGCCTCTCTCTGGGTTGTGCAGGGGAGGGAGCTCCCTGGCATCTCTTCCTTCTCTTGCACGGACACCAGTCCCGTCGGGCCAGGGCCCCACTCTTACGACCTCATTCAACCTTACTTACTTCCCCAGGGCGCTCTCTCCAAGTACAGTCACCCCGACGGTTAGGGCTTTGGCACAGGAATGGGTTGGGGGGGAACAGAATTCAGTCCGTGGCACTAAATGCTCCTCCCAGGCACTCATCTGTTGGCGCCCTCGGCCCTATGCCCAACCCTCCTGACCCAGGACACGTCTCGCATTTTATACCCTTCGCTGCACGGGGAGCCTCTACGAAAGTGCAATTTCTGGGGGATTCCGGGGATCCGTGGACTTACATTTGCCCCCTTCCTGGGCCGGGAGCTTCCTGAGGGGAAGTACACGTCCCACTACACTTCCACCCGTCCCGGCGCCTGGCATCGGTTGCTGAGCTCAGTGACACACACGTGGAGTCACGCTGTCACCGAGGGTATTTGTCCAGAAGAAGGAAAGAAGGAAAACCAGTTCCGTTGGCTCTTCCTGAGTAGGTTTTCCCAAGATGCTTTGGGTCAGCAGAGCCGGGCTGGAAAATGTCCCCAAGTGGGTGAGGTCCCAATGGCTCCTGTCACAAATCACCACAAATGCGGTGGCTTAAAACAACACCCATTTGTCTCTCATCTTTCCGGAGGTCGGAAGTCCACAACCAGTGTCCCTGAGCTGAAGTCAGGGTGCGACAAGCTGGTTCCTTGGGGAGGGTGCGGGGAGAATCTGTTCCTGGGCTTTTCAGCTTCTGCCGGCCGCCTGCCTTCCTCAGACAAGGCCAGTCTCCACCTGGTCCCCCTGACCCCCTTCTATGGACTTTGCGACTTGCGTGGACCCACCCGATGGCCAGGTCCCTCTTCCGTCTCAGGATCTCTAACCGTGTCACGTCTGCAAAGTGTCTTTCGCCCGGGAAGGTAACATATTCATGGGCTCCGGGGATTAGGACACGGGCATCTCCGGGGACCGTTGTCAGCTTACCACGCCTCTCAAGAGGACGGCCGCCTTATCCCTCATCGTTGGAATTGCTGTAGTTATCAAACGACCGACCAATTCTGCTACAGAAGGATCCGCTCCCTGAGTTTCCTCCCGTGGGCGGAGCGGGACGGGCTGGAGCCCCAGATGCGCCCGGAGCGCTGTCCTCGGGCCTCCGGTGTGTCCCCTACTCCACGATCTGGAACCCTGGTGCCTTCAGGGGCAGACGAGAAGCCACACGCTGCTACGGGGACCCAGGGAGCCGGTGCCCGTGGGAAATGCTGCACGTACCCGGGAACCCGCTTCCTGCCATCCGCTGTCCCTGTCTTCTGTCAACCCTGGTGATGAAGGCATCTCTCGAGTTTGACCATGACTGAGCGTGTGGTGATGGAGGCGATGTCCCCTCCCCTGCAGACTTGAACGAGGGCCTCTTGAGCTCACGTGGGACGTCGTGGTGCAGCACCATTCGGGCAGGTCCCGTCTCCCTGCCATTGTCGAGGTCAGGGGCGCCCCGGTACACACGTGCACGCACACCCACACGTGCACGCCCAGCCTGTCTGCCGGCACTGCTCCAGGACGCGCTCTTCGATGACCGACTAAGTCGGCAGGAACGAGGGCATGACGCCCAGGGGACAGTGAGGCTGGGAGGGGGGGGGGAGCCCCCTTGGCCAACTCAGAGCCCGCACCCCGTCCCTCCTTGCCCCTCCTTCACGCTGTGGCTCCCAGAGGGTCTGTTTGCACGTGCAAATCTGATCGACCCACATCTCTTCTCAGAGACTTTCCTGGCTCCCCCCACCTCCCCCCACCCCGACCCGGGAGCCCCTGCTCCTCCGCGGACTCTGAAGCCTGCCCTTAAGGACCCGGCGCATCCCGGCAGCTCCTCCCCACCACCCCCTCCCTCAGCCACTGCACACCCACTGGGCTTCTTCTGCAGGTTCCCGCTGCCTCTGCCGTCACGCCTTTGACCGTGACCATGCAGCAGCCCTGCTCCTGATGCCCACCCCGTAATTAATGGCTTGGGAGTGGCCCCTCTGGGAAGGCTCCTCTGCCCCGCACCCCCCACCCCCCGGCCGGCTCAGGGGACTCCATCCAGCTATACCCTCATCCGTGGCACAGTTGCTAACATGCGTGGACGTAGCTGTGGGTGTTTCCCACCGGATGGTCCCCTTCGGGGCGATGACCATGCGCCGCTCACCTCTGTGTCTCCCCTGTGTCATTCTGTGCTTGGAACCCGGTAAAGGAAGTGAATTACAATGAGCTCAAGCAATCTGCGTCCCGGCAGAAGACGCCGATGCTGACCCGTCCGACAGGCTCATGAAGGCGGGCTCAGCTCATTTACCGGATGTCTGGAAAGCAGCCTAGAGATCCTGTGGTTCAAAAACAATCTCCCTAGGTGGTAGTTCAACTGTAAGTCCAGAACTCCAGAAACTACCAGAAAAGGGCAAATGTGACGGAAGCCGGTGCTCATTACTCACCACTGACATTTGTTTCTCAGCCAAATGGGTTTCTTGATTAACGGTTTTGTAAAACATTTGGGAAAAATAGAAAAACAAATTAACGTGATGTTCTCTGATTCCCAGATCCCTGCCAACCATCATCTGTAACATATTGCCAATCTGGCAACTGACGAGTGTCGTTCCTCCTCGCCCAAGCCCTTTGAGTCCTGGGGAGAAATTCCACAGCCCAGTCTGAAGCAAAGGTCCTGATGAAGTGCACATTGATGTCACTGACCCCAGGAAGACACACACACACACACACACACACACGGGACAGTCACCTCCCCTGCCTGAAGGCTGATATGGAATCCCAGAGAATTCTTTTGTGGATTTCTTCATTTCCTCTGTTTCCTGCCCTCACGTGGCTTCGAAATTGAGGAAGTTAAAAAAAAAAAGAGAGAGAGAGAGAGAATTCTTCCTACCAAGTTTGGGACTCGCTTGGTACAAAGGCAATGAGGTTTCTCGCGGTGTTCGACGGCTGACTGTTGACGCCGTGCTGTAATGCATCCGTCCGTCGCCATGTCCCAGTGAGGTCATGGTCGGAATCCACATTTTACGGATGTAGAAGCTGAACCCCATCCCAGCTCTACCAAATAACCACTGAGTGACGGAGCGGAGATTGGAACTTAGTTCAGCTTGGACTTCAAAGCCCACGCTCTTGGCTACCGCGTGTGGTGTCTGATCCCCTGACCCCGCTACCACTTGACCCACGAGCTCTCTGAGTCACAGAATTCTAGCATCCAGAGGTCTAGCATCACAGGCGCCTTCCTCACTACCAGCAGCATTCCTGCTCAAGCAGAAACCCCCCTTGCCTCCAAGGAAGCGTGTTTCAGCTCGGCTCAGGAAAAGCCGTGGGCAACGTCTTCCCCGTGTCGAGTCCAAAGTTACCATCGCTCTACCTAACAGTGCCATTTTTGAGCCCTGGGGCCCCACAGAACCGTCTTCTACAAGACGGCCTTCGAAGTGTCTGAAGACAATCCCCCCACCCTGGGCTGCACCGGGACATGGGACGGAGCCCTGGGAAGAGACAGCAGGCCGGCCCGGGAGCTGAATGTAGACAGAGGACTGACCGTGAGCACGTACGTGGCACCCATCACCGCTGCTTCCCCACGGAAGGTCCTCCTTGAACCAACATCCAAACTCTCCATCTGCTAAGCTTTTCTCACATGGAGCTGAATCGAGATGGTTCTCTCCGCTCGAGACTAAGGAATAACTACAGAGACACAGAGTGAGGAAGAAGGGCCCACACGGGGCGAGAAGTTACAGTGCAGGTCCGGTGGGGACGGTCACTGGGTCAGCCCCATCCTGTCACTGCATCCAGAGCGTCCCTCGTGGAAACACAGTGGCCGGACCTAACCAGGGATTTCCAATCCCCACTCCTATCCGGCAAGGCTAGGCTCCCCATCTTGGAGGTGTGGTCATGGCTTGTTTCTTCCTTCACCTGCTACTTCCTCTTCTGCTGCTGCTGGGCTTTGTGAAAAAGAACTCAAAACAGAGCTGACAAAGGCCAGAGAGTAAATATTTCAGGCTTTGGGACCCGTACAGTTTCTGACACAACCCTACTCTTCCTCTGTGGCAAGAAAGCAGCCACAGACTTTTTGCGCCGTCCAGAATGTAAATCCTTGATGACTCAATCCTGTCTCTGCATGGTTTCTTCCTCAGAAGCCCCACTCCTCTGCCCATGGCCACACCAAGCCCAACATTAATTGCTCGTCACATCCGTTTACGTCTCGATTCTGTGCTGTCACTCCTTGGAAGGCTTGGCTTGCACGAGAGGAATATTTGACAGTTGTCTTGAGCTTTGACTCGTGACTGCAAAAGGGAAAATGCCTGAAGATTAATTCCCTAGTGGAGGACACATGATTAAGGAAAGACGTGCAGGTTTAGGGACAATAGCAGTTTCATGGGAAGCTGGGCACTTGGGGAAGCTGGTCTGAACCAGGAGTTGGAACAGGCCATTAAGCTGGATCGCCTGAGGACACAGTAGCTCATCTTTGAGCTAAAAACAGGTATTTTCCAATCTTACAAGCATTTCTCAGACTCAGTCTAAGTAACTTTTGGTGTTATGATAGAGTTGTTGTGAAAACCAGAGCTACTTTTAAATATTATTTTAAGTTGTTTGCAGCAAGTTGTTTTTCTTGATCTGGAAGTGGGAGTTTTGAGTTCTGCTAAATATTGTTATTTCTTTCAAATCCTTTGTTTGTCTTAGGAAAGTCCCAGGGCCCTTGTTCCAGTTTGCGTGTTGGTCTGTTTGTCAAAGTGGCTCGGTTGAACTTATTTTTTCCCCACTTTTTGTGATGCTTGGGAAAAGGAAGACCACACAGTTGGGGTCACGAGCCAGCAGGTCAACAAACTCTCCTTCCCCGTTCCAGACCCAGGAACGGGTATAAATCTCCCGAGCGCTGCGGCACGAAGGTGGGCGAGGGGTGTAGAGTACGTGCGAGGCAAGTCTGACCGCTCAGACGAAAATCCCAGAGTACTTGTGTCAACCACGTTCTGACCCACAAGTCTGAGGAAGGAATGAGACGAGCTTCCAAGGTGTCGGCGAAGTGACTGCATGAACCATACGTTGGTTCCACTGTAAATACGCATCAGTTCACAGATTATGGGAAACGTTGAAGGGCTTCCAGACAGATGTCCGTTTACAACACAGAATTGGCTCTTAAAAATGTTTTATTGATTATATGATAAATATCAAAAAGCATGAAAGCAAATAGGCAATAACGAGTTAAAACGATCCATTCCTCAAGCAATTACACACAGAACTACCATATGATCCAGAAATTCTGCTTCTAGGTATATATCCAGAAGAATCGAAACCAGGGACACAAACAGGTATTCGCACACCCATGCTCATAGCAGCATTATTCACAATAGTCCAAAAGTTAAAACAGGGGCGCCTGGGTGGCTGAGTTGGTTGAGCGTCTGACTCTTGATTTCAGCTCAGGTCATGACGAGGGTCGTGGGATCGAACCCCGTGTCAGGCTCTGCACTGAGCACAGAGCCTGCTTGGGACTCTCTCTCTCTCTCTCTCTCTCTGCCCTTCCCCTGCTCATGCTCTCTCATGGTCTCTCTCTCGCTCAAGATAAATAAATAAACATCTTTTTTTTTAAGTGAAAACAACCCGTGTCCACACACAGACGAATGGATACACATGCCGTATGCACGCAATGGGATATTATTCAACCTTAAAAAGGAATGAATTCTGACACCTGCTACAACATGGATGAACTCTGAGGGCGTTATGCTAATGAAATAAGCTAACCATAAGAAGAAAAATACTGTGCGATTTCACTTCTATGAGGTAACAAGCCTACTGGAATGAATAGAGACAGAAAGCGGGATGGTTGTTATTGTTTAATGGGCACAGAGTTTCACTTTGGGAAAGTGAAGTTCTGGAGATGAATGAACAGCCCGGGGAATGCATTTAATGCCCCTGAGCTGTGCACTTAAAAACGGATAAAGTGGTAAGTTTTATGTTATGTGGATTTTATCACAAGAAAAATTATCCGTTAACAAAAGAAGTACAAACCGATACCCCAAAAACCATAAAAAATTGTGGGAAGAAAGTATAGAAGACCTAAAGAAAGTACAGAAGATCTAAATAAAGAAAGCACAGAAGACCTAAAGAAAGTACAGAAGACCTAAATAAATCAAAGGCATTTCATGTTCACGAGCCAGAAGACTTACTAAGTGTTAGAATGGCAGTACAGATTGATGTCAAATTGATCTACAGATTCGATGCAATGCTTTTCAAAATCTCGGTCAAATTCTTTGCAGAAATTGACAAGCCAATTATAAAATTGTTTATGGAAATGTAATGACTCAGCATAGCCAAACATTTTTAAGTATTTGTTTATGTATTTATTTAAATGTTTATTTATTTTGGAGAGAGAGAGACAGAGCATGAGCAGGGGAGGGGCAGAGAGAGAGGGAGACACAGAATCGGAAGCAGGTTCCAGGCTCTGAGCTGTCAGCACAGGGCCCGACTCGGGGCTCAAACTCACCAGCTGTGAGATCGTGACCTGAACGGAAATCAAAAGTTGAATGCTTCACTGATTGAGCCACCCAGGCACCCCAAACATTTTTAAGAAGAATAGAATTGGAAAACTCAGACTTTGCAGTTTTAAGCTTACTGTGAAACTGTATTAATGAAGAAACCAGTGTGGTACCGGTCTATGGATAGACACGTAGGTCAACAGGATAGAACTGAGAGTCTGGAGGGGCGCCTGGGTGGCACAGTCGGTGAAGCGTCCGACTTCAGCCAGGTCACGATCTCGCGGTCCATGAGTTCGAGCCCCGCATCGGGCTCTGGGCTGATGGCTCAGAGCCTGGAGCCTATTTCCGATTCTGTGTCTCCCTCTCTCTCTGCCCCTCCCCCGTTCATGCTCTGTCTCTCTCTGTCCTAAAAAATAAATAAACGTTGAAAAAAAAATTAAAAAAAAAGAACCGAGAGTCTGGAAATAAGCCGTTGCACTTACAGCCAACTGGTTTCCCACAAGAGCTCCAAGAGCCAAGACCACCCAATGGGGAATGAATCCTCTTGAGACAAATGGTGCCGGGCATCCGGATAGCCACATGCAAAAGGAAAAACTGGACCCCTACCTCACACCAGATCCAAAAGTTAGCACAGATCAAAGATCACATGTAAGAGCTAAAACCAAACCCCCATGCACTGCTGGTTGGTGTAGACACTGAGGAAAACAGTCTGGCAGTTTCTGAAAGACACCGAGTTACCACACGACCCAGCCTGGAATCCACCCAAGAGGGATGCATCATATATCCATACAAAGACTTGTACATGACTGTTCATAGCCGTATTACTCACTTTCAGCTGAAAGTGGAAGTAACCCAAATTTTCACCAACAGATGAATGAATAAATACAATTATGTGGTATGTCTATACAATGTAAAATTATTCAGTCATGAGAGGAATACAGAAGTCCCGACTCAAGCTACAACATCTCTGAACCTGGAGAGCATTACTCTAAGTGAAAGAAACCAGACAGAAAAGACCACATGTTGTTTGATTCCGTGTTATGACGTGTCCGGCATAGACAGATCTGGAGAGACAAAGCTGACCTGGTTGCCTAGGGCAGGGGGCGGAAAATGAGCAGGTGGAAAATGAAGACTGATTGCAAATTGGTACAGGGGTTCTTTTGGGGGTGATGAAAATATTCTAAAATTGATTGTATTACTCTCTGCCCCTTCCCTGCTCATTCTCTGTCTCTCTCTGTCTCAAAAATAAATAAACATTAGAAAAAAATTAAGAAGAAATTGAGGTACAAATGGTTTCACAGCTGCAAATATACTAACATCATTGAATTGCATATTTTAAATAGATGAATTTTGTAGTATATGATTTGTATCTCAAAAAAGCTGTTAACAACAGCAAAAAATTATCCATTTAGCCTTCTGGTATGCAACTTTATGGACTTTTTGCCGCGTATGTATACATTTAAAAAAATTTTTTTAACGTTTATTTATTTTTTGAGACAGAGAGAGACAGAGCATGAACAGGGGAGGGGCAGAAAGAGAGGGAGACACAGAATCTGAAACGGGCTCCAGGCTCTGAGCTGTCAGCACAGAGCCCGACGCGGGGCTCGAAGTCACGGGCCGTGAGATCATGACCTGAGCCGAAGTCGGATGCTTAACCGACCAAGCCACCCAGGCGCCCCATATACGTTTTTAAATAAAATTAGGAATGTGATGTTGCATAGCCTATATATTTTTTCCAACTATATATTTTCATATCATTAGTCTTCCCCAGAATAATTTTTTTTTAAATAAGCTCCACACCCAGTGTGGGGCTTGAACTCATGACCCTGAGATTAAGAGTCAGTCACATGCTTTCCCAACTGAGCCAGCCAGGCGCCCCTTAAATGATTTTATCGTATCCATTTTATGGGTGGATTGCCAGTGATTTAATCAACACACTGCCATTGGAATTTGGATGGCTATGATCAAGAAGACAGATAGTAATAAGTGTTGGTAAACATGTGGAAAACTTGTAACTGTTATATGCTGCTGTGGGGGTATAAACTGGTGCAGCCTGGGGCACCTGGGTGGCTCGGTCGGTTAAACATTTGACTTCGGTTCAGGTCATGATCTCACAGCTCGTGAGTTCAAGCCCCGCGTCGGGCTCTGTGCTGACAGCTCGGAGCCTGGAGCCTGCTTCGGAGTCTGTGTCTCCCTCTCTCCCTGCCCCTTCTCCCACTCACATTCTGTCTCTCTCTCTCTTTCTCTCTCTTTCTCTCTCTTTCTCTCTCTCTCCTTCAAAAATAAATCAACATTTAAAAAAATAATAAAATGGTGCAGCCACTTTAGAAAACAGGTGGACAGTTCCTCAAAGGGTGAAACACAGAGGTATCACATGACTCAGTAATATCACATGACTACGTATATACCCAAGAGAATGGAAAACATGTACTCGCACGAAACCTTGTTTTTAACACAAAAACTTGCACGTGAACATTCATAGCGGCATTATTCATAGTAGCCAATTAGTAGACACAACCCAGATGCCCATCAACTAATAAATGAATAGACAAAAAGTGTTATATCCTTACAATGAAATACGGTTTGGCCCATGCACAGAAGGCTGCATGTTATTGGTTCCAAATATGCGGCGTCCAGGACATGCAAAGCCACAGGGACAGGAGGTAGATTTGTGGTTGTGCAGGTGGGGGAGGGGTGCCATGGAGGGGGACCGATACTGGGCATTGGCGGTGTTTCTGGAAGCACGCAGATGTTCTGGAATCTGGAATCGGATGGTAGTGATGGGCCGTGACTTTGTGAATATACTAAAACCCGCTGTACGGTATACTTTAAGGGGGTGAGTGTGGGGCTCTGTGAATTATATCTTAATTAAGGGGGAAAAAAGCCTGTACCTCTTTTTACTCCCGGTAGAATGGTCTATTTCCTGGGACCCTTTATGTCTCCCTGGCATATTTTTTTAAATGTTTATTCATTTTTGAGAGATAGTGAGAGGGAGACAGAGAGACAGAGAGACAGAGACAGAGTGCAAGAAGGGGAGGAACAGAGAGAGAGGGAGACACAGAATCGGAAGCAGGTTCCAGGCTCTGAGCTGTCAGCACAGAGCCCGACGCGGGGCTCGAACACACGAACAGTGAGATGATGACCTGAGCCGAAGTCGGACGCTCAACCGACTGAGCCCCCCAGGCGCCCCTCAAGTCCACCAATACTTTTTAAAAAAAGGAACAAAACATCAATATTGCAATACTGGTTTTTGTTCGTGCGGCAAAGTTATCAGACGATAACGATGGATTCTCGGGAAATAATTACTGGTAGGCACACAACAGATTACGTAACGAGTTGTGTATGAGAGTGTCGTTTACGGTAGTGAAGAGAACAAAGTAACCCATCTATCTAACAGGAGAATGACGTTAAGGAAATTACTGTAAATCCACACCACGAAGTACTTTTTAGGCGCGTAGACGTCTAAATCGTACATTTAAAATGTCTAAGTACTACATTAAAGTAATCCTGTCAATGAGTACCTACCGACATAAAAATGTCTGTGGAATAATATTACTGGATAAGGAAAAAAAAATACAGACTTAAAAATGAATAGCATAGACCCGTGGTATAAATGCATGTGTATTAATTTTATGTAGGCGTATATGTGTGTGCACTCTGGGCAGAAATCAAGAATCAGAACCTTAACCGACTAAGCCACCCAGGGGCCCCAAAAAGATGTTTCTAAAGGGAAGCTTAAAGTCCTGATGCCCAGGCTACAACCAATTAAATCATCGTGCTAATTTCGCGGGTGGGGACCAGGTCTCGGTAGAACCTCATGTGCTTCCGAGGTGCAGTCCTGCCCTGGTCTATCCACTCTCTGTCTCACCTCCAAAGTTAAAGGGCTGTGTTCGTGAGTGGCTCCAATCTCTCTTCGTGCGTTCGGTCCTCAGGAAGTGAGGCCCCGTGTTGGGCTTATGGCAAAGGAGCCGGGGCAGTTTCTGGGCTCAGGACGTCCACCCTGTCTCTGCGGCCAGCAGGACTGCACCCGCCTGAGCCTCCCCCAGGTTCTCAGAAGAGCGAAGTTTCTCTCTCTGTGGGTTCCGTCTTGCTTCGTGACAAGGTGGGTCACAGCCAGAGAGGGAGACCGAGCCACTATTGGACTCTATGTGCAGGACAAGTGGGTCCAGAAGTTTTCAGAGACCCTGATGGCACCGAGTACCTCGATGAGCCCAACGTGTAGGGAGGCAGTGGGGTGGCCAGCTGCCTGCCCCACCTCTGCAGCCCCCCTCCCCCAGCTTGGCCCACCTGTCAGGTCCCAGGGGGAGGCGTGGGGCTGCGTCCTTCTAGGAAGGGAGGAGGAATCCTCCCTCTACCCTTTAGGTTCTGTGGCTGAGATCCATGTCATAAAAGACAGATGAACCAGAGAAAAATCACAGAAATGTACGTGGGAGAAGCCGGGGAAACGGAGGGAAACTCCCTGGTGGCCCGAGCCACCGCTACAAATGCCATCGTCAGCTGAAGGCGGGAGGGGGAGGGGCCGTTACAGGGGTCGCAGGGAGGGGCCCCGAGTTTGTCATGCAGATGGGGTCTGGGCCTCCTCCCGGTAAAGAGTTACTGGAGATCCCGGGGCCCCTTCCTCTCCAGGTACCAACCGACCGGAACGCCCTTACAAATGTAAATTTCTTCTCCTTTGTTTCCAGAGATTCTCCGGTGTCGCCTTGTTTCTTAAAAAAAATCAGCTCACAGTAATCCTTTTGCCAAAAGAGCACACCACAGGCTGGCTTATTCACCTGCCCTTCACTGGCTCTCCTGCCACAGCCCCCACCGGTCACCACAGTCGCCTCCAGGTCTCAGGGCCACCCCCCCCCCCTCCACCCCGAGTTGGCGGCCGTGAGGCTTGGGCTGTGTGCGGTGTGGAAGGAAAGACCTAGGGCAAGCGGACGTCTGGATGCCAGCCTCAAGCCCCCCAGGTCTGAGCCGCCGGACCCCAG
The DNA here is from genome assembly GCF_022837055.1 of Prionailurus viverrinus. Classification (NCBI taxonomy): domain Eukaryota; kingdom Metazoa; phylum Chordata; class Mammalia; order Carnivora; family Felidae; genus Prionailurus; species Prionailurus viverrinus. The sequence continues at coordinate 2,759,772 of NW_025927608.1, read as the reverse complement.
TCTCTCTGACCCGCACCTGCCGCAGCTATGACGCAGGAATGAGACTTCCCGCCTGCTCGCGTGTGAGCGTGTGTGTTCACAGCCGCGGATCTCAACCCGGCTGCCCTGGAATTCTACTGTCCCACCTGCAGAGACGACCGGCTCATGGGCCCTGGGGCCGCTCCAGAGTGACTCCAGTGCACGGCCAGCCCTGTGTCACAGCGTGCCTCTCCAAGCGGGGTCCTGGCACTAGCCTTGCGAACTTTCTAGAATGTAAATTCTTTTTTTTTTTTTTAAACAAACAGGTAGGGACTACCTTCAACCTAAAATGTTCTGCCAAGGAAGCAACCCACAAAATAAAAAATGTCTTTTGGAACAGGAGATCATAGCTGTGAACCGTAGTTCTATGACAAAGGGTGAATATAAATGTGGCAAGAAACTCACACTGCTCGAAGCAAAGAATAATGGTAACAACAAGCTAAATAAAAATGGATACAGCAACTAAATAGACATTTTTCTTATATATATATATGTATACACACACACACACACACACACATACAATGGCCAGATATTTGAAAAGATCGTCAACACCACTGGTCGTGAGGGAAATGCACATCAAAACCACTTTGAGGTGTCACCTCGCCCCTGTAGATATGCCTATTGTCAATAATTCGGGACACAAAGTGTGTTGGAGAAGGTGAGGGTAAAAAGGAAAACTTTCACTGTGAGTGAGGTACAAACAGCTACGGCCACTATGAAGAAAGTACGGAGTCTCCCCCCCCAAAACTTGGAAAAGAATTGTGTAATCCAGCCCGCACTTTTGGGTAGCCGTCCAAAGGTCTTGAAATCAGTATCTCAAAGCGACAGGTGGGTGTCCCCACTCTGCCCTGAAACGCCGTTCCCATCAGCCTCAGCAAAGAAACAAGCCAAGCGTTGTGTGTCGATCGTTCTAGGCGTGCGCGTGCTTAACGTAGTAACAGGATACGTGCATTTCAATCGCCACAATCAGAGCTAATATTAGCTGGCTTCTAACGTCGCGAGGCACCCGGAAGAAACAGAGGAAAATGTCCGCTTGTGGGCATCATGGCCTTCACTTGAGCTTTTTGTTTCTTTCGTGTGTGTGCGTGTGTGCATTTGTAGATAGAAGTATAGTCAACATACAGTGTTGTGTTCGTTCCTGCTGTGCATCGTACTGATTCAAAAATTCGACACATCTGGCTCCATGCACATTGGTGCCAATGGCCAGATGCCATTTTTTTTGGCTAAATAATATTTTCTGTATGTATATACACACCACGTCTTCTTTATCCATTCATCAGCTGACGGGCACTTGGGCTGTCTCCACATCCCGGCCGTCGTAAACCGTGCTGCCCAAACACCGGGTGCATGTGTCTTCTTGAATTAATGTCTCTCTTTGCTTTGGGCTAAATACCCAGTAATGGAATTGTAAGATCCTATGATAATTCTTGTTTTAATTTTTTTGAGAACTCCACACCAACTCTTGCTCCCACCCACCGTGCGTGAGGGTTTCCTTCTCTCTACACCCCCCCACCCCCCGTATTCATTATTTCTTGTCTTTGGATTCTAGTTATGGTCTCCACTCCTTAACGATAACATTCCAGGATTAGCAAAACAATATTTGGGCAGTAAGCACTGATTGTATGCCTATATATAAATCATTTTGTAACTATATCTCTGAATTATTTTATTAATACGCGTGTTGTTCTAAGTCGTGTAATACAAAGATGATACAATAATCACACGACCGGCGTGCAGGTAAGGATTTAGCTGCGTTTAGAAGTGGAAACTCTTGGGCTCTACCCTGGACCCGCAGAATTAGAGCCTAGCGAGCAATCTGTCTCCGCCACGCTCTCCCGATGACGCTGAGTGCTGACGTGTGGGGAGCACTGTTTCGGGACAATGGCCCTCCACTCATTCGAGCAGCGAGGGAAGCTTGTTTGAAAACGGTGCTAACGTCTGGACCTCAGAGCGCGAGCCCCATCCAATTGCTGGGAGCGAGGTCCAATCGTTGGGGGTTTTTAAAGTTCTCCAGGGTGTGAGGTGCCTGGGTGGCTCAGGGGGTTACGCATCCAGCTCTTGGTTGTGGCTCAGGTCGTGATCTCACGTTCGTGAGTTCGAGCCCCACGTCGGGCTCCGCGCTGACACCCAGGAGTCTGGTTGGGATTCTCTCTCTCTGCCTCTCCCCTGCTCTCCTTCTCTCTCAGAGTGAATAAATAAACTCAAAGCCCTCCAGGGTATTCTAATGCATTCAGGTTTGAAAACCATAGTTTTAAAAAGAAAGATAGCTTCAGGCAGAAACCTGACGAAGAAAACACAACGCATGCACAGGCAGACGCACACACACGTGCACACGCACGCACACACGCGAACACACGTGCGTGCACACACACCTCCTGCACACTTACACGCGCACACAGCAGAAGCCCAGGCTGCCCCTCCAGCCTGCGGGGACGAGTTGCAGAATCTGTGATGTTTACGACACGATTGAGCTCCTCTCTTTCAATAGTGACCTTTGCTTAGGTTGAATCATTTCCTTTGGAAATAAAAGAAAATGCCTCCATTGTTTTGGACGAGTTTTCTTCATCGTTGAAAAAATCTTGCAAAACAACTTTTCTCCCACTGGGAAGCCTCAAGCTTCCTCTCGATTCGGTCTCCGCGGACCCGAGCAGACAACCGCATCATGCTGTGGGAGAACTCTTGATTTACTGGGGACGTTTTCACGGAGGAGCTGAGGGCACTCTTGGACCTACCCCCACCCCCCCCACCCCCCCCATTTCACAGCTGGGAGCTGAGATCCGGATGGCCTCCAAGTGCAGTGCTCGGGGCTGGGAGGAAGGTTAGTCGCCAAGCTGGGAAGGGGACCGGCCTCCCGCCACCTCCTCTAGTCCGACTTTGCCAGATGACGTGGCGTGGACAGTGAGCACCTCACCGGAACCGTCTCCGGTGCGGCCGGGGGGGCCGGCTGGTGCGCCCACGAAACGCCGGGCACCTTGGCATCAGCAGGTCCGGGGTCGGATCCTGCCTCGGCCGGCATCAGCTGTGAGGGTTCTGACACGTCCCTGAACCTCTCTGTGCCTCAGTTTCCTCCTCTGTAAAATGGAGGCTCACAGTGAGGACTGAGCGGGTTAATTCACATAAGGCGCGTCAAGCAGCGGCTGAACGTGAGAGTGAGCGTCGTTCTTCTGGTCCCCGAGGGTTTTTGCACTGACCGCTCTGGGAGGCTGTGTGCTGTGCCCGAGGGACCGGACCCTCTCACCCAGGTGACAGTGCTGCTGTCCCGTCAACAAATGTGAGGACCGATGTTTGGGACCTGGGGGCAGAGGGAGGGCTCTCTAGATGGGCCATTTCTGAGCATTTTTGCTCAAAGGGCAGCCATTCATTTGGCCCCTCACCAAACCATGGTGACAGCTTCCAAGGGGTTACTTTGAGGCAGTGAGGGGCCAGCTGGGGACCCTGGTAGCCACCAGCAGACTCTGGGACTGGGGACAGGGTTGTAGCCCCAGCTCTGGCCCCGCCCAGCGTGTCCTGGGACATGGGGGCTGGCACCTCTGTCTTCCGGCCCCTCGCGGTGCTACGACCTGGCCTCATTTGACCCTCTCTGCTCCCGGCAGTGAGGGCTGGGGGCTGGGGACGCTGGCTCTCCGAGGGCCCCGCCCAAGATCGTGGTGCGAGACACCTGGGGGGGTGCCCCCTGTGGCACCCCGCTCCCTGCACCTGGCTCTCCCTGCCCTCCTCCCTCCCTCCACCAGCCAGCCTCTCTGGTTTCTCCTTTCTAGTAGAAACCCATCCCCGGCTCCCACCTCCGCCTGGACGCGGCTGAAGCCTACGTCTTTGGACACAGTGACCCTTCCCGGACAGCGGTGGCCCACAGTGGCTCGTGAGTGACCACTCTCAGGAAACTGAACTGATACTCCGCACTACTTCTTGGGTGAAAATGCCCTGCCCGGGGGGGGGAATGACCGGCTCAAATGACGGAAATTTCCGGCGCGCTGGCGGGCCGGCCCTCGGGGAAGTGGAGGCAGAGCCTGAGCGAGGGCCGGCCGGGCAGCCGGGCCCGACTCCGTCCCTCCACCGACGACGCGGGGCGGCAGGTTGGATTGAGTACACTTGAGGCGCCCCAACCCGGGTGTTTCCTTCTCTCAGGTGGGGCCCGGGGATCTCCCCGCAGACACAGCTCTTGCCCTGCACTCTTCCTACCTCCCTGAGGGATCCCAAGGTACCTAGAAAGTTCCCTGCCGCACCGGCTCCCTTCCAACAGCTTTGAGACCTTGCGGGCCTCCTACCCTCACCTGGGCCTCCACCTTCCTGTTCAGGGAGCCGAGGCCACAGGTGCAGCACATGCTGGGAACCGCAGGGTCTCCGCTCCCTCCCTGCAGGCCCCGGGCTGCAAGCCTGCAAGGCAGCCGGAAGAGGCCGAGGAGGAAGGGGACCCCGGAGGCCAGAGGACATCCTGGGCGCAGAGGTAGGGGACCCCAGCTGGGTTAGGAGGAGGCCTTGGACACGGGATGTGGGGGACCCCGGGTGGGTTAGGAGGAGGCCATGGGCGCTGGGGTAGGGGACCCTGTCTGGGTTAGGAGGAGGCCGTGGGCACAGAGGGGGAGGGGGACCCCAGCTGGGTTAGGAGGAGGCCGCGGGCGCGGGGGACGGGGACCCCAGCCTGGTTAGGAGTTGGCCGTGGGTGCGGGGGTGGGGGACCCTGGCTGGGTTAGGAGGAGGCCGCGGGTGCTGGGGACTGGGACCCCGGCTTATTAGGAGGAGGCCGTGGATGTGGGGGAGGGAGACCCCAGCTGGGTTAGGAGGAGGCCGCGGGCGCAGGGGACGGGGCCCCTGGCTGGGTTAGGAGGAGGCCGCGGGCACGGGGGTGGGGGACCCCGGGTGGGTTAGGAGGCTGCGGGAGCTGGGGACGGACGGGGACACCGGCTGGGTTAGGAGGAGGCCTTGGGCACAGGGGGTGGGGGACCCCAGGTGAGTTAGCAGGAAGCCGCAGGCGTGGGGGACAGGGACCCCAGCTGAATTAGGAGGAGGCTGCAGGCACGGGGGACGGGGACCCTGGCTGCATTAGGAGGAAGCCTTGGGCACGGGGGGTGGGGGACCCCAGCTGGGTTAGGAGGAGGCATTGGGCACGGGGAGGGGGGGGGGGCGGACCCGGGTGCATTAGGAGGAGGCTGCTGGAGCTGGGGACGGGGACCCCGGCTGGGTTAGGAGGAGGCCATGGGCATGGGGGATGGGGGACGCCGGGTGGGTTAGCAGGAGGCCGCGGGTGCGGGGGGCAGGGGACTCTGGGTGGGTTAGGGGGAGGCCGTGGGCGCTGGGGATGGGGACCCTGGCTGGGTTAGGAGGAGGCCTTGGGCATGGGGGGGTGGGGGACCCCGGCTGGGTTAGGAGGAGGCCGTGGGCGCAGGGGACGGGGACCCTGGCTGGGTTAGGAGTTGGCCGTGGGTGCGGGGGACGGGGACCCCGGCCTGGTTAGGAGGAGGCCGTGGGTGCTGGGGACCGGGACCCTGGCTTATTAGGAGGAGGCCGCGGGCGTGGGGGATGCGGACCCCGGCTGGGTTAGGAAGTGGCCGCGGGCACGGGGGACGGGGACCCCGGCTGCGTTAGGAGGAGGCCTTGGGCACGGGGTGTGGGGGACCCCGGGTGAGTTAGGAGGAGGCCATGGGAGCTGGGGACGGGTACCCCGGCCTGGTTAGGAGTTGGCCATGGGCGCAGGGGATGGGGACCCCGGCCTGGTTAGGAGGAGGCTCCCGGGACGCGGGCGTCGGGTGCCGACGCCAGACCCAGCGCAGCCCGCCCTTCACGTGTCCCTCCGGCTCTCCCCAGGGACTTGCTTCCTTTCTGGTCCCTGATAGTTGCACGAGGGTCATCGTAAGAACTAAGTGACTCACCGCAGTCACGGTACTCGGGATGAGGCCTGGGACACGGTGGTTTGTACTTTTGAGGGACGAGGGCATAGCCATAGCACACTGAGGGAGACCGTACGGCCTGGAAGGAGACTGCGGGTTCCCTGTTCAAATCCCGGCTACTCTGTGTCCCCCTCGACTGGGCCAACGCACACCCAATACGCGGGGCGGGACCTACCGGCAGTCGTCCGTGGAGCCAGCTCGTGTAGTGTGGACCACGACTGCCATTACGCTCGTCTGCTGAACGACAGCCAGGTCGGGCAGACTGGCCGTCCCCGTTTCCCCGGATCTGTCGTGGCTGTAGGACCTTATGTGCCGGGGATCCCTCGGACGGGGCAGACTGGTGGCCGGTCACCCAGGTACCGTGAGAACGTAAAATCGCCTCGTTTCCACCATCTCGACACCCCCTGCCTTACACAGACAGAAACGGGGATTCCGGGATGGCACGAAATTCGCCCGGATGACACGGTGGCCCCAGGACCTAAAGCCACCCCGCTTCCTGTCCGGCGTCTTTGCTGGGAAGCGGCTGGTTCCTGCCGGAAGGCTGACTCGTGGTCGCCTGAGCTCATCCCCTCCCCGTTTCCCAGTTGTGTTCTGTGCTCACCGTGTGCACTTACACTAGCCTCACGACTAGCCCGTGGTGTCCGGACGGGGGAGGAGGCGGGGATTGCCTCCCGGGAGGGCCCGTGAGCCACCGTCACCCTGGGGACACCAGGGCCAGTCGTGTCGAGCGAGTGGCCGTGGCCACAGCGACGCCACCTACCCTCTTTCGTCTTCCTCTTCCGAGCGTGTGGACGGAGAGACGCAAAGCCTCCCGTCCCTCCACCCACGTGCCCTCGGGCCGGTGCTGGGCACCCGGCCCCGTGACCCTGTGACCAGAGCCAAGCTGGGAGCATCGGGGCAGCTGGGTCCAGGCAGAGGCTCCCGGGAGCACAGCCTCCCAGGCCCACACGGCAGGCCGTCCCGGGGCCCGCGGCACCTCCAGGGGGGGGCCGCCAGGAGAGACCGCTGCCCTCTCACCGGGTCCCTACCCCCTGCTTCCCCGGAACCGTCTTCAGACTCTCATCCTCTTCCCGCAGCAGGTGGGGGTGGCCGGAGGCTGGAGACGCCGGGCGGCCGGTGCCCGGTGCCGACTGCCATCTGGGCGATGCGCAAAGCGACGGCTCGGGGCTCTGGTCCGATGCATGTGTGGCCGAGGCCCCCCGAGGCCCCTCCAAGGACTCAATAAAAACAATACTTATAATAGCAATACGATGATGGCGGCGGCGATGATGAATTGCATATTACACAGCGCTTCGTACTGTGCATTATGCTACATACACGTGTGTGTAACCTTCAGCACGACCCTACCGCGAGGCCGCCGTGGGGGGACCCACCCGGGCTGTCGTCTCCTGTTGCGTTCCGTATTTCTACTCACGTGGAAACTACTGCAAAGTAAAATCACGTGGCTTTTTTTTTTTTTTTTTTAGCCATGAAAAAGCTGGAGTGAGTTCAGGGAAGAGTGATAAAGAAGGGAGTTCTGGAAGAAGCCAGAGGAAGGCTGCCTTGCTGAGCTGACCAGGTGAGAGGGACGGGAGCGGCCCCCAAGGTGAGGGCCGTGCAGTCAGGGCAGGACTCAAGGCCCTTGAACTGGATTAAGAACACAGGCTGGCAGGGGCGCCTGGGGGCCTCAGTCGGTCGAGCGACCGACTTCGGCTCAGGTCACGATCTCGCGGTTTGTGGGTTTGAGCCCCGCGTCGGGCTCTGCGCTGGAGGTGTAGAGCCTGCTTGGGATTCTCACACACTCTCTCTGTGTCCCTCTCCCACTCTCTCTCTCTCTCTCCCTCTAAATAAATAAATAAATAAATAAACTTAAAAACAAACCCCACAGGCTGGCGTGGGGGTCTGCACTCTGGGTAGAGCACAGGGTGGCTGAGCCAGAGCCCCCGAGATGCTGTTCCACGCTGTGATTCTGGACGTGGATGAGGGCACAGTCCAAGGACGCCGTAACCCGGAGGGGTCTCAAGGGCCAGCAAAGAAAGAGCAACTTCCAGAACATTCCCTCTGTTCCCTCGCTGGAGCACAGGCAGAAGGTGCCTGGAATAATTTGTAATCTACAGTTTTCTTACCCGTCCCCGGGTTTTCCCCTTTTTCGTTAATAACAGAACAGGGATGAGTAATTTTATCTGACTTCATACTGACATCAGCTGGTCCTCCTCCTAAGAACCCTTGTCTGCCGACCGCCCTTCAGGGAAGTCTGTTTGTATTTATGTCTCATTTATTCTCCCCCCTGTGGCTTGTGGCTTTCCGGGAGAGAAGTAAATTCTGCTTTAGGGGAAGATGGAAAATTCGGTTGTTCAATTGGCGATAAATCCCGTTTCCTCTCCTTTTTTCCAAGACGAGTTTTTCAATCACACGTTAGGGACGGTCGTCACGGGAGAAACACGAGGCCTGCGGTCTTTGTGCCTCGCCACTTTCTGTGGGTAACTTTGTGAGTCGTTCTTACCTGGGGTTTATTTTAACGCCATCGACCTCCTCTGCCGTTAGGTTCGCTTCGCCAGAGCGTCTGCGTTCCTGGGTCCCTGAGCTCTTCACAAACAGACCCCCACCGCTCCCTTTGTCACTTTGCATCACGCGCGGCTGCTTTGGGGATATCGACTGATTATCCTCGGCTGGGGTCGTGGGGCTCCCTCCCACCCCCGGGCCTTTGCACGTGCCGCGGGCTTTGCCAAGAGTGCCTTTCCTTTCACTCTGGGCCTCGGCGGATTAAGCACAAGACCGGCCCTGCCCCTTTCTCCCGGAAACCTTCACAAGCCCCTCCTTGAGGTGGTGACGCGTCCCTCCTCTGGCTGTGGCAGTCTCCGTTCACCTCTGTCACACACTATGGCGACCCGTGCTTGCGGGAACTGTACAGACGGGGACTCTGGCTTTGTCTTATTCATCCTTGTAGCCCACGGCCTTTATGTTGTGCAGGGCAAGGAACCCAACAACCATGACTCAATAAATACCTATTAATGATATACAAATATCCAAGGAATCAATTTGCTACGTCACCTTCTCCGGGAAGACTTCTGTGATCCTTCCAACCCGGGAGGCTTTTCCCCACACGGGCTTCCTTCCCATTCTGTCTGTGCCTCCTTTTTCCCCCGACCCCTTTCTCCTTTTCTGTTCCACGGCGGGTAGCCGGGCACTTAGGAAGTGCTCGGTAAGCGGTCACCGAGTGACAGTTAGTGGAAAACTGAACTGATTTTGTTTACAGCAGCGTGGAAAGAATCATTCTGGGATATTCCGGGTACTGGCATCTTTTTTTTTTTTTGTCTGTCCTTACGTTGTCAAAACCGATATTCCAAATGTCCCCTAATATTCCACAGAACAGCATTAATTCTGAGACCCGATCGCCTGTCTGGGTAATGTATTTACCTTTCACTGGTTGTCCAGGCTCACGGCATTTGCTAGTATTGTTGTCTGTCGTTGTTGTCTTGAGGCCCGTAGAATTTTCGGAGCCTAGAATGTGAGGGTCGGTGGAGCCCTGAAAGGTCGCCTGGTGTTTTTCAGGCCACCTCATGTTATAGACCAGGAAACCAAGGTCTAGAAAACCAGAATATTTCATGAGGACAAGTCAGAGGCCAATGAAGCGGGTCTCATCTGTCCTCACCTTCTATGCACAGACATGCGCTCTGCTCAAGCCTTAATCGAGGCCACCGCATCTCATATGAAGGGACCCGGTGGCTTGGGAAGCCTTCACGAGTGGGTCCAGGAGGGAGACCTGGCTTCCTGTGGGGCCGCAAAGCCCACCCTCTCAGGGCTCTCAGCCAGCCCGGGATACTGGTCTGTGCTCCACGTGGGGCACCCAGGAGCCTTGGGAAACACTCGGCCCCGCTACACCCTTGATCTGATCCTAATACCCAACCCTCCCGCCCCGCTGTCATGCCTGACTCGGTAGAAGAATCCTCCAGAGATGCGGGAACGTTGCGTGTTAGGAAGGCCCATTCAGAAAACACGTATCGAATTCAGGAAGCTTCACTGCTACTGTTTTCGCCGGGTTGGAAGGTCCATGAGGATGGCGGCCTGACCCCATCACGTCCCAGCACCGGTGATGGCACCTAGTAAAATACCACCCAGCGCATATTTGTTGCGTTGGAATTAAGAATGTGCACTTCACCAACTTGTCGCTCAAAACTGGAATGACGCAGGGGCGCCCGGGGAGGCTCAGTCAGTTAAGGGCTGGCTCTTGATTTCGGCTCAGGTCATGATCTCATGGTTTGTGAGTTCGAGCCCCGCGACGGGCTCTCCACGGACAGCACAGAGCCTGCTTGGGATTCTCTCTCTCTCTTTCTCTGTCTGGCCCTCCCCGGCTCACGATCTCCCCTTGCCCCACCCCCCACAAATAAATGAACATTAAAAAAATGATGATACAAAGACCCCCATGCTAGGGTGCTACATAACTCAGTAAAGGAAGATAAACATACGGGAGAAAAAATATAAAAACCTGAGAAGGAAGAATATAAAGCAGCCTGAGAGTAGGAACCAGCAGGGATGGGGGTACGGGGAAACTGGACTCGTATCTATTAGGTTTCTTTCTTTCTTTTTAAAAAAAAATTTTTTTTAAGGTTTGTTTATTTTTGAGAGAGAGAGACAGAGACACAGCATGAGCATGAACAGGGGAGGGTCAGAGAGAGAGGGGAGACACAGAATCCGAAGCAGGCTCCAGGCTCCGAGCTGTGAGCACAGAACCCGATGCGGGGCTCAAACCCATGAACTGTGAGATCGTGACCTGAGCGGAAGTTGGACACTCAACTGTCTGAACCACCCAGGGGTCCCTATTAGACTTTACTCCTAGAAAGAAAGAAAGAAAGAAAGAAAGAAAGAAAAGAAAAGAAAGGAAAATTAGAGAAGTAAAGCAAATACGACAAAATGTATTTATGCTGTGCAGTGGGCACAGGGGTGCTATATTCACCTCTGTGGTTTTCTGGGGGGTTAAGACATGTTATAATACTGCAACTGTGTGATGAAAGCATGTTAGTTTTACTCTTGGCCCCGGGGTCGGGGTTTCCAAGACCGTTCTCAGGTTCAATGATTCAGAGGGACGCACGGAATGCAGAAAAGCGGCTTTCCCTACGGTGTGGGGAGGCAAAAGGATGGGGGAGGGGGGATCAACAAAAGACAGGAGTACGTGGGACAGCATCCGGGAGACGAGGCATCAGTGTCCGGTCGTCCTCTCCGGGGGGGGGGGGGGGGGGTCGTACAGGAGGTCCTTAACGCTCTCAGAGATGAGGCGTGACAGCTGACATCAGGCACCCCGGCCAGGGAAGTCCACCTGAGTCCTGCCGTCCGGGGTTTAGCAGGGGTCAGTGACGGGGCCATGGAGCCCCTCCACGGCTGACCTAGGCTATAGTCCCTGGGCCTCCAGGGCTCCAAGAGATACGGTGTGGCCAGAGGCCCTCCTCATAAATCACATTGTCAACATTAAGCTATCTGGTGTGGTCCAAGGTCCCAGGTATGCAAAGATACTGTTATCAGGCAGAACATTCCAGGGACTCCTACATCAGGTCATGCCAGACTGAGAAGGGTCGGGCCCTTCTCTGGAATGTGCAAGATTGCACCTCGTAAGCCTGCGGAGTTAACCCTTTGTGCACAGCCAAAGAGAGACGTGAGGCCTCCACCTGGATCTGGAAAGGCAACCACCTGTCTCCAGGCTACAGAAAGTCTGGAGACACTGGGGTGTCTGGTGAACCTCCCCTCACTCCAAACCCAGGAAAATGGTCTCCGGAGGGACCGGTGGAGATCTAGGCTTGTGTCTCCTCAAGTGCCAGAAACCAAGGGACTGATGCTGGATTCGCGCCTGGGAGATCTAACGTGGGAACCCCTGGCGTGGCTGCTCTGGCCACAGAGCTTTGGGAACTCAGCGCGTGCCCGGGTTGTCCTGGGACCAAAACACAAGGGCGTGTTTCTGGTGGCCAGAGGGAGGGAGCCCACTGAGGACTTTCTTAGGTCCTGGCCAAGGTGAGTCCAACAGGGGGGCTGGACCACAGGGCTCTCAGAGGCTCGGGAAGGAGCTGTAAGCAACAAGCCAGAAGAAAACACATCAACCCAGAAATGGGAAGTGGAAGGTTTGGGAAGGACCCTTTTATTTTTTTTAATTTATTTATTTTGAGAGACAGGGAGAGAGAGAGAGAGCAAGCGAGAGAGGGGCAGAGAGAGAGAGAGGGAGCGAGAGAATCCCAAGCAGGCTCCGTGCTGACGTGGGGCTCGAACTCACGGACCGTGAGATCGGGACCAGAGCTGAAACCAACAGTTGGACGCACAACCGACTGAGCCCCCCGGGCGCCCCCGAGGAACCCTTTGAAACGCCACGGAAGGGGCAAGAGTAAACATCCCACCCTGCCACGCCCAGGGAAAGAGGAGGCCAAGCCACGAGTCATCCGTGGGGAGATTTCCCGTCTGTTTTCTGCCCTCTGGAGAGCCAGAGACCCGTGCGCAAGACGTGTGGGGAAAAGCAGGAGAACAGGGTCGGGGGAAACATCCCGTCTGGTTCAAAGCTGGGGAAGGAGGGACACCCTCAACCGCGAAAGCAGAAGTTCTAATTGTTAAGGACACCGCGGATCGTAATTACGGCGTGGGGACTGTCCTGGAGGACAGAGTGACAAGAGCAACTTTTGAGCTCCTTTTCCCCACTCTGTGCTTCGGTTCTAGTATTTTCTATGGATCTGTCTTCACCTGCACTTAATTCTGTTCCCTGCTGTGCCCTTCTCCTGTAAGACATTCTATTAAGTACCTAACTTCAGATGTTAGGTTTCATATTTCTAGAATGTTCTTTTTTTTTTAATTGTTTAATATTTATTTTATTTTTGAAAGAGAGAGAGAGAGCGAGAGAGAGACAGAGCATGAGCGGGGGAGGGGCAGAGAGAGAGGGAGACCCAGAATCTGAAGCAGGTTCCAGGCCCCGAGCTGTCAGCACAGAGCCTGACGTGGGGCTCGAACCCATAACTGTGAGCTCATGACTTGAGCCGAGGTCGAACTTAACTGACTGAGCCACCCAGGCCCCCCGAGAATGTTCTTTAAAAATATATTTTAGGGGTGCCTGGGTGGCTCAGTTGGTTGAGCGTCTGACTCTTGATTTGGGCACAGGTCATGATCTCACAGTTTGTGGGAGTGAGCCCGGCATCGGGCTCTGTGCTGACATGTGGATGCTTCTTGGGATTCTTTCTCTCTCTCTCTCTCTCTCTCTCTCATTCTCTCAAAATAAATAAATAAACATGAAACAAATTTAAATATGCATTTGAGTTTCCTATCGAAATGTCCATTCTTTTCACCCATTTTCCCTCTATTTTCCCAAAAACACGAATCAAAAGAAGTCCCTGTCTCCTACCACGTCCCACGTCGGGGTCGTCTCAGACTCCGCAGCTACTGACCATTTCATTTCTTGAGCACTGGCTTCCTTTGCGTGTCTAATATTGTATCATGTGCAAATATTGGACAGGGCAGATTACAGGGGCTCCGGATCTTCAGATTCCTCTAGAGAGTGTCTGGATTTGGTCTTGCACACAGCGTGGTGGCAGAGGGATTGCCTTGGTCGTGCTGAGACGCGAGCATTGGTTTCGGCTGTGTGAGGACAGGTCTTTGCAGTTGTACCCAGCTGCTGGGGCGCAGCCCTTCCTGCTACCATGCAGTCCTTGCTTCCAGGGCGTGGGCTTTCTGAAGTCTCGGCCAGGGGCTCAGGGGCTACCCAAGCGTGTCCGCTCTGGCTGCTTCCGACCTCTTCAGGTCTGCACGGTCTCTGAGGTCTTTCTCAGCTCTGCAGCCCCCTGCCGACCCGGGGTCTCACCCTACCCCTGCACAGGGCAGGGTTCGGCCCAAGATGTGACGGGAACATGTTGGGGTTTTTTTGCAGATTTTTTTCACTGCTTATCTGAGGCTCTGTTCTCACAGGTGCACTGACCCACAGCCCAGCAGCCCGGGCAGCCCCAGGCCCCGGTCTGCGAGGCAAGACTGCTCTCCGCGTGCGCCATGGTCTGGAGATAATTTGTGAGCCCCAGCTCAACCCTCCGATGTTCCCTGCTGCCCACCTCCGTGTGGAGCCCACAGAAGGGAGAGAGAGACTGGAGGGTGAATCACATCCCAGGATGCTCGATTATCCCAGAGCGACAGCAAGCCGGGCTCAGGGAGGAAGTACGTGTGACGAGAGTGGTTTTCATGTTGCGGGCTATCAGGATACTGGACTTTGGCATCAGGAATGTAGGAAGATCTGAAAAGACAAAACAAAGCTGGAGAAACGTTCCCGTTGAATGCTTACTGGACTTCACAAATTAAGGTAGAAACTGTGCACTTAAATGTTACTTCCAGGTTTAAATCTGCAGAGGGTAAGGTTCCAGCATTCGATTAACACACAGAGAGTGTAAGGATTGAACTTCCTCTCTATCCTCTGAAACAGAAGAGAGCAAAGGGTCTGAAAGGCAAATTTGACAACCAACTCAAGAGCACAAGGACAAAAAAGGAAAGGAAGGAAGGAAGGAAGGAACAAAGAAAGGAAGGAAAGAAGAAAGAAAGAAAAGAAAAAGAAAGGAAGAAAGAAAAAGGAAGGAAGGAAGAAAGGAAGGAAGAAAAAAGAAAGAAAGGAAGAAGGAAGAAAAAGAAAGAAAGAAAGGAAGAAAAAAGGAAAGAAAGGAAGAAAAAAGAAAGGAAGGAAGAAAGGAAGGAAGGAGGAAAGGAAAGAAGGAAAGAAGAAAGAAAGGAAGGAAGGAAGGAATAAAGGAAGGAAGAAAAAAGAAAGGAAGAAAGAAAGGAAGAAAGAAAGGAAGGAAGAAAAAAAGAAAGGAAGAAATGAAGAAAAAAGAAAGAAAGGAAGAAAGAAAGGAAAGAAGGAAGGAAGGAAGAAAGAAAGGAAGGAAAGAAGGAAGGAAGGAATAAAGGAAGGAAGAAAAAAGAAAGGAAGGAAGAAAGGAAGAAAGGAAGAAAGAAAGAAAGGAAGAAAAAAGAAAGAAAGGAAGAAGAAAGAAAAAGAAAGAAAGAAAGGAAGGAAGAAAAAAGGAAAGAAAGGAAGAAAAAAGAAAGGAAGGAAGAAAGGAAGAAAAAAGGAAAGAAAGGAAGAAAAAAGAAAGGAAGGAAGAAAGGAAAGAAGAAAGAAAGAAAGGAAGAAAGGAAGGAAGAAAAAAGAAAGGAAAAAGAAAGGAAGGAAGGAAGGAAGGAAGAAAGAAAAGGAAGAAAAAAGGAAGGGAGAAAGAAAGAAGGGAAGAAAGGAAGGAAGGAAGAAAGAAAGGAAGGAAGGAAGGAAGGAGGGAAGGAATAAAGGAAGGAAGAAAAAAGAAAGAAAGGAAGAAGAAAGAAAAAGAAAGAAAGGAAGAAGGAAGAAAAAAGGAAAGAAAGGAAGAAAAAAGAAAGGAAGGAAGAAAGGAAGAAAGAAAGAAAAGGAAGAAAAGAAGGAAGAAAAAAGGAAGGGAGAAAGAAAGAAGGGAAGAAAGGAAGGAAGAAAGAAAGAAAGGAAGGAAGGAAGGGGAGAAAGGAAGGAAGAAAATCGTAGGCAACGGTTCAAAAGGGACACTGCTTGTTCACCACGAGCGTTGTAGCAATCTCTGACTTGTACGAGTATATAGATGAATTTTGATCGTTCCTAACAGAAATATGAGCAGAAGGAATGAACAGGATGCTTAAGTCTAAAAGAAATGCAAATGGCCAAAATCATAAGACAAACCGTTCAGAGAAAGGAGGAATAAAACAATCGTTTCAGTCGGAAAGCGTAGCGTGGAAATGAAGCGTGGAATGCTTTCAATTAGCTGTCAACTCAACGTGCGTGTCTCCAAACGGGGGGATTGCTTAAATAAACGACGGTGGCTCACAGAATGGTGTGAACAGGATCCTCTCCTGACAGAAATGTCACCATTTGTGTGGGTAGATGCGCGTGTGCGTGTGCGCGGGCTGAATGGCACGTGTCGCTGAATCAGCGACCGTTGACCCCATAGCGCCCTTCTGCTGCCCGTATTTACCTATGATAACAAATATGTATCGAGAAATCAAAGAGTCAGACGCTTGGGGCGCCTGGGTGGCTCAGCCAGTTGAGTTTCTGACTCAGTTGGGGCTCAGGATCTCACAGTTCACAGGATCGAACCCCGCGTCGGGTTCCACACCATAGGGAGAGCACGACCAGAGCCGAAGTCGGACGCTCAAGCCACTGAGCCGCCCAGGCGCCCGCCCCACCCCACCCCCCCTTACATGTCCAATATCCCGTATTTATTTATTCACCTGCCGCCATTCCCATCAGCTCTTCAACTACCTTCACTCGCTCCCACCATCGTGCTTGGCCGGGCAGGCGCCCATCCCGGCCTGCCCACTCCTGGCGTCTAGCTCCCCACGACCTGGGTGTTTCTGCACGGGAGCACACGGACTCCGGGTGACACGTTCAGAGGAACTCGGCCCTTCCAGAGGCTCTGTCGGCTCCTTTGCCCTGTTCTCGGGACCACCGCTGAGCGGCGCTGTCCTGGCAGCAGCTGGTTTGGGGCCGAGAGGATACAGGGAGCCGGCTGATTGCATCCGGGCAGTCCTCCTTCCTCCCCAGGAGGCCACGGCCGGGAGTTGCCGCACAGGTGGGGGGACTTCCTACGTGTCCCCTTGTGGAACTTACTTGTGCCTCCAGACCGTCCAGGCCCAGCAAAGGCACTGTTTCGGTCGCGGGCCACTGTCGTGCCCACACCACCTCACGGATGGGGGCGTCGCCAGCACCCAGATCCTAATGGCAGTTTTGATCCTTCCGTGACTCACGTGTGACACACACTCTCACCCGGGAGCCCGTGGCACGCCAGGGCCTGCCTTTCCAGCGGGAGCCGGCCCGCTTCCGGAACGTGGGGGGCGGTGCCGGACTTGACCTCACACGAACTCCCTACTTACATGAAGTCCACGGGCACCGTGCCAGGAAGTCCCCGGGCACCGTGGAATTTGCCGGATCACGTGGCCCTAGTGGCAGGGCTGTTTGTATCACAGTCCGGAACCCAGGGCACAATCCTCTGTGCTCCGGGCTCTGGCCAGGAAGCCTGTTCCGTTCTGGCAGCTGAACTCAGGCTCTCTCATACGACCACGGAAAGGCCCAGAAGGCACGTGGACAAGGAAGGGGGGGGGGGGAGCAGAGACGCCAGATCGTGTCCACCATGTTCCCCTCGCAATTACTACGCTTTTGTGACCATGTCTGTGTAAGCGCCAGCCCGTCTCTTTCCCCCTTTGAGGATACAATTTGCCTTTTGAGCTCTGTCCCCGGGAATCTGATTTCATGTAGGCACCACCTTGAAACTAAATATGCTTCTGTTTGCTGATTGCCAGCACACAGACGCGCCCATTCCTTCCAAGATATCTTTTAAATATTTATTTGCTTGCACGGAGGACTTTAGAGGTCCTCAGGAATGTCAGGTTAACGTTTTTCCCACCATTGCTTTTTTTTTTTATTTTTTATTTTTTTTAACGTTTATTTACTTTTGAGAGAGAGAGAGAGCGAGAGAGAGAGCATGAACAGGGGAGGGTCAGAGAAAGAAGGAGACACAGAATCTGAAACAGGCTCCAGGCTCTGAGCTGTCAGCACAGAGCCCGACGCGGGGCTCGAACCCACGGACCGCGAGATCATGACCTGAGCCGAAGTTGGACGCTCAACCGACTGAGCCACCCAGGCGCCCCCTACCCACCATTGCTTTTAAGCGTCCAGGCCAGTATTCTCCAATAGAAATACATTATGTTAGTGTAAACTTTCTAGCAGCCTCCTTACAAAAGCACAGCAGGAACAGGTGAAATGGATCTTTAAAAAAAATTGTTTTTAATGTTTATTTACTTTTGAGAGACAGAGACAGAGCGTGAGCAGGGAAGGGGCAGAGAGAGAGAGAGGGAGACACAGAATCCGAAGCAGGTTCCAGGCTCCGAGCTGTCCGCACGGAGCCCGACGCGTGGCCTACAGACCAGCAGCACGGGCATCGGGAGGTTGGGAGTGCATCGTCTCAGACGTTAGCCGGACCTGCTGAGGTTTGACAACTGTTTCCGGGGGCTCGCAGTTTGGGGCAGGGAGCTAACGCACACATCGGAACGGCCGCAGAAGGACAGGTGACGAGTCAGGACGAGAAGGTGCTTGGGTACAGGGCCTCGCAGGTGGGGGAGGTCACCTCCCGCTCGGGGTTACGGAAGCTTCTCGGGAAGGAGGCACGGGAGGATCTGGACGTTCACGGGCAGAGGGAAGCTGCTTTCACAGGAAATACTCGCTGGGGTGTCTTTGTCAGGACGCTTGTTGGCAGGGACTGAGATCCCACCTGTCCTGGTTGAGGCAGGAGGAGAGGTGTTCGGCTCGTGGATCCACCACGAGCGGAGAAGCCTCTGGAACATCAGGAACCACCGACGCCAGCTGTCTTTCTCTCTGGTTTTCCCTACGTCACTTCCATCCTCTTTTATGCTCGACTGGCTTCCTCGACACGACGGAAACAGGACCGCAAAAGTGCCTGTCTTGTACGTGCATCCCGCACCGTCCAGCACCGGCGAGTGAAACCCCAGACAGCTGGTCCTCAAGCCACAATAATATGCGAGGAGGAGAAGCAGGTGCACTTGGAAATGAAATGAAAAAAATCCCCAAGAAGAAGTCACGTTCATTTGTCCTGATCCAACTCCGGGTCAAGCAACAGCGACCAGGGCGTGTATGGGCGTGAGGCTCCGGAGAGACCCTTGTGCCCCGGACCGCAGGGCCAGAAGGCAGAGCTGCTCCCCAGACAACAGGGGGTTGTGTCTCCAGGGAAGAGGGAGGGAGGGATCCTGGGCATAGGCGCCCCACTCCATGCTGACCTCTGACCTTGCGTCACCTGTGTCTCTCTCTCCTGGGCTCGGTGCCGCCCGTCTGAGGGTCACCGCTGCCCCGGCGGGATGTCCCCCGTGCACCTGTGCCTCGGGTGCTCAAAATCAAACTCGACCACCTTCTCCGGTCTATCCAGTCTACTCCCCCCGCCGCCGCCGCTGGGTGCCCGGCCAGCATTTCTGAGTCGTGTTCAACTGACCCTGCTCCCCCCCCACACCCATCTCTCAGCGTTATCGATTCTACCTCTGGAACATTATCTACTTCGTCTCGTCCTCCTGCTTCCCTGCTCCACGGCCCCGATTCAGAATTGCTCCAGAGCCCACGCTGGCTCACACCATAGCCGTCTACAGCACCAATCTAATGACTTCGTTCTGTGCTTTGTGATCCCGTGACAACCATAAGGCATTAAGGCCATTTATTTATCTTTTTGATGTTTATTTTTGAGAGAGAGAGAGAGAGAGAGAGAGAGCTAGTGGGGGAGGGGAAGGGAGAGAGGGAAACACGGAATCCGAAGCAGGCTCCAGGCTCCGAGCTGTCAGCACAGAGCCCCATGTGGGGCTCGAACTCAAAAACCATGAGATCATGACCTAAAACATCACACGTTCCTTCAAGAATCCCTCGGAAGGCAGGGCGTGAGTCACTAAGCCTCTGCGCACGGGTCAGCCTGTCTCTCTGGACCTGTGGCTCTGGAGTTCACGCCATACCCAGGTGTGGTTGGACTGGGAACCTCAGGAGGTCAACAAGGAGTGAGTGGCATTGAGGGCGCACTTGATGTTGCTAACGCGGCACAGTTTTTCACGCTGATGCTTGGCGGCCCGCGATGAAAAGCCGAGGAGACAGGTGTTTGCGTTCCTCCGAGGCTGGGGACTGGCTGGTAAGGGGAAGGATGGCCAAAAAGAGACACTTCCTTGAAATCCACCCAATCGTAACGTCTTCTTCCCTCCCTCTTAGCCCCCGTGTTCCTCGCGGACCGTGCGTCTGGCGCAAATTTGTTCACACTTTCCACTCTATGTGCTCAGAATTTATTGATCTATTTTTTTAAAAATCTATCCTCTTTCCTCGTTTGACAGAGCAAAGGGAAAGGCATTTTTCACAGTTTTCCAAATGCTATGTGCCTCAAAATCTGATGGATTAGTGATTCCTTTAATAAAGAATACATAAAAGGGGCACCTGGGTGGCTCAGTCAGTTAAGCGTCTGACTCTGGATTTCGGCTCAGGTCACGATGTCACGGTTCACGAGTTCGAGCCCCGGGTCGGGCTCTGCACTGACAACGTGGAACCTGCTTGGGATTCTCTCTTCCTCCCTCTCTCTCTCTCTCTCTGACCCGGTCCATCTCTCTCTGAAAATAAATAAATCAACATGAAAAAAAAATAGAGATGATGTAAGAGAACAAAATGAACCTTGTCTCGTTAGACTTTCAAAAATAAAGCGGGGTTTCTTAGTCACCCGTGATTGTGATCCTTCCGCAAACATCAAGGTGCCGTGAGGGAATGGACTGGGCTTCCTGGGTCTCTACTCTCAGCTTGGGGGTGGAGGTGGGGGTGGGTGGGTGAAACTCTCCCTTCCTCCACGGACCGTCTCGAAGGGGAGGAATGGCTGGAAATTGAGCCGGAGTGATCGGTAGCCGATAAAGAAGAAAGTCTGACTATCAGAGTCTCTAAGTAACCCTGCAACCAAGCCCAACAGCTGGCTGAAACAGCTGAAACAGCACGCTGACACCTGGCTGGGGAAGGAATGCCCTGGAGAGGGTCGGGGTGGATGTTTAGGTCACGGCGGCAACGTGACCTGATCAGAAGGGCTTTAGCTTGAATTTAGAAGAAGAGCGAGACAGACGCCCAGATAAGCCTGTGGAGCCAGTTGCTGTGGAGGGAAGGTTTGACTCACACAGGAGGAGCCTCGTGATTCACAGAGAAAATTATTTGGAAGGGGCTGGAAACGGCGCATGCAGCCTGGGCTGCCGACATCGTAACGCACGGTTCTCTGGTGATAACGTGCATTTGAGGTCGAGATAGAGGGTAGTAAATGCAGGCTTCCAGGATCGGGTGACTTGGCGTGATAAGAACTCAAGATAGGACTACAGGGAGTAAAAGGGGCAAACTTTTTAAAGTTATTTTTTATTACTTTTTAGGGGTGCCTGGGTGGCTCAGTCAATTAAGCGTCCAACTTCAACTCAGGTCATGATCTCGCGGTTCGTGGGTTCGAGCCCCGCGTCAGGCTTTGGGGCTGACAGCTCGGAGCCTGGAGCCTGCTTCGGATTCTATGTCTCCCATTCTCTCTGCCCCTCCCCCTTTCATTCTCTCTCTCTCTCTCTCTCTCTCTCTCTCTCTCTCTCGACAAATGGGGGGGGAGGGGCAGAGAGAGGGAGAACTGACTGGCGCCCCATCAAACTATTTTTAAATGACCAGTTAGAAGGGAAACTGGAACAGGCCTCCAGGTGCACAGAGCACAGCCACGGATTGAGGGCCACGGCACTGGGCCCCGGGGATGTGATGACAACGGAGGCAAATATGCTTTCTGCCCTCACGGAGCCTACAGACTAGTGGGGAGGGCGTAGAAAGTAGGGCATGTTTAAGGAATTGAAGTGCCCCGGATTCAACACCGATCCCGTCCAGACTCCCGCCTCAACAACGTCTCTCCAATAAACAGACCGACAAGCGTTTGGCGCCCTGGTGGTTTTAGTCGTCAAATTAAGAGCACAACTGCCTTATTGGGAGACACAGAATGGGAAGCAGGCTCCAGGCTCTGAGCTGTCGGCACAGAGTCCGACGTGGGGCTCGAACCCATGAACCATGAGATCGTGACCTGAGCTGAAGTCAGACGCTTAACCTACCCAACCACCCAGGCATCCCCACCCCCCCCCACCCCCCCACCCCCCCCACCCCCAGGTCTCTCTTAGAACTGCCAGTCGGTGGCTGAGGTCACGCACCATGAAGTCAGGCAAACAGTGCTGAGGTCAAGAAATTCTCTTGACTTACCAAAACTCTTAAGAATGCCTCTTGCGGTCGCCTGGGTATCTCAGAAATTAGTGAGATGCAAATTATGTGACCTGCCTGTTTGCGTCAGGGGTCCTTGCCATGCTTCAGGGCTTATCTGACACAAGCATACCGTAATTACAGGATAGCTCTGGGGACTGGCTTCAATTAGCCAACCGCTTCTCAGTTATCATTATATTATCCGTATTTATAGCATTTGACATTCTCACAGTGCTCTTTAATCATATTGCATGTGGGGTGCCTTCACCTAAATCTTTCCACATACTTGGGGTACCAGATGTTCCTGTCCTCTGCATCTTCCAGGTGGTAAAACAGAGCATGCGGCCGTGTCCGAGGACAGCCCCCGACAGTTACAGTCTCGGGGCACTTGGGCAGGTGGGTGGCAGTTATTTTTTTTAATGTTTGTTTATTTTTGAGAGAGAGAGCGGGGGAGGGGCCGAGAGAGGGGGAGACCCAGAATCCGAAGCGGGCTCCAGGCTCCGAGCCGTCAGCGCAGAGCCCCTGACGCGGGGCTCGAACTCACGAACCGTGAGATCATGACCTGAGCCAAAGTCGGGCGCTCAACCGACCGAGCCCCCCAGGCGCCCCTGGTTAGTGGCAGTTAAACATTCAAACCAAGGCAAAGGCCCGTGGGGTAAGGTTGTGCAAGTCGACGACACACCAAGGCACTAAAGGCAAAAACGTGGGTCTTTAGTTCAAAGACCCGAGGACCAGACTTGCCTAACCAGACCAACGGAACGTCTGGAGCCCAGGGTCTTGACAACCGCCAGGGCACAGAGCCAAGAGCCGTCACGGGGCCTCGCTGTTGATTACGCCGGGCTAGCTCTGGAATCCTTGCTTCCCCCCACTCCTCACCCCCAACCCCTTCCTCTCCGGGTCTGCGAGCTCTCTAGTCTGTTCTGGCCTTTGCTCATCTCCGCGTTGGACGGCGAAGCTTGGGGCAGGGAAGGGAGGGTTGTCTGAATCTGAAATACGAACGTAGGATCCCCCCCCGCCCCCGTCTGCTCCCTGCTGATTCCCCCTCCCAAGCAGGTGGACCCCACGGCAGAGATTCTGACAGAATCTGTTTACGGATGGACGCTGTGACCGGTCTGATTTGCAGCGGCCCCGAGCTCTCCCGGGCACATCCAGTTCCGGGGGCGCAGCCACCTGCTGAGATGACTTTCTTTGCCCAGCCATCGGAAAGGATACCTCTCTGTCATTCCACATCGGGTTGGAGAACACAGCCACCCCCACTCCGGCCTCCAAGGTCTCTTGGTTTCACTGTAACTCGTAAAGCTCACCCCCAAGTCTGCAGATCTGGAAATGATTTGAATGCGGGGCTGGATTTGTTAGAAATGGGTTTTTGGTGGCGCCTGGGTGGCTCAGTCGGTTAAGCGTCCGACTTCGGCTCAGGTCATGATCTCGCGGTTCGTGAGTTCAAGCCCCGCGTCAGGCTCTGGGCTGATGGCTCAGAGCCTGGAGCCTGTTTCCGATTCTGTGTCTCCCTCTCTCTCTGACCCTCCCCCGTTCATGCTCTGTCTCTCTCTGTCTCAAAAATAAATAAAGGTTAAAAAAAAAAATTTAAAAAAAAAAGAAATGGGTTTTTGGCCCTAAATATAAAACCAACCAAATGTTAGATTGCGTGCTGTTTTCTCCTCCTGATTTAATGGTGAATGTGGTGCTTAGGCGTTGTTTTCTTTAATGAGACGAGCAGTTTCAAAGATGAATGACCTGTCCTGAGATTTCCTCGTCCAGTTCAGCGTTTGACCAAGCGGGGCAGGCTGGTTTTGTCAATGTCCTCACTCGGCAAAGTTCTTTTCAAGGAATGGCCTTCCGGAGCCTCGGCCAGACCCTCGCTGCTGCTCAGCATGGGGTCACACATTGTCCCTTACTCCCAGGCGGTGTTTCAAGCCTCAGCTTTACTTGTTAACCCGTCCAGCCCAAGGGTATCCCCGCATGATGTCTCAGCAGACAGCTCACCGACCGGCTGAAGGATCCTCCAACCTGCCTTCTTACCCTCGTCGTGTCTTCCTTCACCTTTCTGCTCCCGTTTGCAGCTGACCCTGCCGGTGGAATGTCGTCTTTGGTCAAGCCCGGTCCTCTCCTTGTGCTTTCGATCCTTACCGTCCTCTTTCTCCGCTCCCCCCGTCAGGCACCCCTCCTGCCTGCAAAAACACCATGTCTCTGTCTTATCAGAGAAACGCCCTTCCCTAAAAACAAAACGTAGCCCTATGGCTTGTCTACGACTCACCATCAAGTTCTCGACGCCCAGGTGGGAGTTGAACAGCGTCCACCAGAGTTCACGTCCACTCGGATGCTCGGAATGTGACCTGATCTGGAAATAGAGCCTTTGAAGAATTAATTAGTTGAGAATCTCTAGGGGCGCCTGGGTGGCTCAGTCGGTTGAGCATCTGGTTTCGGCTCAGGTCATGATCTCACGGTTCGAGGGTTCGAGCCCCGCGTCGGGCTCTGTGCTGATGGCTCGGAGCCTGGAGCCTGCTTCGGATTCTGTGTCTCCTTCTCTCTCTGCCCCTCCCCCACTCACGCTCCGTCTCTCTCTCGGAGCCTGGAGCCTGCTTCGGATTCTGTGTCTCCTTCTCTCTCTGCCCCTCCCCCACTCACGCTCCGTGTCTCTCTCTCTCTCTCTCTCTCTCTCTCTCTCAAAAATAAATAAGCATTAAAAAAATTAAAAAAAAAAAAGAATCTCTGGGTGACATCATCACGGATTTGACGTTGGGTCAGCGGCTGGGTCTCTCTTCACCTCCTACTTGGTTTATGGCTCCGCCTCCCTTGTCCCGTCGTCTCCCACCATCCCTCACTCTGCTGCTCCTGGTGCTTTGCTAAAGCATATGCTACTCTTCTGATGGAAAATGCCAGATGGTTCCCCACCGTCTGGAGAAGTTCAAGGTGCCGGCCCTGACATTTTGTAATTCCTCCGTAATTTAGTCCCAGTGCGTATAACCTGATTTTATGCTGTGCCTCTTAACCCCACTAAGTCTGCCCTGAACAGTGTGTTCCAACCTTGGGGTCACTGCTGTCCCCTCCCCAAGCCTTTTTAAGCAGTGTTTCTTAATTACCCTCCACCCCTGCTGGAAATCTTAGTAGCACAAATAATAGTATATACTTGTCACGTTCTGTGCCCCTTTGGGGCGCCACAAATCATTGGGCCATCTAAGGGTGCTTTCACCGAAAGCCAATTTTGACGTCCTTGGAGGTGATATCACTCCACGTCCAGATCGGAGAACGCACGAGCAGGGGTGAACGTGGACTTCGGAACCTGAATCAGATTCGGATTGCTTCTCCCAGATGTATGGGCCGTGTGACCATTGAGAAGCCGTTCACACTCTGGTCCCCAGAGACGCACGTGCAGGCGGTGAGGCCTCCCTCAAGCCCACCCCACGGTCCACCTCCCTCTGTCCATTCCTACTTCCCTTTAATGGGAACGGGGCCGAGGGCCTCCCGCACCCTTACGCTCTCTGAGTCAGCTTCCCTGGGGGCCACAACCTGACAGTTTCCGACCCACCGCCGGCACACAGGGGGGCTCCGCGCACCTGCCTTCCCGCCCCCCCCCCCCCCCCGATTCTGCCCAGCGACCTGGGCCGCCGCTTACGCTGCCCGTCTGTACATGTTCTGGATACTTCCTCTTGTTCGGAAGCCACCTTCTCCGTGAAGCCTTTCCCGACCGCCTGCCTTCCCCCGGGGTGGAGAGTGAGCGGGCCATGGGCGCCCACAGCATCTCCCGGCGCTTCCCCACGATGCCGGCACAGAACAGGAGCGGGTGGGATGCTTGGCCGACAGGCACGTTCCAGGGGGTCTCCCAGGAGGCTTTCCTGCTGTCCAGAGCCGGGTCCACCCATCCCATGTTGGAGAACGGGCCTCGCTTCCAGGGTCCGCGTCCTGCCCCCGCACGGTCCCCCAAGTCCCACTGAACCCATTCATGGACACGGCACCAGGCTCCGACTCTGTTAGAGGTCACGCCGTGGAAGGGCCTCGAATGCTCGGCCCGTGTGCTTAGCTGGTGGACACCTACTCCAAACGCTTAGGGGAAGAAAGCAGGATAACGAATACGAAGGTAGCATTCGATTTAGCTATTAGAGAGTAATTTCATCGGTGGCCCTCGAGGAAACAGCCTGCAAAACGTGACGGCAGGGACTCCCGCTGAAACCAGAATTTCCTGGGGAGTTTCCAACACCAGTTCTTGGATCCTGCCACTGGACATTGTGACTTATTGAGCTGGGGTGCGACCTGGGCTTGGGAAGTTTAAAAAAAATACTCAGATAATCTTAATGGGTAGACAAGTCTGGGAACCACTGGGTTACGGGGTCATTGAACATCGACAAAGTGTAGATGGTGACTATAGACCAGTCTTTCCAAAAGCTTGGCAGTGAAGGGAGAAATGAACACGGAAGCTTGAGACAGTGGGAGGCAGCCAGCAAGAGGGGTGGGGGTTGTTTGTTTGTACTTTGTGACCCCTTTGTAAGTCCCGTGCAGTTCTTGGAAAACACTGTATTCACTTAGGTGAACTGCACCCTACCTTTTTACAAAAGTGATTTAAGAAAGCTTGGGAGGATATCAAAGTTTGAAGTGAGCATAAAAGTGGGGGGTTAAAAATAAAGGGGAAAAAACAGAGGCGACAAAAAGCCAACCATCATTGCAAAAGATCTCCTACGTGCTTTCTTCCAAAAGGGCAGCATTTGGGGCGCCCGGGGGGGCTCAGTCGGTGGAGCATCCGACTTCGGCTCAGGTCACGATCTCACATTTCATGAGGTCAAGCCCCGCGTCGGCTTCTGTGCCGATGGCTCGGAGCCTGGAGCCTGCTTGGGGCTGTGTCTCCCTCTCTGTCTGCCCCTCCCCTGTTCATGCTGTCTCTCTCTCTCTCTCTCTCAAAAATCAATAAGTAAACATTAAAAAAAAAAAAAAAAGGCACCGTGTGGCTCTGAGCTTCCTGGCAACCCATGCAAAAGGACTGAATCTGGACCGTAAAATTCAGTATTCACTGCAAGTGAGTGGATGACAGAGGGACAATTTGCTACTCACGAGTTCTCAGTATCAAGCTTGAATTGCAAACTTCTTCCAGTGGGTCCTAACAAAGAGGATTTTACACGGTGCGACAATAAAGCATTGCGTTCCAGTTATCTGCGCTACGTGGCAAATGGCTCCACTGCTTGGTGGCCAAGGCCAGTTACTGTCTCCCATTGTTCTCATGGGCTGAGGGGCCCAGCTGGTGGCTCTCGCCTTCATAAGGCTGTAAGCAGCTGGTGGCCGAGGCCGGGACCTCCCAAGGCTCCCTCCCTCAGGCATCATGTCTGGTACCTGGCCTGGGACGGTAGGCGGGGCCGGGGTTGGCCAGACATCTGTCTGTCGCCTGTCGGTCTGTCTGCAGGCTGTCCGTTTGGGTGGCGGGAGCCTCCCCACAGCCTGGCAGCTGGCCTTCCCCACGGGAAACAGATCAAGAGAGTCTGACGGAAGCCGGGAGGCTCCTTAGAATCTGCAGCAGGGGACCTCTCCCACGGGGAGTCGTGACGCTGAGGCTTTTCTTTCCAGGAAGCAACTTTATTCGTGCCGACACCGCCCAGCTGGGTTCGTCCCCGAAGAACTGAACCCGGAACGTCCCGTGGCGTAGATTTTTCTGTAGGCTCTGTTTTGTTGTCTCCCATAGATGGTAACACGCAAACGTGCAGGCTGATTAAGCGGTCTCGGGATGTTGTGGGGCACACATACGCCTTGAGGTTTTTTTGTTTTTTTTGGTGCTTTCTTTGCTCAGGGAGGGGCCCTACCACAAATCTAGCCTTGGAAGCCTCACGGAATCCTGCTTCCCAAGCTCTGCCACTCAGAGCAATCGAAGGCAAACCCAAATTCAAGAGGGCAGAGGGGCAGAACGCATCTCTGTGCCGGCCCGCGGGAGCTGGCAGCTGGTGTAGTAAATGAAGCAGGGACAGATTGTGACGTGCGGAAGGAGGCACGGGTCACCCGCACGGGGTCGGCGAGTGGCTCCCTCCGCATCTGGGCTCCCCACTTTGGCGACGTGGAAACCAGGGTCGTTTTGACCGACACCCCCACGAAGGGCGTCGAGCCACGAGACTTTTCACTCACAAAGCCCGGGAGTGGGGGAGGCTGCCGTGAGTGGTTTCCAGGGGCTGGAATTCAGGCATGTGCTGTTCCGGCCTCTGCATTCGTGACCTTTGAGCTCTCATCCGGGTCTATCCCCCTCTAAATCCTAGGCGACGCCACTGAATCAAGCTGCCTCCCAGCTCTGTACTGACTTGAATGAGTGCCCAGTCACAGTTGGCTAAATACCTGACCTAACCAGGGAAGGGACACAGCAAAGTGGGCACAGCACAGGGACAGCAAGTAAGGTGGGGGGTGCATACGAAGGTGACGGGATTTGCCGTCCGTTGGGCCAAGGTCAGGACAGGCATTCTGGGCTGTCTGATCAAGGCAGGAGTGCGACACAAGAGAGTGTGGAAGGGGTTCAGAGGGAGGGAAGGAAAGGGCGGGGAGGAAGAGGAACTTGCATGTTGGGAAGGGGGCCGCACCCTCCAGGAATGACAGAGTGCCACGGGATGACAGGGTCCAGGGGATGACAGCGTTTACGAGCAGTTCAGCGGAGAAGCAGGAGGACAGGAGGCGAAGGAGAGCTGCGCACAGGCTCACAGTCCCGAGTGCTGTCCCCCCCCCCCCATTCCGGAGCACCACCCCCATCGCCAGGACAGGGAGTCAGAGGACAGGGGGAGAGGCAGAGAGGGAGCCACTGCAATGAACAGCACAGAGGAGAAAGCACATTCCTCGGCTGGGCAGGAACCAGCCTGAGAACGTTCCTACAATCAGATAATAGAGACTCCGAAGGAGAGAGAGGAAAAACAGGTCCTCCGGGATCCGGCCGGTCTTCTGTTTCCTGCAGGAACACCACATTCCTGGCACATAGTAGGTCTCAGCAGAGCCTTGCTGGTCTCAGCTGCCGTAACATTATTTTCTTCCCACGTGAGTGGAGCCTGACTTCATCTTTGGGACGTTCGGTTCTGAGGCATCTTCATTACTCTAAGGTACTTGCTTTCCTCTCCTTTCCCCCCTCCTCCGTCTGGCTTAAAATGACCGTTACGAGTCCCTCTTGATTATAAAAATAGTACATGTCCAGAACCTATAATGAGTATACCCAGACTCCAGAAATGAAGGACCAACCAAACCAAAGTCTCCAGAATCTCGCTGGCCCGGGACTGTTTTTTCGTGTTGCAGCACCTACTTCGTACTGGTTTCATTCAACCACTATAGATATTTTCCCACTACATGAAATGTGCTTCGATTCCGGTCTTACGTGTCGGTCTATTGTCTGAGCACACTATCCCTGACTTCAGGCTTTGATGTTATCAATTTTTTCCCTTTGCTATAATAAACTATGCATCATAAACATCCTAGTATTTAAAATCCACGTGCAAAACAAGTTATTTCCTTAGGCTACGATCCAACCGGGATAACTTGGCTACAGAGGGGGCGCGCTTTTAAGTCTTCTGATACACATTGTCGAGTTTCCTTCTAGAAAGTGATACCCGCAAGCAGTCCCACCAGGAAGTTGTGGGCCAGGTCTTACTTTTCCACATTATGTCCAACAGAGTAGTAGGGCTCTTTAATCCTTTAAAAAAACTTTTGGATCAATTAAAGAACGTTAAAAATAGTTGGTTAAGCGTCTGACTTCGGCTCAGATCATGATCTTGCGGTCCGTGAGTTCGAGCCCCGCGTCGGGTTCAGTGCTGACAGCTCAGAGCCTGGAGCCTGCATCAGATTCTGTGTCTCCCTCACTCTCTGCCCCTCCCCCACTCATGGTCGCTCGCGCTCTCTCTCTCTCTCTCTCAAAAATAAATAATAAAAATAAATAAAATTTAAAAAATAATTCCAATATAGTTAACATACAGTATTCTATTACTTTCAGGTGTACAAGATAGTGATTTAAGAATTCTATACATCGGGGCTCAGTCGGACAAGCATCTGACTCTTGATTTTGGCTCAGGTCATGATCTCACGGGTTCATGAGATCGAGCCCCGCATAGGACTCTGTGCTGACAGTGTAGAGCCTGCTTGGGATTCTGTCTCCCTCTCTCTCTCTGCCCCTCCCCCACTCACTCTCTGTCTCTCTCTCTCTCTCTCTCTCTCTCAGAATAAATAAATAAATAAATAAACTTTAAAAAAAATCCTTGATTTCTTTTTTACCCATCAGAATTGAACTTTATCTCTTTGCAAACATTTAACCAACTATTGAGTGAATTAATATACCCTCACTCATCTGAAACATCAACTTTATCAGATGTGAGATATGTATAAACAATTAGGCCACGCTAGTTTTTTTTGTCTGGTCTTTTGCTGCAACCTACCATTTTTTTGAAGTATGTGTTTAGCATTTGTTATTATAAATTCCCTGGAATAACGCTACAGATTAATCATTCATGTACACGGTTTTAAGGTGCAACTATACACAATTCTGGGGAAAAAAACCCTTACAATGAATACCAAGATATTATTCACTATCACCTCAAAATTAGATTTTCAAGGTCGGCATATAAAAGGCCGTTCCCACTTTCCACTTTAAAATATTACTCATGCGGGCACCTGGGTGGCTCAGTCGGTTGAGCGTCCGACTTCGGCTCAGGTCACGATCTCGCAGTTCGTGGGTTCAAGCCCCGCGTCAGGCCCTGTGCTGACAGCTCAGAGCCTGGAGCCTACTTTGGATTCTGTGTCTCCCTCTCTCTCTCTGCCCCTCCTCTGGTCATACTCTGTCTCTCTCTGTCTCTCTCTCAAAAATAAACATTAAAAAAAAATTTTTTTTGAAACACTATTTATTTCACATAGTCTTTTGCATCTCTGCACATTTGAAAAAAGTGGTTAGAAATTCCCAGCAACTGAATTCTAATCAAATGACAAATGTGCTTTGAGCTGGTGCTGATCACACAGGGCGAAACCAGGGGGACAAGTCCCTACCTTGGCTGTAATCAATTTCAGGGATGCTGGGCCTCCCATCAACAACCCACATGGAGGCTAAGGGGGGACTCATGCAAAAGGCAGGTCTGAAGACACAGTCACCCTTGCAGCGGATGGAGCTGTGAAAACACGCATCTGTGGGCGGTTGGCGTTTTCTTTCTTTCAATCTTCGTCTCTTGCGACGCTTTCTCAGCATTTCGTGGGTCTCTGAGATCTCCCCAGCTGGATTCCAGCTTCTTTAGAAGATTTGTGAGAAGCACCCTCAGCCTGAAAAAGGTTCTGGGAAAAGACAGTTTGCCGCCAAGAGCTCTTAGCTGAGTGGAAGGCCCCTTCCCCTAATGAACACTGGTGTGGGGTCCCCGGAACGGCCTCCATCAGCTATGCTGTTTTTTCCAAAATTGTAAGCTTTCATTCTTTTTTTCTCCACATTTCAGATGCATTAGTTTAACGGATCTCTCTTCAAAAAAAAAAAAATCTATCCCACCTTTAGCCACACTTTAGTATTTTTCTCTGGGGAATAAGCAGGATCCAGACGTAACTGTGCCACGGTCAATCAACAAAATACTCTTTGTCCTTGTTGAGAAAGCAGGTAAGAACGACGTAACATCTTTTGCCTTTAATTTCTGAAGCGGATTCCTCATCACTGCATTAGGCTCTAGGGAACACGGTATCCAACGGCAGCGATAAAGTGGTTTCTTTTTCTCGCCCAACAAGAAGCCCAGACAAAGGCGGGCCGGGCAGCTGCTCACCACCGCCAGGAAGCATCTGGATCCTTGCCTCTTGTGTCCACCATCTGCTACATGACATTCACTCTTCACGGCTGCAAAGTGGCTGCTGTGGCTCCAGTAACACAGCAGAAGAGAAAGGGAGAAAGGGACAGGGTCTGGCTCTGCTCAGTCTCGCCCCACCTGAGTTCCCCTCTTACAGACCTTTGGCCAGAACCCAGTCACATGGCCATGGTCGCAGCAGGGGAGGCCCACTGTCACCGGAACAAAACCCAAGCTCTGTGCGTAAGCGAGATGGGGGGATGTCACCGGTCTCCGGCCAGAGGACCGGCGTAGGCTACCCCGGGACACTCGTGTTGGCTACAGGTTTCTCTGTATCTTCCTCAAAGCCTGTACTCGTCTCATAGTACTGCCTGAACCAGGGAAACGGGCTTGTCTCTTGGTGCCCTCATCAAATCACTCATTCAGTCTTTAATTTACCAATTTAATGTTTCCTGAGCATTTTCTCTCAGCCAGGCATAGGGTGGGGGGGGGGGGCGGGAAACAGTTGTGCCCACAATAAACCCCATCCTTGCCTTCACAGGACATCCACTCCCAAATTAAGAGAAATGCAATGGGGCGCCTGGGTGGCTCGGTCACTTAAGCGTCCGACTTCGGCTCAGGTCACGATCTCGCGGTCCGTGAGTTCGAGCCCCGCGTCGGGCTCCGTGCTGACAGCTCGGAGCCTGGAGCCTGCTTCGGATTCTGTGTCTCCCTCTCTCTCTGCCCCTCCCCTGCTCACGCTCTGTCCCTCAAAAATAAATAAACATTTAAAAACAAATTTATAAAGAAAAAAAAGAAAGAAACGCAAAGCAGGGCAACGTACTTTAGATATCTCTTTTACCGCCCATCTAAACAACCAGATTCCTTTTTAAAGCACAAATATCCTTCCCTTATGGTCAATTAAAGATAGTCATTCTGCTGTATACTGCTGATAGTTTTGCTTTTTTTTTTTTTTAATTTTTTTTTTTCAACGTTTATTTATTTTTGGGACAGAGAGAGACAGAGCATGAACAGGGGAGGGGCAGAGAGAGAGGGAGACACAGAATCGGAAACAGGTTCCAGGCTCCGAGCCATCAGCCCAGAGCCCGACGCGGGGCTCGAACTCACGGACCGCAAGATCGTGACCTGGCTGAAGTCGGACGCTTAACCGACTGCGCCACCCAGGCGCCCCAATAGTTTTGCTTTTATAAACCGAGTTAGATCTCGAGAAACTCGACATCAGACAGAGTAATATGGAAGGAGAGTTTGGCGTGTAAAAGGCCAATTAAATAATAGAGGCCGGTGCATTGAGCTACTTGGGATATTGTTTGGGGGACCGGCTGGCTCGGCAGAATATGTAGGCAGGCCCACCTGAAGCCCATACTTGGAGCTTCTTTTTTGAATGTTTTATTTTATTTTTTATTTTTTTTAATGTTTATTTTTGAGAGATAGAGAGCGAGTAGGGGAGGGGCAGAGAGAGAGGAAAACACAGAATCCAAAGCAGGCTCCGGGCTCCGAGCCGTCAGCACAGAGCCCGACACGGGGCTCAAACCCACAAACCACGAGATCGTGACCTGAGCCGAAGTCGGACGCTTCACCAACCGAGCCCCACCAGGCGCCCTTCGCTTGGAGCTTCTGGAGGGCAGGAGGGGCTGTGTCTCAGCCGCCTTCGCATTCCCCAGATCAACCCTGTGACTGGCTCATGGTGAGTACCTCGTAAATAGGTTTGCTGACCCAAGTTCAAAGTTAGACCTTCCTCTGCTAGATGGTGAGGAGCCACAGAGAAATTCTTCAAGCTCAAAGTGAACAGCTGGTCATCTCTGCCCTTTGCATTTATGGGGAAGATTTATTCTTTCTGGGTTGCCTGTGAAAGTCCCCCAATCAACATGCCTTTAAGACACACGGATGGCTGTGGACACGCCGAGGTGCTGAACAAACCCTCCCACGATCATACGTCGCACGGGGTGACAAAGCTTTGGTCGCTCTGCTCTATGGCATCCAACTTTCGGGTCTCAAGCTAACGTTCACACAAACCTGAGACAGCTCAGCCCCCGGGGGTTTGTATGTACTTGTTCGTGCACCAGTATTACACCGCGGGGCCCTCCACAGGCCCTTTGTGGAGTGACATGACGTACGCAGACATATCTGGCTTTTTAAATTTTCCTGACGACGTGAGCACGGCTACGGGCCACGGAGGACAGAGACCCCGTCTGCTCCACCGGCCTCCCAGAGGACACCTCCTCGAGACTCGCATCGCGGCGCCCTTCTGTGGCCTGCCCGCTGCTCGACTCCTGCCCCAATGAGCGGTAACGGTGGAATCTGAGAAAGACCGAGGGGCAAGCTAGACATCTTCACCCCAGTCCTCAAAGTTCTCTTCCTATTCTGAGTTAGACGCGGCGATCACCTGAGCTCCCCACAGAAACCCCACTGCGGAGCCAGGATTCAAGATGCTCTCCTTAGCCTGCGTGGGGAGTTGCTCTCTCTCTCTCTCTCTTTTTTTCTCCAAAGGCACGTGAAAAACTGCTGTGAATTTTCTCCTGAGGCTGTAATTAGATTATAAGGCACTCCAGAGAAGGAACTGTCTTACTCATCTTTGTAGAACTGCTGTACAAAAAACACCTTGGGTGCTGTGAGCATGGAAACATTACGAAAATATACACAAGCGCTGAATACAGGAAACCGAGTACGTATCCAAGCAAAGCACCCAGAAGTGTACCAAGTCATAAACGTTTTTAAAGAAGGGAAGCCAATCCGGTGAAGCAAAGAACCTGGTTAGAGGTAAAACTCCGCCAAGTGTGAATAATTTAAAAACAGGCCAGGAAATGTTTTGACCACAGGCTGTGCCAATCAGGTTTTCGATGGTTCCAAAACGTCTAAAATTATTTTACTGAAGAAATAGTCTTTGGGGTGCCGGTACACAAACAAATACTACGAACCCCCGGAAGCTGAGCTGTCTCAGGTTTGTGTGAACGTTGGCTTGAGACCCTAAGGAGCAGTCTTTGGCTCAATCGGTTAAGCTCCTGATTTCGGCTTAGGTTATGATCTCACGGTTGGTGAGTTCGAGCCCCAGATGGGGATCTGCGCTGACGGCTCGGAGCCTGCTTGAGATTCTCTCTCCCCCTCTCTCCCTGCCTCTCCTTCACTTACTCTCTTGCTCTCTCTCTCAAAACAAATAAACATTAAAACAACATATATATATTTAAATAAAGAAACAAAAAGACGTAGTCTTTTAAAAGCAGGTCCTGAAGGGTATCGCCATTTGAACTGGCTAATCTGTGCAGAAGAAGGTGCTCAAAATACTCCTTTAAAAGCCACAGCTAAACTTAAAATCCGCAGGGCATCTGTTAGTTAAAACAACAGGTCCAGGCCGGCCCGTGCTAGCTGCCGTGCTGGCAGTCCAGGAGGGGGATCTCCTGTTCATTCCTGAAAGAGAGCTCAGCCGCCAAATCGGGAGGGAGAAGGGAGAGTGGAAGGTTCTGGGAAATTGGCACGAGGGCCCGCCCGGTTTCAGGCACCGAGAGTTACAATTCAAAAACATCACTTAAAGGTGAACTCCAAGATGACAGAGGACCTAAGTCATTACAAGCAATCCTTCATGTTTCAGACCACTTAGCCACCTGGGACCCTTGGACGTCTCACTAGCCCTGTGGAGGACACCTGGAAATCCGCCGCACGTGGGACCAGAAGTGACCACCTGGGGAAGGTGCCCTGCTCAGTGCAGAGCGGCCCGGATACTCTGACCCATACAGGAACAGCCTGCAGGCCCAATCATGCCCCGACGAAGGCGACATCGTTGCTACTTATGTGGAAACAGTCCTGTAACGGGGACACGCGGCGCCGACCGCTGTGTCCCCCAACAGCAGCTCCCCTTAAGGTGCCGAGACCTGAGGGCGAGGCAGTTGAGCACAGACACCAAGGGCCGAATAGCTCAGGGACATGCCCGTTCTCGTCCACCCATTAAGGTTCTTTCCAGTAGATTCCCAAGAACCTCCATCCACGCCCGAACTTGGATTTGGAGCAGGGAGAGAGGAGTGAGGGGTACAGTCCAATGCGGGAGGGTGCCCGCGCCACCTGCACGATCCCTTCTGGGGATCCGCCCAGCTGCCCGGGTGCAGACACGGGAAGAGGGGCGTCCCGGGGAAGGGCGCGCGCTCCCCGGGCCGGGCAGGTGCCCGCGCCCCCTCCGGGCTCCCCGTGTGGGATCGGCCCAGCCGCCCTCGTGCAGACCACCGAGCCGGGCGCGCGCTCCCGGGGCCAGGCAGGTGCCCGCCGCCCCCTCAGGGCTCCCCGAGTGGGATCGGCCGGAGCAGGGGCGTCCCGGAGACGCGCGCGCGCTCCCCGGGCCGGGCAGGTGCCCGCCGCCCCTTCCGGGCTCCACACGTGGCATCGGCCCAGCCGCCCGCGAGCAGAGACCCGGGGCCCGGGCATCCCGGAGACGCGCGCGCGCTCCCCGGGCCCGGCAGGTGCCCGCGCCCGCGCCCGCGTAGGGAGGGGTCGCGGGGAGCCCCGCCCAGGTGCCGAGACCCGCGGTGGGGGTGGGGGGTGGGGCGGCGCGCGGTAACCCGGAAGTGGCGGCGGCGGCGGGCGCGCGGGGGCGGGGGCGGCGCGCTGGAGCCATGGCCGCCGCCGCCGCCGCCGCCGCCGCCGCCGCCGGCTTTGTGTGCCGCGCGCGGGCCCCGGCCGCCCGCCCCTCGCCCCGGCCGCGGGGCCGCCGCTGACCCGCCCCGGCTCCGAGCGCCGCGCCCCGCCCCCTCCCGCCCCCTCCCGCCCCCGCCTCCTGCCGCCGGGCGGGCGGGCCGCAGCCGCCCTCCGCGCTCGCTCGCCCGCGCCCTCGCCCGCGCCCGCGCCCGCGCCCGCCCGCCCGCCTGCCCGGCCGCCGCCGCCGCCGCCGCCGCCGGCGGGCTCCCGGCCGCCCCGATGCCCGAGCCCGGCCCCAGGATGAACGGCTTCTCGCTGGGCGAGCTGTGCTGGCTCTTCTGCTGCCCGCCCTGCCCGAGCCGCATCGCCGCCAAGCTGGCCTTCCTGCCGCCCGAGCCCACCTACACGGTGCTGGCGCCCGAGCAGCGCGGCCCCGGCGCCCCGGCCCCGGCCTCCTCCTCCGCCTCCGCCGCCGCCGCCGCCGCCGCCGGGGCCCAGCCCGCGCCGCCGCCGCCCGAGGACGGCGCGGGCCCCGGCGCCTGCAGCCTGCACCTGAGCGAGCGCGCCGACTGGCAGTACTCGCAGCGCGAGCTGGACGCCGTCGAGGTCTTCTTCTCGCGCACCGCCCGGGACAACCGGCTGGGCTGCATGTTCGTGCGCTGCGCGCCCTCCAGCCGCTACACGCTGCTGTTCTCGCACGGCAACGCCGTGGACCTGGGCCAGATGTGCAGCTTCTACATCGGCCTGGGCTCGCGCATCAACTGCAACATCTTCTCCTACGACTACTCCGGCTACGGCGTCAGCTCGGGCAAGCCCTCCGAGAAGAACCTGTACGCCGACATCGACGCCGCCTGGCAGGCGCTGCGCACCCGGTGAGCCCGCGGGGGGGCGGGGGAGGAGGCGGGCGGGGGGGTCCCCCGGCCCCCCACCCCCCCCGCACCTCTCCGGGGTCCCCACCCTCGCCGGCCGCGCGGGGGGGGGGGGGTGGTGGGGCCGGGTGGGTTCGCCTGCCCCCTCCGCTCCTGGCCTTCCCGCTCCCCAAACGCCGCCGGGAGCGCGGATCCCGGGGCTTTGCCCGCTCAGGCACGCCTGGGTGCCGCCGGCCCGGGGCCCTCGTGGCTCCGGTCACCGCCCGCGGCGGCCTGGGGACGCCGCGGGGCCCGGGCAGGAACAACTTGGTTCGTTCGCGCCGAGTTTGTGCGAGCTGGCGGCCGGGGACCGAAGGTCGTCTCACTGCAGTGACCTTGGGCCAGGCGCGGGGGCCGCCAGACCCCGGTCTCAGGCCGGGAACCATCCGGGGGCGACACGGGATGGCTTCCAAAGACTTTCCCGTCGTCAGGTGCTCCGAGGGGCCACGTGTGGGCAGCCCTGGAGGTGGCCAGCCCTGGAGGTGGCCGGAGGGGCGGAGTGGGAAGTTAGTGGGAAGTTAGCCTCCTGGCCAGGAGCTTAGCTGGCGGCCTGTGGGCCTCGCACCTCACAGAGCCTCAGGAACAGGCCCAAGGTGAGTTTGAATCTTCTGGGATGGGGTTTGGGAATCACTTGACCTTGAGTTAGCATTCACAGAAGGACTGGGAAGTAGGTATGGAGGCGGGGCCTTTGGTGGACCAGGCCCAAACCCGGGTCGTGGTGCTCTGGTGAGACAGCACTCAGAAAACTTGAGGTCTGTTCTCCGCGTGGGCACGTGTCTGGCAGGCGGGCCAGTCACGTCGCCCGCTGTGCTCTAGCTGTGGTGTGTGTGACTTTTCGCCCACCCACCCCGGAGCCATGATGGTGACAATACTTGGGATCCTGTCTATCATGTCACCTGGTTTCCTCCCCCGGAAAGAGTCCCCAGGGTACATGCAGTTGGCCCTGTTACGGCGATGGGCACTTGATCTAAAATGTCTTTGCTTGGCTTATGCAGGTGGCCGACAGGAATGAGTTCTGTCTCCTTTCCTGTTCCTGCCATGTTCATAAATTACCCTCTGCCTTTCTGGGAAAACAGCTTGTCCGACAGAAGAACATTTCAGATGCTAATTTGTGTTCCCCTGGAGTCTTGAAGGACTTCTCTTGGCTGATAGTTTTTCGAAAATGACTTGGGCGGAGGAGACTGTATCGTACGTAGATACACTTGAGTCGGGGATCCGCGGTAGATACACTGAGTTGGGATCTGCGGTGGTTGAGAGCCACCTGTTCCTGGAAGGGGTTGCAAAACAGCGTGTCCTACACAGGCAATACATTGCTACAGTGTGCTGTTGGTAAAGGTAGTAAGCATAAGGGTTGGCCTGAAGTCCGTACGTAGATACACTGAGTCGGGGGTCCGCGGTAGATACACTGAGTTGGGATCTGCGGTGGTTGAGAGCCACCTGTTCCTGGAAGGGGTTGCAAAACAGCGTGTCCTACACAGGCAATACATTGCTACAGTGTGCTGTTGGTAAAGGTAGTAAGCATAAGGGTTGGCCTGAAGTCCGTAACAAACGAACCATTAAAGTCCTCCCTTGAGTATCAAGATGTTAGGAGCCCCTGTCCCAGCTTGTGCCAAACTGCATTAGAACTAAAGCCCGTCAGATTCAAGGCTAGCCCTTTGCCCTGAGTATACAGGTGTGGCCGTGTTACCACATAGGCGACGTGTAGTTATTTCCTGGAGACTTTTGCCACATTTAGTTTAATTAAAGGCACGGTTTCTGGATAAACAGTCCGATGCGGTTTTGGATTATCTGACGATGGATCTACATTTTTCCCATGATTTATGTAATTTCATGCCACAATTCACGTCTGGATCGATTCACACTCCTGTAAAACGGGTTAGAATTTATTTTATTTTTTTAATGTTCATTTATTTATGGAGAAAGAGAGGGAGCAAGGGAGGGACAGAGAGAGAGGAGAGAGAGGATCCCAAGCAGGCTCCGCACTGTCAGCACAGAGCCTGATGTGGGGCTTGATGTCACAACCCTGTGATCATGACCAAGAGTCGGACGCTTAACCGACCGAGCCCCCCAGGCGTCCCCAAAGTGGGTTAGAATTTAAAGGCTACAATGAGCGTCTCAGAGGTTGAAGAAACTTCCAAATGATCTTGCCCTGGGCTTTTCAAGCCTCTTCGACAGCGGCCCCCCAGTAACAAATACTACACGTCAGGTCTCTATCGAGCGCACACAGGTAACGTCGGTACCTGTCTGTATCCGTTTACACCCCAAGTGTTTCACAAACCCCTGTTTTTTTCTGTGGGCGACGTACTTGGTATAATGTCTTCCATTCGATTTCATAGTGAAACAATAGCAACAAACGAACAAGAAAAGAGTGCAGGTTGCTGGCCCCTGAATTTGTTTCCTCACTTCTGGCCATTGGTCTTGTGCCCACCTCGTCTGACGGAGGCCAGGGAAGGCCGTCGGACAGGGGACCAGTCTCTTGGCTGCTGGTTTAGTGCCCTACCCACGATGCCATGCGGGCCTATTTATCAGGTTTCTCAAGAGGGGCGTGTATGTGTCTCACTTACTCTGACAACTTAGGAGTCGCCCGATGCGGAAGCTGTTCGGCCCCTTAACGGCCTCCCGTCAGCGGCTCTCCCGTCCTCTGTGCTTCTTGGGCCCCAGGTGGGTTCCCGCAGGAGGACTGTAAGCCTGTAAGTCAGGTGTGCGCATCCCGCTTGCTTCCCCTCAGTACCCGGCCCGGTGCTGGCCTCCCTTCTCCCTCCTGATGCTCGCCTCCGGCCTCTCGAGTGTGCCCTCCTCCTGTGCCGGGAACACTCCATCCTGACCGGGTCCTGATTGGATCCGGAGACCCTTTGTGTCCCTGGGCACCTGGTACCCAGCCCTGCCCTTCCTGTACTTTCTTACCACATCCTGTTACTTAACTGTATTCCCACCAAATTGGAAGTCTCTTGAGGGCAGGAGCTCTGTGTCCTCCTTATGCCCCACAATGCCTTAAAATAATGGCATACATTAAATATTTGTTTAACGACGGGGCGCCTGGGTGGCTCAGTCGGTTGAGCGACTTCAGCTGAGGTCATGATCTCATGGTTTATGAGTTCACGCCCTGCGTCGGGCTCTGTGCTGACGGCTCAGAGCCTGGAGCTTGCTTCAGGTTCTGTCTGTCTGCCTGTCTCTCTCTCTCTGCCCTTCCCCGACTCACACTGTCTCTCCCCATCTCTCAAAAAGATGAATAAATGTTAAAAAAAAATTTTTTTAAAAAATATTTGGTTAGTGAATGGCACATATGGGTGCCCCATAAATAGATAAATGGGGTGAATTCAGTTTTTCCTAGGTTGGGCTCTTAGGAGAAGGAGTTGGGTTTAATTTTCCCTCCAAAGTTTTCACATCCAAGGGTACCACCGTAGGGGGTCATACGACGTACACGCACTGTGTCCGTGACGTGGATGTCCTCGGGATGGCGAAGCGTCTGTGCGTTTTCTTCACCTGTATCTGCCCCCCGTGTGCGCTGTCCCGGGCTGCCTAGTGCTGGGCTGGGGACTTCCCGCGTGGACACTGCCTGGGGCTCACGTGCCTGGGGTAGGTTAGCGGGGCCTCTAAGTGAGGAGCCGTGCGGCGGGCGGGCGAGTCTTCCAGAATAAAGGCTTCCGGAGGAAGGAAACTTGAAGCAAGCAGGGTGTTCGTTGCTGTTGGGCCAGCAGACGATTATTTTAAGCATTTGAACCTCGCTAGCCAAGGTGTGGAAGAGAAGCAGGTTCGCAGGATCCAGGAAGGGTGTGGACACAGTGTGGAGGAAGTCACGTGGCGTCCTGGTCCGTGGGCTGCTCTGAGGAGATGCCACAGCCTGGGTGGTCCTCGGGACCTCACGGTTTGTTCCTCACGCTTCTAGGGGCCGCGGGTCTGTGATCAGGGTGCCAGCGTGGTCGGGGTCCGGTGAGGACCCTCTTCCTGGTTGCAGGCTGCTGGCTTATGTATTTTCACTCGGCTCAAGGGACAAGGGGCCGTTCGCCGCACAACCTCGCCAGAGGGCTCCACGCTCGTGACCCGACCGCCTTCCGGAGGCCCCACCTCCTGACAGTATCACTTTGGGGGTGTGGTTTCAACTTAGGAGTTTTGGGGAGGGGACTCGTGACTGTCTAGCCCCCCCTCCCCGGCAGCCGGTGTGGGAACAGGGAGGCAAGGTGAGAACCTTCTACGAGTGAGGACCTGAGCGTGATCAACGGCTTGACGGTTAGGACGCGCGTGACGTTCGTGTTTTGAGGACGCGCGGTTGGGGGGAACGCGTCGGGACCCCCTGGGGATATTCGCAGACGGGACACTGGAAGCCGGGTGGCCTCCTTGGAAGGCGGTGTGTAACGATCTGGGGGGTGGCTCCTCCGTTGGCTCAGGTGGGCGGAGACGGAGAAGCCCCCTCGACACACGTCCCCGGGGGGGGGGGAGTCCTCGCGGACGTCGGCGTCGTAGGCTGTGCAGAAGTGCGACCCAGGGCTCAGGAAGGTGAGTCAAGCAGATAAGCCAGAGGATGGAGTGTGAGGCAGCCGGGAGCGTCTTCATCCGGAAGAACAGGAGGGGCACCCGCGCTCACCGTCGTCATTCACAGAAGTTGTGGGAACATCCGTCCGACGCGGAGCCTGTGGCGGAGCGAGGCATTTGGTGACAGAAACGCCGACCCAATCAGAGAAAGCCAGTGCAGACAGAGAGAGGTGACGTCCGGTGAGTGCGTGCAAATGGCTAATTAGGAAAGATAACGTTGCAGCCACACTCACTTCCTCTGCCGGCACACCATTAGCCGTTAAACGCACGTGTCGATGCGGGGCTCCGTAGGGTTCGCTCCCCTTGAGCATCCCTACCCGCAGACGCGTTCTTGTTTGCTTTTTTCTCCTTCTTTTTTTGGTGAAAGGTGGGATAGAGTTTAGAGGCATTTCTAAAAAATTTTGTAAGTGTTTTATTTTTGAGCCAGAGACAGAGCATGAACAGGGGACGGTCAGAGAGAGGGAGGCACAGAATCAGAAGCAGGCTCCAGGCTCCGAGCCATCAGCACAGAGCCCGACACGGGGCTCGAACTCACGGACCGCGAGCTCGTGACCTGAGCTGAAGTCAGACTCTACCCACTGAGCCACCCAGGCGCCCCTAGAGGCGTTTTGGATATGTAACCAAGTGTTGCTTTTTGTAACTTCTGTGTCTCTGATTCATAGGATCCGTAATTAGGAAACTGGTAGGTCCCGGGAAGGCTGTAGTGAGTGCCCTCGGGTGGTGGGACCCTTCCAGAGCCCTGTCTGCTGGTTGTGAATGCTGCGTATCGTTTGGCCTCTCCAGATGGGTCTCCCCTGGGAGCAGCAAAGCAGGCCCTTCCCGGGCTGGGGAAATTGCGGACCTGACTTCTCTGTTCTTAAGCCTTGTCAGAGGGGATACTACGGTGCCATTCGGGAAGGATGCTTCGGGTTTCTAGCTGGGCTTGACCGGGGACGAGGAGAACAGATGCGTTAGGGACGGTGTGTGACGTACGGGGAAAGTGCAGTGGTATTTCTAGAAAGGGAGCAGAGTATGGGCAGAGTATGGCTGAAGGCAGCCAGCGTGGGAATATCCCTCTCGGAAGACCGTGACTCTTAATAGATGCGTTGAAAAGTGCGTTTTGGGGTTTGCACAGCGCCTCTCACCTTGCTGTCTCGTCCCCTCTCCCTCCAAGTGCACCTGTTCCACGCCCGGCCGTCCACGCCACCTTCCCCACGCACCCGGCAGGGACGGTTTCTCTCCAGCCCAACGGGATTCGGAGCTTTGGGTCCGTGATTCACGATTATTCTCCACGGTTCTGTTTCACGGGCCTCACTTCCCCCTGGTGATCCCCTTGCGGAAGTCGTGACCAGCGACCCAGTGGGCAGTCAGTCCTGGGCGTGTTCTCTCGGCCAAACGTGTTGGTTTGTACGTAGGGTGCCCTTGGAGGCTCGGGCCGGAAACTGTGATCTGTGTCTTTCCGTAAGGGCAGAAAAGGCCTTTCTGGAGAAGTCACTTGCAGGATACACCCCGAGGGCACTTACGGTGCAGCCTTGGGGCGCCTGGGGGGCTCAGTTGGTTGAACATCTGACTCTTGATTTCAGCTCAGGTCATGACCTCACGGTTCGTGGGATCGAGTCCCGCGTCGGGCTCTGCGTCGGGTGTGGAGCCTGCTTGGGGTTCTCTCCCTCTCTGTCCCGTCACTGCCTCCTCTCTGTCTCTCTCAAAATAAATAAGAATAAACTTAGAAGAAGCCTTCCCTCCCGCTGCTCTCCTCCTCTCCGGATGCAGGACTTCTCCACCCTGTTCCGTGTCGGTAATCCCGCGTAAGACTCGGAGTCTGGCGTTCGGAACGGCGGCGAGAATTCTGGCCGCGTTCTGCTTGGCACTGCGCGGAACCTGTAAATCTCCAGGTGAAGAGGAAGGCTGGTGTGCAGGATGCAGAGTCTCAGCACAGATCCACTTAGGGCGTCACTAATCGGCTGTTCGGAAGACTGCTTTCTTTTTCCACATTGTTCTAAATAGCAGGCTTCCCGGTTTGTCTGAGAGATTTAATTTACAAATGTTAGATAAGCACAGAACCTTTTGAGCCGGGGAGATTCGTCCTGATCCCAGCTGTCCTTCTGGCCCATTATGTCACCTTGAACAAGGCGCCACACGCTTGGGTTTCCTGTTCCGAGAGAGAGAGAGAGAGAGAGAGAGCGGGCCCTGGGACTCTGCCAGCCAAGCTCCCGCCCCTCTGGTTGTGGGGCTGGTGAGGCCCGGTCTCCACGGAGCCCCGGCCTCCACAGGGCTCACTCTCACAAAAGAGCACAGGCCTTGAAAAATAGCCCACAATTCACTTCTTAAAGTGGGTCCGTAGATCAGCGACGTCTTTGCCTTTCTGTGACCACGCGTGTGGGCTCCCACGGCAGGTGACGGGCAGCAGGAAGAGGGCCTCCCCTCCCTCCTGCCCTGCAGCTGATGGCCCCCCCTGGGCTGCTGGGGACAAGTGGCCGGTAGCATGGACTAGGTTCTGAGCAGCCCCCGGGGCAGAGGAGAGTGGGCGGGCGTGGGTAGAGGAGGCAGGAGACACGGGCGAGCCTGTGTCGGCGTGGCTTGTGTGCGGCTGTCAGAGGCCCCCGGCTTGAGGTGACTTCGTGATTTGTGTCTTCATTTAGGCGATTTACAGCCGCACCGATCCCTGGCTCCTTACATCAGAGTAACGCAGCAAGGTTGTCTCAAGGGTGACCTGGAAAGGAATGTTCTCGCGAGTCTGAGCTCTCTCTGGGGCTTTTATGGTTAAGGGCAGAGGCTTTGGAGTCCAGCGGACCTGAGTCTGGCTCCCGCTGGTGCCACCCTTAGCTGCGTGGCCTCGGGCAGGTTTCCCAAGTGAGCCTCCGTGACAGGTGCAGTGGTAACAGTAACAGTAATAGCAAAGTAACAGCATAACCAGCACGTGTTCTAGCACGGCGCCTTCCACGAGGGGAGGGCGCCACGAGTGGGCCGTTTTTATCGTTTACGCTCATCAATACGGTTATTAGAGCCGTAACGACCGCATGTTCAGATCTTGCTGAAGGCCAGGCACTCAGATCAGAAAGACCATTAAAGAAATTGCTTCCTTCCCCGCTCTCCGTAGACGTAAGGCCAACCCTGGCCGGGCCGGCGCGGACGCAGAGAAGGGCAGAGATGTTTCAGTTTGACGCTTTTCCGCCCTTGTCCGTGGGAGACCGCGGGCACGGTGCAAACCCCCAGAGCACCAGACGCCCTCCCCCCCATCCCCCGTGTGCGGTGCTCTTTCGTCT
This sequence comes from Prionailurus viverrinus, assembly GCF_022837055.1. Taxonomy (NCBI): domain Eukaryota; kingdom Metazoa; phylum Chordata; class Mammalia; order Carnivora; family Felidae; genus Prionailurus; species Prionailurus viverrinus. The sequence goes on along the minus strand of NW_025927608.1, from coordinate 2,715,078 downwards.
GCACGCATACCCGCGATCAAGGTCACGTATGCGCTCGGCACACGAAGACGTGAGCAACACGAGAGCAGCGCGGTCAGATCCCGTCACGAAAGTTACGTGCACGTGGCCTGTCGGCATCTGTCATTGTGCCGCACCCCCCTTTCTCGCGCCGACGGGAGACGACGCGCGCCCACGCGAGGAGACCCGGTGAGGCGGGTGACGTGGCGTCAGGCCGCTGGTGACCTCCTGGCGATGCGTCGTGGGAGGGAGGGTCGTCTGCCTCCGGATCGCGTTTGCCTGCCGGGATCCGGGGGCATCACTGGGCTCGGTGCCCAGGAGGAGGGCTCTTCGAACGCGCTCGTCTGGGCTCCGGGTGTCCTGTCGTAGCTCTGGGGGGGGGGGTGTGCGTTGGGGTTCCGAATCCGACAGCACCCCCCACCCCCCTCCCCGGGCGTCTGGGTGCCCGCAGGAGGACCGAACAGGAGAGGAAACTTTGCCTGTAACCCGGCACCCTGCGGTCCCTTGGCAAACCCTTCCTCTTCTCCCTCCCCCAGGCCGCTGGCAGGCCGCACTCGCGGGGTGTATGTTCCGGCTGGAACCGGAGACTTCTTGGGGCTTAGAGTGAGGGGTGGGGAGGAGGAGAAGGTGAAAGCCAGCCCCCGCCACCCCCCAGGACGGTCCGGTGGCTCTACACGAACAGGACGACCTCAGCAGGCAGTTGGCCTTCCCTTTCCCTCAAGCTTCCGCGGGACCCGAATCGCACACTTCCTTCGAAAATCCGAGCGCTCCCACGGTGCCTCGTAGGTCTGATTCCTGTTGAGTCTTCGAGGCTCTGTCTTGGAGCTCACACCATTGGCTTGCTTGAGAGCGCTCGAGGACCCCGGCACCGTGGTGAACCTGTTTCCAGAAAGTCCAGGTCATGGCGCTTCGGCCCCCAGCCTGATAGTTGACTGTCGCGTATCAGTGATTTGCTGAGTCACCGGGAAGAGCGTGGCCACAAGATTACCTTTTAACGCAGTGCTGCTTCAGTTGTCCTGGGGGGGAAAAAGGAGCACAGAGAATCCCGTGGTGATCGTTAGTTTGTTTCTTTCGGCTCCATTTCTCAGTGGTTAAAAATGAAGTCGGGGCGGGGCGCCTGGGTGGCTCGGTCGGTTGAGCGGAGCTGAGCTGAGCGTCTGACTTCGGCTCAGGTCACGATCTCGCGGTTCGTGAGTTCGAGCTCCACGTCGGGCTCTGTGCTGACAGCTCGGAGCCTGGAGCCTGCTTCCGATTCTGTACCTCCCTCTCTCTCTGCCCCTCCCCTGCTCACATTCTGTCTCTCTCTCTCTCTCTCTCTCTCTCTCTCAAAAATAAATAAGGATTAAAAAAATTAAAAAAAAAAAAGAAATCTGGGCAGTTCGGTTGCGGGAGGAGTGCGAAGGGAGCCTGTATTCAGTGGGTTTCCAGACGTTAATTATAACTGCGAGCTAAGTCCTCTGCTAGTGTGGTTAGTAATCAAGTGAGAGTTCCTACTTACCCAACACTATTTCTGGCGATTGTCGCGGACAGAACCAGACCATGTGTCGTGAGGATTATAGTGCTGCAAAGGTCTGTGTACAGGAGTTGTATATGCCGGTTTAACTTCAGTATTTTGATTTATCCCTCTTGTCATAAATAACCCAGAGATATTTAAAATTCCCTGTTTTTGGTTGCTGGGTTTTTTTTTGAGTTTTTGAGTTTTATTTATTTTGGGGGGAGGGTGCAGAGAGAGAGAGAGGGAGAGGGAGAGAGAGAACCCCAAGCAGGCTCCACGCTGTCGGCACTGAGCCTGACTTGGGGCTTGATCTCATGAACCTCAAGCTCATGACCTGAGCCGAAATCCAGAGTCAGATGCTTAACCGACTGAGCCACCCGGGCGCCCCTGAAATAGTTTTTTGAGTGAACGTGCTGTCATGTATTTAATTGGATGAAATTAGTTTTTCTCACTCAAACTTCGAGAAAACCCCAGAAAGGACGTCATGATGAGAGGGCCGAAGATGGCAGGAATGTCACCGTGAAGGCTTTCCCCGTGTCTGCCTCTGTCCCTGACGCCCAGCGGGAGCTGGCTGGCCTGGGGTCCCTCCGCCCCTGGGCTGCACCCCCGGGGGGCCCCGCCACCCCTCAGAGTCACGTACTGTAAACACAGCTCGTCACCACTCCGACCTTGTGTCGCCCTGTGTTTTCCGGGTCCCCTCGGGTGCCTCGCTGTCCGTCGCACGTCTGGCCAGCCACACCTTGCTGCTGAGTCATCAGAGCTCGCTCGCCGGATCACAGTTGTCTGGGTCCCACCCACGGGGACGTCCCTGGAGCCTGCTCTCAGCACCCCCGCTTCCTCGTCGCTGGGCCCGTCCCTCGCCCTCCCTGCCCTTCGCCACCGGCTGGGCTCCACAGCCCCCACCGCGGCCGCACCTTGTACGTATCGTGTCGCCTCCCGCGGCGCTCCGCCATCGGGATCTGGAATCAGGAAACATCCCTTTCTGACTCAGTCTCGTGTTCTCTTGCATATGCTTGTTCAGCGAATGTACTAAGGGCCTGTCGTGGAGCAGACATTGTCCCAGAGCAAAACAAGCACAAAACCTCTGGTGCTTGCCTTGCAAGGGGCAGAAACCAAGGAAAAGCAGCCAACCCCGTGATTCTGTAAACAGTATTTGATGAGAACACGGTCCGTGTTGGGGAAAAGGGCGGAGAATGTAGAACGGAGTAGGGTGATGGGCGTCCCGGAGAGTGGGCGCCCACAGTGCGGTTTTCAAAGGTGAGAACGTGCTTCATGCGGAGAGCGACACGTGGCCTGAACTGCCAAGGGGTCAGCCCCGTGGCTCCGTGCAGGTGCAGGAAAGGCCAGGGGACGGAGGCCCTAAGGTTCGTGGAACATCAGGGAAGCCAGTGTGGCCGGAGCAGGGCCACGAGGCGTGCACAGTGGGGGCCGTGAGAACGGGGACACAGTGAAGGGGGGCGGTGGGGGTCCTACGGCGTGTAACGGGGGCCTCGGGGACAGAAGGGACCGGATTTGACGGGTGTCAGTGGTTCTGGGTGATTGTGTTGGTGACGAACAGAGGGCCCGGGTACCGGGGAGGGAGGAAGACGGGTTGGGACTCCCCTGGGGGATCGCGGGTTAGAGGCCATGGTGGCAGCAGACATGATGAGAAGGGCTCGGATCCGGGGTGCTCTTGTGCAGACAGACCACCGGCATTCGCCGAGCCCAGTGGGGACGGGAGGGGCATGGACGAGTCCGAGGGTCTTGGCTGAGCAGCAGGAGGCCGGAGTCGCTCCTCACTGAGGTGGCTGGGGGCTGGCGTGGCTCCCAAGTGCCAAGGCTGGGCCGGGACTCCGGCTGGGGCATTGTCGCCTTTGAGATGCCCATCAGACGTCCAGGGGGTCAAGTGGAGGGGCGACAGGGTGCGAGCCTGGACTTTGGGATGAATTTGGGAATTGTCCCTTCAAAGGAGGAGAGGCCACGAAACCAAAAGCAAATCGGAGAGATTGGGCGTTTGCCTAGAAGAACCCTGCCTGTGTCCCTTGGCCCTCGAGGGAGCCCCACGTGGCAAGGTCAGGGGCTCCCCCGAGTGACGGGTGTCTCCTTGGGGGACAGCACCATGCCGTCTGGTGACATGTGCTCTGCTTGGTGGCTGGTGGCTCCCAGGTCACGCTCTGTGCCTGGAGGGCTGGACCCCCTTGGTCTGTTCCCAGCGCCTGTGTGGTTCCCCGCGGAAGGCACTGCCCACTCCTGGGTCCGGCCATCACCCCCGGGTCCCTTTGGTGCTGCGAGCCTCCTGGCTTCCCCAACTAGCTTCTGGAAAGCCTGACGCTGCTCCCCGGGGACCAGCGTTTCACAGCGTGTAGGGTGTGAGAGCATCTCCGCTACCTTTGCACGATCAGGTGTGGCAAAGACTGTGGTTTTAATTGCCGTGATCCCTGCTGCCCGCCTGTTGTCCCCACGTGTCCCCTCTGAGCTGAACGGGGGACGAGAGCTCCTTGGGGGCCTCCGTAGCCCCCGCTCGCTCTGTGGCCCCTGCTTCCGTTGTCTGCGTTTTCCTCTTGTGTCCACGTTTACCAGGAGCTGCAAAGGTGATTCCTTAACACCCGGGACGGTTGGAACCTGAGGGTGTCGGGAGTGGCCTCTTCCACCCACAGTGTTTTCTGGCCAGGCTCGTTGAAAGGGCCGCCGCCTGTGTGCCTGTGGAGATTGGACAGCCAGGCTCCCCGAGCTCTCTGCCCAGACCGCCCTTCTCCAGCCCGCACACCCCGCTGACCATCCCCCCTGCGCCTGCGGACCGGACCCGTGGTCCCCACAAAGCCCGGGTCCCTTTCTCTGCTCCCACAGCTCTGACCATAGCTCGCTGGCTCTCGTCACTGCTAGTGAGAGCTCCTGGCTGGTTCTGACCACAGCTGACTCGTCTGCAGGAGCACAGTGTCCCTGGGGTGTCCAGGTGGCTCAGTCAGTTAAGCATCCAACTTCGGCTCGGGCGATGATCTCGTGGTTTGTGGGTTCGAGCCCCGTGTCGAGCTCTGTGCTGACAGCTTGGAGCTCGGGACCTGCTTCGGATTCTGTGTCTCCCTCTCCCTCTGCCCCTCCCCCACTCAGGCTCTGTCTCTCTCTCTCTCTCTCTCTTTCAAACATAAATAAACATTAAAAAAAAAAACCCACGTCCTTATCCCCCACCTTCAATGGTTATCAATATTCTGCCATACCTGTGACATGCTTCTGCCCACACCCCTCCCCCATGCGATTATCACCTTCCTGTAGGTCGTCTTTATTGCGAGGAAAAATCCACACCATCGACATGCACAAATCCTATCCTAGCTGTCTGATTTCCCGGCAACCTCTTGCTGTCTGTATCAGCATTCAGACGTGGTGATGAGCCAGCTGCAGAACCAGGCTTACCTGGGTGCGTTGTGGGAGGCGTCCTGGCATTATTGGAGTATGGGTTGCAATACGAGAGTGGATCTCAGGGGGATATTAAATAGATTTAATACCAAATACGTATCAAAGGAAAGGTGCCGGAGTCTCGGCTACTGATTTTCAACATCAGCGTCGTAAAGATTAGATAGATAGACAGACAGACAGGCAGGCAGGCAGAGGTATGGCCCATCTATTTGTAACGAGTGGGGTGCAGTGGAAAGATCACGGGTGGTCCGGAGCTCGGAGACGTGGTCCTGCTTAGGCACTGAGATGCACAGGCACGCGGCGCCTGGTCCTGTCCTGTCTTCGGGCCCCATTTTCTCTCTTCATAAACCAGAGGTTTGCTTGGATGTCAGTTTGGGTTTCGCCATGACTCCCGGAACCTCTTCTTTGTGTGGAGCAAATGTCATACGTTACGTAGTTCTAATCATCGCATCTGTAGGGCAGGGACTGTTGTTGTCTCCAGTTTAGCGATTGGAAGACCAAGGACCAGGAAAAGAGGGACGACTTGACCAGGGTCCCATGGAGTCGAGAGGTGAGCCGGGATTTGGACCCAGGCAGCCTGCTCCTGGAGCTCACGTTCTAAAATCAGATAGTGTTCTCTCCATCAGTGGGCTCCCAGGGTGATGGGCACTGAGCGTCTTGGAAGGTACTCAAGGCTGCACACTGCACACGTGGAAACAGCAGAACTTCTATTTCTGTTCATTATTATTTTTCAGTGTCTGCTTTTTTGCTTTAAATGTTCATAAGGTTTCATACAAAGTTTTAAAAATTTTTTAATGTTTATTTTTGACAGAGAGAGAGAGAGAGAGAATGAGTAGGGGAGGGGCAGAGATAGAGGGAGACACAGAATCGGAAGCAGCCTCCAGGCTCCGAGTTGCCAGCCCAGAGCCCGGCGCGGGGCTCGAACTCGTGGACCGTGAGATCATGACCCGAGCTGAAGTCGGATGCCCAACCGACCGAGGTACCCAGTCACCCCAGGTTTCATACGATGCTTTAAAACACTCATATGTATATATCTATATTTGTACATGCATCGGATACGTGTGCTCATTTTTATTAAAAGACATTTTTTTATTTTTGAGAGAGAGACAGAGAGCAAGGGAGAGAGAGAATCCCCAGCAGGCTCCACGCTCTCACCACGGAGCCTGATGTGGGGCTCAAACCCACAAACTGAGATCACGACCTGAGCTGAAACCAAGAGTCGGACACATAACCGACTGAGCCATCCAGGCGCCCCCTATATGTGCTCATTTTTAGGAAGGAGGAAGCGTGGTGAAAAGTTTGGACACCGGTGGTCTAGACGCATACTGTTACTTAGTGTTTCTTGGACTTCTTCTCTTAGAATCACAGGATCTGAGCAGGCTGAGAAATTTAAATTTTTAGAATTTTCAACCTTACAATTTGCCTGACGTGTGTCAGGTGCTGGGCCAGATGCTTGGTACAATCTTTCATTGTTATTAGGCCTTTTATAGTACAGAAAAAAAAAAAAAACCCTTCCATTTGCATTTAAAAGATGACTTTGAATACCCTTGGAGAGACTTCCCCCCGTGGAATTCTGTATTTTTGTCTAGCAGTATTCTGAAGACACAAAATGTCTCCTGAACCTTTGGAAATCAGCTGAAAAGAAGGAAAGAAAAAAGGACTTGAAAAAGAGGGGCGCCTGGGGGGCTCAGTCAGTCAAGCGTTCAACTTCGGCTCAGGTCGTGATCTCGCGGTTGGTGAGTTCGAGCCCCGGGTTGGGCTCTGTGCCGACAGCGCAGAGCCCAGGACCTGCTTCGGATCCTGTGTCTCCCCCTCTCTCTGCCCGTCCCCGGCTCCTGCTCTGTCTCTCCCCTTCCCTCAAAAATAAACAAACGTGAGAAAATTTTATTAGAAAAAGATTTTCAGAATAGCACCCTGCCTTTCTGAAGGGTGGTGTACCCTCCAGGGCACTTTCCTGTGTGCCCTCTCTGGTCCCGAGAAGCGTTTGGGGAGAAAGGGACTGTCATTTGCACTCGGGACGCTAATACAAGGAGGTTTAGGGAGAGTGAGTGGTCGGCAGTAGCCCGGGGGCTGCGAAGCGGCCGAGGGCCAGGCGTCAGTGTCTTTGTCTGGATGATCAGATTCCTTCCGGCGCGGCCTCTCTGAATGTGCTGCGGCCTGGACACTCTTACAGCTTGCTCTCCGGCGATGTTGTCCGTCGTCCTGTACGGATGGTCCAGCAATGCGGGCTTTCCACATTTTACCTTTTTTTTTTTTTTTTTTTTAGCACATTGGCTTCTATCTCTCGTTCCTGTGTTTATTGTCCTTCCTGAGACTGGCTCTGAAGAGCCATCATGACCTATTTTAATAACACGGAACAGCGTTTTATTCCTGAGCCTTTCAAGGCAGACCCGTTTCCCCTACTGAGCTGCAGGGCTTGTGTTTGCGGACGGGGAGTGAAAAGTCCTTGCGAATCCACCTTGCGAAGCACCTTGGCGTGCTCTAGGCTCGACAGAGCACCTCAGAAAGGCGTCTGGAGTGGAGCCCACCCCGAGGATACAGGGTGGTCCTCGTCCCCGGCTGCCCGAAGCCTAGTACTTGGCATTTCTCAGCAAGGGCTCTTCTGCCTAATCCCAGACGACCCTCTTGACGTGTCCCTGTCCCAACGGGCAGGGGACAGCAAGTGGCGTAAGTCCTTGGAAACCTCTCCACTTTGCGGGTTCTTACCAAGGCGCGAAAGCGACAGGGTCTTTGCAAGCCGACAGCGAGAGGGGCGCAGGCAGCGGAAGGCTGAGGTTTGGAACGGCTGCAGGTGTCTTGCCAGAGTGGACCCCGATGTCAGGTGCCATTCGTAAGGGAAATCGTCTCTCCCCCCCTCCCCCAGCCCCTCGCCCCACAGGAGTTTAGTTTTCCGGAATTGTAGCCGGAGACGTTAAGGGGCAAGGTTGTTCATCTAGTTAACTGTGCCGTGCCCGATGAAGCCCGTGGTGTCTATCGGTGGATTTGAAGGCTCCAGCCCTTCTCTTGCCAGGGAAGCCACTCGAGCGTGTGGTCGCACGATCCTTGGGAGGGACGTGAGGACTGGGGGACTCCAGCGGGTCCCCGTGCCAGTCCATGGTGCCGGGAGACACATTTGCTCATCCACAGCAAGGGAAGAACAATAAGGACAGCGGCGGTGTCTCAGAGCCAGGCGTCTTTAGTGGGTCCAATATTGCTGAGATTTGTGCCGCTCCTGCGTTTTGTTGTCAAAATCACCTTTCACGCCATTTTACTTGGCAGACTGAATCGTCTCCCTGTCTCATTGGAGGAGGGAAGGAAGGGGCAGCCTGGCCGGTGTGTGAAAGCTGGAAAAGTCCAGATCTACTCAGTTAGTCTAGGTCATGCTTGATTCAAGAATTTCTTTATTCTTGAAAAAAAAAAAACTTGGCTACCATCAAGTGCAAAATTTGATCACCGTCGTAGGTTCTCGGTATATTTTCGCGACCCGCTACTAATTATTTAGCTTTTGTGTTTGCTTTAGTAATATAAAGTAAACCTCCGAAAGCTTTCCCTCAGAGAAGAGCTGGGGAGGTGATAGGACTTCCTATCATAGGACTGGGGAAACCTCGGACTGTGTGGTCCTGTCTGTCTCCCCCTTAACTCCCGCCAACCCCCTCCAATCCCCAGGTGGCCGACCACCTGAATCCTGGATTTATCTTTGCCGGTGGTTCCTTGACTACTGGTAGCCATTCAGGCTCAAATGTTGTCTGGATGAATAACTGAATTCACACCTGGAAATCACCAGTTGAATCCTTCTAAGAAGGACAACTTTTTTCTGTGGTTAAGCTCAACTCTTTTACGTTTTCTCTTCCCTGTCCTAATTCTTGGTTCGCTGTTGTGTTGAACCACCGTGCACTTGGAAACCACTATCCTCAGGTACGCTCCCTCAGGGCAAAGCTCGTCTCGGACTTCCCTACAGAATGGAACGCCAGGGGGAGCCTCAGCGAGTGCTGGTACCTAATCATCTCTTTTCGCAGGCTCAGTACCCCCGGTTCTTTCGACCCCTCACGGTTGTGGTGGTCCTCCCTGAATGCGCTCTGGTTTAGCGACATCTCTGAGACTTTTTTTTTTTTTTTATTTTTTTTTTCAACGTTTATTTATTTTTTTGGGGACAGAGAGAGACAGAGCATGAACGGGGGAGGGGCAGAGAGAGAGGGAGACACAGAATCAGAAACAGGCTCCAGGCTCCGGGCCATCAGCTCAGAGCCTGACGCGGGGCTCGAACTCACGGACCGCGAGATCGTGACCTGGCTGAAGTCGGACGCTTAACCGACTGCGCCACCCAGGCGCCCCTACATCTCAGTTTTCAAGGAGTCTTTTTTTTTGGTCCATCGAGGCCTTTTATTTGTATGTACGTGTTACCTCCCTAGAGGAGGAATCCCAGGATTTTCCCTCCTGCGTGTTTTCGTCCGGCTTCTTCATGGTCCGTGATGCCAGCTGAGGCTGTCAGTCCGACGAAACCAGACCGGTGGAACGGGACCAGACGATTACGCGGTTTTTCTAGGTCCTGGAGTCGTACGGCAGACCGGGGGCGGCTCACCCCATACGTGTTTCACCTGCTGCCTGTGGGGTTCCCAGCGGTTTTCCCAGCTCTGTGAGCATCAGTGACCCCAAGCTCCCCAGTGTAACCGTGCTCCATCACCAGGGCCGGAAACCGGACGCTGACTTCGGAGCACGACCTGGTAAGAACCTGGCGTCTGCCTCTCTTTTCGGCGTCGGTGATGCTCCTGAGAGCGTCTGCCGGGACCGTCATGCGCACCCTCACGGGGCCCCCGAAGGATGGCGGGAAGAGCAAACGGTCTTTAAAACACATTTATTTGTAGCTTTTCATACATATTCTTGAACATAGCCTCTGTCGGCCGGAGGCCGGTGAGCATTTGATGGTGGAAAACACCAAAAACAAAACCAAGAGCCCTCCCAAAGCCCTGGTACCTCTGACACTTTTCATCTTTGCCTTGACCGCGGGGCTTAGTTTTAGTACTTCTGTTTTTCCCGTCGTCCGTTCGCTTGGTAAACTAAGAGCGAGACGCACTTAAACAGTGACTTTAAAATCTTTGTCGTCCCGAAGAGCTTAGGATGCCCTCGAGCCGAGTTCCCACACGGTTGCAGTGACACAGTCGGGGGGTTTCACGAGTCTGCTGAGCCGCTGGCCCGACTGGGCGCTCCGGTGGCACATCACCGTCGTGTGGTGCGTGCACTGTGACGCCGGCTCGTCCGGAAGGTGGGCTGGGCTGGGAGAGCAGGGGTTTCTGGAGTCGGCTGATGCTACCGTCCCGACAGCCCCCTCAGAATTGCGCCTCACTCGAAGCTTTGGACCGCTCCCAGCGCCCTCCCCTCAAGTCAGCTGGTTTGCTGTGCACGCGGACTCTTTCCACGTGAGGCCTCAGGCCTGCGCTGCGGCAGTCTTTGAGACCGGCTTTGGAGATTCTAAACGTCGTCTCGTAATTTCAGGCCCCGCGCTTGGCCCGCCAGTATCTCCTTGCCGCTGACCTTATTAATATTCAGTCTTGGTTTTGAGATCAGATTCTGAAATGTAATTACCGTAGATTAGCAGCTGGTGACTTGGAGGACGGTGGCTTCGTTCCAGGGCGATGGTGTCACCCTGCATCCGCCGGAGGCGCGGCCGGTTTGTGAAGGGCGCGGTGAGGGCAGAGAAACTTCGCCGGTCGGTCCCGGGTGTGCCTGCGTTTCGTCCCGCCGACGGCTGTGACCAGCCCCCCTCCTCGTCTTTGTGAAGGAAGGGTGTGTTTGGGGAAGTCCCGGAGAACGTGTCCCGGTAACAAATACGGCGAGGGTCACTGCCGGCACCGGGTCCTACCGACGCGCCAGCGAGAAACGTAGACAGGACGACGTGAGACGTGAGTGACATCCTAGCGACGGAACTTAACGTTTTGACTCAAGCGATACGTGTGTGTAGAGTGATAATAAACAGGGGAGATTATGACAAAAGCCACGGACTCCCCAGCACCCAGGAACGACCTTGGACAGCACTTTGATTTTCTGCTGTGAAACACAAGGATTCTTCTCCATCATCCACTCCTGCTGACTTCCTTTTGCCGTTTCCAGCGTTTGCTGGTTCTTTGGCCTCCATTGGCCGTGTTTGTGATCGCGGGTAAGAAGCTTCTGTTCCAGCCCAGCCCCGTCCGCTCAGTGAGCCCGTGAGCCGGCCCGTCTCCACATGCCCCCTGCCAGCCAGGCTTTCACCGAGGGCCGGGGTCCGCTTGCGTAGTGCCCTCCTGGCATGGCCTCTGGTACCCCGGCCTGCAGGCCCCCCTCTGCCTCTCGAGGTCCCCGTCTCTTTGTCTAGTTCGTTTGACATCCCGGGACATCTCTTTGGCTTGGTGCTGTAGCCTCTGAGTTAGATTTTCTGTGTTAGCATTATGTGTCTTTTGTCTGTCAGTTCATGGTTAGCCTTTGACTTTCCTTTTTCAGAGCACCCTGTTCTTGTTTTATGGATGTGTGTTCTCAGATCCATCAGTATCCCTGCTCTTTTGGTATCCCTTTTTTTTTCTTTTAAGTCCTAAGAGCTGGCCCCTCACTTGTCTGTTCGTGTGAGGCTCGCACTTGGGGCTCCAGTGCCCCCCGTTTTCCTGGTGTGTTGGGTAGTGTCTGTCAGTGATTAGGAGCTTGGTCTCTGCCTCAGACTCAGGTTGAATCCTCGCCGTACCTTTTCCTGCATGGAAAGCACTTTCGTCATGACGACGGCAGCTGCCAGCCAGACGTGTTGAGGTTAGATGAGTCTGTAGCCGCCAAGGTGTTAGAATTATGCCGGATCAGCAGGAGATGCTCAGCACGTGTCTGCTGCCCTGACGGCTGTGTCTGGTGCTCTGTGAGAACTGGGTCGTCGGGTTGGGTGTCCTCATGTGGCATGAGCAGATCTGTCCCTCCCTCCCATGGCCTCTCCCCGAGAGGGAAGGCAGCCTGGGCGTGTTCCCTGAGATGCACATTCTGTTCGCGGGTGGAAGGAGGCCCCGGGGTCAGGATGGGGATGAGTTCACTCAAGGGCAGGAACCAGAAGTCCTCGCTCACCCCAGGGGGCCTTAGGGTCTGGGGGGGGGGGGGAGGGGCGGATCTGTGCGATTCCCTATTTTTAGCTCTGTGCCAGTTTTGAGCCTGAAGCCGTCTGGTGATCCCCGCGGTTCCCAGTTTCCCCGCAGTGTCCTGTCTCCCGGACAACTTTATGCACTCGCTTTCATCCGTCAACAATCGCCACTCCCCTTCTGTGCCCTGGAAAGGCGCCGAAATCTCTTGTGCTCTGATTCTGCCCCATCCTCCCGTCCTCTCTGCCCTGGTGGGCTTGGTCCTTTCTGGACTCAGTGTTTCTTCTTCAGTGGGGTTTGAGGGCAGGCGGCTGGGAAGCAAGTATCAAATGGACTGGGCCCTCATTTTGACCTAGTGGTCAGACGGATCTTAAATTACTGCTTCATAAACCAGTGTTTCTTCTTCTTTTTTTAAACTTTATTTTCTAATGTTTATTTTTTATTTTTGAGAGAGAGAGACAGAGCACAAGCAGGGGAGGTCAGAGAGAGAGGGAGGCACAGAATCCGAAGCAGGCCCCAGGCTCTGAGCTGTCAGCACAGAGCCCGACGCGGGGGCTTGAACTCACGAACCATAAAATCATGACCTGAGCCAAAGTCGGATGCTCAACCGACTGAGCCTCCCCGGTCGCCCCGCGAACCAGTATTTCGCTGTGAACTGTCGAGGTCATCATGTGTGCTGGTGACCAGGGCCGCCCTGGGCACGGCCTGCACTCCGTATGGGGAGACCTTCCTGGGTTTCGTAGGGCGGAATCCCTTGCAGTCTGACTTGCTGTCCAATGATGCAGGGATGGGCAGGATCCTGCCGTTAGGGCCTCCGCTCCTCGTGTCTTTAGGAATGCCGCAATCCAGCGAGAATTCACCACGGGTCGCCTTGGGGACCCCACATCCCCCTCTTGATGGGGGTCCAGAGTGGAGCACACGGAGCCAGACGCACCAAATGACTGTCAAGAGACACTTCGTTAACGTTCAGTGAGAAATCTTAGGGGAGGCGGGTATTTGCACGGTCTCTGTAGGCAAAACCCCAGAGAAGCCGGGTCGCCGAAGGTTCCTCAGGGCGTCGGGAGCCCCCACAGAGGAGATGCTGTTACTTCGAGTGGTGGATAACACGAGTTCCTTCTGATCCTAAAAGCGGGCCAGCTGGAGAGTCACCGGTCAGGGAGGCCCGTCCCCTCGGCGCTGCTCGGGCCTTCGAGCAAAGTTCGTTTTACCTGATTTTTAAAATAAGGCGTTGGAAAGTATTCTGTGTATTGTGCTCTAAGGGAGCTTAAACTATAACAAAAGTCAAGGGCTTAAAATAGGGTAACGCTGGGGGCTTTTGGGAAACCGAGGGGCCCAGGGAGGTGGGCATCTGGCATTTGTGGGGCGCTCACGGTGCAGTGCGGGGAACCTGGTCTCCTGTCCCTCAGCCTCTCTGAGCTCAGGTGGGCCAGGGGGCCGGGGGGCCAGACCGCCCACGGGCAGTGAGCCCAGCCGCCGAGTGTGGGCCCCGCGTTGGGCTCCTGGGCTGGCCCTCCCGGCCACATCTGTGGATGCTGGTTCTGGAGGACATCGCTCGTGGGGACCGTCAGCTGGCAGGGCCCCTCCTCCAGCCCAGACTGCAGGGGCAGGTCCTGAGCCGAGGAAGAGAAGCCAGCAGCCCACGGGACAGACGGCGGGCCGCGCGAGCTTGACCCACGTCGGGGTTCAAGGCAGGAGGTCGGTGGACATTCACCTGCGGCGGGTGGTTCTGAGAAGCAGTTCTTGCTCCACAGTTATTGGGAGTTTTCCCAGCCAGATGGACATTCGGGATAAGTTTGACTTGTCACAGAGTCAAGCGATAGGCCTGAAGTGAGGTCAGGTTTCGATTATCTGGGACTCTCGGGGGCTCCATTCACTCGGAAGGCCTTTGGTTGGCGCGTTAAGGCGCTGTTTAGACAGAAGCCCTGCAGGAAGCCACAGCCCGGGGCCAGCGCGGCCTGGCGTGTGTTACCTCAAGTACCAAAGCCGATAACCATTTGCGATGAAGTCTTTCTCAACGTTTTATGTAATCCTTTTCTGTCCTAGGCAGAAAATACATTGAGGAGCCGGGGTCATCACTATGGAAGTTGGGTTTCGGACCACGTGGTGATTTTTGACCGACCGATTTGTGTCTCGCCGTGAATCATCCGTGAAACAAAGGGAGATACGTTACAGTGAGGGAAAGATAAAAACATGGCCGGAAACATAAAACGGAGCCAGAAGCGGGGTTTAGAAGTGCCTTCCACAGGGACGGCGTGGCCCCCGCTCCGTGGGTCCGTGGGGGTCATGGACGCCCTGCCCTAGGCTCGCTGGAGTGCTTGCTTTATTTTCGTCATCTCATTATTCCTTCACGTGGTTTTCTTCTTGTTTTGAGTGGAATTTGAGGGGGAGGATAGAGACACAGGCCTTCCCCTTCCCCATTTGCGTTATGAGTGCCGTTACGGGTCTTTTTAATCCCGTGCCGAGCAGTCTTCCCTTGTTAGCTGAGTTATGCAACCCCCCACGACGATGTTTTTGTCCTCCGGTTTCTTGGAGGATGACCAGAGTCAGCCACGGCACCGGCAGGAGGAGGCGCCCAGCTACAAAGGGCACGTGTCTCGGCCGCGCCTGGGACGCGTGGGGGTTTCGCTCAGAGGTGTGGGTGCCCGCTGGGTACCAGGCTCTGTCCGGCGGGGGACACAAGAAGGAACAGAGCGTAGCCGACCGAAACCTGCCCCCGGTACTCCCCGTATCTGTCCAGGAAGACTTCTCTGCAGTTTCCGAGAATTAACAGACCCTCGGAAGAGAGGGGGTCTGCGGGCTTTTCCCCCTTGGGCGCCGAGAGTGTGGGGCTCTGGCCGACGTGGCAGGTGGAGAATTCCGCTGCCCGCTATTAGCAGGTGGGGGCGTCTGCCTGTGCGTTAGGCTCTGGCGCCTTGTATTCTAGGTTAACGTCAGTGTCGACTTGGATATTTTGACGGCCATGATGATGCTGATGGTGATGGTGATGATTCTATTATCGTTTTGCCTTTCAACACCCACGCACTTGTCATTTTTACCTGGCCTGTCGTTGGGGTTTTGACTTCTCCTTGATTTAGGAGTTGTATGGAAAGTTTTTTCTGTTTTTTTTTTTTTTTAATTTTAAGATTGTCCCTCCTCTCTTGGTTAACTGCTGCCTTTTCAGAATTTGTAGGATCTTTCTATATGTCTTGTGATTTTTCTCTGATCACCTGTTCTGGTGCTTTGCTGTTTATAGACGGGAGTGTGGAGTGAGGGGTGGGGTCGGCAGGCCTCCCGTGCTCCGGACTCACCCTGGCCGCCAAGGGACAGAGGGGCTGTTGGGGGAGACGTGGAGACGGGGGGGCTCAGGGCCGAGGGGCTCAGCTTTGGAGGCAGGCATCTGATGTGGCTTCAGAGCCGGGCTGTGGCCCCTGCCAGATCGGTGGCCTCGTGTAATTCACCTAGCTGCCGGGAACTTGAAAGAAATGGCTAGTAGCTCCTGGCAGGTTGTTAGGATCAGAGACAAGGTAGGTGGAGTGGAAGTGTGTCTTCCTCTTCGGGAGCTGCCCCCCCCCCCCAGGGGTTCCTTGCTGTTGTGCATAAGCAGGGGAGACCCAGCCTTCCCCAGAGGGAACACCTCTGATCTGGGAGGGTTGAGCCTGTGGGAGCAAGTGCCCCGGAGGAGGGGGGGGGGGGGCAGTGGAGGCAGGTGTGGGCCTCATCCCCTTGGAAAGTGAGTCCACAGGCTTTGAGCCCACGAATCACAAATCCTGGCTCCGATGCCCCATGAACGTGGCTGCAGGCATTGAACACGACGGGACGTCGGCGCTGGGGTGATTTACTGGTCTCCAGATTTCAGGTCCGTTGAGTGAGGGGAGCGTGTTAGGCCCGGGTCTGCCTCTGCCAGACCTCACAGTCAGGCATTCCTATTTTGGCATAAAACCAGCCTATATAACCAGACCACGAGCGTGTAACCCCACGAGGACAAAACCCAACCCCTCCTTGTTCATGCTTGCACGCTGGGAAATATGTGATTCCTTTCTCTCTCTCCCTGATGCCTGGGAAGCCCCCAGAGAGAAAGCGGTCAGCATGTGTGTGTGCAACCAGCAGGGCAAAAAAAGGAAAAAAAAGAGAAAAAAAAAAAGCTTAGCTGAGATACTTCCTCTGTAATACTTGGTTCCGATACTCAGAGTTACGGGAACGTGTAACCTTGCTCATCAATCTTTATGCCAAAGAAGCGAGGTTTAGATTATAATGAGTATTCATGTTTTCATAAACATTTTGGCCATATTGTTTCACTTTTTTTTAATTTGAAGAATTCTAATACGTTGTAGAGGAAGGTGACAATAGGCTTTTTTTTCAAGGTAGAAATACAAATAGACCTTTGGTATTGAAGACATTTAACGTTAGTACTTTATAGAAGATTTTGTTATCGTTTTGATTTCTTTCAAGTTTTGATGAAAAACACAATTCTTTTTAAAAAAAAAATTTTTTTTTTGACAGAGAGACAAAGCATGAGTGGGGGAGGGGCAGAGAGAGAGAGGGGGACACAGAATCGGAAACAGGCTCCAGGCCCCGAGCCGTCAGCACAGAGCCCGAAGTGGGGCTTGAAACCACGCACCGCGAGATCATGACCTGAGCCGAAGTCAGACGCTCAACCGACGGAGCCACCCAGGCGCCCCTTTTTAAATTTTTTTTTTTTTTGAAAAACACCATTCTTGACTAACTTTGAAACTCTGCAGTGAAAATCTCCCTTTTCTGAATTGACTTGCTCTGAGGGAAATTCACAAACCGCGGGTCAGTTGTGAGCAGGCAGTTGGATGAATTAGGAATATTCAGGCAGGAACGTCCTAGGGTGTAAGAAAGGGATTAGGAAGTTCAGCAGGTTCCGGTGCCGGTTGGCGTCCTGGAGCGAGTCTGCGAGACGGGGACTGAGGTCCCAGGGGCTCCAGAGGAAGGGCAAGCCAGCAGGCCAGCCGGCCGCAGCGCTGGTAACAGCTGGGGTGGGGGAGAGCCAGGTGAGCGCCCCGCAGCCGACACGGGAGGTTCTAGATCGGCCTCGGGCCGACGCGGCAGGTTCTAGATCAGCCTCGCCTAGCAGAGCAGAATCCACTTGCACTCAGAACAAAGAAGAGAGCTCAGTCCAGCAGCGGAGTCCCGGGAGCGTGGCCCGAGTTAGCGGGACCCCCAGTGCGTCTGACCCACTACTGTGCTTGGCAAAAGCCTTCCTGTCTCTCAGCATCTCGACCCCGGCCTCCGCGGTGGCCCCAAAGTCCCCCGTGCCACAGAACGCGTGGGTTCCCCCGCCGCGGCCCGGCCTGCTCCCCGAGTGCCCGCTGGGCGGATGGAGAGGGAGGTGTCCACCGCAGGCCCCGGGGTGCGTGTGACACACGCGCCTGGGAGTGTCGCCGTCTGACGTGTCGGCAGCGGCACGGCGGTTTCATTCCAGAGCGAGCACCTGCTCCCTGTCCGTCACCGGCGTTGCACCTTGCACGAGACCCCTCGCTGTCCGAAGGGTGGCGCGTCCTGCCGGAGAAGAGCCACGGCCACGGTAGGGAACACGTGAGGCGCCCACGGGCCGAGAGCAGGGACGCGAACCCGGGCCTGAGGGCTCGCGGGCTCCTTCTCTCAGCTCAGGGCACACGTCTCCGGCCCGTGTTGTCTGCGGGAGGAGCCGGGTCCCCTGCGTCTCCGACCGCGTCTCTGGTGCCTGTGGGACGCGCCAGGGACGGGGCCGTGGCGAGACGGAGACACGGCCCGCGAAGCATGTGGGTGGGACGCGGCGAGCTGGGCGCTTCTGAATTACTCGTGTCCTGGCACACAGTGTTCTTAGCGGCCAAATAAAGGCTTCCGGCTTACGATAAACGGGACGTAGCTTTTGCTTCCTTGTGTTTGTGTGCCGCGTAGTATTTTAATTAAAATATCCCGTGGAAGTTACCTCGAGGCCTTATTTTAGCCTGACTTGGGTAGGAAGTGAGGGCCCCACGTGGGCGACGCCTCGGAGTCACGCAGCTGGGGGTGCTGCCGGCAGTCTGGGTGGCTGGGCCCGGCCCCAGGGTCCCCAGGCCCCCGTCCTCGACGGGCCGGGGCGTGTTTTGGAGTGCGGCCGACCTCTTTCACAACTGCCCTTGAGTGGCCAAATACGGAAATTGGAATTCCGTCACGGTTTTAGTCGCGTGATGGGTGCTGCAGAAGAAAGCTGTCTCTGCCTTTCCACGCTCTCCTCTGCCTTCTGTGATGATCCTGGGGGACTCCTTTTATCTCCAGAAGAACAAGAGGACAGTGGAGTCCTTGAACTGTACTAGGGAGTGGTTTTCCTTTGTTTTTGCTCGGGGAAAAAAAAAAAAAAATCCAGGCAGAGTGGAGAGCTGGTGGGAAGGAGAACACGGTCTTGGGGGGGCAATGAGGTCAAAATTATGTTTAAATAAAATAGAGTTGTGACGTAGATCACCCCTGGACTTCCCTGAAGTCCGTACCTGCCCTCTGAGAAAGATCGCGGGTAGAAGACGTTGCTAGATCTGTAGAACACCGCCTTGGTGACGTGCCTGTCTTCGTGGTCCTCCTCCTTCACATCGCTGGCACATTTTAATGCCTTTGGGTTTTAGACATTTTGCAGGTAAAAAAAAAACAAGTTTTAGGGGCGCCTGGGTGGCTCGGTCAGTTGGGCATCCGACTTCGGCTCAGCTCATGATCTCACGGGTTGTGAGTTCAAGCCCCGCGTCAGGCTCTGTGCCGACAGCTCGGAGCCTGGAGCCTGCTTCGGATTCTGTGTCTCCCTCTCTCTCTCTGCCCCTCTTCTACTCGTGCTCTGTCTCCCTCTCTCTTAAAAATAAATAAACACTGAAAATTTGTTTTAATTTTAAGGGGCTCCTGGGTGGCTCAGTTGATTAAGCGTCTGACATTGGCTCAGGTCATGATCTATGGTTCGTGAGTTTGAGCCCCACATCGGGCTCTGTGCCGATGGCTCGGAGCCTGGAGCTGCTTCGGAATCTGTGCCTCCCTCTCTCTCTGCCCCTCCCCCGCTTACGCTCCGTCTCTCTCCATCAAAAAAAGAATAAACGTTAAAAAAAATTTAAAAAAACCAAGTTTTACCCTTTATTACTCTGTTATTTACTATTTATCGTTTCTACTCTCACAGTAAAAAGTCACTTGGAATCCCAGGAGGGCCGGAGTATTCCTTTGTACTCTTTCAAAAGGGAATAATTGGTCAGATTTAAGAAGAACGTTCCCCCCTTTTTTCTTCCTTTTATTATGATAAAACATACCTGAGTTAAATTTACCATTTCAGCCACTTCCAAGTGTACATTTTTGTGGCTTTGAGAACATTCACACGGTTGTGCAGTTGTCCCCACCATCCGTCTCCAGAACTGTTCGTGACCCCCGACGGAAACTGTTTCCATTAAACAGAATGTTCACTCTGTTTTAAGTTTATTTATTTTGAGAGTGAGAGAAAACGCATGTGGGAGGGGAGGGGGCAGAGAGAAAGAGGGTGAATTCTAAGCAGGCTCCTCACTGTCTGCACAGAGCCCGACACGGTGCTCGAACCCACGAAGCGATCGTGGCCTGAGCCAAGTCAAGAGTCGGACACTTCACCAACTGAGCCACCCAGGTGCCCCAGAATGTTCACTTCTAAAGCACCATTTGCTGGGCCGTCTGGGTGGCCCTGTCGGTTAGGCACTCGACCCTTGGTTTCAGCTCAGGTCATGATCTCACGGTGAGTTCAAGCCCCACGTGTGGCTCTGTGCTGACAGCACAGAGCCTGCTTGGGATTCTCTGTCTCTCTCTCCCTCTCCTTGCCTCTGCCCCACTCATGCTGTCTCTCTCTCTATCTCAAAATAAATAAACTTAAAATAACATAGGACAAAATGCCATTCGCTGCAACTGAAACTCCCAGGTCAGTGCTGTGGATGCCCTGATTCCAGCCTCTGCGCTGAAGGGGGTGGTAACTAACACCACGGGGCGGCCGTGTCCCAGCCCCGTCGGGCAGGCGCCCCGTCACACATGGCGGGGGGGGGGGGGGCGGGGGGGGGGGGGCGGGGCGGGGGGGTGCGGGGGAAGGCGATCCCTGAACAGGTTGGCAGACACGGAGCAGACTGACCCGTCACACAGGCCTGCCCCCTCCGAACCGAACCCATGCCACACCCACGACTGGATGATTCTGCCAGCCTGGGTGCAGTTCCCGGGCACCCTCCTCCTCCCTTCACCTACGCCCATGTTCCGGAGCCGTAAGGTGGCCGCTGCCTTGATAATTACGACTGGGAGTTAAGTCGGTAACCACTCAAAGCTTTAGTTCCATGATCTGTAAAATAAAGCCATCCGTCTGTACCGTCTCCAGGGGCCTTTCCATCCCTGTCCTGTGGCTTGCGATATTTCCGTAATTGACGCTGTGAGCTTTCTGTGTTCTTAAGAGGGATGAAGGGGCAGGTGGAAGGTTCTGGAAGAAGAGTAGGGACACAAAGAGGAAGGACACAGACGGGGTTAGACCCGAGAGAGAGGAAGCAGAGATGCCATCGAGGAGGGACAGGGGGCTTCCTCACTGGGTCTGCCCCAGCAGTGTTGACTTAACAGACCTGTGTTTTTTGTTGGGTTTTTTTTTTTTAATTTTTTTTAAATGTTTATTTACTTTTGAGAGAGAGGCAGAGCATGAGCAGGGGAGGGGCAGAGAGAGAGGGAGACACAGAATCGGAGGCAGGCTCCAGGCTCCGAGCTGTCAGCACAGAGCCAGACCCGGGGCTCGAACTCACGAACGGCGAGATCATGACCTGAGCCGAAGTCGGACGCTCAACCGACTGAGCCACCCGGGCGCCCCTACAGACCCACGTTTTGAGTGGACACAAAGTGCCCTGAAGGGCATCCCCAGTGTGAGTTGGGGGTACCAAGGCGGAGGCGGCCGAGCGATCACAGCAGGTGCAGGGGCCACGTTAGATCCCCGCTCCAGCCATGTCTGGCCGAGGAAACTGGAGAGCCGCCTGGAGAGGGCAGGGAGGAACCTCCGTGGGGTTTCTCTCATCACCTCGTTTAATTCCCGCCTCAGACCTGGGAGGGGGACTCAGGAAGGGGGGCGCAGAGAGGTCGGGCAGTCGGTGCAGGGCAGGGCCAGGATTTCAAGTCCGTTCTTCCCCCTAGCCTGCTGTGCACGTGCTCACCCCCACACCTTCACGTGGCCATGACCTTGTACTGAGCTGCTCATGAAAGTCTGGTTTGAGCCCAGCGTCCAGAGACAGGAACGAACCCCAGGTCTACCCCGGGTCAGACCTCCGGGACACCCAGGACTGAGCGCCGGCTTGAACCGCTCGCCGACCCCTCCCTCAGCTTTGCTTTCGTCCCTGTGATTAAGGAGGGCCTTTCTGTGTGGTGACACAGGTGACCCAGGAGAGGGCACGGATGTCCAGGAGGACGCCGATTGACCATCCGGTTCGGGCTCTGCCCGTCCCTGCGGGAGTGACCCTGGGCGTGGGTTCACACCGCCAGCCGCAGGGCGGGGAGGTGAGGGGGGGGCGCCCTGAAAAGACACAGCGGGTCGGGAACGCCCCGGCCCCGGGATGTGACCGTCTGGCTATACCTGGTGCACAGCAGCCTGTGGGGTGCAGCACCCCAGACCCGGCGCTCGCAGCCCGTGTCGGGCAGGGCAGACTCACCGACTGGATCCAGTGTGTGGACCGCAGCCAGTGTGAGCGCTCGCCTTACACCTCCCCTGCAGTGACGTTGAATAATCGGGACTTGGATTCTGGAGTGTCTCGTTTTAAGAAACCACATTCAGCCTTGGCGACCGGTAGATAACGGAATGAGAGGTTTTAGGTTTCTCTCCCCGCCCGCGGGGATTTCACGAGACGCGCACGTCCCCCTTGGCTGTGCTTCTTGGGCAGGGAACGCGGAACCTGTCAGGCTGTACGTGGCCGAGTGTCCGTCTCTGTATTTGGTGGGACGGGAGTGCTGTTTATTAAATGGCTTTTTTGATCGGATGCCTGTGCAAGATGTTTTACATAAGCCCGCTCTGTAATCCCCTCGCGAAAGTAGGGTAGGTGGGAGTCCAACCGTTTCACGGGTACTTGTGCAGCGGTGGAGGGGCGGGGGGTGGCGGGGACAGCCTCTCCTGGCCTTTCCAGCGCATCAGGTGGTCAGAGAGCACCAGAAGAGTCTGTTATTATGAGAGCAGTTTCATGCACAATTATACTCAAACACGTCCAAGCAAATTATTCCATTTTCATTGTAGCTCATCGAAAAGAGTTCATTTTATGTTCTTTAGGACTCTACCTTTTCCTCTGAAAAATGATTTTTTTAAAAATTAAAATGAAGTCATGCTAGATCTTATTATTATTTATTTAAGTGTAGTTTTATTTATTTTGAGAGAGAGAGAGCGCGTGCACACAGAGGAGGGGCAGAGGGCGAGAATCCACACTGTCAGTGCAGAGCCCCGTCTGGGGCTCGATCTCACGAACCGATCGTGACCTGAGCCAAAACTGAGCGTCGGACCCTCAAGCAACTGAGCCGCCCCGGTGCTCCGGGTCTTAACGTATTTTTGCTTTGACCCAGAGTCAAGAACAAAGTTGTTCCGAGCGTGGGCTTAGGCCTGACGCCCTTTCCTGCACCGCCCTCTGGAAGGAAATGTCATACCCCCATGTGGGTGCACCTTACAGAACTCGGATAACATGTGTCCCGATGTGTTTCGAGACCCGCGAGGAGGTTTTGGAAGGGCTGCGCTGACGGGGCACGCACGTCACCGTGCAA
This sequence comes from Prionailurus viverrinus, assembly GCF_022837055.1. Classification (NCBI taxonomy): domain Eukaryota; kingdom Metazoa; phylum Chordata; class Mammalia; order Carnivora; family Felidae; genus Prionailurus; species Prionailurus viverrinus. The sequence goes on along the minus strand of NW_025927608.1, from coordinate 2,692,434 downwards.
GCCTGCCTGTGACGCCCTCGTGGTCCGTCCCATCGTATTATCGTCATGCTGTCTGTTCAAGAAAAGGACACCTTGTCTTTGAGTTTACAGATTTCAGGTTGGGTCTGTCCGTCTCCACGGGGCCTGGGCCGTGTGCTCCCACCTGCGGCCTCTGCCGACCGCTGTGCTCCCGTGGCTCCGGTGGACCGTGGTCCCGGCCTCCTCTGTGCCCCCGGCAGGAGGGAGAGTGAGGCGCGTCCAGGGCCTGGTCCGTCGAGCACAGACATCCAAACAATTTCAGGAAGATGTTTCTGTGTCTTTTTCTAAAGATTTTATTCTTAAGTGATCTCTCCAGCCAAGGTGGGGCTCGAACTCACAACCCCACGATCAAGAATCACCTGCTGTACCAACTGAGCTGGCCAGGCCCCCCGGGAGATTTTTCCCATAATGACCTTGAGAGTCTGACTTTTACCCTCCCTCGGCTGCTCCACAGTGACTTGAGACTCCGTATCTTCCCAAACTTCTTTTTTTCTTTTTCCTTTTATTGATTTATTTTTTTGTAGGGGGAGAAGGGTGGAGGCAGAGGGAGAGAGGGAGGGAGAGAGAATCCCGATCAAGTTCCATGCTCAGTGCTGAGCCAGACATGGTGCTCGGTCCCACGTCCCTGGGATCGTGACCTGAGTCGAAATCAAGAGCCGGTGTTCGACCAACTGAACCCCCACAAGTGCCTTTTCCCAAACTTTTTTTTTTTTAATTTTTTAACATGTATTTATTTTTGAGAGAGAGCACAAGCGGGGGAGGGGCACACAGAATCCGAAGCAGGCTCCAGGCTCTGAGCTGTCAGCACACAGCCTGATGTGGGGCTCGAACCCATGAGCCGTGAGGTCATGACCTGAGCCGAAGTCGGACACTCAACCGACTGAGCCCCCCAGCTGCCCTGTGTGTTGTTCTTTCTTTCCCCAAAGACTCATAACCGGGGAGCAGTGGTTCGCCCCCAGATCACCGTGCCGTCCAGTGAATGAGGCTGCTTCTAATGTTGCGTTTGGCACATTTTATTTTGCAGCCAGTGTTGGGAGAATACCCTGAGTGAGCATGCCCCAATTGTCAACACTTCCAGAGGCTGTAATCATCTCGTGTATCAATGTCCCTTTTCCCCAAATTCCCTCGATCGGATGAAAAGAAACAGATACGCAGCCGACCTCACTGGCCTCTAAACTTACTAATTTTTTCAAGCAGCGTGAACGCAGCAGCCACTTTAAAACGCGTTTCCTTGCTCTTCACCGTTGGAGTGAACGTGCGAGCGGGTTCGCGAAACATCGTGTGAACGTTAAAGCAAAAGTCTAAACCGACACTGTACTTTTAAAGAGGAAAAGAAACGTGTTTCAGGTGATCGTGCTTTTTTCATCTTTATGACAATTAAACGATGAGGCCTGTGGTTCGGCTTGGGCCACAGAGCGTGAGAGACGGGCTTACCGTTCCCGTGTCCGTGGACGGAGGGTGCCGTGAGCGGTGGTGGTTTTCGGCGGGTCCTGGCGACGCACTCGCTTTCCCCAGTCCTCTTACTTCGAGGCTTTGCCCTGAAGTTTGTTGGGGCTTCTCGGCATCCCCGACCTCGCCTTCCGTTCACGTTCATGTTACCTTGTGTATTTAGCTTTGTCCTATGTCCGAAGGTATTTCCACCAGGAATCCTGGCTCTGAAATATTTAAAATACTGACTTCAAAGGCAGTGGCACCGTGCCAAGCATGCTTCTTGAGGAGATAAGGGGACACACTCTTGACCCAGGGCGAAGTCCAGGTCCCTTAACTTAAACAGGACGCAGGTGTCGTGGGGAGGCTCGGCTTGTCCGTGTTTGTAGACGGATGAGAGAACCCCACGTTAGAACGAAAACAAGCGGCCTTTACGTTCTCGGCGGAGTGATGGTTCCCACAGGACGACCTGCCCGGCTGACCCTGGGTGCGGGGGCTCCTGGGGGCCGACGGGAGCAGAGAAGTGGGCACCCCAAAGCCACTCGTGATGCAGGGAAGGTGGTAGACATTTGGGGAGGTCGGAGGGGGGAGCCTTGTAGGTTCCTGGGGGGCTACTGTGCACATGGCGTTGCCTGCTTCAGTCAGGGTGCCGCCATTTGGGGCCGAGGCTCGCCCCTGGCAAAACGCGGGGGACTTGAGTTCCCTGGGTCGTGTCCGAAGTAACTCTTACCTGACGCCTAGGAAACGATGCTTGCTCTCAGCCTTGACGGATGGACTCCTTCCTCTTTGCTAGTTTGCAGACAGGAGATTCCAGAAGCTCGTACCCAGATCCCCAAGAAGATGCCGATGCCGAACTTTGAGGGCGTGATCTATCCATTGGCATGATAACCACGTATGGAATTGACTTGCGATTTGTGTGAAGACGGTCTTTGGCTAGAACCACGTTCCCTTCCCGGGAAGAAGCGACTCAGGGGTACGATCCCCCCCTCCCCCCGCCGCCCTGAGTGTGGGTATCGTTCCCCTTCCCTTGTGGGACTTCAAGTCTCATTGCCGGTGTGGGACCTGCCACAGAGCGGCCGATCGCACACCCCATCGTGCTGGTGCGTGCTCGGTGAGTGGCTCAGGAGGGAAAAGACCCCACGCAGACCCGTGTTCGGGAGACGTGTGTGAAGGAGGTGGGACCGGAGGGACCCCGAGTTTTCTCGCCGGAGGGAAGGCGTGAGCACGTTCCAGGCAGAAGGTGTTTATGAGACAGGGAGGAGTCTGACTGCCGGAGAAGGTTCGTTCGGAGAGAAAATAAAAGGTTGGTGTGGTAAGGTGGGGCCAGATTATAGAGGTTAATCTGAAGACGTGGGTTTTACCCGAAGGCTAGTGATTTGCTGAAGGGGTGTGATTAGCAAAGGAACATAATACAGGTTTCTTCTTGTCTCTCTGTCTCTCTTTCATTATTGTTGGGTGTTTTTTTAAGATTTTATTTTTAAGTCCTCTCTGCACCCAACGTAGGGCTTGAGCTCACAACCCTGAGATCGAGAGTCGCACGCCCCACCGACTGAGCCGGCCAGGTGCCCTGCTCTGTCTCTCTTTTATTTAGTTAGTTAGTTAATTAACCTATTTATTTATTTTAAAGTTTATTTACTATTGAGAGACAGAGAGAGACAGAGCATGAGCAGGGGAGGGGCAGAGAGAGAGGGAGACACAGACTCCGAAGCAGGCTCCAGGCCCCGAGCCGTCAGCACAGAGCCCGATGCGGGGCTCGAACTCACGAACCGCGAGATCGTGACCTGAGCCGAAGTGGGACGCTCAACCGACTGAGCCACCCGGGCCCCCCTCTCTGTCTCTCTTTTAAAGGAGGGGGTCTGTGGTAGTGGGATGGATGGGGGAGGGGTGGCGTGGAAGTCGTGGTGTGGTGGCTCCTGTGCTGCATCGGGGCGAGGGCGGATCTGAGAGGGGAGAGGCGAGGTCAGAAATGGAGGGGGGGCCCGGCCTGGGGATTCCCAGGCTCCGTGATGTGCAAGTGTGTGCAGTCAGCACGAGTCCGAGTAAGGCCGTGGATGGAAACCAGGTCAGCAGTCAGGAACTAGGACACCTGCCCCTTCACCGGCCCTAGAAGGAGATGCGCAAACCAGAAAGATGGGGCAGACCGGGTGGGTGGTTTGAGTGGTCAGGGGCCCTCTGGACAGCGTGAGCCTCGGGGGGGGGGGGCAGGTAGAGGTGATGATGATGAGCCTTCTAGAAAGACCTCTGAGTAGCAGACCCGCGGCAGGGTGCCCGTGCTGATGTCCCCGCTCACTCATGCGCTGAACAGACAGGCAGGTCCTGTTAGATCGACCACGATGCAACCACAGAGCAGAAGCGGGGTCAGGAAAGCGGCCGTCGGGCCAGCGTCTCCGCGCAGACACGGCGGGACTCAGCGGCTGACGGTGTGTGAGAGGCAGAGGGGAGACCAGAGAGAGACGTGCATCGTCCTTCTCCGGCGCGTGCGGTCAAGGCTCTGGTGATGAGCGAGGGAAAGACTGGGGGAGGGGCTACACGGAGTCCATCTGGGAGTGTGAAGTTCAGGGGGAAGTGCCACGGAAGGGGGAGGGGCGGGGCTGAGCCGAGATGTCAGGAGGGCATCAACGCGTCAGGAACCCCGGCCGCGCGTCTCTCCGTTAACGGACGCTCGTGTGAGGTGGCCGCGTGTCGGGTGCCGTGCAAGGCTGTGGCGCTGCACGGGGTCCACAGGGACAGACGCCAAGAGAAGAGGCTCCAGGAGAGGGAGCTCTGAGGGAGGCCCCGCTCAAGGGTGGGACGCGAGGCCGAGCGGAAGGAAGGAGGCGACAGCAGACGTGGCTCCGGGGAGGCCAGGGAGGCGCACGCCCCAGCGAACGGACGCTCAGCCAGCACCTGTCGCTCGCGCCCACGTCCTGCCCTCCTCGTACTGGGGGAGCGGTCTCTCGTCCTGACCCCAGGGTCCCCGCGTGACAGCGCGGTGTCCGATCTCAACGAGCGCACGCGGTGGACTTTCCCGGGTGTCAGAGCGCCCTCCGCTCCGCCCCATCCGCGTTCCGGGGCTCGGCCGGTGAGCAGGTGCCCACTTCTCCCCATGTCACGTCTTCTCCTCCGTGGGCGTTTTCTTCTCCCCTGCTGGTCGTTGCCCTTTACCTGTCTGTGCCGAAGCCGGGGCTGGGGCTGGATGACAGTAGAACGGTGAAGAAGTCCGAGGATTCTGGGGTTTGTAACCCTGGGGATCGAAGGAGGGCTGGGGTTGATAGGGGACCCAGGGGATCAGAATTCCGGCCTCAGGAGAACGATGGGGTCAAAGAGGGATTGGTGGGGCCGTGGGAGAACAGGAGCGTCAGGAGGGGGCGCTCAGAGATGGACAGCTTAGTTGGGTGTGGTGCTCATACTTAAGATGGGGTGACACTAAGCCCTCTTGATGGTTCCTTGACGGTCCTGGGGTTCATCACGAATATCAGGGCCTCCTGGCCGCCTTCCAGTCTTTGTACAAACATAACTCTGAGCTGTTCGGTATATCCACCGGCCGGGCTCAGATTTCAGTGACGTGCTGGGGGTCGTGGGACCCCCGGGTCGGTCCCAGACTCCCCCATCAAGGAATGGTGGTGCTCCAGCGTGAGGCTGTCCTGTCGCGAGTGCATTTCCTCTCGCCTCTCCCTGGAGATCAGTGTGCAGGAAATACCAGCTTATGTCTTTGACTCAGGGCCACGGATTTTATGAGGACGCCCGGGGGGGAGTCTAGAAAAATGTGTCTCAGTTTGACATGCAGAGGGGCACGTGGTCGACCAAGAGCTCAAGAGGCCCTTGGCCCTCCCAGCGGTCACCTGGGCTGATCTTGAATTTCTTGCCTCGTCGACTATGATGTCCCGAGTCCTAACTACTCGTCTTAAGTTTACACCTCATCCGCTTGGCCCCCCCATACTTCTGTGTGCATCTGTGTCACCAGCAGGCTGCACACTCCTCGAGTCCTCTTATATCCAGTTTTCTATCCCCAGACCAAAGGAGGTGCTCAGAAACTATTTTTTGAACCCGTTAAAAAAAAAAAAATTGGCAGTATTTTCCAGGCATAGCAGCAAATCCGCGGATTAATCGCCGTGTAACCAGGTCAGTGTCAGAACCGGGTTCAGACCTTTAGCTGAGTGCGTGACTTCACGACCCACTACTCTTTTTTTTTTTTTTTTTTTTTTTAATTTTTTTTTTTTCAACGTTTATTTATTTTTGGGACAGAGAGAGACAGAGCATGAACGGGGGAGGGGCAGAGAGAGAGGGAGACACAGAATGGGAAACAGGCTCCAGGCTCTGAGCCATCAGCCCAGAGCCCGACGCGGGGCTCGAACTCACGGACCGCGAGATCATGACCTGGCTGAAGTCGGACGCTTAACCGACTGCGCCACCCAGGCGCCCCTACCCACTACTCTTCATAACGTACTCGCCCCTGCCTTCATCCTGACTTGGGATCCTGGACTGGCAACAAAGGGGAAGATGACCTGATGACCGAGCCACTGACAAGGTTTCAAGGACAGAAAGTGATGAGTGTGGTTACGGACACGTTGAGTTTGAAATTACGCGTAACCGACAACCCATGCGTTCAGAGCCCCGCCGGTCACTGGCTGTAGGGCCTCGGACAAGTCACTGCACTGTTGAGTTCCTCCTGGATCCAAGGAGGACGAGGAGGACCCCTTGAAAGGTCATGTGACAATTCCGCTCCCTGGGGCCGGGGACCTCCTGCTCCCGGGGACTCAGGAGAAAGACCGGGGCTGCAAGTGAGAACTGGTTGTCAGAGTCACGGGGGTCAGTGAAGTCATCCCGAGAGAAGATGTAGGAGTGTAGGCAGACCACAGCAGGGGACACGAGGGAAGGTCCGGGACCGGGCTGGTTTGTGGTGGGGCTGGGGGAGGAACCTCCGTGTCCCCGAGGCCCAGGAGTGGATTCCAAGAAGGACGTCCTTGGTAGCGCAGACCGCCAAGGAGACATGGAACGGATAGCGTCCTCGGATAGCGGCCTGCAGGGCGTTGTGGGAGCAGAGGTTCCGCTCAGGGGCCCCCGGGTCAGGACGGGCTGGGGAGTGGCCGTGGGCATCGGGACTGCGGCCTGGAGAGGGAGGCACCGGGGAGGCTGGCCCGGTCTTAGATTCAGAGACCAGTTCGGTGTGGGTGGGGCCGAGGCTCCTGAGTCCCCAGAGGCTGGGGATCCCCACGCCCCCCCCCTCCCCGCCCCCGCCCGGGGTGGCAGGTGGGCCTGGTGTGCAGACAGGCACCTTCCAAAACGCTCGGGAGCACGGCCCAGCAGGCGGGGGAGGACCGTGTCGGGTGCAGACGCCTGGCCTCCCCGGCCTCCCGACTTGGAGTCCCCCACCCAGCGCCTGTGTCTGTGTCTGTGTCTGTGCCCGGGCAGCAGGGGGTGGGAGGTCTCCTTGTGAAGGACCTCCCGGCGTGGGGGGGCCCGGAGATCGCGCTCCTGTCCCCACACCTGCCTGCGGAGGAGGGGCGCTCGCTGGAAGACAGCACGTCTCATGTTTTGCCGGTGGACGTTCCTTCTGTTTTGCATGTGCTGTTTCCGCCTGCCGCCTGGTCCCCGGCCGGCAGGGCGTGACTTCTGGTTTATTTTGCGGTGAAGGTTTAGGACTTGGTGATTATTGATGTTTTTGAATGCTTTTCACTCGATCCTGCCGTGTTTTCTTTTTCAAGTTATGAACTTAAAATGCCCCATATCTCACACAGGCTTTGTAAGCGGATTGCATTTACTGGCTCTGTTTTCCCTCTGTCTTTTTATTTAATTCGAGAGCTGAAAGGGATTTAGGATCTGGGCTGACCCTTGGTACTTAGTATCAGTGAGCATTTAGTCTGAGGAATCCACAAGCCCACTGGAATTTCTGAGTATGGAAAATTTCTAAGGAAGGGAATTTACATTTTTTTTTTTGTTAAATTCTCAAGAAAATCAGGGGCGCCTGGGTGGCTCAGTCAGTTAAGTGGCCGACTTCAGCTCAGGTCATGATCTCACGGTTTGTGAATTCGCGTCCCATGTTGGGCCCTGTGCTGACAGCTCAGAGCCTGGAGCCTGCTTCCCATTCTGTGTCTCCCTCTCTCTCTGCCCCTACCCCTGCTCACTCTGTCTCTCTGTCTCTCTCTCTCTCAAAAATAAATACACATAAAAAAATTCGCGAAAAATTCAGATGCGTCTCAGTTTGGAACCATTGGTAGTATAGAGGTTATTCATCTCTACCTTTTTTCCCACGGAAAACAAAACCCTGGTGGTACGGTGAAAAAGACACACTTCAGTGGCCTCATCTGCACAGGGCAGCGTGGGCGCTGAGGCCCCTTACGAGTCCCTCCGAATATCTTTGATCCCTTCAAAGAATTACTTGCCCCCCCTGCCCCACCCGTTCTCCAGCTCATCCTTTGTCGTCAGGCAGTATAGTAAAGACCGGACACAGCGGTGGGAAAGTCCCGAACGTGACACAAATCAGAGCGTTGGCCCAGCGCTTCACGGTTGGCAAAGCCCTCCCCCGCACAGGAGCATCGGCGTTGGACACAGTGCTCCCCGAGTCCTTGCAGAAAGACCTCACAGTATTGCTTCCGTTATTTATTTTCTTAAACAAGTCAGTACCTGATAACGAAAGGAAACGAGAAGAGAGGGGCGCCCAGCGGGCTCAGTCGGTAGAGCGCGCGACTCCCGATCTCGGGGTTGTGAGTTCACGCCCTCAGGCCCCACACTGGGCATAGAGATCACTTCAAAAAAAGAAAGAAAGAAATGAAAGTTCTGACTACCTGAAGATTAGCATCATGCCTTCTTTAATATGTTGATTTCCAGTCCCTTTTCCATTTATCGTTTCTGTTCTACGGAACATAATTGTGACCTCGTGTCTGTAGGGTGCTTTTTTCTGAACACGGTAGCTTGATTTCTCCCCACACTAAGTCTTTACGAGACGTAATTTTTAATGGTGTCGCGTTTCCTCATGGGCTTTATTTTAGCGCAAAGTCTACCGTGAGTCGTGACGGTTTTTCGGGGGGGCCGTCTCCATATCAGAACTATCTGGTGAACTTTTAAATCATAGTTTTGGTTGTAAAACGTAGCAGCCAGATAGAAATGTCCCTAACACGTAAGCGTCCAGCCTCGTGGACGGGAGAAGGTCACAGTGACCAGACGTATCCTGTAAGCCACATCCCACGAGGGTCACGGGCAACTTCAGGCACGTCTCTTCCCAGTCTGAGCGCCTCCCTTCCCCGTCCGCAGCCACTGCCCTCACTCGTAAGGCTTCTGGGCCCCGCTTTGCCTTAGGAGCTTTCTGCCCTGTTACGTATCCCCAACCGGTGAAGCTGAATCTGGGCGGGAGGGCGTCTCTGTAAATGGCGCCACGTAGCGCATCCTCTGCGTCTGCCCCTTTTCCTTACCGGTGTGTCCTTGGGTGCACGGGCGTGATGTGCACTCTGGCGTGGCCGCACCCCGGTTTCTGCACCGACCCGGCTGCTGACGCTCAGGGTTGTCTCCAGCCGTGCAGACACACGCCCGCACACCGTCTCGTGTGTGTTTCTTGGCGCACTTGCGCACGTCTGGCCGTGGCCCGTGTGCCTGGGAGTAGTTACCAGGTCGCAGGTGCGTGTCGGTACGTCTCTCAGCGAGTATCGCCAGCGTCTCCAAAGTGGTTCTGTGCACCTGTACGTTTGGTCGGTATCACATGCTGGTTTTGAATATTTTTCACGTTTGTTCATTTATCTTGAGAGGGAGAGACAGAGCACGAGCAGGGGAGAGGCAGAGAGAGGGAGAGACAGGGGATCCCAAGCAGGCCCCATGCTGTCAGCCGGACGCAGGGCTCGAACCCACGAGACTTGAGATCGTAACCAGAGGCGAAGTCAAGAGTCTGTCCCTCCCTGCCGTTTAGATTTCTTCTTTTATTGTAGAAAATGCTGTATTTTTTTTGTTGGGTTGTCTTTTCTCGCCGCCCTGTAGTAATTCTCTATACATCCCAGGTACGAGCCCTCTGGTGGTCACGTGCTGAGGCCGGGGGCTTTTCCCCTTTGGTGGCTTTGCCTTTTCGCTTGCTCACCGGTGAGTTCTGATGACCGGATGTTCTTGACTTTGATTCAATATAATCGTCAGTGTTTCCCCGTTACGGCGAGTGCTTTGTGTTTTACCTGGTGACGTTTCCGAGTGGAAGCTCTGGGTCCGAAGCGTCGGTGGTCAGCGGGGATGTGAGTCCGGATGTGGCAGGTGAAGCTTGCAGGGACTATCCTGGGCGTCGGATGCTGGCCGAAGGGAAGCCAGGAGCTAATGGGTCTCGCGGGGAAGTGGCTCCGGCCTCTGTGCAGCGCTTGGGGGAGGTCACCGTGGAGGTCACGTTCCCTGACGTTGGACGGGTTCTGTCTCCCACCCCCCAGCAGCGGGCCGTGCCCCTTGAGGCTCGGCCCGTTTCTGCCGTGTTTGTTCAGGGTGGCCCCGAGGTCCAGGGGGCACCGTGTGCGGGACGAGACCCCGAAAACACAGGTGGGGCCATGACGATAGAAAGCGGTTGCGGCGGAAGGCTGCCCTGCGTCACCCCCGCCTTTCTGCGCACCTGCCGGGGCCGGCGTCCCGCTGTGGTGCCCCGCCGACCTGTGGGCTCTCGCTTTCCGTTTCCAGCCCTGCTGGTCTGAGTCCTCAGCCCTGCGTTTGCTGCCTTCAGTTTGCATTTTCCTCCTCCTCTTCTCTTTTTCTGTGATTTAGGGCTCGTTGGTTTGTAATCCACAGCGGAGGGAGGGGCCCACGCTCTAAATGTGGGACTTCTTCTCTCTCCGGGCGTCTGCAGACCCCCCACCTCCCCATCCCGTGAAGTGTCCCCTGGCCGCTATGCTTGGGGGAGGGGTCACAGTTCTGGAATCTGATGCACATCGTGCAGGGCGGAGGGGGCCCCAGTCTTATGTCTGCTCCCCTCACGGGTCCCTGAGCCCTCGGTTAAACGCTCCTGCTGCGGTGGAAGGACCCTGCGGTGGCCTCCCTCAATAGAGCGTTTCCCCGCGAGGTGGTCTGCTGGAACACTACGACGGGTTCCTCTCTGGCACCCCCGTCCTTTGGGCCTCATCGAGGGGCTCTGTGTTCTAGAATCCTCGGTCTCTGCCTTAGATTCGGGACAGGATGCCGCGGCCATCAGTTCCTTCCTGAAACCTCTCCATAAAACTCCTCCTGCTGACCGTTTTCTACTAACCTGTCCTTCCGACTGACGTGAAGCCCCAGGCACGACCCCCCAAGACCTTTATCCCGGGACCCTCTTCTGCAGGCACAGGTGCCCTGGGTGGTGTTAGGTGCCAGGGGCTGGGGCCGCACAGGCTCTTCGCTTTAGTGAGAGAGGGCAGATCGGGTCCGGGCACGTGTTTTTCTGCGGGAGGACAGAGCAGCTCCTACGTTGTGGTTTCTTAGTTTGTTGTACTCTTCTCCGCCCCCGCCCCCGTGTGATTCTGAATAGCCCCATAACTGTCTCCCTGTCCCCTTGCACACATCTGTCACCGTCCTGCACACCCCCGAAGGGTGAGTCTTCCCAGAGCATTCACTCTGTCCCCATCACCTTGCCCTTGGACATCTCCCGCTCCCCTCATCATCTGCGGGACAAGCGCTAACCCTTTAGCCGGCCCGCCCGCCTCTGGCTCTGCCCTCAGCCACCCCGAGCCGCGCGCCTGCCCCGCGCCTGCCCGCGCTTTCCCACGAGGCACTGTGTTTCCCGGTGCTGCTCATGGAGAAAGTCCTTTTTATCCCCGCGTGTGCAAGTCCCGTCTGTCCCCGTGGCGCAGCTCAGGTGCCGGCTGCTCACAGACCACGTCCCTGCACACACCCGTGGAAATGCGGCCATTCCCTCCCCGAAGACCTTCTCGAGATCCCCCGTTTTCCCGTGGAGTTCGGGGGAGCTTGAGGGGGAGCAGGCCGGCCTGAAGTCCCGACCGTCCGTGTCACCGAAGGCCGTTATCAGAAAGCGTCGCGCTCTGCGTGAGTTGCAGGAGGAGGGAGACTGTTGGGTCGCGGGCTTCAGCTCCACCAGCCGATGCCAGAGTATCTCCCAGGTGCCTGTGCCGATCGGGACTCGCACAGCGGTGTGTCGGAGCCCCGTCCTCGTCCTTGCTCGCCCTTGACGTTGGACGTTGTCTCCCATCCCAGCCTTCACGGCGTGCTCCCGCCAGGCCGGGGCCTCGCCAGGACGTCCGCCTGCTTCCCACCGGGACGGGCACGGCGCACCCTTCTCTCTAGAGCCGCGACCCGCAGGCTGCACTTGGGATTCTTCTCGGTTCCGCCGGCCGGAGCCGAGTCCTCTGGGGGACCGGGGAGTGTGGCCGCGTGCCCCGTGTCCCTTCTCCCAACGAAACGCCGGGAAGGAGTGGCTCGGGAGACCATTGGCGGGTGGAGAAGCTGAGATTAGCCTGCAGGAGACACTGAAGAAAATACAGGCGTCTTCAAATTAATCATCTCTCTGTACCTTCCTCTGATAGACATGAATTCCTTTCATGTTTTATTAAAACCTCACTTGAAGGGCTCTTAATAACAACAGTATAATTTGCCAAACGTGCGTTCGCTTCTATTTCAGAAATACGTTTGTGATTATCGGAGAAACCGTAAAGAGGGAGGAATAAGAAACGAGACGCCCGTGAATACCAAAAGGGAATTTATAACGCGTTCATTTCGTTCGTCCCTCCCGCTCCCAAAAATGTCACGTCCGTTATTTTTGCGAAATGTTACAGAAGGGGGAATCCCAGTCCCTTAGGGCAGAGATAGCTCCTAACATCTGTCTCTGTGACGTTCACGTTCGTTTGAAGCTAAAGTGTGTAAGTCAGATGATGTCATCTTAAACCGGTAGCCGCGGGGGTTTCGCGAGTTTAAGCGAGCAGGGCTTTGCGTCTCTGTCCTCCCCCGTACGTGAGCTAACGGCATGCGCCCTCTGGTCTCTGCAGGTACGGCGTGAGTCCTGAGAACATCATCCTGTACGGCCAGAGCATCGGGACCGTCCCCACGGTGGACCTGGCCTCGCGTTACGAGTGTGCCGCAGTCATCCTCCACTCGCCTCTGATGTCAGGCTTGCGCGTGGCTTTTCCGGACACCAGGAAAACGTACTGCTTCGATGCGTTCCCCAGGTAAGCTCGCACCTGTGCCAGTGCTGGGGCGTCCGACGACCCGAGTTGAGCCGCCACCGTTAGCTGTGGGCACCGATAAATACTTCCTGAATGTGCCCAGGGCTCAGACCCTGCGCCGGGCACGTTGGGGGTGTGGCGGCCACGGGGACGCATCCGTCCGCCAGAGACTTTGTCCTCTGGGCCTCGCTCACCTGGAGAACTCTCCCAGACGATGTGCGAGGACCTTGCTGGGACTGACATCCAGGATTAGCTGGCTCGGCTGTGAATGCAAAGATAGAAAGAGCCGTGTCCACGTATCCTAAAAACACCTCCTGTTCAGTATTCGCTCGTTCACGGAGACGGGCACGCATGGTTGGACTGCAAAGAGCTCGATGCAAAATGCACGATGGGGCCATTAGCGGTCTCCACGCTGACATGCAAACCGCGAGCACCGTCAGGTTTGAAATCAGACGGGACGGGCGAGGGAACAGGTGAGGTGAGCCGCTGGCGGGCCAGTGACTTCCGTGCTGGGCTGACGGGCCGCTGTCCTGACATAAGTGAGCAAAACCAGCCCGGCCCCAGACCCCTGCGAGCTGCCCATGTTGTCCTGCTGTTCCGCCCCCACCCCCTTGCCCGGGCACATGGACGAGAGCCCCGGGCCGGGTCCTCCCCGGCCGGCTTCCGGGAGGCAGCACATTTGCCACCTGCCCGTCCTTGCTGTTTCCTCGTCCCGCTAATGGGAGGAGCAGGAATGGCCGAATCCACCCCACTCCAAACTCAGAAACCGCGAGCCGGTGGCTTCTTGAATACCTCTGTTGGAAAATTTCACTTGTTTTTTCTTTTTTTTACAACCCGAGTCGAGAAGGGGCGCCTGGGCGGCTCGGTCGCTGGAGCGTGCGACTCACGGTCTTGGGGTTGTGAGTTCGAGCCCCACGTTGGGCAGAGATTACTTAAAAAAAAAATCTTTAAAAGAAAAAAACAGAAAAAGAAAAATCTGGGCTTGAGGAAAGTACTTTTCCTAAAAACGATTTGCCCGCTCAACTTGTCCCGTCGCACGTTGCCCAAGCGGCCTGGGATTGTCACGGCGGGACTGGCCGGCGGGAGAAGCCTCGGCAGAAATAAAGCCCAGTTTTAGGGTTTTGATCGGCCCGCTCGTGGCTGTCATTCTGCTCCTGCCGGAGGGGAAAGGACACCATTCGGTTACACGAACGTCCGCCCAGACTGTCTCCTCTATACAGAACGAGGTCCTCTGATAGCACCTTGGGTGAACTTGAGTTCCGTGCGGTTTGCACCAGGGCTTAATGAGATGCAGCTTCATGGGAAGCCTGACCCAGCTGCAGATTCCTAGCGGCGTGGCCGGGAATGCTAAGTGGGGCGAGTGCCCCTCAGACGTGGCCTTATTTGTGCCGAATTGGTAACGAGAGGCCAGTTTGTTGAAAGGGAGATGTTTGGCGTGTTTTGTGGGAAGCGATGTTAGGAGTTACCGGGGCAACAAAATGAATAGGTTGCTTCCTGACTCAAATTAGCATATACCTTAAAATATAGCCATGGCAACTAATTGCAGCTTATTAATTAACAGTGAACCCAGCAACTAATCCTTGCTGGCTGTGTCTGGTCCGTCAGGCACCGGGCTGAACACTCCGCCGAGAGCCTCCCTCACTTAACTCTTCGCCACGGCCTTAAGTCGGTCAAGTTACAAATCTCATTTTACAGATTAGGAAACTGAGGCTGAGCCAGGTGAGCTGTTTGCCGAATTAAAGTAGGGGCGTGGGGACTGCCAGAAAGTGCCCTGGACGATTAATATGATGGATTCCAAACCACGGGCAGTCATGCAGATGTTCTCTTAGAGCTCTGTTGGTGCTTCTGTCTTTCAAAAAGGTATTGCCGGGGCGCCTGGGTGGCCGGGGCGCCTGGGTGGCGCAGTCAGTTAAGCGTCCGACTTCAGCCAGGTCACGATCTCGCGGTCCGTGAGTTCGAGCCCCGCGTCAGGCTCCGGGCTGATGGCTCGGAGCCTGGAGCCTGTTTCCGATTGTGTGTCTCCCTCTCTCTCTGCCCCTCCCCCGTTCATGCTCTGTCTCTCTCTGTCCCAAAAATAAATAAACATTGAAAAAAAAAAATTAAAAAAAAAAAAAGGTATTTCCTGTTTCCTTTTTCTATTACAAAAAAAGAAAGAAAGAAGGAAGGAAGGGAGAAAGAGAGAGAGAAAGAAAAAGAAAGAAGGAAGGAAGAAAAAGAAAAGGAAAGAGAAAGAAAGAAAAAGAAAGGAAGGAAAGAAAGAAAGAGAAAGGAAGAAAAAGAAAGGAAAAGAAAGAGAGAGAGAGAGACAAAGAAAAAAGAAAGAAAGAAAAAGAAAAAGAGAAAGAAAGAAAAGAAAGGAAGGAAGGAAGGAAAGAAAGAAAGAGAAGGAAGGAAGAAAGGAAGAAACAGGGCTCCGGGGTGGCTCAGTCGGTTGAGGGTCCAACTCTTGATTTCGACTCAGGTCGTGATCTCACGGTTCGTGGGCTGGAGCCCCGTGTTGGGCTCTGCACTGACAGTGTGGATGGAACCTGCTTGGGATTCTCGCTCTCTCTCCCTCCTGCTTGCACTGTCTCTTTCTCAAAATAAATAAGAAAACTTAAAAAAGAAAAGAAAAGAAAAAGCTTCAAGTTAAAAAAAAAAAAGGAGTCGTGATCATTATTTGGTCTGTAGCTTATTTTCTTTTCCATTTAGACTCAGACATCTAACTGGAGACACTGTCCAGGCCGTAGAGATTCTCCTGAATTGTGCAGAACAGCCCCAAGTCTGTTCCGTCAGTAAATATCTTTCTAAGTGAATATAACTGGACTCCCAGATTCTCAGAAGAAGGAGTCTCGTTAAAATTAAATAGGAGAAATGGGGCGGCTCCTGGGGGGCTCAGTCGGTTCAGCGTCCGACTTCAGCTCAGGTCGTGATCTCGCGGTCCGTAAGTTCGAGCCCCGTGTCGGGCTCTGTGCTGACCGCTCGGAGCCTGGAGCCTGCTTCGGATTCTGTGTCTCCCTCGTTCTCTCTGCCCTTCCCCCGCTCGCGCTCTGTTTTCTCTCAAAAATAAATAAACATTAAAAAAACAATTAAACAGGAGAAAAGCAGGTTGGGGATCTGCGAGATTGCATGCTGGCACCCCTGGCCCTGGTCTTGGCAAATCCCTGGCACGTCCTGAAACCATCGGAGGCGTCACGAGTCACTCGTAGAGGTTGTGTGCGGTTGTCTCGAGAGCTCTGTTACCTGCACAGGCTCAGGCCTGCGGTAGTGATGCCTCCCTGGGGTGAGCGCCCTCCGTCGTTACCGGGAGGTGGGCTTTCCCGTCTCCTCCTTTCTCGTTGGAGAGTGAGGCAGGTATTGTACAGAAAGGGCAAAGCGCCTGGCTGTGGAAGACGTTTACTCTTTCGGCAGCGGGGTCCCCGAAGACGGTAACACCTTGTCTCCTCGGTAGCTGTGGCTGGGACCAAACACAGAAAGAAGTCACGGGCGGGGGACTCTGGGGAGGACACCCGGCCAGATCCGCCTCTCTTGCCGCGTCCACAAGTTAAGTGGGGGTCCGTCCGTGGGCGAAGTCGCCTGGCCAGCCGGCCAACGAGGCTTAAGGTCTTGAGCTTCTCTTCGGGAAACGTCTTCGGACCCTGCAGCACATTCCTTTGGAGATCCTCAAATATCCATCCTTTGGGGGTAGATTTGATTCTTGTCAACCGTCCGAAATCATTCGGACTCAAAGCTAGGCGCTGCATTGTGTTTATAATGCTAAGTAGCACAGTGTTTATGGAAAGCGAGGCATCAGCACTTAGGAAGTGAGGTTTGTGGGGATCTTGTCCGTCGATTCTGAAGCCGTCTCGCCAAGAAGACGGAGACCCTGGGCCGTGTGGATTAGGTGTTCAGCTTTCCGAAGAGACGCTCTGGCGGACATGCTAAGTTCTGACCTATTTATTTTTTTAAAGAAACCCTCTCTCCAAAACATGAATATGTCCGAAATATTAGTTACTGGATGGTTAGTCCGGAGGCTTTTAGCCGTTCTGTTTGTAATGAAATACTTTAACGAAAACACAGTGACCAAATGCGGTATGGTGTTCTTGACCGGATCCTGGAACAGAAAAAGGGCATCAGTGGAAAAACTAAGAAAAACCCAAGCAAGGTCTGGAGTTTAGGTTACGGTGACATGCTGACGTTGGTTTCTTGGTTCTGACAATCTTGCCGTGGCAATGTATGGTGTGAGCCTTACGGGAGACGGGCTGGGGCGCACAGGAACTCTGTTATCTTTGCACCTTTTGTGGAAATCCAAGATTATCGCAAAATGAGAAGTTTTTTTTGTTTTTTCAGTTTATTTATTTATTTTGAGAGAGAGCAGGGGAGGGGCAGAGAGGGAGAGGAGAGAGAGGATCCCAAGCAGGCTCCATGCTGTCAGCACAGAGCCTAGCGCGGGGCTCAGACTCACCTACCGCGAGATCACGACCTGAGCTGAAACCCAGAATCGGACGCCCACCCAACCGAGCCACCCGGGCACCCCCGAAAAGTTTACTTAAAAAAAAAAAATGAGTTACGAGGAAGGTATTACCCTTCCTCACCTGGGATTGCTGATCCGGTTACATTAGGTGCAACGTATCTTCCCCGGGGCGTCACTAACGGAGCCCTTTTTCTCCCCGCCCCGTTCTCTTTTGCAGCATTGACAAGATCTCTAAAGTCACCTCTCCTGTGTTGGTCATCCACGGCACGGAGGACGAGGTCATCGACTTCTCCCACGGCCTGGCCATGTACGAGCGCTGTCCCCGAGCCGTGGAGCCCCTCTGGGTGGAAGGGGCCGGACACAATGACATAGAACTTTACGCACAATACCTGGACAGACTAAAACAGTTCATATCTCACGAACTGCCTAATTCCTGAAGAAGGCGCCTTGATCGTACCTCATTTACTGTGAACACACGAGTCCTCTGTTTCGCACGTGCTTGAACTGGGCAGCGGTGACGGTGTGACAGCCACGGGGGAAGCGCCCGCCCTTCGGTGTTCCAATCAAATTGCTGAGGAGGTCCCAGCCTTCTGTATCTGGAGGCGGCTCTCCTCGTTCACACAGCACGCTAAACCGAACATTTGTGGCAGCCAGCGTCCCCCGCCTGGCGGGAAGGGGGGAATGGGAGCTGGGTGCCCGACGGTCGGTTTTCCCGTGCTGTGTGGGGAATGCTCACGTCTGTCGCCCCGCTGTCCCCACCGGTCATGGTTCCCTTAACACAGGACTCCGCCCTCTCCCCACCAGTGTTCTCAGTATTTGACACGCAGCTCTTTTTCCGGCCACTGGATTCATGGGTTCGATCCATTTGTGAAGCTGTGATTAGAATACAACCGGAAAACTCGGGTGATGAGAATTCATTCCTTTGCTAAGTTTCGTTCACAGGCTGATCTCTTACCCCAAACAAACCAGCCCAAGGGTGATTTACTGGAACGATCATGAACAGGTTCATCCACTGGAACCATGTAAACATAACTGGAATATTCTTAATCAAAAGGAAACTGGGGTTTTTTTAAGCATAAATTTATTACTAGTCCACAGAGTTTTAATATTTTGATGGTCCGGTTGGTCTAACACAGAGCCTAGCCGACTTTTCCTTCTGTGAAGCCCTCCTGGTAGGACTTTTTTAAAGTACTGTACATATTTGCAATTGCATTGTGCATATAGATTCTTAATGGGTAATTTCCTTTTGTCGGGCTACAAGGCAAACTGCAGATCCCTCGTTTGTAATGTAAATGATTGAATACATTTTGTTAATATGTTTTTATTCCTATGTTTTGCTATTAAAAAAATTTTATAACATTTCCAAGACAAAAAAAAAAAAATTACAAGTTGATGCTTTGAACAACTTACGTAATGGAAATTTCACTAAACTAATCCTTTTAGTTTAGGAGTTACTTGGGTTTTGACACTGGAGCTGCACCGAGTAAGCATCAGAAATGGAAGATGCTTAAAAATTGCTACATTGCTCATCTTGGTTGGGGGTTTGGGTTGGGGGGGGGGTTCCTCGGTTTTGATTTCATTTTTCTTTTCAAATTTAAAAGCCTTAAATGTACTGTAAGCCTCAGATTGTTGTACAGCTGGATCGCGAGCGATTGCCAGTCTGTGTACTGTGGTGTGGAGACAGCACGGCGGTTGGCCACGGAATAAAGAATGCATGGATCAGAGCGTGACTCCCGCCGTACTTTCCTTCCTCTCCGCGTCAGAGACAGTCACGAGTGAGAAAACGCTATGTTGTTCAAGAAGAAACCCTCGGGGCTTTCCGATTTCACTGCCTCCCGCAGGGCGTGTGCCTCTGTCCCGCCAGAGACCCGAGCGGACTCTGGAAGAAGCCAGGGTGTCCGGCGAGTGGCAGTAAAGTGCAGCCGGGACCCCGGCAGAGTCTGCGTTGGGTCCTGGGCACGAAACAGGTGATGAAGGCACCACGGCCGGGGGGTGCGGGGGGGGGGGGAGAATGGTGCCTGCTTTTTGGAAAACCCAAATCAACTGTGGTCCATAGTCGTTTCAGCCCTTTGACCACTGACCGGAAAAAGAGCAAGTGACAGAGGCTCGTCTTCAGCTCTGGGGACAGACCGCCTGAGCGTGCGGAAAGAGGGAGCGCTGGCAAAATGGAGGTGGAAGGGGACAGGGCGAGCTCACGTGAATGTGTGTTCCAGCACAGGGCAGGCTACTTCCTGGTCTTAGGTGGGTACCTGTAAGGGGGCGCCTTGAGACGTCCGGTGTTAGGTCAGTACCTATAAGGGGGAGCCTTGATGTGACTTGTTTGTGTCCACTCAAAGTAGCTTATGTTTTCTGACTCCTGACTCCTTTCCCAAAACCAAGGGGACAGTTTTGCCCGAGTTCCACATGGGGACAGCCTTCCCCTGAGGATGGTGTGCGCGGTTACCGTGGGGACCCCGAGAGAGACCCCATTCACGAGAGTAACACGTGCAAGTAATGAACCTAGGAGGCGTGGTCCCTTGTGTTTTCTGCCGTAAGATGGCCTTGGGATGCGGACCAAGCCTCCCAGTAGAAAAAAGCGCACATTACTGAATAATGTGGAAGAAATCTCCGCAAGCAGATGGCGTGAACTGGTAAGGAGATAAAGACCATGCGGGTGATTTGCCGGGTGCAAAGGAGAACAGACAGGGAAGAGGGCATCGACCCCAGTGTTGTCTTGGGTGGGATTTGCTGGACTGGGTTCGCCTGAGCCTTGCCTGCCCAGTCAGGTAGAGCTCGAGGGACAGGAAGCAGAACTCTTACCAACCCAAGAATAGGAGGGAACATACACAGAGATTCTCTCAAAACAAAACAGCAGGTGTTTACTGAGCAGTAAGACAACAGAAGCATTATTTTGCTTTAGATTGGGAATTAGCCATAGTAGGCATCACCCTCACTGCTGAAAATTACACAAAAGACTGTAGCGAAAGGCGGGAGGGAGAGACAGAGAAAGAAAAGAGAACAAAAGAGAAGGAAGGAAAGGAAGGAAGGAAGGAAAAAAGAAAGAAAAAAGGACAGGAGAAAAAGAAGAAAGAGAAAGAAAGAAAGAAAAAGAAAAAGGAAGGAAGAAAGAAAAGGAAGAAAAAGGAAAAGAAAGAAAAAAAAACAGATGCAAAGAAAGAATGAAAAAGGTAGAAAACATGGCAAAAACAGCTGAAGATGTTCTAAAGCCAGACTATTGTGGGGTGTGCATGCGTGTGTGCGTGTGTGTGTGTGTGTGTGTGTGTGTGTGTGTGCTGGCTTTATTAGTACTTTAGTCAGTAGACTCAAAATGCATCAAAACATTGTTTCTCTAAAGCACAAGAAGAAATCGATAAATCCGTAAATTCCGACAGCAGCAAATATCCAGGCGGTCTCCGTATCCCGCTCTTTGCACAGAAATCAGTCTGCCTGCACCCCTCACCCGGGAAAGCTTTCAGTCCGGCGGTAGCGGGACAGCGGTATCATGCGCCCATAAATGTATAACACGCCGAGTAGTAGCAGGTGCCGCGAAGCAAAATCCAGCAGGACAAGGGTCATCGGTCTGCCGTCCGGCCAGAAGCCAAGTCCCCCCCCTCCAACTGACGCACGCCCCGTCAGATATGCGAGCAGACGTTGCGTTCCTGGAAAGGATAGGGAAGGGTGGTTTTGCTTTGGAGCCGGAGTTGCTTTATGGTTCCTGCCTATGCTCAGAACAGAGCCTGGAAGCTGCTGGACCCGCTAACACGACAGAAGGTGGGTGCCTCCCTCGTGGGCACAAAGAGCCTGGTTCTGTGAACTGCTTCACTGCGCCTCGTTTCTGTCGGGGGACACCTGTAAGAAATGTATACTAAATGGCTTTATTTTTTTTTCATGTTTGTTTATTTCTGAGAGAGAGACAGAGACAGAGAGAGCCTGAGGCAGGGCGGGGGGTTGCGGACAGAGAGAGAGGGAGACACGGAACCCAAAGCAGGCTCCAGGCTCCGAGCTGTCGGCACAGAGCCCGACGCAGGGCTGGAACCCCCAAAGCGTCTTAAACATTAGCCTCTCGGGTAATTCCAACTGTGAGATCATGACTTTAGATCAGAGGTCACACAATGTTTCCCTTCTAGGGTCACATAGCGCATGTTTGCGGCTTCCGGGGCCACATGGTCCCCACACTCAGCCTCCCAATGTGTCACGGCTGCACCGTAGACATTGAAATGAGGGCACGTGCCGTGCTCCAATGACCTGACGGATAAAACCAGGCGGTGGGCCAGATTTGGCTCGCGGGCTCTCATTCGCCAGTCCCTGTCTTACAGATTCTCCTCTTAATGCTGCTTGTCGGCTGTGTTTTACTCCAAAAATAACGCACGCTCACGGGGGAGAGTACAGCTCTACGGGATGCGAAGTGAAAAGCCGGGGGTCTCTCTCGCCTCGTCGCTCCCCCGTCACTACCCCACTCCTCAGAGGGGACCCCGCGACGTACCGGCCTCCATCTGGGAGGGAACCTCGGGCCTCCCACCTGCGTCCACGCCCGTGCCATCAAGTTCTCGGAGTCATTCGAGGAAAGGCAAACAAACAAAAGGGCAGACCGACCGGGCTGGGGAATGCTTCTCCTTCTGCACAGCCCGCTGGCTGGCTCCTTAATGACGGACCCTCGTCCCTCCCAGGGCAAGACGCAGGGGGGCTTCTCCTTAAAAACAAGACCACTCGGTGCATAATTAGCGGCCGCTAGAAAAAACAAAATGTAATATTCTTTCAATCGGAGCTCGTCTATCAAGCCAAACGACGCGCGGAATTCATTCGTTCGTTCATTCATTCTTCATCCAACCATATTTATGACCCCAAACTCTACTTTGCTCGGTTCTGGGGATGAGGCAGTCATGAAGTCAAAGCCCCCGTCCTCTGGGAGCTTATATTCTGGGAGGGGAAACAGACAAGACACAGGGAAACAAATAAAATAAGCCGATCATGGTGTGTGTCGTAAAGGAAACGATAAACACGGGGAGGAGGTGAGAAAGCATTTAGCCTTCGGAGAGGGTGAGTGGTTCAGCATTCCACCTGTGGAATCCACCTGTCGACCTGAGCTTGAACTTGAGTGCCACCGGCTATTAGCTGCCTGTCTCAGGGACACCGCTGCACCTCTCCGTGCCTCGGTTTCCTCACCCATAAAATAATAAGGACGGTTGAGTACTTCTCTCATAACGTTAACGTGAGGATCGCATGAGCCTAGGATGCACTGGGCTCCGCGAGACCACTAGCGATCAGCGTCTGGAGAAACAGAACATTAGCGAGGGGCCTCTTGGGAGCGTGTGGGTAGAGGACACCCTTTCCTGCCCCGCGTCCTCGAACTCACGCTTCCTCACTGTTATCTGTAGGAGTAACTGCTACGTTTCTCTTCTCCACTCACCGTGCGTTTCTCGCACGTGGCTGTGGCTGACGGCCATTGTACAAATCCACGCACGTCGTTCTCAGACTCCCTGGTATTTTATTGCGAAGCCTTTTTTTAACCGGCCAATAATTTACGCTCAAGTCCTGTCACGGTGGTGGGCCGGTGGTTCTCAAAGTGGGGGTCCCTGGACCAGCAGCCTCAGCATCGCCTGAGAGCTCACTCCCAGGGCAGATTCTCGGGGCCACACAAGCCGCGCTCGATCAGAACCCCTGGTGGGGACGGCGGGGCTGGTGGGGGGCTCAGGGGTCCGTTTGAACAAGCCCCGTGGGCGTTCGGATTCGGTTCGTGTTAAAATTTGAAAATCTCTGAGCCAGGTTATTGGACGTTGAAATGAAAAAGGGGTCCTACCGAGAACAGCTCCTGTACTCCCCTGCTCAAGGCAACACTACGGTTTGTGGCCATAGTAACAGGTGACCAAGAGAACAGGATTTAAAGCTGTCCATCAGTGACGCCTTCCTTCAGTGGGTTCCCAGCTCCTGAAGGCCGGCCAGTCGGCCGCAGCCTGGCTCCAGGGACCAAGCCTCCTTGGCAAAGGGTCCCTCGGTCCCTAAAATCTCCCGCTGGTGAGAGTCCACGAGTCCCTGAGCCCCGCCCTGCCCGCTCGGCAGGAGACCATCATTGTGCTGGGCTCACTGCTTGGCCAGGGACGGATCCAGATGCACTGTGCTCCAGATGCACTGTGGTGATGTCTTCCTTCGACACCCCAGGCAAGCCGGTGGCTTTAGCCCACGGGCGCCCACGCCCCTTGACAGGTACGGGGTAGACAGCATCGTGAGTGCATGGGGTGGGGCGCCGTGAGGAGCCAGGAAGTGGCGTCCTGGAGAGGCACTCACATTGTTTTTTAATGCTTATTCATTTATTTTGAGAGAGAGGGAGAGAGAGCAGCACGGGGGCAGAGGGAGAGGGAGGGAGATTCCCAAGCAGGCTCCGCACCGCCAGCACAGAGCCCAATGCGGGGCTTGAACTCACAAACCGTGAGATCATGACCTGAGTCAAAATCAAGAGTCGGATGCTTAATTGACTGAGCCACCCAGGTGCCCCCTCCCCCCCTTTAAAAATGTTTATTTATTTATTTTGAGAGAGAGAGAGAGAGAATGAGCAGGGTAGGGGCAGAGAGAGAAAGGGAGAAAGAGTACACTTTTATCACACACACACACACACACACACACACACACC
Source organism: Prionailurus viverrinus (assembly GCF_022837055.1). NCBI lineage: Eukaryota > Metazoa > Chordata > Mammalia > Carnivora > Felidae > Prionailurus > Prionailurus viverrinus. Next base: position 2,668,871 of record NW_025927608.1, on the reverse strand, counting down.
TGTGGGCAGCTGGGGCTCGCCTGGGGTCTTCGGGCTTTCCGTCTGCACGTCCAGGTTAGTCCCGCCCCTTCGCTGTTGTACAAGAGGTGACACGAGGGGGGAGAATTGCCTCAGAGGAGAGATTGATTTGGCGACAGTTTAAGCACAGTCCGTGCCTACGGGGTGCACTTGTGCACTTCTGGAAAGAAGGCGGAAGGTTTCGGGGCATCACAGGAAAAGATCAATGCCTGTGTCATGTTGCCGCTGAAGCCACGGAGGACACTTGGAGCTGAGAGCATCCGCTAATGTGCTCCTTGGTTGTCTGGGAATTACTTAGAGTATTTAACCAGCGTGGTTCGTATTTATTGTTCGTGCTGGGAAATTTCTCTTCGGGCGTATCGTGTAAATCTCAGTGGAGAGGTGGTTATTTGTTGGCTTCCGCGTCTGCTGAGCATTCATTCGCTCAGTCTGTGGTCGTGCCAGCCCGGGGACAGAGAGACGGGGGAGACGCGTCTCTGCCACGGAGCTCGCGGCTGGAGGTGGGGGGCGGGACGGGGGTGCACGCGCTGCTGGGGTTCCAACACAGAATCCCCTGCGAGCTTGCATGAGAGCTCAGGGTGGGGAGAGGCCAGAAAAGATACCCTCCCCCCCAACCCGGGCAGCAACGTCTGGTGTCCTGAAGGGTGGCCTGGGGCTTTCCGTTAGGAAATCGGTGCGGAGGCCTCTTTGGAGCAGGGCCCCGATTTTCCTCAAATATGGTCACGGGGGCTTCCAACGAAACACACTGTCTCCCAACGACGTTATGGAGTTGAAAGTGAGTTAGTTGATCTTTGGAGAAAGATCAAAGACAAATCGTGTTTACTGGATCCGCCTTCTGCCGTGGGCGCTTGTACGACTGATGCTGTAATTCAGTAATCCAGATGTATTCAGTCAGTGCACACATACGCACGCAGTGTCTGCTCTCCTGTGGAGACACTGTTCCAGGCGCGGGGGCGGAGGGGGCACGGCGGTTAATAAAACGACTCTATTCCTGATCCTTTAGCATTCACACTGCCCCAGTGGTAGTGGGACAATTAAGAAAGGAAAAAGAGGGGTGCCTGGGGGGCGGGGCTTAGTCGGTTAAACATCGACGTCGGGCTCAGGTCGTGATCTCGCTGTTCGTGAGTTCGAGCCCCGCGTCGGGCTCTGTGCGGATGGCTCAGAGCCTGGAGCCTGCTTCGGATTCTGTGTCTCCCTCTCTCTCTCTGCCCCTCCCCTGCTTGCATTTTCTCTCTCTCTCTCTCTCTCTCTCTCTCTCTCTTTCTCTCAAAAGTAGACATAAAAAATTTTTTAAAAAAAGGAAAAAGAAAAGGAAAATAAATCGGGGTAAGGGGATGGGCTGGGAGTGATGGTGTTGGAGACTCGGTGTGCAGGAGGATGGAAAAGAACTGTCTTACATGTGATTTTGGAGTAGACGCCTGAATGAAGTCGGGGAAGGGGTCGCGCAGAATTCCAGAGAGGGGCAGGGTGTGGGAAGGGCGTTTCCGGCAGAAGGAACAGCCAGGACAAAGGGCCTCAGGCTGGAGCGTGTCTGGTGTGCAAGAAACAGGGAGGGGCAGGAGAGCCGGGGAGCGGGGTGGTGACGGAGGCCGCTCGCAGTAGACTTTGTTCCAAGTGAGAAGTAAACTGGAGGGTTTTGGAGAAGCATCGTCCATTCTGGAAGGAAACCTCCAGCCATAATTTCTTTGTAATTCCTTTCTTTTTCCTTTTGAAATTGTGGTAAAATCCAGATAGCACAAAATTTTTCAACTTAACCGTTTTAAAGGATACAGTTGATAGTGTTGCGTATATTCTGGGCAAACCGTCTCCAGAAGTTTTTAATCTTGCAGAACGGGAACTCTCTATTAAACACCAGCTCCCACTGCCGTCCCCCGGCCCCTGGCCGCTGCATTCCGCCTCCCACCCTTGAACTCGGGCACTCTGGGAGCCTCGTAAAAGAGGAGACGTAAAGGTTTTGTCTGTCTGTGACTGGCTCATGTCACTGAGAATAATGTCCTCAAGGTTCATCCACACGGTGGCCTGAGTCAGGATTTCCTTCCTTTTAAGGCTGAATAACATTCCATCGTAGGTATAGACCGCATCTCGTTTATCCGTTCTTCCGTCGACGGGCCCTTGTTATTTCCGGCTTTGGGCTACTGTGGATAATGCGACGACAAAGACCAGAGTACAGATCTCTCCTCAGTACCCTGCTTTCAGTTCATTTGGCTGTGTCCCCACTTGCGGGATTGCTGGATGGCGTGGTAGTTTGGGTTTTCATTTTTTTAAGGGTGCCGTATTATTTTCCATGGTACCTGAATCGTTTTCTTTTCTCACCCGTAGTGCCCGGTCCCCCCACATCCCCGTCAACACTTGCTATTTTCTGTGTTTGTTAAAATGGCAGCATCCTGGCGAGTGTGATGTGGCCTATTTATATTTATATTTATAAATACATATATTTATTGCCATATTGGCAATGAGTCAAAGAACAGCAATTCTGGGCATCGGGACTCAGGGAAACAGGCCCTCTCCTGTGTGGATCGGGGGAGTGGAGGTTGGTCTGACTTTCCTAGTGGGTAACTTGGCTGCGAGCTGCTGCAAACGTAAATTTCTCCCAAGGAAATAACGAAAGAGAAATGCAAGTCTATTCAAAATCCCAGCCTTATTTCGAATGCTGGAGTCAGGGGTATCTGGCTGGCTCAGGCAGTAGGCCACATGACTCTCGATCTTGGGGTCATGAGTTGGAGCCCCAAATTGGGTGTGGAGACTACTTAAAAGTAAAATTAAAAAAAAAAAAGAAACAAAAAATACAATACTGGAATCAGGAACAGGGGCTTGATTATATAAATTATGTCCATATTAGGAAATGGTATACACCACCTAAAATTAATGTTGAAAGAGACTTAGGACTTAGGGAAGTGGGGGCACCTGGATGGCTCCGTCTGTAGGGCATGTGAGTCTTGATCTTAGAGTCATGAGTTCGAGCCCCATGTCGGGGATAGAGATTACTTTAAAAAAAAAAAAGATTTGGGGAAATGTTTATGGTATATTATTACGTGAAAAGAGGCTTAGGACTATATATGACGTGATTGTTTTTCCCATTTCAAAGATTATTTGCTTTTTTTCCCCTCTGGGGCGCCTGGGGGTGCTCAGTCGGGTAAGCGTCCGACTTCGGCTCAGGTCATGATCTCACGGCTTGTGAGTTCGAGCCCCGCGTCGGGCTCTGTGCTGACAGCTCAGAGCCTGGAGCCTGCTTCGGATTCTGTGTCCCTCTCTCGCTCTGCCCCTCCTCTGCTCATGCTCTAAGAATAAATGAAACTTTAAAAAAAATTAAACAAATTTTAAGGTTATCTGTTTATTTCAGTGATGTCTACACCCAACGTGGGGCTTGAACTCATGACCCCGAGATCAAGAGTCACATGCCCTTCTGATTGAGCCAGCCAGGCACCCCTAATTTTTTATTTTAGTACATAAAATTTATCCTTACTCTTTATTTTTTTTAAGGTATTCTAATTTCTTTTTTTTAAAGCAATGAACTTGAGGGACTCGGGCTCCTCTTCCGCAGGACGTGCAGGCTGGTGAAGAAAGGCTTTGAGCTACACAGTGAACTACGCACGGAAAATTTACGTGTGTGTTCGCATACGTGTCTGTGTATGTAACTTGCACGCGAAAGAAGGCTGTCTACTCCAAGTTCACAGTGATGATCTCTGAGCCGCAGTGATATTTTCCCTTCGTGCTGTTGTACATTCTGCAAAGTTCTTGTAATATACGCCCCTTAGGTTTGCAACTAGGTGGTCTCTCCTTGGTCCATTTTCTGAACTTCCCAAGTTTTTTTTTTTCCCCCCTGCAAGAAACACACATCATCTTTGCAGTTAGGGAAAAGAAATACGTGACGTGAACACATTGCATGCACACAGGAGTCTGTGCAAAATACCAGATATTAAAAAACCACAGGGGAGGATGTTCTTTCTCTCTGGCGGTGATGAGTTTGAAGAGGGAGATGTGGAAATCTGCTCCCAGACCTTGCAAGCGCTTGGCCAGCGTTCTAAGATTTCCCGTCCCGAATTCCAGCACAGACCTCCACTCACCAGAAAAATTAAGTATTTGTCTCTTCTTGGCCCGGCCACCTCATCCGCATCCAACAAAACAGGAACTGAGCAGCTATTAGTCCTGGAAATCTGGCTCCGGGGAACGGGGCCGGGAGTCTCCCTTTTTCAGAAGCCAGCTTCAGGCTTGGTGTGCAAGGGCGACCCCTGTCGGTAGAATTTAAGTACGCCCGTGGATCGGGAGACCTGACGTCTCCGTTTTATTCTTTGTGGGGTCTCCTGGAAGCCTTGCAGCCAGCAGCCCACTCTCTCCTCCCCCCAGCTGCATTCTGCCTCCCATCCCCCCACGCCCCGCCCCCCTCCTCGGGTGTGCCTGCTGCGTTCCTGGGAAAACCTCATCTGGAGGCTTGGGCGTGGGAGCCACAGGTGTGGTCAGCCTTTCGGACATGGCACAGGTGGGCTGCTGCGGGGCCGGGGCCGGGCTCTGCCCGTCGGCAGATGGGCTGCGGTGGCCCCCGCTCTGGGGGGACAGACTTGCACCCCTCCAGCTGACTGAAAACGCCAGACCCGGGCAGGGTGTGGGAGCGGTGAGCAGACAGGCCGTTGGATACAGAGGACGTGGCCGACGGGTTCCATCTCCCCCGCGGGGGAGGCAAAAGGGCAGGCTTTCTGGGCGGAGTCCCACCGTTGAAGAGCATCTCCCCTCTCCCTGCAGACTCTGGGGGGGGGGGGATTCCAATAAGAAGCAAAAAACTAACGCAGCCCTCTTAACCAGCTGCTGTCTGCACTCGCAAGGGCAAGCGGGTGGCTTGAGGGAGGGGTGGCTAGCCGTTCCTCCGGGCAACCCTGCTGACAGTGGGCCCCAAAGGGTCACCCCGCACACCCTGTCCATTGCGCGCCGGGTGGCAATGCCCCGGGGAGCTCTGGTTTCAGACACGTGGAGCCTGCATACGATCCATCAGCCCGACCCTCTCGCCCGGGGCCCTGGTCTGTGACAAAGTAAAGCTGGACACCAGAGGAATGTGCTGGGCGTTTCTGTGCTTCGAGCAAACGTGACTAAGTAATTCTCAGGGCCCGTCACCAGACAGGAGTCTGCCTTTACTCTTTTGTGTCTCGGTGCCTGGGGAGCAGACCTCTCAGCCAAGAGCATATGCCCTGCAGGCCTCAGGTCTGCTCTCTGCTGATGGGAGAGAAGCAAAGTCTCCCCCGTAGCTCTCTGCTTGCTCCCAGCGAGACTGGTTGGAAGCCGACCTTTCTCTGCTTAGGCCAGATGCTCAGCATCGTTCAAATGTTTGTGGGTCCTGGCATCCGGGGCGGGGGGGGGGGGTCCCCCTCGGGAAAGGAAAGCAACCAGAGATCATGATATGAGGAGGAGGGGACAAGAGTGGGTTCCGTCTACATTCGCTGGAAAGGAGAGATGGGGGACAGGTGCCCACCATAAGACCCAGCTCCCTACCTTTCAAGAAGTCAAGGAAGGGCTGAGAATTACAGTCAGGGGCCCCGGTGAGGGTCAAGACCAGCTTTGTGGGAAAGGCCTGGCGGGGAATGCACGCCCGCAGCTTCTGCCTACAGCTCGGCCTCAGAGCCCGGCGGCAGATTCACGGGGCTGGCGACCGCTGCCTTAGCACGAGGACCTTCCCAGCACAGCTGTGGCCCTCACAGGGCAGGTGCATCTTCTAGGAGGAGGCCGGTCGGCCGGGTGGAAGGGGCGGGTTGGAAGCGCCAGAAAAGTGCAAGGGACGGAGGACCCCGGTGCCAAGGCTCTCGTTTTACAAACAACAAACACGCAGAGACCCGGAGAGGGGGGCAGGCGACCCCGGGTCACACCGCAAGTAAGTTCGTGGCAGAGCTGAGAGATGACTCCAGGTGCCCCGGGGAGGCGGCCCGGGCTCTTTCTACTCCTAGCGCTCCCTCGGGCAGGGGAGAAGCTGCAGCAGCCATCCGTGCCGGCTTTGACCCTGGAGGGCCTTGGTCTGGACACCGGAAGGATTCGAACTCGCTGAGCACCTACTACGTGCCGGGTACCCGCGCTCCCGCGCCCCCGGTGAAATCCCAGCAGGGCCGCGAGGAAGCCTCACGGAACCCACTTGGCTGGCGAGGAAACTGATCCCCAGCTGTGCGCGCAGCCGCGCGGCCCGGCGCGTCTGACTCCGCTTGCAAACACCGGGTCCCTATCCCAGGATCCCTCTCCAAGGCCACGCTGTTAGAAGTTAAACCCGCAGAAGAGCCAGCGACTCACCAGCCCCGCCCCCACCCCGCGGCCGCTCGGGCGCACGCAGGACGTGCTCGCCCGCCGCCTCGCGGGGTCGGAGGTCGCCCGCCCGCCCCGACCCCCACGCCCCCACCCCCCGAGCGGCCGGCCCTCGGCGCCCCGGGCTCTGGCGCCCTCCCCCGGCGGCGGCGGCGGCGGGCTCGGGTCTGCGCCTCCCGGAGCGGCCGCCAGAGCCCGCCCGGGGTCCCCGCCCCACCTCGCCGAGGGGCGGTCGGCCGGGGGCGGGCGCCTGGGGCCCCGGGGCGGAGCCAGCCCGGCCGGCGCGGCGCAGGGAAGCCGCCGCGCGCTATAAAAGCCGCCGCTCTGGCCGGGGCGCCGGGGAGCGGAGTGCGGCGCGGCCGGTGGGGCCGGACTGGCGGGCGCGGTTGGCGCGGGGCGTCCGGAACAGAGCGCGGCCGGCCGGGCGCGGAGCCCTTCGCTTCTCCGGCGCAGCCGCCCCTCCGCCGGCGCACGTCCCCGGAGCGCGCGGGGCCCTGGGCTGGGGCCGGCGCACCGCCCCTGCCGCCGCGCTCCCGGTCCGGGAGGCGTGCCGCCGCCGCCGCCGCCGCCGCCGTCGCAGCCGCGGACCCGGAGGTAAGAGGGCCGGGAGCGCGGACGCCCCGAGCTCGGAGCGGGGACAGGGTCGCGGGAAAACGTCGCCCGTCGGTGGCTTCGGTCAGCCCGTCCGCTCGCTGCTCTGCGGTGCGCCTCTGTCTGTCTGTCTGTCTGTGTGTCCGTCCGTCCGAGCGTCCGCTGATGGGCACGCGCCCCTGTCACTGTCCTCTGTGAGATTTCACCGAGACCGTGCGATCTGTGCAAGCAGCAGGTGCCGGGGGCGCCGGCGTCCACGGAGCGCACCCGGCGCGGGGGGGTGCTCTGGCTTTCCGTAGCGTTCCCCCCTTCTCAGTGGCTGAGTCTTGCGCCCGGGACGGTGGCTGGTGGGCGAGGGACCGCTCCGAGGGTCGGGTCGCCGGGTCCGGCCGCTCACACTGTGCACTAGCGCGTGTGCGCCTGGCCACGTTGCGCCCTGCGGCTCGGCCCCGCGCGCTCTTCCTCCTGGGCCCCCCTCCGCCTCCCGCCGCCTCTGGCTCCCGCACCCCCGGATCGCGCTGGGCTCCCCGCGTCGCGCTGGCGCGGGAGGCGACTGGATGTGAAAAGAAGTTGACGGCCCCTGTTGATGTTTAGACTGAGACTCCAAACCCGGCGTTGCCGGGAGAGGGTTTGGTGGTGCCTGGCACGGGACGTCGCCTCCAGAAAAGGTTACCTTAGGTTGGGAGGAAAGGCAGGGACCTGGCAGAGCGCAAGCCAGGGCTGCGGCCACGTCTCCGGCTCGCCGCTCCGGGAACCAGGGCCAGAGACCTTCTGGAATGGACCCGGCGGCACGCATGTGCTCTGGAGAAAGGCGCCCAGTGCGCCCGAGGTTGTCAGCCGCAGACTCTCAGCTCTCAGAGACCGCCGCCGCCGGTCCCCAAGCGTCCAGCACGGCGGCCGTCCAGGCGCGCCTCCAGCAGCCGGCTTTGAGGTCCTGAGTCTCGCTCCGCGCAGCCAGCGTTGCCCACAGGTGAGAACTCTGTTTTGAAACTAATCTTTTGATGTGTGAGCCAGCGCCTGGCTGCAGCCCCATCCCGGAGATGGTGAGCCTGGGAGCGAGTCTCCATTCCAGCGGTCTGGAGAGGGATGCCGGGCGCGCCCCGGGGCTGGGGACCCGCGGCTTTGCGTGCCCAGGCGCGGCGCCACCATGGACAGCTCCCAGCCACTTCCTCCACTCCGGGTGTGCGGCCCTGGGTCTCGGGAAGGTGCGTCCTCCCAGACTCCAGGCGTTGGGGCGACAGGCGGGAGGAGAGGGACAGCTAGGTTTTGAGAGCCCTCTGTATCCTGTCCCGAGACGGCAGGAGCCACTCGGGAGGGAGCCAGGGTTTGTGACTGGGACCTAGATCAGCCTGCAGGTGAACTCTGTCCGGGACCTCTGGTATGGTGTTGGGGGACAGGGCGTCCCTGGCTTTTTTGTGGCACTCACAAAAGACCTCTTGAGGTCCCTCAGAGGTGTCATAAATGTGTGACGTCCGAGCATCCGACTGAGGCAGTGAGATAATGCCAGACCTAATTAGGAACTGCCCAGCCCGCTTCCTGTGCACCGCATAGGGTCTTGCTACATTCCATTAAGTTATTTAGTAAATTTGATCTTGGGAAGATACATTAGTTTCAGAGTCACAGGGACGGAATGCAGGAGACTCCGGCCAGAGCAAGTTCTAGAGAATGTGTCCAGATGCATTTGGGAATGCAACTGTACTCGCTTCTGATCCTAATGGTTTTCTGCAGGGTGCATGGCACTCGTAAGGAAGCTTCTAAAGGTTCCTCTGGAGCCCAGTTGATGATTTTTCAAGTTGGTTGCTTGGAAACAGGGAGGAGAGAACCTGTAGGGGTTCATATCTGTGCAAATTAAACATCTCCTTTCTCTGATGAGAAACGGCACTGGCTCTGTGTGTTCCTTTTGTATATGTGCACCTGTGCAGAAGTGTGTGTCTGCCTTTACTTGAAAATTGTAAGAAATTTCCAAGGTCGGCTTCCGGTTGTGGCCGATGGAGGTCCGTGGAGAGTAAAAAGAATCAGGCACCTTTTTTTTTTTTTTTTTTTTTGAGGCAGCGTGTGTAATTTTGTGACAGTCACTTAAGCTCTGTGCCTGTTTCCTCATCTGTCACATGGAACCACACAGTCTCTCTTGCAGAATTGCTGATGAGAACTGAGTGGAAAGCATTTAGCCCCTAGCTGAGCACAGAGAAAACTCTTAAGTTGGTGGTGGTTACAGGTGCATTTTAAAGGCAGTTGTGCATTTGTTTTGAATCATCTGCCCTCTGCTGTCTCTCTCTCTCTCTCTCTCTCTCTCTCTCTCTCTGCTAACCTGCCATTGTTTGACACAGACTCCAAACCCTGCTTAATGTTCCTGTTGGGGAACTAGTTGACAAAAGTCATGCCCGTGTCGAAGCTGATCCCAGTGCCAACAAAAATCTCACTGAAAGCTAAATGGAAGAATTTTTGTGAGACGAGTCAGCCGCCTGTGTTTCTCACCTGTATACACTTGGAAGAAAGACAAAGTGAGTCGTTTTCAAAATACTGTCATAGCTCCCTGCGTTGGAGGATTATTTCTCCCTGATCCTTCTCTCGAAGAAGGCGGGACCTCCAGGGGGCCTCCTTGTCCTGCTGGTGGGGGGCAGGGCGTTCTCTTGGGTCTTGTCGGGGGAGTGGCTTCCACGGCCCCCACTTCTGGATTGTGCAGGATGGAACGAGGGTCTCTTCCCCTGGGCAGCGCCTGGTCTAGGAAGCCCGCGAGCGCTCGCGACCTGGCAGGAAGCACACCCCTTCCTGGTGGAGCCCTGCTGGGGGCTGTGACATACCGCCCAGGACACAGCGCTGCACGTGGGGGTTCTGCCTGGTATACGTCACTGAGAGCGTGAAGTTTGGATAATGGAATTATAATGGGCCCAATCTCACAGTTAGAGTTTTTTCCCCAAAACGTGTGTGTGTGTGTGTGTGTGTGTGTTTCTGCCAGTTTCACATTCTAGTCCTCCTAGATTTCCTGTCTATTAGTTTTATTTATTTATTTATTTATTTATTTTCCTCAGCAGATCAGAAGACTCTTTAGCTCCCTGCCTCTAAGCTCAAGGATGCAGTCCACAGATGCTGGGAGTCTCTCGGTCATTTTCGCCTGCCTGGCGATGTGAATGGAGCAGGAGGCTGAACCCCAGCTGACCTTGAAGGGCTGGCTGTCTTCTTTGGACTCCCTTGCAGGTTCCGGTCCCCAGCGCGCAGCTTTCTGGTAGGAATACGACTGAACTACAGAACATTCTTGGAACGCGGGACCAACGAGGGGAGGAACAGGTGTAGGAGGGAGAGGGGGTCTCCGCGGGCCCCGTGGCACTCTGTGCGCAACAGCGGGGGCTGAGTCTCTGGGACAGACCGGTCTGATGGCAAGAGCGGCGTTCGGGGGGGGGCGGGGTGGGGGCGGGCGGCAGGCTGAGGGGGGCGCATACGGCCCTTGAACCCCGCTGCTTGAGTGGCCCCCTTCTGTGGTGTCTGCAGGGCGGCACCGTCTATAGAGCGAGTGCATCCTGTGTTTGCAGCTGTGGCCCAAGAGAGCGTTAGGAGGGGTGGTGGGCACAGAGGGGCCCTTCTCAGTGCTGAGTGCCTTTTGCACAGTGTTCACCTGGGCCCTGCGCCTCCTTCCCCAAGAGCCCGACACACGGAAACTGTGTTAGAGGGGGTAGGACTGTGGGGGCTCTCACGGCATTCGTCTCTGTGCCTCTGCCCCCGCCCCCCGGCCCCGCTCGCTCCCTCCAGGGGCCGTCCTAGCCCCTCTGGTGGGTCTCCCGCTCCTTCCCTTGTCCTCCTGTCCTCCGTCTGCTCCGGTGCCGGGCTTTGTTCAAACCTGGCTCTTCAGAAGGGAGACTGCCTGCAGAGAAATGTCATCAAATGTACATTTGCTCTCCGCTCGGCTCCCTCGGGGCCAGGAGACACCCTTCCCCACCCTGCTGCTTTTCCAGGGCCCCTCTCCAGGTTCCCGGGCTCAGCGAGCCCACCCCCTGCGGGTGAGGGAGCCCTGGCCAGCACAGCCGTCCCCCCCCGCCCCCGGCCCCATACTCACCCCGAGCAGGTCGCCAGCTCCGGACAGTCTGGCTCCTCATGGCACCGGCAGATGGCTGGGGTGTTATCTTCGAATCTTCTGCTTCTGAGGCAGGATGGATGCGGGACTGAGACTTGAATAGGCAAACGAGTCTCGGGACCGGGTTAGGAAGCTCGCTCCCATTGGCCGGTCTGGGTGGGTGGGGGGCTGCGAGTCTGTGCTGGTCCACGGAGCCCCCTGTGGGGTGCCAGCGGGGACACCCACACCTTCCTGTCCTCGACCTCGGCACTTCCGGGTGTGCCCTGTGGGTTTCTGGTGTCTGAGCGCCTGCGGTCCAGCTGGCCTGTGTCCCCCTGGTGACCTTATACCGACCCCTCACATTCTCGGAGGTGATTATTGTTGCTTCTAAACCGTCTTATCGGTCGACTAAATATCTTGAATCCCTTGTCCCTTGTCATAATAAATTTTCCAGCGCTCTGAGCCGAGTCACTTTTAAGTGCGGGACCGTTGTGCAAATGGCAATCTGTCTTTGCTTGGCGGAGGCGTCTGAGTGTAATTTTGCTGGAATTAAGAGATCACCCTGGCCGGGGGGTCTCCTCTCCCTCTGGTTCCAGACACAGAGAAGGCGTGTTTACATTTAGATGACTTCCCTTGACTCTAAGTCACAACTGCGTTTTGAACCTATAAATGACATTTAAGCCTCAATTATCTTCCTCAGGCCCCCTCCCTGTGGGGATGAGCGGCTCCTCCCAGGGATGCGGGTCAGCCCAAGGCGCTTTTGATCGTCTCTACACGCGGGCCCTGGGTTAGCCACCGGGGAGGCAGAGGTCATCCGTGGGCCCTGCCCTCCAAGCTGCCCGCCTCGCTGGGGGAGCGGACACCTAAGCCAGAAGTCTCCAGGCGGGTGTGATGGGGGCGGGGACACACGGGTCAGGAGGGGTGGTGGGCGGGGGGCCTGCTGAGGGCAGGTGAAGCTGGGAGACATTCTAGAAGCTTCCCTGAGAAGGGGCCATACCGTGCATCTGGAAGGACTAGCAGAAATTTATAGGAATTTTCCCAAGAGGCGAAGGTGAGGTTTGGGGAGGGGAGTTCAGAAGGCGTTCCACACAGGGAAAAGGCCGCGGGGAAAGATCCAGAAGCACAGGCAGGCTTGGGCCTCTGACTACCTTCAGCCTTTCACGGGCACAGCGCCCCTTACCTGCCCAGACCTGGGGCTGTCCCCGGCAGAAGAGAGAGTCGTTCAGTGCCTTTAGTCTCGTAGACTAGTGACTGTAAATGACTTTAACCGTACGCTTTTTTCCCCAACAAAATCTTACTAACTCTGATTTACAAATCAGATAACAAGGGGCTGTGGCTGGGAGTGGGCTTTTATCTTGAGGCCCCCGAGGGGTTCCACAGGGCTCTGTGGGTTCCAAGGAGCACAGTTTGAACACCTCTGTCCTGGATCATTGCATTTTGCTTTTGGCCATCCTATTTAATAATGTCATTTTCCTATGATTGTGGTTTGTCCGGCTACATCTTAATATTCTGGATGTCTCGCGGGGTTCTGTGTCAACAATTTTTAATGAAATGAAGCCAGAATTTTCCTGCATGTGACTATCTAACAACTATGGGTTGTGTGTGGGTTACCAGGGGTAAGGATCTGTGACAGGGGCTGGCTCAGAAAACTCAAGCTGTGGGGCACCTGGGGGCCTCAGTCTCTTAAGCATCCGACTTCAGCTCAGGTCATGATCTCACAGTCCGTGAGTTCGAGCCCCACATCCGGCTCTGTGCTGACAGCTCGGAGCCTGGAGCCTGCTTCCGATTCTGTGTCTCCCTCTCTCTCTGCCCCTCCCCTGCTCGTGCTCTGTCTCTCTCTCTCTCAAAAATAAATAAACATTAAAGAAAAAAAGAAAACTCAAGCTGTAGCGGGCACAGGAGGTGAAGACAGGCGTGAGCTTCTCACAGAAAATGGACTTCTTATTTTCAACTTTGTCCGTCAATCTTGTCCATTCTTTGGATTCTAGAAGAGCTGGCAAGAAGGAAAACAGAGCTTATTTCCAGGGTATACGACCTGGAACATCCAGGATCTTACGCCCTTTCTCACCGAGGTAGCCACATCTGAATGTGGGACGTTTTTGAAAATGGGGTTTGAACGGGAAGTCAGAAGTATAGAAATGGATAAGTTCTGCTGGCCTGGGGTGAGGTGGAAGGTTCCAGGTCAAGCTGCGGCCCCTGCGTGCTTCTTACAGAGCTGCCCCAAAGGAGGAGGTCCACGCTCTGAATGGGGGGTGGGGGGGACCCAGAGAGAACCCCACCCTCGCCGATGGGATCTGAAGAACCCCTTCCAGCTCTAAAGCCGGAATCATATGACTGATGCCAGGTGATCAAGGTGAGGCATGGTCAGTGCCGAGAGTTTAGAGGGTACCTCCAGCATCTGGGGCATCTGGCCTCACCAGCAACCTGCCGAACCGGGCAGTGTCGGGGAGGGCTGCGGTGCCTGTGGGCGACCAGCATCTGGGGCATCTGGCCTCACGTCCACGTCCAGACCTGGAACACCCTGAACTTTGGCCTTGACTCCCTAAACCATGGGGTCTTAGCCTGTCCCCTCTTGCTAGGGGCTGGATGTCGGCTGGCTCCTATGTCACCCTGACCTCTTGGCATCGGTGACCAAAGACCCTGCTTCCCTAGATCCCATGGGACCATCTGGGGGCGGCCCGTGGGGATCCTGAGCTGTCCACCAGATGCAGAGGCCATGCCTGGCTCTGTCCTCTCCCCTGGGTGGGTGGGGGGGGGGTGGGCAGTGGTGCCTGCTGGTGTATGATGAGGGCACAGGTGCCCGAGGGTACAGAGCTGGTAGAGGATGGCATCTGGGCATCCGTCCAGCTCTGGTCGAGTACGTCAGCCGCCTGCCTTCTTCCCAGGCTCTTGTCCCTGCTGTGTGGCGGGAGCAGTTATTCCCAGCTCAGCCCCACCGAGTCTCCCAGTTCCTGGGTCTCCAGAGCCCCCCAGGCTGACAGCGGGTGTGCAAAGCTTTCTCCTTCCCCTAAAGAATAACAGGAAGGAGCCTCAAGAGGAGTGAGGAGGGGAGCAGATTTGGGCAAACCGTTTAAAAAAAGAAAACGTTATTAAGCAAACTTGTGGTTTTATGACAAGCCTGTTTCAAAGCTGTGTTGCCCTGAGTAATTTGCTCATATGCTAATTTTCCGAAGGTTTGGGCTCAGGAAAACCTCAAACATAGTGGCTAAGTACTTTTTCCTTTCCTTTCCTTTCCAAATCGTGTTTATTTTCGGAGGAACTTAATCCATATGTTTCAGATCCATTTCCGTGTTACTCAGCAAAAGGTGGTTTTTCCCCCCCGACGTTGCTGAGCCGGGAGCGCGGTTTGGTTCTTTCTCTTCCCGGCTGCGGCCGCCCCACACTTCACCGACCCGTGCGCCCGCCCGAGCACCGCTACAGCCTAAGTCAATACAGGCCCTGGAGGCAAAAGGGAAAACTCAGTCGCGCTGACCCTGTTTTTATTTAAAATCGTGATGGTTGGTTCGCTATGCATTTGCTGCAGGAATTTCGATTTGTGAAATGGGGCATTTGCAACGTTGTCTGGATTAAAGTCTGAGTTTTTCGGTGCTCTTTTAAATCTTGCACGCTGGCCTCGGCCTCAGGGTCACCCCGGTCAGCGCTCCCCCGGGCTCATCCTGGTTGGGTTGCGCTGGTAACCTTGCCGTTGGAGCTGGCTCCGCCGTTATCCCCGCCTGGGTAGGGGTCGGCGCCCGGGACCAGGCACACAAGGTTTTGGGGACGCTGACGGTGCCTCCCCTCAGGCCGTTAACCCAACTGTTGATGTGGTTTGGGGTGGAGCGCTGCCAGGGGAGAGGGGGCGGAGCCCTGCCAGGGGAAAGGGGCGGAGCGCTGCCAGGGGAGAGGGGGCGGAGCCCTGTCAGGGGAGAGGGGGCGGAGCCCTGCCAGGGGAAAGAGGCGGAGCGCTGCCAGGGGAAAGGGGCGGAGCGCTGCCAGGAGAGAGGGGGCGGAGCCCTGCCTGGGGGAAGGGGGCGGAGCCCTGCCAGGGGGAAGTGGGGAGGAGGGTGAGTTCTTGTCAGCTTTCCCCGTGACCCGAACCCGGCTTCCCTTCGTTTTCAGAGCAGGGAACGAATTTGCAGTGGTCGATGCCAGAATGTTTTACAGCTTCTGCTGGGCCGACGTGTCCCTGCATCCGTGACTTCTTCAGAAGGGACCGAGTTCATGAGATTTCTCAATTCAGTTCCCGGTAGCAAAAGAGAAAGCAGCTGTCGGGTTTTGGCTTTGGAACTTCCCTATGCAAGAATTTGTCCTCATTTAAATGATTTTTAAAAAATAAGAAGGCACAGGCCTCTCCACGGTGTCTGTCTGGTTCACCCCTTTGGAGAGGCTCAGAGATTCCTCTGACCACAAAATTGTGGGCTGTGTCTATGCATGCGCCAGGTGGCGGGAGAAAGAGCTGGAGTCTGTTTTGAATTTTAAGATCGTTGGGTAATGTTGTTACAAATGGTAACACATAAACATTTCCTGGGATTTTCTGAGAATGACCATGTAGTGAAGTTCATTTTTACTTTGAACATCCCCATATACAGTTACTTTAAATAAGAGACTATTTTTAACATATTTAAAAAAAAGGATGATGCTTTGATTGAATCTTGCTTAATAAGCACAAACGTGAGCCTCTGCTCTGCTGGGTTGTGCGAGGACATCACCTCCCCAAGGTCAGGGGAACAGAGACGGGAGAGTCCACCCTGAGTGGTGAGCGTCAGATTTGCACACGGCCCGCTGGAGGCCATTCTGGGCAGGAGGCTGGGATCTGCCTCCCACGATGCACAAAGGGCCTCATCTCAGCCCAAGAAAGAGGCATTTCTTCATTCGGGACAGACCCGCCCCCCCCACCCCCCCCCCCCCGGGCTCGGACACAGAGACTGTCATGTTCTGTTTATTCCCAAGGCCTAGCACATAGTAGGCACAAAACATTTATTAAATACACGAAGGCATGAGTTCTGCATCTGAGCCCCAGCCCCCAAGGGCACACATTTCCGGGCGGAATAGATCTGATGCGAATTCAACAAAACCGGAGCCCGACCAGCTGGGGTAGGGTCTGCACTTGGGTGGCCCTGTGGTCATTCTCGTCATTATTATGGATAACCCGGCCTTACGGAGCATTTACCGGTTTCAGGCAGCATGCAATCACTTGATCGTCCGACAGCCCCGAGCAAGGCGTCGGATGGAGAGGTCTCCATGAGGCCCCCCCGCGGTCACTCAGCAGCCTTGAACCACGGTGCCACACCGCAGGGACATTGGCAGCTGATGGAGTTGGACCTGGGACCCGCGTCTGTGTGAGTCCAGACGCCCTCTCTCTGAGTGATGACCGATGTTGCTTGAGTTTTTGAATTTTGAGAGAGCATGTTTCTGGGGATAGTGTAACTCACAAGAAAGCAGCTGGAGAGTTAATTTCAACTCCACAGCACTCAGGGTGGATGCCCCGATCCTTGATGGCCAGCTAGGATTCAGACATGGCTCCGTCATACCTCCCTGTGCTGGAGGAGCTCATGGTCTAGCTGGGGAGACAGACGGACAGACATTCAGCGACCTGTGGGCTGTGCTGGAAGCGAGGTGTGAACAACATGGTAAAGATTGATGATGCGTAACCCGCGGGGGAAACCGACCAGCGGGCAAGAGGCCGGGGTGAAGGAAGTGTGTGGTTGGCTCTTGAAGGAGAGTACGGTCTCCTGGGCAGAGGAAGAAGGCTTAGGAAGGAAGGAATAGTCTGAGCTAAGTTCAGAGAATCCAGGAAACAGGAGTCTGCGGGAAGGTCTAGGAGTTCCTGGAAATGAGATTGTAAGGGTGGGGGCAGGGGGGGGGGGTTGGTCCTTCACAGCCGAGTCGGGGAGTCTGGCCTCCAACCGTGGTGACTTGGACGAGGGGGACGTTAGACCCTTGTTCCTGGTGGCAGGTGGTTTGGGTTGGGTTTGCGTCCGTCAGTCCTGAGGGTGGTATTCTTGGCAGGAGGTGCACTCCGGGACGCCCGCTCTCCCCGGGGAGCGTGGCTGCCAGGGCCCAGCAAGGGCAAGAAGGAGGCCTCGGCCGCCCAAGGGGAACTATTGGAACCCGGCCAATGGGGGGTGGAGGGCAGGAGGGAGAGCGTCACGTTGGAGACGTTTCGGGGATTGGCGGCCCGAGTCTCTGACAACACGAGGCCCGGTCCCTCTGCAGGCAGAGCTCCGGGCCTCCGAGGGAAAATTTCGGAGGCTCGTGACCCCGAGCCCTTCTAGACTGATGTATCCCCTGCTCCCTGTGCGGCCTCAGTGTGGGGTCAGGAGGGTTCGGGCCTCTGTCCTTTGGCCTTCGTGCTGCTCTCCAGAAGTGCCTTCCTAATTCTTCGCAGATTCTGGGGCAAATCTCTAACTGCCTTGAGGGCTGGCCTGCAGCAGGTGGGGCACGGGAACAGAGCGTCTGTGAGGGGCTCACCTTGGGAAGGGACAGAGGGGGCAGCGTGGAGATTCTTCTCCGGTTCTGCCCTGCATGAAGCAGATCCTCTGCTGTGTGGCCTGCAGAGGCCCAGGGGCCACCTTCCCGTGGCTTCCTCTCCTCTCCGCCCGGCGTTTGTAATTAGGCATTCAGGGAATTTCAGCGAACGACATCCACCCACAAATGTCCCCTGAGCGTCGCCCGGGTGCCCAGAGCTGTACTGAGTTCTGCCCATTCAACAGACACGTAAGTTGAGGTCCAGATCACCAACATCTCCAAGAGGATCCTAACCGGATGACCAGAGAGAAACATGGACAAGTGCTTTAGGGAAAACTCCCCTCGATTTTGCCGACCACAGAATAAACTGTTTGCCGTATTCCTTCCTCGCCATTTTAAAAGGCTCCTTAGTTTGTATTTTCTTGGGTTTCTACAACGTTAGAGCTGGTGTAAAAAACTGGAAAAGGGGCATGGGAACCCCACACACCTGGCCGCAAATCCGCCGCCCTCGCTGACTTGCCGTGTGACTTTGGACAAGTCACTGCACCTCTCTGTGCCCTAGTTGGCGATCCATCCCCCAAAGCGGGATGACTGTGTTTTTTCTGAGAATAACATAAGGCAGCTAGTAGTCACGTAGCACCTGCGGGCTCTCGGGGCTGCGGCCCGGGACAGAGCAGGCGCACAAATGGCGAATCTCCCCATCTGTCAGCTACTCGGTTGAATCAGCAGTCATTTCGAGCAAAGAAGGCAAACCTGTGACTTCCGGGCGAGTTTGCAAACTTGAAAAACTTTGTCGGAGGTTAGCGGCCCCCCTCTGACAGCCCAGGGCGCCCCCGAGGCCGCTGCGGAGGGACAGGCCACGTTGTGGGGGACCCCCGGCCCTGTGGCCTACGGGACCAGGAGCGGGGTCTAGTTGCTCACGTGGCTTCTCCAGAACCGAGCTGGTGCTTAGCACGCGTGGACGGGTGAGCACTGTTGGCGAGGACAGGCTCTCGCTCACACCTGCCTTCTGCTCGCCGCACGGTCCCTCCCTCGCGTCGTGCAGCAGGGCCCCGAGAGTGAGCGTTGACTTGGTTTCTTCTCCCGCTTACAGGTGAGGAAACCGGGGGACCGGGCGACTTCTCGGGGTCACACGGCGAGCCCTGCACAACCCGGCTTCCCGACGAGGCCGTCTCGCCTGGTCCCGGGCCTGAACCAGCCTCACGGGAAGCAGGACAGGGAAACGGGTTGGCAGTTTTCCCACTTCTGACGACAATGCAAAGTTTCAAAGGTGCCCAGAGCAGACTTCCCGGGGTCTCCGTGCCCTTGCTCGAGGGTGTCCCGCGAGCAGGCGGTTTTGACGGCCGCCTGGGTTGACACAGTCGCTGTGACCGTGTGACCCGGCAGGCCATCGTGTCTTCGTGGGGGACGGCTTTCTACCTCTGTTCTCCAGACCGCGGAGCCATCAGGGGCGTGACGGCGGGTTGAGTATGTAAAGCCGACATCCTGAAGGCTCCTTACTCACCTGTCACCAGGGGGAAGGGCCTTGGCCGGCCTTTGCCGACGGCCCCTTGCCGGGCGTCAGCCTTGGGGTTTGTCTGCGACCCAAAGGAAAGGGTAGCTGTCGTGGCTCGCCGGCAGAGCTCTGGCCCTCAGACCTGGCTCTCCCACGGGTAGGACACCCGCGAGATTAGAACAACGTATCACCGGGCGCCGGGGTGACTCAGTCCGTCAAGCATCTGCGGCTCAGGTTACCGTCTCACCATTCATGAGATCGAGCCCCGTGTCCAGCTCTGTGCCTGCTTTGGATTCTGTGTCTCCCTCTCTCTCTGCCCCTCCCCCACTCGTGCTCTGTCCATCTCTCCTAAAGATAAATACACGCCGGGGCGCCTGGGTGGCTCAGTCGCTTAAGCGTCCGACTTTGGCTCAGGTCACGATCTCGCGGTCCGTGAGTTCAAGCCCCGCGTCGGGCTCTGTGCTGACACCTCAGAGCCTGGAGCCTGCTTCAGATTCTGTGTCTCCTCTCTCTGCCTATCCCCTGCTTGTGCTCTGTCTTTGAATGAATGAATGAATCAATCAATCAATCAATCAATCAATCTTGGGTGCTTGGGTGGCTCAGTCACTTAAGCGTCCGACTTCGGCTCAGGTCATGATCTCATGGTTTGTGAGTTCGAGCCCCCATCAGGCTCTGTGCTGACAGCTCGGAGCCTGGAGCCTGCTTCGGATTCTGTGTCTCCTCTCTCTGCCCATCCCCTGCTTGTGCTCTGTCTTTGAATGAATGAATGAATGAATGAATCAATCAATCAATCTTGGGCGCCTGGGTGGCTGAGTCGGTTAAGCGTCCGACTTCGGCTCAGGTCATGATCTCATGGTTTGTGAGTTCGAGCCTGCTTCGGATTCTGTGTCTCCCTCTCTCTCTGCCCCTCCCCCGCTCTCTCCTCTCTCTCTCTCTCTCTCTCTCTCTCTCTCTCTCTCTCAAAAACAAATAAACATTAAAAAATATTTTAAAAATATAGTTAAAAGAAGGGCGCCTGGGTGGCGCAGTTGGTTAAGCGTCCGACTTCAGCCAGGTCACGATCTCACGGTCCGTGAGTTCGAGCCCCGCGTCGGGCTCTGGGCTGATGATGGCTCGGAGCCTGGAGCCTGTTTCCGATTCTGTGTCTCCCTCTCTCTCTGCCCCTCCCCCGTTCATGCTCTGTCTCTCTCTGTCCCAAAAATAAAATAAACGTTGAAAAAAAAAATTAAAAAAAAATATAGTTAAAAGAAAGGAATAACTTATCACCGATTACGGTTTGGAAACCCAAGCCTAGAGGAGCCTTTCCTAATGTGCATTCCTCAGGAGCATGACTTCCTTGGCCGTTAACGGGCAGGCTGAAGTCAAATAAGTTTGGCACAGATAAGCTGCGTTAAACAAAGTCGATGTGTTTTTATTCCCGAAGTTCTTCTCAATGCACTGATAAGCGGCGTGTGGCACGGACTGCGAGAGGGGAGCAGAGTCCGTAGCACGGCCCAGGTGCCTCTGGGGGACACCGTCGCATTTCTGTCTTTGTTCTTCTGAGCTGGGACGCGTCTTGGGTTTGAGCAGAGGGCCCAGCGGCCCTCCTTCGCTCCTGACCGAGGGCCGCGGCTCGCCGTCCCGCACAGACCTCAGCCAGAAGTGTGTTCCTTACAACCTCGCACAAGGTAAGAGTGAGCTTCCGAATTGGTAGTTTCTATGCCTGCTGCTTCCTAAAGGTCAATTCCTTTTCGACGCGCAGGGGTATTTAGCGGTTCTCTCTCGCCGGGGATAAGGTACAGAATTGTTGCAATTTGCTATCGCAACCCTACTCGGTTTGTACCAGCAAGTATTTCCATAAAGAGATTAGCAAGGATTTGAAATGGAGATTTGGGTTAGCTTCTCTCCGCTCACGGCGCTTAGTCCCGAGGAGCGCTTTGTAAGCGGATAGGACTGATGCGTCCGTCAGCGGGTCCGTTTTTCCCCCCCGGATGGCTCTGATCGAGAACTTGAAACCCCAGATGGGGGCAAAAGGAGGCCGCCAGGAAATGAATGAGCAGACTGAAGGCATTCTGGATGAAATGCTCTTGTCACAAGATTTTCGGTGAGTGCTCTGTGTCCCACTTAAGTGCGTGATAAGCCACCGAAGCATTGATCAGCGTGACCTATTTACCGACAAAGATACCGGGGCCTGAAGCTTTGAGCGAGTGCCAGGTGAGTCAGTGAAAACATGAGCAGCTGCATTTGCTGGGCCACCTTATCCAGCAACCGCTCTGCCCCAGACACGAAGCATCCGCGACCCAGTCCTTCATTCTCCCACCTTATAATTTGAGGTTGGGGGAGCCACGGGAGTAAGTGAGCGTAGTATGCCCGTTCTGTGTCTGTACGAGGCACGGAGGGGGCACAGAAGCCAGAACTCCGGGATCCCCAAGGGGACTTCACGCTTCATCCGAGGCCTAGGAATCACAGTGAGAACTTGTGTGTTGGCGGAGAAGGGCCCTTTGGACAAAGCGAGACGGGGCGATATTGTCCATTAGAAGGGCTCTATAATACGCGGCCAGCGCGTATAGACGAAGACAAGCGTGGGGAGAGAGAAAGCTTTAGGATGGGGGACGCCCTTACAGGGAAGCAGCCTGTGGCTGTCATCGCTGAGCAGGGCAGGCGATGACGGGCCCGGGTTACTGAATGGAGGGTATGAAACCTGTCCGAATACAGCCTGAGATCACTGCATGTGCTCTGTGTGCTGGGGACACACGCCGTCACTCTCCAGTGCTCCCCAACACCGCCTGTGATGCCTACAGCGTCCCGGGGGCCCTGCCAGGCGTGGGCAGTGCGCGTGTGACGGAAGTAACGTAACCATGGAACTGTATCCCCTTACCCCTTGGAAAGTAGAGAAAAGACAAAAAAAAAAAAAAAAGCCCCAGTTCCCCCACGTAAGACAGTCACGGTAAGAATTTTGGTGACTGTTGTCTCTAGTTTTTTGTGTGTGTTTTGTGTTGTCATTGCCGCGTGTATATTTACGTACTGAGGACAGAATTTTACCCTGCACGCAAGCAAGTTAAACGTCCTCGCCTCTGATTTTACAACCCTCATTTGGATGCCTGTAAAAGCACATCCGATTCATTTCTAAATTTTCACTCTTTGAAAAAAAGTTGATCGTTTTCGTGTCGAGGTTTCTACCAACTTCTGAGTGATGTCCAGGAGAGACCTTCCTGAGGCCGAAATTAAGGGGGTCAAGGTATGTGGACACTTTTGTGGTTCTTCATCCCCGTGGCCTCTAGAGATTTATCCAGATTAATAGGACCCCCCGCACTTTCACCAGCAAGAGATAAATATTAAGACTTCAAAGGTCATTTAATTTTTTTTTTTAATTTTTTTTTTTAACGCTTATTTATTTTTGAGACAGAGAGAGACAGAGCATGAACGGGGGAGGGTCAGAGAGAGGGAGACACAGAATCTGAAACAGGCTCCAGGCCCAGAGCCCGACGCGGGGCTCGAACTCACGGACCGCGAGATCATGACCTGAGCCGAAGCTGCTTAACTGACTGAGCCACCCAGGCGCCCCTAAAAGGTCATTTTAAAGTTTATTTATCTTAGAGAGAGAGCAAGTGGGGGAGGGGCAGAGAGAGAAGGAGAGAGAGAATCCCACGCAGGCTCCAGGCTGTTGGCACAGAACTCGGTGTGGGGCTCCTTCTCACAAACCGTGAGATCCTGACCTGAGCTGAAGTCCAGAGTCAGATGCTTAACCAGCTGAGGCCCCCAGGCGCCCCAAAGATCATTTTAATAGGTAAAAAGCACACCTGATGATTTGTTTGTATTTCTCAGATTTTAGTGAAGTCTGAGACCATCCGTATGTCTGTCTAACTACTTACTTGTCTCTTTTAGGAATCTCCTGTTAGTGTTATGCCTATCCGATGGGGTGTTTCTATCTTTTTTTTGTTTTTAAATTTTTTTTTAAGTTTATTGATTTTTGAGACAGAGCACAAGCAGGGGAGGGGCAGAGAGAGAGGGAGACACAGAATCCGCAGCAGGCTCCAGGCTCCGAGCTGTCGGCACGGAGCCCGACGCGGGGCTCGAACTCACGGACCGTGAGATCGTGACATGAGCCGAAGTCGGACGCTCAACCGACTGGGCCCCCCACGTGCCCCGATCTTTCTTATCAGCGTACCCGACCTCTTTGTTCACCTGTGAAGCTCTCGCCGCCTGTCTTCCTTTTTGGTTATTTTGTGAAGTATGTGAAATACCCCCGTGTAGTCCAACCCAACGTTTGGTCTGTTTACCTCCCGGTTTCTTCTCTCCGTGTGCAGTTCCAGGGCTTTCTGGTGGTCCTGTGGACGGACCCGTACGCGCCTCGACCCGTCTGGAATTTATTTCAGCTCACGCTGCAAAGAAACACTCTCCCTTGGGTGTCCCCCCCCCCCCCCCCCGTTTACGAACCTGTGGCCCAGACAGCGGGTATCGAGCCAGCTTCCCTTTATCTGTCGATCTGTGCTGCCAGCAGAAATTCTCCCGGGGTCCAGTCGGCAGCGTGGAAGACGCGGGAAGGCAACGGGGCTGGCGAGGTAGGAACTGAGCCACACGTTTGATCTGGCCATCTGGGCGCACCTCAGAGACCCCTCCTCTGTGGACCGGGCCCGGCTGTGTCCCCGAGGCCCCGTGGAGACTGAGAGCCTGGCCAAACAGGATCAATCTGGTGGCACGCCGGGCCGCCAGCCGCCGTGCCCTCTCCAGCCAGCCTCCTCGGGTAGCCCTGGGTGGGGAGAGGGGCTTCCTGGCTCCTCCCTCCAGAGACCACGAGTCCAGGCCTCAGGGAGACCACCTCTGGGGGGCTCCCACTCGTGCGCCGGACTAGGGAGGCCCGGTCCCGGGGACGTCGTCATTCTGGGCGCCGTGTGCGGGCTCTCCTGGGAGACGGGAGTTTATGCCAAGTTTTGTTCACGAAGAGTGTAAGGAAATTGTTCGCAGCCCAAGGGGCAGCCGAAATCACGTCACCACCCCTGGGTTCCCAGAGGCCTTCCTCACTGCAGACCGCGGGAGTTACACGGTGCGGTGAGGCTGGATGTCTGGGGGTGCCGGCTGGGAGTGCCAGAGGGGGCCCCCAGGGGGGACTCCTGTCTTCTTATTCACAGAGCCTCAGGACGTATTGTGGGATCCGACAGGGTCAGTGTCTGCTACCTTTCTGGAATGAATGAGTGAGTGAATGAATGAATGAATAACAGTCGACTGCGGTTGGCTTGTCCATGTTTTCTCACAGGTCAGATACTCCCCACTGCTTGGGGCAACTCTTTCTATTTCTGAGA
Source organism: Prionailurus viverrinus (assembly GCF_022837055.1). NCBI lineage: Eukaryota > Metazoa > Chordata > Mammalia > Carnivora > Felidae > Prionailurus > Prionailurus viverrinus. Next base: position 2,644,723 of record NW_025927608.1, on the reverse strand, counting down.
GAGAGACAGACAGACAGACAGACAGCGTGTGAGCGGGGGAGGGGCAGAGAGAGAGGGAGACACAGAATCGGAAGCAGGCTCCAGGCTCCGAGCCGTGAGCACAGAGCCCGATGCGGGGCTTGAACCTACGACCCGTGAGATCGTGACCTGAGCCGAAGTCGGAAGCTTAACCTCCTGAGCCACCCAGGCGCCCTGAAAAAAATTTTAGATTATAAATAGTTTTTTTTTTCTTTTTTTTAAAGTAGGCTCCACACCCAACTTGTGGCTCAAACTCACGAGCTTGAGATCAGGAGTCACAAGCTCCGCTGACTCAGCCGGCCGGGCGCCCCGTTGTGGCAGCTCCTTTTAAGCCGCTGGCATTTCTCTTTACTAAAATCCTGGGGAAACCTTGACTTTCATATCATCGTGCTTTAGGGCTTCTTCCTCATTCCAGGCTTTAGTTTTCATCAAATACGTGTTATAGTTACACTCTTGAGGCTTCACAAACCGTGCGTTCGGAAACCTCACCGGTCGCATTTGAAACATCTCGGTGCGCGGTGTACTTGACCCCTTCTTTGAACGTTCCGGAAACCGGTCGTAAAGAAAAACTGCTGGCCGAGAGGCTTGGGGACCTCCTGGGGCCTGGGCCACACCTGTCTCTCCGGCTTCTCGTCCACCTGTTTTTCCCCTTCATTTTAGACGTTGAGAACATTCCAGAGCTTGTCTGGGTCCTGCTGATACAATGCTGCTTTTCGCCACCTTCCGGTTGCAAATGCTCTTTTCTCCGCCAAACATCTGTCAGACTACTGTTCGCCCTTCCTGACCCTGCCCAGGCGCCCACCCCTTCCCTGGGAAGAGTTCCTTGACCCTCTTTCCCCAGTGTATCGGTAAGCTAGTGCTGTGTAACACAGTACCCCCAGCCAGTGCTTTAGGACAGGAACCACGTACTGTGGTTCGATGGGCGGGCCCGCTGGCTCGGCCGGTCTGGACAGGCTCGGCTGGTGCCGGCTTGCTCCTGTGTCTATATTCAGTTTCAGACTCATCGGAGGCTGGCTGGTCGAGGATGTCCCCACCCGCATTTTTGGCTCGGGCTGACTTTGTCCTGAGGGGACGAGGGTGACCGGAACTGGATGATGGTGTCTCATCATCCAGCAGATTAACCTGGGTGTGTTCTCGAGGTGACTGATGAGACGGGGGAGGGCGCGCACAGATCTGCTCTGTCCTTCCGGCAAAGCGAGGCCGGGGGAGACGAGGGCAGGGTGAGGGGCGCGGGGCCATGTCAGGGGTCCATCCGGCACGCCCACCTTTGAGAGAATTGCTTACTCGGGAGCGTTGCTGCACTTGAACGTACTTGCATGGCGGTGACACATCGCACTGGTTGGTGGTCACAATCCAACTCTGCGGGCCCCTGGTGCTCGGGTGAATCTCAGCGGGCATCCCAGCCGTCAGTTAACTTCCTTGGCATGCGTTGCCCATGTGAGTGCAGAAACGGGACAGGGCGGCCCCCAAGAGCGGGGGGACCCGGGAAGCAGGGGCCACGCCGCACAGAATTTGGGCTGCCTGTCCCGAAGGCTGGCTCGGGCCTTCAGCTGCTATAGGGGCGGGTTCCAGAGCCTGAAGGAAGCCCTGTGGCCCCTTTCTGGCTTCCCGGTGCTCTTGTCCTCGGCCAGGCGTGGTGGGCGGGCAGGTCCCAGCGGCCCGGGCCCCAGCCCTCACCCACAATGCCAGCAATGCAGCCCCCAGAGGCTGGGCCCTGGGCCCTGCCCACGCACCCGGATGTTGACAGGGGCATGGCTCCAGCGCCAGCTTTAATGGATGGTCTCATCGCTTTTAAAATAATGACCGTTGGGCGTGGGCTGGCGGGAGCGGTGACATCACTTTCCTGCAATTCGGGGTCGGTTCCTGCTGCTTTTCTCTGCATCTTTGAACGGCCGACATAAATCTGTGGGTTGGGTACCTGTCCCGGAAGGTTTCTAGCACGTTCACACGCCCGGGTCGGGACGCGGTCGGGAGAGCAATAGCTCTGTAGTCAGAGGCCCTGGGTTGCGTCCGCCCCGGAGAGGTGCCCTTTCTGGGTACCCACGGAGCGGTCGGTGAGGCCGCCCAGCGCCTCCTGTGTTCTCTCTGGGTGTTTTGTGACCGTGCGCCTGGGCCCATCAGGTAAAGGTTCATCCCCTTGGGATGATAGGACTTCGACTTTGTCACCATGTTAGCAGACCTTGAAATCCTAAGGAGGTCAGTGGTAAGACAGGACCGTTCGTGGGTCGCAGATCAGGGTGATGGAGAGGAGAGGTGAGGTGCGTCCTCCCTTCCCACCTGAAGAGCGCCTCGTGGGCAGGGGTTGTATCTTCTCGGATAGGGACCGCTGTTGGGCTCTCCCTCCTTCCACGGAGGGCCAAGCTTCCGGCCGGCTCGGAGCCCCTCGTGGTCACGGCAGGAAGGGGAAAGCCACTGGTGACTGTGCTGGGTACACGCCTCCTGTGGAACAGCTTCCAGACGCCGTCACTCTCCACGGATGTTTCCAGAGCCCCGGGTCAGGGGGTGAGTCCTGCGTCGGGGCCTGAGCTCTCCCTGCGGCCCTGCGTCCACTCCCCGTCTCCCCTCACAGGGGGTCCGCGGTTCCGGCCTCGCCGCCCTGGCCCGGTGCAGGCGGCCTGGCTGTGAAAGGTGGGGGGCGAGCCCCAGACCCGCCCCTGGGTGAGTTCTTGTCCTCATAACCGGGCCAGGTGACAAGCAAAGGGGCCACGGGGGATAGATAGAGGTTGGTTGCTTTCATTGTTTTTGGAAAGGTTTTAACTCCCGTCCAGCGTGGGAGGTGGGCCAGGCCTGAATTTGCGGAACCAGGGTGAGGGGCCCGTTGTGCGGGGGCCGAGGGTCGCGGTGCCTAGAATGGCACGTTTGCCGTTGGTGCGCGTGGGCGGCTCGAGGACCCCAATTTCTGCGTGGACACCACCCTGCTTTCCGGCTCCCCAAGCGCAGGAAGGCGGGAGAGGCGGGCCAAAGAACGGCTCTGTGCACTGGCGACATCAGCAGCTTGGAGACCACATCAGCCAGGGAGGACCTGTCCTGCCTCATTGCCCAACAGGGCTGCCAAAGCAGGCTAATTCTGTGAGTCAGGTCCCGAGCAAGAGCTACACACAGAGGAAGAGGGTTATGGGTGTTTTTAAAACCTGCCTCTTCCTGCCCGGCCCGGGACAATATTTACAAAGACTTGCAAACAAGCAGACCTTCTTTTCAAGTTTCAGTGGCTTCGTGAGCCAGGCTCTCCCCGTGCGGTCCTGGCCCAGGCCCGACTTTGGTGTTTGAAGAGCCCGTTTGCCAGCGAGCTGGGCCTGCCTCTCCTCTGGCGGTTCCGCTGCGGTCAGTGCGTCTGGAGCCGTGTCGCTCTGGTCTGAATGAGCTGCAGGCCGCTTTCAAGGGGAAACATTCTCAAGGATGTCCAGTGTTGACTTAAGTTACCTTTATTATTATGTTATTTCAATATGTACAAACGTAAAGCCAGGCAGAAATTCCTGCAGCTTAGAGTTCTGGTACAGCTACAACCCTAAAACAAATTTACAAGGGCTACGCAAACAAATCTCGACCGTGGGCCGGGAGCGAAATTCAAATGGCCGGCCTTCATTCAACGTACCGCCTCGAAATCTCCAATGTTGGACTTCCTGGGGAAAAGCTTGATCTCTGTGTCTCGTATTTCATTTGTTAGTGTCTTGATTTCTTTGATTTGGGGTACAAAGGGCCGTTGTTTGAGCTATCAGAGGTCTTTTCTCCCCCACTTTTTATCACAGAACTTATTTTGAGCCACTAACCCATACTTTTAGTAAGCCGGTTGCTATAAAAGGAAATCTCCCAATATCGAATTTCTTGAAAAAAAAAAAGTCAAATGCTGGTTAACAGAACATTCTTCATTGTATATGCACTTAACTGCTAATTGACCGTGACCATGCCCTAGAGAGCAGTTTTCTTCCAGGAACCAGGAAGGGCAAACGGGAGTGCAAATCTCTGTTGGATCATGTATTTACGGCATCTCCACGAAAGCCCGTGTTCTCTCTGCCTCCCGTAGGGGTGGGGACGGGACGGGGGTGACATTAACTGTGCTCATAGACAGCTGCTTGGGACACTTTGAAGAGCTCTTTAGAGCTGCCTTCTAGGCCCCAGAAGAGAGTTACTGTGTAAGCTGTAGGGTCACACCGCTCCCTGTCACTCCACGTTATACTGTTGGATCGTCTTTTCACGTGACCGCCGGCATTTCCGGGAATCACCCCTAAGAAGGATAAAAATTTGCCACCTTTAAGAATAGTCTTGAGAATGTGCTTCGGGCTTTAACGGGCACTCCCTCAAGAATGACATTAGTCCCCACTCCCTTCAGGCTGAGATCATAGCCACGTGGAGGCCTAAGCTCCGGGGTGTCCGTTTGAAATGGAAGGGCCTCGGCTTATAACACGAAAGTAGCCGGTAGAGGTGGGCTGATGACGGACACCAAGTGATCGTCAGAAACGCGAGTCCCGGGGGTTCTGGTGAGAGGGTTAGGTCGCGGGCTGCCTTGCTTGGAACGGGCGTAGAGGCGCGAAGAGCCTTGGCGAGGGACGAGTGAGATGCAGACCAGGGACGAGAAGTGGGCATCCGAGGTTGCGCAATATGTGCAGAAGTATGGGGACGGGGTTGCATGGGGAGGAAGAGGGTGGTATACGCCTCTGGAAAGGTAGCCTGCCTTCGGATTTGGGGGAGCTCAGACGTCAGACGTCTCACTGTGATGAGTGAGAGTGTTTGTGGACACACACATCACGGCGGACGGCTGTCTTAGAGACGTAGACCCATCTGATGGCCGTGAGGGTCCTGCCCCAACGCCGGGGGCCTTCGCTTAACACATTCTGTCAGTTGAGCTTCTGTCAGTGTTTTGCTGTTGTGCTAATGTGGCGGAGATCCTCCAGGGATGGTCTTACTTCTGCGATGGTTGACGGGCCGCTGAGATTGTGTCTCTGTGTGTCGTAGGCAGGTGAACTCTGCGGGGGGCCTGTGCGGGGCGCCTCTGGACCTCAGGTGCCTGCTGTAATAACATGGCGTGACGATTGAGGGTGATCAGGGCAGTATCCGGCTGACCGTCCCTCTTTCTTCATATCTCCGTTCCCGACGCGCCGCAGCCCGTTGCCAAGTCGGGCCTACCATCCATCGTCCGACTGTCTGGCACCTTGTGGGCGATTTGTAAAACCCTTCGATACCCACCTTCTGTCACTCTGATTGGCTCCTTGAGGTCCGTAGACCGGGGCGAGGCGTTTTTCTCCTGGTTTTACAGATGGGCAAAGGAAGGCTCAGTGGGGAGACCTACGATCACGCCGTGGCCGGTGGCTACGTGGCTTACGAGGGTGGTGGCTGACGCTCCGAGGCAGGTGGACGTAGGAGGCAGGCTGGCGGCCGGGATCCCCGAGACCCCCCTGGCGAGACCCTGTTCCCTGAGCTCCACATAGGAGACGACGACCCCGGGGAAGCCTCTCACTGCCCTAGTTTGAATCACATGATCATTTCAGGTCACTCACTGGGGCCAGAAACGTGGGTAGTTTAGTTCGCCACACGGCGATGAGGAAGGAGGCCCCCCGGCATTGCAGGTTTGGGGCGGGGAGGGGGTTCTCCGGGCAACAGGCAATGTATCAGCTGCCTATCATCTCCGTGCCCAAATGGTATCATCCATTTGCCATCTACGTCAAGACGTTCTACTGAAAATAGTATACGTGGACCCAAGTGCTAAGGTGTCACCAAGGACTGGATCGTGACTCCTTCCTGAGAAAGCGGTGTGGGTTTGGGGAAGTCACTACAGCCTATCAAAGCCCATAAGCCCCCCCTCAGACCAAAGGGGAAACACCTGGAAAAGGCAGACTCTGCTGGAGTCCCCTGAGCCCCGAGGACGAGTGGCATTTGGTGGCGTTAATGGCACCCACGTGGGAAGGTGGCCAGCACACGCGTGGACCCTCCGTGCCCGGAGCCTCCGCTTCAGGCCGACTGAAGACCGAGTGTGGAGCAGTCTCGAGGCCAGATGCTTCGGTCAACAGCGACTGTCGGTCAGAGCCCAGCTGCCTCTCACTGTCCCACCAGGGGGCTGGGGACACCAGCCCGCCTGTGTCCCAACTCAGGTCCACGAGCAGCCTAGAGACGGTGGTGGGGTCCCAGGCGTCTACCTGGGCCACGCGGTGACGATTAACGAGCCGGGATGGCGTGGCATTATCAAAGAGGAATACGCCGGAAAGCAGAGCAAAACAAACCCAGGCCCGTGGAAGTGTCACGCGGCAGGAAAGAAGGAAGGAGCCGTGGCCCTGAAGAGCCGGAGAAGGAACGACGCAGGACGTGGCTACCGGAAATGGAAGGGAAGGTAGTTGGAGTTCCCTTCGAGAGAAGACCAACTCTGCGACCTAAGAGGCGTCGGGCTGAAGTGAAGGGACACGGGGGGAGGCTGGAGGGTCCGTGTGAGGAAACCAGTAAGGCGCTCGGAGGCCTTCAAGTAGAAAGAGTTAGGGTTTGCTGAAAATTGCCCCTGATGTTGAGCACGCGCTGCTGTCCCAGAATGCAAGGAGACATGAAGGGACCAGGTGACAGGTAGGAGCGCTGGGGATCGCAAGTGCACGAGTGAGTGAGTTGCTGACGCCTCCTCGGTGCAGGGCTGCGGCCGCGTGCGGGCCTGAGCAGCCGCCTATAACGCTGGCGGGAGAATCTGGTGCAGCAGAAGCCTGAGAAACAGGCACCGCATTAAAGGCGAGGATTTCACTCCTGGGACCTTATCTTAAAGAACGTATCAGGGAAGAGTGCGAGAATGCATTTATAAGAATCTTTGTAAACGATGTTTATAAGCATGAAAAATTGGAAAGTTCCCAAATGCTCGGCAGTAGGGGAGAAGTTAAGTCAGTGTCTGTGTCTCCATTTAACGCCCGGCTCTGTAGCTGTTTAAAATCTCGTGAAAGAATATTCCTTTACCCGGGAAAACGTTCATACGGTGAGGCCAGCCTCTGAAGCAATCTGGGGAAGAGTGTGGCTGGTTAAATACTTCCTACCCAACTTGCCTTCCACTCATTCACCTGTCTCTCCATCAGTCTGCCCGTCACCTTGACACTGTCTTTCTTACTGATTTAGTAAACGTGCTTGAATGCTGACCGCATGCCAGACCCCGCGGTGGGCACTCGGATTCTAGGATACGGCCTCTTCCCCTAACCTGCCTGAGCTCTAGTGGGGAGGGGGACAGAAAAGTCAGCGGGCAGTTACAATTCAACGCGAGAAATCCTCAAATAGAAGAGAGTGTCAGGAAGGGACAGGGGCTAACCAAGTCTGGGGAAGGCGGGAAAGAGAGGGTGGGTAGGCTGTGTCATTCTCAGGGACAGCCTGCTGCACGTGTCCCTGCATCACTGAGGAGGCAAGTGCCGTGGTTGTCCGTGTGTGTGTGTGACCTTTCGGCCGGTGTGACTGAGGGACCGCAGGAACCCAGAGCACAGTTCTACAGGGAGCGATCGATGGCACTGGTTTCATTCCCTCCCGGACGTGGTCAAGTGTAGACGTGCCAGAGGCGACCTTGCTGAATGGACCGTGTCTCCTCTCCTGTCACGCTTTCTGTGAATCCCATTTATTTTTGACAACTTTTTTTTAGTTTATTTTTTGAGAGAAAGAGGAAGGAAGGAAGGAAAGAAAAGAAAGAAAAGAAAGGAAGGAAGAAAGAAAGGAGGAAAGAAAAAAGAAAGGAAGAAAGAAAGGAAAAGAAAGAAGAAAGGAAGAAAGAAAAGAAAAAAGAAAAGGAAGAAAGAAAGGAAGGAAGAAAGAAGAAAGAAAGAAAGAAAAGAAAGAAAGAAAGAAAGAAAGAAAGAAAAAGAAAGAAAGAAAGAAAGAAAGAAAGGAAGGAAGAAAGGAAGAAAGAAAGAAAGACAGAAAGAACGAACGAGTGAGCAGGGGAGGGGCAGAGAGAAAGGGAGAGAGAGAATCCCAAGCCGGCTCTGCACCATCAGCACAGAGCCCAATGTGGAGCTTGAACCCAAACCGTGAGATCATGACCTGAGCTGAATCAGGAGTTGGACGCTGAACCCACTGAGTCACCCAGGCGCCCCTCCGTGAACCCGATTTCAACACGGTCCACAAACGCCTTGGTTTCTCTGGCAGAATCTGACCAGCTGCTTTGAGCACCAGAGAACTTCTGTCATGGCCCCGGCAGTTCACAATCAGCGAGAACGTTGTTCGTGTCTGTGGCTGACGTCCGTGAGCCCTGGGAGTGGCTGTTCAGCAGGGTGATGATTTCCTGGGTGGCCAGCGTCCGAGGGACCACCTGAACGCTTTTCTCTTCGTGTCCTTCTGAGGCTAATTTTGATCAGAGGCTTCGGGTCATCCCTGTAGACCCCCGTTACCCTCCGGTTAGTACTACGGGCTGGTATGAAAGAGCGTGGGTTTCGGAGACAGACTTAGATGCAAATCCTCCATCGGGTGCGTGGCCCTGTGTGAGTTCCCTGCCCTTGCCAAGGCTCGCGTTTGGCCCCTGTATAACGGACCCCATCGGGCCTGCTTGTGGGACTGTTCTGCGGGTTGCCTGAGTCAAGGCCTATCAAGTGCAAAGCGCAGAGCATCGTAGAACTCAGGAAACGGGAACCGCTTTCTTCCTCGCCACCGTTCCGGCCTCTCCCAGGGACGTTTGATGTTTCAAGTTGTACTGAGAGAAACCTCACGCTTTTGTACGGGCGGGCTTGGCTCCCTGATCAGACCAGCCAAGTTTACGGTTCAAGACGATCATAAAAAGAGTCTAGTCAAGTCTTGTTTCGTGCGCAGGAGAGCAGACGGCGAGGTCTCGTTTATCAGGCTAAGAAAACCCATGGGATGGATCGCACGGTTACCGAACGCCTAGCTTGGGCCTGGCAGTGATCACACGCACTTTCTCTTGAAAGGTTAACGCGCCTGTTGTGGAAAGGGACGGGGCAGGTGCTTTGTTCAAGATAGGGTCAAGAACGGGGAAAGCCCACACCAGACTCACGCCCCGGTCCAGGAAGACGAGCGTCAGAGCGAGCTGCCACGTTTGCCCCTTCACGATGCACGATTGACTGTATTTTTACTAAGGCGTTTGCCTCTTGGCCATAAAGGGAGAAGGTGAAGACTAAAAATAATCGCAACCATCCCCCCCTTGACCTTGAGCGAGCTAATGAGCCCCTCTGTGACCAGAAGCAGGCCACTGTTCCAGAGAGGTGAATAGAATGGTCACCATCATTTTGCTAGGAGCAGCGGGGCTGTTTTAAGAGGTAAGAACCAGAAAGGTGAAGTCACTTGCCCAAGGTCACACAGCAGGGCGGGACGGTCCAGATTTGGACGCAGGCAGATCATTTCAGAGCCGGCGTCTCAATCATGCTGCCCGGAATAACTTTGATGCTGTGAAAGTAAGAATTGAGTTTATATCCGTTACAAGTGTCTTTCTGAAGGGCCAAGTTGAGAGTTTTTTCTCCCCTACAGAAAACCCAGTGGCCTATGGCCTTCTAAAGGATGGGGGCGGGGGGGCATATTTCACTTGCTGGGGTGTCTCCGTCACCTGGCTGCATATTTTGCAGCACCGAAGGCATACCGGTCAAAGCCGAGAGGCCAGCTCCCATCCGTAGCAGCCCAAAGGTCACGCTCTGGCTTGTGGCCAGGGCTTCCTGGCTTCCCGCGGTTGTGTCTGTGCTCCGGCCTGGTCCTCCCCCATCGCTCCCGCCTTCCTCCAGACCAAGCTCCTTGTCACCACCTGATGGAGTCCTTCTCTTCTTCCGCACCCCCCCACCGAGGGCCTTCAGGGGGCCTGGAGGGTCTGCTCTGGGCCAGGGGTGGGGGCGGGGCACAGCAGAGGCGCAGGACTGGAGGCGGGGGCCGCCCAGGGCTTCCTCCAAAAGGCTCTTTTCTCCAGTGTTAGTTCTGTTCTTTTCTCCTCCCGCTGCAGATTTCAGTCCCCCGGCCGCCTTTCGGTGTCCCCGCGAACTCCCAGTGTGCCCTTACTTGTTCTCCAGCCGCTACCTTTTGTGTCCTGTTGTCTCATCGCCTCGTCTTTGGGCTTTTGTTCCGTAAGCCCGGGTGTCCTTGGAGTTTGCTGAGATGGTAAATTAGATACCTTGTCAAAGTCACTTGTTTCTGGCCTCTGGTGGGATAGTTGTCTTCTGCGTCGGCAGAATGTTTCATAGGCCCCTTTTTACCTTATTTTTCTTCTCTTTTCTTTCCTTTGTTTTCATTTTTCTCTTCCTTTCCTTTCCTTTCCTTTTTTCCTCCCTCCCTCCTTCCTCTTTTTCCCTCTTTCTCATTAATTTTTAAATTGAACTATAGGGGCCCCTGGGTGGCTCAGTCGGTTAAGCATCCAACTTCGGCTCAGGTCACGATCTCGCGGTCCGTGAGTTCGAGCCCCGCGTCGGGCTCTGGGCTGATGGCTCAGAGCCTGGAGCCTGTTTCCGATTCTGTGTCTCCCTCTCTCTGACCCTCCCCTGTTCATGCTCTGTCTCTCTCTGTCTCAAAAATAAATGTTAAAAATAAATTAAAAAAAAATAAATTGAACTGTAGTTGACATATAATATTCTATTTATTTCAGGTGCATATTATGGTGATTTGATATTTTTTTCACATTAGGAAACGATCCCCACGCCAAGCCCTTTTTATTTTTCAGTCAGTTATTGATTGATTGATTGATTGATTGAGAGAGAGAGAAAGAGAGAGAGAACGTGAGCAGGGGGAGGGACAGAGAGAAAGTGAAAGGGAGAGAATCCCAAGCAGGCTCCACGCTGCCAGTGCGGACAGAACCTGATGCGGGCCTCAAACCCGAGATCATGACCCAAGCTGAAATCAAGAGTCGGATGCTCAACCCACTGAGCTACCCAAGCGCCCCTATTTTCAGCCCTTTTTCAGCGACAGGAGGCTTACCTGGGCCGGAGCAAAGCAGCGAGTGGCACCCCGTGGCCCCCGCTGAGCGTGCGTGTGCTTGTGGCCCGGGCCGCAGGGGCCCGGGGATGGCCCAGGCCCCAGCAGGGAGCCTTCTCCCCGCGGGATCCCACCCAGCGGGCCTGACTCCCTAGCCGCCTGTGGTTTGGCCCAGCCTCCTCAGCAGGTGCCACCCCCCGGTCTCCATCCCCTTCCTTTCTGGTGCTGGAACCACACGTCCATCTTCGATTTGCCGTGCGGCATCCCTGCGTCTGTCCTTGGGGGCGCCCCGCCCCCCCTCGCCTGCCCCCTGAGCGCCTCAGTGCGGTTCTCCGGGAACCGCTTCACCGTCCTCCCCCGGGGTCCTCTCGCCCAGCTCCTCATGCGCCGTATTGAGCAGAAGCTCCCTGGTGCGTCCAGCACGTGCCGGGTCCCCTCCCCTCGTGTCCCGTACGTGTTTGCAGGGGAAATGTGGGTGAGGAGAGGGGCGCTACCAGGGGGTGAGGGATGCCACGGAGCCCGTGGCACCAACCCGACGCCTCCTTCCCCACGCGTGCACACTCGTGGGCCTCACCCGAGGGCCGTGGACCTCGCACGGCAGCGACATCTGGCTGCGTGTGCTGTCTCCCCTCCCCCCAGGACGGGCAGGGGCGGTGCAGGTGGACAGCCCCCCAGTCCGGTCCCCGAGCGCCGACCGGTCGCAGTGATGAGAGTACGGTAGGAATTCGCTTGTCTGGGGAGGCTGTCCCCTCCCCCGCCACGTCAGGGAAAGCCCGCCATCTGTAGTCTGTGTGTGGTTCCGTGGAAAACACACCGGACGAACGTGGGAAGAAGGACCAGGTTCTTCTCCGCGACTGTGGGAACCCCCTTGTCCTGTCTGCAGTTCCGCTTCCTCCTTGACCCAGTGGACATTGTGTGGCTGCCTGGCCCAGCCACCAGGGCCGTGGGGAAGACCAGACGGGCTGAGGGATGGGACGGGGCGAGTCTGTCGGTCCCGGACTCCTCGGCCGGCTCTGCAGCCCTGAGCTGGGACTCGGGGCGAAGGCAAAACCGTGAAGCCGACCCGGACCGCGGTTTGCCCAACTTGGCCTTGGAGAAGTCACGGACGCGCCAGACCGTGCGATGTAGGCTACGTGTCACAGACGTTACTTCTGGTTGTTGCTCTGGCCCGGGCTGTGTGTGTCACGTGCGGAGTCATTTAGCGACTGTACCTCAGATCCGCCGATCGTGAAAATGAGGCCAAGAATCCCTCCAGGTAGCGTGGCCACGGGGATCCCACAACGGAACACACGGAAAACCACGGCACCGCGCCTGGAACCAAGTGGGTGCTCAGTGGGCCTTTTTCTCCCCCTTCCTTCCTCTGCCTTTGCTTCCCAGTTATAAAAATGAAGGGCCAGAATAAATATCCTCTAATTAAAAAGACCGGGCCTGTGCCTTTAAAAAAAAAAAAACAGAGAGAGAGAGAGAGAGAGAGGGGGAGAGAGACCACGTTTTATTAGTGGGATACTCCTCGGAAGCCTTAAGAAATACGATTTTCTTCCAAGCAGGAGGGAAAAGCTCCAGCACGCTAGGAGTTAAAGGGAAAATGATAAACATGTCAGAATTACCTCTTTATTTCTATTTTTAATCTTTGCCATACAGCTCGGTGGACGGTGAGGTGCTTTTTCCAGCAGAGAAACTTTCCTTGGCCGAGGCAAGGCAAGAATAAATACTTTTCCTGGGATGAGTCCATTACTGGTGCCCTCTTTCCAATGTTCTTCCACATTGAAATTTATGCTTAACACTCCCAAGCGGGGAAAGAGAGACCACGACTTTCTAAAGCAAACCCTTTGCAGTTCTGTTTTGCAGTGAAAGCTGGTGCTGTTCTGTTTTAAAAGGTGTGGACGGTCTCAGGACAAAGTGTGCGCGGTGGCCTGGAAGGCTCACCTGGTGCAGGGAGCAGGAGGGAGGGTGGGAGGCCCCGCGTGCTCCGTCCAGCGCAGCGGGGCCCTGGGCCCCAGGCCTCCCTTCTCCGTGCTCCCGTCGGTGGAGGAGAGGCAGGTTGGACCGGCTCCCACCGGCCCCTCTCCAGGGAGGGGAAGCTCCAAAGCACAGAATCGGGGCTTTGGGGGAGGCAGAAACTCTGTTCCGCTGTTGCCTCTGGCCCCTTCCTGCCTCCTTCTCTGGGAATGCCTTCAGGCTGACACGTATGCCTACCTTCACGGTCTCGCCCTCCCCCCTCCTCCCCACCTGGTATTGGCTTCACTCAGGCCAGCCCTCCCGCTGCCCCGCAAACAAGCCAGGCCCCCCAGCCCAGCTCAAGCCTGCTCCTCCTCCAGGAAGCCTTCCCCCATCACTCTGGTGTCAGAATTCCTTTGCTAGAGTCCCTCGCCACCTCCACCCAAACTGAGTCTGTCTCCCCCTCCGGTGTTCCAACCTGGGCCGGTCGGCTGGATTTGAACTCTGCTCACTTTGTGTGAGGAGGGGTGGGACGGGAGCTCGGGAGAGAGAGACAGGCATGACACGGGGGCGGGAGAATATGGCGTCCACACAGCCCCAGACACACCGCTGGGCACAGACCAGCTGACCAACGAACCCTGAGCTGCACACCCTGCCTCTAGGAGAAGAGGTACAAACAGAGCTGAGGAGACGGCTCCTTCCCCCCATGACTTCGTGACTTCACCGGACAGGTGTTATTTACATGCCCGAAGACAGTAAGGGGAAATCTATTATTATATTTCGATGTTTGTAATATATACTCTGTTTGCAGAAAAAAAATGTTGTTGGCTAACAGTAAAAGGTTTACAATAAGGCTATTATCGTAGAAATACTAACCGAAAGCCGTTAGTAGAAAGAAGGAGCTAAAATTATGGCACATTAGCTGATATAATTATTATGATTATATATAGCTGGGAGCTGAGGGTGTGGAAGGCCGGGGGCAGGCTTTCCCGAAACCTTAGTTTATCTGTCATTGCAGAGAAAAGAAGTGGGGAGGTCGTGTTTTAAATAACTGGATATTGCTTCCGAGGGAACAGGATCTCCACAAATAATGGCGAGCAAAGGCAGAGAGCATCGTGGGGACGTTTAGGGCTGGGGTGTGGCCGGATCTGAGGATTCGGGTGACCGTTGCATAGATGAGCAAGGCCCTTCACGTAGGAGGCCGTGGTGGTAAACTCTGGCTTTATTTTTAAATGGTTGTGTTCGGTCATCTTGGAAATAATTTTGGTGTTTCTGGGTCAATTTCCAAGTACTATTTCATTTTTCAGTGAGATCTCTGACTTGCTAACATGCCCCACCTCTTGGGAAAATGGTCTGATTAGAGAACATAAATTTCAGCAAGGAGGCACTGCCCACCGCGGCCGCTCAGGGCCCCACGCTGGTGGGAGCTCCGTCTCAGCGGGTACTTCTGCGACCACCAGGGTGGGGGGAGGGGCACGCGGCCAGCCTTAAGTTGGCTCTTAAAACTTCACGTGTGTGGGGGCGCCTGGGTGGCTCAGTCGGTTGAGCGTCCGACTTCGGCTCTGGTCATGATCTCGCGGTTCGTGGGTTTGAGGCCCGCGTCGGGCTCTGTGCTGACAGCTCGGAGCCTGGAGCCCGCTTCCAGATTCCGTGTCTCCCTCTCTCTCTGCCCCTCCCCTGCTCGCGCTCTGTCTCTGTCTCTCTCAAAAACAAATAACATTAAAAAAAAAAAAAACCTTCATGTGTGTGACATATGTCACTTCTGCCCAAGTCGAGTCACATGATCATGCGACTTGAGAGGGGGTAGGGAGGTGCCGACTTACCAGGGGCCCACAGGAGGGGCGAACCTGAGTATTTGTGGGTGGCTTTAATTTTGGCAAGGTGCCACGTACTCGAAAGCACTTGCTATTTGCCCCCAGACAAATGGGAAGGTTTCCCCTCATCCAGCAGCTTGTCCGTATCCTAACGTGACACACCGGGGACCCAAACTGACGCCCGCGTGCGGCTTGCTAGTTACTGCCGGCGGAATCAAGAAGTGTCACCTGGTTCCCGCCGGTTCCCGGTGACTGTGGGTGGCTTTGGGAATTGTGGGAAGGGTTGGGTCTGGGGCTCATAGAGGAGGAGAGCTGTGCTTGATTAGTCATGTCTGGCTCGGGAGCAGAAAGTGGGGTAGCGGAAGTGGCCGCCAGGCCTTTGTCATCCTTGACCAGCTGTGTCCCCCAGGGGGCTTGGCAGGAGCCGCCGCAGGGGTCGGCCCGTAGACACCCGCGGGAGGACGGCTCCCGCCTCCCCTCCGCCCAGGGTGCGTTGCCGAGCCGGCCCAGGCTTCTACAGGCTCCCCCTATGTCTGCGAAGTCCCAGAGCCAAGCGCCTGTCTCCAGCGGCTCAAGCCAGCGTGGCCTCTTGGTCCTTCTTCGGCTGTACCGGGGAGCACATTTTTCTAGAGCCCCAGAGAGAGAGCCGTTTTCTGAGTCTCCGCAGGCCATCCAGAGAGGCTATTAAGCAGCTTGCCCTGCCAGTTCTTTCCAAAAATACCCAGTCCTGTTTTTGAAAATGGAGGATTATATAATTCTCAAACTGGCCCCACCCATTTCCACTCTTGCATAGATGCCATGGCCGTCCCCGTGCGGTTAGGAGCAGCGGTGGAGAGACGCAGGGTTTGACGTTGGCCGCCTCACACGCCGGGGAGCGGATCCCGTCTGCGGGGGGCTTGGGCCGCGTTTGGGCCGATGGTCACTCTCAGGGGTGCTCCCGGATGCCTTGCTGGGTCCAGCTCGCTTGTTGCTTTGTTCAGGAGGCCGGTGGCTGTGCTGCGAAAATCGCTTTTCCTCGGGTTTCTCTGCCCCCCCTGTTTGTGTGTTGGCCACGACAGGCTGTGCCCTGGAGCGAGGGCGCGGGCGCGGGCACGAGGGCCCCCGGGGCACGTCCTGTACTCCCCTCCTCACTCTCTGTAGCTCTCAGGACGGGAAGGTGGGGGCGTTGATCACTTAAATGGCGGGCAAGGACATTTTACCATTTTGAGGGGAGAGAAGGATGTTCTCTTACGCGGGGGAGGGGAGGGGAGCGGGGCCGCGTTCATTGAGCGCTTACTATGTATCAGGCCCGCACGCCACACTGTGCCTTATTTCATGGGTCCTCGCAGCGAACCTCAAGATGTGGGTTTTGATAACCCGATTTTGTGGTTGGGGAAACGGAGTCTCCATCAAGTGGAAAGACTTGCTCACTCGGCCCCATTAGGTCAGGGTCGGGACTCAGAGGCACGTGTGAAAGCTCTAGGCCTCTGCGGGGGGCCCGAGGATGGGAGTGGGGGTGCCCGGACTGCCCAGCGTGACGGGGCGGTGTTCGCCCTTCACCCCTGTGCAAAGTCACAGCTCCCGCTCTGGACCTTCCCGAATCCTGAGGAGCTGTGCGAAACCATGCCACCTTTTGTTCTGTGTGTATGTGCGTGCGTGTGTGTTGTGTGTCTTCTCCCTGATTGGTTTTCCTTTGTTTAATCTGGAATTCTCTCGGGCACTGGTATTCCGTGGTAGCCTTGCTACCCAGGCAGGTCAGAGGAACGTGGGCAGCCTGTTCTGTATAAATACCGTGAGTCACATGTATCCCCAACTGCCAAGAACATCCAGGCAGGACCCAAGTCTTCCTCCCTTGGGCCGGCATACATTTCCCGAGGACTGGGGACAGTGCGTCCTTTGTCCTCACAGATTCTCCTGCTCTTCTGGGGTCTTGGGGACCTGGTTGTCGACACATCCAGTCCTTTCTTCTCAGCCTCCCGAGCCACGGGGCTGATCACCAGATGCGGGGAGGGTGGTGGCCCTCAGCAAGGGGGTTGCAAGCTGTGTGGCCCTGAACATCTCCCTGAACTTTCTGAGCCTCCGTCTCCTCGTCTGTGAAATGGGGTGATAAGAATTGCTAAAGGTGCAGGGTATAGAAGCTGGTGGGTCTGGATTTGACCCCGGGGCGTGAAGACCAGGTAACTTGGGGCAAATCTTTCCCACTGGTTTGCAAACCCAGTGTTCTCCCCCATAAAATGGAGATTATAATAGCACCTAAGGCACTGGGTTGCTGCGCACAGTCAACGAATTAAGACATGGCCACGCTTAGGGCAACTGTAGGCACCGAATAAGCCCATCTGACAATGGGGTTCAGGATGCAGTAGGGTGCTTCAAAAGTAGCCAACTTTGGGCTTCGTTGCAACAATGGAAAGCCTTCCAGAAGGCAGCAGTTAGAAAGGGACTGCTCAAACCAGCGTTCCATTCGGCCAACGTGTACTGACCGTCTCCCGCGCCCCAGGCTCCGTGCTCGTTGCTCAGACTTTAGGGGTGGACCTCGCCCCTCCCTGGCCCCTTGGGATGCGCCACCCCACGGGGAGACCGCCACCGACTGCGTGGTGGAGGGCGGAACGGAGGCGGCTTGGAGTCTCGCGGGGCGTGGGGCGTGGGAGAACATATCCTCCCGGCTTGTTGTATTCAGAAAGTTTAATTTCTACGTTGTTCACGATGGTTTTGTCTAGTGGTGCTGGGAGTGACCGGGCAGGTGAGCAGAGGCCGGGCTGTAAAGGGTCACGCTCAGGAGTTCCGGCCCAGAGGCGACTCAGAGCCATGGAGAGAGCGTGAGCAGGAGGCAGGCGTGGGTACATTTGGATTTGGGCAAGATGGCCCTGGCAGCCACGCGGGTTGGGTGGGAGAAGGCAGATCAGGGCAGGGAGACCAGCTCGGAGGCTTTTTCCCTCAACCAGAAGAAAAGAACGGTGACCCAGTGACGGGGACAGATTCTAGAGGTCTAGAAGAGGTGGTGGACAGGGCTACTGGGAGAGGACAGGGCTGCTGCTCAATCAGGGTGTGAGATGGGGAAGTGAGCAGGGGTGAGGGTGAGGGCTCTGGTAGGGGAGAGGACCACTTACTTCCTCCCGGGTCTCCTTCCTTGCCAGGGCGCTCCCTCTCAGGGGCTACCTTTGACGTGCCCAGCGTCACGGAACAGACCTGGGGCCGAGGGAGGGGGAGCGAACTCAAGGCTCCGTTCTGGGCACATCCCAGAAGGGGGTCTCTGAAGTCCCCATGTGGGCCTTTCTGCCTCACCTTGGGGCTGGAAGGCAGGCAAGTCAGGGGCTCTGGGAAGCTCTCGGGTTTCCGAGAGCCACCGTGTGGGAAGACGGCCATTGGCCATTGGGCACAAGAAGGGTGATGTGGACGGTTTCCTTTTCCTCCTGGTTGGGCAGCTGGAGGCTCTGGTCCGCCGGCTGGATTGTGTTTCATCCCCAAGTTGAGAATAAATGAAGGCGTGCCGACTCGTGCAGACCTTACCTGTGTCTGACAGCTGGTGGATCCGGTCGAGCCTAAAGAAGCATCCTGTTGCTCTGACAGATGCCCCCAGACAAGGCCGAGAAGCTGACCCTCCTTGTGCACAGCTGCCCTCACTGGTGTCGTGTTCCCCACCAGCCTCGGGGCTGAGCCCGGGGCCTGGCTCCCCCCAGGCGCTCAAAGCACGGTCCTGGCCGAGTGCGCGGTCGTCCTTGGGGCCGCCACGTCTGAGACCTTGCAGGAAGTTGAGGGAGGTTGATGTTTGCAATGACCTCACGGTGTTTTGACGGCCCGCTCTAGCGTGTGGTCACAGCCCCGTCCCTTTCCAAGCCAAACCCAGCCTGTGCCAGGCATCAGGTCTCCGAAACCGGGGCCAAGGTCCCCTGGGTGTGGCACCACAAGGCTCCCTGTCAGTGCCCGTCGACTGGTTCTCGCGGGGACTCTGTTTGCACGAGCCCTTGTCCCCACCTTGATCGTCCACAGGAAGGACGCAAGAGATTGTGGCCAAGCCCGGAGCCGAGAGCTCTGACCTGACGTTAGCAGGGTCGGCGCTGTGCTTAAAGCAGCCACTTGCCCCGTAATGACGGCCGGTGCGGGGGCTCGGTCCTTGCAGGAGCAGGCGGCACCATTTGGCTAATGGTCTGGGCTTATTTCCTCCCGTCTTGTTGTTTGTGGCACAAAATGAGGACATTTCCAGTTGGAGAGGATCCCTCCCCCTGACAGGATGCCGTGTGGTTTCTGCGCCTTCGTCGGCTTCCATCAGCTTCCACCCAGGGCACCTCGCTGGCGGGGCGGCCTCCAAACAGATGGTCGGGCATCAGAGCCAAGTTCGGGAAACTGTCGCACCCGGTGGGGGGGGGGGGGGACCATGGCACCGGGAGTCGGGGGCCAGCATCCGTGTTGGCTGTGCCACTGAGTAACTGTGTGATCCCAAGAAAATCGCTTGCTCTCTGGGCTCCTCGCACGGAGGCCTCCTGCCGCGGCCCCTTCGGGACTTCTCGGGCCAAGAGGCCTCTCCCTGCCACGGGCCCTGGAGATTCGGTGCCCTCTCCTCCCCGTGACCTCACACACCCACGCCACCGCCGGGGGTCCCCTGGACGCAGACGTGGGGAGGCTCCACTCTGCCAGCTGAGCTCTTACCGGCTGAGCCCCGTCCAGCAAATCTTAGCTTCGTCATTTCTGAGAGGGACGGGGGGGGGGAGGGGTCAGAATGTTCCGTGAGCGGTCTATTTGGGCTGAGGTCCAGATGAGGGGGCCTCCCAGGGGCGAAACGGGGACAATGAACGGACCCTTCTTCAGCGTCCGCCGTGTGCACGCCCGGCCGGCCAGGTGTGGGAGTTCCCACACGTGCCCCCCGCCACCAGCCGTGTCCCGATCTCACAGGCGGGACCTGCGCCGTTGGCGAGGGCCAGGGCTGGGACGCGGCCCCCGGGGTGCAGGCCCCGGGATTTTGAGGCGGCTCGCCACCAGGGAGGGGCCCGGCGGACGTGACGGGGACATGGCGGGCCCGAAGCTCCCTGGCGCCGGAGGCCTTTCTCGAGGCCTGGGACGGCGGTTCGGTCTTGTTCATCACTCGGGGGAGCAGGGCGGTGACGGCACACGCGGGGTCCCTGGGAAAGGACGCGGTGTTTGCTTAGTGATACCTGCCAGGCGCTGGAGCCAGGGAGCCAGGGGTGTTTGCCTCGCCTTTGGCTCACCCCGCCCTGTTCCCAGCTCTGGCTCACCCCCCCCCTCCCCCCCCCGCCAGAACCTTCTTCCTCTGCTGTCGGTTCCCCCACTCCTGGCCTCTGCAGGCACCCGGCCTTCTCTTGTCCACGCCTCAGGCTCTCACCTTCTAGGCTCGCGGTTGGGACTGCCACCGGGTGAGTCGCCCCTGTCAGAGTCTCAGCTGGCATTCCTGCAGTCCTCAGGTCTCCTCCTGGGACCCGAGCGGACATCCCCCAGCATCCTCTGCTGCGGACGGAGCTTTTGCGTCCCCGGCCACCGCGCCACGACCTGGCGCCGCGGGGAACTTCTGGCCTCTGTTTCTGTGGGGGGTGGGGGGGCTGTCTGCACCAGCCTCCCCCCCCGCCACCCTGTTCTGACGTCAGCCGCCTCGCCTAGACTGGCAGGCCCCCCCATCCTGCCCCGTCCTCCTGGCTTGTGTTTCACCGAGACCTTGACCATTTCTACTTGGGACGGACTCACTGCCTTTGACCTTCCCTTCTTCTGGGGGAAGGTGGGACCTCACGTGCCCCCTTCCTGTGTGGGAAGCAGACCATTAGGGCGTAGATTCGGTCAGCCCGCTTTCTCTGGCTCGAAAGGTGAAAAGTGACCTCCCTGGGCCAATAGAAGAAGGTCGGTCCTACCTATAGGCCCAGGTTTCATCACTTAGAGTTGGGATGAATGACGTTCTAGAGCATTCTCCAACTAGCTGTTACCAGAGAGCCTGAGTAAAGTGGATCCTTTGAGCTCCATTTGGGTTTGTGTGTTTTCCCCACCAGCCAGAGGAGGAGGCAGGAGGGGGAAGCAGCACCCCCACATCACCCACGTAGCTCCTCTTACGGGCCGTCGTCGCAAACCCGCGGTACAGGTTTTGGCGGCCTCGGGGTCCCCACGTAGCGATGAAGACAGTTCCTGAGTGCCTCCCGCGTGCCAGGTGGGCGCCGTATCCCTGTGCCGTGCGTGTGCACGAGTGTGGACCCGTGCGCACACGTGTGTGCATCCGTGCGCGCGCGCGTGGTATCTTTGGCTAACGCTCACAACAAACCTGTGGCGGCATCGAGGGAACCGAGGCTCGGTGGGGGGCGGTGGGGGGGGGGTGACCGGTGCGAGTGACGACACAGGCCGGGAACTACCTGGCTGAATGCGTGAAAAGCCTCACCCCGAGGCCCCAGCCTCCCCCCCACCCTCCGCGGAGCATGCATTATTTTCTCTTCTTATTCTTGGAAATGTTCATAAGAATTTCCAGGACAGGGCTGGGCCGGGACGGCCTCTGTCTGACCCGCTATTTCAGCCCCAAGTGCTGAGAGCCCCAGCCAAGCCTCAGCACAAATGGCCCGGGTGAGGCGGTGTGGCAGGACAGACGGGAGACCCCTGGGCTTTCGGGACGCTTCCCTTTTCCCCAGTTAGGGGCCTGCGGGCAGCCCCCCACCCACGAAGCCGCGCTCCCACCGTCCCGACCACCGCAGGCTGCCTGACGTACGTGTGGGCCCCTTAGGGTCCCGGCAGCTGGAACCTTTCGCGACGAAAGGAAAGACCGCCTCCCGGCCTTCCTCCCGCATGCATGACACGCACAGACCCGCCTCCCAGGCTCCCTCCGGCAACTGTGTGAGCCACTGCTTGGGAGCCTCACCGTCCTTCCTTGTCCCCAGGGCACCCGCCCTCCGCCGTCATTCACCTGTAGTGGCCCCGGCGCTTCTGGGAGTCAGGCTGCCGGGGGCACAGGAAGGGAATTTTAAAGAATGTCTCTTCCTGCCTGCAAGACCGTGGATTTTACAGGATAGTACGTTTTCTCCAGATGCTGCACGTTGGCATCATCCACAGAACGCATTTGCTGGCCAGTTACCGGTGGGGCACTCGGCCTCTCTCTGGGGCTGTGTCATCCTGAGTGGCCCTGGATGCTGCCTTTTTTAGCAGAGGGACACTTGAGCGTGACCTGGGACTACTGCGAATGTCCCCTCACACTTGATGGTGAAAGTGATACCATCACAGGGCCGCCCCAGTGGTGGTGCTGTCCCTTGACCTGAGGCAGTGATGAGCTCAATTCTCTGTAGCTGGGGTGAGAGAGAGAGAGAGAGAGAGAAAGAGGGAGAGAGAGGGAGAGAGGCGGAGACACAGAGAATGTGACCATCACCACGGGCGTGAGGTGGAAGAAAAAAAACCCGGGCCTATAAACACAGACCACACTACAGCCAGACAAGTTTCAGCCCAAAGACCGTGATCCGAGAAGAACTTCAAAAAAACAGTCCCCAGAAAAATGCCACGGAGATAGTCAAACGTAGTGTGATAGGAGCTGAGACTTGGAGGAATTCTGGCAGGGCACGGCGGAGGAGGCTCGTGGGAACTCTGCCTCCGTCCCCCCCGGAACTGCTGAACCTCTCAGCTGGGAAGTTAATTTGCTGTCCGTTTACCGTGTGGCATTTCCCCAATAAATCTGAATCGTCCCCTTCCCTTCTTCCCCGTCTCTAGAAGGCTGCAACAGAGATCTACCACTAGATAGGATAGAGAGAGAGAGAGATAAATCTGTCAGAATCCCAAATAGATAGGTCCCGATGGGATGCTGTTTGTCAGGTGCACAGGAAACAGGCATTTCCTGAGGATTTCTTAAAAAAAGAATTTCACACGGTGCCGGGGTGGCTCAGTCGGTTAAATGTCCGACTTCGGCTCAGGTCGTGATCTCACGGTCCGTGGGTTCGAGCCCCGCGTCGGGCTCTATGCTGACAGCTGGGAGCCTGGAACCTGCTTCGGATTCTGTGTCTCCCTCTCTCTCTCTCTGCCTCTCCCCCGCTCACGCTCTGCCTCTGTCTCTCAAAAATAAATAAACATTTAAAAAAAAAAAAGAATTTCGTGCAAAGGAAAGCACGTTGGTTTGCCCGAAGACGTCTTCAGAACACCAAGTACCGGAATCCGGAAGGAAGAGGTCTGGTCCAACTATCGAATTGTCCAGACTAAGCAAGGCTGTAAACGATTTGAATAATTTGATCACTGAGCTTGATGCGAACGGCGTGTGTCGGACCCTGGACCTTGCTTGCCCTTTCATGGACTCCTGTGACCAGCCACCTGTAACGTGACTGTCCTCTCGTGGGGGTGAACGTTTCTCCGGAAATGGGAACACAGTCTCCCTCGCCTATTTATGGATTTCGCGCGTGGGGTGTTCTGGAGCAAGGCCTAGTAGAATGAGACCCGCTCAGAAAAGCAGAAGTGGCTTTGGGATGACTCTTCACCTCCTGTGCCACAGGTCCCGTGATTACAGAGGGGTCTCCGGAGGGGTCTCCCCTGGCGTGGTCTTTGGGGGAGCTGCACGGCACAGCAGAAGGGCGGGGTGTGTGCGTGCACACGCGTGTGCGATCGCACGCGTCCTCCCCGTGGGTACCCAGGCTCCGGAGGTTCTGGCTGCTTCTGCACAGCAGACCCTTTGCATCACAGCCCTGCGTGGGCCCGGGGTCCTGGGCTGGCCTGGCGGCCGCTGACTCTTACGGCCGCCTGTGGCTCGCGTTGGTCACCGCTCCTGTTCGTCATTCACCCAACACTCGGTGACTCAGTTTCCTTCACACCCATCTGTCGGCAACAGATCGCAGCCCGGCTTTCTGCAGCCGTTACGGCGATCGCTGGCCAGCGCCAGCCCATAACGCACGGTTGCGCCTGTACCTGGGGCTTTTGGTCTCTTGCAGTGTCAGACTGAGCCCAGGAGGGAGTAAGAGGACGTCCTGATGAGGACGTCCCAGAGGTGTCCCTCTGGCTCTGGAGCTGTGATTTCTCTGACTCCCCGTTCTGCTGGTGGCTAAGGCCAGTCCGGGGGGCCCTGGAACCTGCTGGGGCCAGTCACTGTGCCCTCCCTGCCACCAGGGCGGTGTGGGCAGGGACGGGGTGCTGCCGAGTGGCCTTAGGGATGGATATCTTTATTTTATTTTATGTTTAGTCCTCTCTACACCCAACGCGGGGCTCGAACTCACGACCCGGAGATCGAGAGCCTCACACTCTACCGAGGGAGCCCGCCAGGCGCCCCGGGGACGAGTGCCTTCCGTTTCTCGCAGGACAGTCCCTGCGTTTGATTTCTTCCATCCCGTGAGCCCTTTGGAAGCTGCGTTGACTGGCAACAAAATCGCCTTTACGTTTGGGCCGTCACGTAACCGGGACCCTCTGGGCTGGGCGATGTCACGGGACGGTGAGCTGTGTGGAGGTGGGTGACGTGGCTCCCGCCCTGGTTCCGCTGCCTGCCGGCGGTGTGGCTGGGCGTGTCTGTAGTCCTCCCTGAGGCTCGGTTTCCCCTTCTGTAGAATGGGGCACTAGCCACGAGGTGGACCCAGACCTGGCCCCTCCCGGCGTTCGTGTCTAGGCGGAAGTCCATCCAGAAGCAGTTACAACACGGGGGTCGCGGAGATGACGCAGGGTGAGGTGTGAGGACCCCTGGTCTAGGGGACGGCGGCCCCCCAGCTCCCAGCCCAGGCGAATGGGAGATGTGGGGAGCAGGTGGCCTGGGGAGGGCTCTGTGTGTTTGGCCCGGGAGGAGGAGGAAGGAGCCTTGCGTGAGGGTTGCAGCTTCAGGCAAGGTCGTGAAGGACACGATGGAGCTCGAGGAGGGCGTGCGGAGAGGTTCAGAAGGAGCACGGGGGCAGCGGGGGGCAGGAGGGGACAGAAAGCCTGCGAGGCCGCCCTTTGGGAAATGTCCCCAGGTGGCGCCGAATGAAGTGTGGCGGGCCCAGCGGGCCATGCCATTTCCCAGCGCTCCAGCCCCCGGTGTCCTGCGGGGCACAGGAGCCTGGGTTCGGGCTTAGCTGGGGGGGTGGGGTGGGGGTGGCAGGCCTGTGGGGCGTGTGGACTCAGGATCTCGGGGGCGAGGCAGCGGTGGCCCGGACAGAGTGTGCCTCCTCCAGGGCCGAGCGGCAGGCAGTGGGGAGGGAGAGACGGGCCTCTCTGCGCCGGGGTCCCAGGTGGAGACCAGGGTGGAGGACACCCGCGATTCCGAAGCCCAGCGGGGGTATCTGGGCTCCCCGAGCCCCCCGGTTCTCTGTCTCTTTACAGAGACCCGCAGCTCTGGACGCAAGAGGGCTTCGCGGTAGGAACGCATGACGGCGGGGGTCGGGTGGCCCCGGGCCGACCCCGGGTTGCGGCCTGTCGTCCCTCCTCTCGGAGGGGCTCAGGTGCAGCTGTGGCCACGGGGCTCTTTGAAGCGCGGGGGGCCACATTCCTTCCCCCGCCTCTCCCGGCCCCTCGGAAAGGTGGATTTGGAAGTGGGGTGACGGCGAGGGCCAGACAGGGATAGAAAGAACCTGTCGCCAACACTTCCCATCCGTGGCCATCCACACGGCTCCTGTTTTAAGCGTCACCTGCTCTGGCCCAAAGGCCAGGAATGCGTTTGCCGAGGCGGGTGCACATGCCTGGCATATACCGTGTGCCGTGAGCTCGGCCAGGGGGCCTGCTTCTGCTTTGCAAAACCGGGTTCAGAAACCTTGCCCTTCCCATTTTTAGCAACGACTTCCACGGGCGTGAAGTTATATTATTACAGTCGTGGTCACGAGTAATTCACTCTTTGATCTACGCTGCCCGTAAGTTACCATGTCAGACCCTACGGGTTTCTGAAGCGTCAGTTTAAAATAAACCGTGTGGTGTGTGTGTGTGTGTGTGTGTGTGTCTTCTTACGGTCATGAAGTGTTATTTTTCAAAATAGGGATCTGTTTCCATTTTCGAAGATTATATGTCTTGGACCAAAAAATGTTTTGAATCTTTATTGGAGAGAGCGAGAGAGAGAGAGAGAAAGAGAGAGAGATCGTCCGAGGGGGAGGGGCTGAGAGAGGAAGAGAGAGGGAGAGAGATTGTGAGCAGGGGAGGGGCTGAGAGAGAGAGACAGGTGTAGCAAGCTTTGCTGGCCGGGCATTCAGTGGGGTTAGCAATTCAGCTCCACCCCTGCCCTGGCCCTCCCTTCCCCCACCAAGTCTCTTCCTGTGCTCTTGTGAAGCTACCCTAAGTCACCCCGAGTCGCCATGCCTTCCCTCCTGCTGTCCCTCTGCCTGGAACGTCCCTGCCACAGGTGACTCCCTAGTAAAATTCTATCCATAAGTAGGGCCCAGACCAAGCAATTCCTTGAGCACCTGCAGCTTTTGGGGGACGCATCACATTTTCCTCTGGGTCCCTCCGCATTCTTGTCACGCCATCCATCCTTTGTTTCCGGTAATGTTCCAGCCGGCCCCCTCCAGTAGAGCATGGGGTGGGTCCATGTTGGCCAACATTCACCCATTCATTCATTCATTCATTCATTCACCAGTCACATCCTGAGGTCCTCCTAGATGCCAGCCCCATGCTGGGCTCCCGGACTGCAGACACGCTGCCCTCCAAGGGCTCATAAAGACACAAAGACGACCCTAGTCCCTGTGGCACGCCTGGTGATACGGTGGGCACAGAAGAGGCATAGTGACAGCTGGACCGGGGTGGGCAGCGTCGGGGAAGTCTTCGTGGAGCACCCGTGCAGAGTCTCGAAGAACAGGCAGGAATTTCTAGGCAGAAAAGGGGGTCGCTGCCTCCACCGGAGCCTCGCCCACACACAGACGGGGTGGGAGCTCGATCACTACTTGCTCAGTCGTGACATCATGATGTCCTGCGCCCGAGTGATACTCAGTGCCCTTCGCGGCCACCTCACCCTCCAGGGGCAGCCAGTCCGTGCTTCTCTGGCCCTTAGATGTGTCCAGTTTGTCTGGAGCATGTGGGATCCACCAGCCTGTCTTCGGGTGGTCTGAATCTGCAAAGTGTCTACACGGCCTGGAAACAGATGATATTATTTTATTGTTTATGGATTGGAGATGTCCATGAAGCGCATGCTCACCGGTGTCTCCAGGATTGTGGGCACCCTGGATCTCTTTAGGGTCTCCCGTCCTTCCTCAGGGACCTTGAGGCGTGTGCTGCACCCGTCACCATGTTTCTCGTGTCACCGTCTCTTCTTCTCTGCCTCCCTGTTGGCCACGGCTTGTCTAGACAGATCAGAGCCTTGCCCCATCTAGAACTATGGAGCTGTTTTAAGATAAATAAATAAATAAATAAATAATCAATCAATCAATCATCATAAATTTAGGCGAAAATGGAAATATCTACATTTTTTTAAGTGTCCTTTTAAAATGTTAACTCCCTTTGTTGCTTGGGAAACGTCAAAACGGGTAACTTGGTTTGCTCGTCAAAAGAGGCTCAGGCTTGATATATTTAGAGGGGAGGGGGAAGTGATTTTTCGTATTAAGCGTTTCTCTATTTTTCTTTTTCAACCAAAAAGAGCTTGGAAAATGTCTCCGCCCTCTCCGCTGCCAGTGTGTTTTCCTGGCCCCACAGCGCCCGACAGCTTCTGTCTCCCAAACCGAAGGGTTAAATACGCTGAGCTTTGCTCGGCTTCAACTTCTGCTTCTCTGAGAGAGAAAGGGCCTCTTTTGGGGGCTGGTGTCGGTGGTGGGGAGCCCAGGCCGTGCTCCGTGTTCCAGGTGGGGAGCAGGGAAAGGCCTTTCTCCGGGGGAAATTGAGGCAGCGACTTCAAAAACAGTTGCCTCTGACAACCGCTCGCCGTCTCGCCGATTCTGTCCCTTTTTCGTCCACGTCCACCAAGAGCATGAGCGAACGTGGCAGAATTTTCTGGCAGCTTTATGAAGGGAGATGTGATGGCACACTCCATAAAAAAATATGGCGTCCTCAAACGTGTCCGGGTGCCATACTTCCCGTGTCCTCAGTGTCCAGCCCTGCCAGACCCTCTCTCTTCCCTTCCCCCTCCCCCGGATATTCTCCCAGCCACTCTCCTTCCCGTCTCCCCGTCAAACCCAAAGGCCTCCCCGCCGTGTCAGGCAGAGAAATTCGGTCTGGTGTCGGCTTCCATGCCCAGATTCTCATTTTCCAGCCAACAGGGTTTTCAGCAAAGGGCTGTTGCCATGACCGTGGCAGTAGAAAGTTCTAAGTAGTATTTTTATAACAAGCCGGAATAACGGGATGCCGTGGCCCGGGGAAGAGGATGGCTTTACCAGATTCCGTGAGCGACAGGCAGACGGACGGATGTGCAGGTGGAACGCACGGAGAGGGGCGGGAAGGGTGTAGACGGCGAGTCGTACGGTGCAGGATCAGGTAAGCAGGGGGTCCCCCGGGCGGCCGCAGAAGAGGCGTCGAGAATGGCAAGACCCACAGCACAGCAGCAATTCTGCCCGCGGCCTGGGACAGAACACCTCGCGGACACCAGCCTCGCGGTGCCCCCGGGAGGCGGCCGGAGCCAAGGACGCTAAGGGTTGCCGGGGGTCACGCAGCCAGAACCCGGATCGCAGGCCAGCGCTCCCGTCACGGTGGGGGCCTCTGCACCCGCCACTGGCTTCCCGCGGCTCTCGCGCCAGATACTTTCCGATCACGTTTTCCTCCTTCTCCATCTGCCTTCCGCCGGGAGGAAATGCCTAGATATTTCAGAGCATCTAAACCAAGCATTCTTGCATTTATTTTGGGACCTCGTTTCAGCGTCCGTTTCGTGTCACTCAAGATGCCGGCGGGCGGGAGCGAAGTCGCCCCAGCTGAGCTCGCGGTCCAGACGCGGGGCTGTCGGCGGGACCCCACTGCCCCGGGGTCCACCTTGCACCGGGAACACTTGCCCCGTGCAGACCGCGGTCTCTCCGCGCCCTTCCCTGGGCTCTCCAGCCGGATCCGGGCGTGGCTGCCATCCTGCCCCCTCCCGCTGGCCCAGCGAGTCGAGTCTCTGTGCGGAGGCAGCCCCAGCTTGCTGCTCGGCTGGCCCCGCCCCAGACGGTCTGCCGGTCCCAGCCCTGCCTTCGTTCAAGGCCAGGTGCACGCCACCTGCCTCGGGCCCAGGTATGGTTGGTTGAATGACTTTCCTGGGCACATCGTCTGGTTCCTGTAAATGGTGCCTTTCTCTGTGATTCTCACTCACCTCACTGGTCGGGAGGGCCTTCAGGGCAGCATCCCCATGTGACTTTTCCACGTGGTCCTGGGACGCGTCCCCAAAGCCCTCTGTTCGGTGGTGACTAGGATTCACACCGCTCTTGAAAATTCAGAGTGCTTCTGCATGTGTCTTTGGATGTGAGGTGGGGATTCCCATTACACTGAGGCTCACCAGGGTTGGACAACTCCCGTTCCGAGGTAGGCAGGGGCTGGGTGATGTGGGTCCTGGGCCTGGTGCCTTTGCCTCCCGGGTCCTCACTGTTACCCTGCCGGGGTCACGCCGTGAGCACTATCCTACGGCTCAGGAAACAGAGCCACAAAAGGAGGGAAGCGACGGGGCCGGCTTCACACAGCCGGGAAGGGCGGGGTCCGAATCTCTCTCCTCCTTCCAGGGGCCCCCCCAGGCCATCGGGGAAGAGGAGATGGTAAACACCCAATTCTGGTAGAAGGTGGACGGTGGAGAGGGGCATCCCAAGCTCAGAGGCCGGCTCCCAGAGGGCCTCAGTGACGGACGTTCCCGAGGGGCCCGGAAGGGCGCCCGCGTGGGCTCTGGGAACGTGACCGAGGGGAGGGCAGGGCGGCCGCGTAGGAGTGGAGACGACCCATCCGCTTACGCTCCACTGAGTCGGGGGGTCGGGAGGGTGCCTCGCAGGGGCTGCAGAGCTGGGGGTGCCGGGGTCCGGGCCAGACGCTGCCCGGCCCGACGTCCGCGTCCTCCCCAGGCCGCCTCCGGGACCGCGGCAGGGCAGTCTGTTTCAAATATTTGAGTTTTCTGGAAGCTCCCAGAAGCTGGAATGAAGGATTGCCAGGTGGTTCTGACATGGCCTGCCTCTGGCAACGTGCCCTGGGCAGGGGCAGGGGGAGGGGGGCGAACAGGCCGCAGCATCGGGGAGCCGCGCGGGCCACACTGCCGGGATTGTTGGGGGCGCAGGAGGCGGCCGGGCCCTGTTTGCCCAGGTGCCCCGGGCCAGGCCAGGCCGCGGTGTGGGGGCCGGAGAGGGAGCCCTGGGGGACCAGGCCGGGAAGCCAGAGGTGTTTCATGTTACATCAGAAACAGCAGCAGGCTTCCCGGAGGGCACTGAGTCTGGTGGTCAAGGGCCGGGCAGGCGTGAGTCCGCCCGGGTCCCCGCTGTGTGGCCATCACGCTGACAAAGCAGCTCTCTGTCCTCGCCGGCCACGAGGGGAGGAAGACAGCTTCTGGAAACATTCCGGCGGCTCTCCCAGAGCGTGGGGCCGGGACCGGGGGCGGGGGGGGGGGGGGGGGGGGACTTAAGACTCCCCTCCCTTCTCCTCCTGCCCCGGGGAGACGGCACCCAGCGCAAGGGGCAGCCGCGTCTCAGCTGACGGGTGCCATGTGGGAATTGTGACCTGGCCCAGGGGGGCGGGGGGAGGGTAGACGATTTTCCAGCAACGCTGGAATCCCAGATATTCGTGGGAAATTTCTCAATTTTTGAACTACTTAAAACTGCTTTGTCGGCCAGACGTGGTTTCTAGGCTGCAGATTTGCAACCTCTGCTCTCGGCCTTCAGAATCCGAGCGACCCCCAAGCAAAGGGCCCCCGTGCCAGTGGTGGGGTGGAGGTGGGGTGGAGACAAGGTTCCAGGAGGGGCCCCGACGTTCACAGGCAGGAAGGGCATGACTCCCTCCTGTTCCCCAAAAAGGGCAGGAACCGCCTCTCGTCCCCATGCTTCTCATGTACCACCTTGGCGCGGATGTACCGGCAGGAGGAGCGGGTCTGAGTTCCAGAACCGGACCCCATTTCCGTCTCAGGCACGTCTGTGCCCCCTGCACCCGGCCTGGCCTTACTCAGCTCCTTGAGCTCAGGAGGTCTGCCCTTCCCCGCCCCTCCCCTTCCCCATCCTCCGCTTGCTCCCTCACAGGCCCTGGGGGATCACCAGAGCCCTCTTTCTGGAAGGTTCTGGCCAGTGTTGGTTGGGCAGGGAGGCTGGTGGCTGGCCAATCGGAGCAGCTGACCATATTGGTGGGAATTAAACGCAAGCCTTAGGATCGGACAGACCTTGGTTCAACTCACAGCTCCCTCCCTCAGGAGCTGCGTGACCTTGAGACAGCTCGGCAGTCTTCCCAAGACTGTCCTCATCTGTACAATGGGTACAGCCGTTCCTCCCCGGAGGAGGTTAAACCCTGGGCTGCCTACCGACACGGTGCCTGGCGTAGAGTACAGCTAATCAATAGCTCTCACTGAGCCCTGATTCCCTTTTTTTTTTTTTCCTTAATGTTCATTTATTTTGGAGAGAAAGAGAGATAGACCATGAGCGAAGAGGGGTAGAGAGAGAGAGAGGGAGACACAGAATCCGAAGCAGCTCCAGGCTCCGAGCCGTCAGCCCAGAGCCCGACGCGGGGCTCGGACCCACGAACCGCGAGATCACGACCCGAGCTGAGGTCGGACGCTCAGCCGACTGAGCCCCCCAGGCACCCCCCCGACTCCTGATTTGCATTTCTCACAGAAGATGTCATGCCAGGGCCTCAACAGCCAACTTAGCAGCACCCGCTTGGAACAGAAGCGAGCTGGGCTCCATCCGTACCTGCTTTCAAGATGCATTTGTGTTTCCCTTTTAATAAAACCGTGGTGGATTCACAGGTGATGAATTCCATGGGCCTCTCACGCCCTGTCCTTCCACTCGGCCTCCCTCCTGCTGCCAGGACCTTTAGTCTGGTCTCCTGCGTTCGCTGATTCATCAGTCAGCAAACATTTACCGAGCAGCAAGGCTCGCTCCGCGCTCTCGAGGCGCTGACGGCCGGCGAGGGTGGCAGATAGCGGCCAGGGGTAGGGGTGAAGGGAAGCCTGTGGTGCTGGGGGGGGGAGGGGCAGGGCAGGTGAGCCGGGGTGAGGCCTGAGAGAGGCCGGGGGTGTGGAGACAGGAACCCGTGGATCCACGAGAACTGCAGGGCGAGGGCGGGAAGAACCGTCAGGGGTGCGGGACTGGGAGGGGCCAGGAGGAGCCCCCAGGTCCCGTGCGGGCGATGGGGCGGACGCCACGAGCTGGGAGTGAGCGCTGAGAAGCCTGGCTGGCGACGGGTGGCAAGTTAGACTGCGCGAAACGACCTTGGAGACGTTGGCCGGGCATTAGGTGGAGCTGTCCCGTGAGTGAGAACAGCGAGCCTACCGTGTGCCCGCCACGCGTGAAACGTCCTTACTGAGTGTCATGACGGCCCTGTGAGCGTAGGGGCCGCAGCGTCCCCACTGTGCAGGCGAATCTGTCAGAAGTCAGAAGGGTTAGGTCACTGAGTGGTCCCAGGCCAGGCAGCTAGCGAGCAGAGCCAGTCCGACCCCAGGGCCCGCTTCCCACCTGTTTGCGCGTGGGCCCGTTCAGATGCCATTTACCGGGCGTCTCCGATGTGGCTGGCACTTCGGATTTACGGGTCGAGAGCATCCGCCCTCGCGTGGGTCCTGTTCCACCGCACACAGTCTCCCGGCTCGAGGCAGCTGGGTGGGTGGGACGCCATCTCCGGGTGCGAGTACAGGCGGGTGGGGCCGGGGGTTGATAAGACCCCGCGGAAACCCTCCCCTTGGGTGCCCTCTCAGCCAGCGGTGCGGCCTGGGGGCAGGAGCCAGGCGGCCACTCACTAAGAAGTTAACTGGGGTCATGGTGGTGCGGCACCTGGGAAGGTAGGAGACCTCTCCTTAGTTTTTCAGATGGGGAAACTGAGGCAGCGAAGGGCCATTGCCCAAGGCTTCGCGGTGAACTGGGGACAGAGCAGGCGAGAGCACAGCCGGTGTTCGTCTGGCTTCTCCTCGGTCCCAGGTCGCTGACGCTCCACGGGGCGTGCCCTTGGGGAGACCGGCCACGCACACCCACCTTGCAGGAAGGCAGGACGCCCAGGCTCCCCGCCCCCAACCACTCATGCGGGTCCCTGTGGCCCGGAGTGGCCTCCCCGGCGCTCACGGCCAGCCCCGGAGCAGCTGGTCAGTAGGCGTGGGCTTCCTGCCGGGTGCCCCCACCGCTGTCTGCCCCTTCCTGCAGCTGCCTGCGCCCCTTCCCTGACGGCTCCATGTATCCCGGAGAAGAGAGGCAGGCCAAGCTCCTGCCAGAAGCAGGGCTGTCAAAATAAGCCGAATGCCAGAACGGAGGGGCAGGAGGGGGCGGGAACAGCTGTGGACCCTCCTGCACAGCCAGCCAGGTGACCGCTCTGCCCTCCCCGTCCTCTCTGGCCTTTCTGGGTGGCCGCTGCCTCTGCGGTGGGGGCGTGATCCCGACAGCCACCCCCCCTCCCCCTGGATGACTCAGGGCTGAGGCACGTCTGCTCACTTCACTCCGGGCCCCGTAAGCCGGTCGGACCCGACCAGCTGCTCCCTGCGTGGGGCTGTCCCTCACTTCCTGTGCCCCCACCCCCTTCGGGGCCCACCACCCCCGGGGACGCGTGCCTGGGGACAGCGGGCCGCTTGGAATGACGGAGATGGTCCGGGAGCACAGAGAGGCTGGGCGAGGAGCTCGAGCCAAGAGGGGCCGGGCAGGTCTGGGCGGGAGTAGAGGTGGCCCCGGACCCAGCTGTCCCCGGGGGGCGGGCCACACGCCCAATACTTGTCCGTCTCTAAGCGCCAGAAGAACCTCCAAGTCCGCTGGTCTAGAGCGCCCCTAAATACGATTTGTGGAATGCCTTTGAAGTAATAGACGGATAAACTTAAGCAACTTTTGGTAGTGGTCAGTGATTTGATAATCACGTACGGGAGGAGGAAGCTAATGTTTGAAGAGGTAACATTAGATAGATACTGTGCTACGTGGCAGTGTAGAAAAACCCAGACAGTGATTCGTAAGAAGGAAAATGGGGACTCTTACCATCACCCCCCTTTGTTCTGGTTTTCTGCGTCCTCCTCTTCCCTCGTCCCCTGGTCACTGTCCAGGAAAGACAGGTGTTTGCGTGTGACATTCCCACGAACGGGCCGTGGTTCGTGGGTCCAGGACTCATTCCAGCCGTCAGCCGTGCCGTGGTGACCCTGGCCGTGGCCTGGGATGGGGCAGGCGGCCCATGACGGGGCTGGAAAGTCCTGCCTGAGGCAGATCAAGTCACCAGGTGGCTGGATTAGACCCGGGAAATTGGGACGGGGCAGGCTGGGATCCCGGACCCTCACGCAGAGGCAGCCGACGGCTGGGGAGCCCAGCACGCGTTCCAGGGCGCGCCCCCTCCTGCCTCCCCCATGCAGATCTGGGGGAGCTCGCCCACACACCCTGTCCCGCCCAGTCAGGTTGCACCTCCGCGTGACTCCGTCCTCCGTGGGCGTGCCCCCCGCCCCGCCCACTCCGCCCCGAAATTTGTCCCGGAGGGGCGAGGGACAGGTGCTTCCTTGCCCGCCCACATCAGCCTGTATCCCCATACAAACCATGTGCTTCGGTCCCAGAGAGTTTCTGGAGTTTCCGGCTGGACACCTTCCCCTATGCTCGTATACTCACACGCACAGTGGGCGTGGGCCCCACACTCACGCGCTCACCCAGTCACTCCGCCAGCCAGGAGCTCTCTGCCCTCGTGTCCTGGACACGTCACTCGCGTCTTGCAGCAATCTGGATACCCTGAAGCTTTCCCTGTCCACCCTGTCCAGCCTGCCTTTACTTCCTCTGTCACACTCTCATGGCATCCCACATTCTCACGTAACATAACTCGTCATGTCGCTTGTAATCACGCACTTGGGTTATGACCCGAGTTGGTACCCGTTGACGCCCCAGTAGATGGTCAACTTCAAGAGGGTGCGGACCACCGCTGATTTGTTGACTATCGATGTTCCCAGCGCCTGGCTTAGTGCTGGACTGTTGAATGAATGAATGGGTAAGCGCATGCTAGACGTTGGAGGGAGACGAGAACCTCTGAATATTGAGCCAGCTACTTCGTGGGTGTGAGGCCGCGTGCATACCTTCCGACCGTCCCCTCCCTCTGTGCCGGTAAACAGAACCATGGTCCTTCCCCGGGCTGTGCTGTTGGCAGAGCCCGGCTCGGGACCATTACTCGTGAGATAACGATAACTGATGACGATAATGGGAATGATGGTTTATGGAGGGCTCACAGGTGTCACATGACTCACAGGCTCTCTCTGATTCAGGGTGTTTTACCTTTTACGTTGGCTGACTAACTTGCCCGACGGCGCATGGGGAGCAAGTGACAGGGCTCAGGGTTTTGGTTTTTTTTCTCCTAACAGCTTGAGATTTAATTTGCATACCGTGAAACCTATTCTTTAACGTGCTCGTTAGCGTATTGACAGAACGCAACCATCGTCGCCCCTACTCTGTATTCTCCGATCATGTCGTCAACCCCAGTCGGCAGGCACCGTCTCCCTCCCCCCGGGGCCCGACAGCCACCAATCTGCTTTCTGTCTGCATGGACTTGTTGCGTGGCCTGTGCATTCCATACGATGTCGTGTCGTACAAAAAGCCGCCTTTGGCGTCTGGCTTCTTTCCCGGAGCGTCACGTCTTCCAGCTTCGTCCACGATGTAGCGGGGGCCAAAGCTTTCTTCTTTTTTCATGGCTGAATAATACTCCGTGGTATGGGTCTGCCATTTTGTTCATGCATCTTTCTGTGGATGCACCTCCGGATTGTTTCTCTTCTGGGTGGTCCTGGATAGTGTTTCTGTGAACGCCCGTGTAGGTTTCCGTTTGCGGAGGTATGTTTTCGCTTCCCTTGGGCACACGCATACCTGGGGGTGGCATTGCTTGCTCGTACGGTAACTCTGTGATCAACCAGCCCAGGAGCCACCATATGGTTTTCCAAAGCCACTGCACCATTTCGCATTCCCAACAGCAGTGCGTGAGGGAGCGCCACGCTTCAGGTTAGCTGCGCCTTGACTGTGGGGTAGGCGACTCTGTGTAGACCCCGCCCTACCCGGGACGCTGTTGTAGGTCACAGGCCTCTGGAGCTGCTGTTCGCGTGCTTGGCCGTCTGGGCCGATGGAACCGATGTGCAAACAGGATATGTCCAAACTCCTCTTCTTGGAGTGGCAGTGTGCGTGGGTTCTGAGACCAGCGGTGTTGGCACATGCACCGTGGCGACAACCAACAGGCAAGGTAACATTTAGTGAGCACGTACTATGCTCCAGGCAATGAGCTTCCTGACGCTGGCCTGGCTGGACTTGAGCAGACCGCCGAGTGGGGTCACTGCTGGGTAACAAGCAGCAGCCTGGAGACCAGCTCAGTTCTTTTTGAGAGGGAGAGAGAGACAGAGAGAGCGTGCGCGCGTGCAAGTGGGGGAGGGGCAGAGAGAGAGGGAGAAAGAGAATCCCAAGCCGGCCCCACACCTTCAGCGTGGAGCCCAACACGGGGCTTGAGCTCACGAACCATGAGATCATGACCTGAGCCACAACCAAGAGTCGGACGCTCAACCGACTGAGCCCCCCAGGCGCCCCTCGGCCACAAGTATCAAAGCCTGGTGAGCCTTGCGGTTCTGGGCGCGGACTTGGGGGGCTGCAGGTAGCTCCCCTTTGCTGGCTGTGGATCAGGAGCCCCAAGGGCATTTTTACAAAGGTGCAATCCCGGGTCCCATCCCAGACGTACGGAATCAAGATCTCCAGGGAAGGGCTTGAGAGTTCGTGTATTTCAATGCCCTGGGTGTCCCTAGGTGGCTTTGCGGAGCTGTTGGCTAGTGAACTTCAGGCTCCATGGAAGAGAGGCTATGGATAAAGCCAGTGTGAGCCACCGGGAGGCTGGCAGAGGTGTCCCGCAGTCACCATGGGGTGCCGATTAGGTCCTTCAGGCCGTGCGCCCCGGGAGCGGGACCCTCGGCGTCAGATAGGTCTTCCCACTCCTGGGCAGCAAGATGCCCTTGACTGGCAGCTGCCATCTGTGGCCGTGGGACGATCCCGGTCACCAGAGGCGGCGGCAAGCAATGCCACCAAGAAGACAGGTCCTCCCTCCAGGTGCTCGGAGACCCATTGGTGGCCCCCTCTTCCAGCCTGGCGAAGCCATGGCCTTGATCGGAGCTATGCGGTGCTGGGGCGGACGACGGCCCGCCTGGTTCCGGATGCCGACCAGCCTGCCCACCTCGCCTACTGGGGCCGGGGACAGCAGGTGTGGACAGTGCGCTGGGGACGCGCACGCGCTTCCAGGGACTCCCCCGTGGTTTTCGGCGAGGCCGTGATGCCGTGATGCATGGCTGTCGAGCCTGTGCGCCACCCCCCCCCCCCCCCGCACCGATACCTCCTATAGGACAGGGGGGACCTTAGCCTGGAGGCCACAGGGCTCTGCACATAAACATGGCCGTTCGAACAAGGAAGGGGACGGCCCAGACAAAACAGAAAGTGAATTATTTACTGGAAAGTCAGAAAAAGAAAAGAGGAGAGGAGAGGAGAGAGGAAAGAGGAGAGAGGAGGGAAGGGGAGGGGAGGGGAGGGGAGGGGAGGGGAGGGGAGGGGAGGGACCCCGAGAGAGAGGAGCCGTGCAGGACGCTGCATGGTCTGGGCAGGCCGAGGGAGACCCTCTCACTCTGGCCCCCGCCAGCCCACGGTCCGGGAAAGGGCCGATGAGGGATTTGGGTCCCGGACGGCGCCCGCGGCGGCTCCTGCCTCCCGCTCTGACGCCTGGCGTTGGCCCCACACAGCCCGCTCCCCACCTCGTAGTGCATCCGCAGGCCTGTTGTCTCAGGAGCAGCTGGCGGCGAAGGCACAGCCTCGTCCCGCCGAGACCTGAGCCCGCGGGGCCGTTGGCTTTGGCCCGCGCACGGGCCGCGCCTGGCATTTCTGGGGAGACAGACGGAGTGTGGGGCGCAGCGCCTGTTCGTGGAGAACCTCTCCAGGGGTTGGGTGACCTTCTGGCAAGTACCAGCAGGACGGGAAGCGTCCCCGGAGGGAGAACCTCCGAGAGCCCGAGCGGCCTGGAGCCTGTGGGAGCAGAGGCCGCGCTGGCCCCCGCTGGAGGCAGGGCAAGGCGGGGTGCCTGGCCCAGCAGGTGGGGGCCCGGCCGGCAGCCCCACACGTGTCGGGCGGGGGCTCCACGGGCTCCGGCAGCTTCGCTGGCCCGGAGGGGGCAGGTGCTCACGGCCGGGAAGGGGAGCCTCGGCGGAAGGAAGCTGTGCCCAGAAGCCTTCGAAGGCGGGGCCAGCCCTACACTGCCGGAGGGGCGGGCAGCCCCCCGAGAAGGGCCCACGTGGACTTGGCAGGGTCACCCCAGCTGTATCAGGTCTGTGCCCCCAGGGCTCTGGCCTCGGCCTCCGCCCGGCCGGTGGGGCCCCTCATGGGTCCGCACCCTCCCCCACGGCCTCGGGGCCTCTTTGAAGCGTGTCTGCGACCCACATCTCTCTCCCCATCTTCCAACCCACCCACACGACTGCCTCCTGCACATGTACCCGTGGCTGCCACGGCGTCTCAGATGCAGCCGGGAAGTCAGCCAGCTGGGAAATCTGCTCACCATTCCCTTCGCCGGGGCCCCTCCAACCCCGGCCACAGACCCCTGAGTCATCCTGGCCGCCTCCTCCCTACTCACCCCGTCATACGCCCAGCTCTGCCAGGACCTAGGAGACCGTGGGCCAGTCCTGGCTTGAGACACGGGCCGCATGAATGGGGTGGAGGGGAGCATTCCAAAGGACACAGAGAGTTTCTCTTGATCTGAAAGTCATGTTGGGGTGAGCGGAGTGGGCAACGGGGAGAGGGAGAGAGCAAGAAAACTTACCAAGAAGCAAGGGGGTCGATTAGGGTAACTGGGGGAAGTTCTCAGAAGTCTGACAGAATGGAAATGTGGAGAAGTAAGCAAAATACATGAATAGGTGCGAGAGGCTCCTGGGCGGGGCGGCGAGTGAGGGAAGACACAGAGGCGGAAACCTCCGGCGATCGCCTGGGAGACCGTGTGTGGCCCACGACTCTGCAGGTTGACCAGCACAACATGTGGTGAGTTATGGAGGGACCACAGTGTCCCGAGCTGTCAAAAGTGGACGGGCCACCTTGGGGGGAAAGGGCAGCCTGGATGTTTCCGAACAAGACTGAATGCAGTGGCTATGTGTTCGAGGAAGATTCCTTTGGCAAGGTGGGCCGGAGAGAGAGGGTGAGCTCTGTAAGGTCGTCCAGTCAGGGGGTGGGAGAGGGAAAGCCGTGTGAGGGCCGGGGGGCCCGCCAGGCGGGGCTGAAAGTGCAGGGGAAGCTTTGGTGGGAGTTGGCCAAGAGACTGGTTCAAGGAGACAGTGGGTGGGTGACAGCTTCCTTATTGGTGTCCCCTTTGCACTCCTCCCAGAAGACGGGTCCTGAGGGTGGAGTGAGGAGGGGCCACCATGTCATAAGGGACTTTGTGGACCATGTCTGTGCAGGGTGCAGGGGCGGGGAGCCACAGCACGGGACCCCAGCCAGCACCAGCCCGGTTTTCGTCCAGGTTTCTCTGCATGTCAGGGTTCTGGGGTTGTGAGTGACAGAAACCCAACCCAAAGTCACTTCAGCCAAAAGGAGAAGGTGAGGGCTCCGCAAACCCTCGGTTCACTGGATTTGAAAGACCAGATTGTAAAATGAATAGTGGGGGGTCTGACCTCTGGGCAACTGGACACCAGACTCAAAGGTAGTCAAGACTCTCCTTCCCTGACTCTGTTTCCCCTGCTCCTCTCTCTGCATTGGATCTTGTGGACCGACGGGGGACAGGGAAGCTGACAGGACCACTGCCTTGTTGGAACAGCACCTACTGTCCTCAGGCCCCATCTCTGGCCCCAAGTCGGAAAGCCCGGGGGAGGGACTCACTGGTGTGGCTGGGGCAGGCGTTCCGTGGTCGCACCGAGGGGTGCTGACCCACGCGGGAGGCCCCGTAGTGACCGCGTGTGAGTGGGAAGGCCGGGTCTCAGAAGAGAGGAGGTGGGCAGACCATTGGGAGGCCCTCCACAGCAGGGCCAGACAGGGAGAGGGCAGGGTCAAGGAGACAGCAGGGTGGGCTTGTGACCAGCGGACTGATGAATCTCTCTTTGTGTTATTCACGCAACAAGCGTTCCCTGAGTCCCTCTTCTGTGCCAGTCCCTGGACCAGGGGCACAGAGGTGAAAAAAGTAAGGTCCCCTGTCCTCTTGCAGCTCGTGTTTATCACGGGAGAGATGTAACAAATTGTTTGACAGTAATAATAATAAAGAACAAGGACAAGTGTTCGACAGGGAAGGGAAATGAGAAGGAAAGCAGTGACTAATTCCCCTCGGGAATCTCATACAGGCTCCAGGAAGAGGCAACTTGTAAGTCGTCCTGGATGGGTGGTAGGGTTTCTCGAGGCGGTGATGCTGGAAAAGAACCTTCTAGGCAGAAAGATCAGTGCAAGGAAAAGGAAGTGTATGGGGCTTGGGGGAGGGGGGGGCGGTCTTCTGGTGGCCCGGGGTGGCCTGAACACAGCAGGTAGGGTCAGGATGGAGATTGGCAAGAGGTTGGGTAGTCAGGTGGGGGCCACTTGGCAAAGGACCTCACAAGACGTCAAGGGTCCTGGAAGGGCGCAAAGCGCAAGAGATGAGAGCCAACCTATTTCGGCAGCGGTGTAGGGGACGAGTCAGAAGGAGAGAGAGATTGGGGACAGAAGACTGGTCAGGAGGCCACCGTGAATGTCCAACAAGGCAGTATAGTGGTTGTGCTGGGGCCCACAGCCAGGAGAGGACGAGGAGGTGAACGTTTCTGGTAGAACTTCCATGTGGGTGGACGGGTTCATGAGCAAGAGAGGGAGGGGACCAAGTGTGCTGGGCAAGAGGGGACACTTGTCTGACAGTTCACTGTGATCCAGCCGAGGGACTGTTAGTTTCTGAGAATAGCAAAGCAGCTAGAAAAAAAAAAATGCAGTGGCTTCAGAGTCTGACAGTTTGGACCCTAGAAGAGACGCCTCACTTCCTAAGTCTGTGAATCGAGACAACTCACTTAACCTCTGGGATAAGGTGAGGGATGAACCGGGTAGTAAGTGAAAAACCCAGTGCCTGGCACATAGAAGGCACTCAATGTGTGTCATTTGAATCAGAACCTGTTGGGAATCAATGGCTACTTTCGATGCTTTGGTTTTGTTTTGTTTTGTTTTGTTTTGGGAAATTGGAGAGGTCTCAACGGTAACTAAGAGTAGCAATGGTATTAGTTTGGTCCTGAGGACAGCAGTCTGTTTTTATGGCTTGGGAACCGTCCTGACCCAGTTTGCAAACATTTCCTCTGGCATATAATCTTCCTTTATACAGAAACATGTTTAAAAAAAAAAAACAAACAAACCCTTTAGTCCCCATTCAAAGAAGGGTTTACCCCTCTGCTGTCATCTCCCAACCCACTCAGGGATGTTCTCTCGCTCCTCCCTTTCACCCCGCCATGCCAGGACCCTGGAGAGCAGCCAGACAAGGTGGCGCTTGTCTTAATTTCAATACCAAAGGGGAAGACAGGGTGCGTGCAGTGCTCAGTGTCTGGAAGCTGTTTATTTGATCTTGGGCATGTCTTTGTTCCAACACGAATCGAATTGTAAACACACGAGAGCAGCTGCTAATGGGTGCCTAAATAGTCGAGTGGCAAAATGCCCCCGACGATCCACCCTCGTGCTGCCATGTTTATGAGCCCTTCATGAGCCTGCCCCGCTCACTCCTGTCCAGCCCTGGCATATGGGGTGAGTCGGGGGCATCACATCCTCTGTCCTTACAGAGTCGTGGCCGTGATAGATGGGATCGTGGCCACATGAGAGAGTCACTGAGGATAGGGTAGAAAGCCACACAGGAAATGCATTGTCTCTGAAAGTTCCAGTGCCCATTTAGGACCTTCAGAGAGAAAGGCTTGGTTACTCCTTTATGGGCTGAAAAACCAAGACTCCTTTGGTCGCAAATAATAGAAACCAAGTTGACTTAAACTTAGCGAGATTTAAAAAAAGTGGATAAAAAGAGCATGGGGTGAGATTTGTTATAAGGACCCAGGGAGTGTCTCCTAGAATCAAAGACAGGTATAAAGCCCGGCCGTAAGAAAGGGCTGGAACCAGCAGAGAAAGAACCAGCTTAGCTTTGGCCAGTTGTACCCACCGGTCCAGTCAGTTGGCCTGGGAGTCCCAAGTCCTACTGAACAACGATGGCCCAAGAAGACCCGTCCTGAGAAAGGCAGGTCACAGACAGTCTGGAGCAGAGAGTCAAGCCTTGGCTCATAGCAGACCTTTGGGAAACCTCAGAAGAGGGGCGTCTCTGAAGCCCTGAGAAAGTAATTGGCCACGTCAAGTGGTGTGGATCTCATAGCAAGAGGTAGGACTATTGGGGCACCTGGGTGGCTCAGTCGGTTGAGCGTCCGACTCTTGATTTCGGCTCAGGTCATGATCCCAGTGTCATGGGATCGAGCCCTGAGTT
The DNA here is from genome assembly GCF_022837055.1 of Prionailurus viverrinus. Taxonomy (NCBI): domain Eukaryota; kingdom Metazoa; phylum Chordata; class Mammalia; order Carnivora; family Felidae; genus Prionailurus; species Prionailurus viverrinus. Next base: position 2,602,808 of record NW_025927608.1, on the reverse strand, counting down.
GGGCTCAGTGGTGGGTGCGGAGCCTGCTTGGGACTCACTCTCTCTCTCTCTCTCTCTCTCTCTCTTTCTCCCTCTGTTCTTCCTCAACTTGTTCTTCCTCTGTCTCAAAAAATAAAATATGTAGGACTATTTAGGAATAGATTGCCACATGGAACATGGATTATATACCCCAGGATAACTGTAAGGTCAAGCACGGATCCCTGGCCTCTGTGCCCCCCACCCCACTTGCCCAGACTCCAGGATGACGAACAAGGTACACCTAAGAGGGCCTGGGTAGGTTGAATGACATGAACCTGCCATTTTTTTTTGTAGATGACAATGGCTCAATATTGACAGTTTCATATTTTCAACCCAATACATGATACATGTATGTTGAGTTGAACTGGGACCCAGCTTTGGATCTTCAATATGAGACCCTGGCCAAGCCATGGACTCAGTGGTCCTCAAGGCCCATCCTTGCTCCAAGGTGCTGGAAATACAACACTAGGAGCAAACTCACCGTCGGGGGCCGGAAGAGGCTGGAGTCAGGTAGTGCTGGAATCTGGTCTCAGGCAGGCGCCGTCACGGCCCCTGCAGACCCTCGGGATGCCCGCGGGACCTGCCCCGAGCTGACAGTCCCACCTCCTCCCTTACCCATGGCCGCTCTCTCCCATTTTATGGGGAAAAGCAAGGACTAACTTTTTCCAGCTGAAGCTTCTGGAAGATCTCAGGCAACACGGCCAAGTTCGGCTGAATGTGGGCCAGCGTCCCGGGCTGCAGCTCAGCTCGGCAAAGGAGGCCAGAGCCCGAGGCGGGGGCTCTGTGTGCGGCGGGCAACTCCCCTGGCCGTGACCCACACAAGGGCCGCAGCCCCCGGGCACCGGCTGAGGACCCCGGGGACACTTCAGGCAGCTGCAGGGTCTCCTCTGGGACCCCCCTTCCGGTACCTTCTGTAGATGGGGGCCCAAGGCTCCTGACTTCTCAGGGCAACAACACTTCGGGGCCATTCCTTGAGCATGCGCTGTTGCCAGCACCTAGGAGTTAGTTGCTGTTCTGCTGATGGTAGGAGGTCACTTTTATAGAGCGCCTACTGCATACTGCTGCTTTCCTAGGCACTTTGTGTACGTCATCTTTTAAAATGATCTCATCAGGCAGAAGAAAGGAACAGCCTTACGTGCTGGAGAGAAGTCTTTGCCTGGAACGTTGAAGGGGGTCAGCCTACAAAGCTGAGTGGAAAGAGGAAAGAATTGGAAGAGGGAAAATAAATCCACAAGATAGTATCATAAATATGATGAAGCCACTCCTATTATATTTTATTTTTTAAAAAATGTTTACTTATTTGTTTTGAGAGAGATAGAGCAAGCAGGGCAGAGAGAGAGAGATTTTTGTTATTATTCTTTTTCACATTTATTTATTTTTAAGAGACAGAGACAGCAGGAGCGGGGGAAGGGCAGAGAGAGAGGGAGACACAGAATCAGGAACAGGCTCCAGGCTCTGAGCTGTCAGTGCAGAGCCCGACGCGGGGCTCGAACCCACCAACAGATCATGGTCAGCTCATGACCTGAACCGAAATCAAGAGTCGGACGCGTCGTCAGTTGAGTCACCCAGGGGCCCCGTAGCCGCTCATATTTTAATAACCTACGGAAATGTCCCAGAATCGCAGGGTCGCTTAGTGGCACATGTGAGGTTCAAGTTCACCTCTTCTAAACTCAAAGCCTGCCCTCACGATGTGTGGGAACATTTAGGACACCTACTGACGGGGCCCGCTGCTCGGCCAGTCACTTTGCACATCTGATTACGTCACTGCTCACGGCAGCCACTTGAGGAAGGCCCCGCCGTCACCAGCGTCCTGCAGCCGGGGAAGCTGGAGAACGGAAAGCTACCCGGATTCTCCCCGTGTCACACGAGGGCTAAGTGGCAGGGCTGGCCTTCGACCCCAGGGAACCTGCACCCTGAGCGCGGTTGGGTTCGAGGACAGCGGCGCCCACGGCTTTGTCTGGCTGTGTTCTGGTAGCAAAGTTGGGCCTCTTCTGTCCCCTAAACTCTGTCCTGTGTGGCTCCCCAGAGCACAACACGAAAGCAAGTGTGTAGGGCGGCACATTCGTGCGATTGGGGGTACCGCCTCGCCGTTGTAAGTGCACTGCTGATGTGCACAATCACGTGCATGAACCTCAAAAACATGCTGACGGAGGGGTGCCTGGGGGGGGCTCAGTCCGTTAAACGTCCACTTCGGCTCAGGTCATGATCTCGCGGTTCGTGGGTCCGAGCCCCGCGTCGGGCTCTGTGCTGACGGCTCACAGCCTGGAGCCTGCTTCGGATTCTGTGTCTCCCTCTCTCCCTGCCCCTCCCCTGCAACCGCGCTGTCTCTCTCTGTCTCTCAAAAATAAGTAAACGTAAAAAAAAAACAAACCCCGGAGTGCTGAGTGAGGGAAGCCTCGTGCAAAAGACTGCATTCCGGGCAATTCCATGTCTACAGAGTTCCAGAACAGGTGACCTGGTTCTGAGAGAACCTGGTTGTGTCTCACAAGAGGGGAGTTGGTGGGGAGGGGCCTGAGGGGACCCTTCTGGATGATGATAACGTTCCGTGCCGGATCGCTCAGGTAGAGACGTTTCTCAAAACTCAGAACGTGCACGGTTAGGGTTTGTGCGTTTCACGACACGTAGATTTTACCCACAAAGAGTTTTAAACATTTAAATGAATATTGAACTCTAGTTAATACTGAAGTATTTGGGGGGGGGAGTATATTGCTGCTTGCAATTTACTTTGAAATGCATCCAAAAAACAAGGCTGCTTTCTGGAGGGATGGGTGGGTGGGTGGGGGGATGGATGCATCCATCAATGAGAGAGCAAATGTAAAATGTTACCGGTAGCCTCTAGGTCACGAGTACGTTGGTCACCGTGACTCTTTCACCTCGGTCTAGTGTGTGAAAATTTTCCTGGGGAAAGGTTGTTGGGGGTGTGGGGGGAGGGCAGTGGAGAAACAACTGTGTGGAGCCCTGGGGTCCCCTAGTGCTGAAGCAGGGTCCCCAGAGCTCAGGGCTGGTGGGTGAGCTTCTCCAAGCAGGAACTGGCATCTCAGCCACCTGTGTCCCAGCCCCCGTGGGGGACCTAGTTCTGAGTAAGCACTAAAGTACCGTTGCCCTGGGTCTCCCCTCCCAGTGAGAAAGCAGAGGCCAGACGAGCGTGGCCCAGGGTCTCCCAGGATCCCGGGTTTCTAGGTGCACCTCCCCGGTGGGTTTACCAGAGCCCGTTTGCTTCCAAAGACCGCAGACTTGTGTTTAGAGCCCGAGGCTGCCTGCGGGCCCACAGGTACCTGATGGCAGGCCCCGTGGGGCCGTCAGCCCGGCCTCGGCTGGGACCCCACCTCGAGTCGCTTCCTGGAGGTGTGTTTGAAGCAGTAGGGAGCCACAGTGGTTTCTGCAAATAAATAACCCAGGAGAAGACCAGCCCCTCCGCTCAAAGGAGGGCTCTGGCCCAAACCTGAAACAGAATCAGGCGTTCTCTTCTGACCCCGACCCGGCCGGGCAGAGGGAGGAGTGGGGAAAGAGCGCGTCCGAAGGGGTCTTAGGGCACAGGAACGTCTGTGCGCGCGCGAGTCACCGCGTTGGCCCGTCAGCGGCTGCGGCTAGGGCTCCAAACGGCTTACGAGCAACTAACCTTCCTCTTGCCTTCCCCCCTGAGATTTGCTTCAGTCGGGATTGGTTCCATGGTAAATGTCCGCAGCACAACCCGCATTGGCTCAAACATAACAGGACGTTGATGGGCCCACGGAATTGCAAGTTCGGCGTTAGCACTGGCTTCAGGCAGAGCTGGATCGGGGTGTTCAGAGATGGCGGTTCTCCATCTCCAGGCTCCGCCCTCCTCCGTGTACGCCTCGTACTCAGACAGGTGCTCTCGGTACAAGGCAAAGGTGGTCCCGGCAGCTCCACACTGACCACCTTCAGTGGGTGACAAGCAGCAGTTCCGTGGGCCCTTTCTTTGTCTCGGGTAGTGTGACCATCCCGAAGCAATCCCGGCACCAGGCGGGAGGGTGTATTTGTGGGCCAGCCTGGGTCACGTGTCTACGCGGGGAGCCAAGGTGGGCGGGTCAGCCCCGCTTGAAGCACACCGCTGGAGGGCACAGGAGAGAGGGCTGCTGGAGGAAGGGACGGGTGCCGCAGGTCCGTGTGGGCTCCAGAACCCACGGCCTGGTTTTGTCCCTTCTGGAATTCTCCTTGTCCTGCCCCCGTCCAGTTCTCCCTGTGTCTCACTGCGTTCAAGTGCAGCACGTCCCGCCCTGTGGGTTGTTAAGACTCATTGTTCCATCGGGCAAAACTCAGATTCATCACCTCCTGTTCTAAATTTTTTTAATGTTTTACTATTTATTTTTTAGAGAGACAGAGAGAGCAAGTGGGGGGGGGGGGAGCAGAGAGAGAGAGACACACAGAATCCGAAGCAGATTCCAGGCTCTGAGCTGTCAGCACAGAGCCCAACGCGGGGCTCAAACCCATGAACCGCGAGATCGTGACCTGAGCCGAAGTCAGACATTTAACCGACTGAGCCACCGAGGTGCCCCCATCACCTCCTGTTCTAAATTCGTGTCTGGACCTTGCACCTCCTACAAAGGGCTGGTCCCGGGCGCGGGAGCATTTTTCTGCCCCCGCAGGTCCTTGTTTCTGGTCTGGAGGAAGGCCCTGGTTTGTACTGTGTGGTGACCAGATCGTCAGTCCAGGCACAGGTCTCGACCGGCGCCTCTGGAAGGGCACTGCCTGCCTCAGTCACCCAAGGTGTCAGGGTGTGTGTGCAAGCCGGGTGACTGGGTCCTGCCCCAGACCCACAGCTCCTTCCTTCCTCCCTCCCTTCCTCCTTTCCCTCCCTCCCTCCCTCCCTTCCTTCCTTCCTTCCTTCCTTCCTTCCTTCCCTTCTGGAAGTAGGTGCTTTGGAGCTAAGCTCCACGGCGCGAAAATGCCTGGAACGCACGGCCCAGAACCGCACGGAACACCGCTCTGTCGCAGTTAACGTTGTCCCGGGCTCCGCGGTTTCGAGAACACCTTCCCTTCCCCGGCGTGCACTCAGCTGCAAGCCAGCCTCTGCAGACCCTGCCATGTCACCCCCCTTCCCCCTGGGCGCTGGCGTCACGGTGACAGTCGTCCGTGGGGCGCACGCGGTCTGCGTAGGGCGCCTGGTGTGTGGCCCCGGGAGGCTGCGCTGTCAGCGTCGAAGGCCCCGGGCGGAGCGCGAACGGTACGGGACACGCTGGCTGTTCGTTTAACCCGGGCGCCTCCACTGCTGGACTTTGAGCTCGAGCTGAACCCGCGACGAGCTCTTTTCCCGAGTTGTCATGCGGTAGGCACTCCCGAAACGCGTGTGGGGTTCATTCGACTCTGGCGGTGGAGGCCTCGGCTGCTGCTGGAGGCCCCACCCCGCCCAGCCGGGCCCACCCCGGCGGCAGCGTCTTTATGAACCACACGTGGGCTCCTCCTGTCCCCCGCTCCTCCCGTCTGCCAGGGCCAAAGTGGCAGGGCCAAGTCCCAACTCCTGCCCCGGGGGTGCTTCAGGATCCGGACCCCGCACCCCTCCCCTCTGCTGCCCCTGACCTCCCGCACCTTCGGTCTCTTTGGCACTGATTTCGTGCTCCTGGAAATAAAGCGGCTTGTGGGAATGAGGCCTCCTGCCCCCTTTCAGGCGGGAGCCCCCCTCGGCATGGAGGACGGGCCGGCAGGGGCTGTCACGATGCCCTTGGGGGCGGGGGGAGGGGTTCAGCAGGTGCCACACTGGCGGGACGTGATGAGAAGGTAGGGGCCGTTTTGCAAAGATCTTTCTGGAGCCTCAGAAATAAGTAGGCACACATGATATGACCCGAAGCCAGGAGAAATGCCCAGCCAGCTGCTGATGCTAGAACTTTCGGTTAAAAAACACAATTGATGAAGTGTTTATTGCCCTAGCCGCTCAGCCAGCCGGCGAAGGACACACAGCCAGCCGGGAAGGTGTGCAGCCTGGTGGTCTGACTTGGAAAGCTCCGGGTTCTGACTCAGAGCCCTGGGAGAAGCTTCCCTCTGAGGTCACTGTGCTTTGCGATCAGTCTGTTCTGGGCATCGTCTGACCTTTCAGCCACCCGCCTGGAGGGGCGAGGGGCTCTGACGTCTGTGGGGGGCACGCCGGGGACGAGAGCCTTCCCGCTGCGCCCCGCTCAGGCTCACCCGGCCCCGAGGGGGGTGGGTAGAGCCACGTGATGAGCTTTGCGGACCAGACAGACGCTCCGATGCGGGGGGCGGGGGGAGCAAGGAGGTGCTGGGAGAGGAGTCCCACAGTGGGAGAAGCCATCACCCGGCTGGGCGTGTGTGATAGAGTGCGGGCCCTCCGTCTCAGTTAGCCGGGCGGTTCTCTGTGCTGGGGACCCCCATGTGCCAGCCACCGAGGCACAGTGACAGGCTCTTCTCCCGGGGGAAGGCCCAGCCTGCGAGGGCAGACTTGGAGCTCAGCAGGGCTGACCCGGGGGTATAGCCGTGACGTCCCAGGGCACTGGCTGCATGGACAGTGACAGGGCTGGCTCGTGGACGCGTGCAGGTGCCCTCGAGGAGTCCCAGACAGACCCAGAGGGAGAGAGGAGCCGTGCAAGGGGCCAGACTTCCCACGTGAGTAAGTGAGCTTGGAGGTGCTGGGCACCTGGTGCCTGGGGACTGGAGGTAGGGACCCGGGGACACTTGGGTCACCTTTTATTGCTTTAATGTTTTGTTTATTTTTTGAAAGAGAGAGAAACAGACAGACAGAGCATGAGCGGGGGAGGGGCAGAGGGAGAGGGAGACACAGAATCCAAAAGAGGCTCCAGGCTCCGAGCTGTCAGCACAGAGCCCGATGCGGGGCTCGAACCCATGAACCGTGAGATCATGATGGAAGCCAAAGTCGGACGCTCAACCGACTGAGCCACCCAGGCGCCTCTGGAGGTCCCCTTTTAGAGCGTGCAATCCCTCCGTCCCCGCAAGTGCCGGGCTTAGCAGGAGAGGACGGGCCAGGACCCTCACCGCAGCCAGCGCTGCCCTGACCGTAGCAGAGGCACGCTGGCCTTGGACTCTGAGTCTGGGGAGAAGGCACCTGCAGCAGGGACGTGACGTCCCCTCTTCCTTCAAGACCCCGGGGGGAGAGAAGCATCCTCAAGAGGGAAGATCATCTCTTTTCCTCCACTGAGGGTATGACTTAAGAGACTTCAAAAGAGAGTTATAATTTTGAAAGTGGTAGCTTGTGTAAACGTCTCCAGTTGCTGCTTTCGGGCTCCCACGCGGTGTTCTCGAGAGCACTGGACAGAGTCCAACGATGCCGCGCGGTCAGATAGCCAAGTCGTTTGCTCCTTCGGCAGCCACGCGGCACACACACGCACCCACCGCCCAGGGGTTGCCGGGCGGCCGCTGCGTGGCCAGCTCCGTTCTGTGGGAAAAGAAAAACGGGCTTACCCTCAAGGAGCCCGCAGCCCGAGTTTCCAGTGGGAATCATTCAGTCAGTCCCAGGCACGGGTGAGAGAAGTTTAAAGAAAGGCTGGGTCGGGGGCGCCCGGGTGGCTCTGTCGGTCAGGCGTCCGACTTCGGCTCGGGTCAGGATCTCGCGGTCCGTGAGTTCGAGCCCCGCGTCGGGCTCTGGGCGGACGGCTCAGAGCCTGGAGCCCGTTTCCCATTCTGTGCCTCCCTCCCTCTCTGCCCCTCCCCCGTTCATGCTCTGTCTCTCTCTGTCTCAAAAATAAATAAACGTTAAAAAAAAAAAAACTTAAAGAAAGGCTGGGTCAGTAAGCTGAGGGTGCCGAGGAAGAAGCAGCTGATAAGGGCTTGAGGTCAGGGGAGGGGGGGGAGAGACGGACTTGGAGTCAAGGTGGCAGAATGTGTGCAAGCCCGGGAGGGAGTTAGCGGGAAGCCGGCTGGGGACGGAGACGGGACCTGCTCCCCGAGCACGGGCCTCCTGACATCCCCCCTCCCCGGCCCCGCATGGAAGCTGCTAGAAGCGCTAACTGAATCCCGGGTTGTGTGGTTAAGCCCTGTCTCGGCTCATCCTTTCGTCTGGCCTCCTGTCCTCTCCCGGGCGTGCGCTCGGCCCCAGTGTGAGGGCCGCCGGGCCTCCCGGAGCAAAGCAGGAGCCGAGCTGTTGCCAGGGCACCTCCTCTGCCTGCCCCGGGGCCCCCGGGGCCGACGGGAGCCCCACCCACCACCTGCGCCTCCCGCTGAGATGGCCTACTGATCGGGGCCCCGTCCAGGCACGACCTCTGCCCGGGGCCCGGCGTGGGGCCCCCCTGTGTCACATGTGTTCCCTCCCCCACCGTAACCACCGCTGAGTGGGGCGGGGGGGACTTCCCTGTGCCGTCCCCCACATCAAGCTTTTGAGAAAGTGTCTCTGGTGTAGTGGTGCCTCTTAACGGATGACCCATTGCGGCCCATTAACCAGTAGAAGAGGCCCCACTTGGTACGTGAGGCAGCCCCACGCAGCCGGCGGGAGCCGGGCCCCGAGGGTGGGGACAGACTCCCAGTGGCGGACCATCGTGGCTCAGTCACCGTGGGGTGCATCACTCCACCCCCTCCCGTGGCTTCCCCGACCTCACAGCCGTGGGGCTGAGGCTTAGACCCTTAAGTGAACAGCCACGTCCGGCTCTTAAGCAGCCGACCTGAGACCCGAATTTGGATCCGTCTGGTGACACAGGCCGAACGGTTAGCGCTCAGCCAACACACTGTCAAACACTCACGAGGTTCACGGGGGGTCAGATGTGAGCGCACATGAGCCCCGCTGGGAGGGCTCACACACAGATGGCTGGGCCACCCGGAGCTTCTGATTCGGGGCGGGGCGGCGGGTGGGGGTGGGGAGGGCAAGGCTGCCGCGATCCCCAGATGGGGGGGGGCCGACGCTCCTGGTCGGGGAACCCGGCTCACTCAGAGGGTCTGCGAATCCTGGGGCTCTAACCGGGGCTGACCCACGGGGTTCGGCGGTGACGGGAAGGTTCCGCTCTGCGCTCCCACTGGCAGCCAGGAGCTTCCGGGCACTTCACGTGTGCCTGGGAGGGCGGAGGATGTGCGGGTTTCGTTTTGCCTGTTTTTTTAAATTACTTTTCTTACTAAAAAAAATTTTTTTAAGTTTATTTTGAGAGAGAGGCAGTGTGAGCCGGGGGGTGGGGTGGCGCAGAGAGAGGGAGAGAGAGAGAGAGAGAGAGAGAGAGAGAGAGAGAGAATCCCAAGCAGACTCTGCGCAGTCAGCACAGAGCCCGACGCGGGGCTCGAACTCACGAACCGCGAGATCGTGACCTGAGCCGAAACCGAGAGTCGGATGCCTAACCGACTGGGCCACCCAGGCGGCCCTACCTGATTGTAAATGCAGGTTTGCATAGCCACATGTGCCTAGCGGCTGGGAGTCGGGCAGAGGAGCTGGAAACGAAGAGGAGAGGTAGATCTATCCTTGTAGCTAATGGTTCACTCCAGGGGTTAAGCTGCCGCAAGTCGTTAGGAGCCACTTCTTCGTTAGGAAACATCGTCGTGTCTGCGTCCGGTTTGCTGCGAGGGCCGTGCTCCTGGTTCCGATTTCGGTGCCTGTGGCACGTGTGATGGGACCGGGGATCACGGGCGCTGCTTTGGCGGCGTGATGAGGGGCTTGGGTTCGGTGGCACGGCAGGACCCCAAGCGCTCGGGGCTGGGGGAGCCTTGGTGCGAATCTCTCTGATCCGTGGAACCCCCCCCCCCCATCTCTCCTGCTTGGCTCCCCAGAGGGGATTTCCCGCATCAAAGGAGGTGTTTTGTTTGGGGAAGATCATTTAAGAGTCTGGGCGTGTCAAGGGCGTCGGGAAAGGCACGTGTCTACTCCCCAAACTGTGACATAAAGTGATGCCAGGTTGGAACAGGGGCAGGACCGGATGGGCCCCCCTCCCCTCTGTGTCCCTCCCCGCCCCCCGCCTCCGCCCAGCCAAGGAAGGGACAGGCAGGGGTCCCATGAGTTAGAGTCGGGCAGAAATTCTCCTCTCAGATGCTGGTTCAGATTTCCATTCGCTTCTCCTGAGCAACGCGGGCAACCGTCTCTGGCTCGACGGGCCTCGCTTTGCCCATCTGTGAATGAGGAGATCCTGGCGGCTCAGGGCGCGGCCCGGCCCGGCGGTCCAGGCTCCCCCGGGAGCCGCTCGGAAGCGCAGACTCACGCCCCACCCCAGACCTGCCGGGTCAGAACCCGTGTTTTAACAAGTCCCCCGTGACTCACGCGCGCACGCACGCACGGGCCGGCCGGAGCGGGTCTCGTGCCATGTCTGCTCCTACGTGGTTCGAGCCCGACGCGACGTGGCCGGTTGGAGGACGCGGGAGCCCGGTTTCCGGAGAGGAGGCCGGGCTTTGTGAGGTCGCGGGTCTCCTTGGAATGTTTTCGGTCTTTGCGGCGGTGAGAACCGACTGGGCGGGTGTGCTTCCTGGGGGAGGGGCTGGTCCTCGAAGCAGCCCCGGGAGACGCTGGTGTGCAGGAGCGACGGGTCTTGTGAGTGCCTCTCTCTGAGGAGGCCAGGCAGGGCTCCCTGTCCCCGGGGTCCTTCGCACAGCATTCGAGAAGGGGCCCAGGCTGCCGGGGCGGGGGCGGGGGCTCCTCCCGTGTTCACCTGTGGTCCGGAAGGTGCGTGGGCTGCCCTGTCCCCTGTCCCTTCCTTCTCCCTTGGGGGCGGGGGGCGTTGGGCGCTGTGATTTCCAGATCACTGACCCGTAGCGAGAGGCAGAGAGGTGGCTTGAATCCGACCTTTGCTGCTCGTGGGAGGCCCGGCTGGAGGACAGGGGTGTGGTCCTGCGTTACAGGACATGTCCTTGGGGCCAGACCTGCCAGGTTCAGACCTGACTGTGTCACCGCCTGCTGCCTCCGTAGCCCTCAGAGGACCCCCCACCCCGCCCTGCTCCGACGAGTCGGGGTCTGCCTTTGAGTCAGCTCCCCGGGGGGGTTCATGTGTGCACGGAGTTTGAGAAGCACCGACTTTCCCTCCGGCTTCTACGTTCTCGGAGTTTGAGACGAGACCGCAAACCGTTTAATCTTTGGGAGCTGGAAACGCCCTTTCTGGAGGAGGGAGCAGGCTTTGGGCTTTGCTACCTGCTGGCTGCGTGCCTCGGGCAAGTTGCGTGCTCTGTACCTCAGTTCCCCATCCGTGTCGAGGGATGACCGTGCCCCCCAGCTGCAGAAGAGCAGATCGGTCGACGTGTGGCCGGGGCCTAAAGCGGTGCCCGGAGCCTCGTAAAAGCTACGCTGGCGTTTGCCGGGACTCTTGGTGTCATCGCTGCGGACGGGAGGCCGAAGGCCTGGGAAGACGAACTCGCTCGGGGACACGGCGTCGTTTGCTGGGGCCACAGACAGGGCGGCTTCACTGTTCAGAGCACGGCTGCTGTCCTCCGAGGCCGCTCTCTTTAGTGTGTCGACAGCCGTCTTCCTCCCCTGTCTGCACCTGCTCTCCCCTCCTTCCGTGTCTGTGATCCTAACACCCTCTTCTTACACGGACACCAGTCATGCCGACTCAGGAGCCACCCTGGGGACCTCATATTATCTTAATCCCCTCTTGAAAGGCTCCCTCTCCAAATGCGGTCGCATTCCGAGGTCCGGAGGGGTGAGACGTCACCATAGGACTCTCGGGGGGGGGGGGGGGGGGGGCCACAGCTCAGCCCAGCTGAGACTCGTGAACACTGTGGGGCGTAAAAGAGGAAGTCAAAGCACCCACGAGAATCCAGGGGGTGGGGCTGGTTCCAGAGAACCCCCGCCCCGCCTCAGCAGGGACAAGAGTGGCCTGTCTACACGCGTGTCACTATAAGGGAAGTGTCCAGACCCACGGGGCCCACGTCACCTATTTGCCCTGAACTCTGCGAGGCGAGGCCAAGAGGGAGCGCCGTGTTCTTCTGGACCCCGGGGCCGTCTCCTTACCTCCCTTTGTGCGGAAGACCCCGGCGCTCACGGTGGTAAGCCGCCGTCTTTAGAGATAGCCTGTCCCGCTGATCCTCACGGAAATAACTCCTGCTCGTGGGTAGCAGGAGCCTGTTCAACAATCGGGAAGAGTAAGGCACAGAGAGGTTGAGTGGCTTGTCTGGGGCCACACAGCCGGTGGCAGGTTCTCAGAGCCTTCTCCCTGGTTCTAGCACCTGTGCAGCCGTGTGTCCTGATGCCCGGGGCTCGCACAACCGGGGTGGGGGTGCTGGCCGCGGGTCAGGCAGGCACAGGGCTAGGAGCTCGGGCCTGGCAGCGTCTCCATCCCACAGTGACCTTGGCATTTGGGATGCATCATTTCAGGTTTTACAGACAAAAATTCAAAATTTAAAAAAAAAAGGGAGCCCCAGGCGGTCAGACGCTTCCCCCGAGGTCAGCTGCGTGGCCGGGACCGAGGACTCCGGACCACGCTGTCCTGCTGGTTGCTGGGCCGAGCCTCGTCCGGGTTCGTGTGGGTTTGACAGGGGGAGACGGCTGAGCCCGGCAGGTCCCATCTCACCCCTGCCGCAGAGCTTCAAGTGACCCTCTCCCGCTGCTCCGGGCCCGCATCCGGTACTCTTGGAGAATTCCGGCTTGCGCAGCCCCACGGGGCGGTGGGTCTCTCGGCCCGTGGGGCCAGGCTGTTCTGGGGAGGGCTGAGCAACTGTCCGGGGGCTTCTCTGGACACTCGAACAACACTCTGCGCCCTGTCTCTGCAGGTGACAAGCGCTGGGCCCCGGGGCCGCTGCGGCCCAGGCCTCCTGGAGGAGGAGGCAAGATGCAGGCCGCCGGTGCGTGAGGCGGCGAGGCCAGGCAGACGGAGGCCACGTCTCTCGTTCCCGGTTAGGTGCCGCTTCTTCTCGACCCCGAGAGGCCGGGGCAGCGGCAGGATGGCAGAAACGCTCCTGTTCTGGAAAACGGAGTAGGATATCGCCGGCTCGGGGCCATCGGGCAGCGGTCGGCCAGCTCTGGCCAGCGGCCTCCTGTGGAAACCCCCAGCGCCATCGGCCAACACGCTCTCCCCGGGTCTTTGGCAGCTGGGAGCCGGGTCGAGACCGAGTCTGGCCAGCCGGAGAGGCCAAATCTCAGCTCTTGTCGCCAGAGAGCTCTTAGTGGCCCACGGAGAAAGCTGTGCCCGTTGGTGAATTCCCCAGTGAGATCAGAGAAAGTCTGGGGCTTTGCTTCAACAGAATGCTTCTCGGGGTCTCTGTTCGCAGCCACCGCAGAGAGAGGAAGTGCAGAGGCCCCTCGGACCCCAGCAATGTGGGGTTCCCCTCTCCGGGCACGACGTCTATGCCTCCGGTGGTCAGACAGAGACAAGGCACAGGTCTCCTTAATGTTGGGGAAAAGAGGTTTTGAGCGCGATTCCCCCCCCACCGCCAAGTGGAATTGTTTTCACGTCCATCCAGAAAGCGATTCTGTTTTGTTTCTTTGGTCTTTGGAATGAACTATGATGCGATCAGAAGACGTCAGAGCTACAGCTGGACGCAAACTTCCACTCTGCCCACGGGAAATCCGAGGCCACCGAAGGAGACGCTTTCCTGAGGGGCCCCTGGCAGCTGGGCCAGAAGGGGTGCCCGCACCCAGACTGCCTCCCATACCCGTCACCACCAGCCTTGGTGCCTGTCCCCTCCCTTCACCCGGCCGATGGCCCCAAAGTCCAGGCCCCTTCAGAGGAGCCCACGACGACCTGGGCCTTCCCAGCAACAGACGGCACGCTTCCTCTGGGTTTTCTAAACCGATGAAGAGTTGGAACGGGGCTGTGGCCGTCCCCGGAGGGCCAGGCAGCCCTCCCGTCCCCGGGGCCCCCTCCTTTCTAGCGCAGACACTCCTCCTCTGGGACCATGGGAAAGGCGCCATTCCCAGATGCCGAGATGCGTCCCTCCAGCAGCCGGCTGAGGCACTAGAATGAGCCCGTTGTTCTCGAAGACCAGGCCTGGGCCGGGCTGGGAGGAAACCGCGGGCATTGAATCTCAGAGTATCGGTTTCTCCTCCCCCCACCTCAGCTCCCCGCACGCCTGCGAGGGACGGCCAGGCAGAGGGCAGGGGGCTCCGCCTCGGACCCTCCTGCCTGCCCGACTCCCCGAGTTCCCCCAAAGCGCTTCACCTGGAGCCCACAGGCCGGGGTCGGTCAGACTTGTCCCTGAGCGAGTTCAAGGGGAGGAGCCTGTGTTGGGTGATTGGGATTCGGGCCCCTCCGTCAGTGAGTGCCTGGGCACAGCCTCCGTCTGGCTCGGGACAGGACCTGGGGCCCCCGGCAGGGAAGCCGGCGCTGGTCGCCCCCCAGGCCCAGTGTGAGCCCTCGGTGTGGGCCGCATGGGGCCTGAGGACAAGCAAGCATCCTCTAACAGGTGCATTCTGGTCTGCAGGGGGAGTCTGGTATCTTCTTTTTACAGTTCCTATCTTGAGGCTTTTCTAGACAGAGTCCCATATTCACCGTCCATATGAGTAAAAAGGAAAAAAGTGAAGCAGCTTTAACGAAACGGAAGTTTAACAACATAGAAATTTAATTCTCTCTCCCATAAAAATAAACCCATGGTCTAGGGCTGTCGAGGCCTCCACAGGGGCAGGGCCTAGATGTTCCCCTAGATTTGCTTTGCCACCCTCCGCATGGCTGGCACTATGTAGCCAGAAGGTCCAGCCATCATATCCACCTTCGAGTTAGCAGGAAGGAAGGAGGGAGGAGGGAGGAAGGTCCTCTTATCTTCCCTCAAGGGCATTTCCTGGAATTCGCACACCGCACTGGGGCTGTGTTGGCCAGAGCTCCGTTCCAAGGCCACGACTAAATGTAAGAGAGTCTGGAAGAGGTCGCCTTGAGACTGGCTGGCCATACGCCCAGGTCAAAGTCAGGGGTTCGTTTACCAGGTAAGGAGGGAACCGCCAGGGGACGATTGTCTCTGTCTGCCTCACCTTCCTTCGGGCAGGTACCATACAGAGGGTTTATAACACACAGGCATCTTAGTCAGGGTTTCAATATTATCACCAAGACTTGCTTTAGAAGCACGGACTGATAAAAAAGGAGTGAAGCTTAGAAATCGGCCAGCCCACACCCTCATTTTCCAGGTTAGGAATCTGAGGCCCAGAGAGGTCAATCAAAAACACTGAGATCACACAGCACGTTCATGGCATCTGATTCCCAGCTCACGTTCAGTGTGTGTGTGGGGGGGGGGGGGGGGTATTTTTTGTTTTCTCTGCTTCTGAACTTAAGAAAAGAAAGCTTCATTCTGGAGGAGAGGGAGCTCGAGCTCCGAGGATGAAATTCCATCCATCACCGGGTCTCTGAGCTGCAGGACACGGGCGGGACGGTGACAGGGCTCGCGTGCCCTGGTCTGCCCGGCCCCGAGTCGGGGCGGCTGAGGCCTGTGCACTGGCTGGGGCGCTGTGCTGTGTGTGCAGGTGGCCCCGTGTGTGTGTGTGTGTGTGTGTGCGCGCGCGCATCTGCCGCCTCTCTGACTCCGGCCCGCCCAGCTCCCGGGTCTCACTCGCCCACTTCGGTTTCAGGGAGCGCGCGGCCAGGATGGGAGCCGCCAGCGGGCAGGACGGCACCTTCCAGGCGATGCTGACACTCAGCTGGCTCACCCTGGCCGCGTCCGCAGGTGAGTCGCCACAAAGCCGTGGGACTGCCGCGCGCCTCGGTGGGAGGCAGCCGCGGGGCAGGGGGGCGGGGTGGCTGGGCTCCAGCCGGTCCCTGCTGACCCGCCCCTTCCCGGGTGAGTCTCACCCCGGGCCCGGGTTTTGTCGTCCACACAATCAAGGGGCTGAATCGGCCCCAGGGGCTCCAAACCCAGCATCTGCGGGAGCCAAGGACGAGACGCGGAGCAGTGTGGGGGGCCGCGTGGGCACCGTGGCCGCCTGGGCCGTTCACACTCCTCGAGAGGGACCCCCGCGCCTCAGATCTGGCCAATCTGCTGTCACGCGTGAAGGTGGGAGCTCACGGGTTGCTCAGAGAAGCCAGAAGCATAGATTTTTCCGTAAAATTCTTCGTGTCAAGCGTCGACGACTAATTCAAACTTGGCAAAGCACCTCGGGGGCCGGAGGAAGGCCACACCTCTGGGAGCCAGCTCGCCACCCCTCACCTGAGCTCTTCGTCCCCTTCTCCCTTCGCCATCCCAGGCTCGGGGAAGCTTCGGGCACCTTGCGCCGCTCTGCTCAGGGTCGCTGCTCTGATCTCGATGTCACCTTGCTGTTTGGATGATTTTCTAAGAACCACCGAAGCTCCAGGCCGGTTTGCAGGGCCGGCAAGAAGCAGCCACCGCGTGAGCCGGACTCGGGGTCGAAGGAGGCAGAAGATGGGAGACAAGGTCGAGCCCGGGGCTGGCGGTCATAACGCCAACCGTCAGCCGCCCTGGTTTTTAAAATGCTGCTGTCGCTAATAGCCGGATGCTTTCCTACGAGAAGAATAAAGGAACTTAGGTTATGTTTTGTTTTCTTCAACCCACGGAGGGATGGAGGGCCTCTGTAACCATCACGAGCGACATTCCTTCCACGCGGCCCCTCGCGCAGCCTTTCAGACGTTTTCGCTCTCGACGAAACAGTTGTCAGCATTGCTGGAATATCGTTCCTTCCTTCTTCCGTCGTGTTCGCCCCTCATAAACACCGAGGGGCAGCAGCTCCAGGCCAGGAAGGGGGTTCCGGTTCGCTCGTAGGAGGGCCCGCCTCGGGGCCCTGGGGCGGCCCTGCGGGGTGCTGTCCTCCCGCGCCCTGGGTGTCTCCTCTCCTCCTCACTCTGGGTGTGGGTCTAAACCCCCGGAAAGCCGGCCGTGCCTCTGGTTGCCCCTGGTCCACGCGTCTCCTTCTCCCTGACGTCTTGCCGTTCGCGCCCCGAGCGGGTGGGCCTTGCGTTCACATCCCTCCCCCCTCTACCCTCCTTCCTGCTCCCGCGGCCCCTCCCGGGGAGGGTGCTTGCTGCGGAGACAGTCCAGCCAAGGCGCCGACCGTTTCCAGCCACTGGTGAGCTCACACAGACGAAAACCCACCGAGACGGGCCGTCCCCGGGTGCAAGCATCCAGCTGTAAGGAAAGAATCCGTCTGGTGACCGCCGAGCTTCCGCTGTGGGGCCAGAGCCGCGGGTGCCCTGGGACCTGCACTCCCCTGAGGGCCCGTGGGCTCAGGCTGACCACTTCCAGATCCAGACGTGATGTCTGGTGCCACGCGTGTGTCTGGGGAGTAAAGGGGCCATCGGGCTCGTCCTGGGAGATGTGGATGGCGAGGCCCTGAGGCTGTGTCCCGTGCGGTCGAAGGGACTCCTTCTCAGCGAGCTCTTGGTGCCAGGCCTGCACCGCGTGGCTCGCCACGGGCCACACGTGTCCTCCGCGTGCTGCGGGGACGCCTCCTTGGAAACGGATACTCCGGGTCCAGAACTGGGTGGAGGGCAGCCCGGGGCCTCTGGCCTCTGCTGGAAGCCAGCCAGGCACGTGACCCAGTCAAAGACAAGCCCAGGCGTGAGCACTGACCCACGGGGGCTCTCGTCTGGGCCCCCGGGACTCTCGGCTGCTAAATGCTGAGGCAGAGCAGTGCCTGCTGGAGGCTCCGGAGACTCCAGCGATGAGCAAGCACCCTAGTGTTCACTTTGTCACCACTGCTGGAGCCCCTGGGGGTTTCCAGCAGCTGGGAGAGGTGCTTTCCAAACAGCGTGGAATTCTGTGCTCGGTGGAGGAGATCCGGAGCCCGGATTCGCGCTGACGACGGAGCGGATGGCGGGCGGAAGGGGGGTGCTGGCGGGCCGGGGCCGGGCGGGTGGGGACACGGCTCGGCCAGCCCGCATCGGGCTGCCTGGCAGAGGACAGAGGGCCGGTTACTGCCTTCAGATGCACAAAGAGGAGCAGGTGATGTGGGTTTGGGGGTCCGTATCCGGCACCCCCCCTCCCAGCTGTCTGGGGACGCGTAGATGCGGGGCAGACGCTCTCATCCCAGAGATAACGGGACGGAAGTAAAGCGACACTTTGGACCGACATGCTGGGGATCCTACTGAATCCCTCCTGGGGTCACGGCCCCCCGTCGTGGACTTCGTTCCCTGCACGCGCTTTGCTCAAGAGACACAACCGTCCTCCTCGAAGCCTGAGCCGGGAGCTCGCGTCCGTCCCTTCCGACCTCCTCCTGGCACCTGCACCCCACCCTCCTGCCTCTCCAGCCCCCACATCCCCCAACCCTCGTACGTAGCAACCTCTGGGCACGGAGGAGAGGAAGGCATGAGGGCTTTTTCTCGGACACAAGCCCTTCTCGTTTGGTCTTCCTACCACTTTCCTTCTGGATTTTTCCTCGCTGCGGGGAGATTCTTCCAGATGGCCAGGGGGCTGCTCCCGGTGCTCCCGCTGGGGCCGGGGACACGCGCCTCCCCAGCGCCCCCCACGGGGCCCTCGTTCAGCTAAACATGCCGACCCCGAGGCCGCCACAGGCCGCGCTCGGCGTCAGGTCCCTGAGGAGGGTGCAGGGTGAAAACACAGGCCGCCGTCGGCGCGGGCGCGAGGCGTGTGTTTCTCTTGCCCGGGGACGTCCTGGCTGCGTGCCACGTGGCTTTCCAGAAGCCACCCTGTGTGGTTCCCCAGGTGGCAGCTGGGGCCAGGTGTGGGAGCTGCCCTGGCTGGGGGCCTCGGGCCTGCAGAGCCGCTCTCTCTCTCTCTCTCTCTCAACTCTGACAATAACATCTGTTCCACAGAACATACTAGTATATAAACAACGTGTTGTTAAATATTGGCACCTTTTTTTCCAAATTATTCTCTTTTAAAAAGGACCGTGGCGATCCGTCACGACAACTGCATAGACGTGACTTGCTGGGTCCCCGCAGGAGACGTGCCGGGCTCCAGGAGTCACCGCGCCCAGGGGGGACCCTGCAGGGAGACGACTCCGCCAGGGAGAGAGAACAAATTACGCACAGTTCTGACCCATTTAGATGCCGCTCACTGATAAGGGGTCGCTTTTGTTCGAAGCAACGTTGCTTGGTGACCCGGTTTACGATATAATACCATCCCCTCTTGGGTTTCCAGGGGAGCAGAGCTAGAAAATTAACTAAAGTCAGAGTCTCGCGCGGAAAGGGAGGGGGCTTCCTTAACTCTCAGAGCGCCACTTTCCAGAGGGAGGACTCTCTTGGATTGCAAGAACTCTGGGCAGATCATTACCTAGCTTCGGGTCCGGGAATGTCTTAAAGAATCATCTGCCACGCCCTCCGTTTTGTAAACGGAGAGACTGATCCCGGAGAAAGGAAGTGACCTGTGGACAGATGGGATGGACTGTAGTAAAGACGTGGGGATGGACCCCAGGGCTCCTGCGCCTATGCGGCTCGGGCCACGAGAGCCGTGAAGGTGGGGGAGGCCCCCGCGTGGCAGAGCCTTTGCTTGGTGAGGGGGGTGGGTGGAAGCAGTGACGCCCCTCTGTCCTTAGCAGTGGCGGCCGAGTGCCCCGACCGGAGCCCTGAGCTGCAGCCCTGGAGCCCTGGCCACGACCCGGGCCACCGCGTGCACATCGGCCGGGGCAGGACACTGCTGCTCACGTCTTCTGCCACGGTGAACTCCATCCACGTCTCAGAGGGAGGTAAGCCGGCCTCCCCCCGACCTCCCTCCCGGCCGCGGCCTCGGAGCCCAGCAGGCGGCCGGGGGTCCGGACGGGCAGAATGACGGTCACGGGCCCTGGGTTCGGGTCAGAGCGTCTGGTGGGTCGTGACGCCATCCGCTCTGGGCGCTTAGGAGCAGCCCGTCAGCGGTCCGAGTCTTGGCGGAGGAAGCGTAGAGGGAGGCTCTCGCTGGCGCTCGGAGCGTGCCGGCCGGTCACGCCGCCAGACGCTCCCCGTTGAGCACGGCGCGCACGGCGGCGGGTGCAAGCCGGCAGGCGGTGGCCCCGCATCGCAGGGTGAGAGGGGAGAGGAGAAGCCGGTAGTGAGCGCGGGAAGGGTGGGAGTCCCGGGACAGACCCGCCTTCTTGCCCGTCTGGCCGAGGCGGGGGCTTGGCGGGTCGGCCCGCGGCTCCCCCTACGGCCTCCCCGCTAACACGCGTCTTCGTCAACCCCACCCCTGCCCGCCTCCTCAGGAAAGCTGGTCATTAAGGACCAAGACGAGGCGATCGTCCTGCGTACCCGGCACATCCTGGTTGACAACGGAGGGGAGCTGCACGCGGGGAGCGCCCTCTGCCCTTACCAGGGCAACTTCAGCATCGTTCTGTACGGCAGGTGGGCGGTCAGCTTCCGCGGGTCAAATGCTCCTCTTGGATCTGACGGGAAGGAGGCCTTCCAAAGGCGGGAGGGAGGCGGGATGGCGGGACGGGGACCATGGTCACAGCCCGCCAGGCGGAACCACGAGCAACACAGACGTGGGCCACTGGGCCGAGCTGGAGGCGGTGATGTGTTTCTTGTGGGTCCACGCCGAGGGGACGCCAGCTGCCTTTCTGTCACGTCAAGGCTCAAGGGGCCTCTGGGGGTGTTTATTCAACGGGTTAGGACAGACACGATAAAGCAAATTTCCACACGGTGCCGGCCTCTAGCCAACTGAGAGTTCTCAGAAGTGGTGGCCAGAAATACACAGAGGTCCGTGTGCACCGTGTAGGGCCTCTGACGTGGACCGGAGTGTAGCACAGTCAGGCCCGGAACGAAGCAGCAACGTACAAACTCATGATAAGGGCTTTGGCTTGGCCTTTCGGCCGCATTTCCGTCTGGCTTAGGAAGATCTGGTCGGTGACGCCCTTGCTGCCGGCCTCCCAAGTCCCCGCGTGTGACCGGTTCTCCGGCGGTCAGGGAGGGAGCGGCGAGGTCCCCTCTGGGTTCCGTGTCCCGTGGGGCGTCGGCTGACTTTGGGCAGCTGTTTTCTCCCGCAGGGCCGACGAAGGCATCCAGCCGGACCCCTACTTTGGCCTCAAGTACATCGGGGTCGGCAGAGGAGGCGTCCTTGAGCTACACGGACAGAAGAAGGTCTCCTGGACGTTTCTGAACAAAACCCTTCACCCAGGCGGCATGCAGGAGGGGGGCTACTTTTTCGAAAGGAGCTGGGGTCACCGTGGAGTCATCGTGCATACCATCGACCCCAAATCGGCGACTGTCATCCACTCCGACCGGTAAGGTCTGCCTTCACGTGAACACGCAGCCCTTCGTTCCACAGACGTTCACTGAGCCTGGGCCGTAGCCAGATGCTGGTCCAGGCGCTGAGATACGGCAGGGAGCCGGCCAGCCAGAAGCCCTCACCTCCAGGAGTTTCGTCCCTCCCCCCACCCCGGGCATCTGCCTACAGAAGAGAATTAGCGGGAACGGGCAGACGCACACGCACGTACACACGACATCGTTCCAGATTGCGATCGTTGGTGATTAGGGAGAAAAGACACAGCGAAGAGGCAGAAAGTGACCGGGGAAGCCCACGTGGCGTCAGCCAGGGAAGGCCAGCCTCAAGGAGCAACATTTGAGTGGAGAACTGCGGGGTGAACATGAGTCGGGGAGAGAGTATTTGAGACGGCGGCAAGTGCAAAGGGCCAGTGGTGAGGGGGTCATGATGGAAACCCGGAAGGGCCAGCAGAGAGGCGGAGGGGTGCAGAGCAATGGCACTGGGACACAGTAATGTCCGGGTTTGGGGCAGGGGCAGGTGCGGGACCTCGCGGGGCACCGTAAGGAGTCGGGTTTTATTCTAAGTGGGACGTGAAGCCCCTGGAGGGTTTTAAGAAGGGTCTGATCTGATGAAAGGAACGTTCTGGCTGCCGAGTAGAGAATGGATGGATGGTGGAGACAGAAGGAAAGAGAGCAGAGGTGGCCGGGAGGCTTCTGCCTGGCCTGAGAGGGGCCGCCGGCCGGGACTCGGGCAGAAGCTACGGCAGTGCAAATGGAAGCACTCGAGAGATGCCCAAGAGGCAGGGAGGGCAAGTCTCCGCTTCCTCCCGCCCCACCCCTTCCCCGCTCGGGTGTGAGCAGAGTCTGCAGAGGCTGTCCCAGGGCACTCGGAGGGGAGGACCCCCCAGGAAGGACTCGGCTGGGGCAGGCGGGCAGACCCCGAGCCGTCCTGCTGCTGCTGGACGCAGGGGGCGCGGGCTCCACAAGAACCAGGGCGCGAAGAGCAGGGAGCCGGGAGCAGGGGTCACGGGGACACAGGGAGCAGGGGGCCGTGGGGACAGAGGGCACGTTGGGCAGGAATATGCAGGACGACCCCCCTTGCCCTGCGGTGAACACCAGTGACGTTCATTGGGCTTTGTGCAAAACGAGTTAACCGCGGTGACCAGCCATCTGTATCATCAACCCCCCGAGTAGGTTCTGTGGTCATCCACGTCGTACAGAGGGAAAGGCTGAGGCCCCGTGGGCTCCGTGTGCTGCGTCACAAGGCCAGCGAGTGTCGGAGCCGGATTCAAACCCGGGTCTGCCCAGACCCTTGACCCTGGGCGACTTCCGCGGGTGCCCCGGGGCTGGGCGGTCCGTGGGAAGCCACCCTGGCAGCTGGGGTTCAGGTTCCCAAGATGGAACGGCTGCTCGGCCGAATCTCCTTTGGTTAAAGTATGCGTGTGTGTGGCTTCGAGAACCCGGCGGCCGGAGGTGTGTGAGTGAAGAGGGTCGCCAACACGACACACGCCCGCACACAGGAGCTACTAGCTGCCATCTGAGAAGGTTCCGGGAGGGAGAAGAATGTAGGTCCGCCCTTGACAGGCGGTAAGCGTGCAATCAGGCAGGGGGAGGTGAGGAAGGGCGTGTGAAGACGTGCGGTGTGGTTGTGGCACTGAGGTTGGCCCGGCTCAAAGCCGGGGGCGGGGGGGGGGGGGGGCGGGGAATGAGCAGCCCGGGCCCGGACCCGCCAGCTGCATAGACACTTGCTGTCCAGTCTGAGGGCTCAGGAGCACCTAGCCAGCCGGCCCCACCCCCGTGACCACCACCATTTTTCTTTCCCCAAATCTTGGTCTTCATGCCAGCTCATTTTTCTAGATCCGTTAAAAAAAACACCTTTTTTTATGTGTTTATTTATTTTCGAGAGAGAGCAAGCATGGGCCGGGGAGGGGCAGAGAGAGAGGGAGACCCAGAATCGGAAGCAGGCTCCAGGCTCCGAGCTGTCAGCGCAGAGCCCGACGCGGGGCTCGATCCCACGAACCGCGAGATCGTGACCTGGCTGAAGTCGGACGCTCAACCGACTGAGCCCCCCAGACGCTCCTAGATCCGCTTTAGAGCAGTTTCGCTTGTTAATTCCCAAGACGCATTCTTTGGGCATTTTTGTTGTCATTGCACCAAATCTTTAGAGTTCCATGGGGGTCGTTACGAAATTGTGTCTTTTCCCTGTAAATGCGCACCCCCGGTGGTACAGATGTTTGTTTGAAGTCACGCTTCCTGGGTATTTTCTGTGCGGGACCGGGTGACCTTTGTCAAGGTCGGGAAGATTGGCGTTTGCTGGCACAGAGGCGACTTTCTTGAAAGCTCACAGCCCGCGGGGGGCTCTGGATGGCGTGTTGGTGGTTGTAACACAACCGTGAGCTCAGACGTCTCTTTGCAGGGGCTGCTGTCAGGACTATTAACCCCCCACCTCCGACCTTTTTAGGTTTGACACCTACAGATCCAAGAAGGAGAGTGAACGCCTGGTCCAGTACTTGAACGCGGTGCCCGCGGGCAGGATCCTTTCGGTGGCAGTGAACGACGAGGGGTCCCGGAACCTGGATGATGCGGCCAGGAAGGCCATGACGAAGCTGGGCAGCAAACACTTCCTGCACCTTGGATTCAGGTACCGCGGTCAGGGCCGTCGCCTCCGCCGGGACACCAGGGCAGCCCCGCAGCTTACCCTAGCCTCTGTCCCTTCCCCACGGCACGCCGCCCCCCAGTGCCGGCCTGGGGAGTGGCGGGCAATCGCCCGTCTGCACCGGGCAAGTCTGAGCAAGCTTTTCTTGCAAAAGCTTCTTCCCTTCTTAAAACGCAGCGGTCTTTCCTTGCACGGGCTCGTCCGTTTCATTCAGCCACTTACAAAATACGAGCTGGACGTCCGCACAGCTCGCTGCGCCTTCCCTTTCTTTGGCCAAGGGGTCATCGCGTGCCTCGGGGGCTGGCAGACATCTGTGTCCCTGCCCGGCCCCCTCCGGCCCCTGTCCCTGCCCCCTCCGGGGACTGGCAGACATAAAGTGTCCCTGCCCGGCCGCGCGCCCGGGGAGGAGGGCCCCTGGGTTGTGCTCCACCGTGGTCTGCTTTGTCTCGGGTTATAAGCTTCATGCCTGACGTTGGGGCACACGCATTGGCCCCGAGAGGAAGCCGTTTGCCCCACAGTAGCCACACCTTTTTATCACATTGGATCCGACCTCAGCGCGGTGGGATGTTGGGGTTGAGGTTATCCATCCTGTGGCTGCTGGAAGATAGGGGGGGCCCTCCCTTCAGCTCTGCAGATCCGGGAGCAGGATCGGGGACGGCAGAGCACTTCCCCCCACCCCCACCCCCACCCCCGTTTTATGGGCTGGACAGAGATTCCCGGGCAAGGCAGGGGTGGGGGCTCGGGGCATGCTCCGGGCTCCGGGGTGATTCCCTGACAGCCCAGGGGCTGTTTCTTCTAGAAGGGCCTGGACAGGAGCTCAAGTAGTCCGAGATGACGAGCACACCTTGGTTTCTCGAGGCTCCTTTGTTAGCAGAAGCCGAGGGGGCTCCCATCCCCTTGTTAATAAGCCAGAAGGCCAGTTTCTTGATTTGTCACGTGAGAGCTGTCCACCAGGGGACTGGGCTCTTAGGGCCTCGGCAGAAGAAGGTAACAGCTGAGGGCCCACCGTCGGGCCTCTGATTTGGCCTGAATTTGCACCTCCTGGTAGCTGTGGCTGCAGGAAGTGACTCGTTCTTTCTCTGCACGGTTCCTGCATCCGTACAGTGGGATACGTTGGGAGCCGTCTCAAAGGACCGTTGGGAGGGATTAGATGTGACAACAGGAGCGAAATATTTGCCATCGCCTCTGGCACAGAATAAGGATTCAAATAACGTGTCTCCTGATGAACAAAGCCACCGGAAGGGGCGGGGGGGGGATGCTTGGTCACGTTCTGTCACGGCCGATCCCCCGGGCCCGGGACCCAGGCAGGCGGGGTTCCGTTCTCCCCCCTCGTTTGCACAGACGCACTGTGAGGGGCAAGCTCAAAACCTCTAAAAGCATAGAACTGGGACCCGGGGCCGTAGTTATCGGGCAGATGCCGGCCCGAGGCTCTGGGCCTGACGAAGTGTGCTGAGCTCTCGCGGGAAGGCAGGCGTGGAAAGGGACGTGGCAGGGACGCGTGAGCAAGAGGCTGGGCCGCGCTGCAGGTGAGGGTGAGGACACGCGGACTCCCCACGAGAGACTGCAGGTGCAGAGGCCGGGGGCGGGGGGAGCGCACAGGCGGCAGAAGAGGGTTAGGGCGGGAGGGGACAGAGGGGGGGCTGAGGAGGTGGGCAGGGGACGAGCTTCCGCGCTGTGCCAAGGCGTGTGGATTTCACCTGAAGGGCAACGGGGAGCCACTGAAGGGACCCGAGCAAGAGAGTGACCCAGTCAGATCCCCGGCGTGAATGAAGGCTCCCTGTCCGACATGAAGGCTCAAAACAAAAAGAACGAAAGCTCTCGAGTGCCGTAATCTATCGGCATCTCAGGCTGTAGCAGGCATCGGGGCGGGAGGGAGACAGAAATGGGTAAGAAAGCCTTCCCGCCTTACAGCACGCTTCGGGGGAGGAACTCTCTTCCTCCTCCGTCCCCCGTGGGGAGCGAGACGCGTCTCCTCCTTCCCCGAAGCCAGTGCGGCTCCCGGGGCAGCCGGGGCACAGGCCCGCCGGGGTCTCCCTCGTGCTGACCTCCTGGGCAGCCTGGAGAGAACCTTTCTCCCTTGGAACCTGTGTCCTTGTTTTCCTAAAGGAACCGGAGCGCTTGCTTCAGGACCTAACTGAGCCTGGCGGGTGGCATGTGGGTCCGCGGGCTTGTTTGTTTGTGATTCATACCTGGGCTCCTGCCAGAGCGGGGTTGACGACGCTCGGGGCGAGCCAACAGCGGGCGAGCCAGGTGGCGAGGAAGCCCAGCGCTGGCAGAGAAAGGCCCCTGTTCTCCGGAGCCGGGCAGCCCCGCCAGGGGGCCGATCGCCCCTGAACGGCGGGGAGGGCTGCCCGCTGGTGGCAGTCTGTCTGGGCTGTGCCTCCGCTACAGGTTGAGACGTGCGAAGAACTTGACTTTTGCTTGTTGGTTTTTGCAGACACCCTTGGAGTTTCCTAACTGTGAAAGGAAATCCCTCTTCTTCCGTCGAAGACCACATTGAATATCACGGTAATAAATAGTTGGCAAGAGGCTGCATCCCCGCCGGCGTCCCTCTGAACACGGGGCCCTTTCCGAACCCCCCCTCTTCCCTCCGAGCATCGCGGAGCCCCCTTCAACACCCTTCGTCCCGACCGTGTCACGCCAAAGCGGCAAAAGCCGATCACGGAGATAATATTTAACGTATTTGCAAAGAGGTGGTCGCTGACTTAATTCGAAATGAGTGACCTAGGACAGGCGGGAGCTGGGACAATCCAGCAGAGATAGTCTTTGGAGCTAAAAAGAGTGTATGGATGGGCCTTTACCACCCAGGGGGGCCTCCTCTGCCCGGAGAAGTCTGCGGAAGGCACTGTTCTAATCTTAGACGGGAATTCACATGAGAAATTACGAGCCTCCGAGATATAGATTTGCCGGAACACCGGAATCAAGCTTTTATTTGTTTTAATGCTTATTTACTTGTGAGCGAGAGCTCACGCGCAAAACAGGCTCGGCGCTGGCAGCAGAGAGCCTAACGCGGGGCTCGAGCTCATGAACCGCGAGGTCATCCCCGGGAGATGAAAACCCTGGGCCGACTGAGCCACCCAGGCGCCCCTCCAAAAGTCGACTCTTAAAACAGAATCATGAGAAGGGACAGTAGACGTAATCCACCGTCTGCTTCCCAAGTAGAAACATTGGCCTGAAACTTTTTTTTTTTTTTTTAAAGAAATAGCTCAGGATCCGTGGGCGTAGGGGGCTTTCTCTGCCTCGGAATCACAGCGCTCAGAATCCGGGGGCGGGGGGGGTCTGGTCTCTCCCACAGGGCACCGCGGCTCCGCTGCTGCCCGGGTGTTCAAAGTGTTCCGGACGGAGCACGGCGAGCATTTCAACGTTTCTTCATCCAGCGAGTGGGTTCAAGGTGAGGACTTTGGGGCCCCCAGGACAAAACCCAACAGTGGCCGGGACTTCCTGTCTTGGCAAAGCAAGCGTGCTTCTCTTGCGGCCGCAAGGCCACCGGATGGCCGTAAATTAAATTTGCAACGGACGGAAAGCTGTCACTAATGAATCGGTCCAGTGCGGCCGCTAGCCCAGAGGGACGCCCTCCCTCTTGAATTCTCTCTGTGCCAAGCAGCAGCACTGGACGGGAGACAGCCGGGGCGGGACAGGGGTGCAGAGAGCACCCCTCGGTGCCCCCAGTAGTGGGCTGATGGCAGATCCCGTCTTTGTCCTCGGGGCGCCTGGGGCCACGCCGAGCGGGACGTGCCCTCGCCGGCCCTTCCTGCCCGACCCTGCCCTTTGCTTTCTGTCTAGACGTGGAATGGACGGGGTGGTTCGACCACGACAAAGTGCCGCAGACTAAAGGCGGGGAGAAAATTTCAGACCTCCGGGCGGCTCACCCGGGAAAAATCTGCAACCGCCCCATCGATATACAGGTACCGAGCTCTCTTCTAGTCTCCCCTTCCCTTGCCTCCTCCTAAGCCTGCGCCCGTAGCCGTGGCTGAGAGCGCCCGGCGTGGGGCTGGGGCCTCTCCTTCAGTCTTCCCGCAGAGTTGACCTCCTTTGGGCCCTGGGGTGCACAGGATCCAGTGGGATTTGGGGTGCAGGCTGAACCCAGCCCGGGTGGAGAGCACACCCACCGCCCTGGGCTTCACTGAGCTGAATACAAACCCGCGATGGGAGAACGGACAGCGTTTGCTCGGCAGTTTCCCTTGGAGTTCCTCCACCCACGGGGGGCCCTGAGCTGCTGCTTCCCCACGGCAGGTGCCCGTCAAGTGACCTAGGGCCCCCGTTTCTTCCCAGGCAACAATGCAGACGATCACCGTTCCCCCGCGCGATCATTCTGTCGATTTAATGCAACAATATGTGAAGTGCCCGTAGATTTTATTATTTCACGATTATTTTATTTCGTTATCGTGATAATACTGTTAATTATTTTACAATCGCTAATTATCGGCCTTAGCTTTTTGCAAGGAGCAGGCAAGTCTGCGACTCCTGCTTCTGTGGGGGAGCTGGACGCCCCCCCACCCCGCCCCCCAAGATCATGGGCGTGAGTGCATCACTGGCAGGAAAGGGCGGAGTTAAATGACGCCTGAGCTCACTGCTACGTGGCTCTTTGAAGCCAAGGACGACAGATACCTGCTGTGTTCAAACTAGTGTTTCCTGAAAAGTCCCCCCACCCCGCCCCCGCCACCCTATTATTAAGTAGGCTGACTATACTTTGCCTCCCCTGTTTCCCCAGCCCTGGTCCCTTTGGTCTCTGTGCCAAAGAGGACAACAGCTGTGGCCTTGCTCTAAATTGCCTGCCCCTGATGACGGCCACAGTCCTGATGCAGACACACCCGGGCTCCGGGACGAGCCCCAGCTGGCAGGGATCACGACCTCCTCTGAGCCCGCTCCCTGAACCCTCCACCTGGCCTTGAAGCCGCCCGCCCGTCCGTGCCCATCCCCGAGACCCCACTGTGTGCCAAGCCCTGGGCCGGGAGGCGGGCAGAGCCCGGCTCCTTGCCCTCCCCGGAGCCCGGGGTCCGGCGGGAGGAGACGGACACAGAGCAAGGCACGCAGGGCGGCTCGTCCGAGGGCAGCAGCGGGAGGTGGGGGGAAGCACGGGCTCGGTGTGGGTTCGAATTTCGGCTCTGTTGCTCGCTGGCTTGGCTCGCCCCGGGGAGGTCACACAGCCTCTCTGGGTGTCCGCCTTGGTACCCGTAAAGCCAGAGCCCTCCTGGCTTGCCCGGGAGGAGGAAGGAGGTCGTGCGCACCAGATTTTCCCGGGCTCCCCCCCTTCCATGATGCGGAACCACGTGGGGCGCCAGGAGTTTGGACAGAGCCCGTCCTCCGGAGCGCACAGCTGCAGGGCTGGCGTGCGGGCCGTGAGGGGCTCCGGAAAAAGTGCCGTGTCACCGTGGAGAGGCCGTGACGGCTCAGCCAGCGGCCGGCGGGGCCGTCAGTGGTTTGGGCCCCGAGGACCTGAGGACCCCGGGCGGGGCGCCTGTCCAATCCTGCGAGTTCGCGCCTTTCTCCCTGTCACAAGACCGTTTTCTTGCGACCGAAGTGACACTCGGTCCCTGGAAGAAAAGTCTCGGGCCGCAGCAAACAGCATCTGCAGCAGGGACGCCCTGAGGCTTGGGGCAATACGTCTATAGCATGAATCGTCACCCTCGTTCCGTACGAAAAGAAGATGATTTTGCCCTGTAATTTCCGTGCCGTTTCCAGGCCACTACGCTGGACGGCGCTAACCTCACCGCCGAGGTTGTCCACAAAAAGGGCCAGGATTACAGGTTTGCGTGCTACGACCAGGGCCGCCCCTGCCACGGCTACCGCGTGCGGTTCCTCTGCGGGAAGCCTGGTAAGCAGCTTGCCGGGGACGGGGGTGTGGCTGGGTCGGCCGCCTCCGCGCATGGCGGTGACACGGGGCCACTGCCGAGCTCGCCGTGGGGAGCGCGTCTGTGACACGGGAGCCGGGGGACGGTCCTGGGAGCTGGCAGCAGCCGGCAGAGCCCCGCCCTGCCCGAATGCCTTTCAGGAAGGGGAAGGGCCTGGTCCAAGAAAGCCAGGGCGCGGGGGACAGAGCCGACCTCCCTGCGCCCCCCCCCCCCCCCACAGAGGCGCGAGCTCGCGGCCTCTGGGTGCTGTTATTTTAAACCCGGATCCCGAGGTGCCTGTTAGGAGGGCCTGGAAATGGTCGGCCGGTCCGTGGAGGCCCTTGGCCCCATCCAGAAGGCAGTCATTAGGGACGAGAGTTCTCCCAGGGGGGTGGGGCGGAGGGCTTACGGCTACTGTAAATACTAGTTGATGGGAACTATATTTGTGCAGCTTGAGCAGAGTGGGTGTGGTGAGGGACCGCATTTAACTCTAGCAAAGGAGCCGGTGGAAAATTCCCCTGGCAGGGCTAATGAACGGCTCTTTTCTGGTAAGGTTTTGTTGACTTCAAAAACCTGTACCAAGCCTGGGATGGGCTGAGCCTGGCGATTTGGGTTTGGATAGGCAAACCTAGCATTTATTTAGGGAGGGGAAGGGGGGAGGCGGGCGGTCAAAAGTTCGCCAAGGACCGAGGGCCGTTTCTCAGTCCCTCCCGTTTGGGGTTCCAGTGAGACCCAGACTCACCGTCACCATCGACACCAACGTGAACAGCACCATCCTGAACCTGGAGGACGATGTGCGGTCGTGGAAGCCCGGAGACACGCTGGTCGTCGCCAGCACCGATTACTCCATGTACCAGGCAGAAGAGTTCCAGGTGCTCCCCTGCAGAGCCTGTGCCTCCAACCAGGTCAAGGTGGCAGGTAAGACCCTCACTAGCCCCTCCCCGGGCCGAGCGGACCTATTAGGCTCAAAGTTGTCGGAAAGCAGGGGAAATCTGTATCGGTTAGCCACCGCCATGATAATGCTGCGTAACAAAACAGACCCGAACCTCTGTGGCAAGCGCTTATCTCTTACTCCCACGTCTGCAGCTTGTCGAGGGTTCAGCTTCCCTGGACCGAGCGTGGCTCCAGGGGGCCAGCGGGGTTCAGGTCAGCTCTCACCTGACTGAGAGTCACCCGCGACTCTCACTCCTCCCAGGACATTGTCTTCCCGTTGGGGAGGGAACAGAAACACAAGGGGACTCAGGGCCTGGGCTCAGGACTGGCATGTTCTCACAGCCACATTCCAGCGGACAAAGCAAGTAACATAGTCAAGCTCAACACGGAAGGGCGGGTCGGCCTGCGTCTCCCGCCAAGGATGAGGGAAGGGGGTGAATATTTGTTAGGCCATGATGCGACCTACCGCAGTTTTAAATCCGTTCCGTCTATAGCTTCTGGGTCTTCCTTATTCTTCTCCTAAACGTAGATTTAGTGGTGCTGCAATTTATATCACGTGAGGTTCCTGGAGTCTCAGACAGTTGGGGTTAAAGGTATAGTCCAGGTCAATCGTTATTAGTGGAGAGAGTTCCGTATCCATCCACGAGGGTGCTTTGGTCACAAGCAACGGAATCCAACTCGACTGTCGCAAGCAAAAAAGGAATTTTCCGGGAGGCCGTTGAGCTTAGACAAGCGAGGGAGGAGCTGGAGAGCCCAGGTGCACAAGGACGAGGGGCAGGGGCCGCTTCGGGGGTCTGGGTAGCGGGAGCGAGCGGGAAGCGTCCTCGGGCATCGCTGTCCGAAAGCGCCGTGCACGGTCCCTGGACACGGTGCTCAGGTCACCTTCCGGGGAGAGAGCAGACGGGCTGGGGGCTTGTGTGCCGCCCACCGCCCCCCGTGGTGCACCCTCACCGGCGCCCCTCTGGGACTACTGAATGGAGAGCGGCTCCCTCCCTGAAGGAAAGGCCCCCCTGAGCGTTAGGCCCTGGTCTTTGCCGGGCGACTCCTGTGTCCCCAGGGCCAGTACACGTGCACGGGTCCCCTGGGACGTCGGGTGTCCTCCTGGACTGTCGGTGAGAGTGGCACTGAGACGGTTTGAGCTGATGTCAACTGCTCAGTGTGCGGTGACGTGTGGCTCCGGGGTGGCACTTGTGGTTCTGAGAGGGTGAAAAGCCCGTGACGCCCGTGCCTGCACGGAGGTCGACGGAGGAGCGCCCGGCAGAGACCAACCCACGTCTGCACCCCTGTGTCTCACACCCCAAGGCTCGGGGGCAGAGGTCCCGATGGGGGAGCTGTGAGCGCCGAGAGGCCCAGAGAGCCGAGGGCCACGCGATGTCAGGGCGCGCGGGCCTCGCCCGATGGTGCGGCTTGGGCACGGGTGCTGGAGAGCGGCCCCGCTGGGCAGCGTTTGGCCAACAGGCCCGGCTGCTTCCTGAAGCTTCTTAGGACTGGACACAGAGTGGGATGGGGCTGCCCTGGGCCCCGAGCGCCCAGGGAGGACAGGAGAAGAGGCTGGAGCCCCTGGGGACCCTCCTCACTCCGTTGGCGTAGCACGGCCTTGCCTGTATTTCCACCAGGCCCCCACCCCTCCCCCCCTTCTCAGCCCCCACCCCCTTAAAGTTATCAGGCTCCTGGTGAACCCTGCACTTGGCTCAGGAGCATTGGGCGCTTACCTGAGGACAGCGCCCCCTGGTGGGCAGCATCAGAAAAGCCCCAGGTAGTTGGGGGCAGGGGGCGTGTCCGTCCGTCTGTCTGTCTTGTGGAGGCCCACGTTTCTCCCGTTCAGCCCCAAGCCCGTTCTCTGCCTCCCCGTGCTCCACTGGCATGAAGCAAAGGCCCACCCGCTCCGTCTTTTCCAAAACCGTGCCCCCAACAGTGACGTCTCAGGGTCCCCCCAGGGCTGGTTGCAGGGAGGGACACAGCCTTCCTGGGCCCTCTGTCCTCGCTGCCCCCAGATTCCAGGAAACAGGCTTCTGTGCACACGAAGGGCTTTCTGACAGGAAACAGATGGGCATAACAGAGTCACGAAACTGTGACTCATCTGCAAACGCTGTTTCAGTCCTGCCGTCCGCCGCGTGGATGCCCACACCTCCTGACACGGCGGCTGGAAACCTGAGACCTTCTCCACCTCCGTTCCCACACCCCGGCTGTTCCTTGCACCCCCTCCCCACCCCGCGCGCGCACCTCTAAACAGTACCGCTGTCGGCTGGTGTCGCCCCCTTGTGTCCCGTGATTGCCGAGCACGCGACGAGAGCCATCTTGTTCACTCCTCGCGGTGACCCCACAAGGTGGCGGCCACCGTCTCTCCAGGACAGAGGAGGACACTCAGGTTCAGGGAACTCAAACGGCCGGCCTCCTGCTTTCCGTCGCAGGCACCAGCCACACGAAGCTCTTCACATCTCATTAAAATTAAAGTGGAAAATTGTACCGCTCCGTCACCCCAGCCAGATCCCGCCTGTCCGGTAGCCGCGGGCGGCCTGTGGCTGACGTACTGGATGCGCACGATGGAGCATGTCCGTCACCTCGGGGGGCTCTAGCGGGGCGAGCTGGTGTCTGTGCGGGCGGCCGGAGCCGGGACTCAAACCCCGAGCTCTCTGGCTCCAAAGGCTCCCTGTTCTACTCCGTCCCCCTCCTCGGAGGCCCCCGTCCCCAGGGCCTCCACTCGATGACTGGCCCGTAGGAGGGACCTGGGGACTCCGTGGCTTAGATCTCCTCCAGCCCGAGCCCCTCCCCCAGACGCACCGGGCCCTGCTGGGTCTGAGCCTCAAGTGCACCTGCCCGTCTCTCCCACTGGAAGGGCCTCGATGCCTTTCCTCTCTGGACCCCCGAGTGTCCAGGTGGGAGCCCAGCCTGCAGAGAGAGCTCGGGCTGTGGAGCCAGGACACCTGCAGAGCCCCCCGCCACTTTCCCCAGCCCCCCCCCCCCACCCCTCACCTGTGCCCGTGGCCCTCCTGGGTTATTTGGGACAATCTGGCTCAGCCATATCTGCTTTCTCTGGTTGGCCCTCACACATCAGCGGTGGGAGGAGCAAAGGAGGGGTGAGGCTGGGTGGGAGGGTCTGCAGACAGGATGGGGCGGGCGGGGGGGGGGAGCGCGGGGGGGAAAGCAGGGCCTGGGAGTGGCCTGTGAACACGGCAGCAGGACAGATAAACTGGCTGTGCGGTTCTGTAAAGCCCCTGATGTGTTCCACAAAGGTCCTGACGGGTCCTGTAAAGGTCCTGATGAGTCCTGCAAAGGTCTCGTAAAGGTCCTGATGGGCTCTGTAAAGGTCCTGACAGGTTCCACAAAGGTCCTGATGGGTCCTGTAAAGGTCCTGACAGGTCCTGCAAAGGGCCCATGGTGCAGAAGGGGCAGCCGAAGTGAAGCGTTCCTGCCCTGTGCCCCCCTGGCCCCCGCTGCAGGTGTTGGAAAGACACAGTCCCTCCGCATCCCTCGAGGCTGTTCCCTCACCCTGTGTCCCCCCCCCCTCCCCGTGGAACAAACAAAAATGCCCCACCTGGAGGTGAGGCAGTGGCGGGAGCCCCAGACTCCAGTCTTCCCTGAGGATGACGCGGGCCCCAGCCACACGTGCCACTTGGGCCACACCAGCCCCTGCCACGTGCCAGGCACTGTGTTGAGCTCATTCCATGGATTAACTCACTTAACAAGCACGGTTACCTTTGAGACGCGTGCGGTTCGTATCTTCTGGAAGGAGGGCCCGAGGTCCCGGGAGCGAAAGTGCTGTGCTCGGGGACTCACAGCTATCACCTGAGTCCCCATCTGACACGGGCAGCCTGGCTGCATCACCACCAGCCGTGTTGGAGAGGAGGGCGGATCCCTGGGGAGGCCCTCTGAGCCCCCACCAGAGCGGACGCCCCTGGTCAGCACACACGGGTTCCACTGGTCCCCGCCCGTAGTTGAGGGGGACACTGGGCCCCCAAATGCACACGCTGTGAGGGGTGGCTGGGCGTCCGGGGATGTGTGTCTGCAGGGGGAGGCCTGGTGTCCTGGCCCGGCCGGCATGGCGGGAACCCCGGGGAGCGAAGGCGCGTGTGGAGGATGGTGGGAGGGCTGGGCAGAGAAGGAGCCGTCGGGGCGGGATCAGGAAGCACGGAGTCCCCGTGACCGGCTGGCAGGACCCAGCCTGCACGCTCCCTTCGACCTCTCCCGTCACGCGTTCCACCCCGGGAAGCGAGTGCCACGCCGTGCCTCCCGGGACCCGGCCCGTTTGGCGGGCACTCGTGTGGGCAGATTCCTGGGCGCCTCTGAGCCGCCTCCAGTGCCCCGGCCGGCCAGCCTTCCTTCTGTCCTCCGGGGACAGGCCGAGGTGTGGCCTCGCTTGGTGGAGGGGGCCCGTGAAGCTGCCCACGGGGGTGGCCGCTGGTAAAGAAAAGAAGGTCTGCGTCCAGCGTGCTCAGAGGCACGAGCCAGGCAGACCAGGGGCCTTGTCATCAATTCTTGTAGCGGCCGCTGGCCTTCGGGCGTTTAAAGCTGGCGGGCACGTGAGGGCCCTTCCTCGCTGGCCGGGAGCAGCTTCCTGCCCAGCGCCCCCGGCGGGTCACCCGGAACCCTGCGCAAAGCTCTTTGCGCGGGAGACTCTTCCCCGCCACCTGCCCGGAAGGCCCCGCCCCCCGCATGCTTGTGAAGGTCACGGGGCCGACCGGCAGGAGGCCGGACCAGCCAGGGACGAAGGAGAGGCTTCCAGTCAGCACAGAGCCCGAAACGGGGCTCGACCCCACGAACTGTGAGGTCACAACCCGAGCCGAAGTCGGATGCGTCACAGCCCCAGCCTTTGCGCGCGGGGGTCAGCCGTGTCGTGGGCTGATAATGTGTGCCCGTCGCTCGAGCCGGGGCCGCAGGGACGGCGTGTGCCCTGCGGTGCGGGCCGGGAATCCCCACAAGAGGTCGTGCCCTGTAACCGTGTCCCCGAATGGAGGAGACACCTGCTGGCCGGGTCAGCCGTCCCAGTGACGAGCCACGTTTAGAGGCAGGCCAAGATGTCTTTGTTCCACGGAAGAATCTGGGACTGGGTGGGGGCAGATTTGGGGCCGGAAGACAGTTCCAAGTTTCCGGGGTCCTGTCGCCCCGCACCTTCCTGGGGTGCACTGCCCCACCCCGGGGGGGCAGGAGGAGGAGGAGGCTGGAGGGGAGTAAGTGCGTGGGATTGGACCGGTGGAGTGGTGCTGGGAGCTGGCACCCTCGCCCAGGGACTCACGGTGGCATATGAGGGGACCACCCTTAGCTACAGGGGCATCCGAGTGGTGCAGAAAAGTCTTTTGATAGTATTTTTAAGGATAGGAGGCCTGGATGAGTTTGGAGACAGAACCTAAGGCACCCACACGAGGCAAGAGAAGAAGTTACTGGAATCCAGGCCCCTGAGACTGTGGGAGGGGTGGGGCTGGGGTCGGCATACAGGGGAGAGAGTACGTGTCCTTCCTTCCTTCCTTCCTTCCTTCCTTCCTTCCCGGCCGGCCGGCTAGGACACACCCACATTCCAGGGCTGGGGGTGGAGCCAGAGCAGGGGGTTGGCGGGGGGGGCTGGTATGACAGCCGCCCTCAGGGGGGCTGGGACACGTGGGTCTCCCTGGGAGCACATGGGGAGCTACAACCGACAGACCCCAGGAGGGACCGATGCGGGGAGACGAATGCCATCTCTGCATGGCCTTCGTTCTTCCATAGAATGGGACCGGGTTGGGGGACCACGGGGACCTCCGAGCACACGGGGCGCGGTGACACACGAGTGGCAGCCGTGGGGCCTGGAGCACCGGCCTCTGATCCCCCGCCCCCCTCTCCGCCCTAGGGAAGCCCCTGTACCTGCACATCGGGGAGGAGATCGACGGTGTGGACATGCGGGCGGAGGTCGGGCTCCTGAGCCGGAACATCGTGGTGATGGGGGAGATGGAGGACCAGTGTTACCCCTACAGCAACCACATCTGCAGCTTCTTTGACTTCGATACCTTTGGGGGCCACATCAAGGTAAGGGTCCTCGCGGCCGGGAGGATTCGCACGATGCCAGCCTGGCCGGGACCCTGGCCGGGCCGGGCCGGGCCGGGGAGCAGAAGGCAGGACCAGGCGGGGAGAGACCAGAGCCGTGCTGTCCCAGCCGTCAACACTCGGCCACAAGACAGATGAGTCCGCCCCCCAGTCACACGGCACACCGCGCTCCCTGCCTTCGCGGCTTCCGACCCTCAGCCACTGTGCTGGTTCTCTTTCTTCGGTGTCCCCCCCACCCCAAGGGCTCCCCGGAAGAACGGGCATTTGACTCACACAGCCCCACTTACCACAGATCCATGCAAGTTCAGATCAAACAGCAAGGGGGGTTGGGGGGTTCAGGGTCTGGCGCGAAGCTTGCCCGCGAGCATTCCGGGCAGAGACGGAGATCCCGGCTGCCGCGTCCTCCCCCGGCAATAAGTCGAAACGGCTGTCGGTTCTCGGAGCTCGTGCTTGCCTAGCGTTGAGCCCAAAGAGGACGTTCGTCGGCATCCCTGTGTAAGGTGCCCTTACCCGGCACCTCGGGTACCGTTGGACGCCCAGAAGCTCCGTGCGTGGCCGCTGCTTTCAGTGACTTAGGGTCAAAGCTGGTAGAACATGGCTGCCTTAGAGCTTTGCGAAGCGACGATCGCGTGTCATCAGGATAAGGTTTTTCGGTGACCCCACTGCGCGCCAGAGGGAAGCTTCCAGACCTCACCACCGGAGCCCCACCGGCTCCAACGTGGCAGCGTCATGCTGTGAGGCCACGTGTTCCCCCAGGGGCTCCCAGCATCCCCGGGCCCTGCTCGTTCAACGCGAGGTCACGGTAAACCTCCAGAAGCAGGTGCACCTATGCCCCCGTCGGGTTCTGGGGCGGAAGGGGGCAGGGGTTGCGGGAACGTCCTCAGCCGAGAACTGTTTCCAGCTCCCTGCCACGTGGCCCGAACCAGACCTCGGAGGCATTGCCAACAGAGCCTTCCAGGGCGGCCCTACCAGAGCCGCGTTGCGGGTGACGCCTGCCTTGGGGACAATGGTTGGCGAGTCCTGAAGGTCACCCTACTCTAGTGGCAGAGGGCTGAGCCCCACTGTTGACAGGCGGTGTTTCTGGAGCGTGCTTTTGCGGACGTGCACGGTGTAGCCAGCCAGTGGGGCACCCCGAGCCCCACACACGCTCCCGGAGTCACGGGCTGATGGGGACTTGGGCTCAGCGTCCCCTTCCTCTCACCTGGAGACCGTGGGCCAGGCCACAGGCTCCTTCTGCCCCATGGCCCGCCCTACCCCGGATTCCCATTCTCCTGGCGGGGGGAGGGCTCATGCCAGCCTCCCCCCGCCCCTGGTTATCTCGGGGATCCCCCTTCCTCGCGACCCTCAGGGCCTAGGAGTGGGGGCGGGGATGGAAGCGCTCTCGCCCAGTCCATCCACGGGTCCCCGCCCCGGGGAAGTTCACTGCCTGGTAACATCCCTGTGTTCCTCGCGGAGCCTCGACCCCCCCGGGGGATGGGAAGGGCCATTTGCAGATCGGAT
Source organism: Prionailurus viverrinus (assembly GCF_022837055.1). NCBI lineage: Eukaryota > Metazoa > Chordata > Mammalia > Carnivora > Felidae > Prionailurus > Prionailurus viverrinus. The sequence continues at coordinate 2,564,970 of NW_025927608.1, read as the reverse complement.
CTTTGATTTGCTCCGTGGCCGAGGCAGGGGTTGGCCCGGCCCCTTGCGTGTCCGGGACGTGGCAGCAGCGAGGAGCCGGGGGCGCCTCCCAGACCGTGCCGACCCTCGGCTCCCCCCTTCCAGTTCGCGCTGGGCTTTAAGGCGGCCCACCTGGAGGGCGTAGAGCTGAAGCACATGGGGCAGCAGCTGGTGGGGCAGTACCCCATTCACTTCCACCTGGCGGGCGACGTGGACGGACGGGGAGGCTACGACCCGCCCACCTACGTCCGGGAGCTCTCCATCCACCACACGTTCTCGCGCTGCGTCACCGTGCACGGCTCCAACGGCCTGCTGGTAAGTACCTCCTTCCCGGGGAAGAGGAGGGTCCGTCCCCTCCCCGCTCTCGAGTCCCCTTCCTCCGGGCCGTCGGCGCTGGAGGGACGTCCGGATCTGGTCGTTTCTCCTGGGGCCCCTGGGGATTGAACCGTCCTTGGCTCAGAGTTGAGCATGGTGCCAGTTGAGAGCAGGTCTCCAGCCAAGAAGGAAAGAGGGAACAGGGCTGTGCCTTTGCCAAAGGGCGCCGGGCTGCAGGGGGGGGCGAGTTGGCAGTGGTCGCGGGGAATCCCGGCCCCTCGGTGCCGCGTTAGAGCGGCGGGCCATCCGAGGACCTTTCCGCGGCACGACGGGTCTGCCAGGGCCGGCAAGGGGGTCATGCCAAGACTCCACGCTGTGGCCTCTGCCCCCCACGCTTGTGGCGGCTGCAACAAACCTTTCCCCTGTGGCACCGGGTGTCCTTCAGCGCGAGCTCCGCCGGGAGGCACGGCTTCGTGAGCAGAGTGTGCATCAGGCTTGTCCCGATTTGCACAGCCGATTTTTACTCTAAGTTGTTCTTCTTTAAATGAACTACACTTGGGGGCGCCCGGGGGGGGGGGGGCTCAGCTCAGTCAGAATCAGACTCTTCATTTTGTTCAAGTCATGTTCTAACGGTTTGTGGGATCGAGCCCCCAGTCAGGCTCTGTGCTGAGTGTGGAGCCTGCTTGGGATTCTCTCTCCCTCTGCCTCTCTCTCTGTGCTTCTCAAAAAAACAAGAAAGAAAGAAAGAAAGAAAGAAAGAAAGAAAGAAAGAAAGAGAGAAAGAAAGAAAGAAAGAAAGAAAAAGAAAGAAAGAAAAGATAAAGAACTCATATCCTCTAGAAATTCTAAGACCTGGACGTTACAAGCTGGCATTCTGCAAGCTGAATCCAGATTGTGTTTTGTTTGGCTTAAATAGTGTTTAAAGAAACATTGGGATTAGTTTCCATCATTTAAAAATTAAGAGGTTTCACATAGAAATCTGGATTCTTGGCTTCTCTTGAAAAGTGGTCTTGAGGGGCGCCTGCGTGGCTGGGTCGGTTAAGCGTCCGACGTCGGCTCGGGTCGTGGTCTCGCGGTTCGTGGGTTTGAGCCCCGCGTCGGGCTCTGTGCTGATGGCTCAGAGCCTGGAGCCTGCTTCGGATTCTGTGTCTCCCTCCCTCTCTCTCTCTTTCTCTCTGCCCCTCCCCTGCATGCTTTTGTTTCTCTCTCCAAAAATAAAACGTTCAAAAATTTTTAGTTTCAAAAAGCAGTTGCATTTGAAAAGAGAAAAAAAAAAAAGAAAAGTGGTCTGGGTAGGCACGTGGGACCCACACTCCAGCACGGCACAAGGGCCTGGGGCAGGGCCACAGCGAAGCCGGGCCTGCATCCGAGGGCTCCCCTGTGTCCCCCACTCCCTAGAACATTACAGCAAACGCCCCAGGCCGGTGCCACTCGACCCATGGCCCGTTGGCCCCCAAGGCCCCCCGAGTTTGCAGCCCTGCTCGAGGCCCGACGTGATGGACCTCGCACCGGGCAGGGGAGGGGTGAGGCCGTCAGCGTGCTGCTCGGTGCGCTCCTATGTTCTGAGCGGTGCCTGCTGCCTCAAGTGCTCGGATTTGAAAACCCGCTGAGAAACGGGGCGACGGCATGGGCCACGGGGCCTGGTCTGGAAGCCGCGGGTTCTAGGGCTTGGTCCCCAGGGTATGAGCCGTGGCACCCCGTTCCCTCCTCAGCCGGGTGGGGAAGTTGCAGCAAACACAGGCACGGGTGCCACAGGGGACCCCCCGGCCGGGGCTCCCGTGGAAGCTGACCGGGGGCCGGGGCTGATCCTCCCCGGCGGGAGGGGAGGGGTTGTGCTGAACGTGAACTTTTTTCCGGCTCAAGGAAGAGGGAAGGGGGGCGTCTTCTGGCTGAAGCAGAAAGACAGTAGGATTCACAAGGGGAAACCGTCAGGGAGGCAGCACGAGGCACCCGACAAGCTTGGGCTCTGGGTTTTCATCGGCTCCTGCCACTCGCGAGTCGTGCGGCCTGGGCCAGTCTCCGTACCTCTCTCCGTGCCTCTGTTTCCTCCTCTGGAAAACGGGGAGGCGGGCAGGACCCGTCCCACGCGGTGGTTGTAAGGAGGGAGCCAAGGGCGCGGGGCGTGGGGCACACACTCGGCCCCAGAGCGGCGTCTGGTCCGTGCCGTCCGCCTGCGTGGTTTGCCGACCGGACCCCACGCGGGCAGTCGGAGACGGTCCCTCGCGGGTGGTGACTGAGCTCGGAAGCTGTGGGAACCGGGACGGCGCAGAATTAGTGAAGAAGGGTGACGGGCCCGAGTGTGAGGCCCGTTGCTTGATTGGAGCATTTGTTCTGAAGTTCCGTCCTTAAACTCGGCGTAAATTCACCCCTGCGTCCCGTTCCTGGAGAGAAAGGTACCAAGATTTCCCAGAGGCCCTGTGACTACAGATCTGGGCTGGGTGGAAGCTGTTCTCAAGCTCGGGGCAGTCACATGCACACGCGGAGCGTGGACATCGCACACGCACACGCACACGCCATGTAGCGTGGACGTGCGGCTGTGCAGGGCCTGACAAACACCTCTCGTGGTTTCTCAGTTAGAACGAAGGGGGCGCCTGGTGGCTCAGTTAAGCGTCGGACTCCCGGTTTTGGCTCCAGTCACGATCTCACGGCTCATGAGTTCAGGCTCTGTGCTGACAGCGCGGGGCCTGCTTGGGACTCTCTCTCTCTCCCTCTCTCTCTCCCTCCCTCTCTGCCCCTCCCCTGCTCGCTATCTCTCTCTCTCTCTCAAAAAATACATAAACACAAACAATTTTTTTAAAAAGACAACAAGAACGAGAGGATGTGGCCGTCTTGGTCACGGTAGGCTTCCGAGAGCCCGGAGCCCGGGTCTCGGCCGAAACAGGCAGTGGTGGGAGACGCAGGGCCAGCAGCGGTGAAGGGGGCGGAGGCCTCGGCACGGCCGAGCAGGGATGCAGGCGGGGAGCTGCCCCCGCGGCAGAGAAGGCTTTCTGGAGCCAGAGCCGCGGACAGCCCCTCGGAGGCAGGAGACCCTGCGGTCCTGCCCCGCGGCCGTCCTTCCGTCTGCCCCCCGGGGACGCCGGCCACCAGACTGGGAGGCAGCAGCCGTCAGCTTCCCGGGGGGCCATCCGGAGCCACGGACCCGTGTGGCCCTTCCATGGTGAAACCGAATCGCCGTGGCTCAAACCCGGACGAAGCGCAGGCCTCTGACTCCCTGAGCCCTTCCCGTTCCTCCCCCTGGAGGGGGGGGGTGGGGTTTGGGAGCCGCACCGCGTGGTCGTCAGAAGGGGGCCGGACCCTCTCCGTTGGCATTTTATGTTCACTCGCTTCGTCTCGGCGTGAGCGGTTTACCGTGTGGGCGAGGCCGGCGCTCAGGGGAAGGCTGTCCTGCAAGGTGTCCGCACGCGGGGTATCTGGGGGCCTGCGGGGGGCTCCCACCGCGTCCTCGTGTGTGTTTCTGAGCTCCGGGGCAGGACACGGGGGACCCCCCACCTTTGCTTCCTGGAAACAATGAATGTCTTCCAATAGTTTTGAGGAAGGTAGAAAAGACGCCCATATGGATTTTGTTCGTCCCCCCCCGCCCCCGACTCCCCTGTTTTTGGGGCCAAGAGTGGGGGTGGGGAAGAAAACGTGTCCTTCCCCGCTTCCCCACCTGGTCCCCTGCTTGCAATGTGTCGTCGTTGGTGTAAACGCCTCCAGGAGCAGCCGGGACGCCCACGGCTTGGGTCTGCTGGCCGTGCCCCGTGCCGCCCCCCCCAAGCCCTCCAGCGTTAGGGACACGCCATCCCGTGTCCTTCTGCCGATGGCCGGGGTACCCCTGGACGCCCCTGGCATGAGCCCCCTGCCCTGTGTCCCCACCTCAGCTCTGGGACTCTCAGGCGAGCGTGCATTTCTCCTGGTTTCCCCTCTCCCCGGTTTCTCGAGTTCATAGTCTCAGTCGCTTCTTGAACTTGGCTGCGCCTGAGCCCACGTGAGGAACCCCTGCTTGCTTCCCCCACGAGTTTCCTGGCCGGGGCTTCTGCTGACGGGTCGGGGACGAGGGAGGGCCACCCCACCCACCGGTCAGCGCAGGAAGCAACCGGAAACGGGCCACGGCCGCTGTCCTTGCCTCCCGCTCCGGGCCTCGGTCCTTTCCTGGCAAGGCGGACGGAGGGCGACGGGGCTCTGCTTCCATCCCGGCTTCGTGTTCCGACGTGTTCCAAGCTGGGCACAGCAAATCTGTGGCGGAAACTTGTGCCTTCCACTCCCCACCCAGCACCTGCTTCCCCCGTCCCGTGCTGTCACCTGGACCACCCACGCCACCCTCACCGCCCTCCCCCTGCCACCCCGATAAGGAGAAAGAAATGCAACACGGGATGAGGGGGGTTTTTTCTGCTTGGGGTGCTGACAGCTGATTAGCACACAGGTTATAGGATCAGGCAGATGGAGAATCGGGTCTCAGTTCTGTCCCTGAAGGGAAAGTGGCTTTGGGCAACTCTCTGCCTCAGTGTCATTGGCTGAGAGGGAATGATGTTGTCATAAGAATTAAGTGAGATACTGTCTGTAAGATATCGGACACCCAAAAAATAGTCCTTGTTCCTCCTTTCGATGGGGACTTTTGTCTCCGTGGCGCACCTCAAGGGGCTTGGAGGGACTTCTCCCTGGGGCAGAATTAGAATGTCCCCGATCCACCATTCACTTCCTTCAGAGAAGGGCCACGCAAGGTGTGATCAGACGGTGGGGCAGGCAGGGGCTTACGATTTTGGAAGAGCCTCGGGTGGGAGGCAGGGGGCCTGGGTCCAAGCGGGGCTCCAGCCCGAGGTTCATGAGCCCCTGGGAGGCGCCCCACCCCTACCCCTTCCCTGCCAAGTTGAGGCCCGGAACTTGCTCTGAGATGCCTCCCAGCTCCTTGCCTCTTCCTCCCGTCCTTGTCTTTCCAGGCTATTTATAACACGCTTTCAGAGCTCACTGGGAGGAGAGGAAGCAGTCCCACTGGATGACTTTGGTGTTTACAAAATGCTCATTGAGGGACCGAATAGGATTCAAGATCACGCCCTTGCCAGTGGCCAGAGTTTAGGGACGGACGCTTGAGGGAACAGAGCTCGCCTGGAACAGGGCGGATCCTCCCCTTTGGGGTGAATGGACACAATTAGAAAACTGGGGTTCCAGCCCTGACCTTGAGCACGTGGGTCGTGTGACCTTGGGCAAATCACTTGACTTCCCAGAGCCTCACTTTCCCTACCTCTAAAAACACAACAAAGCGAAGAACCGAAAACAATGATCATAGAATCGTGCGAGGTTTCAGCAAGATTAAAAGGACACAAAGGGTCCCCGTTCCAGATGCTTCCAGAGCGTGGTTGCCTAAAAATGGGAATGGGCAGGCTTTGTCAACGACTTGGGAGGGAGTTGGGGTATTTAGCCTCGATTTGTGCATCCCAGTCAGGCCAGTTTTGTCACACACACACACACACACACACACACACACACACACACATACACACCAGTGCAATATTGGCAATGAGCCTGGAGACATTTTAAAAAAATTTTGTTAATGTTTATTTATTTTTGAGAGAGAGAGACAGAGTGTGAGCAGGGGAGAGGCAGACAGAGAGGGAGACACAGAATCCAAAGCAGGCTCCAGGCTCCGAGCTGTCAGCACAGAGCCCGACGCGGGGCTCGAACCCACAGACTGAGAGATTGTGACCCGAGCCGAAGTCGGAGGCTCAACCGACCGGGCCGCCCAGGCGTCCCTGTTGTCACTCTGAGGAGGTGCTGTCGGCATCGGGGGCGGAGGCCAGGGTTGCCACTAAACATCTGACCAAGTACGGGCCGGCCCCTCGAACTGTGCCCAGTACTGCGGGGGGAGCTGTGTCTGGACGGTGTGTCGATGTTCCGGGCCGGGCCTGGCGTAGGTACTTAACAGGTGTGAGTGGAACGGTCCTAGGGAGGCAGGGGCGTCCTCGTCGGGTGACGCCACCGGCCGGTCAGGCCCCAGGGTGGGGGTGAGGACGGCAGGTGTCGGTTAAGATGAACGAGGTGCTTCTCGCCGTCCTGGGGGTCCCACCGTGGACAGGCTGCCTCGTGAGGTGGTGAGCGTCCCGTCTCTGGGACATTCGAGGGGGAGCACAGAGCCCGTCTGCCAGAGATGCTTGTGAGCGACTGGCGCTGGGCAGGGAGCTGGGGCTCAGGCCGACCTGAGGATCTCTTGGTTCCGAGACTGATATGTTAGCGGGGTTCAGACCCAGAAGGGGCCTCCGAGATGACAGAGCTGGAATGGCTCATCTGCGGCGGGCAAGGGGACCGGGGGCCGGGGGCCCGTGTGACAGATGCCCTGGGACCATCCCGGCTCTCTCGGGGCCTGAGAACGGCCTTCCCGCTCCTCCTCCCCGCTGCGCCCCTCGCCCCCCGCTGACTCCGGGATTCCAAGATGGGTTGTGACGAGCTGGGGTTTGCACACTTTTCTGGTTCTTGGCCCTCGAGTCTGCAGATGTCGCGGGCTGTGCCTCCTGGGCTGTGAGGCTGGCTCGGCCCCCGGGTGAGGGCACGGCCTGGCCTGCCTCTCATGCTGCCTCCCGGGGACGCTCCCCCTACCTTCCTGCTCCCCCTACCTCGCCTGCCGTCCTTGTGGGCCGGGGGCCCGCCGCGTTCTCACCAGGGCGGGCTCACGTGGCCTGTCCCTGCCTCCTCCTGGACGCACTTCTGACACCCTGTCCCCTCCCACCCCACGGAGCCTCGGCCGCAGCACCTCCAGCGGGAAGGGGCTTCGAAGTCGCCGTTCGTCCCTCCCCCTCCCCAAGCCTCCCCTGCTCCTAGCGGGACCGGCCATACGGCTGACGGCGTCTCACGTGTGCCTGATGAGCAGCTGGAAGCTGGGCGACGTGTCCCCTCCTGTCTTGGCCCCTGCAGGTCAAGGACGTGGTGGGCTATAACTCCCTGGGCCACTGCTTCTTCACGGAGGACGGGCCGGAGGAACGCAACACCTTTGACCACTGTCTGGGCCTCCTGGTCAAGTCTGGAACCCTCCTCCCCTCCGACCGGGACAGCAAGATGTGCAGGATGATCACGGAAGACTCGTACCCGGGCTACGTCCCCAAGCCCCGGCAGGACTGCAAGTGAGTGGCTTCGTCTCCAGGCCACACGCATCCCCCTCCCGCCCCGCCCCGCCCCAGGTGGCCTCTGATCTCTGCACCCTGGGGCTTCTGGGAAGCTTGCACCTGCCAGCCCTTCACCACCTGGTGCCTTCAGCCTCGCGGCCAGAGGGCGCAGGGGGTGCAGAGGGCGCGGGGGTCAGCAGGTGCAGAGGGCAGGGCGTGCTGTACCTCCCCAGCTCGCCTCACGTCCATCAGAGAACCTCTGTTCTCATCCTCCGGCTTCTGCCAACGTCACACGGCACTCCCGTGAGGGCGTGTGGCCGTGGGCACCGGCAGACAGGGGTTCCCGTGTGATCCGCCCGCCGGTGCGGGGTCTCCCCCTTAGTAACGGCTCCTCTCCCGGGCACTTGTGACCTCTGATCTGCCTCCGCCCCACGGGGCCATGGCCCCCTGGAAATTCTGAGCACATGAGGCGCTTAGATGTACCGCACTCGAACGAGAAAACCGAGTCTCATCGCAAATTAAGGATTCCTCGAGTGTCTGACGAGGGGCGCAGGAGCTGGCCGCCCGTCATGTGACCCCATGCGATCTCTGTCCCCCCCCTCCCCCCTGCAGCGCAGTGTCCACCTTCTGGATGGCCAACCCCAACAACAACCTCATCAACTGTGCGGCCGCGGGCTCCGAGGTGAGCGCAAGGGGTCCCGGGCCGGGCAGAAGGGAAGGAGGGGGGCTGGGAGGCGGCGGCGGCCGGGGATGAGCCCGGAGTGTGGGTTCGGGGCCCCAGCTCAGGCTCCGCTGGGGCGGAGACGTGAAAACCAGGCTGGCGGCGGACGGACTTGCTTTTGACGGATGGCTCCGTCGCTGCATCATATTGGCGATCAAAGCGCTTTATCGAAATGACTCCTCGTGGGATCCAATGGGTGCAGCCTGGGCGGTGCCTGGCACACCAGCGCTCCAAGCCGAAGTAGTTTAATTCTCGCGTCAGCCCTCCAAGGCCAGCACCCCTCCCCTTCATGTGGCGGGTGGGGAAACCGAGGCAGGGAGCGCTGCCGTGCCAGGGGCGTGCGTGGGATCCAAACACAGCACTCCGTCTACACGGCCATTCCTCCCTGCGGCTCGCCGTCCGGGGGACCCCGAGCGGGCCAGGTGCCGTCTCTGGGCCTCGGCTTCCCCAGCTGCCAGATGAGAGGGGCCAAGCACATCATGGGACGTTCCCCACGGGGACTCTGCAATCCAACCGCTTGGAGCCCACGGCCGATCGAGCGGGACCCTGTGAAGGGTTGGCACAGCCCGGATGGGCCCCACGAAATGCATCTGCCAGAGTTTGGACCGTCTCCCGGAGACGTGTTTGGGGGAGGGCGGCGGGGGGGCCCTTGGGGGGCTGGCGCCAGCCCGCGGCCCCGACCAGGGGTGTGCTGGGCTGATTTCGGCGGCTCTCCCCCCCGTGCCCTCCTCCCACAGGAAACCGGATTCTGGTTCATTTTTCACCACGTTCCGACGGGCCCGTCGGTGGGAACGTACTCGCCAGGTTACTCCGAGCACATCCCGCTGGGAAGGTTCCACAATAACCGAGCACACTCCAACTACCGCGTAAGTCCTTCCAGACAGTGCGCCCCCCGCTTCCCGCCGGTCCCCCTCCCCCGGCCCGCACATCGCCAGGGCCGGACAGCCGCCGGGCTCCGGCCGGGCACCAGCCGCCTTCCTGGCGCGGGTCTGGGAGGAAACAAAGCGGCCTTCTTAGCGACAATGTCCCGTGGCCGCTCCTGCCACACGACGCGGCCCCCGGTCAGAGCCGGGAGGAGAAGCGGGATGTGCCTTCGCGCAGGCTGACGGCAGGGGGACACCCGAGCGCGGGCCCGCCGCCCCCCTGGTGGCCGGGCGCGGTGCCGGCTGTGACAGGCTGGCCCGGCCTGGACGCCGGACGCAGTCAGGACGCGCTCCTGAAGGAACGGAGACATGGCACGGGCCCCTCTCCTCCGTCCCCTTGGCTTTTGCTCTGGTCCTTCCGCACAGAGCCCGGGGGGTGCGGGGGGTGGAGGGGAGACCAGACGCTGCCGAGTTAGGCGCAAGGAAGGGGCCGGGGCCCCGAGGGTGTGGAGGACGTCCACCCAGAACGGCACGGAGACCAGAGCCGTGGGACGCACAGCTGGGGAGCCAGGCTGGGACCGGGGAGCCGCCCTGGGGACACAGGTGGTGCTGGGGGCGCTGGCACGGTGCGTGGACAGAGCCCCGTGTCCGGATCTTCTGTCCAGTCCCTGATAGCGCAGATGAGGAAACTGAGGCCCCTGGGGGGGCGGGGAACGGACACGGGAGGGTTTAAAAAAGAAGGTCAACCGGGGAGAAGACTGTGAGAAGAGAAACCTTCTCACACTCGGCTTGTGCTTACACGGGCGGTGGGGCCAGAGAGGGGCCCGCAGGGGTGGGGGGGGCACGGGCAGAGGGCACACCCCAGGGAGCTGAGAAGGAAGAGTTGCCGGTCATCGGTGTCCCCCTGACAGAGCGGGCGTTTCTGAGGCTGTCGTGGGCCACGCGGGAGCGGCCAGGGGTGCCGTGTGGGCAGCCGAGAGGACACAGCACGTGTGGGCCGTTTGTCAGGACCTCGTCCTCCAGAAGCCGTCCCCTGAGCTGGGCGGTGGGCCTGGAGAGGTCAGAGCAGGGAGGTCTGTGAGGGACAGTGGTTTCCTACAAGGAAGTAGGCAAGGACTCAGGGGCACAGGAGGAGGGGCGGGCCTTGGGGAAGATGGCAGGGTGAGGTACCCGCCCCCGGTGAGCCCTGACCCTGTGCCCAGTGGATGAGGGTCTCTGGGCACAGTGCCCCGTCCAGTGAGCCCTGACTTTGTGCCCAGCAGGCGAGGGTCCCCGGGCACAGTGCCCTGTCCAGTGAGCCCTAACTTTGTGCCCAGTGGGCGAGGGTCCCCAGGCACAGTGCCCCTCCAGTGAACCCTGACTTTGAGCCCAGTGGGCGAGGGTCCCCGGGCACAGTGCCCCCTCCAGTGAGTGCTGACCCTGCACCCAGCGGGCAAGGGTCCCCAGTCTTGGTGCCCCCGAGTGAGGCCTGACCCCGTAACCAGTGGGCGAGGGCCCCCAGTCTCGGTGCCCCTCCAGTGAGCCCTGACCCTGTGCCCAGTGGGCGAGGGTCCTGGTATGGGGCATCCACCGGGGCCAGCACCGAGCCTCCCGCCATATTCTCTGAAATCCGTGTTCGTAGCCCGGCTTGTGGAGGCCACAGCTGAGGCTTGCAGGGTGAAGGTCACGGCCCATGAGCGAGCAGCGGGGATCCAGCCCCTCATGTTCCACTCACGCCACCACTGCCTCACTGTCAGTCCCTTGAAGAATGTTCTAGCCAGAGTGGCCTCAGCTACTCAAGAAGGGGACCTGCCTTCGGGCTTTCCCGGGAGGCCGAGAGTCCAGTGGGAGGAACCGAGACCCCTGCCCCAGGGGAGGGGCCTCAAGTGCAGTGTTTCCTTTAAATCACCAGACACATTTCCCGTAGCCCCTGACGTTGGGCCTGGGCTTGTAACCGCCCAGAGCAAGGTGACTTCTGGTCACGGACTTAGCTCCGTGGCCCTGGACAAGACACTTAGCCCCCAGACCTCTCGGTTCCTTCGTGAACACCTCAGATTCGCCCTGAGCAGAGCAGAAGCATGGGCTCCTCCCCTCCCTCGCTGCAGACCCCTTGCCTCCACTAATGGGTCCTGAGAGCAGAGCCGGCGTTACTGGAAGGTTTAAGAGTGTGCGTGGCGTGACGAGGTGCCTGCCACCTGCCGTGGCCGTGGATGCGTCCCTGACCGTCTCCTCCCCTGCAGGCTGGCATGATCATTGACAACGGGGTCAAAACTACGGAGGCCTCTGCCAAGGACAAGCGGCCCTTCCTGTCCATCATCTCTGCCAGGTAGATGGCCCGTGGGGACGCACACTCTCCCTGCTGACCTCTTGACCCAGCCCCGTCCTCTCCACTCATTCGTTCGTTCGTCCGTTCGTTCGCTCACTCACTCATCGGTGTCTGGTGAGCACTTTCTACGTCCTGGCCCGTGAGCTAGCTGCTGGGGGTCCGATGCTGAAAGCCCGAGCGGGGCAAAGACTGAATTAGGCTTTATGCTACAGCAGCCGAAGGGAAACAGAAATTTCTAGAGGTTCCCGGATCCTTCAGCAAAGCCAGTACCCGCACGGTCAGTAGGACTGGGTTGGGCCGAGGTCTAAAGGGACGTGCGGGTTGTGCCCACAAAGCAATCCAGAACAATCCAGAGCTCAGCCGAAGGCCAGAGGCTGCTTTCCACGGGTGCCATCGACACCTCAAGGGTATTAGAAACACCAGCGCCCTTTAGAGACCGAGGCGTCGGTCTGCGTCGGAAGTGGGTGGCGCTAGGGTCCGTGATAACGCCGACGGGTGGCTTTTGCTGGTCCGGACACACTGAGCAGCTGGGCTCCGTGCCCCGTTTTGTAGCCAACGAGCTAGATTCCGGAAGAGGCTTTAGGTCAAGGGCCCCCCAGGTTACCAGGCGGCTGGGCAGCTCACTCTCCTTCCAGGGGCCATACCGCACGCCGGGGTGGGGCCCGGCCAGTTCGCGCTGTGCCTTGACCCCCCCGCCCCCGGGCGGGGTGGGGTGGGGGCTCCTCGGTGCCCACGGACAAGAGCAGTGGCCTGTCTGTAGCCTGCGTGGGGCTGGGGCCCTGGAGGAAGGACTCCTTGCTTCTGTGTGTGCGGAGAGAAGCTCTCGGCCGAGAAGGGGGTCGGCTGAGGCGTCCCCCCGACACGGCCACCTGTGCCCTCCCCGTGGCGTGCTCCAGGTACAGCCCTCACCAGGATGCCGACCCGCTGAAGCCCCGGGAGCCGGCCATCATCAAACACTTCACGGCCTACAAGAACCAGGACCACGGGGCCTGGCTGCGCGGCGGGGACGTGTGGCTGGACAGCTGCCGGTGAGGACCGGGCACGGGGTCCTGACACGAGGACGGGGTGGGGGGTGCCTCCCCCGCATGGGGGAGGGGAGAGCGGGGCAGGGAGGAAACAGGCACACAGACATCGGCTTTCTGGTCAGTCCCCAGCCAGGCAGAGGCAGCGACCCCCCACCCCCACCCCCGAGCCCCCTGAAAACAGCACATGCCGGGTGCTGGGGGTCATACCTGCCACGGGGTGAGGCTCTCTCGGGCCACGTAGCCAGTCGTCGGAAGGAGGGAAGGAAGTTCCCAGCATGTCCTGGGCACCTGCTGCGTGCAGAATCCTCGTCTGCCTTCCTTCCTCACTGTGCTTCTCAAAGATGCAAATTATCTCCATTTTTAGAGATGGTCAACTGAGGCTGAGCTCAGTGACTTTCCCAGGAGGTCACACAACTAGGAAGCGGTTGGACTGGGGCTTGAAATTTCAACTCCTGGGACGCCAAAGCAGGGCCACAGCACAATTGTGACACTGGGTCCCGCCCTTCCCGGGCCCCCGGGGCCCCGGGGCCGGCGCCCGCCTGCCTTCCCGGGAGACGTGGCGCCAGCCGTCCCTCTGTCCTTCCCGCTGTGGCTGAAATGGGAGTGGGCGTGGCTAAGGGGAGTGCAACCCGCCCGCACGTACCCCGCCGTCACCCGGGGCCGGCCCCGAGAGTGGGGAGGTCCTTCACGACCCCCTGATCCAACCTCCCACGAGCCCTGGAGTCAGCAGCGTGGGGGCAATGCTGGAGGCCACTGTCCGCGAGCAGACGTCGAGCGGGAGGCGAGCTTGCCGCGCAGGGTGGGAGAGTCTGCAGCCCCTTCCCCACACAGTATCCACATGTGACGCCAGGGACAGGGAAGCGTCCCGCCCTCCGCCACGTCCCTGGCCGTGGCGCGAGGGCAGGCTCTGACCGTCCGCTCTCGTCCCCAGGTTCGCTGATAATGGCATCGGCCTGACCCTGGCCAGGTAAGAGCAGCTGTCCTCGTGCCGAGCCCTGTGTGGGAAGCCGGCTGCGGACGGCTCATTCCAGACGCCTCCTCCCCACAGCGGCGGGACCTTCCCGTATGATGATGGCTCCAAGCAGGAGATCAAGAACAGCCTGTTCGTCGGCGAGAGTGGCAACGTGGGGACGGAGATGATGGACAACAGGATCTGGGGCCCCGGTGGCCTGGACCACAGCGGGAGGACCCTCCCTATAGGCCAGTAGGTTTGCAGCCACGGAGGCTTCCTTGTCCTGCGTGCCTTAAGCCGAGTGGCAGCCACAGACGGAATGATGCTCGTGGGAGAGCTCCGCCTGTCGACTGTGAACCCCCCTGTCAGTTACCAGTCAGAGAAGTCACTGAAACAAGGGAGGTTGGCCGGCGGTGGGGTGAGGTCTAGAGCGGGAGAGAGAAATCAAGCGTTCAGTGTCGAATGGCAGGCGGCAGGGGGACCTGATGGTCCAGATGCACGGGGTGGTTCCGGGGCTACGGTGTCTGGGGTCAGCGGCCGCGGGTTCCTCTGATAGCACCCTACTCGGAGCACTGCACCCACTCCTGGGGACGGGGGAGAGAGAGATGGGCCAAAGCACGCTTGGAGGACGGTACCCAGGAAGGTGACAGAGCCCAGCGCCGTGTCACACGCAGACTGGGAACTCCGGTCAGGAGTTCAGGGGTCAGACGAGGGGGATCAGCACGGGAGGCGACGTCACACGTGGTCGGGGCTTCCAGACGCTTACAAGACAGAACTCATTCTCCATGGGCCCCACGGTTAGAAGGAGTTTAGTGCGGGGAGAACTGTCTGACGGCCAGGCCTGTTCGTCAGCAGAAACGTAGGGCTGTCCTGAGGGGTCCCGGGCTCTCTGTTGCAGAACGTGTTTCAGGCAAAGCGGGGGGAGGCTGGCCAGGTGGCTGGAGGAGGGGGGACCGGGAGAGCTGGCCAGCTCACGGAGCAGAGGGGCTCGGTCAGTTCCCGGGGGAGCCTCAGCTGGGTCGGTGTGAGGACGTCTGTCCCCCATCTGATGGTGATTCTGCTCAGACGTGAACTCAAACCCGATGGCCAGGCTCTGAGCCGGGCAGACGTGCAGGGGTCTGCTCCCCGAGGGCCGAGAGCCCTCCTGCCCCCAGAGCTTCCCCCCCGCCTTTCTCTGGAGAAATATAATCCCTGCCTCTGTGGGCAGGACACGGCCCCGGAGCTCCCACCCCAGTGGACGTGCGCCTTTGCAAAGATTCTGCGGACAGAACCACGGCCTCCTTTGGCGCAAGTGGTCTGGAAGCCCTGGTCTCTGTCTGGTCGCAGCGATAGACCAGCCCCTTTGGGTGGTGTTTATGAGTAACTCTGGATCTGCGTACTTGGTCCTTTTTTTGCTGAGAGTTACCAGCCCTCCGGGGCCGGAATGTTCTGATGACTTTCAGGGCTGACTTTGTTTATGGAGGCCCGACAGTTCTGCCGAACCGGGCAAGTCCCTCACGTGGCGTTTGTGAGCAGGGACCGTGTCCTCCTGGTCACGAGGGATTCGTCCGCAATGGTCCTGGGCTGGGCTTAGATGAAAAGTAAGCATACGCTTTGCATACACAGCCAGTAAGAGTGGCTGGTTCCCAAGATGCCTTAACTTGAACAGTGCCCGGAGGCACCCCCTGAGAACCAGGATTCAAGGTGCCAGCGCGAATCGACTGCCTTTAAAGATGCAGAAATGTGGGAAGTCCTTGGTGTTGACTGAAGGCACACACCAAGGCTGGTGTGATCCGGGCTTTCCCGGGGGACCTGCATCTGGGGAGGGGAGCCCCAAGTAGAAGACGGGGGGTTGCGGTGTATCCTCCCAGGGACAGACCCTTCTCTATGCTTCTTTCCCTCTTTCTGACCTCCCTCCTTCATGCCAGCTATGGAAGGAGGGGACCTGGCCCAGAGGCACAGATACCAGCAGAACCATGCACATTGGGCTTCCAGAACAAACAAGCCTAGGTTCAGGGTCACCGAGAAGCCCAGCTGGCCCTTGCCAGGCCCCGCGCAGGAGTCCGAGGGCAGAGGAGAGGAGTCTCTGAGTCCCCGCCCTCTGCTGAGCCAAGTTGCCCGTTCTCCGGTCCTTTCTACCTCCGCCTCCCATCCTCTCCCTGACTCCTGGAGATCGGAGCCTTCTTGGGGTCCTTTGACAGCCCACAGTCTTGCCTTCCCAGTGGGGCCTGCCGCTCCTGTAGGGTTACGTGCCCTGAAAGGTCACGTGCGTTATCTCGCTACAGCATCATCACCTTCCGTTCTGTCTTCCCCCTCGCCTGTTTTCCAGACCCAACAGATTCACAATTGAAAGGCTTACTCAGAGGAAACCCATTTGGGTCTTAATCTGATTAAATGGTTATGGCAACTGAGACTAAATAATGACTAATGGCTCTAGTCTCCCAAGGGACACAATACTGGCATCTACAGAGTATTTATGGTATTTACCCAATGACTCTTAACAGGATGGAGAAACTGGAGCAAGTGTTTGAATAGAGGATGATTCCCCAGCCCCCAAGCCAGCAACTAAACACATATCCATCCATCCATCCGTTCCTCCATCTATCCTTCCATACATCCATCCACCCACCCTTCCTTCCTTCCTTCTTTCCTTCCTTCCTTTCGTCCATCCACCCATCCATTCAACCTTCCTTCCTTCCTTCCTTCCATCCATCCATCCATCCATCAAGTCATCTAGGAATCATTTATTGACAATTTACTGTGTCTATAAATACTTTCTCACGAACTGATGAATGAATCAATAATGCCCTGCAGCGAGGAGTGGCAGGAGGTGGGGATCAGGACGGTTTACCCAGAAAGTCTCTGTTTCCATCTGCCTTGAAGGGTGCAAACAACTCGGTGGCATAACGCGGCGAACAGGCTGACCTCTCACTTCCTTAACTCTGTAGGAATTTTCCGATCCGAGGAATTCAGTTCTATGACGGCCCCATCAACATCCAGAACTGCACCTTCCGCAAGTTTGTGGCCCTGGAGGGCCGGCACACCAGTGCCCTGGCCTTCCGGCTGAACAACGCCTGGCAGAGCTGCCCCCATAACAATGTGACCGACATTGCCTTTGAGGATGTCCCGGTGAGTGAGGTGCTGGGGCAGGCTCTGGGCAAATCCAGACTTTGGGCGGTGATTCACAAGTCCCCCGGGGCTGGAGTTTGAGCCGTTGCCACCACCGCAGGGAGCGAACGACTTCCTCCAAGCAGGCTGGGCCGCGCCCCAGCCCGTCTGCATCCAAGCTGGAAAAGTACAAGTGTAGGTTGCCCTACAGGTCATGTCTGGCTGCCTCCCACTTGCCCTCCCCCTGCCCCGAGCCCCCCAGAGCCTCAGCACAGCCTCCCTCCAGACGCAAGGTCCTGAGGCTGTTCCTCCACAGGCCTCGGTTTTGACTATGGAGTCTTGTGACAGGGCCACCTGGGTTGGTCAGTTAATCTCCAATCCCAGGGTTTCCAAGGCGCTCATGTCTCTCGGAGAGGACACCACAAATGGGGTCTTCCTGGGCACAGACAGGTGCCAATGAAGAGCTGGGGTGAGGAGGGCGGGACGGAGGGTGGCACTTTGAGGCTGGGAGGGGCCCGGGATGCTTTCTCTGGGCTCTGGATCCCCCAGAACTTTCTTCCTTCTCCTCCACTCTGGTCTTGCCCTTTGCTCGTCTGCCTCGTGCCGGCGGGCTGAAGGGAAAGGCATGAGAACTTGTGACTTCATTTCTTTACTCAGGCCACCGAGGCCTGGGAGAGGTCAGTCACAGAGCCCGCCACGGGCTCGTGTCGACAGACCGTCCTCCTCAAACAGGTGCACGCACCCCCCTCTTAGACACACACGCACACAGTCCTCTCTCACACGTTGCCCCACGTGTGTGTGCTTTCTCATGCACACGTTCACCACCGCCTCTCTCTCCCTCTCACACTTGTGCACGCACGTGCACACACACACACACACTCCCGTGCCCCCTCCTCTCTGCAGGCTTTGAGCCCGCACCTCAGAGCACTCTCCAGGGTCACCCACAGCAGCCGGGCCTCGTGTGAGCAGAGGCCAAACGAATGCGTTGGGTCTGGAGTGGAGGCCGGTGAGCGGGCTGCAGTCTCCCTTCACCTCTGGCCCAGCCTCACTTCCCGGGGCTCTGTTTAGATTACTTCCAGAGTGTTCTTCGGAGAGCCGGGGCCCTGGTTCAACCAGCTGGACATGGATGGGGATAAGACGTCCGTGTTCCATGATGTCGACGGCTCTGTGTCCGAGTACCCGGGGTCCTACCTCACCAAGGACGACAACTGGCTGGTCCGGCACCCGGACTGCATCAACGTCCCCGACTGGAGAGGGGCCATCTGCAGCGGGCGCTACGCACAGGTGGGGAAGCAAGGGCACCCCTGGTGTCACCAGCCCCTCAGCAGGAGCGAGCGCCTGCTGTATGCCCTTTCAGAAACTCAAAGTGAAAACCACGTTGTAGGCAGAAAGCAAGATGCCTAGGAGGAGGGCACTGGGAGGTCACTCGGATTCAAGTCAGGCCCCAGTGCCTGGAGTCAGTGCAAAGACGCGGACACATGTGGAACCAGACCCGTGGGTGACTGTTGGAGCCTCAGTGTCCTCATCTGTGAAATCAGGATAATAGTCGAACCTCCTTCTGAGATGGCGGGCCTAAGGTTCATATGACGGATGCAAAGTGCGTCGCCGGCCCCATCCGCCGGAAATGTAACGCAAACCAGCCCCGCGGTCCTAAATTTTCCAGAGGCCCTGTGAAAAAGGAAAAAGAAACAGGGGAAATCAATCGTAATAATATATTTTAACTTAGCGTACTCAAAATCCTATCATCTCGACACGCAATCGATTTGTCAAAATCGTTAGTGAGGTACTTTTCCCGCATGTGATTTTTCCTCCTCTAAGTCTTCGAAATCCACGACACGGTTTCCACTTCGAGCCCGCTCAGTTTGGATGCAGATTTTCGACGAAGTGCAAGCTAGTCCTACCTCCCCAAAAGGATAAAGTCACGTGCGGTGGGAAAATATTTTACACTGCTTTGGGTTTGAGGTTTAAATTAATCAAAATTTAAAACCCAGGTGGGTCCTCAGCCACACCGGCCACGTTTCCGGGGCTCGGGGGCCACATGTGGCCAATGGCCGTCGTGGGGAACAGCAGCTGGGACACGACGGAGCCGAAAATACCAGCTAGCTATTACGATGCTGGCATTAGCTGTTATTTGGCTGATGGTGAATAAACCAGCAAGAGGGAAGATAGCCAGGAAAACGGCAGCATTAAGGGAGGAGGGGAGTCCCGGGGCCGGCAGGGGACGTGTACGAAGAAGCTGTCCTCACGATCACCATGCAGGCGGACGCTGTGGACGTCAGGACCGGAGGGTGGGAGAGAAAGGAGCCGGAAGGCGGCCTGGGGTCCGGGAGAGGCGGGAGAGCAGCTGGTGCCAGAGAGGGGAAGGGGCCACGGGGCCAGGTGGGCACAGGGAGGCGAGGGTGCTGGCAAAACCAGGCCTGGATCTTCCCCCGCCCCCTGTCTCTCCCATACGGGGCTTGTCTTCTGTGCAAAAGCGCTGTCAGCACCTGCCCGGTTCTCCTGACCGGCTACTGCTTAATTATTACGCATAATCTCCCCCCTTCCCTTTACAGCTTTCGCTGTGCTGTAACATACCCTTAAAGCTTTGGTTCTCGGGACGGCCCCGTGCCACGGGCAGCCGAAGCTCCTCTTTCCGTCCCGTAGGCAGTACTGGGGAGACCACCCCTCCCTCCCGCGTGCCCAGTTTTGCGCTGCTGTGCTGGCCACGGCCATGGTGGTGTCACCTGCACAGGGGCCGTGCCACAGGGCGGGACGCCAAGATTTCCACCGAGGCGGGCCCAAAACAACGCGGCTCTTGGGTCCCTGGGACCCAAGAGCTCGTAGTCTTGCTTTCGGGGACTTCTCTGAAGCAGGACGGCACTCCTTCGTGCAGGGCGTAGTGACACGGGGCCTGGCCACGGGGGCCAGACCTCGGGAGGCAGACAGAGAAGGAGCGTGCCCAAAGCTGCCTCACAGACGCAGGCAGGACAGCAGCAGGGGCGAGGGGGCTGCGCGCACAGGATTAGCCAGTTCGCTCTCCCCCCCCCCCACCCCCCACAGTCCCCCATCTGACTGTTAAGCAGACTTCTCCCGTGTTTCCACCGCCGTGTCCCGGACGGAGCCCTTTGTTGAGAAGGTGTCCACGGGATCGCGCAGAACGGCGATGGCCGCACCCCCAGCCGTCCATTCACGCATCCTTAAAAGGGCTCCTCGAGAACGTTCCTTTGAAAGCGGGGCCCGTTGTCAGATGTTAACCAGACGCTCTGGAAGAATCCCTTGTAACTGTCCTGTCGTGTTTCCTTTTTGGGTCCTGAAAGATGTACATTCAGGCCTACAAGACCAGCAACCTACGGATGAAGATCATCAAGAACGACTTCCCCAGCCGCCCCCTCCACCTGGAGGGGGCCCTGGCCCGGAGCACCCATTACCAGCAGTACCAGCCGGTGGTCGCCCTGCAGAAGAGCTACACCGTGCACTGGGACCAGCCGGCGCCCGCCGAGCTGGCCATCTGGCTCATCAACTTCAACAAGTAAGTGGGCGCAGCCGCTCCGACGGAGCCCCGGGCAGCGGTGGTGACGCCTCGGGACCGCAGGCCGGCCCACGTCACCCCTGCAGAGGGGCCGAGGGCACCCAGTAGTCCAGAATCCGAGCCCCGGGCGGAGCCCCCCTGCCCCGGGTGCGGCCGGGCTCAGGCAGAAGCCTGGCTCCGCGGGCCTCCCTACGCCCCACGTGGGAGCAGGGGCCAGCGTCCCCTCGAGGTGCAGCACGACAGCTTTCCCGCCCGGATCTGGCCTCCGGCGTCGATGTTCGGGTGCTGTCTGTGCCTGTCACTTGTCACGTGCTCCTGGGACACGGACGCCAAGCAGATGTGGAAAATGACACCGAAAGAGATGAAATGAGCCCTGAGACCGGGCTGGACCAGGAGGGGCTGAGCTGCAGGGCAGCACCCCGGCCTAGGCCCGGGCGGCGCCCAGGGAGCCCCTCGCCCTGCCAGCCACGCTCCCCGCCCCCAACACTTGGCAGCCGGATGGTTACGCCCCCCCCCTCCCTCCCAGCAGAAATGGAGGTGCCGTCTGGGGGAGAATTCTCTGGTCTCTCTCCAGGCGGGCCCCAGACTCTCTGAGGCCCGGACGCCCTTGCATGTGGCCTGACCCCCCCCCCCCCCGCCTCTAGGGGCGACTGGATCCGAGTGGGGTTCTGCTACCCCCGCGGCACGTCCTTCTCCATTCTCTCCGACGTGCACAACCGCCTGCTGAAGCAGACATCCAAGACGGGCACCTTCGTGCGGACCCTCCAGATGGACAAGGTGGAACAGAGCTTCACGGGCAGGGGCCACTACTACTGGGACGAGGACTCAGGGTGAGGACCCCCGCCGCGGCAGGGCGGCTCGGCCCCGGGCCGTGCCCCTGGCCCTCCCAGCAGGCCAACCCCCACCGGGTTACCTGCCGTTGACGGAGAACGCTTTCCCAAGGGCTTTGACTCAGGGGCCGAACTCAGGTTCCATCCGCCAGTGACATTTTCCAAGCTGCTGAGCTGGGGGTAAACATGCCGTGAACATACACGGGGATGGGAGGAAATAGGCCCATTTCAGGCAAAAAACAAAAGCAGCTTTTCCTTAGACGGAGGAGACCCGGTCCGTTCCCTCGGGTCCTCCCAAGCCAGGGGGAGCAGATGACATCATCCCTCGTCCAGAAGGGGACAAAGAAGGGACAGAGGAAATAGCGGGGTCCTGCCCCGAGGCCACGGCACAGCCTTGGCACGGCTCGTTTCGAACCCGGGTCCACCTGTCCCCAGAGCCGTCACTCACCCTCTGCTGGACGGCACTAGGCGCTGCTCAGTGGAGGGATAACAGGGACGGAGTGTCTGTGGAGAATAGGGAGCTGTCTGGTCCCCTCCCTGAAAAAGAGAGTAAGTCCAACACCTCCGGAATGCCAACAATGTCCGAGCGGTGAGGCCGTTTAGAGCCATCCCCCTGGGGAGTGACCGTAAAGGATCCCTTGATGGCCGTGTTCCCTCTCTTGATTGCAATCAGCGATAAGGAAATACCTAGCAGGGGCACTCTCTCTCTCTCTCTTTCAGACACGGTTTTATCAATTTGATGAGAGAAAAATTAGAATTTGAAAATCCGAGGCATTAGTAAAATGCTAGGTTTGGGGGGAAATAAATAGCACCCGATTTTCACATAAATTCTAAACCACTCGTGGGGCAGACAAGGCCACAGGTGAAGAGGGAACAGAGACTTAGGCTGATGGAACCGCTGGAGGACAGCGCCAACCGACAAAGTCCCCAGGTGTGCCTGCCGGCCCCAGGAGGCACCGCGTAATCGCGGACGCCCCCCAAGACTCAGGGTACGGAGGGGCGGACCGGGGAGCCCAGCCTCTGCAGGCCGACCTCCACACCCACCGTCAGTGCCTGGTGGTGATTAGGCTGTGCTTTAATTCGGTGACACCCTTGGGGGCCGCGAGCTGGGTTACAGGACCCAAAGCACTGGGCTTTCCCAATACCTGGGGCCCCTCTGAAGTCTCGATCGGCCCCTCTGCGCGTCCAGGTGCTTCCCTGGCACGACCGGCTGTGCGGCGGTGGGTGGAGGTCGTGGCATCATGGCGCGAACCCAGCTCGCCGGGCCGTCCGGGCGCAGGCGGCTCCGAGAGAGGGGTCGGCACGGGAACAGCCCGTGCCACCATTTCGAATGCTGCAGGCGTGGGAGTCAGCCTGGAAGGTTGTTTCTGAGCAGGAGGAACGGTGACAAGTCCTAAGTTAGTTCCTCGGTTTCGTCGGCCGACCCCCTGCACCACCCCTGCGGCGTCTAGTCCTGTCCAACAAGCAGGGAAAAGATGGCAGTTTCGAGAGAAATATAGTGAGGAAGGCTCGCCTCACCAGGCACAGTGACGGGGTGGCCCGGCTATGTGACCATCCTCCCATGTGGTCCCGGGTCAGTCAGCTGCTCGGAGTCCGAGAAAGCAGGGCGGTGACGGCACCTACTGGACGGGACCGTCTGAGGGTTAAGCGAGATGGCGTGTCCACTCACGGCCCGCGTGGAGCGTGGCATAGGGCACGTGCCCAGAAAACGGTCCCCGTTGGCGTTGCGAGCTTTGACGCCCGGGTGCTCGTTTCTCTCTCGGACCACACGTGACCCCGTGGCAGACACGGCCTGGTGGCCATCTCGTAAGGCCCGTGGGTCTCACCGCGGGGCTTGGGAGGTGACGTGAAGACAGAGGGGGAGGAGGGTGGCGAATGCCTGAGCGAGCCCGGCCGTGGCCCCCGCACACAGGCTGTTGTTCCTGAAGCTGAGAGCCCAGAACGAGAGGGAGAGGTTCGCCTTCTGCTCCATGAGAGGCTGCGAGCGAATCAGGATCAAGGCCCTGATCCCCAAGAACGCGGGCGTCAGCGACTGCACGGCCACCGCCTACCCCAGGTTCGCCGAGAGAGCAGTGGTGGACGTGCCGATGCCCAGGAAGCTCCGTGGTGCCCAGCTGGTGAGCGGCCGTCACGTTAGGGCCCTTTCCGGACACCCGCTCGGCACCCCCCGTCTGATCCTGGGGTGGCCGGGGGTGCGGGGAAGCGAGGGGGTCGGCTGCCCCCGTCAGGCCGTGCCCGTGGCGCCCCCAACCCAGCCAGGGCAGCCGGTCTTCCTTGCTTTCCAGAAGACAAAAGACCGCTTCCTGGAGGTGAAGATGGAGAGTTCCAGGCAGCGTTTCTTTCACCTCCTGAGCGACGTGGCTTACATTGAAGTGAGTGGTTCCGGCCCCTGCAGGGACGCTGTTTGGCCGCAGGGGGAGGCGGTGTTATGTCCTGGGGCTGTTGTCACCGATGACCCCAAGCCAGGGTTGCCCGCAACAAAAGAAACTTGTTCTCTGGCCATCCTGGAGGACGGAAGCCTCAAATCGGGGGCTCAGCAGGGCCGGGTCCCCCTGGAGGCTCTGAGACCGTCTGCCCGAGGCCTCCGCTGACGTCCCCCGGGTTGTGGACGTGCCCCCCCCCCCCCGCCCCCAGCATCTGCCTCTGTCCTCGCACGGCCTTCACCCTGGGTGTCTGGGCCCCACACCCCCTTCCTTCCTCCTACGAGGACACCCATCGCCAGATTTAGGACGGGCCCTAAGTCCAGGATGACCTCATCTCAAGATCCTTAACTTAATTGCATCCGCGCAGACCTTCCAGCCAAGTAAGGTCCCTTTCCCAGCGCCCACCCACACAGAGGGCCCCGGAGAGCCGCTCGGAGAGGGTTTTGTGCTCTGAGCGGCTGCGCGGACCGCCCGGCTTCAGGGTCTACGTGGGCGCCCCGAGCCCGCTCCCAGCGGTGCTGCTTTGGGCCTGCAGGTGGACGGGACAAGGTACCCCAGCTCCGAGGACGGCATCCAGATGGTGGCGATCGACGGCAGCCGCGGGCACGTGGTGAGCCACACGAGCTTCAGCAGCACCATGCTGCAGGGCGTCCCGTGGCAGCTGTTCAGTCACGTGGCGGCCATCCCCGACAAGTGAGTCTGCGCGCGTCCCCCCCACCCCATCGCGTCCGGTCTGGGGGCACCGAGGGCGCGTTCGAGGTCTGCCCGCGCCTCTGACGACCTAACGGGCACGGGGCGGAGAATGTAGGTCAGGCCGAGGCGGCCGGGCTGCCCGCTTACAAGTGGGAAGCCTGGCCTCGTTCCCCGGCCACGACGCTTTCCCAGCATGAGCTCACCCCGCCCACGCTTTCGATGCGATCCAAGTGCCGGTGGCTCTTAAGTTCTCCGGCCCACACCTCTCCCGGCACCGCCACGTCTGACAGGCTACAAGTCTCCCGTGGAACCCAACCTCACCCTTGGCCGTGGCCTCCCAGCCCGGCCCCTCCTCCCGTTCGCCGTGTTTCGGTTCATGGGCCTGAACCCTGCAGACGGCTAGACCACGGTCTGGGCGTCCTGGGTGACTCCCCCGTCCCTTCCTCCTCTGTGACCGGGTCCCGGCCCCCCACCTGCCCGCTCGCCCTCCGGCCGGGCCTGTCTATGGCTGCGAAGCAGGCCCTCCGGCTCAACCTCCTGACAGCCAGGCCTCTGCCGCCCCAGGCTGACCCGGCCTCCCTGCCAGCTGCTGGCTTGAACTCCTCCCAGCACCTCCTGTGCCCTTTCCTAGAAATCCCTGGTAATTCCCGGCACCTTCCCAATCTAACGCGCACCTCTTTGGTGAGGTTTCTTCCAATGCAACCACAAAGTTCTGCCTCTACTAACACACGAGTCTCAGCAGCCCCAGGGATGCGGCCGTTCCCGGGCGAGGGCCCGCGCTTCCTCACGTCGGGGCCACGTCTAACTCGGTTTTGCGTTTCTCGCTAAATGGGGGGGTAGAACTCGCTCTCAGGGGCCACGACCTGGCACGGTGGGAAGTCCGGGTGGCTCGTCGGAGCGGCCTCTGCCCTGCCACCAAACCCCGTGCTGACGAGTGTAGGCGTTCACAGGCCGTGACAGTCCCATACGGGGCAGACAGGGACACCTCTGAGCGTGCAGGCTTCTGGCCCCATCAGGATGCTGTGACGCACGAGGAGCCCCATCTGCGTCCCGCTCCTGGGAGCTAGCCCAGAGCCCAGTCTAGAGGGCACGACCTCTGTCTGGGTTCCCCCGAGCGGCGAGGCTTAGCTGTGCCAAAGGGATGTGAGCTTTTCCTCCGAACTGGAACGATGACGAAATGGCCTCCTGGGAATGGCGCCCGAGCCCAGTGCCGAGAACAAGTGTGCGATGCTCCCTCTCTCTGCTGGCTTCACCCTGCCGTCCCCTGGGGCCTCGTCCCCAGGCAGCCCCAGCTCCCCTCCCTGTCCCTAGGGCTGACGAGCCCGGTGCATCTGAAGGGTGTTCCTTCTGCTCCCGAAGGGACACAAACGGGGGTGACCGCGGCGTCCAGAACCCTGTCTGGTTTTTCCGCGTCTGGACTGTGGTCTGTGGTTATGGGATTCCTGGGAGATGTGAGCCGGGAGCCCGTTGGGCTGCTGTTCCTGGGGGGAGGTGCTCACCTCGCCTGTCCGTCCCGGCCCCGCGGGGTCTGCCACCTTGAGGCTGTGTTCCCAACACGTGGGCCTGAACACGACCAAGGCCAGGAGCAGAGAGTCTCGCCGGGCCCCCAAGCTGGGCTTCTGCAAGTCGGGGCCCGTCCAGGCTGGGCACACGCCTCGCTCCAGGCCCCTGCCCCCCCGCCTCCGAGCACGACTCCCCTTGGGCCTAGTAAACTCGCCCAATCTCCCATGTGCAAACCAGGCAGAAAGTGACGTGAACGTGGAGGTTAACACTCCCCAAGCACGCGGTGACCCCAGCTTCTGGCTTGCTCTCCCGCCATGTTTCTATCTGGTCCCAACCCAACGGGCTGAGGACATTCGCGTTAATAAATGCAAGCCGAAGTCCCTCCTCCGTGCACCTACCCCGTCCTCTCTGGGGACAGACACGCGTGCAGGCAGCGAGCGAGCTGAGAGCAGGTGTGGGGAGGTCCCCGGGTGCCGACTGCGGCCAGAGGTGTGGGAGGGAGGCCGGGATGTGGGTCAAGCATGGAAAGAGCCGGTCCGCTCGGCACGAGGGACAGGCGGCCTTTCCCCAAACCCGCAGCCGGGCCTCTGGGCGCTGCTGACTGCCCCCACCCTACCTGCTCTCCCCTCCTGGCCTCTGACACCTCCTCTCGTGCAGCTCCATTGTGCTCGTGGTGTCGAAGGGACGATACACGTCCAGGGGCCTGTGGACCAGAGTGCTGGAAAAGCTCGGTGCAGATAAAAGCCTCAGGTTGAAAGGTAAGCGATCCAGACCAGGGGTCTACACTGACTGTAAGTCCAGATGCCTGGTGTGGGGGCTGCTGCTACCTCTTGCCGAGACCACAGTGCTCCCCACCAGACCCCAGGGTCCTCGACACTAGGTGGCCTTCCGGAACGTGTGGGCCGGATGCCGCCCATTCACCATCCCTACACGCCAGCAGCCTCCTCCCAACGTGTGAGCAGACACGGGATGCCACCTCCTGAGTTGTTCGCCTGTCCGCTCAGCACGGGCCCCCTCCCCTTCTCGTTAAACCAAAGCATCAGCAGGAAAGTGGCTTGATCTGCCCCCGTCCCGGCTCCTGCTACAGGGACGGGCAGGGCTCTGCCTCGTCCTCCATGTTCCGGGGGGCTGGACACTCATACGCCCACCGTAAGGGACGTAGGGAGGGAGGGAGGGACGGACGGAGAAACGAAAGTCCGAGGCATCTCTGCGGCTTGTCCGAGGCCCCTCGGTGCTTCTGCAGTGAAGCCCAGCGCAGATCCCACAGGGAAGCCCGCCCAGCATGACCCTCGTCACCGTCACCGCGGAGCCCAGGGGAGGCTGGGAGGGAGGCGGAACAAGCCCGCAGACGCTAACGTCCGCTGGGGTCCACGCGTGGTGCCCGGCTGTGCACCTGCTGAGCTCGCCGCGATTGCCGCACGTTCACGGGTCACGGTGCCCTTACTTCCGTCTGGGATGGAACCAGACGCTTAAGTAACTTGCCCAAGATTAGAATTTGGACCCGAACGCTTCTAACCCAGAGCTCAGCTGCCACGCCATCCTGTGAGGAGCATCAAAGCTCGTGGCCCATCATGTGGGACGTCAATTCCTGGCAGCTCCCACGGGAAAGCCCGGAGGCCCTGAAGGCCCTTCCCTCGAGCCAAAAGAGAGCCCCAAGAACAGAGAAGTATCTTCTCGGGCTCAATCCTGGACTCATCTTGGGGCCTCTGCCTTTTTAACTAAGACCCTGTTGCCAAAAGCTGACGTAGGTGAGGTGATCTAAGTGGCGTCTTCCCAGAGGTGGCACGTGTGTGCCGCCTGCCAGGCCGAGCCGATCCCGAGTGTGGACAGAGAGCCCCACGCCCCTCCCTCGGTTAAGCTCCAAATGCAAGGCAGGGCTCGCTGCGTGGGGCCGGGGGCCTAGATGTCTAGTCTGGCTGCACCACTTACTCTGAACCCTTGGACGGAGTCCTTCCAAAGCCACGACACGTTGGAGCCGGGAGAGGTCCTGTAGCTGAGCGTCATCCCTCGTGTGACTGGCTGACGGGGGACGCTGGGCTTCAGAGAGGGTCAGGGCCTCGATGGCTGACGGGGGACGCTGGGCTTCAGAGAGGCGCAGGGACTCGCTGGTGATCAGAGGCTCAGCCCGAAGGCGGCCGGGGCTCCGGGGGGGCCTCCTGTGCAAAGCAGGGCCACCACCCCGCACGGCGGACCAGAGGCTCGGGTGAGACCCTGTGTGCCCCTCGCAAATGACGTCATCGGGCGCAAAGCTGCTCCCAGGGAGGCAGAGCCCGGGGCGGCTAGGAGAGGGCGCCTGGAAATGCCTGCAGGGAAGGGCGATGGGAGGCCTGGCAGGAGCGGCTCTCTTGGGGTTTCTGTTCATGTGACTCACCCCTGCTTTCCAGAGAAAATGGCGTTCGTTGGCTTCAAAGGGAGCTTCCGGCCCACCTGGGTGACTCTGGACACCGAGGACTATGGTGCCAAAATCTTCCAAGTGGTGCCCATCCCCGTGGTGAGGAAGAAGAAACTGTGAGGACGCCAGCCACCTCGTGTCGCTCCGCAGTGGACGGTGGACTCTTGGCCACGGGCCAGGCGGGACGGCTGGCTCCCCCTGGGAAGGGCCGGGGCAGCCCTGACGGGCTGGGGGAGGGTATCAGAGACCCTGGCGCGGCCACCCGCCCCCACTCCAGCGTCTCCCTGCGGCCCCCGGGGGGGCAGCCGACCGTGCTGGAAACCTTCCTTCCTGCAGCCTCTCGGGTGCTTCTCTCCTACCTGTGCCTCTTCGGTGGGGGGGCGCGGGGGCCACGCAAGGAGACCCGAGCTGCACTGGCGGCAGGAGCCCTGACCCGGCCGTTCACAGACCCTGCGCTCTCCAGCGCGCACGGCAGGCTGGTCGATACGGGGGGAAAGGGAGCCGTGAGCAGACACCAACCTTCAAGGGGTCGGGAGCCGGTGTGTAGATGCAGCCGGCCAGGACGGGACCAGCTCCCCTCGGGGGACGGGTGAGCCCTGCCTCTGGAGGGTTCACCTGACCGTTCAGGAGGCCTCGGGTCCCGGGATGGGGGCGGGGGACGAGGTGACTTTTAGAGGCCCTCTGCGTTCTGAGACCACACTGCACGCGGAAGCCAGCGGCAGACGCGAGGGTGCCGTGTGGCTGGGCGCCCTGGGCCGTGAGGGCGGAGCTGCGGGAGGTCCGGCCTGGGGTCCGGGCTCGCAGGCTGCAGGACGGGCGGGCTCAGAAGAAGACCGGGCGAGGATCCCGCGTGCTCGGGTGGGTCAGGACGCGGCCTGCAGGAGGAGGAAGGGGGCGGGTACCTTGGAGGGCGGGCTCGGGCAGCACCCCCCCCCCACCCAGTAGCTCGGAGGTGCTCCCACCTGCTGAAGCTGCTGACCGCTGGGTCACCCTGTGCCTGCAGCTTGCTGGCCCACCCAGCGAGGCCGCACGTGGCGGGGGGGGGGGGGGGGGGGTCGCCGGGCCGGCCCGAGGTGCCCAGAGCACTGAGCACCTCCTGGCCCGGCCCCAGGGCGGGCTGGACCAAGTGGAGGGAAGTGAGCTCCTACCTGGGGCCTCATTTGTTCTTTATCCCGAGACCTGGGAACGCGCTCTCACCTCAGGAGCCCGAGGTTTCAGAGTCGGAGAGGACCTTAGGGTACGTCCAGTCCAAGACCCTCCTTTCACGGAGGGGGCGTGTGAGACCCCGAGATGGGGAAGAACCACGCGACCAGGCCGGGGCCGGGCCGAGAGGCCCCCGCCCAGCACCTGCCGCCACACCACATTGCCTCCACAACCGGCCCTGGGTGCTCCCGCCGGAGCTCCCCGAACAGGGACGAGTCCCCTGAAAAAGTCATCAGAATACAGAGAATTGGCCGATGGCTGTTTCCCTCCAGGCCCACTGCCTGCCCCGCGGGTTGGGGCGGCCCTGCGGCCCCCGCTTGCCTGGTGGCCACGGCCGTCCCGCTGGTGCTACCCGAGTGCAGGTGCACAGGTGCGGCCCAGTGGCGGGCTTGCGTCAACACTTTGGGTGAGCCGGCTCGGCTGCTGGGATCGGGGGCTCGCAGCTACCCGCTGACCCCCGAGCTGTCTGCCTCGCCCACCCTCCGCCCTGCAGGGAGCTCCGAGAGCTCCTGAGGGGGGGGACCCCTTCTGGGGTTCACACTCTCCCGGGGGGCCCCAGGGTCACGCCGAGCTGCATCTCCCCCTTTCCTGCGCCAACCACACGCTCTTGGCAACTCTTCCTTCGAAGACGGCCTTCTCTGTCCCTCTGCAGCCGCGGCCCTCGGGAGGGGTCCCCTCCCCAGGCTGAGCCGACTGCCAGAGCGGTTTCCCGGAGCACGGTCCGTCCAGCTGCTGGGAGGCGAGGGTGGGACACGGCAGGGGCCGTGCTCCCGGAAGAAGCCTCTTCCACGCAGATTCCCGGCGACGGGTGGGGAGGGGAGTCGTGACCTCACGTCCCCGTCTGCAGTTCTGTGGAGTTTTTCAAACTCTGTCGACGCGAGGGTCTCACACTGTGAACCAGCTAGGGTGGGGTCGCTTCCGGTGGCCGGGAGTGTGGACAGTCTTTGGTTCGGTTGGTTTCAGAGAGCGTATCTGTTTGAAAATGCTCAGAGTTGTACACACGCCCAGCAGCTCAGGGTCCGTGCGCGCACTCTCCCTCCGACGCTGGCCAGCAAGAGCCAGGGGCCCGGCGTGCGCTTGGTGGCACACGTTTTCTCACCGCCTGGAAAATCGCTCCCACGGTTCTGTCTGTCGGCGTCCAAATGAGTTAGGCCCTCTGGGGCGAGCCACACTCCCCTGAAATGCTGGTCTCTTTCCTGTTGCCGAAACGGCTGGTCCTTTTTCGGGAATTAGATGTTTTGTTCGTAAACGTTTCTCATAGGTGTTGCCACGAACAAAGATGTGTTTTCTATTTATTTATTATGTATGCACTTGGAGAAGTCGTCGTGGGGGAAATGGATCGTCCTAAATGTCCCGTTCGGGGATGTCCTTTGGACCACGTACCCGGAACCTTCTGCTGGTGGCCGAGGGCACTGGCTGTGGTTTGGAAAACCTTGTACCATAGTAAACATACAAAGGATCTCAGCCTCCCGCCTGCTGCTTTGGTTTACCATTAAAGAGGGCCTCGTTTTAAGCCAGATAGCTAAGCAAAAATGAGACCGATGAAATCCCACCCGCCCCCCCAGTCTGCCCCTCTGTCACTTCCAAGAATTATTCAGATGTTAATGTCCTACCTTGTCCTGCTCTCCGGGGCGCCCACAAGAGCCGGTGCAGCTGGTCCTGTGGGAGAAGAGGCATTCGTTCATGTGACCGGCCATGCCCAGGACGCGCCCTGCCCTCCTCACTCCCAAGCCCTCAGTAAGCCCTCAGGGCAGCACTGTCCCCCGGGGGAAAGCCAGGAGGGGCCAACAGGGCCTTGGCTGGAAGCAGGACTGTCTCCTCCTTCTGGAGGCCACGCACAGTGTCTGAGAACAGTGTAGAAGTGGGGGTGGGGAGGTAGGTCCAAACCAAGCTGTCAGGCAAGAGTGGCAGAGGCAGGCTAGAGCGGTCCCCTCGGCCACGCTGGGAGGGGCCCACAGGATCAGCGGGGGGAGATGGTGAGACGCAGAGCCTAGACGGGGAGACCGGGGAGTGTTCTAGAACTACACTGCCCGGCTGGCAGCCACTAGCCACGCGTGGCTAAATTCGAGTTAGTTACAAGTTAAATACAATCAAAAGTTCAGTTCCTCCAGCCCACGTGGCTAGTGGCAGCCGTCCCAGATGGGGCAGGTCTAGCACACGCTCCCATCAGCGGGCGCCTGGCGGCTCAGGCGGTGAGCGTCCGACTCTTGACTCCTGATTTCAGCTTAGGTCACGATCTCACGGGTCGTGGGTTCGAGCCCCGCGTTGAACTCCGCGATACAGCGCGGAGCCTGCTTGGGATCCTCTCTCCCCCTCTCTGCCCCTCCCCATTTGTTCTCCCTCTGTGTCTCTCAGAATAAGTTAAAACGTAAAAAATAAATAAAACATTTCCATCACCACAGAGAACTCTTGGTGGCTTCTAGAGGGCTCTCAGGGCTCAGTGTGTGTGTGCGTGCGCACTCAGTCCACCGAAACGGGTTGGCATCAGGCTGTGGTATCAAGGTGCCAGTGAACGAGTCCAGTGGACCAGCTCGGACACCCGTGTCGGTGGGCTGGGGACAAATCCGACACTCCGCCCTGGAGGAACATTGCCTGGAGGCATCACATTTGAACATTCATCCAGTAAATGTCTGAGCACCTGCTGGGTGCCAGGCACGTCACACAGGGGACACAAAAGACCCCCATGGAGGACAGGTGTCAGGGCTCCGGGGACAGGGACGAACCGTCCTCACCTGCAGTGGTCGGGGATCAGTAGGGGCTGGAGGTGCCCGGAAGTCAGGGGCGGGCGAGGCACGGCCCGGCACAAGGGAAGTGAGCAGAGGTGCGGGCTTGAGGGTGGAACAGCGTGCGGGGGGCAACGTCGGGCAGCCGGTTCACCACTTGGACGCCTGCACACGTGCTACTTCGGCGATGCGGGAACGGCCCCAGTGGGAGGGCTGGGACGGAGACCCTGGGCGGCTAAGGAGCGGGAGTGAGGACTCAGGGACCCTTCAACAGTCACTGATGCCCATAGGGAAGTCCCCGTACGAGAGCTTGGGCCCCAAGCCCCGTGCCTGCTGACAGGCCAGCCTGGAGGGGAGAGGCGGGAGGGGCTTCTGCGGAAGGAGCAGGAAGTAACGAGGAAGGGCAGGAGAGCGGTCCTGATGAGGGAACAGTGCTTGCGGGGCCTGGCGGAGGAGACACCGTAGGAAGTGGTGGGGGCGGGCTGTTCCACAGACTGGAGGGAAGAAGGGACGGGTGTCCACGCAGAGATACCCAGTGGTGGCCTCGAGGGGTCAGAGTTCATAGCATCTGCTCCAAACGCAGGGGCATGGAGTCTGAAGCAACAGTCCCTGTATCCACGTGACAGACGCGGCTGGGTGTGCAGGCTGACCCCCACCTAGGGTCCTGTCTGCATCTCTGGACCCGTCACCCACTGCTGCTTCCCGGGCCCCAGGCACACAGGAATCTCATCACGTCTCGCCCACCCAAAGCACTTAGTGTCCCCGCAGTGTGACATGTGACCCGTTCCCTGTACCAGGCACACCCTTCCCTCCTCCTCCTCCACTCGCCGTGTGCCTGCCCTACTCTCTCCAAGGCTGAGTTCCACGCGAAGGTGTCTCTGACCCACCCCTGCCCCCGTGGACCTTCCTCCTTCCTCCCCCGGGGCCCAGGGCCCCGAGCCAACACAGCCCACACCCTGCCACCAGAGGCCACTCGCCCCTTCCGCCAGCCTCCCTCGGGGCGGGCCATCTGACTTCCCACGTGGGGCGGAGTTGTGCTCTATAAACGTTTCATCGAGGGGCGCCTGGCGGCTCAGTTGGTTGAGCATCTGACTCTTGGTTTTGACTCAGGGCATGATCTCACATTTGTGAGATCCAGCCCCAGGTGGGGCTCTGCACGGAGTATGGAACCTGCCTGTGATTTTCTTTCTCTCTCCAACCCCCTCCCCTGCTCACACTCTTGCTCTCTCAAAAAAAAAAAAAAAAAAAAATTGGGAGCTCCTGAGTGGCTCAGTTGGTTAAGCATCCCACTCTTGCTTTTGGCTCAGGTCACGATCTCCGGTTCATGAATTCTAGCCCCATGTCGGGCTCTGGGCTGACAGCATGGAGCCTGCTTGGGATTCTCTGTCTCCCTCTCTCTCTGCCCCTCCCCTGCTCGCTCGCTCTTTCTCTCTCTCAAAAATAAGTAACCTTTAACAACAACAACAAAAATGTTTTATAAACGCATCATTGAAGGTCGAATGATGGCACGGGCAGACCCCTCTCCTCCCTCTGTCCAGGGGGCCAGGACCCAGCTGCCCTCCGACCCCGCTCTGAGCTCCCCTGCCCCAGAGGCAGGAAAGGAGTGGGAAGTGAGGGGGGAGGACGACCCCCCGGGAAGGGCAGGCACAGGGGCTCGCCTCAGAGATGTGCGGCCACCCACACAGAGGACGTCAGCAGGGCGCATCAAATGAGCTTTGATTTCCAGCACAGACTAATGTTATATTTATACCGGACCGTAGTCTATTAATATGCAATAGCATTGTGTCTAAAAAGACCAATTGCACACACCCTAACTTTAAACTACTTTACAGCTAAAAAATGCTGGCGATCGTTCAGGGTTTCAGGGAGTCGTAAGCACCGATCACAGATCACCACAACACAGACAGTAATGGTGAGCCAATCTGAAATATTGCGACAACCACACACACATGACGCAGACGCATGAAGTGAGCCACGGCTGTTGCGACAATGGAGCCACGGACTTGCTCAACCCCGGGTCACCGCAAACCTTCCGTTTATGAAAATGTGCAATATCTCTGAAGTGCGACAAAACGGGCCGGTAACAGTGCTAAGAATCGAAGACCTCCAGAGCCCATTAAGCAAATGAAATCAGGGGGGAAAAAATGAAATTAGGGTCACCTGGGTGCTTCCGTAGGCTGAGCATCCGACTTCGGCCCAGGTCACGATCTCGCGGTTCGTGGGTCCGGGCCCCGCGTCGGGCTCTGTGCTGACGGCTCGGAGCCTGGGGCCTGCTTCGGATTCTGTGTCTCCTTCTCTCTCTGCTCCTCCTCTGCTCACGTTGTCTTTCTCAAAAATAAACAATAAAAAAAAAGTTTTAAAAGTTAAAGAAAACAAAATAATTTGCGGACACGGGTTTACACCATAAACGTCGGCGGCCTAGGTGTCCTTAGTGTTTGGGGGTCACCTCTTCTCTTAGTAGTTACATGAACCTGCCGAAGGTCCCCTGACTGGGAGAAACTCAGTGACGCCCCTCACTGCCAAGTCCTGCGCACACACACCCACGAGCCTCCACTGCTCCCGTGCCCGGCTGGCCTCCGCTTTGGACCTCCCTGTCTCCCCTGACAGAGCCGTCCCCTTTCTCCACTGTGCGATGACCTCAGTGGGGAACACGGCCTCTTTCCTTCTGGATCTCCCCAAATTACATGGACACAGGGAGGTCACTCGTAGCAGAATTTTGCTGAGGGCTTGGGAATATGGCAGAGCAGCCATCTAAAATAGAAAATGAGTCATGATGGAACGGTAGGCACGGGGGTCTCTTCCGAGGACCAGTCTGCGGGGCGGGGCCTGTCGGGGGAAACAGGTGACAGACAGCTACCCACGTTCTGCAGAAGGGCTCGCGCGAGAGAGGCCCCGTCACCTCCCTCCAGACCGGGGGACAGAAGGCAAGAGACGCTGCCGGGGCGGGGTTCCCTGGTGGAAATCCCGAGAGTGGACGGTGCTCGGCACTTTCTCCTCTCTCAAGGGGTGCACCCCCCGAGCCAGGGGAGGGGTGCCAAGAGAACCCCTCGTGGGGAGGCGGGGATATTTGCGGGAAAGACAAGATCCGCATTTCCCTTCTCAGCTGCACGCTCGCTGAGCCCCAAGCTGACCGGCCACCCGGCTGGGGCGGAGCGGGAAGAGTGTCCTCTGGAGTGTCCCGTCACTCGGGAAGGCAGAGGCTGAAGATGCCCGTCCCCTCACTGGGGTATCTGGAGGTGGACGCAGTGAGGCCGCCGTTCCCGGGTGAACAGAGGGCGGCCTCTGGATACACGCATTCACTTCCACCTCTGAGCCGGGAAGGACGCACGAGGCTTCCCGTGAGCCACGCACACGCCACGGACCTTACCCGCGAGCGTCGTGAGCTAGCTCGAAGGGACCCCGGCCCAAAGGGCCACCTGCTCAGATGGCGGGATCTTTCCAGGAAGAGGTGATGGGCTGCCCCCAGAGGCAGGAGCTGAAGGAGAAAGTGGTCTCGCCAGTATTCGACTGGAAAATGCACTGCTCAGATCAAAGTCGAAAGGACAGTATCTGGGAATAATCCGGAACGCGTCTCAAGCCAAAGACCGTGAGGGAGGGCGCCCAAGGACAGTGTGCAATGACACAGGCTGGGGAAGCCTTGTGGCCCCCCCCTCCTCCAACCCCCCACTCTGGGCCCCACGCTGCAGGAGCCAGCGGGGCTGGGGCTGGGGAGGGCTCAGGACGCGGAGCAGGAAGACAAGAGGGAGAGCCGATGGCCCCCATTCCCTCCTGCAGGGGCTCAAAGAGAAGGCGGAGGCGGGGGACAGCAGCGGGGTGCAGGTGACCTGGCTCTGGGGGCAAGAGGAGAAATCCCTGGTTTGTAGCATTTGCTGAAGCCCATGGTGTGAATGTCCTGACGCGGCCAAGCTGCGGAGCCCCGGGTCCCTGCCGGTCTGAGCACGTGAGCCCCGGGTCCCCGCCGGTCTGAGCACTGGTTCTCACAAGCCGATACTAGCTGGCTCGGCTCACCGAGGCAGAAGGCCGAGTCGGCAGGGCGCCTTGAAGGCAGCGCGGAGAGAAACAGGAAAGTCCCCGCCAGTCCGGGCCCTTCAGCACATCAATCACAGAGAGGAAGGCGGAGGACAAGGATTAGACTCCCCTGGAAGGTACCAGGTCATCTCCTGCCCCGCTGACTTCCAGCGGGTGGGGCCAGCTGGAGGCACCCTCAGGAGATGGGAGGGAGGCTCGGGGAATTAATGTCACCGCTTCCCTCTTTGCCGGGGCCCTGCGGGCGGGTGCTATCCTCCTAAGGAACACGGGGCTTGGGTCAGCACACTTTACCACCGTCTGGCCGAAGCCCAGTAACCGCCTCCCTCCCTCCCGGCACCCCCAGGCCCAGGGCTGCTGACCCGCTCCTTGCTGGGGCCCTAAACTTTATTCACGTGACTTGCAAATGGCCCCTTCGTGAAGTGATCCTTACTAAGGCTTCCCGCCGGACTCTACTGATAACTTTATATACGAGACGCCCTTCCGAAGTTTAAGTGGGGAGAAAAGGAAAATACCAGGAGAAAAACAGGAAGGGGCCACTCACAAAGGAAAACAGACAAATGGCGCATAACTACATTTAAAAATTCAACCTCACTGGCAATTGTAAGATGCAAACTCAAACAGTGAGATGCTACTAATCACCCATCAAACTGAAAATATGAAAAAGGATGCTAAGGGCCAGAAGAAATGGACACTCTTCGATGGTGACCAGAGAATTTGGTGCGAGTTTTCCATAAAGCAATTTACTGTTATGTAAAGGTGGTCTGACGATGTGTGCAAAGTTGGGCTCCAAAACTCTATCCCAAGAAAGGGCTACTGGGGTGCATGAGGATCTGTGACAAGGACATTCGCTGCCGTGTTTTGCGTAATAATAAAGAAACTCTGAGACAACTGTATAGTCAGTAATCAGAAATTGGCTAAACTGAGGTTCCCTTTCCCAAAACAAAGATTAAAAGTGACTATTGAAGGGGGCACTGGGGGGCTCAGTCAATTAAGCATCGGACTTCGGCTCAGGTCATGATCTCACGGCTGGTGGGTTCGAGTCCCGCGTCGGGCTCTGGGCCGACCGCTGGGAGCCTGGAGCCTGCTTCGGATTCTGCGTCTCCCTCTCTCTCTGCCCCTCCCCTGCTCACGCTCTCTCTCAAAAATAAATAAACATTAAAAACACTTTTTTTTTAAGAAGTAACAGTAGTTTAGGAAGTAGTTAGCATTGTGCATCAAGACCCTTGGAAACAGTCCTTGTCTGTGACCCACTAATTACTTGTGGGGAACTTACCCTAAGCCAACAGAGTTTCAGTGTAAAGACGTTCATTACGGCATTCTTTGTAATCTAGTCACCCGACAGGGTCAGAGCCTCAACGTCCGGCTACGTGGGAATGGCTACACCCATTACAGCCTCATGATGAACTACTAGTCCTCGTGGAGAAACTACTTCCATAGTGTGTGAGGACACCCCGCTCACCGGCAGAGTCAGCTGCAGAATCCCCGTGGGTTCTGGAAGTCACGCAGTATTACAGGACGAAGAGCTGAGAGCTCAACTGGCCGACTTTCCCCACATTTGATGTGTTCACACTCACATGCACACAGACGCACACATACCCACGCACACACTCACATACACACATGCACACACGCACAGACACACATGCATACAGACACACACACGCACTCACATACATGCACACACTCATACGTGTGCACGCACACACACTCTCTTGCCCACACGCTCACACACGTAGTCACATATACACGCAAGCACACGCACATGCACATGCACGTGCGCCCTCTGGCTCTGCTCCCCCCTTACCCGGGGCCACACTCCCACAGCCACAGCCCCTGTCTCCATCCTGGCTCCGCCCCCTCATGCCCCTGGGCCTTTGCACCTCCTCCTCCCTTACCTCTTCCCTCCCTCCTGGTTCTGCATCTCAAAAGGCCAAAGAACAATCTGGCAAAGCCGGAAAACAAAAAGGCAAACTCCTCCCCAGGGGGCTGTTCTGGCCCAAGTGTGGTACAGAGAAGTGACCTTCTGGCCCACCACATGCACTGATTAAAAATTAGAAGTGGGCGCCCAAAGGCAGAAAACACCACCCTCCCCCTCAAGAGGTTCCAATGGAGGAGCGAAGGCCTCAGGAGTGTGTGAGGAAGGTTCTGCCTTAGGGGTCTAGGGACTTGCTTTGCACTGGAAATGAGTCCCTCTTGTCCTGCTTCCTCCAGACCCTGGGATGTAAATCTGAGGCCTGGCTGAAGTCCTCACCTCTGTCTAGAGAAGGGGTGAGTGTGAGGGACGTCAGATACGGGCACTCAGGACCACCACGTCGGGGCTGAGGCGGGAGGCAGGGACCAAAGAGGCCCCGTGTCTCCAAGCCCGCACCGAAGCCGTCCCCCGGAGGAGGAGTGCCTGCCGGCTGGCCGGGAAAAGCAGGTGCACAGCCGAGCAGACGTCCCCTGAAATTCCCGACATTCCGGACGGCAGCCCTCCTGGCCCGGAGTGTTCTGGACTCTGGACTCGTGGGCTCGGACGCTGCGTCTTGGAAACTCCGGCCGACCTCTCTGGAGGAAAAATAGTTGGCCTGGGTTGGCCGGGCACGGCGCTCCAAGACTGGAACCCGGCGCAGGCTGGCTGCTCAGGTCCAGAGCGGCAGGCTTGCGCGTGGACAGGGGTCAGTTCAACGACGCCTGCGGGGAGCTCACCAAGTGGCCTTGGCTGCAGCTCACGGGTCCCCAGACGCTGGACCAAGTGGAGAAGGCCTGTGACACTTGGTGGGACCTCCCGAAATCGGCCCACGGGAAGTCCCCTCGTCCAGCAAACCCTGGATCTGCGGTCCACCCAGGACCCAGGCAGCTGTGGCCCGGGTCCCTCCCCCTTTTCAGGGTGGAGCCCCTGCCGGAGGCCCCGGGGCCCCACGAAGATCTGGGAGCGCTGGCCGCTCCCGCCGCCGGAAAGCCAAAACGGACGCAGACCGCTGCGCTCCTGGGTGCAGTGTGCTGGGCGGATGTCTGCACTCCTTCCAGAACAGTCTCTGTGGCCCAGGCGGTCTCCCATCCCCCCCTTCCCCTCAGGGGGCTGGGCTACAGGGGAGGCCCCGGGGGCAAGGCCATCCGGCCTCATCCCAGCTGTGCTTCGGCGGAGGGAATGGTTTGCACGTGGAGAAGGCGGCGCTACGGCCCCGCGGGCCCCGCGAGCGAACCGAGCGCGGGGCGCCGGGGCACGAGAGAGATGGAGGGCGCGAAGAGCCCGCCTGCGCCGGGGTCTCCGAAAGCGGGGGACCCCGCCGAGCACCTCTTCCCGTCTCTGGCAACCCCTCGCGGCGTGCCCTTGGGAGAAATACTTACCTTCTCTGGGCCTCGGTTTCCTTGCGTGTAAAACGGGGGCGGTAACACAGCACCGGCCGCCCGGGGTCGCCGTGGGGACGAAGTGCGCTCGTGCGCGTTCCACGGCACGGCGGGGAGTCCGTCGGGGTCCGGGAGCCAGTCGCGGCGGGGGCGCGTTCAGGCGCTGCGGGGCCCGGCTCGGCAGGTGCGGACTCCGGGAGCCGCCCTTTAGAACCGGAGGGGCGGGGTCGGAGCGCGGGCGGACGCCGGTCTCTGCCGCCCCCTAGTGGACACGCCCCTCACTGTGAAAGGCCCTCGTGGCTTTAGGCGGCCCGGCCACGTGACTGCAGGAGCCGGGTCCTGGCTCTAGGGGCGCGGGGTGCAGCCGTCCCGCCTCACTGACGGGGTCCTGTGAAGGCAGCGGCGCCCCTCTCCGCTGGCCCTGCCACAGCGGGCTCCAGGGCAAGGCAGGGCGAGGCTCCCCGGAGGCGGGGAAGGGAAGTCCCAGCCGTGGTTCCGGTCGCCGTCATCACCCTCCTCCTCGGGCCCCCAGGCCCCGAATGAACTTGAGCGTCCCACTCAGCGACTGCCCTCTTCGGGGCCTCTCCCTGCAGACCCGCAGTCCCAGGACCCCCCCCCCCCCCCCCGAGGAAAAGCCTGACCTGTGCCCACCCCAAAGGCCCCAGGGCGCCGGGCGCCGGCCTCACCACGGGCAGACACTCCTTCACCGGGTTTCGAGGCCAAAGGACACACACATTACCCACGTCAGAGACGGCAGACCCCTGTCCTTGACCTCCCGGGAGCCAGACTCCTCCAGAGGCTTCATCTCAAACGGGCCCTCGGCGCCCAGTGTTAGCGGAGGATCCAGCTAAGTGGGTCCAGCAGCTTCTTGGGAGCCCTGACATCCGAGTCCTGGGCCTGCCTTCCGCCAGAATCCAGTTTGGGAAGAACACCCGGTCCCCCATCAGGCTCCTCTCGAATTTTTCCCATCCAGCGACCCCTCACTCCGCCAGGCTCAGCACATGACTTTTAACAGAATCCACCAGTAGATGAAGAGGTGAAAGATAACTAATCAATTCTGGGGCGCCCGGGGGGCTCAGGCAGTTGAGCTCCGGCTCTTGATTTCGGCTCAGGTCACGATCCCAGTGTCATGGGATTGAGCCCGGCATCGGGCTCTGTGCTGAGCATACAGCCTGCTTGGGATTCTCTCTCTCTCTCTCTCTCTCTCTCTCTCTCTCAAACTAAAAACAAAATAAAATAATCCCTATTAAAAAAAAATCATTTTGGGGGCCCCTGGCTCAGTCAGTTGAGCGTCCGACTTCAGCTCAGGTCACGATCTCACTGTTCGTGGGTTCCAGCCCCGCATCGGGCTCTGTGCTGACAGCTCGGAGCCTGGAGCCTGCTTTGGAGTCTGCATCTCCCTCTCTCTCTGCCCCTCCCTCACTTGCACTCGGTCTCTCTCTCTCAAAAATAAATAAACATTAAAAAAAATGTTTTTAAAACATTTTCACAGGAGGGAGTGACTTTTAGTAAGTGCAGAGAACACGAAAACTCCTTAGTAATCAGAGTCATACAAATTAAATTACTGTTGTCTCTCTATTGAACTCTGGCTGGCATGTAGGTCATCAGTTGAGTATTTTTTGAACAAATAAATGCATTGATGAATACAGCTACCAAATCGTTCAGCGTCCGGCTGAGAGAGGATCCGACTCGCCACCCTGGTGCGTGGGGCCCACCTCTGGCGCGGATGGCCGTGGCCACGCCGGGGTGGGAACGGGGTAGGGCCACTCGCGCGAGCAGGGTGGGCTTGGGTGGAAGCAGACGGTCCCCGAAGGGGATGCAGACAGGGAGACAAAGCTGGGCACCACGGTCTGGCCCGACTCGCTCCACGCCGGCAGTCTGCAAAGTCGGCTTAAGGCACGGCACAAGCATGGGACGTCGCACAGCCGCTAAATGTCAAACACGGAGTCCGTGTGCCACCACGGAAACTTGATTACAGTATGACGCCAAGTGGGAAAGGCTGAAAACAAAATTCTCTTCCCGCTGTGACGACGGCCGTGTGAACACAAAGTGCACAGATAATGTTCTGGAAGGAAGCGTGGTCGAATGAAAATAGCTTCAAGAGCTGGGTGGCGTGTGGGTAGCTGAGTTCTTCCTTTTATAGGGATCTTTTAACGTCGCCGTCATATTATCTCAGTAAAAACAAGGATTTCAGTTCTTGGTCTGAGAGCAAGAACCCAGGAAGTCAGGGAAAATATGACCTTTTAAAACAGGATGTGCTGACGGAGGTCTGCTGGACCCTGTGCTGGTGTGGCGTGGCCTCACTCTTCACCTTGATCCCCACTCTCCGATTCTGCCTTTAACGCTGTCAACTTTTGTCAGCTTTTTCGCATTTACTTAATTTTTTAAATACAGTGTTAAAACAGTATTTGCATTGGGTGCTGCGCCTTGTGACATCTGTACCTCATGTGCTTGCAACAAGCACCCCCCCCCCCCTTGCCCGCTGGTGCCCTAGTCCCGCCCTGGCCAAGAGCAGCTTCCCTGTGGCCCTTCCTCCTGCGGACACGGGAGGAAACATGGTTTTCAGAGTGGAGCAGAAAGGGACGCCCCAGCCTGACCCTCCCTCTCTGAGAGGAGCCAACAGCCCAAGGTCCACGGCTCATTTGAGAAACTCTCCGGAGACCTGACAAGTGGCCTCCCAGGAGCAGTGGTGACCCCTCCCGCTGCCACCGTGCGAGGAGAGCCCTGGTCCAGGGCACGGGTAAACCCACAGCGGGGCAGAGCCCACCTGTCGAGCCAGACCGCACAGCCCTGCCCGGGCCCCTGGCCTCTCTGCTCAGCTATAGGAAAGCTGGGGGACAGCCGGCCCCTGGGTCCCAGCTCCAACGGATAAAACAATGCTCAGACAAGGATGGAGGAAACTCAGAATTCACCTAAAATAGATGCTGTGGGCCAAGGCCTGGGAAAAGCTGTCTGCTGAGCATGAACAGGAGGGGAAAAACAACGATGTGGCAGCCAAACATTTTGCAATAAAAAACAACAGAAAAATACTTACAAATACAGATAAATATTCTATTATGGGGGGAAAAAAAAAAAGAACCCAAGGTGGGGATTCTCCATTTGGACTTTCTGAGTTCATAAAATTTAATAAAACCTTGAATTTTAATAAAACCAACTCACTGAGATTAAAACCGGAATGATTTTAAAGAAAAAAATCTCATTTCAGAACTAAGAAAAAAACTGGGTGCCCAAAACCCCAACACAAAGGTAAATGTTTCCAAAATGGTAAGAAAAAAAAAAAATCCCTGAATCTGCAACTGAAAATAACACACTATGTTCTATGAGAATTAAAAAAAGAAAGAAAGAAAGAAAGAAAGAAAGAGGAAGGAAGGAAGGAAGGAAGGAAGGAAGGAAGGAAAATCCATAATAAGACTTCTTACTTAGCAAAATTACTGAACATTAGCAATGAGGAAGGATCTCCAGGAATCTGACAGAAAAAAATCATTATTAAGGAGAAAGACAGTTGGCCTTGGACCACTACAAGGAAGACACTGATGAGAATCAGGGAGAGAGGAGAAAGTCTGTGAATTCCCCGCCTTGGTTATGGGTTAACGCATGCTGGTGAAGTCGGTTTAATTAAAAAAACAGGGCGCCTGGGGGGCTCAGTCGGTTACGCAACTCGATCTCGGCTCAGGGCATGATCTCGAGGTTCGTGTGTTCAAGCCCCGAGGCGGGCTCTGCGATGGCAGCACGGAGCCTGCTTTGAATTCTCTCTCAAAACAAAACCATAAAAATAAGAAAGAGGGTTAACACTGTATATAAAGGAAACCACCAGTAGCACTAAAAACAGCGTGACCATCAAAAACCAGAGGGCATGAGGACCAAGGGGTCAAGGATGTCTCCCTAATGACGTGCTGGTGTTTCGCAGCTGATCGTTAAAGCTACCACGAGAATGTATTGGATCAGGACATTACAAGCAACGTGAACGAGCACAGGTAAACTTGCGTCCATAGGTGGGTGTCTGTGTATACACTCCCCGCACCTCCCTTAAACACACTTCTCTCGCTCGTGAATCTGCAGGCTGGCGGGCCAGGTGGTGACAGCCATCTCCAGGAGGCCTTGGAGGCTGCAGCCGGAAGCATTTGAAGGCGCCCAAGCTCACACACGTGCACGTGGGCTGGACACGGCGGGGGCTGGGCAGGCGCAGACCCCACGCGCCACCGGCATCTCTGTCTCCACGGGGCCTCTCCAGCGTGGTGGCCTCGGGGTAGCCGACAAAGCTTTTACATCTAGTGAACCGGCCAAGTGCAACGCCCGGTACCAGCGAGGATCTGAGATCCACTGTTGGCAAAGGGACAAGGTAACGGAACCAGCTGGGACAGCAGGTCGGCAGTATGTGCCAAGATGTCACTTTTCGTTTGTTCTGGCGAGTCCACTGCTGGGAAGCTGCCCTTGAGATATAAATAAGTTTACCAAAATATTTGGGCAGCCGCATGTAGGAACGAAACGCCGAAAACTGCAAACTCAAGGGTCTACCGGTAGGCACGGCGTGGGTCAGCTGTGGGGCGGAGGTCACCCCCACCCTGCTAATCTGGGCCACCCGCAGCCGTGGCCCTCGACCAAAACACCCTCCCAGCTGGCCCCGCACACCCACCGGGGGCCCCTTGCCATCAGTTTTTCAGCGCAGCCTGGTCCAAACTGGATCGTGTCCCACACTTGGCCTACCACAGCTTAAAACCCCTCAGGGCACCCCAAATTCCCGCAAGACCCCACACACCTCCTTCCCTCTTCAGGCGGGTGCTGACTGGGCCCCCAGCCCCCCTCTGCTCCTTCTAACCACAGGGCCCTGACACAGACCGTTCCTCTGCTCCTGCCCCAGAGATGGCCTCGCCGACATCCCAAGGTTCCCCTCACCTCCACCCCACCTCGAGGCCCATGTGCGTCTTCCAACAGTTGCCACTTTGTGCATGATGCGTATTTGTCTTCTCCCACCAGGTCCCGAAGTTTCAGGACGCCTGGGCCCACGTCCGGGCCGTCCCTGGCTCCCAGCAATGTGTCGCGTGTAAGAGACGCTCCGAGCACTGGGGGACGTGGCTGCACCCTGCGCAGGAAGCGGTGGGATTAGGACTTCCCCACGTGGAAGGCTGCTAACTGGAAACACAAGGCCCGGGACCGTGTGAAGGGCGCCATGCCCGACCCGTCAGGACACCTGCTCCATCCTGACTAGAGAGGACAGACAGCCGACATGCTCAAGGGACACGCTGAGAGTGCCAAGGGACAGCGCGTGCCCGACCGTGGCTGTGTGCAAGGGTGTAGACGGCCCTCCCCAGGACAGGG
The DNA here is from genome assembly GCF_022837055.1 of Prionailurus viverrinus. Classification (NCBI taxonomy): domain Eukaryota; kingdom Metazoa; phylum Chordata; class Mammalia; order Carnivora; family Felidae; genus Prionailurus; species Prionailurus viverrinus. The sequence continues at coordinate 2,520,664 of NW_025927608.1, read as the reverse complement.
CAGGGGCTCAGACGGCCCTCCCCAGGACAGGGCAGGGGCTAAGCTCCAGCCACACAGGAGGGGGTGCACTTCGTGCACGGGGCGAGGCCGCAACAAACACAGGGCTGCAGGCCGGGAAGTGAATTTTTTTTTTTTTTGGAAACAGATTAACAGGAGGTTGCACTGAGACAAGGCCGTGGCAGGGGTAGGCACAGACTTTTCACTCTGGACCCTCCTGCAGCAGTGACGTTTCCTAACCACGTCCGTGTGCTCTTTTCAATCTGTTAAAATTGTGAGGGAAGTTCTGTACAAACAATGTGAGTCCTTAAAAATGACACCTGCGTGTAAATTCTGTAACTCGGACGCAGGGCAGGTCTGACACATGAACATTACAGGGCGCGTTAGTACCATACAGAACACCACAGATTTAGGCACTTTGTCAAAAAAAAACGTTTAGAAACGATGAGGTTACTGAGTCTTCCGTCACACGCCGCCGGCTCCCGAGTCACACCCTGACGGTCGTCGTCACATGAAATGGCACGTTTGAGCCCTCGCCGCCCGCGCGGCCGCCCCAAGCAGGACACAGGCACAACTCCCGGCCTTTACAGACCGCGCGACACCGGACGGCTGTCGGGAGGCGTCCCTGACTGACGGCGGGGATTCCAGTCAAATTCAAAGTCGGGACGGTGCATGTCCACGTGACCGCGCGCGTGCGGGGAGCCGCGTCCCGCGTCCCGACCTTGCGGCGCGGACGGGCCCCGAGCCCGGCGCCAGGGCGGAAGTTGGCGGTCACGGAGGCGGGGTCTGCGGCCCGCGGGGCCCGGTGCCACGGACGGCGTCTGTCCGGCTGACTGGGACCTGGCGGCCGTCCGGTTGGCGGAAACGAGGGGGGCGGGGACACGGCGGCCCGCGGGGCAGGGCCAGGGCAGCGAGGGGGAGGGGTGCCTCCGGCGCCAGGGCCGCCCCGGACACGAAGGGCCGCCGATTCCATTTACCGAGACTTCACAGGAACCTCGAACGCGTCAGAGTCCAACGTTAACGCCGAGGCCGCCGTCTTCTCGCTCGAAGCCTCTTCAACGGGAACTCCGGCGTGGACGCCCACCGGTCGCGGGGCTCCCGCCCCTGCCCGAGCCCGGGGCGCCCCCGTTACAGCTCCGCCCTCTCACTCCCGGCTCGGTTGTCTTCCTTCGCGGCCTCGGCGGCCCGAGACTTGGGCTCCCCCTCCTTCCTCTTCTTGCGCTTCTCCTGCTTCGTTTTATTCTTCTCCCCGCCGCCTCCCCGGCCGGGGTACACCTGCCCCTCCAGCGTCACATCGGCGCACCTGTCCTGACCGACCAAGAAGTCCTTGATCTCCCAGGCGTAGCTTCCGTCCCGAAGCATGAAGATGGCCCGGTCGGACCCCACGATGAACCTTGACAGAAACACGCGGTCAGGACACGCGGGTGAAGCGCTCACGGGCACAGCCGCCCTGTGCCACGTCGCCAAGAGGAGCAACTGCTCTCAACTTCGACACAGAACTAAACGCTACACTCCTCGAGGCCCGGTAGCTGCTGACGGTGACGACCACCACCCGAGCCGACCTGAGTGAACCATGCAACCCCTCGGCTCCAGTCTCGGAGGCAGAGCCCCGGAACGATCTGGATCCGCCTCGGCGTGTCAACACTCAACAGGCCCCAAGGGGCAAAGCAGAGGGGATGAGCCCCGGGGTGGAGCACCGGCGTGGCCGGCGGGCACAGAGCTTCGGCTCCTGGGGGGCCGCGCCCAGCCCACCCCGCAGAGAGGGGCGGTGGCTCTGGACGGGGCGTCAGGGGCACACTGACCGGTCCCCTCGGCCTGCGCGCAGACCGACGACAGCACCGAGCGTCGTGCTCGGTACCCCTTCGTGTCTGTCTGTCACTGCTACTTCCTAAACTAAGACGCGTGAAGACCCTGAATGGAGGAGGAACAAGAAACTTCTCAAAAACTGCATCTCAGGATCGTACTGGGCTATGAAAACCGGACCCCCGACCTCGGATCAGTTACCTTTCAGCAGTCTGGTCCCGGCGTGTGAACACGGCCACACACGGAAGGATCTCCGGCGTGAGAAACCTCTCCTGGGGGGGGGGGGGGGGTACCCTGTCCTGCTGTGACTAGTCTGCCCCCAGAGGCCAACCACCTGTCCAGTCTTCCTCAGATGAAACAGAAGTTATGCAGCCCGGCACAGGAGATAAGGTCACTGACACTGTACTAGTGTTGTGGGGGGGGGGGGGGGGGGGGGGGGGGAGTGACAGGTGTAAGGAGCAGAGCCCACGGAGCTGACAAACCCTACGTTGTTCGCCCAAAACTAATAGACCGTTTGTCAGCTGCACTCAGAAAAAAAACAGCTGAAGGTATAAAGACATATAAAATTTTATGATCAAATGAGATAGTAAAAAAAAAAAAAAAAAAAAAAAAAAAGAAAGCAAAAAAACTTACGGGCCTTGACCAATAATAAACGTTTTTCTTTAAAAAGAAAACAAAGGCGGGGATAAACAGAAGCGTCAAAGAGGAAACCCGAGGCAGGAAAGGTCCTGGGCCCGAGGGAGGCACCGCCAGAAAGGGCTCCCCCTCCAGACTGGGGAAAAGTCCCAGCACCGCCTATGGTTTTCTCAGCGGGCCCGCCGCCTCACCTCTGCACGTCGTAGTTGGCGTTGAAAAGGCTGCCCTGCCAGAGGCTGGTGATCTCCTCCGTCTCCTTCTCAGTGGGGTTTCCGGACACAGTGACGAACATCATGAGCGTCTTCCCCTTCTTCGTCATCTTCAGGATGCTCTCGGGCCTGCCCGGGTCTATCTGGGAGAAGTCGATAGGGGCTGAGGGTCTTTTGTGCTCCGGGAGGTCCCCCTCTTCGATGTCGTCATCCTTCTATGAGGACACAAAACACAGCGTCACGCATCATCAGAAATGTACTTGTCAAGCGGGGCAGGCGAGAAGGGCGGCGCGTGCCCGCAGGTGCAGTGACCCACGTTAGCACAGGAAAAGGAGACCCGGGAGCTGTCCTCCTCTACCTGACCTTCAGGTGAAGCCCGAGTCTCAGGCAGGACTTACCACCCGTCGTCATTCCGGGTCACCGATACCCGAGGCCCCTGTGTGATGGCTTCAAAGAATCTACCCGATACGGTGGCCTGTAAATACGGCCACATTCTGGTTTGGTCCCACAATGAACCACAACACAGCGATGAAGAAGAAGAGAACACTGACAGTTGTGCCCCAAACCTCAAAAGGACAATACTGAGTGACAGAAGCCAGGCACAAAATCAGAAACACTATAAACTTATTTAAAGTTCGAGATGAGACACAATTAAGAAATTAGGAACAGCGGTGGCCTCTGGGTGGGGGATGAGGTGGGTTTGACTAGGACGGGGCCCAAGGGAACTTCTGAGATGATAGAAATGGTCTCTACTTTGACGGGGGGTGCGGACAACAGATACTCACCGGTCAAACTCCTGCACACTATACTTAAAATCTGCATTTCATGTGTATCAACGTCAACTAAAAAATAAGAACTGTCTGGGGCGCCCGGGGGGGCTCAGTCGGTTAAGCCTCCGGCTTCAGCTCAGGTCAGGATCTCACGGCTCGTGGGTTCGAGCCCCGCGTCGGGCTCTGTGCTGACGGCTGAGACTGGAGCCTGCTTCGGATTCTGTGTCTCCCTCTCTCTCTGCCCCTCCCCTGCCCGTGCTCTGTCTCTCTCGCTCTCTCAAAAATAGACATTAAAAATAATTTTTAATAAAACAACCTGAACTACTCACTCAACTCTAGTTAGCAGGCTTCGTTTTCTGCAGTCGTGCGAACAAGCAATTGTGACACTACCATCTGTGACTTCCAGGCTGGAGCCAAGGAGGAAATACGTTAGGGACAATGACACCCGGTTCTTCACTTAGGGGCAGAACTACAGGAGGAAGACGATGCCCTGTGGTGGCCGAAGGACAATGTGATTCTTCACAGGTAGGCAGGCAGAGCGATAAATACAAATATTTAAGAATCAGAGTTCCTCGGAGAAAAGCCTAATGATTCCAGCCACAAAAAGAAACGACGTACCGAGAGAAGTCACCAAACGGGCGGTCCTTGGAAACACTATGCTAAAGTGAAAGAAGCCTCATGCAAAAGACCACGCTGTGCGAGACGGCTATATGAAGCATCCAGAACGGATCAGAGATTAGTGGCTGCTGGGCACAGGCTGGAGGGTCAAGAGAAGAGGGGGAGGACGACTGAGACGAAGAGTCTCTTTCTGGGATGACGAACATGTTCTAAAATTGACAGTGGTGACGGCGGCACGCCCCTCTGAAAACACCACGGAAACGTACACTTTGAATGGGTGAACTGTCGGGCGTGTGAATTCTCTCAATAAAGCGGTTATCGAACACCCCGATAAACGACTAACCTAAAATGACACGAAGAGCCCGTATCTCTTACTCGGTCCTCTTGACAAACTGGCGAGAACGTCGACAGTCTATTAAAATGCACCTAATGAAAGGCGAACACAGGAACTCGTACAGCGGTCCCTGAAGGTGCCCCACGTTTGCATCAGACCTGGGACCTTGCGTGAGCCCCACCTAACTAGCCGGCTGACCGCGGCCGCCGGGACTCCCTCCTCCCCTGGGCCTGTTTCCTCATCTTCAAACAGAAAAGCAGAACCAGCTGGCCCCACGGCCCCAACAGCGACTATACACGATGCATAGAGCTTCTCATCTCTGCCACTCTCTCTCCCGACCCGTTTCTTCCTCATTTTGCTTTAAGAGGCCATGGCGATCGGCACACAGAGGCACGTGCTGTGCAGTCAGAGGGTCTTGGGCAGGTTGGAAAACCACCTATAACGGGGTGGGGGGGACAGCATCTCCCTCCTAGGGTTTGGGGGGTTCAGTGACATAAAGGCAGGCCATAAACACCCAATGATCAGACCCGCAACCAGCTGTGGAGATGACGTAGGACCTCCTGGTCGCCGAATTCACAGGCTGTCTCCATCTCCGTTTTATTCCTCCCTAACATGTGCTATCGCTTCTTAAAACACCTTCAGACTTCGAGTTGGCTCAGTAACCTAGAATATTTGTATTTTTCACACTGACTTCACTAACGGTCATGAAGTTAACTCCGTAGATCACACATAACATATCTTTTCAATGAAAACATAACTGATCAGAAGTCTAGTGCAAACAGCAAGGGTAAGGATTGTTTCAAACAACTTGAATTCCACCTTCTAGGTTTTTGTGTGTCAGTTACCAAAAAGGGGGGAGGGGAGGGGGAGGAACAGTACCCCACGTGGCTCACGGTCGGGTTCTACTTACTTCCTCCCATGCCCCTCGGCTTCTCCCCTGGGCAATCTGATATGTTCTTATCACTTTCTCTACTCCTGCAGCAATCAAGCCTCTACCCCTGGGCAGGGGTGGGACTGTCACAGGTCAGGCATTCCCCAGACACAGCCCGACCCTGCCTCCAGGCATTTTCAACCGGCTTCCCTGCTTCTTCCCAGCTTCTCCTTGGCTGCTGGTCACATTCAATAGTTACAAAGCTGAACTCCTCTTTCTGCAGACCCTTTTCTTCCTCCCTCCTGTGCTCCTTGATGCTAACACTGGCTGCCATGCGCCCAACCTTCAGGACAGCCCTGCGAGGCCCCCACTGAATAGATGAGGGGGATGAGCCTCAGAGAAGAAAATAACTTACTCGCGGTCACATGCTAGCAGGGGTGACACCGACACTGGAGAGCGAACCCACATTTCTGGCTCTGGGATCCGACCCCCACCTGCCCCCCGCTGGCGTGTAGAATGAAAGCACTGCCTTCGGTTTTCCTACACCACCTGGGACTCAGCATGAAACCGAACACAGAGGAAAGGGTCCCCGTTCTGCCCCACTTGACCCGGGAGGCAGGCATCTCAATGGAAGAATGATTCTCACACCAGTGGGAAGGAGGTAGGGCGGGGGGATTTAGGGATCGGCCCCTGGGGGAGGAAGTACCGTTTCTCACAAAAAAGCTCTCCCACAGAAAAATCACTGCTACCGGGGAAGGGCACTCACATTTGTGGACGGTGTGCAAATGTTAGCTCACCTGGTCTGCACGGCACCCTGCAAAGGGGGAGGTTGTCCGGCTTCACGGTTAAGGAAAAGGAGGGTCACACTAACAAGCAGTAAGGCCGGGTTCAAAACCCCTGTGCCTTCAGCACATCATGCTGTCTCCTGCCTGGTCACACAACCGCCAGTTACCAAGTTGAGCACACTCTCTCACATTCCCCCCTCCACTCTGATCCAGGAGACTCCAGCTCATGCAGGCCCTCCCATCACCTTGCACTTGTACTTCGGCTCACCAGGGTGCACGGCCAGACAGTAAAATGGTGAAAAGAATAGGCTTGAGAGTCAAATGACGAAATTCGGAATTCAGCTTATATGCTGTATGACGTGGGGCAAGTTACTCAACCTCTCTGGGCTTCAAAAGTCATCATCTAGAAAGCAGGGTGAGAGCATCAAAGGAGTGTGCATGCCCAGGGCAGTCCTGTTACAAAACAAAAACTCAGTAAGTATTAACTACGAAGTTGTTTCTGCCTTCGGAGTCTCTCTCTGCCCACCCATCCTAAACTCTGCTGACCCATTTTTCTAATCATGATAGCCCACGATTCAAGAACCCCCGCCACAGCTGGAACCTCACTCCGGGGCACACTCTGAACCCTCTCAAAGCGTTATGAAGGCCGTGCAGTAACCTGGGGAAATGCTTAATATGTCTAATGAGAAAACCAACAGCGGGAAATGACCCTGATGCCGGGCTCTGAGCTGTAAAAACCATCTGCACGCGGAGGGGACACGAGCGAGGGAACATGCGTGTCAGTCCCAAGGTAGGAATGATCACACGGAAGCGTTCCATTATGGCAGTATTTGGGTCACACAGCTTTTCAAACTCATCAGGGCCCGTGTATTGTCTTCTAAATCAAGCGAAGACCCCGGAACACTGGAGGCCCAGCGCAGCCTGGTTCGCGTCGGCCTTTCCACCCGGACCGCTCACTACCTTGCTTCAAACTCAGCCTTCTCCAGCTAACCGAACTATTCCTACCAGCACGGCTTGCCATCAGAGTGGCACTATCCCAGGTTCTTTCCAGGCTCCCTCGGCTAATCCTCAAACTACTCTGAGGTGGGCATTGAGAACGCCTCTGTTTTGTGGGTAAGGAGACTTTCACCATCAAAGTCACAAGTGGTTTGAACCCAGCCAGTCTAGCTGCCAAGCCTGGCCTCTATCATCTGTACCCACCCCCCCCCCCCCCCCCCCGCCGACCCAGCTCCCGCTGCCCTTCTCCACATCGCCCCTGCCTCTAGCCAGATGCCCTGTGTTCCCTGGAACCCTCTGAAAGTCCCACCGCACCTTCTTCCCACAGTACTCCGCAATTGCTACTTTGTTTTATGGTTGTTTGTACCGTCACTGCTGTTCCTGACGGTCGGATCCCTTGTTCATCTCCGTTTCTGTCTAACTTAGTACCTCAAGGTATTATTTCCTCAAGAGACAGCGCTCTTACTTTAGGGAATCAGACACTTCAGTAGCTAGACCATAAACAGATGGGCGATTACAAGAGAGACAGTAAACAGGGAAGGAGCTGCTGCGAGACGTTCCCTCTTCATTAGCAGTGTGCACACTCGTATCTACCCCGTGCACACTCATAGCTACCCCCATCTTGCCATCAGCTGCGGATACGCATGGAAGTACAAGTCTGCTTTCTCCTAGTCAAATTCATCAGATGGTATTTTAAACTCACGTCTGAAAGTCTCTATCAAATGAGGCACGCACACGGAGATAACCACAAAGTAAGAAGACACCAGCCTGGGAAGGCATCATCGGGTAAAACCTCATTTTGCAGATAAGGAACCTGAAGCCCAGGGCGGAAACGGGAATTGCCCAAGGTTACACGGCCAGCAGAACCCAAGTTTCTCGGGGCGCCTGGGTGGCTTAGTCGGTTAAGCAGCTGACTCTTGAACTCCGCTGAGGTCACGATCTCAGGGTTCCTTGAGTTCCAGCCCCGCCTCACGCTCTGCACTGCTGGGAATTCTCTCTCCCCCCCTTTCTGCTCCTAACCCACTCATGCTCTCTTTTCTCTCTCTCAAAATACACAAACTTTAAAAAAGAACCCAAGTTTCGGACTCCACTCCACCAGCTCTGCAAATGAGCCAGGACCATTCAACCACTTTTGCAAGGGAAAAAAGGCACGAGTTTTCCTTCAGTGAACCTCATCTAAAAACCTTATCACACACTCCAGAGCACTCAGGTAACAAACCAAAAAACCTACTCTCACAAAAACAAGTCTTTGCTCCTTTAAACGAAATGTGAGCACCAGCTTTTGACCTCCCCCACCCCCACTCCCCAAATTACAAAACCCTCAGCAAGAAATATACTGGAACGAGGAGTCTGGACGCTTCTGGTCCAGAAGACGGGAGAACCAGTAAAGGGGAGATGACCCTAGCTGTGTACCCCTCACCCGCCCGCTCAGCCCAGCCTCGAGGAGCAGCGTGCAAAAGGCCCCCCTCCCCACGCGCCGGGCTCACTGACCACCAGGGCGCCGAGAAAGTAGGGCGAGGCCCCGGAAGGGCGCAAGGGGGCACTGGGGTGAGGCTGGGGCGGGCAGCAAGGCCGCCCGGCCTTGGCAGAGAGGGCGACACCGAGACGGGGTGTGGAGGGCGCCCGTGCAGAGGGGCCGGAGGTCAGCGGGAGCGGGGCCCGGGACCGAGAGCAGCCGGCGGGTGCGCGCGCGCGGACCTCCCACTGCTCCAGCAGACGCGCCATGTCCGCATCGTTGTAGTCGCGAATATCCTTCTTCTTCTTCCGCGGAGGCGGGCTGGCCTCCCCGGGCGTCCCGGCCGCGCCCTCGGCAGCGCAGGCCCTCGGCGGCAGCGGCGGCAGCAGCAGGTCAGAGGCGCAGAGAAGCACCAGGGCGGCGCGCACCCAACCGGAGGCCGCCATCTTCGCCGCGCCACCGCGGAGATCACGCTTGCGCGCGCCGCGGACCCCGCCCCCGGGTTCTCCTTCCGACCCCGCCTCCCGGCCCGCGCCGACCTACCACGCCCCGCTCCAGCCCCAACCCCCTCCGGCCCCGCCTCCCGGACCGCGCCGGCCCACCACGCCCCGCCTCGTGCCCGCCTCCGGGCCCGCGTCAGCCCCACCGTAGACCCCGCCCCCGAGCCCGCCCCCGCCGCCCTCACGGCCTTACCACGCCCCGCCCCCGGGCTATCGTTCCGACCCCACCCCCTGCCCCGCCCCCGCGTCACGCAGACCTACCAGTCCCCGCCTCGTACCCGCTTCCGGGCTCGCGTCGGCCCGGCCATAGGCCACACCCCTTGGCCCGCCTCCCGACCCGCTCCAGCTTACCACGCCCCGCCCCCGGGCTCTCCTTCCGGCCCGGCTCCTGCCCCGCGCCGACCTACCAGGTCCCGCCTCGTACCCGCCTCCCGGCCCGCGTCGGCCCCGCCACAGGCCCCGCCCCTGGGTCCGCCTCCTGGCCCGCGCCTACCAGGCCCCACCTCGTACTCTCCTCCAGAGGCCCCGCCCCTGCGCCATCTTGGCTCCGCCCCGCCCCCTCCCGCGGTCCAGATAAGGCTCTCGGCCCTCGGCCTGGTCGCCTCCGCCGCGCCCGCTGGTTTGCTGGCGGAAGCCTCGTCCACAAGTCCCCTCGGGGCCTCCAGGAGCCCCCAGACAGCGCCTCGAGGGGCCTCCGTTTCTGGCCTGCGAAAGGAACTGGAGGGGAAGTTCTGGGAGCTGCCTGGGCTCCGGGAAAACCGTCGTAGCCTGTCGGGCGCTTCTTCTCCCTTCCTGCAGCCGCTTACCAAGTAGTGAGTGGCAGGTGGCTCTGCCTTTTCAGGTCACGGATGGACGGGGCCCGCTGCTCTGCTCTTGGGCACAGAGGATTCAGCGCCACCAGCTTTCAGGATCCCTGTCATCTCTGGAACGCGAATAAGACTTAAACACATCGCTTTTCATTTTTAAGACAGCTTCAGTATTTTGTCTGATTTTAACCTAGTACTGTAGGCTCTGACTAATGCATTTTAAAGCTGGATCTTTTTGTTTGTTTGTTTCTTACTTAAAAAGAGCGTGGACAGAGATGCTTTCGAATCACACGAGTTTTAAATGGCGCGACCTGCTGATGTTTCTTTTAAATTATTAATTATGTAAACACATGAAAAAAGACGCTGTACTTGTAAGATAGTCACACGTCGTACAACGTTCCAAACATTCTGCTCCACCCCACAACTGGCCTCCAATCAAGCCGTTTGTCACATATTGTATACATTTTTCTGCACATTTTTAAACATGAAAATGTCTCTTGAAATGTGTTTCATATAAATCTTGTTATATGTAGGTCTATGGCAACAGAGTGTACATATTGGTAAACATTTTGACTCCTTAAGTGTTTTCACTTAGCAATATAACGCGAACTTGCTTTATGCTTCGGCATAGCATATTTGCGATAGTTTATTTCTCTCTTACCCTACTGATGGACACTTCTTCCCAATTTTTCTATTACCAAAAGAAAAAAAATAGCCACAGTAAACCTCTTTATTCCTGCCTTATGTTATGGGCTGAATTGTATCTCCCCCAGATTTCATATGTTGAAATCCTAATCCCAGTACCTCAAAATGTGACTGTATTTGGAGATAGGGGTGCTACCGAGGTGATTAAGTTAACAAGAGGTTGCAAAGATTGGTCCCAGTATGCCGTCTTTTTTAAGAAGAGGAAATTTGGGGGTCGTCTGGGTGGCTCAGTCGGTTAAGTGTCTCCCTTCGGCCCAGGTCATGATCTCGTGGTCCATGATCTCATGATCCCCTTGTGGGGCTCTGTGCTGAGAGTACAGAGCCTGGAGCCTGCTTCAGGTTCTGTGTCTCCCTCTCTCTCCTCCCCTACTCACACTCTGTGTTTCTTTTTCTCCAAAATAAACAAACACTAAAAAAAAATTGGAGAAAAAAAGAAAAAGAAAGGAAATTTGATCATAATCCTACAGGGTAGAGATCATGTGAAGACACAGGAAGAAGGTGGCGCTCTACAAGCCAAGGAGAGAGGTCTCAGAAGAAACCAATCCTGCCAACACCTCCACCGGCGACTTCTGGCCTCCAGAGCAGTGAGAAAATAAAGTCCTGTTGTTTAAGCCACCTGATCCGCTCTACTCTGGTACAGCGGCCCTGGCAAACTAGCGTATCCCGCTTGGATAGGATTGGATCCGTGGTAGGCTGCATATAACAGAAAACTGAGTTTCTCGTAAAGTGGCTGAAACAAGACAGAGGGCTTTGTTGTTAACTGTTTCATTTTTCTTTCGCAGAAGCGGTTAGAAACGTAAGCGTCTAGGGCTGGTAGTGTACCTCGGTCACCGGGCACCCAGCCTCTTTCTTACCCTGCTCCGTGATACTGGCTGCTGGTTTCTACCCTCAAGTTCACGGCAAGTGCTGGGATGGCCCCTGGAGCACCTGCGTTAGGATGACTTTCATCCAGGGGAAGGGGGAAGGAAGGAGGGTCAAAGGGGCACACTTTTCTAGGGAGCTAGCTTCCTTTAAGCAGCCTGCGTGGAGAGCCACACGTGTCTGCTCACATCTCATTGGCTGGAACCTAGCCCCCCGAAGGATGCTGGGAGACCGTCTTCTAGCTGTATACGTTGTCACCCCAATTAAAAGCGGGATTCTGTTATCAAGGGACGAGAGGAGGCAGCTGCTGAGTAGACAGCTACCTAACAATGCAGGCAGCACCTTCTCTCCCAGGACCGTTGTTGTGTAAATTCTCTCCCCCAGCAGAGGCACGCATGCGTGCATCCATATGTATATAGTCTATGACATTTTCCGTTGACATGGAGCAGAAACTCACAAGAAAAAGAGGGGTTTTTTTCCTTTTCTTCTCTGAAATCATAGGGGAAATGTCATAAGCTTTCTCCCCAGGGCTCCACCCAGTGGCTCAGAGCCCTGTCCCGGTGCAGTCATGCTAAAAAACATGAACAGCTGTGGTCGATCATGTGCTCCGCTGGGAGGGGTCGCCCTGCTCATTTATTTTGCCAGCGGCCAGGCTAAGGTGCGAAAGTGCTGAGATTCCTGGTCCACGGTGTCTGGTTATACAGAAAGGAAAAAAAAAAAAGTCATTTACTGTTTCACAGATACTAGTGGGATTGTGTGAAAAATTCCGGGGCTGCCAACTTTCATCGAAGGCACAGATCAATTCAGTCTATAACCCACTGACTTTTGTGAAAGCATCTGCATTGACTGCTGTCATCGTTTTGGTGTTTGGAACTTGAGTCAGTTCAGCTCTGCGAGCATTTATTTTCTAAGGGCCTGCTGTCAACCAAAAACCAGATGAGGCATTGATGGCAAGATCCCTGCGCTAAAGAGATGGCCATATAGCAGAGGAGATAAACAATACGCAGTCAGTATAATGCAGATTACCGGGGGTCACGGCCCAAAGGTCACCACTGAGACGCTCACTTAGTTAAACGGGGAGCCATGGGCAAGAGCCACTGAAAAGGAGTCTGGAGGCAGGAATGCTCAGATGGGGCGAGACAGGAGTCCGACCAGGTCTGAGGCAGTGCTGCGGGGCAGGAGAGGAGGGAACAGAAGTGGAAGAGTTTTGCATGGTTAGGGGCTAAGTGAAGCCACGAACTTCTCATTGCTTTCGGGTTTCATACCCACCTCTCCTTTCAGCGGTTCAGTGACTGCAGATTGTACAATTGAGTCTCAGATCTAACCGGTGTCCTCATCTGGGTTTACCCTGGCTTGTGTCCTCAACAGCAGAGGAGGGATGCCTCAACCGGAGGCTGCGACGTTCTGGCAGTGTTGGGAATCGGGGCGGGCATCCGGACAGGGGGAAGGGGTTAGTGATGTTCAGAATGTTGAAAAACTGGAATGGAATACTGACCAACAGAACTGAGGCCTGTAACCTGAAAGGTACCTGTGGTTTGGGTGGTTTGGGAGGCTCTGGTGTGCCAAACATTAACCCTTTAAAGACTGAATCATGGGGAGGTAAGGGAGGAGGGTCCTGGGGGTGGGGCTAAGTTGGAGATGGGGAACAGTGGTTATTTACCATTCCTGACTTTTGCCACTTCCTAGCCCAATGCAAGAAAAGGCGAAACATATCTCACGGGCTTTACCTGCCCCTAAATTTATTCACAGACAGCAACTACTTGATTCTCTTTTGGTAGCACTCCCAGATTTCCAGAGGAGAACATGATTGGCCCAGGCTAGGGTGAGAGTCCATTCCTGGCCACCACCACTCTGGGTGAACAGGAGAGGGGGACTCCCATCTAAGTAGAACGGTTAAAACGTGTGTTTGCCAAGCCCCAGGAAAATAAGTTCAAGGGCAAAAAGTAAGTTAGACTCCAACAGAGCATGGACAAAAATATCTTACAACTCAGTAAGAAAAAAGACGAACACCCCAACTGAAAAATGGGAAAGGACACGAGCAATACTGTTCTCTACTCAGAATCAATAAATGGCCAATTTATACACGAGCAAAAAGTGCTGAATCTCACCAGGATACATACAAGATATGATTTTTTACCTATCCTATGGGCCAGGATGGAACTATAGCGTACCCTGTTGACAATGCTTACGACATAAGCAGTCTCATCTGCTTACGGGGGTGGGGGGGGCAGTTTTTCTAGAAGAAAATTAGGTGAACGCTATCAAAACCCTACAAAAATGTACGTGATCTCTGCTTAGCGATTCTGCTTCCAAGAACTGACTCCGAGGAAACGGACAATGAAAACACTAGAGCTGATCATAACACGGAGCACTTACCACATGGCAGCAATTCTTCCCAGTGCTTTACATGTATTTCTTCATGTACCTGTTGTAATAATCCTATGTAACTCTTTTTTTTTTTTTAATTTTTTAACGTTTCTTTTTTGAGAGACAGAGAGAGACAGAGCATCAGTGGGGGAGGCACAGAGAGAGAGAGAGAGAGAGAGACACAGAATCCGAAGCAGGCCCCAGGCTCCGAGCTGTCAGCGCAGAGCCCGACGCGGGGCTCGAACTCGCGAACCGTGAGATCATGACCTGAGACGAAACCAAGAGTCAGAGGCTTAACCCACTGAGCCATCCAGGCGCCCCTGCGACTCTTTCCATAAGAGGGGAAAACAGGAGGAGTGTGTGGGTGGCTCAGTTGGTTGAGCGTCCCAACTTTGGCTCAGGCCATGATCTCACGGTTTGTGAGTTCGAGCTCCGCGTCGGGCCCTGTGCTGACAGCTCAGAGCCTGGAGCCTGCTTCGGATTCTGTCTCTCCCTCTCTCTCTGCCCCTCCCCCACTGGTGCTCTCTGTCTCTCTCTCTCTCTCTCTCTCTCTCTGTCAAAAATAAATAAACATAAAAAAATTTTTTTTTAAAAAGAGGGGAAAACAGGAGAACCTTGGATGTTCGACAAGAGCGGACTGTAAAATCTACACTCACAGATTGCAAAACTGTCATCCACTTGTCCAATGGGGAACATTACAATCATCATGTATGATTCCTAGATGTATATTTGTTGATATTAAAACCGGTCATCTTATTTATTAAATAAAATGTTATAAAATGGTATTAAAATCATATGTATCTATGAATGCATAGGAAAATAGCTATAAATATGTGGATAATGGTTATCTCTGAGCAGTGGGATGTCAAGTCAGTTATATTCTAAAAGGGGTGAGACACACATAAACACACGGATGCCCCTAAAATATTGATTAATACTGTTCTCTCTACCAGCATATAAGGGAAAAAAGTCTAATTTTGACTGAAATTCCCAGAATAATACACTTAATCCGAATTATCCATGGTATTGCAACTGCCTTGAAAATTTGAGGATCAGATCTGAATCTTCTAAGAGGAGAAGGGACGACTTTTATCGGTGTCGCCTGAAACATCAGCTGTGCTCTGCAGCACGGATACGTCTAGTGAACTCACAGTCTCTGATTCCAAAGAATCGCCTCCCTGGACTGTCTACAAGAAGCTGTAAGAAAAAATGGGGTGCACGCTCTCACTAAGCAAATAGGCCTCTGGCCTCTGCTTCAACCCCGGAGCCAGGAGCCGTACGTCATGACCACACGCAGGCCATGCCCCTGCTGTGGGTTTGTGAATGTCCAGGACTTTCACGGCTAAGTAAGAGCTGTGGCCAGCAGGATTTTGGCTCAGTGAAAGGACGCCTTCCTTGCAGAGTATTGCAAATAGGTGTGGGGGAAGAAAGGAACACATCAAGTCCTCGAGCTTAAAGACGTGACAGGGTTGTCCCCAACAGCTACAAATACACTGTGCTCACGGCCACGCTGTCGCTGTGCACAATGGATGCTCGGGGGGCAGAGATGCCCTGGTCTGTGGGGTGGCCGCAGAGGCTCCACCTGAAGGCCATAAAGCTAGTCAGTCTGCGGTTACTGACTTATTATGTGCTAGGCACCATGAGAGATATCCAAAATGGTTCGGCAGGACTGGTGTTGGCAACTCAGGGAACCTGGAGCTTGGCATTTATCTTTCCTCCCCTACAGAGTTCTGGAAAATGGAAAATAACCCCCAAGATGATTCACCAGTCGGGAAATGGGGTAGAGAATTTACCCGTGAAAGCAATCTTCACCTCTATGCAGGGCTTTCTGGAAACCAGACTGGAGAGAATTCCAGATCTCCCAGCTCTTGGGACCTGAGTGCTCACGTGTGCCTGCCGTGGTATAACCAGCCTTGCACACCGCCTCCCTCCCCCGTTCAGCTTCAGATGAACAGAGAGAGGGCACAGAGGGAGGGAGGAGGCGGGGGGGGGGAGGATGGGGAGGATGTGGGAGTAATGCATGTGATCCTCCCCAGGAGTTCTTAAGGGCTGGGAACAAGATACACCAGAGCGCAAGACGGCATGCTGGGGGGGGGGGGGGGGGGTGGACCTGTCACAACGTGATCCCGCCCCTGATGAACCACAGCCCTAGGGCTGTCACACACTCGTTCATCACCAGTGGGGCTGAGTGAATCAGGGAAAAGGAGGGGGTAGGGGTAAGTTTCCAGATATAAATTCCCGTCCTGTAGAGGAGGCTCGGAAAGGAAGATGATACAGAGTGGTGTTTGGCTCCCTGTAAGAAAAGACCGCCTGAGTCGGAAGGGGCTCATCTGGGAGCCAAAACAAGACCAAGGGAGAGCTGCTTCAAGGGAAAGATGCATCAGGGCAGAGAACGCCCCTCACTGACCACCAGGTGGCACAGCAGACCAGACACAGCTTGGTTGTCGGTCTTTAAGCCCCGGAGAGCGCCTGACCCTTGGGCATCAAAACCCAGCCTATACCCCTGCAATGGAATGTTATTCAGTCTTCAAAGGGAAGGAAATTCGGACACCTGCTACAATACCCGTGACCCACGAAGACGTTATTCTAGGTGAAATAAGCCAGACACAGAAGGAAAACTAGGGTATGTGTGGTTCCACTTACATAAGGAACGCAGAGCAGACAAATCTATAGAGGCAGAAAACGGAACAGTGGCTGGCAGGGGCTGGGGGGAGGGACATGAGGCGTGAACGGTGAGTGGAACAGACCTTCCATTTGGGAAGACGAGAGGTATCCATCCGAAGGCGAGCGGGGCGGGCGGTTGCACAACACCGCGAACGTGCATAACGCCACTGAACTGCGGCCAAGTTCACAGAAACGGCTAAACGGAAAGTTTTATGTTGTGAATGTTTGGCTACAATTGAAAAGAACCCAAAAAACCCGGGGCACTTGGGTGGCTCAGTCGGTTAAGCCTCCCACTCTTGATTTCAGCTCAGGTCGTGATGTCACCGTTGGTGAGTTCGAGCCCCGCGTCGGGTTCTGTGCTGGGGAGCCTATTTGGGATTCTTTCTCTCTCTCTCTGGCCCTCCCCCACGCTCTCTCTCTCAAAAAGAAAAAAACGTTAAAATGAACCCAAACAGAGCTTTCATACTGTCGAAGGTGTCATCCCTGCCCAAAGTCCAGGTGGCCGACACCCCTTCTAGAATAGGCGAGGAAGGAGAGAAAGCACGTCTCCCCAGTCCTGCCTGGTCCGATCCCAATCAGCTCCACCTCGCCTCCCCAAACCCTCAGGCAGCTCTCTACTCGCATCTTGCTCATTCACGTATTTATTAAATGCCCACGAAGTGTCGGCCTTGAGCCAGGCACTGAGAACACGTTCTCTGGGGGCCGTGCTATTTTCCACTCGGCCCCAGCTTCCCCTTGAGGGCTCCACTCACCTTCCCCCAGCCAACCCTTCAGCCCGTGTATTTGCAGCTTTCTTCTCTGACCCAATTTCCATTTTAGTGGAAAACGCTTTGCATAGTGCCTTTGGTTCATTATTATATTTCAAGAGAGGATTCGAAGGGATGATGAGCGGAGGTGGTTTTTTTTTTTTTAATATTTATTTACGTTGGGAGAGCACAAGCCGGGCAGAGAGGAAGGGGACAGAGAATCTGAAGCGGGCTCTGCGCTGACAGCAGCGAGCCCAATGTGGGCCTCAAACTCACAAACTGCGAGATCGTGACCTGAACCGAAGTCGGGGTCCCCCAGGCGCCCCAATGAGTGGAGTTTTCTCAAGAGAAAGTCCTTACTCCGGTGACTCCGAGGGGCACATACAGCCCGCCTTCTACCAATCAAGTTAGGCTACAATAGGCTACAGCACCGGGCTTGACATGGGTGTCTGTCCTGCTCATGTTCCACCACCCCCCCCCCCCCCCCCCCCCGCCGAGCCTAATTGCAACTGAACATCGGTGAGCAGCAGTATCCCTGGTACTTTCTGTCCTCCGTGCTGTCACCATTCCGATGACGACTCCCTTGTGTCATTTTGTTGCCCTCTCTGGGCTCTGCCCCTCCGAAGGTAGAGCCCTTCTGTTACTTATTATGTAACTTTCGTGCCCGGCATGGGTCCTGGCACGTGCTGGGTGTCCAGTGTTCGTGGAGTGAATGAATGATGGCAGAGGGTAAGGTGACCCAAAAGGCAGGCGCAGATAGTATGGGGAAGGGTCAGTGTAGGAGCTGCCGTACCTGAAAAATGAAGCAGGAAGGCCAAGAAGATAATCCGATCTGCTTTTAAAGCTAAAGCAAATGTGGCGGGACATTCTATGTGTAAGAGCTCGCGGAGGAGGCAGAAGGCTTCCAGCAAAACCAAGAGAGTGCATACTTGGAAGGAAAACATCACCCCGAAGAGCCAAGGAGCTTTGGGAGAAAAATCCCGATCCTAGAGCAAGCTTCATGAATAAACCGGGAATGGCGGGAAGGGTTTGACTTCTAGTAAGTTTCCGGAGCTACGGAAGAACAGGGTACTTTCCTGGATTGCCAGGGAGAGAGCTCGATTCGTCCAACTGGTTTTTGCTCAGAGAAAAACAAAAGGGATTTTAACCCTATAGACTTGCCCCGAGTTTAGAAAATCACCAGTTTCGTTGGCCTTGCCTTGCAAAACAAGTGGGTCCGGCTAGATTCTAGAAGATATCTAAGGACACTTTGTGTTATAAGTAGGGTGACTATAGCCATTCAGGCTCGTATCCGTTGTTCCTGGTTAATTTTTAAAGTAATGTACTTCACAATTCACTCTCAGAGAAGCCTCAGTTTGGATAAGTTGCAAGGTCATCTTAGTTACAAGTAACCTTAACTGGCTGGCTGAAAAAAAAAAAAAAAGGTGACCCCGAGGTCCCAGGAAGGGACAGAGGAACAAACATTTCCGTTGGCGGACACACCCAGCTTGCGAGGGGCTGGGCATCTGGGGGGCCCTTGGCTGGGAGGGAGCCCAGATGCCTGAACCGCTTCCTGACCAGCCAGGTCTGGGTAAGATGAAAACAGGTTGGGGTGGGCTCCTCGCCCGGCCACTGGCTGTCCTCCTGCCCTTAGGGAGGCTCTTGAGCCATCAGACCATCGGTTGCTTATCCCCGAAAGGCTGTTCGTCTTCCTTCACAGGGGCCACTACGACCCCATCACGGAGCGGAAGTCGTCCTCGTTAGGAGAGGGTCTAGCCGCTACTGCTGGCGAGCCAGGCCCTCCAGCAGTCGGTGCACGCCATCTGATCTCGAGACGAGACCACGGCCACTTGGGGGGGAGAGCTCGCACTGGGTCACACAACTCCTACACGGCCCGAGAGAGAGTGCCCGCAGGAAGTCCGGCGCAAAGACCGCGATCCAACCACACAGCCAACCCCCCACCCCCACCCCGGCTCCTCTCGGACTCCCCGGCCGGCGCCCTCGGCGCCCCGGGGAGGAGGGGCACGCACAACAAAGGGCAGGGCGACGTCTGGCCCAGCCGGCCCGGGTCCCGCGGAGCGCGCAGCCAGGCCCCCGGCGCGTCTCCAGGGGACGCCCTCCTCCCTGCGGCGCACAAACAGTCCCCTTCGAGACTCGCCCACTCGGCGGGCGGGAAGCGTGCAGCCCCGGGGCCGGCCCAGGGCGCCCGTCAGGCCGCCGGCGGCCGCGCCCCGCGTCCCCGCCCGGGCCGCGCGCCCGGACGACCCACCCCCGCCCCCCACCCCCGCGGGACCCCCGGCCCGCCCCCACCCCCGCGGGATCCCCGGCCCCGCGCCCGCGGCGGGCGCGCTGGGCGGCGGCGTCCCCCCGCAGCCACCCAGCTTCCCGGGGGAGGAGCAGCGCATCGCGCGAGCATCCGGGAGCGGCGGAGGGGGCGGGAGGAAGGGCGAGAGGAGGAAGCGGGATTTAAACGAAAGGCGGTGACGCCACACAAAAGATTTCTATAGGCTCCGGGGAGGTGACGGCCGGGCGGCGGCGGCGGCGGCGAGCCCGGGGGCGAGGCGCGGACGCGGAGGGGAGCAGGCTCGGGCGGCCCCGGCAGGGCGGCGGCGCTCGCACGGCCCGCGCGGGCACGGGAGGCGGCCCCCGCCCTTTTCCTTTCGGTTTCTCCCGGCTCGCTCGGAAGTTGGCGGCTGACGGAAATGGCAGGAGCCGGGGCCCGGGCGGGCGGCCGCGGCGCCGCGGGGACCTTCTGAGTTGGCGCGGCCGCCGGGGAGACGCGCGCCGGGCGTCCGATGCGCAGGGCCCGGGGGCTCGGGAGAGCGCAGCCGCCGCGGGCCCCAGGCGACCAGGCGACCGGGATGGACTCGCGCCCGCGGCCGGCGGCCGGCCTCGGGGCGCGCGGTCGGGGAGGGCGTGCCGCCTCGGCGCCGGGCCGCGCGCTGTGAGCCGGCGAGGCGGGAAGGGGCGGCCGCGGCGGCCGGCGCGCCCGGGCGTGGCGGGCGGGCGAGCGCGCGAGCGGGGCGGCCGCTGTGCGCAATCAGTGCAGGCTCCCGCCCGACTCTGACTCCAGCTCCGGCCACACCCTCGGCCCTGCCGCCGCCGCCGCCGCCGCCGGCGCCGCGTCCCGAGACCGGGCGGCGGGAGATGCGCGCCCCACCGCGCCGGCCCCGGCCGCCGTCGCGGGCAAGTGCCGCCCGGCGGGGTCGGGGCGCCTGAAGCCCACGTGCGCCGCCGAGCCCGAGGAGGCTGACAGCAGAGCCCGCCCGAGCCGCCGCCCGCGCTCCTCCCCGAGGAAGAGATTTTGA
This sequence comes from Prionailurus viverrinus, assembly GCF_022837055.1. Classification (NCBI taxonomy): domain Eukaryota; kingdom Metazoa; phylum Chordata; class Mammalia; order Carnivora; family Felidae; genus Prionailurus; species Prionailurus viverrinus. The sequence continues at coordinate 2,500,253 of NW_025927608.1, read as the reverse complement.
TTTCAAAGAAAGGAAGGAAGGAAGGAAGGACACCTCCCAGCTCCCCCCCCCCTCCCTCCCGCCCTCCCGCTCCGGCGGCCGGGCCGGGCCATGCCCAGGAAGGCGGCGGCAGCGGCGGCCCAGCAGAAGGGACTTTCCTGGCAGCCCGGCGACGAGGAGCGCGCTCCGTGAGTCTGGCCGTGCCCCGGTTCATGGTTCCCGCAAGCCCTCCAGGAGGCCGAACGCCGCAGCCCCTCCCCGCGCCCCGGAGAGCCTCCTGCGTCCTCTGGCCCTCGGGCCCGCCCCGCGCCGCCCGGGCCCCGGCCGCCGCAGCCCAGCGCCTTCCGCCCGGCGCGGTGGATGGCATGATGGTGCGGGGAAGGCACCGCGGTCCTGGCCAGCCGAGTCGCGACGGCCGCGGGGGCGGCGGCAGTGGCAGCGGCGGCGGTAGCGGGCTCCCCAGCGGCATGCCAGTGCCCCCCGGGCGCGATGGCTAGCGGCAGCGCCGGGAAGCCCGCTGGCGAGGCCGCTTCTCCGGCTCCTGCGAGCGCCGTCGGGGGGGCCTGCTCGCAGCCGCGGAAGAGGCTGGTGTCCGTCTGCGACCACTGCAAGGGCAAGATGCAGCTGGTGGCCGACCTGCTGCTGCTGTCGAGCGAGGCGCGGCCCGTGCTCTTCGAGGGCCCCGCCTCCTCCTGCGCCGGCGCCGCCGAGTCCTTCGAGCAGTGCCGGGACACGATCATCGCGCGCACCAAGGGGCTCTCCATCCTCACCCACGACGTGCAGAGCCAGCTCAACATGGGCCGCTTCGGGGAGGCGGGGGACAGCCTGGTGGAGCTGGGCGACCTGGTGGTGTCGCTGACCGAGTGCTCCGCCCACGCGGCCTACCTGGCGGCCGTGGCCACGCCGGGCGCGCAGCCCGCGCAGCCGGGCCTGGTGGACCGCTACCGCGTGACGCGCTGCCGCCACGAGGTGGAGCAGGGCTGCGCCGTGCTGCGCGCCACCCCGCTGGCCGACATGACGCCGCAGCTGCTGCTGGAGGTGTCCCAGGGCCTGTCGCGCAACCTCAAGTTCCTGACGGACGCGTGCGCCCTGGCCAGCGACAAGTCCCGGGACCGCTTCTCCCGCGAGCAGTTCAAGCTGGGCGTCAAGTGCATGAGCACCAGCGCGTCGGCGCTGCTGGCCTGCGTGCGCGAGGTGAAGGCGGCGCCCAGCGAGCTGGCCCGCAGCCGCTGCGCGCTCTTCAGCGGGCCGCTGGTGCAGGCCGTGAGCGCCCTGGTGGGCTTCGCCACCGAGCCGCAGTTCCTGGGTCGCGCGGCGGCCGTGAGCGCCGAGGGCAAGGCGGTGCAGACCGCCATCCTGGGCGGCGCCATGAGCGTGGTGTCGGCCTGCGTGCTCCTGACCCAGTGCCTCAGGGATCTGGCGCAGCACCCCGACGGGGGCGCCAAGATGTCGGACCACAGGGAGAGGCTGAGGAACTCGGCCTGCGCCGTGTCTGAAGGCTGCACCCTGCTATCTCAGGCTTTACGGGAGAGGTCTTCGCCCAGGACTTTACCGCCAGTGAATTCCAATTCTGTGAATTAGCACCCCCGCCCCGCGCCCCTTCGCCCTCCCCCCCGCCCCACTAGAGGAAGATACTCACTCTCCGCCCCTCTCCATTTATACCAAAGAAATCCCAGGGGGAGCCCCTCCCCCACGGCAGACGCTCGGAAAGAACCTTCCAGAGAGCTGGGGGCCCCTCCCGCCGCAGCGCCCACCTGCGCGCGCGCAGCAGGGACCGCGAGGGGCGCGCGAGGTGGCGCGCCCGCCCCCGCCCCCGGCTCCTGTTCCGGAGCTCCGCCCCTCAATTTTCTAACCAATCGGGCAGGAAGGAGGTCATGGGTTCGTTTCTTTTTTGGCCCGTTTTTTTTTTTTTTTTTCCGTTTTGTTTTGATTTTTCCTAATTAAAAGAAAGGTTACCTCAGTTTCACTCCTTAGACATGGATGTAGCTATCTTTTTTTTTTTTTTTTGTATGCTGTTATTTTTTTAAGCAAATCGTGTTGGATTAGGCGTATACTTTGTGTTGAGAGTATGACATTGCCATGTGATTTGCAAATGGGGGGGAAAGCTACTGTGAGTGTGTGTTTTATTTTTTAATTTACACTATAGAGTGATTTCCCCCCTCCTTCCCCCCTCCCCCCAATGTCAAGTTTTTACCGTGCATGTACTGGAGTATTTATTTCATCTATTAAAATGTTATGTTTCTCAGATGGCCTTTGGCACTTATTGTTGATGTTCGATCGCTGTGACGTTGCACTCGGCACGCGCTCTCTGGAAGGGCGCCCCGGAGCCTGTGCTTCGGGAGCAGTGCCTCCGGTCCTCAGCGCTGTCTCCTTTTTCCTGGAGAGTCACCGCTTTGAGCAGCCTGGAATTCAAGAAGAGAGCACGGTGTGACACTGTCGATGTAAAGCACGTGTCACGGGCGTGGGTGCGGGGGCTGGGCTGTCGGTGGGGTTTTGTCTGGCCTCTGGTTTCTCCTGGAACGTAAGTCAGCCCCCTTTGTCTCCCACCCCTTTCTGCCCTGATGAACACTGGTTCAGGCTGACCCTGGTCTGAGTGCCATTCTGCCCGTCTCTTTCAGATTAAGGGTCTCCCTAATCCTGCGTGGTACCCCACCGTCCTCGGGTCGGAGGGTCCGTGCAGTGCAGCCGTCGAAGTAGACCAAGTTCTTTCCAGGAGAGCGTGGAGCCTCATTTACGTAGGCGGGTCTATTCGGACAAGATCCGGTGATGTCAGGAGAAAGTACAGAGGGATCTGGACTGTAATAGAGGGAGAGGTGTTGGGGGGGGGGGGGCGGGAAGCGTGGAGAACTTTCTAGAGCCGCAGCATAGTTGCAGGCCAAGGGCTGATTTTGGTGACCTTGTCTCAAGATCTGCCCTGGTTGATTCTGCGTTGGAAGAATCTCCCTCAGTTGAAGTTTGGAGTTATTTTGAGGTGGTTTGTCCTCTCTGCAGACACGCTGAGAAAACATTGGGGAGGGAGGGGTGTTACAGTTTTGCTGAACCTAGTTAAGTGTTGGACATTTCCCCACGGAAAGTGTAACATGTTTATTTGCAGCGCCTGTCCTGGAGAGCCACGCGGAGGAGAAGTCATACATGCTTTAAATTTGCTCCGTTTACACTTTTCTTGGGGTTTGTTGTGCCTAAACCTTTGTAGTTCCCACGGATCTGAGAAGAAAGACTTTCTCACCATAATATGTTAGAAAGTCCTTTCGACGTCTGTTTTACTTGAATAGCTGTGTTTGTTACTGGAACATCATGCTCGGCGTGTAAACCCGTGTTGGGTAAGACTAGATCGTGTAACTGCTCTGAATTCGATGTTTGGAAAAGTCTTAAAATGGTAGTACATGTACACGTTTCTTAAAAAACCGTCAGTGGCGCTCTTGGCTTTCTCCTGGGTCCTGGTAGATTTAGACGTTTAAAGTGTATAAAAAATGAAAATGAGCTTGAGAATGTTTTTTCCTGTCCCCCTGCCCTTCTTTAAGTCTGGGTCAGCCAGGTTCCGGAAGCATTTGCGGGGAGGAATCTTAACCCGTGTGCCAACGACCATCCTGCTTGCATATAGGAATGGCTACTTTTATTTATGTACAGAAGTTATTGTAGAGTCTCTAATTATCTGCTTCCTTTAGCCTATGCAGGTCACAGAGAGCAAACTGAAAAGAACAAGGTAAAACAAAACTAGAGCCAGGAACCCGTTAAGTTTGGTGTTTGATTCAGACAAAGATAATCGCCAGTTGTTGCTTGGGCTCATTCCGTACAGAAGCAATTTTCAGGACACCGCGTGCCAAAAAAACCCTCGCTTTCTCTGTCTACTTGGATGAAGTTAACTAGCCTGCCAGCAAATCAATTTTAAAGCTTCTTTTTTGTCATAGCCACCTGGTGGTGTCCCTTTACATTTCTGTATATGAAAGGCGTCCTGTAATATTCAAAATCTCTGTCCTCTGAAGTGGTTAAAAGTTTCACTGGTGTCTTAACGTCCTCCCTTCCCCTCCTTCTGTCTCTAAGATAAGTTTGGGATTTTTCTTCCAGCAGGTGGCTCGAAATGAATTCTTGTATTTTGTTCAGCAGGTTCTCGGGAAACCAGAACAAGGAACACAGTGCATCTCTGTGTCTGTGCTGCTTCTGTAGGCGAGGGCCTCGTGTCATCTCAGCTTTCAGTGCACCAGCTTGCTAAACTTGTTTTTAAAATAGCCCTGATTTTTAAAAAAGGAACGTCTCAGACCTAGTTCATTGGGTTTCACGAGGTCAGCAGAGATCACTGGTGTTCCAGGACTAAAATCAGAGTGGCCTGGTTTTGTTTTGTTTTGTTTTAATTAAACCACATTAGAGTTCACTTAAGACCTCATCCTTGGGCCGTTTTGACATCCAAGGGCACGTTTTCTTACCCAGGATTAATGGGGCCATCCTGACCGGGGATGTTGAAAACCTTCCTTTGGATCTTCGGGAGAGAAGGAAATCATTATGCCTAAAGTCTTAGAACAAAAGCCATTATTTATGACAGTCAAGGCAAATAAGCGGGACAAAAGGCTTTCAAACACAAGACTTAACCCGAAAAAAAAAGCTGTCTTTCCTTGGCTGGTTTAAGCATGGCCTCGTCCTGTTATTCGTTCCGGGTCGATGGGAGGAACTAGAGAAATTGTGTGTGTGGTGTGTGTGTTCTCCCCGACTTCAGTTTCTTTCCTCCCACCCCCCCCCCTTTCTCCTAATTTAGGGGAGATGTTTCTCTGGAAGATCTAAAGACTATGATGCCGGAAGCATCGGTGACCTCTGATTGGTTATCCCGTGAACGCTTTTTTTTTAAAGCTGTCATCTAGGGATCTAGAACACCGAACAGTTTGAAACAGCTAATTTTAACAGAAACACCTGTTTTTCGGAAGGTTGGTGGCTATGGTAACGTGCAGATCAGGCAGAGGATCTGAAGAGCGCCAGCCGCAGCCCCTTCTGTGCAGAGTTCGGAGTTAGGGAGTTAATCCGCAACGCCGCCCCTCCCCCCCCCCCCCCCCCCCCCCCCCCCCCCGCCCCGCACTTGGTCCTGCGGGGCTGCATCTTGGGTCCGGCACCATCTCTGGGTTTCCGAGGGGGACGCAGATATTTGTGTGCTCTCCCAGCAAATTCTTGTCTTGATGAAAGATTTCATTTTTGCCCGAGCATGCGTGAAATGAATTGACCTGTCTTACCCGAGTAGGGTCCTTCTTTTTGGGGTCCTCCGGCCCGGTGAGTTGTGTGTGCGTTTCTGCTTTAGCGGGAGAAGGCTCAGAGGCCGACCGTCTGGAGAGTGTCTGGGAAAAGTGATACTAGTGTCTGTGATTGGGATGGATTTCGTTTACAGGTCCCCGTTTACGGGTCACGGGCTGTCATGCCTGGGACACGTGTAATTGGCTTTCAAAGTGCAAGTGTATATAGGCGAGCAGTGAAATGTTTCTGGAAGTGAAAGTTAGAACAGGCATTGGTTCGGCAAATACTTGTTGGGGGCGAGCGGTGCGTGCCGGGCCCGGTGCTGGGCGCCGGGGTGCGGCTGTATGGGAGATGTGGTGCCTCCCCCTTGCATAGACTCTGTGCTGCGGGCCATGTCTGGGGACCCCGGCAGTGGCCTTATCAGCACCTTTCTGCGCCCTCCCTCCGGCCCGATCGATCGGAAACCCTGGGGGTGGAGCGTCTGAATTTTGTCCAGCGAGATGATTCTGATGCACACGCAGCCTGGACAACCACCGGTCTGCAGACCCTGCTGGTGTCTTTTTATTCTCGGCCAGACTCCGTGAGACCGGAGTGCTTCTGTATCAGGAGGGAGCTGCATTTCTGCAAGTTTCTTGTTTGCTCAGGTGTTTTTTCTTTTTTTTCCCCCTCCTGGATATTTTGAGCCCGATTCTTCCGATAGAGAAGATAATTTAGTCCAAATTTAGTTCCAAACTGGCAGGGTTTTCTTTTGTTGTGTGTGTCGGGGCGTGTTTACGAGGACAGAGTTCTTCCCTTCCTCTGACCCCCCTTGGAGAGGAGCTGAAGTCTAGGATAGCACGCTGGCAAATCAGCTTTCTGGGTTTTTGAATGTTGCCGACTCTCGTCCTAAAAAACTAGAGCCTGGCAGACACCGTAATTAAAAATCAATTGGGCCTTGAGCTCTTGGGCCGCCCGAGAAAGGACACTTTGCTACTGAGTTTAAAGTACTCTGTTCAGAACCAAACGAAGCATGCAGACTTTCTCCAAAGCCCACAGTAGGGACGCTCACGCCTGCAGTGCACTCAGGAATGTGTCCTACCAGAGCCGTCCTGCACCAAGAACCGGGGTGACCTCTCAGAGCCTCGCTCCTCATGAGGGTGGTCCCCGGGGGCTGGCATTGCCTTGCCCAGGAACTGGGTGGGGAGCAGGATCTCCCCACCCCCGCCCCCACCCCCACACCCTGACCTACCCGATGAGAAATCTGCTCTTTGGCAGGGACTCCGGGGTGATCTGTGGACACGGTAACTTTGAGAAGCATTGTTCTAGGAGACGCACGTAGTGACCATGACCGGACTACGGCCTTATTTGCTGTGGGAGCTGAGGCAGTTACTGTGTTTTACTTCTTTTCAACTTACAAGTTTGCGTATGCTATGTCGCTGGGTCCTTCCGGCGGTCTTGGGAAGGTAGGCAGGTGTTTGCTGGGCATGTCATCTAAACATTTGTGCTTCTGTTTTCCCATTGTAAAAGTTAAATATTTCTGATGAATTGCCGTGAAGTGTCGGCATGTGATGAGCTCCGTGGACCTTACTCTGCTTCCATCGGGTCATTGGGAGTATCATCTAAAACATTCATGTGCAAGTCTGTTTCCCTTAGTATTCTTTCCTTCACCCTTCACTCAATTTGACACAGCTGCTATGTTGTGATATGCTCAAGGACATCCCAGATAGGGAGCATAGCCCTGCCTCTTCGTCCGTCTGCCCACGCCTGCCCAGGCACCTTGAAACATTGCTTGTCTTTATTTAAATTTTTAAATTTTTTTAATGTTTATTTTTGAGACGGAGAGACAGACAGACAGACAGAGGATGAATGGGGAAGGGATAGAGAAAGAGGGAGACAGAATCTGAAGCAGGCTGCAGGCTCCGAGCTGTCGGCACAGAACCTGATGCGGGGCTTGAACCCACGAACCGCGAGATGGGGACCGGAGCCGAAGTCGGACGCTTAACTGACTGAGCCGCCCAGGCGCCCCTGGTCTTAAGTTCTTCAAACCGCGGTGTCAGTCAGACATTTCAGACTTCACGGAGGAGGTTGAATGCTAATTGAGATTTGCTAGCCTAATTTAAAAATGGATCCACTTAGGGGCGCCTGGGTGGCGCAGTCGGTTAAGCGTCCGACTTCAGCCAGGTCACGATCTCGCGGTCCGTGAGTTCGAGCCCCGCGTCAGGCTCTGGGCTGATGGCTCAGAGCCTGGAGCCTGTTTCCGATTCTGTGTCTCCCTCTCTCTCTGCCCCTCCCCCGTTCATGCTCTGTCTCTCTCTGTCCCAAAAATAAATAAACGTTGAAAAAAAAATTTTTTTAAAAATGGATCCACTTGCTTGTATTAATAACTACATGTATCCAGGTGATGCAGAAGTGGGGCGCACAGAGAACTTTCAAAGTCCTGTGTTTCAGGAAGAGAAACGGGTGGGCTGTGCATTCAAGGTTACCGAGCATCGTGCCCTGAAACACTTCAGAAATCTCAGGGCCTCAACTAAGAGTTCATAGCTTTTGACTCTGTCCCATTTTGCCTGGATTTCAAATGACACTCAAGATACCAATCGAATGAGAAATCACTGGTTAATCGCCTTGGCTATATTATCAGTCACTTTTTTAAAGAGCTTTTTATTGGTGGGGCGCCTGGGGGGGCTCAGTCGGTTGAGCGTCCGGCTTCGGCTCAGGTCACGATCTCACGGTCCGTGAGTTCGAGCCCCGCGTCGGGCTCTGTGCCGACAGCTCGGAGCCTGGAGCCTGCTTCGGATTCTGGGTCTCCCTCTCTGCCCCTCCCTTTCTCGTGCTCTGTCTCTGTCTTTCTGTCAAAAATAAATAAACGTTTAAAAAAAATTTTAAGAGCTTTTTATCGTAAGTAAACTCTACACCCAACATGGGGCTCGAACTCAGGAGCCCGAGATCAAGTCGCAGACTCTGCCAACCGAACCAGCCAGACACTCCTACTCGGCAACTTCTCAGGAGACCCAGATGGATGTCAAACCTCCAGAAATTCCAGAACCGCTGCAGGGAACCTCGTCCATCCAGTGCTTACTGGTGCCTTTCAGGCTTCAACTTCACTTTTTGTTTGATGGCCATCCGCTTCCTGTTCTAAAATTAATTGGCGCGTCATTCGAGCACCACCCCTTAGGTAGGATTTTGGCACGATTGCCCTAAAAGCTTCCTTGGAGGCTAGATTTTACTTGGACATTCTTTCCCTTATAAGTTCCCGGATAAAGGTGTTTCTGAAAGTGTAAGCGTAGTTCTGGTTTTGCCACTCGGAATTTCATTTCTAAGGTGTGTGGGCATTTTGTGTTAGTGACGGTAGGGCGGTCGTCTGTTGAAATGACAAGAGAGGGCATCATCTGGTAGTTCACCCGTCTTGGTTTTCCATGAGAGCATCTCTCAGTGGAGTCGTGCCATGGGCATCAGACAGACGTGCTAGTGACCAGGGGGAGTCCCAGAAGATGGCTTTAAATCCAATGTGGCTCAGCCACCATGACTCTGACAACTTAGGACAAAAACAGGAGTTTTCCCACCATAACTAAAGTGGAACTGTGGTGTCCAACGATGTGAAATAATGTCAATAGTCATTCAAGTATTCTAGTGCAGTCCCGACATTCTCCTCTGCAACTCAACCCAACGCTTCTTGTCCACTAGAGTTTCTGGAAACGCTGGCAGTTCTTGACTTCACTGGGGCTGCTTCATCCTGGGCAGCCAGAGAAGACGGGAGAGAGCCACACCAGATGAGGTGTGACACCAGTGTCCCCTAGGGTCAGGCTGCTGATCATGACACTTTATTATTATTAGTCGGGTCTAGAACAGTGTCAGGTTTAGCAAGTCTGATGGTCGCCATGTTCCTTATATCAGCTTGTTTGAGAAGAATGACGAAGCCGCACGGCTATTCTTAGCAACAATCCCAGAAGCCCCCTCCTTTGTCGCCCTCAAAATCGACTCGAGATGCTTTGTCTTCCGATGGAGATGTCTTCTGGACACGCCGTCCTTTAGCGTTACACCCGTTTAATTTTGCAAAAAACTCAGGTCTGGGAAAGCATGGCTTTCAGAGAACTCACCGAATGACCGGGGAGAAGTGAGCGGGAACCATCAGGACTCCCCACGGCTTCTTCCCTTTTAGATACGATAAGTGGTTTTAGTAGCATGGGGGCCGATTCCTTCTTGGACGTACGAGGATTATTCACTTGAAGTGCCACAGGAAAAGGGCTTAAATATGTATTACAAGTGAGAGTCTGTTTGATCTTTCCCGTGTAGGTGTACCCAGGAAATTGCATATGGCATCAGCTTGTATGGATCTGAGGCCTGAGAGACTAGATGTTTCTACCCTCTTGATGGGTGGAGAAGTGAATTCTACAGTGTCTGTTGTGAGTTCATTTAGACTTTCGGAAGGACTTCCTAATTACCTAAACTAAATGGTTCCTCCTACCTTGTTCTGGCTCATTTTTTTTCCTTCTGGCTGAGAAGAGAATGGGTCACAAACACCACGCAGAGTGCAGGACGTCACTTGACGCCTCCTGGGGATGTCGAGATAGCGGGAGCCTCACCCTGGATTTTCCAGCGCTCTCCGATCAGGCTGATTCTGACATCCTTCGGGTGTCGTGCAGATGATAGGAGGGAGAGCACGGGACGCGAGACGAGAATGAACGCCGTGGAGTTCACGAGGACCTTCGAGCCTGGGTCTTTGGCTACTCGGGCACTTGGAGGTCCCTGGATTTGATCAGACTGATGTTATCTTGGTGACCGGGGAAGGATGTCGGTATCAGAGCCGGTCTTTCCTACCTTTGGTGCCAGGTGACTGCATGGCATTTAAGGGAGACTTTCGCTGAACTTATTTTTTTGTAGCCGGAGGGGGGTTTTCAGTTAGGGGGTGTAGGTGCCTTAAAGAGGGGGCTTTATTCCAAGGCCTGGGGATCATTTCCTTTTCACTCATTGATTTTGAGTAGTGTCGACGCAGAGTGTAGGGCTGTTACTGGGCAGGGTCTGCCCTACAGGAAGCAGAACAGGTCCCCGCCTCCCCCAGGTTGCTGGCCTGGCCTTGGATCGGGAACCCTCTCGGTGGGGCCGGTGAGGCCAGTTTACCTGCAGACGGGACCTGGGCCGGGCTGCCTGGCATCCCGTGGGGTCACCCGGAGCGGAGCTGGGGCACCTGAAGAAGTGTGCGGCAGGGGTGTGGGCTGGCTGATAGACTGGGAGCCTTCCAAGGCAAGAACCGGTTTTTGTGTTTTGCTTTTTTTAAATTTTTCTTTCTTTCACTGTTGTCATCCCGAGCAGGTGGCCAGCGTGCTCAGTAAATGTTTAATGGGAGAAAAGCAACAGCCGTCATTTGGGGGGCTCCTACTACGTATGGTAGACGGGTTACGTTGTGTCCGAGCCCTTAGGGCCACCGCTCAAGGTATGAAGAGTTGTTCTCATCTTCTAGAGGAGGGCGCGGAACGGAAAGCGTGCGCCCTGGGTCACAAAGCCGGCGAGCGGTGGGGTGCAGACGAGGATCGAGGTCTCGGTGATGGAGCCCAGCGTCCTTAGTCACCTGACCACCGTGAACGAAGGAATGAGTTTCTGGGATGGAGTTCTTCTGCCCTCCGAGGCTGAAATGCTCCCCACGCCTGCTATTTTTTAACCTTACCCACGGCCGTTTTTGTGGGTTTCCTTCCGAGCCTCCCATGAGCCTTTGGACGGAGCCCCTCCTGGACCCTCTGCAGAGGGAGGGCCCAGGATGCCCTCCCTCCCCTCGTAAAGTCTCCCGCAGAGCTGATCGCGTGGACCAGTGGCTTTCTACCTGCTGCGTGGTCCTCGTCTCCTGAGGATGCTTGAGGAAGATCGACCCCGGCTTTGTCCCATAACCTGCATGTGGATTTCTAGCGTGCAGACTTCTCTCTTACTTGCCCAGTTAGCGACCTCCGTGGGGCTCCGCTGACTGCAGGGTGGAAGGCCAACACCCGATGGAGATGTTTCCAACCAGCCCGGTGTCTCACAGCTCCCGGCCAACCCCCTGGGAAGTAACGCTTGTGACTTCCCTCCCCGGCCGCGCTCTCATTTGACCTCTGAGCTCTTGCCCGGGTGTCGCTTGGGCCGCTCGTCCCGCACACTGCTTCTCCCCTCTGCCCCCTACTCCTCAGCCTGGTGGCAGCCTCCTGCGGGTCCCTAGGGTCCCTAGTATTTCCCCTTTATTAGAACTTACCGCGTCATACGCTCTGTTTACCCACCACGCCCCCAGCCCGTGTCATCAGTCAGGTGATAGAGTGATCTTTTCATCCGCAGTGACCAGTGCAGTTGCCTTGGGGCCCCAGTAAACATTTCTGCACGAACATCCTTTACCCCGGACTGCACTGCCCAGACCCTCGCCCGGCTCCTCGCTGGCCTTCGCCGGGACAGCGGTCCAGAGTGAGGCACCCTGGCTGCAGCCTGGGTCACTCGCCCACGTCAGGCCTGCTCTCACCTTCCCCCTGCCTTGCCTCGAGTGCAGCAAAGTTAGACCCTCACTGCCGCTTCGCACAGTCGGTATTTCGATACGTTAATGGAGTCCGGACGGCACGCCTCGGGACTGGGCACACGGCCCCGATCCGGCTGTGGCCTTCACCTCCCACTGCCTCCTGCACGGCGGACCTCCCGGCTCTGCACTTGGCTTTTGTTGGCCTCTACGTGAATGTCCTTCCCATCCGTCCAAACAGCTGCTAACCCCTTGAGCCCAGACAGCTCCCCGGGTCCGAAGACTGGGGCTCTCAGTGCTGCGGGACGGAGCTGCTCTGACACGTCTGGTCCTTTGAAGACCTTCCAGAGCTTTGGGTGGGTTCCAGGGGGGTGTTTGAGAGGCCCTGGACGGACCAAACTTTCTTGTCTCAGCCGGTCGGGGTTCGTTGGGGCCTCGGCTGTGGGACTGGAGGGCAGCTTGGTAGTCGTTCTCCTTGGCCTCCTCGGGGTGGTGCTGGGCCCAGCGGGGATGTGGAAACCGCTCGCTACCCCGGGAAGGGACGCTTTTTCCCACAAGCTGACTTAGAGCCACATTCCCCAGGGAGCCCTTGAAGCCGGCGTGAGAATGGACCGAGGGGGTGAGTCCTGGCTTTCGATCCCATAATTGTTGTCAGTGCAAAAATTACTCACGACTTTCCGTAGTCAGGTTTGGGTTGTAACAGCGTGCTTGAGCCGGGCTCTGGGCTGAGCCCGGGCTCCTGTGAGCGGAGGGAAGGAGCCGAAGCCTCGGGGAAGAAGGCGGGGCGCTCTGCCCGAACCCCCGGCAGCGGGCAGAGCGAGAAGCCTCTGAAGGCGTCCGGCAAACTGGCACTTGGGCCTTCGGGCTTCACTTCCATTTCATCCCTGCAGCTGGAGTAGTTCATCCAACCGGTTTTTCTTTCTTTTCTCTTGCCTGTGGTTGTGGACACTACCTAAAAATAAAAGGCGATACTTATCTCATCGAATTAAAGGGATTGTTTTAAACGAAAGCATTCTATCTACTTAATCATTTAACTTTCCTTCCAGTGCCGACTTTCCGGTTTCAGGGGAGTAACAGGCAGATAGAGTTACCATGGCCACGGTGCGTTGCCATAACACTCTCCATAAAAGCCACAATGAGTTATTCGCGTTCCCTTCCGCTGAGGTGACAGGGACCCGAAGAGCGCTGGCCGGCCGGGGGCACCGGGGCGGGGCCGGGCCCCTTGCGTGGGCCACGGCCTGATGGCCTCCAAGTGGCCCTGCTGCTGCACACTGTGCTTTTCAACTTCGAAGGAAATGCCAGATGAAGCCACTGAGGATTTCAGCGGCCCCTCTCAGCACACGCGAAAGCTTGCCATGGGGCTCGGGAGCCCGGTCTGAGGCCGCGTGCCCCTGGCACGGGGAGGAATCCCCACCCACGGGGTCCAAGGGCAGGTGTGAGAGGCGCAGTCTGGCATCTTGTCTTTGCGCCTCCCTGCCCTCTCCCCAAATACTCCCCGAAGTACTTCCTGTCCGAGGATGCCTGCATCCGAACCCTTAAGAGATTAGCTCATAGCAGCTGGAGGCAGTTCACCGACCTTCTCAGAACAACCCCGCCTTTAACGTCCCCCAGGGGAGCGCTTTCCCCCGCTTACTGCCTGGCTTCCTATCACACAGCACACTTCCTATCAAGTGCATCCCCCAGAAGTGCCCGGAGCCACGCCCCTGCTCCTGTAAGCCTGCTCGGCCGCCAGGCATGCATGAAACACAAGTGAGGCCCGCTCTCGACGCTCTAAGAATGACTCTGCTCTTAGAACACGCTTGATTTCCGCAGGCCCGTCCTGCAAGGCTCCGGGGAATACATCTGAGGCGGTGTTTTCTGGGGCAAAACATACTGGACAGAAATCTGGACTCAGATTGCTTAACTGGCATCGCTCTGGCCTTTGTACTAATAACCTCGTCCGGGAGCACTGATTTCAGGCCTCGCCCTCCCCCAAAGGGAGGATGTCCTAGCTGGTTCCAGGCAAGCCGCCAACTCATAACTGAATGTGACAAAAAATTACAGAGATTGTACTTGGTCACTTGTCTCTTAGGAGAGAAGCTTTGACTGGTGTTGGGGGAGGGTTGTACTGAGGGAAGGGTGTGTCAGGCTGGGCAGGACTTGTGTCTTTGTAAGTGGGGCTTACAGACGGACATTCTTTTCTTTTTAATGTTTATTTTTGAGAGAGAGAGAGAGAGAGAGAGAGAGAGAGAGGGGTGGAGCACACAAGTTGGGGAAGGGCAGAGAGAAAGAGAGAGACAGAGACACAGAATCCGAAGCAGGCTCCAGACTCAGCTGTCAGCACAGAGCCCGACGCGGGGCTCGAACTCACGAACCGCGAGATCGTGACCTGAGCCGAAGTCGGATGTGTCACCAACTGAGCCCCCCAGGTGCCCTGGTACTCCTTTTTTTTTTTTTTTAAGTAAGTTCTATACCCAGCGTGGGGCTTGAATTCATGACCCTGAGATCAAGAGTCGCATGCTCTAATGACTGAGCCCCCCAGGCGCCCCTTGTGTATGGACATTCTTAACAACATGCTCTGGCCTGTCATTGTGTTGGGGACAGAAGATTGGGGAAATACGTGAATGACGCTGTAGACATGCAGAAGCCAAGGCTCTGGAGAGGTGGGATGATTGGTGAGTTGTGACAACTTGGTCCTGAAGATCACAGCAGTGCTTAGAAGGGTCCACTTCTGGCGCCTCTGGGGAGGCTTCGGATATTACGTAATGTCCTGGGGAATAGAGAGCTGGCCCTAATTGTCCCCTACATCAGTGGCTCCAGGAGGGTGGCTGAGGACCAGAGCCTGTCGGTGACGGAGATCTCACCCGTCTGAGCAAAAGGGAAAACGGAGACAGTGAAATGGAAGGGTGGCGAATGGAAGGGCCCGGGAAGCATTTTGAGTCCGATGGCTTTTCTTTTGCCATGAGCCTGAGTTAATGCAGTCGCTTTTGGAAAAGACTATGTCAAAATTCTTTCAAAGGTGAATCCAGGCAAAGAGGCATTTCTGAGGAGCTGGGACCTGTCTTTTTATAATCTTATTAATAAGTCCGCCTTCAGTTAAGCACTTGAGTTAAAGGGCGCCTGGGTGGCTCAGTCGGTTGAGCGTCCAACGTCGGCTCAGGTTGTGATCTCGCGGTTCGTGGGTTCGAGCCCCGCGTCGGGCTCTGTGCTGACCGCTCAGGGCCTGGAGCCTGCTTCGGATTCCGTGTCTCCCCCTCTCTCTGTCCCTCCCGTGCTCATGCTCTCTCTCTCTCTCTGTCTCTCAATAATAAATAAACGATAAAAAAATTAAAAAAAAAAAGCAGTTGAGTTAATATGAGTGTATTACTCAAGGCCAAGAGAACCAGGCCAGTGGTTTCAATGATTCATTCAGCCTAGAAGTGACGTCCAGTGCTCTGTGTCATAGGTGATTGGTCAGAAGTAATCACGTGCCCTACTTGTAGGAGAGCTGGGGATAAAGGGGCATGTAGCACTCGGGAAGCAGTACATTTCTCTGTTGCAGGCTTGCCTGGTACCCTGAGTTCTAGGGACCCAAGCACATACTCTTCTAAAAATAAGCTTCTCAATTGTTACTTTTATAGTGATTTTTTTTTTCTGTCATAAAATGCTTACCCACTGTAGACAATTTAGAAAACACCAAAGGTTCTAAGGAAAAGAAATTCCCCTGATACCCACGCCCTGGGGGTAACCACTCTTTAATTTCTGGTGTGCATCTCTCCAAGTTTTTTCCTGTACATATTCTTTAACAAAGCTCATCGCCTAAAAAAATTATTTTGTAACCTGCTTTTTAAAATTAACATTCCTGGGGCGCCTGGGTGGCTCAGTCGGTTAGGTGTCCGACTTTGGCTCAGGTCATGATCTCACGGTCCGTGAGTTGGAGCTTCGCGTCGGGCTCTGTGCCGACAGCTCGGAGCCTGGAGCCTGCTTCGGATTCTGTGTCTCCCTCTCTCTCTGCCCCTCCCCTGCTCGTGCTCTGTGTCTCTCTATCTCTCGGGAATAAATAAACACTAAAAAAATATTTCATAAAATCAGCATTCCCCCATTGTGTAGAAATTAAGTGAATTAAAATGTCGTTAAAATACAATTCGATATTATTATATAAGTATACTACAGTATAATGGGTCACTCATCACAGACATTTTAGTTGTTTTCTGTCAATCGTTTGCTTTTACAAGTCGTATTTGCATGGGCGTCTTTATGAATGAGTTTTTCCCCTCCACATTTGTGATCACTTTCTACGATGGATTTGTAGAAACCGTGTGAACAGCTCGAGTTTGAGCTCTCTCATCGTACAGAACGTGTCTCTAGGCTTAGCCACACGCATGCAGTGAGTACAGGGCATTGGTGAAGAAATTCTTGAACTTGGTTCCTGCCCTTAGAGTCTAGTCGGGGAGTATGGTAGGAGTGAAAATAGGACTGAGCCCAAAGAGAGAGACTTACGGTCATCTCTGTGCACGCTTTCCAACACGCCTTCCTGTGCTTGGGGCCCGAACGCCCAGGAGGAGAACTGAGCGCTCCCTGGGACTCAGGGCTGAAGGATTCTGACCCGAGCCTGCCTTCGCCCTCCTCTGTGACCTGGGACAAGTTGTCCTCGTGTGGCCTTGGTCTTCTCATCTTTCAATGAGGTCATTGGATTAGGTCGTTTCGAATGGTGCCATTCTGTGCCCCTTAAATAGTTGGAGGCTGTGGGTGAGCATGAGTGCATACTTTCCTTTTTTAAATGTCTAATTACGTCCAGCAATCTGGGACAGTTTCTGTGGGACTCGCCGGGAGGCAGCGAGGTAGCCCCGTTTATTTCTGCCCTAGGACCCCAAGACGACACCTTCGTACAAACCAAATTATTGATGAAGGAACAGGGTCCAGGCTTGGAGCAAAGAGGAGCTGAGAAATGAAAAGCTTCTGGAAAGAGGCACCTTGCAATGGGGAGATTTGTTTGGCTCAGAAAGAAATGCTAATGGGAACCGTGTGACGGACCAGCTACATGCGGGCCGGATCTCCGAACTCAGCGCGTACTTGACTTCATTTAAACCTCCTCAAGCCCTGGGAGGTCTGGGTTTTTATCCCCTTTGTACAGATGAGGAACCGGAAGTTCAAAGAGGGGACAAGGGCTGCGGCAGGGTGTTGTCCCAGGGAAAGGAAAGTGAGGTCATCGCCAGAATGCACAGAAGAGCAAAATAAGCTAATTCTTGTCTTTTGAGTCTGAAGGCTGAGGTCAAGGTCTGATAAGGGCATTTTGTGAGATTTCTCTAGAAAGACAATTGCGACCAGAGGAGCTTCTCGTCTTGGGTGCCACTTGGGTGCCATGTTTGTGGGGAGACAGCTTGCTCTCACCCATCTTAACCCCAGGGCGCTTCTGTCCGGACAAACCGGTGTCTTCTCCAGGCTGCAGGTCCCCGTGTTCACACGCACGGTGCTCCAGGATGAGCCAGGTGAGGCCTGGACCCACAAAACCGTTGGTAAGACCTGGTGGTTTGGAGCCTGGGTGCATTTCGCCGAGGAAAATGTGCCAACTCTGCTGCCTGGCGTCCTCAGCGGCCCCCACACTCCCGTTCCCCCAGACGGGGTGGACGGACCTTTCCCTGTGTCGGCAGCAAAGGACTATGGGATGGCCCGGATGTGGGGAGGAACAGTGACTCTGGCCGGGCCTTGAGTTTGGAAATGGCGGCAATGTGTCCTTGACATCATCTTCCTGGTAATTCGGGATCTGGGCCCCGGGTTCTAACTTCTTAATAATAACCAACACGTGCGCATATGATACTTCCTGTGTTCCAGGCGCGGTTCCAAGCGCGTACACACAACTGACTTCGTGTTCCTGATATAACCTCAGGATCACCATCCCCACTTTATAGGTGAGGAAACCGAGGCCCGAAGAGGTGCAGAAGCTTTCCCGAGGTCACGGCCGCTAAATGATGAAATATAGGATTTGAGCCTAGGCAGGGGGGTTCCAGAATCCGTGCTCTGAACAACGCTGCTACCCAGAGCCTCTGCGTGGGGCGGGGTGGCGGGACCAGGGGGCCCGGGCCTAACCCTCGGAGTGCTCTGTGCTCCTGAATTAACCGCATCCCCCACCGCCCAGTCAGGTCCCTGAGTCCCTCGCAGGAGCAGAGTGCTAATTCATCGCTAGTATGGGAAAGACTAAAACACACACTTCCTCTGCACGGAAGGGCTTCTCTTTGGAAAGAGGATGCCGGACACCCAGGATATTGGTAGAATCCCGATCGTGAGGGCGTGCGAAGGGACAGAGCCCCTAAGGTACGCCCCCATCTCATACGACACCGCCAGGAAGCACGCATGTGGTCATCACAACTTCCAGACGGGCAGGGGCGTCGCGGAGGCTTCAGGCACCTGGTCCGAGGCCACACGGCGCGCGGTGTCACCGCGATGCGGACCCGGAATCGCCGGGACCGCCTGCGTGTGCATTCCTAGCAGCTCCGTTGGCTTTTCCCTGGCCCGCCGATGACGGCCGTGCCGACGTTCCCAGGGGGATCGTCTGGGCTGGGTCAGAAATCCAGTTTGGACTCGTAGTCTTTGGCCGCGGAAGACTGACAGGCCGCCTCTGCTCCGCTTCCTCTCCACTGCGGCCCGCGGGGCTTTGCCGGCCCCCGCGGCAGCTGCCCGGCCAGGATTGCCTCACTCTGTCCCCGGCTCTCCTGCGGCCTGACCCCGGGGAAGGGCCGAGAAGTACCCGGCCCAACCCGGCAGGCCAGGAACTGCCTGGGCCGTGACTCCAGCTTTGATTCTCTGCAAAAGCAGGGTTTTCTCAGGGAGGCTTCCCCCGAGAGGAAGGACAAATTCGGCAGCGGACTTTCAGCCGACCTCCGAGCCCTGTGATGTTAGTCCCTGTCATTCAGTGGTGGGTGAATTACTCAGCCTTCCATTGTGTAGCCGGAGGAAACGCTCACGCTCTGTCATCGTTGGTAGCCTGTGGGCAGCGTTCTCCCCGCTGAGCCGACTTTCTGCGGATTGTGAAGTTTCGGGACCGGATCGGGTATGGGGGGGAAGAAAAAATTCAGGAAGTTTTCTCTCCCGCTTTTTGCAAGGGGCGCACCCTGCGTGCTTTGGGCAAGTGAGCAGGGCCGGCCGGCGCCAGGCGGTGAGGCTAAGGCCGACTTTTGCCCCGGGAAGGCTGAGGAAATCCGTCCTTCTGGGGGGAAGGAGCCAGAGAGAGGGGACCCAGGCTTTCTCTTTGCTTAGGGTGCCAGGGCTGAGGAGGGAGGTCACGAGGAAAGCAGCAGTGAGGACAGCCAGGTTGGAAGGGGTTGGCTGGGGGAGACAGGAGGCAGGGAGCCTAGCGAGGCAGCGACCTCACCACGGGGCTCAGGGCCTGAGAGCCTGGTGAGGACGTGGGGAGGGAGGGGACAGTCGCCGGTGGCTTAGGGGCCCCGCAAAGCCAGGCTGTGGTGGAGGCTGGTGTGGGAGGGGGGACTAGGGCACCTTCCAGCGTGCTCCTTTGAAGTCATTCAAAGAAAGAAGGTTTTGATTTAGAGGGGACTGTTAGGCTTTCCTTTTTTAGTAAACTTCTCAAGTGTCACCTATATCCATGACAAGCACGCAAACGGTGAGGATACCTACCCCTTGATGACTCCTCGCAGGGTGAACACAGGCCTAACCGGCACCCCCATGGGGAGACTGAGCCCAGCCAGCGCCCCAGGCCCCCTTCCCCGTGTCCCCCTTTCCCCTCCCCCCTTCTGCCGAGGATCCCGCCATTCTGACTCCCCAAACCGCAGATGGCTTTTGTCTTCCATTCAGCGTGCTGTGAAATCCCCGCGAATTGTTGGTCCGCTTCGCGCGCTCCCCACGTTCTGCTGTACAAAAACAGCACGGTTCCCTCGCTTCCTCCGTTACCGGCGGACACCGAGGGGCTCCCGGTGCAGACCCCGCGGCATCAGGGCCTCCACGGGCGGCCCTGGCCGGGTCTCCGAGGCCCACGCGAGCGCACCTGTCCTGAGGGTTGCACCCGGGACCGGACGGACGCAGGGTCCCCGGGGAGGCGGGTGCTGCGGCACACGAGCTTCCGGTTTGGTAGGTTGGGTTTTGTGAACGAGGCCGGCGGGTGTGCGTCAAGCTGCGGCTGTTGATGGATCACACGCGGAGCTCACGGTCCCGTGAGAAAAGGCCTCGGCGGCGTCTGACTTGCTTGTGAGACATGGCTCCCGGCGACTTTGTCCTGGAGCGCGCCTTGGCCCGCGTCCTGGAATGTGCCTTTGTCCTTGGGGGGGCACATTCGTCGGAGAGCGCGCCTTTGTCCTGGGGCGCGCACTCGCGCATTCGTCCTGGAGCGCGCCTTTGCATTTGTCCTGGAGCGCACCTTCACCCTCCTCCTGGAGCCGTCTTTGCATTTGTCCTGGAGCGCGCCCTTGTCCTGAAGCTCACCTCCGTCCTGGAGCGCACCTCCGGACCCGGAGCGCATTTGGGGCTGTCTTCACGGCCAAGCACCTCCGGCACGCTCTTTGGGTTGCCCAGACTCTGGGCTAGAAGGATCCCTAAGCCAGTTTTCTCTGCCCTTCCTCCCCCTGGATTGACGACGCGGGCTCCATTGTACTAATCCATGTCTCCAGGTCATCTGTCAAAGCAATTCGCATAATTACTATAATTTTAATATTTTGGACAGCGAGCTCCGGGGTAGGGACGCAGGGAGGTGGGGGCTGATGGCCGGCCGGCCGGCCGTGGTGCTCTTGGCTCCCAGGGCGTGGGGGGATGCTGAACGGGGCCGGTGAAGAACAAGGTCTGGAAGAAGCAGGGTCCCGCAGACCAAAAAAGGAATTGCAAACTCCTTTGCATGTTAGAAAAAAGGAAGTTGTGTTCTGTAAAACTAAATACTTATGTAGCCCAGATGTTAGCTGGAGGCCTCCCTACCCCACAAGAGCTGTGCAAAATTAGCTGAAACCTTTCCCGATTCCATGGGCTGGGAAAGTCAGAGTCCTTCCCCAAGATTGCTCCTACTTCCCAAGGGCCCTTGAGAATTCTCAACGTAAGCCCCAAGGCCATGTTGCCTTCCGCAGTTTTGCTCTCCAAAGTGGGTCCACCGACATCACCTGGGAACTTGCTAGAAATGTGGACTCTCAGTTCCAACCCTCAAATCTAGACCTATGAGTCAGAAACTGCGGTCCACAAGGTCCCCGGGGAGCTGTGTGCACGGTATAGTCAGGAGCACAGTGACGGGACAGAAGGGGTTCTAGAGTCTAGCAGAGCTGGGTTCAAATCCTTCCTCTACTGTTCACTAGCTGGCGACCTTGAGCCTCAGTTTCCTCCTCTGTAAAATGACGAACGCCGTCTCAATGCCACGGCGCACGTAAGCCCACAGATTGTCGACTGAGGAAATGCACCAAGCCTGGTACGTGTAGATTCTTCAAAAACACACATTCTTTTTCTTTCCGGACTCAGCCAGCCCCAGGACCAGTGGGATGCACCCGTCCTCCCATATGGCAAATCTTCTAGTGGACGTGCCTTGGCATGTGATCTCAGAGATGCCCTCTTGCCTGACTTCAGCAGGGCGTGCGTTCAGGTCATCCTGGAGATGGTGACGGACGTTCAGGGCTGCTCACTGCCTCCCGCGTCCCCCGTTAGCTTGCCTGGGTGCATCAGGCTGGAGAAGGTAAGGCCTTAGAGAATGACTTTGGTCTCTTGGTCCCACCTCAACACAAACCTAGCTTGAGCTACTTGGCACCGAAGGGGGTTGGCTCACGGTTGAGAATGAGTTGAGTCAAAAAGCAGAGGGGATAGTAGGCCTCCGGAATGATCGAATGTTGGAGCCTTGAACGCATGGGGGCTGTGCTGCCCGTGTTCCCACCTGCGCCCTTTGGTGTGCTGGCTTTGCTCTCACTGACACTGGCTTTTCCCAAGAGGAGAGAAGCCTTATAACTGCTTACGGTGCGCGTGGCTGGAGCATAGATCCCAAACCCGTGCATGAATAAATGAATACATACACCTACGTCTCTATCTATAGCTATGTGGAGCGATGGCGATATAAAAAGTTCCTTAAAAAGAGTCAGGGGCGCCTGGGTGGCGCAGTCGGTTAAGCGTCCGACTTCAGCCAGGTCACAATCTTGCGGTCCGTGAGTTCGAGCCCCGCATCGGGCTCTGGGCTGATGGCTCAGAGCCTGGAGCCTGTTTCCGATTCTGTGTCTCCCTCTCTCTCTGCCCTTCCCCCGTTCAGGCTCTGTCTCTCTCTGTCCCAAAAATAAATAAACTTTGAAAAAAAAAATTTTAAAAAGAGTGAAACGAGCCTGGTTTATCAGCAGGTGCAAGGAATAGCCTTCCTTTGCGTGAAATCAGTCTGCATTTCGTCTTTTCGTCCGGGATTTGTTCCCAAGTGGCCTGTGGCCCAGATGCCTCTCTCCAGGCCATTGAGGACGTAACCAAGCCCACGAAAGGTGAAGAATGGGGCCTGTAGACTTGGAGGTTGTGACCGCTCAGGACGGATAAGGGCAACGGTGTGGAGATAGGAAGCCCCCGGGCTGGAGGGGGGAGGCTCGGGGCGTGGGCGGTAAGAACGCCGAGAATTTGAAGTGACCAAATCAGATGCCCTGACCGCGTCTTCTTCAGGCGAAGGCGGGGGGTGGCGAGGCGGGTGGTTTGTGATCCTGGACCGCCAACGGGAATTGATACAGAAAAAGAGCTTGGCGGGGCTGAGGGTGCCGGGGGACCCTGCGCCAAAGGCCTGCTGATATCTGCGCCCTCCTGAAATAAAATACTAAATTCAGAGGCTACCGATAACATTTAGCACACCTCCCATCAACGACGGTAAACGTCACGTAAGTAATTCTCGTTTATTATTCCTTACTCGGTAAAGGCTTTGCAGAATCTCCTTCCTCTTTGGTTTGAACAACATGCTCATAAACCCATTGCGTCTTGCTGCCGAAAGAACATATATCCTGTCACCACCACTGGCACGTGCCCACACCCTGTACGTGACTGTCTCATGCCTCTGTTTTTGAGATACGCGGTTGCTGAATTCTGTCTGCCAGCTCTCGCTCGGCTCCAGAGATCTAGCCAGGTCGTCCGTCCCGACAGGTGCGTTCTCAGTGCTCTGACACGGGGCTTCCCAAACTTGTACCGTGTGCGTGAGGACCCTCAGATCTGGTTAAAGTGCAGATTCCCGCCGGCAGGCAGGTCTGGGGTGGGGCTGGGGGTCAGGGGGCGCAGGGGCAGCGGGCACGGGGGGCCGTGCTCCGAGAGGCTGGATGAGCTCCCGGTGACACCCTCCTTGCCTCTGTCTGCCTCACGTCCCCCAACCCTACGGGAGTCGCGTGCTCCTCTCTGCCCTCTGCCTCTCTCCTCTCTCTGGCCTGAGCGCACTTGTCTTATGGTTGTCTCCCGGCAGGGCCGTCTGGCTCGAGTCAGATTTCCCTCCGGTTGCCCAAAAAGCTATTCAGGAATTAAGTCAGATGGGCCGGGGTCTCTCCCGAGGAATCTTGCTCGTGGGCTTAAGGAGCGAAGCAGGGACAGGATGGGAGTAATCGGACGTGAAGCGGATTTTAGAAAAAGAGGGTCAGCCGGGGATGGGAGTGACCCTCGGCTGGGTCAGAGCGTCGCCAAGGGTCCGTGATGCTTAAGGACCGGGAGGGCCTGGAAGATGAGTGGTTGTGTTATTGTGACGCAGCCCGTGGTGGGAGCTCGTGCTCCCCCATTTCTGCTCTTCTGCTGCCTGGGCCACTTCCCCAGCGCCCCCCTCCCCTCCGGCAGGCGGATGGAGCGGGGGCCGCGTTCTGGCCGGTGGTGCGTGAGTGGCAGCGGTGTGCATCAGTCCCTGCGGCCGCCCACTCACTGGTGGGAGACCCTCGAGTCCTCTCCGTCCTGCCCCGTTGGCCAGAAGGCCACCCGTTCCCGTGGCGCGGTATAAGACGCCGAGCCTCGGTCAGCCCGTTTTGCTGACTCTCGCCGGCTGACCGGGCCAGAACTAAACCGATGCTTGTTGTGGCTTTAAGACCTGGGTGGTACTTGTTACCGCAGCAAAAACTGACTTGTCCTGACTAATACCGTTCACAGGGAGAGAGGACAGGGAGAGGGGCCCCGAGGACCCAGCCGATCTCTCCCCAGGCACAGATTTAGGTCGTATGTAAAAGGTGGACAGAGGGCAACATGCAGGGACGGAGTGGGTAGAAACAGAGGGGTGGGGGAAAGACGGAACTCCTCAGAAGGGACTTCGAAGGCTTCGGATGGAGAAGAACAGGACAGGAAAGGCCCCTGGCTCGGAGGAGATGACGTAAAATTACCAGGGGACCAAGAGGAAGCAAAGTGGCTCAGCCCCTACTCTGATTCCATTTTCTGCGGCCAGGGAATTAGCTTTAATGGCAAAAGGATGGGGCAAATGGCACGCACAGGGAGCTGACGTCTGGGACGTTAGACTGCAAGCTGGGTCCTGCCAGCGTGTAACTGACCCGGCCCTGACACAGGGCTCCGCTTGGGAGTATTTGCTGAATGAGTGAACCAAGGTACGTGAGGGGGAGGGGGAGGGTAGCCGCGTTAATTGGATTCGAGTCGTCGGGTCCACCTGAATTATACCGCAAGGCCCGAGGGGAAGCGTAGCTCTGAGAGCAGAAGCCGTGTTAGGAATCTTCCAGAAACCGAGGGCACTGGGAGAGGGAGGGGTCACGTTAGAAATCAGAAACGGTCCATGCTTCTCCGAGTCTTTTTTGCTGAGGGGAAACAGAAGGGGGAATCCCGAAACTCCCCAACGGCGGGTCGATGTTAACTTCCCGCGCGTTTCTGGAAGGGTCTGTACAGTCCGTGGCTGATGAACACCTGGGAACCGAAACAGGGCTACCTGTACCGGGAGATGAGAACAGCTCGTTTTTATCGTGGGCTGCCCGTGTGCCGGTCCGGGCACTCTGCGGATGGTCTCAGCCCATGCGCGTCGTGACCGGGCGACGACGGCCCCCTTGGTGACCGTTGTACCGCCGGGGACGTGGGTCACAGGGTCGGGTCCGCAGCCCGCGCGAACTGCAGAGACAGCGCTTTTCACCCGACCAAGCCCCTGTTCACACGTCCACGCTCCCCTGGTTTTCTGGGGCTCCCCGGCTGGCGAGGGGCCAGGGGCCAGGGGAGCGGAGCCCCCCTCCCCGACCACGTGTGGCCACTGGGCTCAGCCTGCCGAATCGGAGAGGGGTCAGCCCACATCCAGCAGCCGTCTTGGCCCGGAGGGATTTCTGAGCGTGAAGACGCTGTCCTGCGGACTGAAGGCGGCCCCTGTGAGAGGGGAGAAAGGAAGCACGTCCACATCACGCGGCCGGTTTCCCTCTTGTGGACTGTTGTGTGTTTTCCTGCCCCGTAGGCTTTCTACCACCAAGGCAAGACTCCACGGCTTCTTTGCCCCTCGGAGGGAGAGGACAGACACCCAACACTTCTTGGGGCCGGGAATAAGGGCGGGAAGTCACGGTCGGGCGGAGACTGAGTGTGGAAAGCCCTTTGGTGTCAGAGGAGAGAAATATGGGCAAAACAGGAGGATGTTTGCATTTTTGTCACAAACACACCCAGTCCTCCAGGGCGGATGGCAGAGGCAGAGGCCGGCGGGGGGTTTGGGGTCCCGTGTCTGCACGACCTGTAGGAATGCCAAGCCGTCGAGGGTCCACCAGCAACATACTAATCACACACGTACATCGGGCCGTACTCAGGCTGTATGGCACAGTGTTCCAGAGAGAGAAGCCTTCATGCGGTTCCGAGCTCTAACTCCAGAAGTGCAAGTTAAACCAAGCTTACAAAAGAGGTCACTCTAAAATGTAAGGTTTTCAGTGTCACTTATACTCACTGCATTTTTGAATTGGAGATTAGAGACAAAACTGATCGGTCCCTCTTGGGACACCTGGGTGGCTCGGTCGGTTAAGCCTCCGACTTCGGCTCAGGTCGTGATCTCGCGGTCCGTGGGTTCGAGCCCCGCGTCGGGCTCTGTGCTGACCGCTCGGAGCCTGGAGCCTGCTTCCGATTCTGTGTCTCCCTCTCTCTCTGCCCCTCCCCTGTTTGCACTCTCTCCCTCTCAAAAATAAATAAACATTAAAAAAAAAAAAAAAAGATTGGTCTCTACTGTGGATAGTTAGCATGGACCACGACAAAAGATTAAACAATTGTTCCAAATTCACAAAACCAAACAGGTCTGACAGAAACGTGAATAGTTAAAAATTCAGATGATTTCTCGGGTAGGTTTGTAGCATTTACTTATACTTCCCGGGCTCAGCCCGGGGCATGGCCGCAGGAGGCTGGCTGTTGGGTGCTTCATGCTGGGTGGTGGGTGCTGGGTGCTGAGTACTGAGGGTACTGAGGTGGTGGGTGTCTTATCCTGGGTGCTAGGTGCTGGGTGCTGGGTGCTGGGTGCTGGGTGTGAGACAAGGGCTGTTCCTCAGCGGCTGCTCAAGGCTTAGATGTCGCAATTGTGTAATCAGCGCCCGGGTCTCCTGCCTGTTCGGGTCTCTTGTTTCTTTGTCTTTCTTTCTTGGTTCCTCTTCGTTTTATGAATTCCGTTTGCCACGTGGCATCTTGTACAAACTCCGGGTGTTGGCGAGGCCACGCCCGCCGTGGGGCCAAGAACCTGACGGGCGCGTCGCTTTATTTACTTCATCGTGAAACTGTAATAAATACCAAGAGTCACACGGTGAACCCCAGTCACCCACCCTCACCTGTTTTCTGTCTTCTGTTTCTCTCTCTTTTTTTCTCTCAGATGTTTCGAGGCAAATCCTAAATGTGGGATGAGTGAGGTTTTGTTGGTTTTAAGAAGACAGTTCAGGGCGCCTGGGTGGCTCAGTCGGTTAAGCAGCCGACTTCGGCTCAGGTCATGATCTCGCGGTCCGTGAGTTCGAGCCCCACGTCGGGCTCTGTGCTGACAGCTCAGAGCCTGGAGCCTGTTTCCGATTCTGTGTCTCCCTCTCTCTCTGCCCCTCCCCCGTTCATGCTCTGTCTCTCTCTGTCTCAAAAATAAATAAACATTAAAAAAAAAAAAAAAGAAGACGGTTCACGGAGGAATTAGAATCAAATGGCGTTAGGGTGATGGGGGAGCAGACAGGGAGAGGGAGGGAGAGAGAGAGAGGGAGAGAGGAGAGAGGGAGGGAGACAGAGGGAGAGAGGAGGGAGAGAGAGGGAGAGGAAGGGAGGGAGAGAGAGTGAGAGACAGAGCAAGAGAGAGAGAGGAGAGAGCGAGTCGGCAGGGGACTGACATAGGGGAGCATCCAGAATGAAGAGACTATATTTATCCCCGTGTCCCCCTCCTGCCCTCCTTCCACGGTTTTCTCTCCCTCTCACCTACTCCGCTCTTTGCCTGGAAATACCAGCAACCGGGGCGAGCAGACGCTTCTCCCCGCGGGTTTTGTGCCGCAGGGCAGCGGAGTGGAGGTCGCGCGGCCCAGGACCCTGCAGCTCCCCGTCTCCGTCTCCGTCTCGCGGCCCGCCCTCCGGGGCCTGGGTGCCTTCCTGCCCCTTTCCTCGCACAGAAGGAACTTGGCTCCGGACCCTGGGATGGGCCGTGTCCCCTCGGCAGCCCGGCTCGGGAGCGGGATGGCACGAAGGGGTCCGTTGCTCCTTGGGGCCACCTTCCCCCGAGCAGCATGTCCCCAAACTGTAGCTCTGTAAACGTCTGGCGTTCCGAGCAGCGAAATTAGGTTTTCCACAAATAAGGGTCCTCAAATTCGTTTGCGGCATCATATTTACAATGACATCGCGCATTGAGAAGTCTGAGATGATTTACAATAATGGTCGTCCGACTGAACTTGCCCCACACTGCCTATGGCTATCTCCCGGGATTCTGGTATGTTCCAGGACGCAGTTTGGGGATTGCTGTTCTGAAATCACTCCTTCTGGTCTGGAATCACAGGGTGGGATAAACCGCCCCTCCCGTCGCTCCTCCTGCTGAAGGAGAGATCATTTATTCGGAGGGCAGGGGTGACGCAAGATCAAACCCCAGAGGGTCAGGATGGCTAAGGGATGTGGGCCGGGTTAGCAGGAGGAGGACACACAGGGACGCCGGAGGCCAGTGTGGCTACTGGTCACTGCGGGCAAAGCCATCAGACGATGCCTCCCTGGCTCCCGGGGGCAGCTCTGAGCCCATTCATAGGATCCTTTAGACACCTGAGGGGGGACCAAGGGACCGTGACCCCCGTGGTTTCGGGTGCAGGCCAGGTGACCTGGGACCCGCCCCTGGAGGCCGGTGGCCAAAGAGAATGTACATGCTTGAGAAAGAAATGCAGGGGCGCCTGGGTGGCTCAGTTGGTTGAGCGTCCGACTTCGGCTCAGGTCACGATCTCATAGTTCGTGAGTTCGAGCCCCGCGTCGGGCTCTGTGCTGACGGTTCAGAGCCTGGAACCTGTTTCAGATTCTGTGTCTCCCTCTCTCTGACTCTCCCCCATTCATGCTCTGTCTCAAAATAAATAAACGTTAAAAAAAATTAAAAAAAAAAAAGAGAAAGAAATGCAAAGACCACCAGCCCAAGGGGGTGAAGGTGGGCCAAGGAGTCAGAAGAACGAGATAGAAAGAACCCAACACGCGTTTGGAAAACCGAAATCAACCTCAAAAGACTACTCCACGTTGAAATGATGTCACTGCTGACTTTTAGTATTTTAAACTATGTCTTCCCCATTCTTGAGGTCCCTATTTAAAAACAATTTTTTTAAATGTCTATTTATTCTTGAGAGGTGGGGGGGGGAGGGGCAGAGAAAGGGAGACCCAGAATCCCAAGCAGGCTCCAGGCCCCGAGCTGTCAGCACAGAGCCCGACGTGGGGCTCGAACCCACGAACCGTGAGATCGTGACCTGAGCCAAAGTTGGACGCTCAGCCTACTGAGCCCCCAGGCGCCCCTCGAGATCCCTATTTTGATTCATCCTTAGAAGTTCGTAGATGCCACCTTGGCACCTGCCTCTGTGACTTTCCTCTCTACAAAACGTGTCTCCTTCTAAAAGAAAAGCCTAGATTCTTGTAGAATTTTTGAAGAAATGAGAGGCTGCTAAACGTTTCGTTTTGAACGAATTATAAATTCACAGGGAGTTGCTAACACCGTGCCTAAGGAGCGGTGTGCCCTTCCCCCAGCCCCCCACGGCCGTGACGCCTTACGTAACCGGAGCACAGCATGGAAATCGGGACGGCGACACGGGTCCTGTTAACTGGGCTCCAGACCCTATTCAGTTTTCCACCAGTCTCATACGCTTGTGTGTGTGTGTGTGTGTGTGTGTGTGTGTCTGCAGGTGGGGATTAAGTGCCGGTGCTTTAAAAATCCCTCCCTTCCTTGTGCCCTGTGGCCACCGCCTCGGTGCCGGTTTTGGTGTCCCCCCGTGTGAGACCCCAGTGCCCCGGGCACCCAGAATAAATCCTGGGGCGTCGTCTGGCTTCACAACTTTCAGGGGTGCCTCTAGGGCCCCACGTCTAAAGTCTAACCCGGCTTCTGCTTCGGCCCCGTGTTTTCCTCCTGGACCCCCCGTCTCTGTCCCTCAGCCCACCCTCCGGCCTCCTCGCTCCCCGGTGGCGTCCTCACCGGGACTGTGCACCTGCCGCCCCTGCGTGGCCGTGCTGCGGGCGCCCTTCCTGCCTCTGTGTGTCTTGGCGGTTCGCTCCGATGCCCCCTCTTCCGGGGCGTCTCTCCGGTGTTTCCAGCACTCGGTTTTCTCGCCTCTCACGACAGAGCGTCTCGCATAGATGTGATTCCTCACGTAGGATCGTGTTAGGGACGTAGGCACGCAACAGAGCCCGGACTGCTGACGGTGTTTTAAACTCGCGGGGGGGCTGGGGGCGCCCGGGGGACTCAGTCGGTTGGGGACCGACTCTCGATTCCGGCCCCCGCCGCAGTCTCACAGTTCATGGGTTCGAGCCCCGCATCCGGCTCTGTGCTGACAGCACGGAGTCTGCTTGGGACTCTCTCTCCCTCCCTCTGTCTGCCCCTCTGCCTCACTTGTGCTCTCTCTACAATAAATAAATAAACTTTAGACTTGTGGGGGCTGTTTTCCTCACGGCGAGAAATGCCAAGTGCACGTGACAGGGTCCTTGGGGACGCGGGGACTTTCTAGGCTCCTCCGCCATCACGGGGTCGTCTTGTCACCTCTCCGTCACAGGGTGGCTGCGGCATCACGTCTGCCTTCCAAGCGGGAAGCAAAGAAAGTCGTGTCTCTGTCCGTCCCTCTTCTCACGCGACAGCAAAAGCTTTTCAGATCGGGTCGGCGGCCGCAGCACCCACAGGGGGCCGCGGTGACCCGTGGAGCGCACCTGCCGGAGGGCGACTCGGGCCCAGACCCGGGCTTGTGGCGAGCCCTGCCGACCCCACGTTCACGGAAGAAGGGGCGTCTAGCATGGCAGGTGAGCGTGGGGGGGAGGAGGGCTGGAGCCCCGCCCTGCCACTTACTCACCGGGACCGTCCCCAAGTTGCCGTCCCTTGTAAACACCCTGCCACGGGTCATCGCGAAGGTGGATGAGAAAATGCTTGGGGAACACCCGGAACGTGCCGCGTGCCCAGGAGGTATGACTCCGTGGAAACACGTAGAAAACTCTACTCCTTGTCCCGCCCCTCATTATAAACGGAGCCCGAAAGGGGTCAAGTCTGGTCCGGGCTTCGGCCGTAGATTGCCGGCACGCGGGCACGGCTCCAGGCTGCCCCTCACTGCACCGCGCACACGCGACTTTGGTGCCCGTTTGCAGCCGGGACTGTCACCTGGAGGTCCCGGGCCGCCCGCGCCTCGCGCACGTGGCACGACGCACAGCGCAGAGACCCGGGGACAACCGTCTGCCCCCCGGTGCTCCCTCCGCCCGGCCTCCCCCGCCCGCCAGCCCCCCGCCGGCCCGTGGAGTGTCCCCGAGGCCCCTGAGCTGACGTTTTCATGGAACAGGCTTCCAGGGACAGCCACCCTCCCCCCTCCTGCGCGTTCTCGGGCAAGCCAGAACCCTCCGCTCCCAACAGGAAACCAATAGCTCTGTGCTATCAGAAGACATTTCCTTCACGGCACAGAGCGTCTGAGTAATGATTTCGAGCCGGCTTCACCCATTTCCGGTGGAAGGAGGCAAGTGGCCGGTCCCCGCCCCTGCACGGCCCTCTCCGAGCCCCGCCGCCCAGCAGCCTCCGGCTGGAAGACGGGCCTCTCTTCCCTCTGCCGTCCCGGGCCCGGCAGATTCACTCGGAGGGGCTTTCCCGCGTCTACGCAGAACGCCGTCACCGTGACTGGCTGGTACTCTCATCTGCATGCCGTTCACAGGTGGCTTGGACGGTGAAAAGGCGGGTCGAGAAGGCCACACCTTTTTGGAAGGGCAAGTCCCAACGAGCAGATGCTGGGGGCCGGGGGAAGTCTGTGGCCTGAGTCCCACGCCGACCTGGGAAAGACGGCCGCGAGGCTGCAGGATAGAGAAGAGCTTTCTGACCACGTGGCCCACCCCGCCGTCTCAGGGCAGACGTGAGGGCCCCGGGGACAGATGCCACCAGGTAATCTGAGGCTCCTCAAAGGGAAGAGTCTAGTCCTCCCTAGTAATCACAGCCCATCTCTTAGTAAGTAATAAGTGTGGGAGAGTCAAGGGACATTCTTGTCCGACCGCCCCCATCTTACAAACGGGACCGCTGGGGTCTGAAAAGGTGAATGAATAATGAATTCGGGTTTCCTCATTTTCAGGACTCTGTCCCTCAGAAGGATGAGCATTTTGAATCCCTTTCTTTGAGTGCTGTCTTGCAAACTTATGTGGATTTTGGGGCTCATCTACAAGGCTGCAGGCCTCCCAGCATCCGGAGGGAATTTAGCCCAACCTCTTTCTTGGGGCATCGAAGGAGAGCACGGCCCTGGGCTTCTTGGAGCAGTTCCAGCTGGAGGTATTCACCCGTGTGACCTAGGACGTGCTGCTGAGCGGGGACCCCCGTCAGCGAGCTCGCCTGCTAGGAGGCCACCTTGTCAGCAGGTGGGGAGAGTGCCCCCGTCCTGGCCTTACAGCCGTGCTCAGGCTTCGCCGATGGGGCTCAGGCTGGAGGGACCGAGCATCAACTGAGGGGCCCCTGGGTGGCTCAGTCGGTGAAGCGTCTGACTTCTGCTCGGGTCACGATCTCGCAGTTCGTGGGTTCGAGCCCCGCGTCGGGCTCTGTGCTGACAGCACAGATTCTGGGTCTCCCTCTCTCTCTGCCCCTCCCCTACTCACGCTCTCTCTCTCTCTCTCTCTCCTTCAAAAATAAATAAACATTAAAAAAAAATTAAAAAAGTGAAAAAGAAGGCACGTGGAACCGTGCAGACGTCAGGACGAGAAGCCCGTGACAAGTTCCCCGCAGCAAAAACGGGCTGTCCTGGGTCTTGTGGGCGCGGCGAGGCCCCTGGGCACAGGGGAGGTGGGGGAGGGTGGGGGATCCGAGGGTCAGCAGATGTTTGGCACATTTACTTGGACTGGGCAGTCAGCTGTGCCATCTACCGTGACATCCAGTCCTCTAGGACAGAGACGACGAGGCCAGGCATTGTCACCTTTATTTTCAGCGCAGATCTGGGGCCCAGACCTCCCTGTGGGCCCCCTGGCCCACACCTGAGCCACAGGACTCTCCTGCTCCTCCTGTCCCAGCCAGGACGAAACAAAGGCTGAGCAGCGTCCCTGGCCCCTTCCCCACGGCCCACACCCTCTCTTGGCCCTTGACATCCGACGGTAAGAAGAGGCAAGGCAGGACACGAGGGACAATCTCGTGAACGGGAAGAGAGCGTTTCATTTCTTCCTGAGATTGGGGGCAGTCGGCCTTAGCCACACACCCACCATTGCCGGGGCGGGGACGTCCCAGGTGGGAGGGTGGCCCCCACCCAGCCGTCCCATTCCAGATGCACCAGACTCCGTTTCTCCAGCGTGGAAAGCCCCGGAAAAAGGCCGTGTCAGGACAGAGAGTTAACAATGTCGAGCCACTTCGATAAATCATAAAAGTAATACACGCTCCTGGCTAAGTTTTCAAAATTAAAAATACAGAATGGCTTACGACAAAAAGTCAAATTCTTTTGTCTCCCCATGCCCTCCATCCTGGGGACCCACGCACCAAACTCCTGTCTTTTTTTTTTTAAAGTTTTTTAATGTTTATCTACTTTTGAGAGAAAGACAGGGCATGAGCAGGGGAGGGGCAGAGAGAGGGAGACACAGAATCCGAAGCAGGCTCCAGGCTCCGAGCTGTCAGCACAGAGCCCGACGCGGGGCTCGAACCCACGAACCGTGAGATCCTGACCTGAGCTGAAGTCGGTCGCTCAACCGACTGAGCCCCCTGGGGGGCCCCTATTGTCTGTCTTTCTGACTTTACTGGCCGTGAGGGGTCTGTTATTGTGGTTTTGGTTCTCGTGTCCCCAGTGACTAATGACGCGGAACATCTTTTCAACGGCTTATTTGCGATTTGCATATCTCCTTTGGAGGAATGTCTATTCAGATCATTTGCTTAGTTTTTATCATGTCATTTTATTATGGAGTTCAAGAGGTGTGTATATATTGTGGGTGCCAGTCCCTGACGCACGTGTCCCTCGCCGAGCAGATTGGAGACCACTTGGGGACTTCGCGGCTCGCGTTGTGGGCAGACGCCTTGTTTGTTTTTCTGGCTCCCACAGGCTGCCTCCACGTTCACTTTAAGCCCGGACTCAACCAGAGCCCCCTGCACGCGTCTTTCCCGGCCACACGGAAAAAGCCACCTGGAGCGGGACAGAACGGAGCCGGCGTGAAAAGAGAGGCCAAGGTGAGTCGTGGCAAACTGGTCAGGACTGACCTGTGTTACGCTCTGGTTTCCAGCCAGACCTAAGGTGGAGCCGCATCTGGACTTTTCAGACGCGCAACTCACGAAACAGAGCAAAGCAAAACAAAACAAAACTCCTCGTATGTTTCTTGAGTTGAGCTTTATCTCTGACAATCAAAAGTCCTCGGCAGCGTGCAAGATGTGAGCCATGTCTGTTCTACGAAGCGCTACTTTTGTTTCAAAAATCAAGGCTCCCTATTAGAAGGCAACTATTCTTACGCTTTCTCTCCTTTGAGCTGTTGGTATAGCGTGTTGATAGGTTTCCTAATATCGAACCACGTTTTTATTCCAATGATGGGGCCCACTTGGTCATGAAGAAAACATTTTTGCTGCCTTGTAGAAAAGATTTTGGGCCAACATTTGTAAGTGCAGGCTCAATGGGGAGGGGTCCGAAACCGCTGGGTTGTGAGACACGTCCAGGCAGCTGACGAAGTTTGCTTGGCCCGTCGGTGTTTCAGAACTGGGAGGTCAAACATACAATTCAGCTTTTCTCCTTTTTTTTTTTAAGTTTATTCATTTATTTTCAAGGAAGGGGAGGGACCGAGAGAGAGGGAGAAAGGGAGGGAGACAAGGAGAGAGAGAGGGAGAGAGAAGAGGGAGGGAGAGAAGAAGAAAGAGAATACCAAGCAGGCCCTGCACTGTCAGCGTAGAGTCCGATGCGGGGGCTCAAACCCACGAACCATGAGATCAAGACCAGAGCCAAGGTCAAGATCGGACGCTAAACCTACTGAGGCCCCAGGCGCCCTCCCTTGAGCTTTTCTTGAAAAGTCTGTCATTTCAGTGGGGCTGAGTGTCCGCGTGGCAGACGGTCTGGGGTGGATGGCGGTCACCTCTGCACCGGCCGCGCCCAAGGCCCCCCTGGGACCGGCCGTACCCGAGGCCCCCCTTGGGACTGGCACCCACAAATGTGCACTCCCATCGTCTTGGTTGGTCAGCGTCACACATTTTAGTCACTGTCCGGCCTGTGAGGTCATTCGAGGCTGTGATGCCTCCAATTGTCCCTTCTGGTGCCTTGTGTTCAGGTGACCGCGGCTCCGGCATGGAATGGCGCTCTCTCTGGAAGGCTGGAGGAGTTACCTATGAAAGTCCCGGGCCTTAGTGCTTGTTTGCAGTGGCTCTTCCATTTTTTCCCCAAACTTGCTTCCCTTCCCGGCTCGTCTGAGCCTGTTGGACTCCTGTCCCAGCTGCAGTCTGAGAAAGAATGGCTCCAGCGTCCCCTGGCCTTCCTGTGGCCTGAGGACACTGCGTGGGGAGAGGACACATCAGAGAGTGCGTGGGCGCCTTGCCTTTGATCTGAAATAGTTTCCCGGACCGCTGCAGGGCTCACTTCCCAAGCAGGGGTGTGCATCTGTTTTCTGGGAGGTAGAGACCCATCTCTGACCTCCAGCCCCTCCCCCAATTCAGTGCAGGGTCCTGGACGCTGATCTGACGGCCCTCCGACATCCTCTCCTTTCCACTGGATGCCCAGCCAGCGAGGGCTTTTTCTATGCACTTGCCCTGGCTGTGCAGTGACCCACTGGGGTCAACGTCACTCCAGAGTCTCGGGCTTCTTCCCACCTCACTCGGCTTCCTCTCTCTCTCTCACCGGCCTGGAGGGTGGAGGAGCGGAGCCGGGATTCCCGTCACCCCGCTCTGGCATCTTCCATCGTTATAATTTGTCGTCGTGTTTGGAAGTTTGTGGAGGCAGGCGGGAAAGGAATAAATGATCATAAATGCTTTTCAGGGTGGGGACGCTGCCCCCGTTGGTCAGGAACCAGGGAAGGAAGGTGAGCGTGTTGCATGATCTGCGACACGACTTCTGGTTACCCTACAACTAACTCTATATTTAGATAAATACTCAGCCCTCTAGACAAAGGACTTTGTGAAAAATGATTCCGTTGTGTAGATTTACTCCTTGTTGAGAAAGGACGTGTGAGTGTCTGAGGATGGAACAGAGACGACGGGACCTCGGATGTTCACGAGACCGAATCAGAGCCCAGAACCTCGGGTGTTCATGAGACCAAATCAGAGCTCAGAACCTCGGGTGTTCACCGGATCGAATCAGATCTGGTGCTTCTGTGTCCAGAAAGTGAGGTTTGAGGCCAGCTTCTCAGGATGGGCACGAACACGTGCTATCATTGAGGGGGCTGTTGTGGGAACCTGTTGCTTCCATCTGCTCAGTCCTTTTGTCTGCCATCCGGCAAAAGAACCTGACCTCTTGGCCAGAAGGATGGACACATGATCTCAGCCAGAATCAGAAAGTCCTCTAGTGGGATTTTTCAGATGGGGTCTGGGACAGACAGGCTGCTTCTCCCAGTGTCAGAGTGCCATGGCCGTGACAAGTGAGTGTGCAGGGAGTAAAACCAACACAAGGGGCCCAAGACGGAGAGACTTGAGGCTCCAGTCATCTCCGAAGCCGCCTTGCCACCATCCGGCTGTGGACTTGATCATACCAACCTGACCGAGCTCCCTCGGATTGGGTTTGGAGAATGTACAGGCTCCTGACTAATGGACGCCCCTGCGGGGGCAGGAGCTAGGGGCTGCGGGGAATCACGACTCTCACATTGGCTCCATACCTCCAATTCCTGAAGAATGACAGCCATTGATTTGTCACGGAAGATGTCAGAGCAGATTCTCTGTTAGAATCTCGGTGTGATTCCTAGTGCTTTAGTGAGCATGGTTTTTATTTTGGATATTTGCACCAAACAAGGGTTATAAAGGTAGAAGCTTGAGAGAACAAGGGATCAGAAGAAGGAAGGATTCTTTCTGAGTCCCATGGACGTGATGTGGCAGTGAGGTCAGGGGCTGTGACCAGGGAGAGCCGTGGGGGATCCAGAGAGTCTCTTCTGAGTATCAGCGATGATGCCCTGAGTTTCTGCCGAAGGATTTCGGACCCTTCCCAGGGCGACCACCTACCTGCCCTGGTTTTTCAGGAAAAGAAGGGGTTCCCGAGAGGTGGGATTTTCGGCGCCCAAACCAGAAAGCTCAGGCGAACTTGGACAAGCTGTCTCTGGTTTGTTGCTTTTGTGAAAAATTCTCAGGGCTCAAGATTCAGTTAGGCTCTGTGATCGGAGGTTTGTCACAGTGGGTGTGCTGAGTTCTTGTTCTTGTTTTTGTTTGTCTCACCCAGCAGTAGCTAAAAAGAGAATTTGAAATGCATGATAAGATTCCAGAACCCAAGATCAAACGTTCGCCATGTAAGTGGGTGAACAGAAGGATCATCAGGCAGGTTGGAGATGCAGAGCCTTTGAGATGTGATCTCGTTCAGGAAGACAGCGGCACAGGTGACGGGCGAGCAGCGGACCCCTGAACTTCGGGATGCCGAGGAGGAGGACAGCACAGGCCCAGGAGCAGAGAGGCTGATGGTCGGTTGGGCGGCTGGCTGGGGGCTCTGAGGAGGAAGCCCCCATGTGAGGACCCACAGCTTGTGCAGATGCTGCCTTCCTTCCAGCCGTGAACGTGGAATAGCTTAGAGAGGTCTATTGGGTGCCATCTTGAATCTGTCCAGAAGTGGGTGCCCATGCCATGGTAGAGCTTTAACAAGGAAGAGTTTGGGTCCCCCAATCTCTGGACCTTGATTCCTTGTTTTCCTCTGACTCACAGGGGAGCTTTGGGTTTCTGGACATTGTTACACTCATGTTTCTCCCCCTTCAACTCAGTTTTAGACTTCATAAAAGTGTAGGGTAGATAGAGAAAGGGGAAAAAAGTCCAGACAGGATGCACATGATTTAATTAACAATTTTCCAGGTTATTAAATGCACGTATCTTTTGAAAACCGGGATTGCACGGTTTTATTTGGCAACCTGATTTCTCTCACGTGTATGCTTTCTGAGCATAAAATGTGCACATAGATGCACGACGTTAGAAGCACGCGATGCACGTAGCCGCATTGCGCCCTCCGTTTCATCGTGCGCAATTCATACATGTCGGTATTGTAGCTTCTGGAAATATACGTTCAGTGTCGTACAACATTGCTACGTGTGGACGCAAACAAAAACTATCTGTTTCAGCAGTGGGCATTCAACCCTCTCTAATTCGTGACGTTAAATGTCCCATGGCAGCGAGTATGGAACAAGGTTCCGTGTGTCCTTGAGTGAGTCTTTGCTTCGTGTCCTGTTATTTCCTTAGGCTAGATTTCTAGAGGTAGTTCAAGGAGGACACACAGATTTTGGGCTCTTATTACACACGGACAGATTGTTTTCCAGAAAGATTCACCCATTTTGTACTCTTGCCCTGAGTGAATGATAATTTCCCTTGTCACCTTTACCGATTGAACCCTCCAACTCTGGCCAGAAGGGAGCAGAGAGAATGGGTGATGGGTGTTGAGGAGGGCACTTGTTGGGATGAGCACTGGGTGCTGTATGTAAGCCGATCTGACAATAACTTCTATTTAAAAAGAAAGAAAATATTTGCCAATTTGATGGATTAACAAAAGATATTTTAACTGGCATTTGTGGGATTAGTAGTGGGGGTTGATTTTTTAAATGTATTTATTCTTATTCTTTTGTGAAAACTCTCATTTTTGTCCATTGGGTTTTTTCTAAATAGACTTGATTTTTTTCTTAATTCTTGACGAATTATGAGTATTAATCCTTTGCCATTTTATTGCAAGTTTGCAATTGGCTGTTTTCTAACCCAATTCGGAACGTTTTGGTTCTACACTCAAACTGTTTAAAAACATTTTTTAAATGTTTATTTTTACTTTTGAGAGAGAGGGAGAGAGAGAGAGAGAGACAGAGCACGAGCAGGGCAGGGACAGAGAGAGAGGGAGACAGAATCCGAAGCAGGCGGCAGGCTCCGAGCTGTCAGCACAGAGCGCGACGCGGGGCTTGAACTCTCGAACCGTGAGATCGTGACCTGAGCTGAAGTCGGACGCTTCACTGCCTGAGCCACCCAGGTGCCCCTACCCTCAAACTGGTTTAAAGTCAAAATTGATCTTTTGCTGTGATTTTGTTTCATTGCGTTTATTCTCAGAGAGCTCTTATATGAATTAAACTTTACTTATATGGTATTTTGATTATCTCATGATTTCATTTTCTTTAACATTTTTGATTCTGAAAAAAAAATTTTTTTTGTAATTTTGACAACAAAATTAGAAACAGAGCAAGTGCAGAGACTAATTTAACGCATACTCGTATAGCCTGCTACTGGAATTGAACAGATTTTGTCATCTGGGCACATTCTCTTTCGATTTTTACCATGTCAGAAGTCAAAGGTCCCTGAAACCCCCTTTCTGTTCTGCCTTAGTCTCCTCAGAGCAAACCCACCATGAAATCCGTGGACATTCCCCCCACCCCCGGGCCGTGTTTCTATGCTTTTATTTTATTTTACACCCTGAAAACAGTATAGAATATTATTTCACATATTAAAAAGAAGAGATGACTAAGGGGCGCCTGGGGGGCTTAGTTGGTTAAACATCTGACTTCAGCTCAGGTCATGATCTCACAGTTCGTGGGTTCGAGCCCCCTGTCGGGCTCTGGACTGACAGCTTGGAGCCTGGAGCCCGCTTCGGATTCTGGGTCTCCCTCTCTCTCTGCCCTTCCTCCACTCATGCTCTCTCTCTCTGTCTCTCTCAAAAATAAATAAAAACATTTTGGGGCGCCTGGGTGGCGCAGTCAGTTGAGCGTCTGACTTCAGCCAGGTCACGATCTCGCGGTCCGTGAGTTCGAGCCCCGCGTCAGGCTCTGGGCTGATGGCTCAGAGCCTGGAGCCTGCTTCCGATTCTGTGTCTCCTTCTCTCTCTGCCCCTCCCCCGTTCATGCTCTGTCTCTCTCTGTCCCAAAAATAAATAAACGTTGAAAAAAAAATTTTTTTTAAAAAATAAATAAAAACATTTAAACAAATTAAAAAAGAAAAGATGAAGAAATCCTATTCTATGGATATATTCTGCAACTTTTCTTTTTGTAACCCAAGATCCTGCTTTTGGGATTCATCCACTGGGATACTTAGCCGTAGCTTGTGGGATTCGGCGTGCCGGGCGGGCGCGTGAGTCTACCCCGTCCCCTACTCTGTGCCCAGGGGAGCACCCGGGCACCTCCAGCCGCTGGCCTGCAGCCCGGCCTACGCACGGCGGGGCCTCTGAGGGCTTGTCTTCGAAGGTGGGGTCTCTGAGAAGGAGACCAGCGGGCAGGAGGGGACTGGGGGGTAAGACACTGGTGGAAAAGAAGGGAAGGAAGCAGGTGGACAGGGGAAAACCGGGCGTTGGTTCAGCCTCAGGAAGCCCCTGCCAGCCGCCCGGAGGCGTCCAAAGCGAGGAGGACCTCCCGACTTGCTGGGAGTTGGCGTGGGCATCAGAGCCTCCCCCGCCCCCGCATCTAACAACACTCCGTGTGCCCCACCCTGGCCGGCACCGTGGCCTTGGGCACAGTGGCTGGCGTCAGCCCAGCCTGGTTCAGAAAAGGGCTGAGCATGGACGGCACGCCCGGCAGCTGGGGGCTCGGTCTTTCCGCCCGGAAGGGGGACGTGGGCAGCGCATCTCGGCGTCCGCTGCCCTTGTCTCGTCACTCCTCCGCCTTGAGAATCAGGCGTTCTCTGCAACGGTCCCGAGGGCGGGGCTCTCCAAGAGCCACGGAGCCACAGACTGTCCCGCAGCCCCTGGCGAGCCAGCGTGGAGGGCTTCGAAGTCCGCAGCAGGTGCCGTCCGTTGCCGCTAGGCGTGCTTTTCCCTCACATGTTCCACCCGGTTTGGTCCTGTCTGTATTCTGTGTCGGAAGGAAAAAAACTGTCTGTGGTTATTGGCTTGTAGATGAACCGACTCGTGTTCGCTCACGCATGTTTGTTGAGTGCCTCAGTGTTCCCGGGCGTGGGTCCGACGGTTGTAGACACAGTGTTCAGACAGCAAAGTAACACACACACGCACACACACACAGACACACACACACACACGCACACACACACACACACACACACACGGTCATCGGCTCCTTAACAAACATACGGAAGTGGCTCAAGCAGCAGCCAGCTTTTGGAGCAAACTTTTCCTTCCCTGCTACCAGTGGTGGGTACAGTTTTGTCAACGACTCTCTTGCTGTCCCTGGTCACACGTGCCACGAGAGACCCTGTGCCTCACATTCTGCCTTTTTTCTTTCCCTTTACTTTCCCTCTTCCTTTCTCTCTCTCTCTCTCTCTCTCTCTCCCTTCCTTCTCTCTCTTTCTCTTACTTAGAAGGTTAAGTGGGGCTCATCACTGGGTATCACGGGGGACGCTTAAGAGAACCCTGGGGCCCGCGGTTTCCATTTCACAGTACGTGGCTTTTACATTCATTTCTTTAACGTTTTCCGAATGTCTGCTCGATGCCGAGGACACCGACAGGTGCTGGGGATACAGATGCTGCCACCATCCCTCAGAGCCCACGGAATGGGAAAGGAGAGACCCACACAGTGGTTTGGGGTCTGAACGAGTGTATGTGCAAAGTCGATCTGGAGGCAAAAGACCCAGGTTTGAGACCTCGGTCTCCTCGTCGCTAATTCAGAAACCCCAGGGGGGTCCTGAAAGGCTGGGGCAGGTTCCCGGGAGAGGCCAACGTCTACACCTGACAGTGGGCAGGGTGGGACTTGGGGCCAGGAGTGCCAATGTCCGGCTTAAAGTCCCTTTCTTTGGGCCCTCCTACGGCCTCTCGCCAGGGAGGAGGCCCAGAGGATTCCCGAAGTGCAGCAAGAAAATCATTGCAAATTTGAGCTTCCTTTCTTCTTGGAAGGCTTCTACACGATGCATTTAAAAGCACCCACTTTCACGAGCATTATGTTTCACGACTGTCCCTCTGATGAAGAAAGCAGAGATTTGGAGAGAAACATTTTCCGCCGACTGGGGAATTCATTAGAGGACGGGTGATAGAGGCAGCTTTGGGCCAGCGCGTCGCAGGATGAGGCAGGGGACGGAGGAGCCCGTGGCAACAATGCAGGTTTCCTAATCTAGTTTCCTAATTCTTCAGGCTCACGAATAATTTATGGAACAGCTTGAACTTGTTGCAGAGACGAAGTTTTTTTAAAACCTCTACACTCTTCCCGCGACTGTTCTGTGCTGAGTCTCCCGTCTTTCCCCCTTCGTGGTGTCTCAGGCAGAGTTGTGATGGGGCGCCCGGGTGGCTCGGTGGGGAGGCATCTGACTTCGGCTCAGGTCACGATCTCGTGGTTCGGGTGAGCACGAGCCCCGGTGAGCTCCTCTACTCTTTCTCTCTGTCCCATCGCTCACTTATGTCCCCCTCAAAAAAAAAATAATTGAGAAAATAATAAAACTTGGTGACGCTGTTGAGTTCAGTGCTCACTGCATCCGGGTCCGGCCTGCCTTTTACAGCCCTGCTCTCCCTCCCGGGGGTCACCCTCTCCTCCGGGCGCGCTGGGCGTTGATGCTGATACAGCCCCTCCTCTGTTGCTCTGTCTCCATCGCGGCCGTCTGGGTAGCAGGTGCTCGGGCGGAGCCTCCTCTGTGGGGTCCACGTGTGAGTCCTGTGGAAGGAGGGCCCTCTTGGAAGGGGCCTCTGCCCAGCACACTCCCCTGATGTAGGAGATCCGTTCTTGCCCGGGGTGCCCTCTTGTGATTCCCAGAAGCTTCCTACTTGGATGGTCTGTTCCAGAACTTCCCACGGGAGAGGCTTCCTCGCCTGCTGGCCATCCCTTCGGAGAGGCTTATGGGTAAGAAGGCTCAGTCCTGGCTACTGTTGTGGTGTTCGCCTCCCCATGGGAAATTCACGCGGCCTTGACTCTCCAAACTGGGGAATTCAGACCCTGCTGCCCCCCTTTCCACCTGTTCTTTCTCCCCAGTTCTCTCCCCGCCGCCCCGCCATATCCTGGAAGCGTGTCACTGCTTACTCCGTGCAAGCAGCCGTGTAACCGGAAGTAAGATGCCCGTTTCCCGTTCTTTCCAGCTCCCCGCTCCCTGTGACCGGGTATCTGGGACCACCCATTACAGGTGGAAAAGCCCCACGCAACACCCTGCTGCGATTCAGGTGATGAAAGATTCTCACGGGATCAAACCAAGGCCTGAATTAATTTAGACGGTGCACAGAGCTCGTCGGGGCCTCTCCCGCGTGGACCCCTCCCAAGGCCCTGGGAGGGGCCCTCCAAACGCGTTCCATGGTCATAAGCTGTTTTACAATGTGAACAAACAAGGTATTTTTAACCACGTTTGGTTAAGACCACGGCGTCTTTCCACTCGGACTTCCCCTCTGCTCATTTCCGTTTTGTGTCAGCGGGCATAGGAGTGGCTGCAGGTATATTTGGGTCTGGAATAGGCTGAGGGATACATCTATTTTGGGTTTGGTGGGACCTATTTACGTGATTCACAGTCACTTCCACGTCCAGTGAAACTGTCCTTCCCCACATCCGTATAGGAACGGCCTTCAGGAAGACTCATCGGTGCTGTGTTGTCACCACCCGTAGGGACACAGAGCACGGCCAGCACAGGAAGTGCGTGGTATTCGTAGAGAAACAAGGTTTGAAAAATATTCCGACTCAGCCTAGATGGTTGTCTATATCCAACCGTAACATAAAGTAGATTCCAAGGGATCCACCCAGATTAGGAAAACCAGTTCTGGTTTAAATTTATGAGACGGGCACCGAGTGGCTCAGTGGGTTAAGCATCGAGCTCTGGATTTCGGCTCAGGTCATGATCCCAAGGTCATGGGCTGGAGTCCCACGTCCTGCTCTGCACTGAGTGTGGAGTCTGCTCGGGATTCTCTCTCTCTCTCTGCTCCTCCCCCACTCGCGTGCACACACGCACTCTCTCTCTCTAATGATATTAAATAAAGAATAAGTAAATAAATTTATGATAAACACAGCTATCAACTTAGGAAGACGAATTGCTTTTATATACGAAAGACACCTGACGGAGCTGTTCCCAAACTGCATAGCAGTTGTAAAGCTATGTGATTCTGCTAACGATGAGATGTGGAGCTGGAAGGAAATTTTTAACCTGTTCATAGTAATAAGCAATTTGGGTTGGCCATGCCAGAGGAAAGACTGAGTTAAATTTCTCTTTCTGCCACATACGATGATACTGAACACGGCCATCACGTGAACAGGACATCGCAAAGTATGGAACCGAAGAGGTAGGAAAAAGTATTACAGAGGGGCGTCCGTTCATTAGTGAAAATTATCTTTTCAATTTTGCGAATTTGTGGCATTGACGTCTTTTAAACTTTTGCGATCTGTTTTGAATTTTTCTCCTCCCTCGTTCGAAAAGCTCACTTTCATACTTAGTTCTTGTTAATGACGTCGTATTCCTTTCTCTATAAAAAAGATTTTTTTTAACGTTTATTTATTTTTGAGAGAGGGAGAGACAGAGTGTGAGCAGGGGAGGGGCAGAGAGAGAGGGAGACACGGAATCCGAAGCAGGCTCCAGGCTCCGAGCCGTCAGCACAGAGCCCGATGCGGGGCTTGAGCCCACCAACCATGAGATCGTGACCTGAGCCGAAGTCGGAGGCTCAACCGACTGAGCCACCCAGGCGCCTCCGTGTTCCTTCTCTTAAAGACGGTGTCTTAATTGGCTGAAGCTGTGGCATCACAAGCCTGGCTCGGCCCTTAGTCATCTGCTGTTGGCTGTTGCGAGGCCGTGCTGGTGGGGCTGGACTCCACCCTCCTGGATCCTCGAGGTTTTACGGCCTCGTTGAAACCACAGGGCTCCGGGTCTGTCCTCAACGCGGGTGAGGGTGTCCCCGGCCGGACTCTCTTGGTTTGACTCTTTTGAGGCCATACATCAAGAGCCATCTTGATCCCGACTCTTGGGAATTTGTCCTAGTCAACTAATTCCTAAGAAGCAGCAGCT
This sequence comes from Prionailurus viverrinus, assembly GCF_022837055.1. NCBI lineage: Eukaryota > Metazoa > Chordata > Mammalia > Carnivora > Felidae > Prionailurus > Prionailurus viverrinus. The sequence continues at coordinate 2,456,190 of NW_025927608.1, read as the reverse complement.
GGACCTTCCCGATGGCTTTACTACGTAGCATCTGTGGGGCAGCTCAGACGGCCAGGCCTCAGGACACAGTCAGAGCGCGACGGTGCGCCAGTCCTCAGTGCGTCCGTCGGCAGGAAAAGCGCTCAGAGCGCCACGCTGACCAATCTCCGATCACAAAACGATGCGTGCATGGGAGCAGCAACGTGCAAACACGTCCACCTTTGGACAATGCCTGGAAGGCGGCAGGAGGGCTGCTACACGCAGGGTGGGAACAGGGGGTTTTGCTCTCTCTTTTTCCTTTGTCTTCAGTGCTGCCATAGGCTGACTTCGCATTTGCTCCCAAAGGAAAGAGACTCCGCCTGCTTCGGGCGTCCGCTGTCTGGGACCTCCCAGCTCACTTCCTTCTTTCCCCCGCCCATTCTGACGTCCCAACCCACCCACGCAGGAGCACGCGCTCACACGCACACCGTCACACGCACACACGCACACATTTGCGCACGCTCACGCACGCCTGCTCGCGTGCACCTCCTAGCACCTCTGTTCTCCCAGCCACTGGCGTCCACGGCGTTTGCTCCAGAACGAGAGGCGGGGACAGCCCTAACCCCTTCCACCCACCCGCCAACCCTGCCAAAGCTGAGTTTTCTGGCCTGAGCCGAATCGTGCCCTTCTGGGCATCGCCCAGGCCAGGCCTTCCCAGGACGTTGACGCAGGACGCCCTTGTCCGGTGCAGCACCTACTTCCACACTGGCTCCCCCGGGAACCTCTGCCTCGTCGGCCACCGAGCGTCTGTATACACTAGAGCTGCCTTTTCCCATCTCTAAGTTTCCGGAAGATTCCGTTCGTCGCTTCAGGTTAAGCGGAAAGGTACCAAGCATGCCTAGTGGCATCACCGCGTGTCTCCCCCCCCCCCCCCCCCCGAAATGTCCCTCACGCCCGGGTGCTCCCTTCCTGACGGTGCTGACCCTCGGAAGACCCAGGACAGTCCCCAGTGGCTGGAGTAAAATCCACCTGATGGGCGTCTGGGCGCTTGCTTGCTGGGTGACCCGGGCAAATCACTACGCCTCAGTCTTTTTCCTTTACGATCTTGAAAGAGTTGAGCCAGGAGATTTGTAAGATCCCTCCTGGCTCTGGTTCCATCACTCATGACCCATGCATCCTTCTCATTAGTTCTATTTTGGGATCCATCACAGCTCTGTGCCACTGATGGCTGCTGCTGCCCAGGGAGGGGCTCAGATGCTCTCGGGGCAGCAGAGTCAGGAGCTTGAGCTCCTGCCTCCTGGAGCCCCGGGCTCCGGGGCGCAGTTTCCCTACAAGGGGTGGTTATTCGTTTTGGCGTCTGAGCACAGAGCGAACGCACAGGACTTAGGCTCTGCTTGTGGATGGAAAGCTCGTGTTCGTGGAGCCATTGAGGGCTCTGGTGATGTAGGGCCAGGCTTCAGGAGGCAGGCGAGGAAAGGAGCCTTCTCCGTCTCCTACTCGAGGCAACGGAGAAGACCGTTCGCCCAGATTTGGGGAGCCCAGGCGAAAAGCGTCGAAGATGTTGGGGAAGATGGGGGTTCAGCGAAGCCTGCGATGGATGGAACAGGGTGTTTTGCGGATGGATCACAGTTCCAGAAAACAGCATAAAGACCATGGAAAACTTTCCTTAAGGAACTGCCTCTTCCTTTGTTTTGTGGTGAGTACCGTCCGGCGAGCTGGGTACCCAAGCCAAGCCTGTGACAGAGACAAAGGAGGAGGTCTTAAAAGGGGACTCAGGGAGCACAGAGTCACGATCGCCTGACAGGCGGGTCCTGGGTCTTCCGAGGGTCAGCACCTTCAGGAAGGGAGCACCCGGGCGTGAGGGACATGGCGGGGAGACAGCACAGGAGACCCCCGGAGAGGCCGGGTGAGAGAAGCCGTCAAGGAGGCACCACTTGCTTATGCACACACGTTCTCCACTGAGGAAAACCAGGCTGCTAAGGACACACGGTGACAAGTCTCAAGAACGGGGCCGTCACGGGCGGAGCTGTGCGCCAGGCTCCGTAGGCGATAAGACCCAGCGCGTTCAGTGCTAAATGTTTCAGAAAGGAGACTGGAAACCCCTGCCCGGCGGGTGCCCGGCACTCAACTGAGGGGGCGTTCTCACCGAGTAACTGTCTACTGACTGACCCCTTCCCTGGGGAGGAGACCCCGGACAGACACGCGCTGCGATGAGAAAGCCGTTCAGGCTGGCTGCAGGGTGAGGTCGTCACCGAAGTGGTCGGAGGTTGGCAGGGTCTGTCCCTGGAGATCGGGAAGGATGGGATCAAGGAGCCCCCGACACGCACGTCCCACTGGGGGCAGGGAGCCAGCCTGAACGAGTGACCGGTAACCTGACGACACGACACAGACCTCTGCGGCCTCTTTTTTGAGTCCCTTTTCCACATTGTGGGCTCGTGGGATGGACACCCAGAGCCGAGGGTCCTTTCCGCTCAGCCCAGGGAGAAGGGGCTCCCACAGGACAGGTGGAACCAGCCAGGGAGGGACCCCACTTCAAACAGGGAAGTTAAGAACCAGAAAAACCATCGGAGCTGTGGTTGCCGGGGGCACAGACTGGGGACTGACTGGGAGAGCAGCATTGGGAAATTCTCCGGGGCCGCGGGAGACTTCCCTAGTCTGACGGGGGTGTGTGTGCTTTCCAAATTCATCAGGCGTGCACGTAAGATACGTGCATTTCTCCGTGAGGGAAGTTTTAAATAGATATTTAAAAATAAAGAAACGGTGGGGGAGATTATTTAGAAATATTCCTGCGTGGGGGCGCCTGGGTGGTTCAGTCGGTTAAGCGTCCGACTCTTGGTTTCAGCTCGGGTCTTGACCTCACGGTTTGTGAGTTCGAGCCCCGAGTTGGACTCTGTGCTGACCGTGCAGAACCTGCTTGGGATTCTCTCTCTCCCTTTCCCTCTGTTCCTCCCTTGCTCTCTCTCTCTCTCTCTCTCTCTCTCTCAAAGTAAAGGAACATTAAAAAAAAGAAAAAGAAAAAGAAATACTACTGCATGGTCCATACTTCAAAAAGGAAAGAGTATGTCCTCAGGCTACAGTGCCAACCTGGACAGGGGGACCTGACAGGTAACTGGCAGAAAATGCCAGAAGACCCAGATTCGAGACCCGGGCGTGCAGGCCACTCGTTATCAACCACCGTCTCTCTCTCTCTGTACCTCTGGCCTAGTCTGTAGACTAAAGGAGTTTTACAAGGAGGCGGCTACACTCTGGTGATCGGAGACTCTCTGTCCCCGCTTTCCGAGACAGGGGCTGACCGGATGAGCCCTGGGTGTGGCCTGATCTGGGGATTCTTCTGATCTGAATCTCTTCCACATGTGTGGTGTCAGCCGGGCTCAGGGAGGGGAGGGCCGGGCAATCCGAAACCTCCAGGAAGTTCAGCTTCGCTGGTGCTAAAATTAGAAGCAGGCTGCAGCTTACATCAAGGTCATTCCTCGCCCGGGCCTCTCCGTGAGCTGACTTTTCCCTCCGCCCGGCGCCCTGCAAACGCTCACGATTACAGCGGCCCGTGTCACGTGAACGCAAGATGACCCCGGGCCGGGGACCGAAGGCAGAAGGGGGGGGGTGTCTGGTCTCGTGGGGACCCTTTCAGACACGGAGCCGGAGAGCAGGTGAAAGGAACAGGAAGGAAGGAAGCAGGCAAGAGGACAAGGAATGCAGCCCTGGGCCTGGAACGGGGCAGGACGGGGAAGAGGAAGGGCTGCCCAGGTCTACTGGGTCCGTCGCCAGCGCCTTGCTGCTGTCCCCCGAAGACAGCTGTCCATTCCACTTTTAGACCACACTCCCGAAAGAGGCAAGTGAGTTCTCCACAGGTGTCGTCTTGCAGTAATGGCCGAGACCCCCTGCCCGCCAGGAGAGAGCCGGGGTCCCAACTCTGTCGCCGAGTGACCAGGATCCTGAGTGACTCACCTGAGGGCTGGTGCTTCTTCTCCTTTATCAGCAGAGTAGAGATAACGTGTGGGGTGCCGGGAGGATGCGGGGACCGTGGTCGGGGGTGAGGTGGGCATGCAGGAAGGCCCCTCGGAGGAGCTCGAGCAGGCTGCCTGACCCAGGTCTCACTGGACACGTGTAGATGATTTCGGGGTCCGTGGGTGTCTGTGGGGTCTGCCTCAGGGATCTTGTGCTGCTGGGGGTCCCCCACTTCCTTCCTCTGGGCCGGTGCGCGGAGAGGGCGTCTGGCCTGTGCCTCCCCTTTCTGGGCCACCACGGAAAGGCGACAGTAGCTCCCTGGGAGCCGCCCTGCCTCGGTATCCCCGCTGTCGCAGCCGTGTCTTCCACCGCGAGGGGTGGACCTGCCCGAGCGCCGTGGCCCTGTGCGACACGAAGGCACAGCGCCCGACGCCGGGTGGGCGCGCAGTAGGCGCCCAAGACGGTCCTTGTGCGCTCCAGTGGGTGATGAAGAATTTCTAAAAAGTCACTCGATCGGCCAATTCGTTCCTTTGAGGCTGTGGGCTTTCCAGCTGAACGAAAACGTGCTGCGTACTTTCTTTGGGGGACAACACAGTTCGGCGCCCGGGGGCCCGGCCGCTCCTCCCCACGAGGCCATTCTCGTCATCGCTGTCAGCGGTAGTGACGACAGCGGCAGGGGCGGGGATGAGACGCTGAGGCGCCGGCAGGGCTCTCGTGTCCTACGGGGACGAGACTCAGTCATCAACTGGATCCTGTTGAGCAAGATTCAGGGAACGCGCTGCACAGAACCGCCCTGCCGGGCTGCACCGCGTCCACACCGGGGCCGCCCCCGACGGAGCGACAGCCTGCGTGCGGGGAGCGGGTACAGAACGACGTTTCCCTCTGGCCATCCCGGCTGTTCCTCCTTCCGCCTGACCTCTCCTTTCCCGTGGCCACCTGCCGCTGAGGACAGTGGGAAGTGGCTCTTTGCCAGTCTTGCCGGATGTGTGCAGGCCTGGGGTGGGCACCGGGACCTCCATTCTGGGGTCTCTCCCAACCTGGAGAGAAGGGGACGGGCCTCTGGAGTCGGGTGAGTGACAGGGACGAGCTGGCATTTCAGGAGCTGCTGTAGTGTCAAAAGGCACGAAAAGGAAAGAGAGAAAAGACAGAGACGGTTCCTTCTGGACATAAAAATCTGAGGCTGAGAACCCTGGAGGGAGCTCAGCGGTTGACTCATGGGGGGCATGGCTGTTCCTCGGGCACGTTTGAGGCCCCACAGGGGTCTTTTCCGTGGAGACGAGTGACCCACTGGATCTCCTCAGTGGTAGGCACGGAAGAAAGCGCTTACGCTCGGGTTTCTGTCCCTGGGCCTCCGTGCTTCCCAGTGTAGGTAAGGAGGTCGGTTGAGATGGCCAGTGGCCACCTGTCTCCTGCCTGTGGAGCTCACAGTTGGACAGCCCAGGGCTCCCATATTCCGGTTCAGCCCCACCTGTGGGACTAGACGTCTTCGTCCGCCATCTTGGTTGTCCCAGCATTCAGTCGTGAGCCAGACCCGGGGCCTGGTGTTTCTCTCACGAACTAACTGTCTTTCGTCAAGTCTTTTTCGTTGCCCATCATGACATCTGTGAGGCTCCCACACCTCTTCCGAGTCTGATGAGCAACGGATCCCTTGACATCATTCAGCATGGGGTCCCATGGGGGACAGACACTGGTTGTACTTGAACACAGAGCCCTGCTTGCCTCAGTGGGTACCAGCCCCTCTGCGGTCTGCCCCTTGAAGGGTGACCCTTGTCCCAGCTCCAGGACACCCCTCGCTGGGGCACGCTGGCCACCACCATCTCTGGGATGAACCTAGATGTGGTCTTTGGGATCTGATATTAAACAGATTCAAACCAGCGTTTCTTCCTCCGACGTTCTCAAGGTCTCTACAGCTGCGGAGGAAGCCCTGGATATGGGCCACGTGGTCTCATTTCCTTGCAGAAATCCCTGGTCTCCGAGCCACGGTCGAACACAAGAATTGCCCGTCTGAAGACATCTGGGTGCTTTTGCAAAAAGCTCGTTGGAGATGCTGCTGTGTTACCTCATGTCTGTTATGTAAGGGCTCGCTTGATAAATTTCTCCTTGAACACAGTGCCAGGAAAAATTTCTTTTTCCAATCTGATTCCAAAGTCATTGTCCAACGAAAAGTACACGAGCCAGCCTGTTTCCCCTTCATCCAGGAAATTCAGAGATAAATCCAGCGTTCGGCTGTAGTAAACAGCTCATCGCAGGTGGCTCGAGACCTAGTGTTTCTCTCTTACCCTCCCTTGTCCTTCTGTGAGTTTTGTTCAGCTGGTCAAATTTCCTTAGAAGTTTTGGGACGTTTTGGGAAAGAGTGAGATGCACCTCCCCCCAGAGACACTCAACGCACACACGCACATGTGCAAGGCACAGGCGTCCCCACTTCTTACCGTCACCCCTGCCACGTCCCCGGTCCGGGCTGCGCGCCAGGTGGCCACGCTGCCCTGAGCGGCTTGCGGTTGGCCGACGGGGCAGATAGGCCGACGGAGAACGGACCTGAAGGTGCGGGACAGCCAGGTCCGCACCGAAACCAGGCGGCGGGGGGGGGGGGGGGGGGCGGGGGGGGGAGAGGCTGGCAGCGTTCAGAAGTAGACGTGGGACGTCAGCACGGGGAAGACTTCTTGGAGGAAAGGGAGGCTCGCGGGGAAGGGCGGGACAGGTTTCGAAGGCAGAAACGGAGGAGGAACACTGCTGACGGGGGAACAGTTTGCACAAAGTCTTGAGAAGGGGAAAATACACTGCCCTGCGCGTTTGGCAAAAACATTGGGAACCTAGTTCAGCTGGCAGGTCAGACACGTGGCGGAGGCACCGGGAGCTGAGGATAACGTTCTTGTACTCTGCAATTTGGAAGCGGAATGGGGCCCGAGCTATCCTTTTGCCCAACCACCCTATGAAGCAGGCAGAGCAAAACCGATTGTGCCCTCCTTGGGGTCAGGGGCTGGGGCTACGGACCCGTTAAGTCACTTGTTCGCAGAGACCCCACGGAAGCGAGAAACCCGGGGCCCCACACCCAGACCTGGCTCTGGTTTCCCTGCCTCGTTCCATCTCTGGAAATGCCGGAGGAAGGGGTTCGCGGGGTCGGGCTAGGGGGGCCCACCTCGGCGATGAGATTCAGAGGTTTGCTTTGCGTTTCCTTCAGGGGCGGGCGGGGTGCTGGCGAGAATCGAAGGGAGGCGCCCCCGGGTGCAGTCGCAGCCCAGGTTCCCTAAGAACGCCCGCACACGGGTGGATCTCTGCGCGGCAGGCTTCTCTGTTCCTTTTCTGCTGCAGAAGAGGAACAATGAGGGAGTGAGGGGTGAGCAGTGATGTTTATCGTTCCAGCTCTGAACTTTCAAATGCTGGAATCCCCCGGGTTGGGAAGGGTGGGTGTGGTCACTTCCCACCATTGCCAAGGCGGACCTGCGGCGGCCCCCCTGGGGAAGAGGGGGTGTGATTTCCTCCCAAATAGGAAATGTATCTCCCGAATGGGGTTCTGCAGACAGTCATCAAGGACTTATCTCCAGAAGCAGATGACCAGAGAGGGGCCCTGCCCAATCCTTTACCCCAGAGGGAACGAGTTGGCCAGGGGAGGGACCAGCTGAGGACCGGCCAGGAGAGCCCGCTCTCCTTTGTGCAGGAGGAGGGCTTCTCCCTGCCAGACTCTCCCGGGACCTGGGGACCCTCCGAGGGATCCCAGCAGCTCCTCCCAGGACCTCCAGCGTGTTCCAGCCGGAGAAGCGAAGTTCACTTCTGTAATTGAGAGGACAGGGGAATCTGGGTCCTTTCTTCCGACTGGGTCCCGGATCCCTGGGTGATCATCTCAGCTCTTGGAAACCAGGCTCTGGAGATTCAGAAAGCTCCCCCGGTCGCCCCAACCTACGGGCTGTTTGTTGAGAGGAGGCATCCTCTTAGTGCACTCAGAACATTGCGGCAGGAAGGACCCCTGCCCCTTTTACAGATAAGGGACTTGAAGACGGAGAGACAAAATAGATACTCAGTCAAGCTTATCCATAGTGTCGTGTCAATGTTTCTAAATCCTACGTTATTTCCCTGTGCTGCCCTCATCCTCCTTGGCCTGTCATATTTCTAAAGGGTTTTTCCTTTTATTTGCACAAGTAATTGACTTCTCCGCACCCATTTTGTCACTTAGGAAGTGGGGGTGATCTTGGCCACGGACGAGTGCAGGATTCAAGTACCTACAGCAGTGGGAGTGTGGTGTGGAAAGCACTTTGCAAACATTTGAGAGAAGCTGTCGTGAGGGGGGAGAAAATCTCCCATATTAAATTCTTCCACCTCAGCCGGCTTTCCAGGTTTTGGGTATAAGTCTGGGTTTTTTTTTTTTTGGACGAGGTTTAATAATGCTCATTATTAATAAGTCCTTTTTTCTTCAAGAGTTATTGAAGTGGGTGATGTTGTCAGTGTCTGTCCCTGGGATTATTATGTCTGATTCTGTGCCCAAAGTATTCCCACGCTTCTGCAATATACGTATTTTCCCCATTTATACAGAACAAGTCCTTCCATAATTCAGTCTCCCTATTACCGAGCGCTTTAACTTGGTTTACAGCCCATTTGCCCAATATTGTCAAGGAAAGTTACCTAAGAGGCATGTTCTGCGCTGACTTATGCCTTAGAATGTCTTTCTACTGCTTGAACCACAAACACCAACTTGCTGGGCTCTGAAGTCTCGCTTTGCCGACCTCGCCCCTCAGTTTCCTTGAGGCTGGTTTCATTGCTTTTCCCTCACCCCTGATGTTTATATGCCTAGATGAGGGTAGGCATCTCCCTTTATCCTTGAGATTAAAAAAAAAAAATGTCTCCACTTTTTATCTCTTAAAAGTTCTCACTCTTAACAAAAACAGGTTTGACCTGGCCAGATAACTCCCCCCGAAACATTCACGCGCGATCTCCTTGGGAGGTCCTGGAGGTGGGTAGTGCCTTCTTTCTCTCCCCCCACCCCCGCGGTTGAGGGCTGGCTGTCACGTCTGTGCTCGCACCTCAGGAATCTGGCTACCATCTTGGTTGGCTTGAGGAAGGAGTCCAGAAAATCCTGTGTGTTTTGTTTTTCATGATGCTACTTGACCGGGGCAAGCATTCCATGATCAAATTTCCGATCAAGTTGGCTTTCCTTTTGTGAATAGGTCCAGCTGGCATTGGCAGCCATGACATTTAACCACCTGTCCCAGCCAATCAGAAAGAAGCAGAGGTCGTTATGGGGGCAGAGGTGTCAGGGACCCCCTCTTGTGCCAAGTCTTTATCCTTAGTTGTTGAGGAATGGTGGTGGTGGAGGGGGATGATGTCGGGTGACCTGAGAGGGAGGGACTGGGGGAGCCATTGTAGCAGAGGGACACTGAGGCAGTTCGGGGGCCACGGTGTTTGTAACCAGTGTGGAAGCCGATCGTCCACTGAAGACAGAATAGCCATGCCAGTGACGTCCGGCCTCCAGCGTCGGGGGCCATTCGTCTGGTCTGTGCCCCACGTTCTCCATCAGTACATCTGCTTGCTCGTGGTCCAATTGGCAAGGATGTTTTGCAAGGCCACTTGAACGTCAATGGCGTCCTTCAAAGCCAGGAGAAGGACGGACAACGACAGCACGTTTTCCAGGCATCTCAGCAGGTGCCTGAGGGACTCCCCTCCCCACATCGCTGCACGTTGCTCCCTCCTCTCCCCCTCCCCGGTGAAAGGTACAGCTCTGGGGGTACTCTGGGGGATGGTAACCACCATATGCGTATTGAACCGAGATCGGCATTTAACTGCTACTAAATCTCATCACCCCCTAGAACCGAGCCAGAGAACGGCTCTATCACATGGCAGCCAAACTGTTAGGAGAACAGAGCCAAGATGTACAGATCCATCGGCACAAACAGCGACGTACTCAGAATATTCTCGCACGGGGTCGGGGGTCGGGGGGGGGGGGCGCTGTCAGGAAAACAGTGGCCGTGATCTTGGCACCTGAGCCGTGGGGTGAGATTGGGTCTGGAAAGTGGGTAGGACTAGGCCATGGCCAGGTTTTCTCGGCCAGCTCCCGGGCAAGGCCTCCTTCGGGGAACATGGGAGGCGATGGTCTGGAGAGTGCAGTGCAGAACTGGCTCACAATCATGTAGACATTTGGAATGCTTCTGGAGAGAGCGGCTGCTGTATTTGGCAGGCAAACCCAAAGGAAGACCGGCTTAGCTTGCAGATAACCTTGAGACCCAGGGCTGATGGGCCAGGGCAGGTGACGGGGCAAGAAACACAGATGGCATTGGGTCGTTACCCTGGGTATTAATTTAGAAGGGAAGAACTTGATCGATGGGATTGACCGCAAGAGGTTCATGCTACGGGCATGGAGCATCCCAAGGGGTGGGAATAAAGGAGGGTATTGAGAGGGCGCCGGACAGACCCTTAGGGAGGTGCTCGGGCTGCAAGGCTGAGTATTGCAGGCCACTGCGGGCCCGGCAGCCGGAGGAAGGAAGGACGGAGGAAGCCTGTCGTGATGGTGACGATGACGACGGTGCTGATGACAGATGACATCTATTGAGCACCTAGTGCAAGGAGCCTGACGCCATGAAAATCCACGCGCTCACATATTTGCTGCGGCAAGGGAACAAAGCTGGTGGTATCACCATCCCCATTTTATAGACGAGAAAAGCGAGGCACAGAGAAGAGCAAAAACCTGTTCAAAACACACGGCAAGCGTGCGGTGGAATCAGGTTCTTTCCCGCGGGTGGAGAGCGAGCCAGCAGACTCCCAATCGAGTCGCAGAAGTCGGGATTCTTCCGCGACACGGGGAAAATAGCAGATTTCAGCACGAGGAACCGGCACTGGTTTGGTCGAACGTTGCCAGGAGGCGTCCACAGGCAGGAGATTTTAGCCAACTCCCTCGCCCAGTTTTTCACTTTCCACGAATGCAAAGAAGCCGGGGTGGCATCCGGAAAGGCACGGCAGCAGGCCGGGGGATGGCGGGGCCTCTGCTCCGAGACCCCTAGCAAGCCTTGCTGGCTGACGCAGGCCTAACGGGACAGAGGTGGGCAGAAGTGCCAGCCCCTACTTGAGAGACAGTGGGGACCCAGGACCACCCGGTGGAGGTAGGTTGAGATGAAGTTCAAGGTCTCGCCACAGTAAGCGTGGAGAGACGGGCACCACGTGGCAAACTGGAACTCTTCCTTGGAGGGCCCGTCCTCGGGGTAGGTCGGTCGTGTCGTTTAGAAAAGCGTTGCAGATCAAGGGCTCTGGCTGGCTCGAGTCACACCCCATCAGGGCCAGTCCCGTGCAGCTGCTCTAGATTCCTCCCCCCGAGCAGCTGTCCTGAACGCAGAGCCCTTTCCACTGGGGTTGGCAAGGCCACCAGGAAAGGCCCAAGAACAGAAGGGGTGGAGACACTTGCCAGGCAGACTTGGGCAGGAGGTCATTTCCACCTTATCCTGCGACGGGCGATGGGGCCATGATCCTGGACAGAACTTACGGGGCAGGTGCATGTTGGGGAAGCTGGAGTTTCTGGACAAGGTGTGAGAGGCAAATAGTGGGCATGGTTGTATAAGGTCTGGTAGGAGTCGCTGAGTCCAGACTGTGCCAGAATTTCAGACATGCTGTTGCCAAGAGGCTGGGAGTTTAGTTCAGCCCTGCTCCCTACTCCTGCTTCATGCACCAACCAGCTCTTGAGGTCAGATAGGGGCCGAGGACGGTGGGAACCGGTTGTCTGTCTCCCGCGGGGGTGGGGTGAGGAAATGAGGCTAGATAGCCCTCATCTGGGAAGTCTCAAGATGTAGGAGACACACAAAGGGAAGCTAGCAGCCTCAAGGGAGGTGTCCTCTCCCACGAGTGGACCTTACGCTGTGCCAAAGGGACGCAGCACCCGTGAGTTACAAGGCACGAGTCTAACCTTCTGTGGAATGTTCTAGAATGATTGCATTTGGAGATCACACACTGAGGAACCATCTAAAGGAATTATTTCGAAATGTCTTTATACCTAAATCTTAACACTCTTCCAATCTGGAAGTCTGGAAAAGTCAAAACCTACTGAGAGGATTCACTACGAACTCTAGAGTTCTCTGTGTCCCCAAGTCACAAGGGGTCGGTGGTTCTCAGTGTCAGGTGTAAGGTGTCATTAAATGTTGAATTCCAAGGTGGCTTGGGTTTGTGGACCGGCTGGACGGCTGCTCACCATGAATAAAACAATGGCACCCGGCGTGTCCACCAGCCTACGTGGGGGGTCCAGATGGGCTATCTGTCGGGTTGGGTGTGGAAGAGTGATAGGAAGTCTGAGCAAGATGGCGGCAGCTTGTGTTGATGTCATCTGCCTCTTCTCTTGGCATCTGAACACCATCAGCAAAGTCACTAAACTCACAAGTCAGATTTAGCATATACACATATATATACACACATGCATATATATGTATATATTTAGCAAATGTATGCATATATACACACAGACATATATATACATAGAAATATATATATATATATATATATATATATACACACACATACATGGATACATGTATGTGTATATATATATCTACACAACCCCCTTCCCCCCCTCCCCCCTCCCCCGACAAAGCAGGGCAGAAGTGAGAAAACAGAGTCAGGGACCCAGAAGCAAGAAAACAGAGTCAGGGACCCAGAAGCATTGTCACACCCAGATGCAGAAGTTTTGCTTAGGGCTGATCCCTCTAAGAACTATAAATAAATAATGTGTCTTTAAATGTTCCTTCCCAGAACTTTATTCTCTGCCCATGACCGCGGCAAAGTCTTCTCGGTATTGACTTACTGGACTGCTATGACATCCTTGGGAGACCGATGTTTATCTCGTAATTTTGCAGAGGAGGGTACTGAGGCTTTGAGACGGAAGTGGCTTATGTTCACAGTGCGCTGGGATTGGAACCCAGCTCCATTTACCTGCAGAGCCCTTCAGCTCACCTACTCCTTGCTGCTCTGTCTTCTGCAGACAGCTGTCGTAGCTTGAAGAATACGGATGGCATAAACTGTAGGATTTCTTTCCTGCATCGGAGAAGCACCAGATTATCTCCGTGCCTTCCGGCCACCCACTGCTGGACACATAGGTTGTCACAGACTGAGTGTTTATGTCCCCTCAAAATCCATATGCTGAAGCCCTAACCCCAGTGTGATGGGACTCGGAGGTGGGGTCTTGCGGAGATAATTAGCTATGCACGAGGCCACGAGGGTGGAGCTCCAACATAGGATTAGTGTCCTTAGAAGAAGAGACACCAGAGGTTCCCCTCCCTGCCACGTGAGGACATAGCAAGGGGACGGCCGTCTCCAAGTCGGGAGGAGGGCTCTCACCAGGAACCAAACCCGTCTGCATCTTGATCTTGAACTTCCCAGGCGCGAGAACTATGAGAAATTAATTTCAGTTGCTTGAGCCACACTACTTTGTGATAGCAGCCCAAGCTAGTAGGTAAGTTTCCATATTTGTCTTACGAACACAGCTTTATTGTTTTCGAAAAAGAAGTGTTGCAAAAAATTTTAAGTGGCATGAAACAAAGGCACTAAGGAGAAACCATTCCGGATTCCACTACCCAGAGACTATCACCAAGATGGATTTGCCAGACATTTGCCCAGGCATCCTTCTGGGCTTCCATACATGGGTATCAATTTGCATAACATTTTACAGGGATCACATCCCAGTGAAACAAAGTACTGCCAGCCAGGGAACGACCAGGGGAGTTCGCTCTCACACGGCTGAGGCTGCAGGTCTGAGATCAAGGTCTTAAAGGGCGGGTTCGTCCTGGAGGCTCGGAGGCGGGCATGCTTCACTCCTCTGTCTCAGCTTCTAGAGGTTTCTGACAATCCTCTGTGTCCCTGCACGGAGAACTCTGTCTCCCTCCTCGCATGGCGCATTCCCTGTGTGTTCGTAGCTGAATTTCCCTTTTCTTATAGGGACACAAGTCATTGGATTAGGACCCTCCCTGATCCCGTATGACCTCACTTTAACTTGATTACATCTCCAGAGACCCTATATGTAAACAATGTCACACTCATAGAAACCAGGTAAACGTGTTTTTTTTTTTGGGGGGGGGGGATGGCTTTCCATCCAGGACACCTGGCCATCTCTTTATGTAAATACATGTAGACACCCATTGTTTTAAAGGGCAGGATAATATTTCACGGGAGATCTATATTATAATCTCTATGGATTTACATCTAGATTATTGTATTTTATCTTTGGGCTATTTTTTAGCATCTGTGTGATATACACCCTTGTACTTGGACTTTATGATTTTGTATTCTTCCTAGAGAAATACTACCAATAGGGTTGGTGATCCAAAGGGCTTGGGCTTTTATTATCTTGACGTCTGTTGACCCCCAAGGAGGATGGTCCCAGCAATGGCTGAGTGGGGTCAGAGACTGCAAGGGGTTCTTCTGTTATACACCAACTGGGATAGTTTCCCGAGGATTTCCAGAGCCTCACCGGAAGCCCATTTCAAGGCCACAGGAGACTTCTGGATCTGACGCATGGCAGGCATTGAAAGAGTTTTATCAAGTGAATATGGGTGTTTATGAAAAACAGTGTTTTTTCCCCAGCAAAAACCAAATAGTTTATTTGAGTGCCACACTGAGCAGAGAGAGATTTCTGCGTGTTCCGCAGTGATTCTTCCTCGGATGCCAAATGCATGGGGGCTGGGGTTGGGGAGCAGGTGCTTCGGGGGTCTGTTCTGGCACTGTCGTGGCGGGGCCCGTAACCACCGTCTGCACGAATGTCCGGTCAAGGGAACAGCTCTGGCAGTAGGCTGTGCTGTGACGTTGGTTCACAAGCCTGGGGTCGGACCAGGACAGCAGCGGCCGACACCCATCGAGGGCTCTGCGCGGCTTTCAGACCGGATGGGGTCACGATCCCTGCCCCGAGGCACCCACCCAGCTTACGGGAACAGAGGAATCCGCTTATCAGACAAAACCCGGTCACCTTCTGCTCCCAGACCCGGGGGGGAGGGAGTGAGCCTCGGTGTGCGGGCACGGGTGGAGGGGGCGCGTGAGCCCGGGGAGCTCAGAAGGCAGCCGCGCGTAGGACCGTCACTCCAGAAGCTGGGGACGGAAGTAGAAGAACAGCAGTTCGCCTGGGACAAGCCGGAGAGGGTTTTCTGCCCGCCCTGGGTTCAGAGGGCGCTCTGAATACGAGAGGAAGAAGACAGCATCCTTCCCCCACGGTGTGGGGAAACTGAGGCTTGCCTAATGCTGAAGCGTCCACGTGAGCCCCGAGTGGGCAGGTGTTCAAAGGCTGTCAGCAGATGGGAAGTTGTCGAGTCCCCGTGCAGACACTCTCAGTGTTTACTCAGCAGCTGGGTATTTTCAGGGACTAACATTTCTGTCCACAACTGGGGCAAGATGCTGGTACAGGACCGGGCCATGTCTGGTCCCAAGAGAGCTGGAAAGGAAGAATATTACGGAGCCGCTCACTGATGTAATGTGTATTCTGAGCACCTGCTCTGTCAGGCACTGTGCTAAGGACGTGCCACGGAAACAAAGACCGCTGTCCCCATGGGGCTCACACTCGTCCAAATCGCTCGTTGCTAAGAAAACTTGCGTACATTAGGGACTGTAGAGAAAATACAAAGTTCCATGAGAGCCCAAGGTGGGGACCTGGCTTAATGCAGTCTGCAGATGCTGTCGGGGAGGTGGCCTTGGGGTCAGTCTTGATGAATGGGTAGATAATGCACAGAGAAGGTGCATCTTGAGTAAGGACATCCAAGTCGAGGAAACATCAAAGCCGGAAAAGCATTGTGCTGGGGACCTCAAATATTCGGACACTCTTGGAATCTAATAGGAAACGTGTTACCACAAGACTGTTGGAGTGGATAATGGCTCACGAGGCTTTTGACATGTGGCTGGCTCTCAATGTCAGTGTTCGTCATTTGGAGGGAAGATGCATTATAATTCCTAGAAGCCCTGCTCAACATCTCCCTTTGGGAACATTTGTAAACTGGGTCTCCTGTCCCAAGCCCATAGACCGTCTCACCCTGGTGTCATCGGTACAGACAGAAAGCTGTACTCAAGACCAGCCACACGAGGGCACAATTGCCCCACGATGGACTCAAAGTCCCCCCAAGAAAGGTCAGGAAAGACCTTGTCCTCAAAAGCTCTTCTTCCCCACGACAGTGACCAAGGAGTGCATGAAACTGTCCCACCTGATTCTATTAAAGCCACCGACATCCGCTGAGTGAGGTGCTTGGAGGAATTTGGGTGGAAAACTGGCTCCCATTCTCGGTCCTAATGTCTCCACCCCCCTGAAACATTCTGTCTGTGATTCCTGCCGCTGTGATACAGATCAGAGCTTCCGTTTAGGTAAGTGTGGACTAGCACCGGGCCAGTGCTCTCAGAGTATTTTCTTTGTTTATGATTACAACAAAATGCAGGCTCATACAGAACGCCTGATGTCCCCTCCCCACCAGCTACATGTATCAGGATCCTAAATGTATATAGATTATATACTTATAGATTATACATGCATATGATTCCATATAATATTAGATATTATATTATATAACACACATGCATGTTACACATCTAAATGTACACACACATGATACACACAAATTTATAAACTATATAGGTTTTTCCCTAGGATACACATTTTTACAAAATAGACGTCTTACATTATAAACTATTTTGCAATCCTGTTTTCATTTAATATATGGTGAAAAGTCCCAAGATCATTAAATAATGTTCTTTAAAAAATTTTTTTTAATGTTTATTTATTTTTGAGAGAGAGAGAGAGAGAGAGAGCCCAAAGAGGAGAGGGAGACACAGAATCTGAAACAGGCTCCAGGCTTTGAGCTGTCAGCATAGAGCCCGACGTGGGGCCTGAACTCACAAATTGCGAGATCATGACCTGAGCTGAACTCGGTCACTTAACCAGCTGAGCCACCTGGATGCCCCAATAATGTTCTTATATCATGATTTTTAATAGCTGCATAACTTTCCAAAACATAAATGCTCCATAATTTACTGAAACAACCCATTAGTATTGGATATTTGGGTTGTGTTTTTTTGCAAATTGTTTTTTCTATTAAAAGACACATCTCCTTGGTTTCATATGGTTGAAGTGGAATTGAGAGATACAGGCACTTAATTTTGAGGCGTTTGATATCATAATGCAAAACTGCCTTCCGGAATCATTACCGTGGTTTCCTGTCTCAACAGCTGCGGATAAAAGGGCTTCCCGGATATTCTCAGGGTATTTGTCAGATGCTGATAAACAGAAGATCCCTGTCCTGGCTGAAGTCACCGGGGCGTGGAGTTGCCAGTAATCCTTGGGTGGGTATTTGAAGGTGAGCCTCAGGAACTCAAGGAGGGCCGTGCCTGTAGCTTGGGGCTCTAACGGTTGGAGGATTCAGGGAGCCCTGGACTTGGGGTCTGAGCGTCTTGGGGTTCGAGCCACGCTATAGCCTGGCACTGGCTTTATGCTTTCGAGAAGTTCAGGTCTCCCCACTGAGCCACAGATATCACCCCAAGAGCCAGGACGATGATCCCTTTGTAGAGCATGAACTTCCTGCGGGATTTTTTCTTCGTGCTGCATTTTTTCTTCGTGCTTCGAGGGCATAGAGCCCTGGTACTCAGCGTCGCTGCCATTACTATTTGTGAATTTTGTATCGAGGACACGCTTCAGCTTTCAGCATCTTAGCTGGAACCTTTATAGTCTAATGGAAGAAATGACGAGTTTTGGGTCTTGGCGCCTGCTCTGACAACACTAGCTGTGACCTTAGACACTTATCTTCCCCTGGCTGGGTCTTCGTTTTCCCATGAGCCAAATGAAGTTTCCCTTGAACTCGAAACTCGCAAGTCTGGCAAACAGAAAACTGCTCGGTCGTGCCCCTCCAGAAGGCAGTGTTTGCAAAAGGGTAAGCAGCAGTATCTACCGGGTTTCACGCATCTTCTCATGCATCACCGGAACCACGCGAGATGGGCATTACGATTTCCTCATACTACAGGTGGGGAGACTGAGTCACAGAGAGGTCGTGACTCGGCCCGACAGTCACACAGCCCGTGAGGGGTTGGTTCTGGGACCTGAACTGAGAATGTCTGACTCCGCAGCCTGTGTCTGAAATCACAGACTGGCCCCAGAACCTAGAATTATCTTCCAAGCCCTTGTAAGGGCAAAGCCGGAACGAAATGATGTGTGAATAGAAGCGGTGTAGGACCTGTGGTCGCCGTGAGCTTACGCCGGGGGCATACTTTCTGTCTTCTCTCCGTTCTCCCCTCCGCCTCTCTCCCTGCATTCTGTGGGGGGTTTCAGTTCCAGCTCTGATGCGAACTTGGGAATTTCCCACAACCTCTCTGCACTTCTGTTTCCTTGTTTGTGAAAGGACACACCCTGTCTTTCCCCATCGGATGGACGACGCTGGAAAAGCTGCCGGTCTGGGCAAACGTGCATTTGTCCTGATTCCCTCCTGGGCGCATTTACCCGGTATCTTGGAGGATTTCCTGGAACGAGCTCATTTTCTGTGCCCAAAGTGTTGGAATGATTGCAATGCCTCCAGAATGACTGGCTTTTGGCTTGCAAAGGTCCCCTCTTTTGACGAGGAAGGCAGGCCGAGGGGCAGGGGGGCACAGGCGAGTGGTCCCGTGGGCGGGGTGCTGAGGGCTGCGAAGAGTTTAAGCCCCCATGGGGCTCGCTGCTGTCAGTGAGGAGCCTGCTTCAGATCCTCTGTCCCCCACCCCCCCTTGCCCCTCCCTCGCTCATGGTCTCTGTCTCAGGAATATATAAACATTTAAAAAAAAAAAATTTTTTTTTTTTCAACGTTTATTTCTTTTTGGGACAGAGAGAGACAGAGCATGAACGGGGGAGGGGCAGAGAGAGAGGGAGACACAGAATCGGAAACTGGCTCCAGGCTCCGAGCCATCAGCCCAGAGCCTGACGTGGGGCTCGAACTCACGCGAGATCACGCGAGATCTCGCGAGATCGTGACCTGGCTGAAGTCGGACGCTTAACCGACTGCGCCACCCAGGCGCCCCAACATTTTTTTTTTTTAAAGGGGAAGAAAGTTTGACGTAAATTTCTGGTGACTTTAAGAGAGGAATGCTCTTGTAACCTAAATATCAGAGGCATCCCGCTCTTTGAGATGTGCAACAGGTGGCTCGACGTCCCCCTTCATGCCCCTGGGAAGCCCAAAGTCCTCCCCAGACTTCATGGGTCTCAGGGGACTTCTCTTCTCCCTCTGGCTCCAGCTGCTTTTCCAGAATGCTCCACCCCGTTGGGAAACTTGCTTTCTTCCCCTTCTTCTAGGCAGGACCACTTGGCTCCTTCCCTCCCCTGCTGTCACACCCAGCCCTGGGTCCACCTTGGTACTTCCAACCCCACCAGCGCGCTGCATAGAACGGAAGGGTTTTCTACCGACAGGGTCCGCCCTCTACAGAAGCCAGGATTGTACACGGAAGGAAATTTCTTCTGCTGTCCGGACTTCAGATTACACGCAAGTCTATCACCCAAGAGGTAGCTTGAACGGAGGGGCACTGGCCTTTGGCACAGGGGTGACGAGGAGAAGACGAGAAGAAGGAGTCCCTCGGATCCTTCCCTGTGCCAAACGCCGGGCTCTGTGCTCACGTCCGGCTGGGGAGAGTTAGAGGGCGCTGGTGGGGGGGGTCTCTTCCGCAGGGGTCTGGCGCAACCAGGGGGAAAGCAGATGGAGACAAAAAGACCAGAAGACCTCTTTCTGGTCAGACACTACCTTACGCTCTTGGGACAGGACTGGAGATGCCTGATAAGACGAGGCATTAGAAAGTGATTGCGCAGTCGCCCTGCCTAGCTCACGGAAGGACGTTGTTCAGCGGGAAAACACCTGCCGATACCCCTTCGAGGAGTCTGCTCTCACTGGGCCTTCGGCAGCGTGCCTCACACGTGTGCACTTGGTCAGAGTCGTCTCCTCTGACTCAATAGCCACATTAGCAGGAGCGTCTCCGTTATCCCCGTGTCCCAAATGCTGAGCACGGAGCTCGGCACGAGACGCATCTGGGTCGAATGAACTGAACGGATTCCCCAACGCGCATTTTCCGAGAGGTGACGGTAGCCACGCGGGCTCTTTCCTCGTTCGGTTCTGCCTCTGTTCTCGCTGCCGCCACCACACTTACGTGCGCTCATCACGACGCTGTTTCCCGGCTGGGCCTCCTGCCCGCTGCCCGGCCTGTTGGCCCCGAGTCCGTGCAACAGCCTGTGGCCCCAGCAAACCCCCCACCAGCTCGACGGGCACACCTCGCTCTCTCGCATTTCTTACGAACTGAAGCGTTGCGGCCACGCTGCGTCAGGCAGGTCCGCGGGCTGCATTTTCCAGCAGCGTCTGCTCGCTTTGTGTGTCTGTGTTTCATTTCGGTAACTCTCGCCATATTTCCAACGTTCTCTTGACATCATTCTTATATTGGTTATGGTGATCTGTGTTCAGTAATTGTGACTCACTGAAAGCTCAGATGACGGTTAGCATTTTTTAGCAATAAAGTATTTTTAAATTAAGGTCGGCGCGTTGTTTTTCTTAGACACCATGCTGTTGCGTGATTGATAGACCACAGTGCGGTGTGAACGTGACTTTTATATGCCCTGGGAAACCAAAAAATTCTTGTGACTCACTTTATTGCAACATTCACTTTATTGCAGTGTTCTGGAAGGGACTCTACACGTCTCTGAGGTGTGCCTGGCCTCTGCCGGTGGTGGCTTTGACTTCAGGACCTTGTAGTGGCTCTCTGCCACTTATGCAAGAAAATCCCTGTCCCCCACAGTGGTGCCGGAGGCCCCTCACCATCTCCCTCCGTCCACCTTCATTGCCTCATGGTCCTCTCTGGTCCTTTAGATGTTCCCTGAGTCCCTGTTTCTGTGCTGGCTTCATCCTGCTGCCTCCCCAACCCCCACCCCCAGCCCCTCCCCTACCCCCTCCCCTCATTCTCCCCCCATCCCAACCTTTCCTTGGTTCTTTCAAGAGCATGGCCAAATCCTACCTGTTTTTCATATTATTATGTCATTTGAGCCTCACAAAATCTCTGAGTCCGTCTTAAAGTATTGGTCTTACCAGCTGATCCTTTTAAAAAGGCTTCCATGTTTGCAGGGGTGCCTGGGGGGCTCAGTCGATTGAGCGTCCAACTTCTGCTCAGGTCATGATCTCACAGTTCGTGGGTTCGAGCCCTGCGTTGGGCTCTGTGCTGACAGCTCAGAGCCTGGAGCCCGCTTCGGATTCTGTGTGTCCCCCTCTCTCTGCCCCTCCCCTGCTCATGCTCTCTGTCTGTCTCTCAAAAATAAATACACGTTAAAAATATTTTAAAAAGCCTTTCACGTTGAATTCAGCTGGGGCAATACTGTGTGTCATCACATCTTTGCAGGTTTATGACACCATGATGTCTGAGGTTCCAAGGCAGGCTATTATGAGGACACCCCTCTGACCCGCATTTCCTAAACATACTGACAACAGAGCTCTTCCCCACTCTGATCTATTAACACACTGCAGAGGATCTGAGAAATGCTTCCTGGAGAGTTATCGGGGAGGTAAGCCTTAACCTGTTTTTATTGGTGAAAGAACCAAGGCTCCGAGACAGAAATGCTCACACGAGCAGAGTGAAAGGTGCATCAACCCCGTGATTTTCTTTACTATGCCTTGATGACTTCCGATATTTGTCATCCAGGGAGGACTCGAAAGCTTATCCTTGGGACCCCAGGACTTACTGGCTCCTAAGACTATAACTCAGTTCTCTTTCCTAATAGCTGAACTTTGTCCCACTTCTCTTTTCTAAACATGATCGCGTCCAAGTATTTCTTTGGCTTTTCTTTTCCCGCCAGATGTTTCACAAGTAAGTAACAAAAGGTTCCAATTAAATTTTTCCAAGGGTCTCATCAGAGCATGAAAAGAAATAGCAGATATGTTTTCTGGTATATACCTGGTCTACATCAAAATCATAGTAACTGGAAAGGGGAAGGAGTGATGGCCTGATTTCAAGGAGATATTTATGGCTAAATAAGAACTGAGCCAATTTTATAGTGGCCAGAAAGGCATGAGTGTATCTCTGTTTTAACCTTAGCTTTGAGGGTTTTGGAGGGTTACGAATGAAAAATGTTAAATAATTATGTAGAAAATAAGCATTTTCTAATGTTTCAAAAATGAAAGTAAACATTTGGAAAAGTAAGAAAAAAAACTTGCATGTTTGTTTAGCATTTTGTTATTATTATTTTTTTAATGTTTATTTTTGAGAGAGACCAAGACAGAGTGCAAGTGTGGGGGAGGGGCAGAGAGAGAGGGAGACACAGAATCCAAAGCTGAGCTGTCAGCACAGAGCCCAGCACAGAGCTCGAACTCATGAACCGCGAGATCATGACCTGAGCTGAAGTCAGACGTTTACCTGACTGAGCCACCCAGACTCCTTAGCATTTTGGTATTATTATCTGACCTTTAAATCCATCTGTTGTAAGTTGTGAGATGCCCTGTTATGGTACTTTGTTTATCATATTAAGAATCATTGGGGGGAGGGGAGTCAGTGCCCTCCTGAATGGTACCCCTGAATGGTGACATCAGAGGGCTGCACACTGCTGGGGGGAGGGGAGACAGGTCTCAATGAGCCAGTCCAACCAAGGTCGCCAACCAATAGGCACCAAGTGTGGAGGGTCATGCACAGAATTACTATCGCACATTGCCGAAAATGTCTAGCTTCCAACAAAAGATTATGAAACCTGCCAACACACAGGAAAATGTGAGTCATATTTGGGGGGAAAAGACAGGCTTTGAGAGGGTCCAGATGTTGGACTTATCAGGGAAACTCTCCAAAGTGATTAAGAATATGTTTAGGGGCACCTGGGTGACTCAGTCGGTTAAGCGTCCGACTTCAGCTCATGATCTCACGGTTTGTGAGTTTGAGCCCCGTGTCAGGCTCTATGCCGACGGCTCAGAGCCTGGAGCCTGCTTGGGATTCTGTGTCTCCCTC
This sequence comes from Prionailurus viverrinus, assembly GCF_022837055.1. Taxonomy (NCBI): domain Eukaryota; kingdom Metazoa; phylum Chordata; class Mammalia; order Carnivora; family Felidae; genus Prionailurus; species Prionailurus viverrinus. The sequence goes on along the minus strand of NW_025927608.1, from coordinate 2,433,387 downwards.
TCTCTCTGCCCCTCCCCCACTTGCACTCGCTCATACACACTCTCTCTCTCTAAAGTAAATAAACGTTAAAAAAAATATGTTCAAAGTACTAAGGGAAACCATATTATAGAATTTAAGGAAGGTATGACATCAATATCTCATCAAATCCATAACACTCATAAAGAAATGATAAAAAAAAAAAACCAGGCAGAAATTCTGGAACTGAAAAACATTGTGACCGAAATGAATTCACTGGACAGGTGGAACAGCAGATTTGAGCTGGCGTAAGAAAAAGTAAGCAGAGGGGCACCTGGGTGGCTTAGTCGCTTGAGTGTCTGACTTCAGCTCAGGTCATGATCCCAGGGTTCACGAGTTCGAGCCCCGTGTTGGGCTCAGTGCTGACAGCTCAGAGCCCGGAGCCTGTTTCAGATTCTGTGTCTTCTCCCTTTCTTTCTGTCCCTCACCCACTCACACACTCTCTTTCTCAAAAATAAATTAAAAAAAAGAAAAAGAGAACGTAAGCAGACTTGGAGATCAAGCAATAGAAAATGATGCAATCTGAGGGCCAGAGAGGAAAAAGAAGGAAGAACAATGAATGTGGCCGTAGAGAAATGCAGGACTTCGCGAAGTGCACCCACATTGCGTAATGGGAGTCCCAGGAGAAGAGGAGAGGTAAAAAGGAGGAGACAGAAATTCAAAGAAATAATGGCAAATCGCACATTTGATTCAAAAAGAAACCAGTCTACATGCTCAGGCAGCTCAGTGCGTTCCAAGAGGGACGAATGTCCGGAGATCCCCCCCCCAGACCGCAATCAGGGATGAAAGCCAAAGACGCAGAGAGCATGTGGAAAGCAGAGGAGCCCGCACACCAACCTTAGCGATGGCACACGGACAGCCTGAAGACTGACGGCTGACTTCCCGTTGGAAACAGTGGAGGTCAGCAGGCGGTGAATGAAAGACAAAAGCGTCCCCAAGGATCGCACATCCGGTCGGCTCCCTTACAGCACAGAGGGCAACCTAAGGAGGTGAGCAGAAACTGAGAGAACGTGTGGCCAGACCCGCCTTACAAGAAACACAGAGGATGATCAGGTCGCAGTAGCAACGCCAGGCAGTGACCTGTACCTGTTATGCCCAGAATTCGCGATCCCCAAAGGCTGCCGAGTCTGATGCAAAAGCAAAAGAGCCTTTATTCGAGCTAGCTCGAGCTCAATCCCCTACCTGCACCGACGCAGCGGTGAGATACCAGGGAGAGAGAGCGAGTTTCAAACGCACAAAGGTTTTATAGGGGTCTAGGGGCAGTTGGTGAGGTAATGGCTGTGGCCTCAGCCGATTGGCTGGGGAAGGGGGCGTGGCCTCGGCCGATTGGCTGGGGGAAGGGGCGTGGCCTCGGCCGATTGGCTGGGGAAGGGGCGTGGCCTCGGCCGATTGGCTGGGAAAGGGCCGGAGTCCCGTCAGGCAGGTTGCCGGGCGTGATTTGATTGGGAAATTTGATCAGGTGAGCGGGAGGTTACTCAAGGGGAGGAGGCGTGGTCTGAGGTTTCTGGGATTTTCCCGGAAAGGGGCCAAGTCGGGGACATAGTCACTCAAGGTGGAGGACACGGAACAAGATGGAGTTGGCCGAGGTAGGTCCGCTCTTTCATACCCACGCGCGCTAGCAGGGAGCACCAGCGACAAGGATTGCGTCCATCATCACCCGGTTGTGTCCGTGGCCCAGGTCTTCTCCTGACTCATTTAATTTTTTTTAACATTTTATTTATTTATTTTTGAGACAGGGAGAGACAGACCATGAACAGGGGAGGGTCAGAGAGAGGGAGACACAGAATCTGAAACAGGCTCCAGGCTCTGAGCCGTCAGCCCAGAGCCCGACGCGGGGCTCGAACTCACGGACCGCGAGACCATGACCTGAGCCGAAGTCGGACGCTCAACCGACCCAGGCACCCCTCCTGGTTCATTTAAAAAGCAGTTTCACAGATAGGATGTACATAGCGTATTGTTGTGCCCATAAAGTGCAGAGACGCAGCATATTCGACCAGAGCGGCGCCCCGGAGGCGGGGGGGGTGGGGGGGGCGCAGCCGCACTGGGGTAAGTTCTTACTAAACAACTGACTCATTACAACTTCATTAAATTACATGGAGACGGGGTGGGGGGGGGGGTTGAGCCTCCGACTTCGGCTCAGGTCACGATCTTTGAAAACGTTGGCTCCAGCCTATTCTAGCTTTATCAGGAATTCTTGCAAACCACAGGCTTGTCGGTCCCTCGGAGACTGGGGAGGGGGGAGGCAGGGATGCCGTGAAGCCCAGGGAGCACTGTCCTGCCTCAGAACCGTGTGAACAGAAATAGGCTAACATGACACGTGTCCTACTTCTGAGGCAGTGACGTAATTCTGCCTTCCCGCTTCCTTCGATGTTATTTGGGTTCCAAATTTCTGCACTGAGGATGCATCCTTTGAGGGTCAAGGTCACTCTGCTGCTGCTACCGCCACAAGACAGGTGGCAGGGGGCGGGGGGGGGGGGGTGGGTTTCCATCCAAAAGCTCCTCTTTGTGTCAACGAGTGACAGGTCCTTTACCTGCGCTGGGTTTTCCATTCAGATTCGAAAAGTTAAAGGAAAAGGAAAATGATGTGGAAAAGGTGGGGGTTTGGAGCCAACGGCCAAGGAAGAATTCTTGAACTGTCTTTGGTGCAAAAAGGCGACTTTATGAAAGCAAGGGGACAGGACGGGCGGGCGGGCGAGCTGCACTGGGGTGGTGAAGAGTGGCTCCTCATATACTTTGCAGTTGGGGAGCTGAAGGCCTAAGGGAAGCCTCCAGAAGGACTTTGATGTGCTAACGAGGACTGGGAAGATGCCAGGGGCCTTGCTGTTGTCAAGCCGAGGCTGTTTTCCCTCTCTTGAGAAGTTAACACTAGGACCGCAGGGGCTTGGGGGGGTGGGGTGGGGAAGGTTCTACGTATTTGCCTCCAGTATCTCAAGGGCCTGCAGGTTTCTCAACGGCCTATAGGTTTCTGGAGCTTAGGCTTTGGGCAAAGTTGCCTTTTTCTTGTAATTTACCAAGACATATGTAAACTGATGGGGACTCAGGTTCCCCAGGGCTGTGATCTCTATCAGTTAACCCTTTGTTTGCTTTTTTTTCCCTTTCCTTTGCCCTGGGGCATCCGTGAGCGTCTGAGGAATGTCACACATGCCCCCCTGAGGAATGGGGGTGGGGTGGGGTGTCAGCTTTCTTTCTGTTCCCTCACCGAAGGGAGAGGACTAGGGGACAGACAGGGCCTTGAGGAGAGACTGATTATACACTTGGGAGTTGGGGGAGGTAAACACAGGGTGAAGCGTCCAGAAGGACTTTCATATGCTAAGAAGGACTCACAGGGTCCCCGAGGCCTGGCTATTGTCAAGCTAAGGCTGTTCTCCCCTCTGGCAAAGCATTAGCATTAGGACAGCGGAGAGTTCCAGAAGGAAAATCCTCCTCTGCCCGCCTCAAGTATTTGTCAGCGGGCTGCAGGTTATAAGGCCATTTGATTTCATCTACATTTCCTTTGCCTTTGGTCCCCACATCAGAAAATGGTTTCGTATTTATTTTCAAGATCTTGATCTCTACGCCCAAGGTGGGGCTGGAACTCACGACCCTGAGATCAAGAGCCCCATCCTTCCTGGACTGAGCTTGCCCAGAGCCGCAGAAGGAAAAGGTTTGACGTGTTTAACTCTAGGAGGCCTGCCCGCTGGAGTTTCTCCTCCCCCCTGCTCTGCAGCCCAGCTCAGGTAGATCTCCCCTGGGGGGTGGAAGACGCAGGGGGTGGGGAGGGCGACCCCTCCAACCCTCACCTACCCCCACCCTTCCTTTGCCCACGCCTCCAACCCTCACTCCTCCCCGCCCCTGGCTCCTGTGCTGTCACCGATTGGCCAGCAGGCCCTGAGCCTAGCCAATCGCGGGGGGTGGGGGCGGTTGCCATGACTACGAGGCACGCTAACACCGCCGGTGTCCGGTGTCAGGGGCCGACAGAGGAGAGGGCGCCATGGCGCAGAACCTGTATGGTCCTGGAGTGCGGATGGGCAACTGGAACGAGGACATCTACCTGGAGGAGGTACGTCCCGGGGACCCCCCTCCCCGCCCCAAGTCCAGCGTCCCGGGCTCCTTCCTCACCCCGCAGCCCCCAGTACCCCTCACCCCGCGCATCTCCCAACGCCCAGAAAGTTCACCTGCCGCCCACTGACCCGGTCACACGTCCCGAACTCGGTGCCTCCGGGTTAGTCCAGAGCCCATCACGCTCCCTCCGCCCTTACAGACTCAGGGGCTCCAGAGGCCGCCGTCCAGGCGGGGAGGGGGCTCTACGTGGACGCACTGCCCCCTGGCACTCCCCCACCCGTCACACACTGCCTCCTAGGTGTCCCCGTGGTGTCCCTGTCACTGACACTGGCTCAGAAGAGGCCCTGGGCCATCACGTGTCCATCTAGCTGTGTGTGTGTGTATTGGGGGGGGGTGGGTTGGGGGGGTGGGCTTTCAGCGACAATCACCGACCAACCTGCTGAGACCTCAGCGGGGGACACATGGCCTCCAAAGGTTACTCAGGACCTCTCTGGCTGGAGTCCTCCAAGGTGATGCTGCTTTTTCTTGTCTTTCTTTCTGTTTTGTGCTTTTCTCATTTTTTTCAAACGTTCTACGATGAAGCAACGATATTTTAAAAATGCTAAGAGAATTTCCACTCTTCCCCATTATGCTCACATTTCTTTTGGTCAAATTTTGCTCTTTCGACTTGATGTGCTTCTGACCTACCTGCCACCAGCATCTGTATCGTTCAGGCCTGTTGTCCTTGTATGGGTCACGTTCTCTCCGTCTTTCACCAGGAGCTCATGAAGGACTTCTTGGAGAAGAGAGCTAAAGGACAGCTTCTGATACAGAGAAACAGAAGACTCAAAGAGAATCTCTTGAGACCGGTGATTTGATTTTATTTCATTAAAAATGTTTAAAAATATAATTTATTGTCAGGTCGGCTAGCCTACAGTGCATAAAGTGTGCTCTTGGTTTTGGGGGTAGATTCCTGTGGTTCATCGCTTACATACAAACACCCAGTGCTCATCCCAACAGGTGCCCTCCTCAAGGCCCATCCCCCATATTCCCTGCGCCGCCCCCAATCAGCCCTCAGTTTGTTCTCTGTGTTTAAGAGTTTCTTATTGGGGCGCCTGGGTGGCTTAGTTGGTTAAATGTCCGACTTCGGCTCAGGTCATGATCTCACTGATCGTGAGTTCGAGCCCTGCGTCAGGCTCTGTGCTGACAGCTCGGAGCCTGGAGCCTGCTTTGGATTCTGTGTCTCCCTTTCCGTCTGCACCTCCCCCTTTTATGTTCTGTCTCTCTCTCTCTAAAATAATTAAAACATTAAAAAAAAAAAACAAACGATGGTGGGGCACCTGGGTGGCTTGGTCAGTTAAGCGTCTGACTTCGGCTCAGGTCATGGTCTCACCGATCGTGAGTTCGAGCCCGGCGTTGGGCTCTGTGCTGACAGCTCGGAGCCTGGAGCCTGCTTCCGATTCTGTCTCTCTCTCTCTCTCTGCTCCTTCCCCACTCGCACTCTGTCGCTCTCTCTCTCAAAAATAAATAAACAATTAAAAAAAAGAGTCTCTTACTGAGACTGATAATTTTAAACTCAAGCACTGTTTTCAAAATTCTACTGAATTAAGTGTGAGTCAGACAAGCAAACGTCCCATAAATGAATTATCATTTGGAAGATACCAGGTGGTGGTTTTTTCCTTTAGATCTGAAAACCACCATGTTTAAAATTCCCTAAGATTTTAGGAACAGAGGAGAAAGCTGCCCTTAATTATGTTTACCCTCGTTTTCCGAGTGAAGAAATGAAGGCATCAGTGCAGGAATATGTAAAACACCCTTTGGTTGGTGCTGAAGGCATTTCCAGTGAGTTTGAATCCATTAGTGGTGGAGTCAGCCTGAGTGGTTTTTCATCGGCTTTTTCTACCTCACTGGGGATTTGGGGGGGGGGGGGGACTTTGGCGACGTGGGAGGGAAAGGAAGGAAATGGAAAACTGGAGGGAGCCAGAGTGGGTATTACCCAAGTGGTCCGAGTGGTATTACCGCCAACGAAATGGGTCCTAGACAGTGAAGAAAAGAAGGTGCACGTGGCAGTGAGGTGAGTCTGAAAAACTCCCATTTCCGTTGTAGATGCAGCTTTCCGTGTCGGAGGATGGGTACGTTCGCTGTGGCGACAAGGTGATGCTGGTGAACCCCGCCCACGCGGAGGTGGAGGCCCACCTGTTTCTGGGCGGGGACCTGAGCCTGTGCGCGACTCCCGATGAAATTAAAGCGCATCTGAGCGGCGAGTTAGAGGTGCCGTGTGGCCTGAGCGCAGCTCAAACCAGGATCCCGGTTGGCAGAAACACTTTCACCATTTTGAGGTAGAGACGCTCCCGTTGTCCGCGCGTTTTTGCCATAAATGTGTTTGCGCGCAGAGCTTCAGGGTGCCTGGAGGCCAAGGCGGTGGGAACCTTCTCTGGGATTCCCGCCTTGCCGTCCACCCCCCCTGAGGACGCCGTTGGGGCCCTTTTTACACACCCTTCACCTTAAACCTCAGGGCAACTGCTAATTCGTGTTCGCTTATAAAGGCTTCCTTCCGAGGTATTGGATCCAGAGAACTAAATTCACACTCCGCCTGGACTGGGTTTTGCTAACAGCTTCTCGGGGTGCTCGGAGCTCATTATGGGTGTTTCTGTGGCTTTTAATCACTCTGTTGCTTTTACAGCGAAACTAGATAGCTCGGTGCAAGGGGAGTTGCTCTTTTTAATGAACTGTTTACCAAAAATGTGCCTGAGGTTTTGAAAATGAGCGATTAAATCCTCAGAGAGCAGATCCGTGATTACAGTAGGAAAGCCTTGCCTTCACTTTGCTCGTGAAATAAGGATAGCAATGTTTCTATTACGAAAATGTAGCCCGACCTCTTAGTCTTCAGATTTCTTTTGAATACCGGTAATTCATTCATGCTGAGACAACCAAACGCCGAGCACAAGTTCCGCGTCCCGGAGGGTTGAGGGGGAAGGCTGTGTTAGGTGTGTTCAAATCAATGTGTCACCCTGGATCTTTCTAAAGTTGTCCGCGCACCTGACCAGAATTCCTCAGGGCAGGGCAGCGTGACGTGCTCTGGGCCCACAGATAAAGGGGCGTTGTGCGTTCTGGCTGTGGCGGGACGCAGGGACAGGGTGCCAGCCGGATCTGAGGGTCAACAGAAACGGCCATCTCGAAAGTGTGGACACGCATTAGCGAGAACGTGGGTCATAAACAGAGTTGCACGCGCCAGAACTAGAACGTGGCAGGGATCGCACTGCAGAGACTTGACTCGATGCTTATTCTTGACGCGCAGGGCAGACGGAAACGCCACGGGTCAAGTCCTCAGATACGGACAGGACTTCTGCCTCGCGACCACGGGAGGGTTTGAAGACAAAATGGTGAGTCGCGGCCGCCGGCTGAAGGGGACAGGGAACGCTGCAGGCGTCTGCTCCGTCTCTGACTTGGTCCCGGTCTCAGCCTGGAGCTTTGCACACGCGGTGTCGGGGGTCACTTCCTTGCCTCGTTGCTTTTCCAATTACGAAGCGAATACCCTCAGGCGCTAAGGAGGAAGGGAGAAAACCCTCCTTTGCTACGCAGCTGACGCAAAACCAAAATTTACACCGCTCCACCCGAAAGTTAATGATTGGATTAATCAATAATCATCTGACACCTGTCAATGTCACCAAGGCCAGCAAGGCGTATTATCTGATCACTTTTTTTTTCCTTTTTTTTTTTTTTTAAACTTGACTTTTCTCTTTCCCCTGGGGATTAGAACCAGCTACATGTGGGTTTAACTCCAGCTGAAATGTCGATCTATGGGGTGGGGCTTTGGGTAAAGTTGTTGACCTCTCTTGAGTCTTTGTCATCTATAACGTGGGATTGTTGCACCTTGCTACACGCTTCACTGCCTCACTTGTATGAACTCACTTCGATATCCAAACAAGTCTGTGAGCTAGGGACCGTTTTACGCCCATTTTACTGATGGGGACACCGAGGCACAAGGTCAGGTGATTTTGCCCCGGGTCGCTCAGCCGTTAGGTGGCGGACTGGGTACTCCGCACCGTCTCTCCCTGAATCACAGCTTCCATCACTGTATCGTGTAGCATCATTGCCTCTTGTGCCGCCAAGAAAAATCAGCGTTGCCAGTCGAACCCCTACACCGCAGATGGTCAGCTGCAGCCTGCTCTGAAACGTAGAAAGTAGAGAAAATACCAAATCATTGAAGGAGGGGAGTAAGTCACAGTTGTCCTATGCAGAGATTAACATTCCCAACATTTTGGCTTACTTTCTTTTGTAGTCTGTTCTCTCCCTCCCTCCCTCCTTTGTTCCCTACCTCTCTCCTCCACTCTCTCCTTAACTCTCCCAACTCCTTTGTCTCCTATAAATTCTCTCTTCTCCACCTGTGCATTGATTTGCGTTTATTACCTGCCCTTCCACAGACGATAACGTTCTGTCATTTTGCAGGTAATGTTTCCTGCCACCTGCTATGTGGCTTTTATTTTTATTTTATTTTATTTTATTTTATTTTATTTTATTTTATTTAATTTATTTATCTTTTTTGGCTACTTGGCTTTGACATGATAGTTGTTTTACCGTATTTTTGAGTAAACGGATCAGTGTTTCCCTTTGCAATTCCTGCCCCTGCCCCAGAGATACTATAGAAAGGGAAACTTGTATCGACTTCTTGATGGCTCAAGTTGACCTTGTGCTGGGATTTCTTCTTGCTTTCTTCTTCTTTTTTTTTTTTTTTTTTAATGTTTTTTTTTGAGAGAGAGAGAGAGAGAGAGAGAGAACATGTGGGTAGAGGGGGGCAGAGGGTCCGAAGCGGGCTCTGCGTTGACAGAAGAGAGCCCAATGTGGGGTTCAAGCTCACGAACCACAAGATCATGACCTGATCCGAAGTCCGATGCTCAACTGACTGAGCCTCCCAGGTGCCCTGGAGTTTTTTCTTCTTTAATTAATGGATTTATTTTTATTTTAGAGAGAAAGAGAGAGTGGGGGAGGGGTCAGGAGAGAGAGAGAGACAAAGAGACAGAGAATCCCAAGCAGGCTCCATGCTCAGGACAGAGCCCCACGTGGGACTCGATCCCACAACCCTGGGATTATGACCTGAGCCAAAATCCAGAGCTGGAGGCTCAACCAACTGAGCCCCCCAGGCGCCCCAGGTCCTCCTTAGCCGCTTGAGATTTATTCTGATACAGGGTTCCGTGCAGACATGTGATTTCCCCCCAATGACTAAAGAGCCACATTTGTGTTATTTCTTGAATAATTACTCTTTCCTCACTGACACATCATGCCTTGCGTAGCACCCGTGAGGTCCCCATACATCCACGAGCTCTCTCAGCTTCCTATCTGGACGCTTTGAGCTCAAGTTGTGTATTTTTGTCCGAGGGGTATACTCGACATTCGGACAGCTCTAGGGCTGTCTCTCTCGTCACACCTCTTCGTCTGCATCGCATTAGGAATGAACGTCTCAGTTAGATGCAGCTACTGTTGCAGGTTTCTCTGCCCACCCCCCCCCACCCCCCCCCCCCCCCCCGCCCCCGGATGGGGAGAAAGATCACGCGGCGGTTTTGATTGGCCACTAAAACTGCGCAAGTTCACGGATTTAGTAGCTCTATGACATGCATGCTCTTCTGAGATGCCCCGCTGCATACTCATTTATTCTTCCTATCTCTCAGTGAAGTTTTGTGGTTCTCCTCAAGTGGACCTGACGCTTATCCCCGTGAAGGTTGTCTCTTGGTATCTCCCACTGGGTGTTACCATAGTTGCAACAAAAATGTGACAAAGTCATTGATGTTCATGCTCGCCTTTGATGAAGTCACTCCTATCGCTTCCAGTGGTTTTTCCAGTTGGTTCTCTTCTTACTTTTTTTTTTAAACGTTTATTTATTATTGAGAGACAGAGAGAGACAGAGCTCAAGCAGGGGAGGGGCAGAGAGAGAGGGAGACACAGAATCGGAAACGGGCTCCGGGCTCTGAGCCGTCAGCCCAGAGCCCGACACGGGGCTCGAACTCACGGACCGCGAGATCGTGACCTGGCTGAAGTTGGACGCTTAACCGACTGAGCCCCCCAGGGGCCCCCCACTTGGTTCTCTTATGACTTCTGGGCAGACAGTTGTTTCTCTTTCCAGGGCTGACGACTGCCTCTCTTCCCAAATTCTCATATTTCTGGACCTTGTCTTTGAATTAGCAAGTGTTTCCGGGGCGTTCCTGAAAAAATCTGGTAATCGCCACCTTTTAGACTTGTTCCTGAGTCGTTATCATCTTTCTTTGACAAAGCGGGGTTTGTGGTTTGACGTCGGCATTGTCTGCCTGTGTGGGCCCGGCCGGCTTCCCTGCCCACATCTAGCTTGTGGTCAAGCCCACGGTTCTCCCTTTGCAGTGCTCCTGGCCCTGTCTTTTCATCCCCAGTGCTGGGACCTCAATCCAGGCCCCCCGTGGCTTGACCCCTCCGGTCTGTCCTGACTTCAGACCACAGTAGGTGCGTGCTGCCAGACTGATCCTTTAGGGGCTCAGGCTTGGTAAGTGCTGCCACCACAGTGGCATTTAAGGCCCTCTGTGACATGTCCCGTGTCCACACGCGGTCAGCCTTGCCCGTGGACTCCCGGCACCACACTGCTTCCTCCCTCAGAGCTCTCGTGAGCCCCTGGGAGAGCACGTGTCCCCACGTGTGCCCGCCTACAGCTCTGCACGTCCCTTCTGGCCACCACGCCTCACGGGTGCTTCCCCTTCACCTCCTCCGTCCCCTCTCCTGCTCATCAGGAAACACCTTCACGATGGCAACCTGTTACTGCCTTCCCCGTAGCGCCTCACGGCACAGCTTTGCACATGAAAACCTACCGAAATCTGCAGAGACGGCCTCCAGGTTCAGGGTCAAGGGGAATCAGTAAAGGACTAACAAACAACTAACGTTTTGGAGTTTTCTGCAGGATGGTGTGCTTCTTGACCCAGTTACAGGTGGCCAGAGAGCGGCCTAAATAAATCCCAAGTGTGGACATCAGCTCCACGGGGGCGTGGGCCCCCCTCCGAGGCTCACAGTAAACGTAGCTGTGACAGGGACGGTTTTAAGGACACTTGGCTTCATGGAACAAGTTTCATGCATAATTATTTCTCAGAAGAAAAATAGTGGTCCAGGCCTAGGTCCTGAGAGTGAGGAGAGGGGGCGGGATCAGGAGGAGACAGAGGGTTTGGTATTCAAAGGAAGAAATAACCCCGGGCGGATCAGTCGGTTGAGCATCCGACTTCGGCTCAGGCCACGGTCTCGCGGTCCGTGAGTTCGAGCCCCGCGTCGGGCTCTGGGCCGACGGCTCGGAGCCTGGAGCCCGCTTCGGATTCTGTGTCTCCCCCTCTCTCTGCCCCTTCCCTGCTCATGCTGTCTCTTTCTCTCTCAAAAATAAATAAACACGAACAAAATTCAAAGGAAGGAAAGGCAGCGGAGCTGATGCGGGCGGCGGGCGGCCTCAGCATTCTGAGACGGCGTCTCGAAGGCAGAGGAAAACAGAGTGTTCTCAAAAGTCGGCAAGAACGGGGTTTTCCGAAGCTGCTTTTGAATGCCCTTGACGTCGGCCAATTAGCTGTTCGTGTCCCCAGCCTTTCGAGCAGCGTGACGTAGCTCATCTGTGCGCTGTCCTTTTCAGCTGTATTTATCCAGTGACCACAGGACCCTCCAGAAGTCGTCCAAGAGATCTCTGCTCCAGGAGGCATACCTGACGGATGAGGTCTCCTACCTGAGCTGCTGGCAGGCCGCCTTCCTGGACCCCCAGCTGCGCCTGGAATACGAAGGCGCCCCCGTTCCGGTGAGCTCTGCCTGGGGGAGACCCAGGAGCTGTTCTGAGGATGCGATTTTCTCCTGTCTGTACACCGGGGCTTCTCAGCGCGCCAGGGCCTAAAGTGACTTGTGTGCTCTCTCCGCCCAGCCCCTGCCAGCTGTAGACACACACAGGCTGGGCGCCCGCCCCTGAGTCAGGCTGAGAGCCCCTCACCCGGGACGGTGAGGGTCATGACCTGCTTCCTTCCAGGAAGAAAAATTTTTTTTTTTCAACGTTTTTTTATTTATTTTTGGGACAGAGAGAGACAGAGCATGAACAGGGGAGGGGCAGAGAGAGAGGGAGACACAGAATCGGAAACAGGCTCCAGGCCCTGAGCCATCAGCCCAGAGCCCGACACGGGGCTCGAACTCACGGACCGCGAGATCGTGACCCAGCTGAAGTTGGACGCTTAACCGACTGCGCCACCCAGGCGCCCCTGAGAAGAAAATTTCT